>NC_073635.1:45400833-46737500 GCF_029407905.1 Bubalus kerabau | reverse complement strand
CAAGGGACTCTCTTCCCAATGCCACTTGGGAAGTCCTAAAAGAGGATTAGGCTACATTTAAAAATTAATGATTGCTCTATATCTCAAAGTTGTGATTATATTTATCTTTAAGGTTTAGCCTTTGAAAAGGGCAAAATTGAATCCTTCATGCACTATATTTTGCTAATTTTTTTCAGTAAAATTTACTAATAGAAAATACGATTTCTCTCTTCCTTTTTTCCTTCCTTCCTTCTTTTTGCATTTGAAGTATATGAATACAGATTTAAATATAATAAAACTGTATATCTTGATATTGTCTTTGTATTAATTATATACTCAGGATTTTTTTAATATTTGAGGTCACTAGTGAAGCATATAAACACATAATTATTTGAGTTGTTCTCTATCAATTTGCTATATTATTGACTTTTAATTTGTTATTTATGAATATTATTTATTGCTGTCTATTCTATCATGACAAAAACTAATCTAAGGGTGTTGTGAGAAAAGTTTGACTTCACAAAGCAATTGCATATTCGTCTAAGAAACAATTCCTAGTGGAAGCTCTCACACAGAGATAAAATGCTCAGTGTGAGAATTGGACCTTTCTGTATCCAAGTCTAGGTTAAAGGTATAAACTTTGTACATTATATAACATCCTTGGCCTTGGCCTTTGGTTTTTCATCTGTGAAAATAATCACAATATTTTATTTGTAGAATTAAGTGCTCAGTTTATATGATGCATTGTATGTATTTTAAGTCTCGTTAAGAAAGAGACTGTGCTTAGGAGCAGAATTCAAGGTGTGATTGGAGAGGGCAGTGCAGTAATCCGAGGCTTAGTAGAAGCCGCACTGTCACATTTTGGTGCTCTATCTGACCTGTTTACTGGAGCATCCAGTACGCTGATTCATCCAGAGGACACATACATGTCTTGAAGTCACAAAGATCAGAGAGCAAGGTAGAAAGGGTGAATAGTGCATCTGGAGCAGACTGATAGGTATCGTAAGTCACTGCATTTCAAGTTCAGTGAACACGAGTTTGGACCTATGTTATTTACAACCAGATCTTCACTGTCTGTCACTATGGCTGTTGTGTTCAATAAAGAGGTGAATGATTTATCTGACCAATTGTCACGTGTTGTACGTGATAACACAAAAAAGATGATCACGATTCCAAGAAATATTTGTGGAAGGATATGGGATGGTTTTTCAATTGCAATCTTGTACTTTTAAATCAATCACTGTAAATAGTTTCTTAGCAATACTCTAAGAAAGGTACCATTGATTAAAAAAAAAGAAAAAGAAAACAATTTTCTGTTTTTCTTCATTTGTTCATTTATTCAGCAAACAATCCTCATTACCTGCCATGTGGCAGGCACACTGTTTGTTGCTAAGAATTCAGAGATGAATTTTAACTGAAGGACATGAAACATTGTTGTTTTGTTTTTTAAAGACATATTAATTAGAAGCTTTTGAATAAAACTGATGATCAGATCAGATCAGTCGCTCAGTCGTGTCCGACTCTTTGCGACCCCATGAATCGCAGCACACCAGGCCTCCCTGTCCATCACCAACTCCCGGAGTTCACTCAGACTCACATCCATCGAGTCAGTGATGCCATCCAGCCATCTCATCCTCTGTCGTCCCCTTCTCCTCTTGCCCCCAATCCCTCCCAGCATCAGAGTCTTTTCCAATGAGTCAACTCTGCATAGGTGGCCAAAGTACTGGAGTTTCACCTTTAGCATCATTCCTTCCAAAGAAATCCCAGGGCTGATCTCCTTTAGAATAGACTGGTTGGATCTCCTTGCAGTCCAAGGGACTCTCAAGAGTCTTCTCCAACACCACAGTTCAAAAGCATCAATTCTTCGGCACTCAGCCTTCTTCACAGTCCAACTCTCACATCCATACATGACCAGAGGAAAAACCATAGCCTGATGATACTGAGTCACAAAACTATACACAGTAGTTATTAAAAAATGTCATACTTCTTGTTTGCCTAAATTGAACATGCTATTAAAAAATGGCTTTATGTCTTGCGGCTTTGTTTTTTCTTTCCATTTTATTGGCCATGATGATTACCCAGGAGAGTTTTCATTCCACCTTCCCTACAGTCATGCAATAGGTATAGTTTTAAATCTGTAACTAGACTGAGGATAGTAATAGACACTGATGTGCATTGCTTTTACTGGTAACTATGAGAGAATCTCAGGGACAGAGGAGCCTAGTGGGCTGCCGTCTATGGGGTCGCACAGAGTTGGACATGCCATGACTGAAGTGACTTAGCAGCGGCAGCACAAAACTCTAGGGAACAGATATGCTGTAAGTGACTATTGTGTTAAAGGATGTTGTCATGTTCTCTCTCACGACAAGGGAGAAGATATGGCACTTCTTGGGGATCTTTAACAGAAATAGTCCATTTAAACCTAGATCTAAGGATAGAATGCATTTCTGAGTTTTGCTATTATTTATAGACAGGATGGAAAATTAGACATGACTTACATCATAAATTAAGTCTTACAGTCAATGAAGAGATTTTTGGAGAGAAATCAGTATTTTCTCACCTTATGTTTTCTAAAATAAAATCCAAATCCAGGCAGGTAAGCAATTTAAGGATAGGGTAAGTCTTTACCTTGTAAGATTTAAATTGGGCACTCTATGCATCATTTAGAAAACTATAACAGAGGTATCTGCTCAAGAATTTTGGTTCCCTTGTCTACTGAGATAGAAATAAGGAAGTTATGTCTCTGTACCTGGAAAGAAAACATTATGCACATCAAGTTTTCTTTTCTTTTTTTTTTTCTGTAGTTTTCCTTTTAACTGCCTATTATTTGTTCTTGAAGTTTTTCTTTTCCATTTGTTTTGTTTTAATCTAAGTATTATGAATTTTCATCTCATAGCATCTTTGCTGCTGCTGCTAAGTCCCTTCAATCGTGTCCGACTCTGCGACCCCATAGACAGCAGCCCATCAGGCCCCACCGTCCCTGGGGTTCTCCAGGCAAGAGTACTGGAGTGGGTTGCCATTGCCTTCTCCACATAGCATCTTTACTAGATCCAAATTAAAGATAACACAACATTGGACTATAAATCTATAAAGGACTTCAACTCCAGCTGGGATGCAGCTGATTCCGGTGTCTCCTCCAAACATTACTCAGGGACCAGTGGGCAATAGGATTACATTTTTCTTCCATCACTTTTGAGTTTCTAATGATGAGCCTAAGTCATTCCAGCCCCAACTTGGTCATAGTCCATGCTGTATCCCAAATTAAATGCAATATTCAAGTTTAGGCAGCAGGTGGAAGGAGAGAGAAGTCTATTCTAGTAATATTGGAGAAAAATCTCCCTCTCTCTTTTTTTTTAACCATTAATTCATATTTCTCCAAAGCCTCCAATCTTTTATTTCCTATAAAAATATATATTTGATTCCATTGTTGTCTTTTTTTTTCTAAACACCTTCATTGGTTTGGAATAATATATGCTAATATGTTCTACAATAAGTATATTGTAGAATATATTATATGTGTATATATATATATGTGAACATAGTATACAGCATGCTAATATATGATACAAATAGCTGGGATTATAATGCTCTCAAAATGTCCATTTGTTGTCCAAATTGACCTACTTTTGGTTTCAAATAGCTAAAGCTCTAGGCTTTCTTTTTTAAGGTAGACTGGCTCATGATTGCTTCTTTTTTCCATAGTACAGTGAAAAATTGCCTTTTTTCCAAGATCAGTGAGAAATTCAAATTAGAGTTTATAACTTCTCTTTGCAGAAAATGTTGTCTTCTTACATCATTCATATATGAAACCCTCATGCATTGTCAATTGTTTCAGGAGTCATGGCAATGGATGGAGAAGAAATGATCCCATTCTCATTGGTTTCAACCAGCCACTAAAGAGAAATCTTTATTTATTAGGAGCTAATTTTAAGAGGCATATATTCAGAATCATGAAAATGACATCATCGATAGCCAATATACCCTATCAACACATGTATTTCTTTCTTCCTACCAATTATTTATGGCTAGTAATTTAAGGTCTCCACCACCAAATGAAAAAATCCAACATGTATGAAATTGATTCAGTTGATTAAAAATAGGTTATTTTTTCTTTTTGTAACAAAGGGTTTCTCTCTGTAAAATGATGAATTTTTTTATACTTTGTTTCAGTTCAGTTCAGTTGCTCAGTCATGTCCGACTCTTTGCAACCCCTGAATTGCAGCACACCAGGCCTCCCTGTCCATCACCAGCTCCATTTACAGTCTTGCATTTTGTGATGCTGAAAAAAAAACTAGGCAAAGATCAGTGATTTTGCCATAGATGTCAATACGTTTTTTAAAGGATATTAAGCTAAAGGATATTAAATGCTTAAAAAAACCCGTTGAATACTGTAGTAACTCATTGTTAGAACCCACAGAATCAACATCAATTCAGTTCAGTTCAGTTGCTCAGTCATGTCCGACTCTTTGCGACCCCATGGACTACAGCACACTGGGCCTCCCTGTCCATCACTAACAATTGAAATCAAATGCAAAACAAATTTCACAGAGTGTATCTTCTTTTAGATAACAAAAATTTAACTTTTAACATCAGGTAAAAGTGTTACTGATGTTCCAAGCATAAATGTTATACTTTTACATTGTTTTCATTTAATTTTGGCAGAGAACCTCTGTTTAATGATAGCAAATAATTCATATGATATTATCAATAATAATGTAATGAAAAATGTTATAAATAAACTAGAATACTAAACTGTCATATATAGGATGTTTTGCAAATTTAATATGCTTCTTGCAAAGAACAAAGTTAATCCAGATCTTAAATAGTCATTATGCATGTTTTCTTTAATTGATATTTTTCATAATTTACCTTCTTATTGAAGTTATTGTCTAGTTTATTTGTATAATTTAATATTAAAGTGAGCCATGCCAGTTTTTTAAAAATCAGAGTCATTAAGAGAAATTAAGTCAGATGTAGACAAAAGTTTAAGAGCCAATAGAAAGTCATTCCAGGAAACCATAAAGATACTTCCTTGAGTAACTGATAGTATCACCCAGTGAAGCAATAGTTCTTTGTTTAAAATAGTGTTAGCTTGTTAATTCCATGCACCAGATTGCAAAGCATTCTAAAGTGAAATTTCTATTGAACCTTATATATCAGGACTTTTGTAAAATAAAATTGTCAGTGAAGTTCATTATCTACAATATTAACATCATAAATTGTGTACTTAATACATATGAAAATGGGACTTCCTGGTAGCTCAGATGGTAAAGAAGCTGCCTGCAATGCAGGAGACATGTGTTTGATCACTGGGTCAAGAAGATCCCCTTGAGAAGGGAATGGCTACCTACTACAGTATTCTTGCCTGGAGAATCCCATGGACAGAGGAGCCTGGAGGGCTACATTCCATGGGTTCGCAGAGTCAGGCTCAGCTGAGCGACTAACACACACTCACACGTATGAAAATATTTATGGAGAAATAAGGTTCAGAACATTATTTCTTCCTACTTCATGAAAAAGTGCTATGAAATATAATAATTTGTATTTCAGTTTAGCAAAACTTAAAGATGTATTAATAGAACATGTATGTGTATAAGGAGGAAGTTTATGAGGTTAATAGATAACTGCCATGTAGATGTTTATTTATGTTGATGATTAATCAATTACTTGAAAAGTACCTCCAATTTTAGTTTAGGAAATATTGTAGAATTTGATTATTTAGTTTGCTACATATGATACATTTTATGGTAGAACAAATGCCCTAATTTGTGTGAGTAACATAAATTAAAAAAATGAAAACCAACAAGTTGCCATAATGTCCATTGTGCTATAAGTTTTCAAAAAGATTTTTATTGTAGCATAAGAATTATGATGTTATACAGAATGAAAGCACCATAAAAATCTGTATTTTTTGATGTGTAGTATCAGTTCCATTTATTAATGATAGTTATGGTGATATATGTTTCCATGATAACCCACATATACTATCTGTCCTAAGAATGACATGACCAAAGGCATTTGTAATTATATTTACTTCTGAAAGATTATGGTTTATAGTTAAAACAAAAGAGGCATCCTGTCATTTTCTAAACCTGTTAAATGTGACAGAATCTATTTTTCTGCCAACTTGTGAGGACCAGGCAGGGAGCAAATTTGCTGTGGTCAGCTAAGTGTAACCACTGAGCAGGAAAGTGAATTTAATAATGCATTATTGTTCTTCACTGAAGGTGAACTGTTACAGTGCCTTTGTTATAACCGACTCTGCCTCTGCTTAGGTTTCCAGATGCTGTGCAGATTACCTGATTAAAATCTCTAATGCATGATAAAATGGACTAGGTATACTTTTATATTAACATAAAGGCATCCATTTTAAGGCCATAATACTGAATCTAATTGGAAATATTTTCCTATTATATTGTTTTGTGAGTTCCTGTTACTAATAAGCATTAGCCATATAATATAGAAAAAGTGACAGGAAAGTAGGACTTCATAAAGTGTATCTTATAGGATTGGTGATTTATTGACACTACAAAGAAAATTATAAGATTTGATAATATACTAATGTTCTTTTAAATCAACTTTATTTTATTTTCTGTATTTTAAAACAAACTAAAAAATAGAAGACTCTTGAAAATAGATTCAGTTCTCCTTTAACTACATTTTTAATGCTTTTTCTTTTCCAGTTTTAACTTATTTTGATGCTTTCTTTTTAAATGCACTGATTAACTGTGGAACTTTCATAACATTTTAGCTCTTGTGGAGTTGAAAAATGCATGATAGAGAATTAAAGCTTGCTGTAATTTTTCTATTTTGCCCAAGTTTAATTCATCAAAAAATAAAATATGTGTTAGATAATATTTTTAAATAAGTAGAAAGAGATATAAGTTTTAATTAGAAAATCAAACTATAAGGAATATAGTTTGATACATATAGAACTTTTATCATTGTAAATTCTTATATTGATAGAGGTTCCTGTCATTATGATTTTCATAGAGTTCATGAAAATATTGCAAGTTGTAGGTTCCTGTTAGCTAAACATGTTATAGACTCATCATTGAGAATCAAATAGTTAATTTGGAAGTGATTCCTCAGAGATTTTGCTTTTTTTCCAGTTAGTCTTTTGAATGTTTCTTGTAATCCATAGCTGAAAGGGTGCACAAAATCTAATCTCTTGTGTGGCTGCTGAACTTTATGGAGGAGAGGCTAAGAAAAGCATTTTTCTGAATATCAGGAGCACCCATCAATGAATATCACTATGGGCCATAGAACATGCAAGTTCAAAAGACAGGAGGAAACCAGGAGATGACTAAAAAAATGATAACTGACCCAGGGTGAAATGTTTCTACTGAACAGTAATGAGAAAATGATTTCCACCATTATTTCCTCTTAACAAATAGAATTCTGTGACTATAGTAGAACCATAACAATTAGTTATATTTGCACTCTGATGCATAGAATTTAAATATTTTCATTGTATTCAATAATTACAAAATAAAATATAATCAACTGTACAGTATTGAGGACAGAGAAATGAATTATAGTGTGTTGGTAAATATATATATCTAATTATTCCTAAAGAAATTTAAACTTTTTTAATTACACTGCTAACAAAGTTTTTTCCTTTTATTTTATTAAAAAGTTTTGTTACATGTTTCAGATGTGTAGCTTTATAATTCAACATCTGTATATACTACAAAGTGATCACCAACACAAGTCTAGCTAGTATCCATTACTGTACAGTTGACTTCTTCACCATTTTGCCAACTCCCAACCCCCTTCCCCACTGGGAACCACTAATCTGTTCTGTTCTCTCCATCTCTTCATTTTTTGTTTCATTTTGTTTGTTGGTTTTGTTTTCTTTTTTTATTAGTACTAGTATTTTTAGATTCCACATATGAATGAGATCATAAGGTATTTGTTTTTCTTTGTCTGACTTACTTCACTTAGCATCATAACTTGTATGTCCATCAATGTTATTGCAAATGGCTAAGCAGTGTTTCAGTTTGTGGCTGAGTAATATTCTGTTATACATATATACCACAACGTCTTTATCAATTCATCTATTGAGACACAATCAGATTGTTTCCAATTAACTGAAATCTTGTACATGATGCTTCAAAAAACATAGGGGTGTACATATCTGTTTAAATTAGTGTGTTCCCATTCTTTGGATAAATATTCAAAAGTGGAATAGCTGTGTTGTAGTTTTTTTCTTGATTTTTGGAGGAACTTCCATACTATTTTACACAGTGGCTGTATCAATTTACAGTCCCACCAACAGTGTATGAGGGTCCCCTTTTTTCCACGTCTTGTCCAACACTACTCTTTTGACAAGGTTAGATTTGTAGTAGTTTGATATCAGGGACCATGAAATCTCTAACTCTGTTCTTTTTCCTTAGTATTGTTTTGGCTATTCACAGTCTTTGTTCAATCAGTCAGTTCAGTCACTCAGATATGTCTGACTCTTTGCGATTCCATGGACTGCAGCACGCCAGGCTTCCCTGTCCATCACCAACTCCAGGAGCTTGCTCAAATTCATGTGCATCGAGTAAGTGATGCCATCCAACCATCTCATCCTCTGTTGCCCCTTCTCCTCCTGCTTTCCATCTTTCCCAGCAGCAGGGTCTTTTTCAATGAGTCAGGTCTTTGCATCAGGTGGCCAAAGTATTGGAATTTCAGCTTCATCATCAGTTCTTCCAATGAATATTCAGGACTGATTTCCTTTAGAATTGACTGAGCTGATCTCCCTGCAGTCCAAGGGACTCTCAAGAGTCTTCTCCAGCACCACAGTTCAAAAGCATCAATTCTTCAGTGCTCAGCTTTCTTTATAGTCCAACTCTCACATCCATACATGACTACTGGAGAAACCATAGCTTTGACTAGATGGACCTAGAATTATCCTTTCCAGTTGTTTAAAATATGCCATTGGTATTTTGATAGGGATTATATCGAATCTGTAGATTGCTTTGGATTGTATGGACACTTTAACAGTATTCATTATCCCAATCCATGAACATGAAATGTCTTTCCACTTTTTTTATATCTTCTCAAATTTCTTCCATCCTTGCCTTAGCATTTCAGTGTTAAAGTCTTTCTCCTCCTAGTTGGTCCCTCCTTTAAAAAGGATAGGAAAGAGTAAACAAAATTGAAACGCCAAAAAAAAAGTTTAACTCGATGCTAAATTCTTGATTTAAAACAAAATAAAAGTAGACTTCTGTAGTCATGGAAGGTGCCTAATATTTGAAACTTCAGTCATACCTAGAGATTATTTTTTAACTAAATATGTGACATAACTTGCTGTTTTGAAAAATCTGCAGACACTACCACAGGTGGACATGCACTGCATCTCTGGAGAAATTTGTGTGAAAGTTTGATTATTTCAGACTACTGGTTTTACTAACACTTGAGGATACGTGTTTTCCACAGATCTGGTATTAAAGTACATGATCCCAGTTCTTCAGGACCTATTTTCATGGGTCTAGCTTTCTTGTTAGATTTTTAGGAGCCTCATTCACTCTTTTTATTGGATGTTAGAGTCTTCTTTAGCTTACTAGAGAGTGTATGACTGGCCTTATGGCCTCATGGAATTAATTACTTGGTTCTTATTATTGATAACGACATTAGAGGAGTAAAAATGCACTAGTGAGAAATGCATTAACTCTATACCATTCAAACTAAATACGAACATTCTATTAGTAAACTCAAATGGTAAATATAGTCCAAATTACTACAGGAATTACATGATTCTGTGTAAATGTAGTGTCAGCAGTTCCCTCCTAAATTCACAATCTAAGTTCACAATCTCTTAGCTGTGTTCTCTGTAATCCCTTTCCTTGCTCAGAATTCTAATATAGGTAGGGAAGATCATACAAGGTCTCTTTTGTCACTTCTGTTTCTTCAAATACTGCAGACAAAATCGGCTTTGCATAAAGTAACTCTCCTTGAAGGAAAACAAATAGAACAACAATATGAACAAAAACTCATAGAACTACACCTATCTCCTTCTGAATAAAATGATGAAATTGAAGATGACTTCAGATATTTAATCTTATAAATTCAAATAATAAGATTTTTAACATTAGTATTACTTTAATTCTTCTATACTGTAGCCTGGGCTTTCCTGGTGGTTCAGTGGTAAAGAACCCACCTGCCAATCCAGGAGATGTGGATTCAATCTCTGGGTCAAGAAGATCTGGAGAAGGAAATGGCAACCCACTCCAGTATTCTTGCCTGGGAAATCCCATGGACAGAGAAGCCTGGAGATCTACAGTCCATGGGGTCGCAAAAGAGTCCAACACAACTAAGCAGCTGAACAAAAGCAATACTCTAGTTTGGAGAAACAATCAGTGCGGAATATCTAAAAGCAGTGACCTGGGGTGGGGCATCTAAATTTAAAGGTCAAGAAACAATAGTGTAATGTGATATCCAGTTTATGAGTGGTTATGTTTACAGGTCTAGAGACCTTGGAAAGAGTTCACTGAAAATTCAGAAACTGGCACTTTCAACACACAAAGTGAGTTCATTTTGTGTGGGTTATATTTAAACTCATAGGGAAACCACAGTATCACTCATGTATTTATGATTTCAGTAGGAAAAACCTGATGTAAAAAATACATGTATATACAAACATATGCATTTTTCTACACATTTCTAGAAAATAACATATATGTATTGAGGAGCTACTGTGCACCAGGTGTCATATGAAATACTGGAGATACAAAGAGGAACAGAGCCAGTTAGGGGCCACAGTTTCTAATAAGAAAATCAAACACGAGACAAAATTATTGTTGTTCCATCCCTAAGTCATGTCCAACTCTTTGCAACCCCATGAACTGCAGCACACCAGGCTTCCCTGTCATTCACTATCTCCCAGAGTCTCTCAAATTCATGTCCATTGAGTCGGTTGTTGTTGTTGTGGAAGTTGCTCAGTCGTGTCCAATTCTTTGCAAACCCATGGACTAGTCCTCCATTCTCCATGCCAGAATACTGGAGTGGGTAGCCTTTCTCTTCTCCAGTGGATCTTCCCGACCCACGAATCAAACCAGGGTCTCCTGCATTGCAGGTGGATTCTTTACCAACTGAGCTAACCATTTCGTCCTCTGCTGCTCAGTTCTCCTTTTGCCTTCAATCTTTCCCAGCATCAGGGTCTTTTCAAATGAGTCAGTGCTTCGCATCAGGTGGCCAAACTGTTGAACCTTCAGCTTCAGCATCAGTTCTTTCAAATGAATATTCAGAGATGATTTCCTTTAGGAATGACTGTTTTGATCTCCTTGCAATCCAGTGAACTCTCAAGAGTCTTCTCCAGCACCACAATTCAAAAACATCAACTCTTTCCCACTCAGCCTTTTTTTATGGTAAAACTCTCATATTTGTTCATGACTACTGGAAAAACTGACTATATATTCTTGACTGTATAGACCTTTCTTGGCAAAGTGATGTTTCTGCTGTTCAATACACTGTCTAGGTTTGTCACAGCTTTCCTTCCAAGGAGCAAGCACCTTTTATTTTATGGCTACAGTCACCATCTGCAGTGATTTTAGAGCCCAAGAACGTAAAATCTGTCACTCCTTCCAATTTTTCCTCTTCTATTTGCCTTAAAGTGATGGGACCACTGCCATGATCTTAGTTTTTTGAATGTTGAGTTTCAAGCCAGTTTTTTCACTCTCCTCTTTCACTTCCATGAAGAGGCTCTTTAGATTCTCTTCACTTTCTGCCATTAGAGAGATATAATCTACATATCTGAAGTTGTTGATATTTCTCCCAGGAATCTTGATTCCAGCTTATGATTCATACAGCCCAGAATCTCATATGATGTACTCTGCATAAAAATTAAATAAGCAGGGTGACAATATACAGCCTTTTTGTACTCCTTTCCCAATTTTGAATCAGTCAGTTGTTTCATGTCCGGTTCTAATTGTTGCTTCTTGACCCATATACAAGTTTCTCAGGAGACAGATAAGGTGGTCTGGTACTTCCATTTCCTTAAGAATTTTTCACAGTTTGTTGTGATCCACACAGTCAAAAGCTTTAGCATAGTTAATAAAGAAGAAGAAAAAAAATTTTTTTGGAATCCCCTTGCTTTTCCATAATTCAACAGATGTTGGCAATTTGATCTGTTTCCTCTGCTTTTCTAAATCCAGCTTGTACATCTAGAAGTTCTTGGTTCATGTACTGCTGAAACCTAGCTTGCAGGATTTTGAGCATAACTTTGCAAGCATGTGAAATGAGCGCAATTGTACAGTAGTTTGAACATTCTTTGGCATTGCCCTTCTTTGAGATAGAAATGAAAACTGAGTTTTCCAATCTTATGGCCACTAGTGAGTTTTCCAGTTTTGCTAACGTATTGAGAGTAGCACTTTAACAGCATCATCTTTTAGGGTTTTAAATAGCTCAGCTAAAATTCTGTCACCTCCACTATCTTTGTTCATAGGAATGCATCCTAAGGCCCACTTGACCTAACACGCTAGGATATCCACCTATAGGTGAGTGAACATACCATTGTGGTTATACAGGTCATTGAAGCCCTTTTTATATAGTTCCTGTGTGTATTTTTGCCACTTCTTCTTAATCTCTTCTGCTCCTGTTAGGTTCTTAATGTTTCTGTCCTTTATCATGCCCATCCTTGCATGGAATGTTCCCTTGATATCTCCAAAATTACAGTGTTATTTATCCAGCAACTGCAATATATCCAAGGTGGCATTGAAGAAGGAATGATTAAGTATGAAGGAGCCATTGAAGACTCTGTTGCATTTCTCCATAGAAGTGAACATTCCTGAATTTTTTTTTTTTCTCCTTCCTTTTCCTCCCCCCTCCTTTTTTTTTTTTTTTAAACAAGGGCTGTTCCTTGAAACCTGAATACCAAGGGCCTAGCCCCTGGGGGCTCAGTGCTGAAGAAGATTTTTAAAAATCCTTTGTGAATATAAAGTTTATCTTCTCATCAGAGATCAACTATAAACAAGGAAACAATTACTAGGGAAGCCAACATCTAAAGGAATATCAGATGGTACTTTGTGCTATGAGAAGTACAAAATGGGGTGGTGTGATAAGAACTAGGTAGGGTGTTATGAGAAAATTGACCCAAGAAGTTTCTCTGGGGTCTTGAATGACAAGTACTTGAACTAAGGTCTGAATGACAAGACAAGCCTTGGCAGCCATTGGAGATGGCTGGGGAATCATTTTAGGCAAAGGGACTAACAAGTCAATGGCCCTGAGAGAAGGAGCCTGACATGAAACCTGGTGGCTGGCTCATAAAGATTAAGGTGCACAACATATTAAGAAGTCAGGAAGGTGGGAGAGGACTAGATTATTTATAGTCTGTGAAAAGAAGTTTGAATTTTATAAGCATCCATTGTTTTGAAGCCAACTCACTGCAAAAGCCCCTGATGCTGGGAAAGATTGAGAGCATGAGGAGAAGGGGTGACAGAGGATGAGATGGTTGGATGGCATCACCGACTCAATGGACATGAGTTTGAGCAAACTCTGGGAGATAGTAAAGGACAGGGAAGCCTGGCATGCTGCAGTCCATGGGGTCACAAAGAGTTGGACACAATTTAGCAACTGAATGAAAACATAGCATCTATAAAGGATTTTAAGTAGGGGAATGACATAATTTATGTGGCTTTTGTATTGCAAATATATAATATATAATGGGATAAGGAGCTAAAATTGAAGAAGAAGCTATTAAGTGGCTATTAAAGAGTGTAGGTGAGAAATGTTAGTGACTTTGACTAAGGTGTTGGTAACTAAAATGGAGAGAAATTGATTGCTTGGAGTGGTACTGAGTGAACTTGCTAATAGATTTCATGATGGAAAGGATGATAGGAAAAGAGAAATCAGTATATCTCTTACATTGAGGTGTGAGCCTTTTGTGAAGTCAGGGTTTCCACTTTTAGCTCATCATGTAGTGGAGTGGCCATACAGACAAAACTCTCAAAGTATTAGTAGAATGGTTGCATTCCATCATGCTTAAGCTTGATTTGAGGAATGAAGTTTGCCACAGAATTACAACAAACATAAAAAATACTTACATTTATTATGGCTTGGTAGAAAATGCAGTCAAGGAACAATTGTTGAGAAGTGTCTGTCATTTCCCATCTGCTGTTTCCCAGAGCACACTGCCTGTCAATAATCTTCTAAGTATTTTCCATTAAGCCTTAGGGTTTTGAGAGGAGAGGATGTCTCAGGAATGTAGTGAGATGAGATCACAGCATTCCATGGACTAATCCTTTAACCAGAGTAGCTCTATCTCTAACTTAAGGGATAAAATTTCACTTGAAAAAGGTTTCTCCTGCTTAAAATATATAATGTTAAATCTTGACATTTTTAATATGCTTGCTAATTTTAAAAAGTAGTTGAATTAGACTATCACACTTTTTAAAGAAATATTAAGTGCAGGTACAGCTATATTTGTTGTTTTTACTAGAATAAAGTTTACGAGGATCAAATCAATACATTCTTCTCAATCATTTACTTTTAAAATGAGAGTAAATATAATTCTTTATCAAATAAAACAAATACAGGCATTAATCACTCAAAGAAAAAAATAATGCCATGTATAGCCATTTTCACCCCTAATTTTGGTGCAGAATTTTCACTCATTATTTTCCAAGAAGCAAACAAACAAACAAACAAAACTATCCAACAAACTATAATGTGTACATTTAAATGCATATGTTCCCTTTAATTTAGTTAACTTGGGAGAAAATGTTAAACCATTGTTCAAGACACTTTTAAAGACATCTTTCAATATCTTTTTGAATCTTCAAAATATGTATAAAAATATTTTCATTTGGCATGCATTTTATTAAGGTTTATATATTTTGGAAAGTTATCAAAAATGAAGATTGGTGACCCTGATTTTTATAAAATAAAGTGCATGAACAAACAAAAATATTTAAGTGTTCATTGCAATATTTTAATGCAAATTATCTTCACTATCAAAGTCCTGATTTGGGGAAAATAAAATTCATCTGAATTGATTTCAACCTTTTGTAATCCACAGAATCTGTTAAGGAATTTACCATGTCTATAAAATAAAGAAAATTCACTGTTTTTCTGTATATTTACAGAGACCAATGATTCCATGACCAAAATTTGATAATCACTTTCACTACATTATTATTGATTACTTAGTTAAAAAAATTTTCCAAATCATAATAAAAAAATCTTAGTAATACATTATTAGTAAGTTTTAAAATATGCTACAAACCCTTTGGGAGTTTTAATTTTGTAAAGAAAATTTACACATTCGATGCACACTATTATGTCTATGACATCTAAAAATATAATCAATTTCTAAAAGAAAATGTCTTTGTTTTCTTATACCAAATTTTAAATCAGCTTTTTATGTTATACAATATTATGACATAACAAGATAGTTATACAAATATAAGCTCAGTTTTCTAAAGATAATTTTTCTACATAATGTAGTTAGCTTAATTACATTTTATACTTACTGCAAAGATTTTACAGATGCTCCAATATATTAAGTATTGTTCTGGGTTAAGAAGTCAAAGTTTTCATCTCCCTTTTCTTTTAATTTGTTGTTCTCACCTCTTTTAGGGGAAAATAAAATTTTCTATAATGTATCCAGATAATTTATTTAAAATTGCAGCAGTCTTATTTGTATTGGAAAACTCATAGACAGAAGCAAACTAAAGGCACAATTTCATTTTAGTGGATTTAGTCATAAATTAAAAAATTTTCCCTTTCAAATATTATAAATACACTATTAAAAATATGAGCTATAACTTTAGTATTTTCATATTAGTATCTGACAATGGGATTCACAGTTTTTAATCATCATAAATATTACTTCATCTTCATCATCATCATTTGCCTCTTTCAGATTTCTTTTTCTAATCTAAGATTTAGGATATATTATTTTAAAATCTAGATGCTGTTTCTTTATTTCTTTTCAGTCCACATAGCTGCAGTTCCTGACTTTGCAAACTGTCAAGCTATCATTTACTCTTTAGAAGCTAAAAGATCTGGTGCTGATCTTTTCGTTAATTGTAAAACTTTAATATAATTCAAGATTTTTTTTCCTTTTCTTTATTATTTCTGTTGATGTTATTAAGGTAATAAATATTACTCAATGATTCCAAACCTCAACAGAGTGAGCACACAATTAAAATATCAAGGATAATTGGATCTTAACAAGGTTCATGCCCTTTTTGTAGTTATTGATATTTGTATTCTTCATTCAATTTATGTGCTTCATGTTTAGTATACCTTCAGTCTATCAAGAAAGTAAACAATAATAAAAATGTAAATCCACATAAAAAATGTTGCTTGCACTAAGAGAACATTTCAAAGATTTTTTTAATCAGTTGTTTATTCCCCTGTCAGATGCTGAAATCTTTTACTACTCCTCATATTCACAGAAATGCAGTCCACTGATACTGTCTTCTCGTAGCTAAGCTGTGAAGAAGTCAAAATTTCATTTTGTAAAGGCAGTTATCATGAAGAGTGCTGCAGGCCTAGGTTATTGGTCCTTATTGAACAGACCCAAAGATAAGATGTCTAATTTCCTGACCAAGCTTCTAGTGTGTTTATGTGAGTCTCTCTCTCTGTGCCACTGGGGGTGGAGCGGGGAGAGAGAGCGAGAAGGGGTTCTTATACAAAATGTTGACAACGTGTTGAAAAAGTCCTTCAACTAATTTTAATGAGATTATTTAAAGTGGCATATTTGAATTTAACATAATCTTGAAATAACTATGGTCAAGATTTTAAAAATTGAAGTATAGTTGATTTACAATGTTTAAGGTGTATAGCAAAGTGATTCAATTATACATACATATATTCTTTTTCAGATTCTTTTCCATTATAGATTATTATAAAATATTGAATATAGTTTCCTGTGCTATACAGCAGGTCTGTTTTATCTATTTTTTATATGGTAGTATATATCTGCTCATCCCCAATCTTGAAGGTTTTATAATGATTTCAATATTATACAGCTTAAGCCTAATTTAAAGCACTGAGAAAAACAAGCAAATAAGTAACGGTCAAGCTTGGTGTTTCCTCTTGACTTTGTTTTACTATGTTAATGTCTTTTGCTTTTCCCATGATAATTTTTAGATTTGAAATAAAATACGAAACTTTCATTTACTCCTTTGGATGCTGACCTCCAAATAGACTGATGAAGGAAATACAAGAAAAATTGTCTGATGGCAAGTAACAGAAAAGTCGGATGAAAAAAAAAAAAAATCTTATGAAGTACTCTTTGAAAAGCTTTCTGTAACTCAGAGTTTCCATTATATTCTCCTAAACATTAAAAACAATGCTATTGTATTTTTATGTTTTTCCAAAAAAATATTTTCAACAACTTTTGAACGATTTGCTGTAAAAACAGTGGTTTCCTGATTGAAGTAGGTAATTATAAATACATGGTTTCTAATAGGGTGAAAATGTCTCCCAATGTTTCTTAGATTCAGTTATCACTAATTTTTCTAAATATGATATAAAAGATACATAGGAAAATTCATTATAGTTTTGAAATCAGGCAGGACCTTGCTGCTGCTGCTGCTAAGTCGTTTCAGTCATGTCCGACTCTGCGACTCCATAGACGGCAGCCCACCAGGCTCCTCCGTCTCTGGGATTCTCCAGGCAAGAATACTGGAGTGGATGCCATTTCCTCCTCCAGGCAGGACCTTATCAACTTGTTAACCTGAAAATTCCATTTCACACATAAAAATAAAATTAAAAGAGAACTATATTCATATACAACCTGCTATCATCACATATATTTGAATTAAGACACTAAAGCAAATACAAAGCACAAGGTATAATTAGTGCTGTTGTCATGGATTATTAAGACAAAAGCATTTTTTTCCTGAAGCTATTGTTATCCTCATGATTCAATCAATAACGGGAAAGAAAGGGAAGTCAGTGGGTATTTACTAAATGCTTACTGTATACCAGAAATCTTTAAGCATACGAACACACTAGAGCTTTTCTTTTCTTTTTCAGCTTTTCCAAAAATCTCTTCTTTCATCAATAGTGTAAGCTTTTCATAATTAGTTACTATGAAAGATAGACTTCTTTTTTTTTTGGTACATCTTTTCCAATTACATTATGTTGGTGTTGGAGTCACACTTCTGGATTGCTTTGGTAGAACAGTATAATATGTAATAATGTTAGAAAGTGGGGTTTGAATGTTTGAAAAAGTTTGAAAACTGATTTAAAAGTTCATAATTTTTTGAATGTTTTTCATCTCCCCTCAGTAGTTCTAAAGTTAAAACCAATTCTTAAATAGAAAGGCAATAATGCTTTTCCACAAACTCTCTTGTAGGTTTCAATTTTAATGTCATAATTTAATAATGCAATATATTTGAAAACCCCAAAGAACTGTTTCCAGATAAATTGTCTTTTAAAAATGGTAGAAAATATAAAGGCTTAACAATTGACAATGTTCAACCAAAGATTTTATCATGGTTTGACTATCATAGATCTTAGAAGTGATGCATGAATACGATTAGCTTAGTTTTTGCTTTCTGCATGAAAGTATAAAATTATCCTTCCAATAATAGCAAGAGTGTATTAAGTACCTGCTGCTGCTAAGTTGCTTCAGTCATGTCCAACCCCATAGACGGCAGCCCACCAGGCTCCCCCGTCCCTGGGATTCTCCAGGCAAGAACACTGGAATGGGTTGCCATTTCCTTCTCCAATGCATGAAAGTGAAAAGTGAAAGTTAAGTCGCTCAGTCATGTCTGACTCTTAGCGACCCCATGGACTGCAGCCCACCGGGCTCCTCCATCCATGGAATTTTCCAGGTAAGAGTACTGGAGTGGGGTGCCATTGCCTTCTCCGATATTAAGTACCTACTATGTGTCAAACACAGTCTGCATCTATATTAATGTGATTCTTCCTCAAACTAATTATATAAAAATGGATTCTTATATTTATTTTAAGAGACCTAAAAGCTCAATATCATTGAACAGGCATTTGAAAGAGGTCTCTAAGTCATGAACCTGTGTTTTTCATTTTACCAACATATTTTGAGCACAACACTTGTGAGAACAGATAAACACACAATATTACAACATTTGTAACAACTATTTAAAACAATTGGACATGCAACTCATATTTCGTTATAACATTAGCTTCATGTAGCTATCTCAAGGGCTAATTTTTTTATCCATTCCTTTCTTCTTGTATTTTGATAATTCAGGAGTTAACAGGCCAAGTCTTATTTCTGCATTATTTTTAAAAAGAAACACTGATGATCTCATAATGCAAATACATTTGTTAAACAGAGTTTCACTTTGTTTATCTCCTATGAGATATAGTGTTTCAGAAAACATTTTAGAGGTCTTCATCCATAGCTTTATAACTCAGTGATTTGCCATTTGAGTTTTTCTTCAATTTCCATATGTTTATGCAAGGACAAACATATCTTTTTTGTTTATACAGATTGCAAACCCCTCTGTAGATCTTTCTTCATTAGGAGCATGTGAGCACAGTTCGGTTGTGTTCTGAAATAATTGGAGTAAACTTAGCAATGTTTATTATACATGGGTAGTAAATATGACTCATTTAATAAACCAAAAAATCCAAATAAAACCTATTCTTTGTTAAACTATATAACTCTTCTTGAAAGCTAGAGAGAAGCACTCCTCTCTCAATAAAGAGGTGTCTAAATGTTCATATCTGCAGGATACCTGTTATTTATTTTCTAACAAAAGGAAGATATCTACTTAAACTATAAAACATACCAACACAGAATTATCTTGTTATTGTTAAATGTATTTTTTCTCACTTTAAGCTTTCTAATATCTCCTTCTGTCCTCCATTCCTCATGATGATTGTAAGAAGAGAAGGAAAAAAAAAAAAAACCTGACAATGATAGTCTGAAGTCAACCTAGAAATTATCTTTAGAAATTCTTTTAAAAAAATTTCAGATGGAAATAAAGTGGAGAAGAAATTAAAATTATTTTTTCAAACTAAAAATCTGATTTGTCCTTACATTTCTGCATTTATTTACTCAAAAATATGTATTGAATATCAGTTCCATGACATACTATAATGTCAAGATATTGTTTCAAATATTAAGGATTTTCTTATTTTTTTAACCATAAAATGATCAGAAAGTGTGAGCTACTTGACTTTTCTCTCCTTCTGTGAAAATTTTAGCAATCTTAAATCATGTAAGAGCTTCTTTAACCAAAATAAACTAGAGAAGTGACACTGAGAAGGCAAGTAGGCAACTTATATACAGGTAATTAAGAGTGGGCTTCAAGTTCACCCTTCCACTAGAGCTTCTCTCTAACCCTTTACTCTTTTCTAAAAACAACAGTGTTATAACCTCCTTTAAAATTTAAATAATTTAAAAATTTTATTTGACATTTTCCAAAGAATATAGGACAAATTTCAAGTATTAATAAAGAAGAAATATATATATATATATATATATATATATATATATATATATCTTGAAACAATCATTACCAAATAGAAAACAAACAGAAAAGAGTACATAAGAGCAGTGATCAGAATGAATTTTTTTGCCTTTCTGCAAGGGCAGCATGCCCTGGAATCGATATATAGCACTAGGAGAGCTTTATTTGTTGTTCCAGACTCTCCTCTAAGTAGTAAAACAAATAACATTAATTTTTCCTCAATGTTATAAGGCACACAGAGCCAAAAAGCATTACATGTTTTCCATAATTGTGTTGTTTTACTCATTCAAACTTTTTCTATTTCATCTGCAATATTTAGCTGTTTTTTATTTATTTCACATCGTGAAGTTGCTCAGCCGTGTCCGACTCTGCGACCCCATGGACTGTACCCAACCAGGCTCCTCCTACCATGGGATTCTCCAGGCAAGAGTACTAGAGTGGGGTGCCATTGCCTTCTCCAGGGGATCTTCCCAACCCAGGGATGGAACCCGGGTCTCCTGCATTCCAGGCAGACGCTTTAACCTCTCAGCCACCATAGTATACTCTATTTTTATTTAAAAGATATTTGAAAAAAAAAGCAACAGCAAAAAAACCAACATAATACAAACATCATTTTTACTATTACCTAAGTAATTTGACAAAGAAGATCTATCTATGGAAATCTTTTTCTTTGAATATTTGTAAGTTGGTCTTTGTCCCAGGTGGTGCTAGAGGTAAATAACCTGCCTGCCAATGCAGGGGACATTAGAGATGCAGGTTCGATCCTTGGGTGGGGAAGATCCCCATGAGGAGAGCGTGACAACCCACTCCAGTATTCTTGCTGGGAAAATTCCATGGACAGAGGAGCCTGGTGGACGATGCTGCATAGTGTTGCAGAAAGTCGGACACAACTGAAGCAACTTAGCACACAGCGTAGAATGTGACACTGCTTGCTTTCTAACGAACATTTTGCTAAAATACTGCTCCCCAAAGTTTTTTCTAACAAGTTTGCTTTCTACAGTGTGAGTTACTTTGGATAATATATTTGGGAAGCAAGTAAAATATTTGCAAGCAGATGCAGATAGTTATATCTTTAAAGTTTTTGAAACTTTATAATTGCAAATAATATTAGTATGTTTAAGGAATTGTGATTGGCTGAACTTGCATTTAGAATGAGTGGCAATAAGTAGATGAAGCTAGATTATACCCTTTGATAAAATAATGTATCATAAAGGCTTCTGAAGTCTTTAGTAAATATTTTCTCAAGTCAGATTCCAGCAGCACAGTATCTAGACCTTGAGGCAGGTGGATCTACTCCAAGTCTCAATGGCTGCCACTTAATGAGTGTCATGTTAATAAGCCAATAGAAATATCCAAATCTAAAGTGTTAGAAGCACTACATGGAATCACATAATAAAATTAACACAGCTTTTAGCACATAGTAAGTGCTTTATTTATTCTTCCCCATCTGTTTCTGTAACTCCAGTCTTGTGATAAGCTTATACATTTCTTTCCTCAGTTATTTATTATGATGAAAGGTCTTTTCTTAGTGGTATGGTTACCAATTAATACAATTCATTACACATGAGAATACACAAATTGTACATGCTGAAAAGCATGTGTGTGCATGCTCAGTCATGTCTGACTCTTTGTGACCCCATGGATGGAAGCCACCAGGCTCCTCTGTTCATGGTGTTTTCCAGGCAAGAATAGTGAAGCAGGTTGCCATTTTCTTCTCCAGGGGATCTTCCCAACCCAGGGATCAAACCCACAACTCTTGTATCTCCTGCATTGGCAGGTGGGTTTTTTGGGGGTTTTTTGTATTTTTTTTAGTAACAGCTGAGCCACCACATGCTGACAGATTGTCAGTAGTGACACTAATTTGACTTTGAAAAATATTAGTATTAATAGCTACCATAATGGGATAGTCACTAAGCTTTCTATGTCATCTTTAATCCTCACTGTAGCTTGCAATGTGGATGCTATTATCCTTACTTTACAGATGAGGTTCTAGGAGTTTAAATGACTTGTTCAGGATGACACAATTGTCGTCAGGGAAACTGGAATTGGAATCATGGATGCTACTTCCGAAACCTACAATCTTATTCTTTGAAGAAAGGACACACCACACAATTGATGACATTAATAAGTGAATGTATTGATTTGAATTCTAAATTAAGCCTCATCATCTGAATCAATTCAATTCAGTATTATATCTCAGTATTCTCAAATATAATGATTGAACTGCTCTAAATAATTTACTCATGCCGTATGTCTGAAGGAGCTCTGTATCATCACTGAGGTTTGGTAAACAAACCAGCAATTTTTTTTTTCTGTGCTCAATTTCTGAAAACTTTAATTGAAAATATTGAGTTGTTCTTCACCATGAAATTTTGTTTGTCAGTTATACCACTTATAATGTCTAAATTCACAAAGAATTCATGTAAACCATATTTGAATTTTTATACTGGAATCATTTTGCCATAAAACTGGTATGCATCATCTTAACTTATTTGATTATATGTGTAAGAGTGCAGGAATTGTTTTAAAAGTTTTACCGAATTTACCAAAGCCAGTTCAAAGACCTTTATCATTTTTTTTCATTATTAATTTCCAATCTCCTGTCATTTGCTTTAGCCATTACTACATTCTTCCTCCAGAAAAAGAATTCACTTTTGAAATGGAAAAATTGTTTCAAATCATTGGCAAAGCTTAATAACTTCTGACTGCTGAGATATGTTCATTTAAGCCAGACCAAATGTTCCTCAGCTGCAAATATTTGGTGGTGTTCACTAGGAACGGGCAAGATTTATGAGAGCCCAGTGGCAAAGACTGTGATCATGCCTCTCATTGTAATTGTTTCCCGTATTTAGTGACAAAGGGCTGTTAGGGAAGAAAATATCAACTTTTCAGGGACTAGTCACTTAGACTCAAATAGGATGCTATTTCACCTCTGATTTACTATGACATCATCATGACATCAAAATTATTAAAGTGTTTTTCCACTTTTTTTACCTAAATTCTTAGAAATAAAATCTGTAACTTTCAAGGTCCTCTGAAGTTGCAAAACAAAAAAAAAAAAGGAAATATTTGGTTTTAATAATTTGTAACTATTAGGTACTTAATGTAACTTATATTTTTAAAAAATCAAAACTTATTTTATCAGTTGGGTGCATCGTGAATATACACACTTACCTTACTACTTTTATCAACATGTAACTTCTTCTAAAACTTAGTGGAAGTTAATTCTCAGTCTTAAAAAGTGTGTTAAATATAAGTTGTGTTGTTGTTCAGTTGTTTCGTCATGTTCGACTCCTGCAACTCCATGGACTGTAGCTCACCAGGCTTCTCTGTCCATGGGATTTCCCAGACGAGAATACTGGAGTGGGTGCCATTTCCTTCTCCAGGGGATTTTCCTGAACCAGGGATTGAACCTGAGTCTCCTGCGTTGGTAGGTGGGTTCTTTACCACTGAGTCTCCAGGCCAGTTCATTAAATATAAGTACCTATTTGTAACCATTAAGTAGATATTCCCTGTTTAGAAAAATGAATGAAGGGGAGTGTTTTTTAGTTTCTGATGAAGGTATTTCAAAGGTGTTAATAAGAGATCTAAAACCAGATGAATATAACAGTCAAAGTTTAAGCTTTCCATGGAAGAATTGAGCCTTAGGCAGAGTCTAAACCTGAAAGTGATAGCTAGCCCCAGAAGATTTCACTAGAAGACAGGATTTTGATTCAAAGGAACTCTATAAATGTCTGACAAGAATTGACAACAAATAGCTTTGTAATACTAGCGCAAGCCACCCTGTTCTTCAAAACAGCAAATTGTGATTTTAAGTAGTCTTTGCAGTAGTCATTATACATATTTTCATCATTATGGTAGAACAGTACTTCCTTCAAAACTACTGTGTTTAAAACAAAGTCATAATCTGACTTGTATATGCTGCCAATTATGTACCAGACCCTAGTTGAATTGACATGTACCAACTTGCTTAGTCCTGGAATGACTTTTGGAAATAAGCAATATTATTTTTCCCATTTTACTGATTGAGAAACAAAGTTGCAGAAAGCATCTGGAGTCAATATGTGTGTGATCTTAAACTGAATCTGATATTACTTTTTAACTTAGGTTTTCCTTTGGGAAATATGTCAACAGTTATTTGCTTCCATTATAATATGATATGAAAAAGGAATTGCTAATGATGACAGAAAAGATCTTACATATATATTCAAATGCTTTTTCACACACTATGAAATTTTATCCATATAAAGACTCAGTAAAATATATGGTGATTGGAAAAGAATGAATATTTGCATTTTTCTTGTGTTTTAGCATATAATATGAAAAGACTAGGTGTGTATTGTTAAAAGGATCAGCCTCTACATTATTCCATATTGAATTCCTTATTATGTATCTCTGTATTATAAAAGGAAAAGTGCTGACAAAAAGGAGAAGAAAAAGCTAAATTTTTTTCTTGCAATAACTGTGACACAGATAGTATTAAGCAATATTTTTGCCCTTGAAATGTTTAGAAGTATTGACATTCTGTCCACTAAATTGTCAGCTTGTCTTTAAGGTTAGAGCTTCTGAGTTCTTAGCATTTAACAGCCTGACATTGATCTCTTGGTTCTTCAAACTTCTATATCACCAGCAAGTTAGATTTGATTTTGAAGGAGAGCATTTAAAATGTTGCCCTTGGTAATGATATCTCATAACTTCCATCACTTATGCTAGGATTTTTGCACTGAATGTCTAGGCTTTAAGTATGCTTCCAAATAAGCTACCAATATTAAACTCTTTGATAAACTGTATGTTAGAAAAAAATCCTTAGGTACTAAGGGATGTTTCAGTGGATAATAAAATACAGATACAAAAGCAAAAGAAAGTAACAAATTGGTTCTAGTCTGACATATACTTCAAAAGCCAGTGTTATAAGGAAGTTTACAATGCTTATTATCATCATGTTGAGTACATAATAACTTTGTCACAAGTATGGAAATATTTCCAAGAAAACAAAAAGACAGATTTTAATTTCTTACTTTTTACATAAAGTGTGTTGGTGGGGAAAATAATTTATAGCATTTGAAATAATATTTATTAATTCTTTGACAATGACTGGACTTTCCAGACAATATTTTCATTGTTCCATTAGTTGGTTAAAGAATCACAAGAAATGGCAGTGGCTTTTTTTTTTTTTAAAGATTTCTTTGACTCTCTCCACCCACAGGCTCTGAGCAAGGCAGTAAATAGTCCATTTTTGTTAATGAAGCCTCCCTCATACAGCTGGGATTGTTTAATATTTTACGAGTGTTACTTTGTTTTGCTCTCAACGATCTCAGGCAGTTAAGGATTTATGAATCGTGTTTTTCTCAGCCCATCTGCGGTTTCCTATCTTCCCTGGCCTTGAGAATATGTTTAAATTTATTAAAGCGAAGCAAAGGCTCATTATTTCAAAGGAGAGCCAAAGTGACACAGTGAATTGGTTATTAATGGAAAGGCACTGCCATAGGGCGATTGAAATTTAATGATATCCTACAAGAAAAAAATGAGGGTGTCACTTTCCAAAAAGTCATGCTAAATGCCAGCCTTTTTAAGGTCCTGCCGCTAATTTTATGCCTGCGCACAGTAATGTTTTCAAAAGCGTTTAGGAAACACGGACCAGTGACTGTACTGATTATCCTTTTCACCTTCGCGCCTGTTCCAAATGGGTTTGTGCAGTGAGCGATTTAATCTCTAAATATAGGGAACGTTAAAAAAAAAATAACATTGCTGTTTTTCACAAGCTAAGGGCCTTTTGCAATCCTCCAGAGATGGACTTGCAAATATGCTATCTCCATATGCTCTCAGTAAGCTCTCAAACTGGCGGATCACCAAAAAAGGAAAAAAAAAAAATCAATCCTTGATTTTTATTTCTGTCATTCAAAAAATGTTTTAATGTCATAGTCTATAAACTATATTTATTAATATTCAGATAGTATTCCATTTGGGCTGCAAAATGTGACTTGGGATGATTTTTAAGTTTTCCTTATTTAATTGGTCTCTTTATTGAATCACAGTGTTGACACACAAACATACCGCTTCTTTATCTCGCCCCATTTAATGTAAACCTGAGACATCTATCTGTTACTGAGAACACTTTGTTGATCAACTGAATCATTCTTTTTAGAGTTACTGCCTCAGTGACTTTCTGTATTAATTGAAATACCCCTCAATGATTTTTAAAGTTATTTCAAATTCCTCTGGAACAAAATTGACCTGATAATATCCAATAATGCTTCAGAATGCTAGATGGGATTTCATAAAGATTCCTGAAAACTTAACTATTCCTTTTACATTTTTTGCTTTACTTGAAGTATTCTACTTCTGTATGACTTTCAAATATATATATATTGATATTTGAAGAGGATTGTACATTCCAGAAAATGTCAGTTTAGATATAGGAATCTTGTTCAGTCAGACTTGGGATTCAGCAATTTAAGCAATACATTAATTCCATGAAGTAAATATGAGAATTTTTTAATGCCAGAACTGCAATGGGTCCAGTTTTTATGCATCTTTACTTACTAGAGCTGAATATAAACTAAAATGTAAATGGTGCATTTGACAGGCACTCTAGTAACATATAATTTTCTCATACTGCATCTGGTAATATTAAATTGTCTACTGGTGGCAAACACAATTTTAGATGTAGAATAGTATGAGTGCTTTCTGCTGTTTTATGGTGAAATATGTTTTCCGAGTATTTCTGAAGTTAATTTAAAAAAATTAAATTTACACTCAATTCAGAATTACGTTAACAAGATTTTATAACTTGTGATCACACATTGGGGAACTTTTCATTTATTCTGGGTCAGAGTGTGAATCTGAAGAGATGAGAAAAGTGTTCAAATCTAAGATACAGTAATGTGTCTTGTAGGAGAAAAATCACTTGGAATATGGTGTCAGGGATCCACAATTTAAGTTTCTCTGGATCCTGTCTCTCTTTAGGAGTAAAGTTATCATTCTATAATCGTCCTAACAAAGACATAAACACTCCAGCTACATCTATTTTGATCGTTTCACGACAGCTTACTGGAGGCTGAGCTATGACAGATTTCTTCATTGTCTTTTTGCCAAAATTTGTCCTTTAAGTCATTTTTGTTGACTGCCCCTTTTAGCAGCTCACCTCACAATGAGAGAGAAGACAATTAATGGGAGGGTGATTTATCACTGCCAAAAACTGTCAAGGACTTCAGTTGTAGCTGGAGAAAAAGCAATTTCACATTATGGCATTTCACTCTGAATACATTGTATTTACAGCTCACAGTTTTATTTTCAGAGCCTATTATCAGGTGAAACAGTTGCATCTGAAATGTTGTTTGTGACATAGGTGACCTGTTAGGATTTGATAAGTATTTACGCCAGAGCACAAGGGGCTCACACATCTGCTGTTGGCAGAAGCAATGGAAAAAAATAACCTGGAAATGAGGCGTTTGATTTTTCTGGTTCCTACACTCGAGCATCTGTTGCTATAATTAAGTGGCATTCAGTAATTGCAGAGCAATGGTGAAATAAACATATGTATTCTTGCCAGCTTTTAGGATTTGGTGTCCTTACAGTAGGAGAGACAAGCAAAGTGACTTCAATAAGAACAAAGGGTTTTGTAGCAAAGTTTAACCATTAACTTTTTGATAGAACAGAAAAAAGAATGTCAGGTCAGAAAACAATTTCATCAGAAAGTGAAATAGGATAGTTTTACAAGAAGGAAGTTCTTGCAACATGTAACCTTTGGAATGAACTTTGCATCTATAAGCAAGTCAAAATGGCTTAAAAACTTTACCTGAGTTACTTATATCATGAGGGAATAGAATAATAACAAAAATAGGGCCATTATCATTCTTAATGGTGTTGTGCCATGAAAAAGAGATTACAGTGAAATTCATTTAATAAGCCAAAGATTTAACATATATACTTGGGAAGCTGTAAGAAATCATTATGTTTGTATTGGAGCTTGACTTTTAAGAGCAATATGATGGAGTATTTAGGGGCTAAATTAATGCCCTCATCAAAACAGAAAGTGATTCGCGAAAGGGCTGAGGGCAAGGGCAAGCAATGAGACAGGTTGCAGGACTTTTTTGAATTACAGTCCGTAAGCCTTGACCCTGCTCTCCAGGTACTTCTGAGATTCTTGGAAAAGGACCTTAGGTGTCTCCCAAGGTACTTTCATCCCCATGTACTTTGTAGAGAAGTCTTGACTGTGAGACAAATATACCCTGCTTACGAATACTGTATATATTTACTAAAATTCTTTAGTCAATATGTTTTATGCCCCATTAGTTATTTAGAACAATTCAGATTCTTCTACACAGTAGAACAATTTGGATTTGGTTGTTACACTGTAGTAGTTTGCAGTTTCCTGGAAATGTCACATGACACATTCTATTGTGCTATAAATACCTACAAAACAATGACTTTTGGAATGAGCAGAAAATGTAAACTTCAAGCTCTCATGAAATAAAAGTATTAGCATTCATTTATTAAGAGTTTTAAGTGAATTTCATTATTATTAGTAAGGACAGTATGGTGGTTAATAAATGAAGCTACAGCGTAACTATGACATCCTTTCTTTGTCACCCATTTGAAAGGGACAGTGAGGTTGAGTATAGAAGAAGCTGGCCACATATGTGATTTGGCATTTTTGTCTGATACTTTGGCATCAGGTGATTACTTAACTTTCTGGGTGAAGAAAAGACATGAGGAATTAACCATGAAGAAATGAAAATGATTGATTATGGTTTCAGAATGTCAACAATTGTGTGTCTGCTTAGAAAAGAGTGTATATGAATGAGTTTTCCTTGAGTTTGGAAGATTAAAGATCATTTAGTTTTATCTTTTTCAGGAAGTTGCTTTAAAGTGTGTTTTCAAATAGCTTTAATATTTTTAATTCCTGTTGAAATGCACTGAATAGTAATGAGATTTAGAGTTATAGTAGATCCCTATCTATATCATCTAGTCTATATATTCATACTTAAGAATATGGGAAAATCATAACCTAATATAGAAGAAATACATGCCATCTTTGCCTTCTGTTTACTTACAAAAGATTTACTAACCACAGCAAAATTTTGCACAGCACATATTATATGCCAAGTGCTGTTCTAAATACTAGCAATATAATAACAGCATCATAGCAATGTTTTAGACAGCACATTATTGTTTTTACTTCCATTTTACAGATGAAAATGACAAGGCAGAGTTCAAGGTGACCAGTATGTAGCCTACAGTTCTGGGAATTGAATTTGAAAAAGCCTAGAACTTAGAAGTGACATTACTTAAGTTCATGAATGATATACAATTGGGGGATATTGTATGTACTTACATACATCTATAAATAATCTTTCTGGCCTATGTATTTGCTATATTTACCTCCTTAACTAACTACTTTAATGTCATGATATTATTAGAAAATACTATGTTAATATGATTTTGATTTCCCTCCTTACATTTTTCAAATGCATGAATAGCTATAGTTTTATATGCCTCTTGATAACAGAGAGGAGGGCTCCTATTATTAGCCCAATTTTCTTTTAAGCCTGACTATCACCTTTGGATAAACCATTCCCTGATTTTAAATACAGCTGTTTAACAGGGGCTTCCCTGGTAGCTCAGACGGTAAAGCGTTTGCTTACAATGTGGGAGACCTGGGTTCGATCCCTGGGTCGGGAAGATCCCCTGGAGAAGGGGATAGCCACCCACTCCAGTATTCATGCCTGGAAAATCCCATGGACCAAGGAACCTGGTGGGCTACAGTCCATTGGGTCACAAAGAGTCGGACACGACTGAGCGACTTCACTTCACTTCACTTCACTTTTTAACATAGTTTTCCTGCATGTCTAGTCTTCACTTTATATGTTTAAACTAGTTATTTTGTTATCATCAATCATTTGCTCCCGCTGTTTTATTTCCTGTTCGTACTAGCTTCCCAGAAATCTGTTAAATTGTCCTTTAATGAATACCTCCTTTCATTTTCCCTTGAAAATCTTCTTTATTTCACATTTTCTAAATCCTTGTTCAGTTTTGGAGACAGACATAACTTATCTCTCTGTTGTAGTGTTTGGTGGTCTGAAATAATTTCAATGAGCTATTTAAAAAGAACCTTGTGGAGTGATTTGTTCCTCTGTCCACATGACATTGTGATGTGGTGACAAGAGCATGGCATTATCACACTTAATCCTTACAATAATTTTCTGAAGGTGGTATCATTTTATCTCCATTCTAATGGTGAGGAAATTGAGGTTTAGAGATGATTAATAGATTGCCTAAGACTCAGAGCTTAAGAGTGACATTATCAGGAAGAAACCCAAGTTTGACCTCTTCTCGTGCTTTTTCTTTCTGAACAGCCATATGCTACGTTTATCCTTATTTCAGTTTATCACTATTTTTTTCTTACATGTAAATATTGAAAAAATTAAGTAATGGTGATGTAGTGCTCAGATGAATTTTCTTGATTACATGTATATCAATTTCTGTTCAAATGTTTAATCTTGCACGTATGTGCATACTACTTTGATTAGGACCCAAACATTTTAACAATAGATTAGCTGAAATATTAGTGGTGAAGTGCTATGAAGTCCTCAGAAGTATTGCTTTTATCAATTGTGATGTATATAACTGTTGTTTCTTTAATGAAACCCTGGATAAGGGAATGGCCACTCGCTCTAGTATTCTTGCCTGGAGAATTCCATGGACAGAGGAGCCTGGTGGGCTCCAGTACATGGGATCTCATAGAGTCAGACATAACTGAGCAATTTTCACTTCACTTTAATGAAAACTTTAAAATTCTTTGTTTTGTATTTAAATTCTTTTAAAAATGTTTGTTAATGTATGTGTGTGTGCTCAGTTGCTTCAGTTGTATCCAACTCTTTGCAACCCTATATGAACTGGAGCCCACCAGGCTCCTCTGCCCATGGGATTCTCCAGGCAAGCATACTGGAGTGGGTCACCATGCCCTTCTCCAGGGGATATTCCCAATCCAAGAATTGAAACCACAAATCCTGCCTCTCCTGCACTGAAGGCAGATTCTTTACCACTGAGCCACTGGGGAAGCCCAGTTTATTATAAAAGTATTAAAATATGAACAGAAGCCCAGTTTGTAATAAAAGTATTAAAATATGAATGAAATTAATATTTATGTATGAGAAATACTGTAGATAGTGGAGCATAATGGTTGAAAACATGAACTCTAGATTCAGGACAATTTATATTCCACTTCCTACTCCATTTCATAGTGAGGATTCTCTTAAATTTTGGTGGTAACTTAGCTACATTAATGCCCATTTTCCAAATTTGAAAAATGGGAATGATAAATACCTGCCTTAGGGAGAAGTGTAAAAATAACTGAATAATGTATAGAGATGGGTAACTATCATTTCTGTCAACTTTCAACATCATCATTCATCTCTGAAACAGGTAGCCACAAATTTGATCAACAGGTATGTCCCCAAAATTCAGTTGTGCTTTGTTTGAAATTTGAGCCATCACTTTCCCCCATAGGATAACATCATAAATATAAGATACAGCTAATTGAAAGAATAATATTAGCTCATTAGTGATACTCTGTAAATTTGTTATGAGTTAAATAGACTCTCTGGAAAAAGCAGAGCTAGACTATTTGAAACAATTTTAATAAATGATGCTACTAACTCTGTTGCATAAAACAGGAGTCAGCAAACTTTATTGTAAAGGTCCAGATAGTAAATATTTTAGGCGTTAGGGGCCATATGGTCTCTGTCACACAACTCAACTGTGCTGTTATAGTGTGAACGTAGCCATAGATTATAAATAAATGGATGATTGTGGCTTTGTTCCAGTAAAACTTTATGGACACTGAAATTTGAATTTCATATGATTTTCAGGTGTCACAAAATATTATTCATCTTTTTATTTTATTTTTTCAATCATTTCAAAATGCAAAACCATTTTCTGTTCACAAGATACACAGAAGCCACTCACAAGTGGCAGGCTGGATTTGGCCTAAAGCCGGAGCCGCCCACCTCTGCCATGAAATATGGTTCTGTCTCTTCTGAATTTTTTTCTTAAAATGTTTTACTCCAATCACCTTTGTCAGTCTTTCATCTCTCAGAGATCTAGAAGGCTGTTTTCACAAAAAGTCAAAAGGCACAAGGATGAGAACAGAGTCCTAATAACTTGGAACTTGAGTCAGAAGTCCAAGTCCAAGACAACATCATGACCTAACAATGTTCTGCTTTGGTGCAAGCCAGTTAAGCAGTCCAAGCGCATATTTCTCATGTTGAAAGCAGGGGAAATAATCTCATATCTGATTGCTGTTAAGAAAAAATGAGGTACTACTTCAAATGATCATAAATTAGAAAGCATGGCGTTATCTCACAATTCAAGAATTTTGAGATGTGAGTACCTCACTATATGGGTTTCCCCGGTGTTTCAGTGAAAGAATCCACTGCAGTGCAGGAGCTACAGGAAACATGGTTTAATCCCTGGGTCGAGAAGATCCCCTGGAGTACTGGACAACCCACTCCAGTATTCCTGCCTGGAGAATCCCATGGACCGAGGAGTCTTGTGGGCTTCAGTCCACAGGGTCGCAAAGAGTCGGACACAACTGATGTGACTTAGCACATGTGCATACACCTCACTATATGATTGTTTGCAGTATCGGTACTCTGGGTCTCTATATTTGTTTGATAGGGCTGCCTGAACAAAATAGCATGGACTGCATGGCTTACACAGCAGAAATTTATTCTTTTCACAGTTCTGGGGATTTGGAAGTTCAAAATCAAGGTGTGGCAGTTTTGGTTCTTCCTAAGGTTTGTCACCTTGGCTTGTAGACTCCTCTTCCACACTATACCTTCACATGACCTTTCCTTTGTGAGATGGCATAGCTGGTACCTCTTCCTATTTTAATAAGGACACAAGTGTTACTGGATTAGGGCCCCACCCTGTGACCAACTCCCAGAGCTTACTCAAACTCATGTCCATTGAGTTGGTGATGCCATCCAACCATCTCATCCTCTGTCGTCCCCTTCTCCTCCTGCCTTCAATCATTCCCAGCATCAGGGTCTTTGCAAATGAGTCAGCTCTTCGCATCAGGTGGCCAACTTTTTCACTCTCCTCTTTGACTTTCATCAAGAGGCTCTTTAGTTTTTTTTCACTTTCTGCCATAAGGATAGTGTATGTGAAGAGGAACTAAAAAGCCTCTTGATGAAAGTGAAAGAGGAGAGTGAAAAAGTTGGCCTAAGCTCAACATTCAGAAAACTAAGATCATGGCATCTGGTCTCATCACTTCATGGAAAATATATGGGGAAACAGTGGAAATAGTGTCAGCCTTTATTTTGGGGGGCTCCAAAATCACTGCAGATGGTGATTGCAGCCATGAAATTAGAAGACGCTTACTCCTTGGAAGGAAAGCTATGACCAACCTAGATAGCATATTAAAAAGCAGAGACATTATTTTGCCAACAAAGGTCCGTCTAGCCAAGGCTATGGTTGTTCGGTGGTCATGTACGGTTGTGAGAGTTGGACTGTGAAGAAAGCTGAGTGCCAAAGAACTGATGCTTTTGAACTGTGTTGTTGGATAAGACTCTTGAGAGTCCCTTGGACTGCAAGGAGATCCAACCAGTCCATCCTAAAGGAAATCAGTCCTGGGTGTTCATTGGAATGACTTATGCTGAAGCTGAAACTCCAATGCTTTGGGCACCTCATGCGAAGAGTTGACTCATTGGAAAAGACCCTGATGCTGGGAGGGATTGGGGGCAGGAGGAGAAGGGGATGACAGAGGATGAGATGCTTGGATGGCATCACCGACTTGACGGACATGAGTTTCGGTAAACTCCGGGAGCTGGTGATGGACAGGGAGGCCTGGCGTGCTGCGATTCATGGGTTCGCAGAGTCAGACATGACTGAGCGACTGAACTGAATTGAACTGAACTGAATCTGCATATCTGAGGTTATTGATATTTTTCCCAGCAATCTTGATTCCAGCTTGTGCTTCAGCCTTGTGTTTCTCATGATGTACTCTGTATATAAGTTAAAGAAGCAGGGTGACCATATACAGCCTTGATATACTCCTTTCCCTATTTGGAACTAGTCTGTTGTTCCATGTCCAGTTCTAACAGTTGCTTCCTGACCTACATACAGATTTCTCCAGAGGCAGATCAGGTGGTCTGGTATTCCTGTGTCTTTAAGAATTTTCCACAGTTTGTTGTGATCCATACAAAGATTTTGGCATAGTCAATAAAGCAGAAATAGATGTTTTTCTGTAATTCTCTTGCTTTTTCGATGATCCAGCAGATAAAGACTCTATTTTCAATTACAGTCACATTGAAGTTTAGGGCTTCAACATGTGAATTTTAGGGAGACACAATTCAGCCCAGTTCATAACAGCTCTTTCTTAATGAGTACATGGTCCATAAATCAAGGTAGGTAACAAAGCTAAATCCCCTTAAATGTTAAGTCAGAATCTATTGTAGAGTATAGGCCATGTTACTATAAAGATGTACTTTGTAATAGCTCATTTAATCTAAAAATTCAATATCTGCATTATTTCAATGGGAGATAAATTTAAACGGAAGTATAACATGGGATTTTTGCTTTTGTTGTTTTCTTTCTTTATTTTTAGAATTTTGTATAGGAAAAGAGAATGCTAAGGAGTAAAATTAATTTGCTTTATAGAGATTGATTTTTGACCTGTGAGTAAGGTTAAAACAGCAAAAGCTTTTAACTCTAGGAATAACGAGTAGTGCTCTAGGAGTTTTGGCTGTGTTTTATGCAGAAAACTTTTGCCAAGGTATACAGTATTGTTTTCCCTAATGCCTTCTACTCTTTATTACTTTCCTTCTCTGAAGATTAGATTATTTATTTTCTAAATGCTTGTTTGCTATCTATCATGTAGCCCTTTTTGTTTGCCTTTTGTTGATTAAGTCATGTGTCAGATTCTACTCATGTCATTGCTTTTGGTGGAGTAAAACAGATTGCTCTGGGAATTGTCAACCTTAAGGGAATTTACATAGTGCTATTTTATTATTCTACAAAAATTTAAAAATTCTAATTTTCTCCATTACTCCTTCCGTATATTCATCTTTATATATTTGAGAAGGTTTATGTTTTTCATAAATAGCTACATCCAATGTTACTTTAATATATATATATTTAATTTTTTAAAAAGGCATAGTGGAAGATAATGTAGTCTTGAAAACCTATAAGTACTACAAAAAACACAGACTGACAGGTGTTTAATGGACACACATTTATAATCAAGCCCCTGTTGACAACCATTACTTGAAGAATCAGTTAGATAGTTAATTTCTAAATTCTGTTAAGCCAAAAAGTGGCAGTTGAGTTAATTTTGTCAATAATGTGTAGATTCATGTTATGGGATGTAGTTTGCTAAGAACCTAGTGGAGGCCATAGAAGTAATTTTAATTGAGATTTTTACAACCATTTGATAACAGTGTTTTGATCACTGTAGTTAGGGCAGGATTCCAACAGTGGCCATAAAATCTGTGACTAATCCACTGAGTCACTCAGTCCCTGTCATATATTGTTTAATGGCCCATGTTGCCAGGAATTATTATCACTTTCTAGTGATAATTTTTAAAGAGAGAAATTTTGCGGACACAAAAGATGAATAGAAGTTGAAAACTTATGTTTGTAAAGACAGTTAATAAAACATCTCACTCGGTTTATGATGGAGTTTCCTCGTTTATAGTGACTGTTCAGATTCTTAAATCATATATGTATAAATATATATTTATGTATATATGTGTGTATGATACTGATGAATATTCTAACTTTCCGTGGTTAATGTTTGCAGGGCACTTACAGATGCTAGAATAATCTCTAATGTTTTTGCTCAATCTGCTCTGGAGATGGATGAAATAAATAGTTTAAACTAATTAATGTAACACCAGCTGTTACAAGTGCTTGGCAGACGTCTGTGTGTTTTGATGGGCAGGGAGCGGCTGTTGTACTTGACTTTATTTTAGTACAATGTTGATCACAGTGTAAGCTGGAATAAATGACAAGTCAAAAGAAGAAACAGAGGATGAAGTCCATGTAATGCAAAATAAATACCATCTTCTTCTCAAAAAGTATATAATTTTTACAGCTAAAGAACACAGAAACTGTTGTGCTGGAATTCATCAAGTCATAAGCCCTTTAATAGCTACTAGATTAAGCACATCCAGTAATTCTGTGTTGCATACAAAATGCTGTGAAAATGAAGCTATGTGAACTTGCACACTGTCCTTGGTTTTCCAAAGGACCTATTTGGGTTGCAGGTATGAAGTGTCAGCCAGTTGTCTGAGACCTTCTTTCTGCTAACTGAATGTCTTTAGAAAAAAAATAAGAAAGATTGTAGTCATCTGGAACAAGTTAGGAAATTATTTTAATTATATTATTTTAACCAGTGGAAAGAAGGTATTGGGTTTTATTGCTTGGTGATAATGAATGTTATTGTTTTTAACTTTCTATGGGTTACTCTAGTATCCTTACACATCTGATTCCCTCATTTAAAGAAAAAAAAAAAAAGGAATTTGCAGACCACAAACATTCACAGCCCACAATGTACACAAGACTTGTCCACTGGGATGAGCAGCTCTTGTGAGGAGAGTTTTGTTTGTATCTTACAGTGGAGAAAAATGCTTCTGCCCGTATTTACAGTTTCCATAAGACTTAAGTATAAACAGCCTCCTAACGTCTTTTTTAAAGGTGGAGGGCAGAATCATTGTGCTCTGACAGAGAAGCAGTGCTTGTTATCTCAGTGTGTGCCAACATTAAGATAGCAGTGTCATTGTACAGAGTGTTACCCAGTGAATTTGTCTAATAAGTTAGAACAATGTGTGCTGGGCAGATGGCAAGTGTGCTCTGAAAAAAAAAAAAAAACAACACTGATGGATGGGATATGATGTCATCAATGAGATGACAAGGTCACAAGGTACTTGACCTCCAAGAATAAGTCCTAACTGGTTAGAATTCTGAATGGTGAACTTTGGTGACACTAGCTAAATGGGAAGTATGTGCAATTTGTATTTCTTTATGGTGGTGTTTACCCCCTTCACTGAACTCCACATAATGGGATTTTGTCCCTGAAGACAGAGATATTGTTGGAGGGTTGCACCCTGTAACCTTCTAAGGATTTCAAATACAAAATCCACACATCTAAACTTTAACAAAATCACAGTGAATATTATTTATGAAGTCAGGTTCAGAGCTTTCCCTTTTTTATATGTATGTATGCAAAAAGAACTTAGTTAAGACATCCCATTAATTTTAACATGTTATCACAAAACAGCAAAGTGCTGACTCCGTGAAAATATTCAGTGCATAAAATTAAACTTTTATATTTTCATTAAAACATGTTTCTATATATACAAGCATAAAATAAACTGTCAGAGATCCTGATGTTGTCTTTATACTTTAATGATGAGTTTAGTTGCACTTACAGGTGACAAACCTAAACACATTAACAGTTTTGTTTCAATATTATCATTTCAAAATTTCAAATGACTTCACAATCTATTTCCTATCACCTATGTGATACGATCTGAGAATTTACATTGGCCTGGCAAGTGTATTCCAGACAGAGATCATAACAAGTATGATTACAGATAAGGGCTTGCAGAGAGAATGTGGGCAAAACATGGTAATAGGATATGTGTATTATATGAAATAAAATTTTAAAAGGCCCACTTATTTATAATTATTTTGTGAAAAGAAGGTTAACTGAGTAAAAGATCTGCCCCAAAAGAAAATACTGTAGATGTCTTAAGGAAATGACCAAGCAACAAAGCACAGATTCCCACTTTTGATCATTGTCACATCAGATTTTATTCATAAACTAGCAAAAAATCTAAGGTCTAAAAACAGTAAATTTCCATAAGTGTGGTGGGATGCATTGCTGTTTTTGTGCATTCTGAATAACAGAACTCAGGTTATTAACAGTGAAGATATTTTTTAAAATGAGATAAATATTTTTGATTGAAGGAGATAAAATAAATGTACACATATCACTGTTTAGCATAAAGAGTATGCATGTTTTTGTGGCATAATCTAGAAGAATTGTTAAGTGCTTGGAATAGTAATTATGAAATATATTATTATGCATATATATATATCAATACTATCATTGTTAAAAAGAAAACATAATATGTATAGTTCAAAATAGTATTTTTATCAACTGAATGAATTTTTGATAAGATAAACTACCTCATGAAGTTCATTTATTTGGTAACTTTATATGAATTTTTAGTGGCAGTGGGAGGTACATAAATGTAGTTTTTTTAATATACTCCATATTTTTTATATAAATTCTAACTGTAGAGTACTGAGGGATTTCTTAATTACTTTACATTGACAGCAAAGTTTGGCTTATTCTATAGCTGCAAATGTTAAAACGATGAATTAGCTTTAGAGCAATTGCTATGGTAATATAGATTATAATTTAGATTCAGTCTTATCTCTTTGGATATATCAAAGCCTATATGTTTAAACCAGTTCTAAACTTTACAAGCTTATACTATTAGGCGTTAATATTGTCTAGATGATTAGCATAATTAAACATTATTCTGTCAATGTATATCAAATGATCAAAAGAACTTATGAAATTATTTGATAAATTATTCAAATAGATTTGCTATTTTTAATATAAATGAAATAACAGAGCCCATATCTCATACCACATTGACACTCAGTATTGATTATATGGCTAAACCATTTTCAAGGGCTGACTTTAGTTAATCTGATCTCTTTTTCTGTCTGAGGCAGATAAAATATTAATACAAGGTAAATGAGTACTCACTGAACTTGCCATATGGCCCCTGTGTAGGCCAGAGGGGCCTGGGCAGCCTATGGACTTGCCATATGGGCCTAGAGGGAAAAGGTAAGTATTACACAGAGAACAAATCTACCATATGGACTGGGTGGAGCACTTGAGACTCTAAATACTTCCTTATACTGGAGCATTTTCACAAAAGAATACAAAACACATAAATAATACATTATACAAAAACCCTTGAAAATGGATCAATTGTTTAGATTTAATATGATGCTTTCAAGCAATGTCCAGAGCATATATATAATCATGGTTTACTTTGAAATGGCAAAAAGGATCATCAATCATTTACCCCTGACATTTTTACATTGCATTTAACATCTGTTCCATAATAGCATGGTACAGTAATACACTTAACATCATATTATACACTGAACCTAAACAAATAAATATAGCACTAAATTAGAGTTTCTGAAAATTTGCCTTGCTTCTGTGGATATTTTTGCAAATACTGAATTATCTACCTCTTCCATCATTTGAATTTTTTGTTATTATATAAGCAGGTGAAATTAAGCAAATGGCAAAAACAATTTTCTTGGTACAATCAAACCTCATTAATTTGGTTTCTGCTAATATGGAATTTATGATAATTAGCTTGGACTTGATAAAGTTTACCTTTGTACTAGATATGAAGAAAAGATTTGCTCAGTCAATTATTAGTATAAACAAGATAACAATGAACATGCTTAACCCACTTAAGAGAGCATACTTTTAAAGGATTTCAGGACATTAATTGAATGCAAATATATACTGCTAATAACAAATGAGTATAATTTAGTCTTTGAAACAGGTTTTCTAATACCTGTGCTTGTTAGCAGATGGTTCCAATTACTGTATATACTTCTAAAGTCTCCAAATATTTCTTTGTAGTTCTATTTCTTATATTTTCTTTGAATTTTGCCATTTCCACTAATAATTTTCTCACCTTATTTTGCAAAGCAGCTATGTCTCTGTTTTCTTTCTTTAACATGTATAATCCTTAAAAAACAGACTACCTTCTTAGCTTTTCTTTAACAGCATAATGATTATTTTTAATGTTTTTTAAATGTTTTTTTATAATTGGATTTTTTAATTTAAACAGCAAAAGGCCCATGAGAATTCAAAAACAACATTTGGCAAATGTGATTACACCTGAAATTATATTTTAAATTATTTTTTGTATTCTTTATGGCTCATTTGCAAATGAAACACTTTTTCATACAAGATTTTGATAAGTTCAGGATCTGATATCATTAGATTGAGTTTATTCATATTCTGAAATCCAAGAAAAGTTGTCAGAGAACAAAATTATCCCAACCTTTTCAATTTCTTGGCCTATTAGACTAAATATTTATGTACTCTGTCAACTTCAGTGGTCTTTACACAGTCCTCATGGTTGGCATTCATTTTTTTCCTCTCTGTTTTGGAATTTTTCTTTTCTTCTGTGATAGTTTTCCTCATGTCTCTCTAGAGAGAGATCAGAGTTACTTCTTCTTCTATGCCATTATTTTTCTCCTTTTACATAATGGATGCTCATTAATTCATGTGGCAAACCAAATAGAAAATCATAATATTCAGAATTCAAAAATATTTAAGTATGAGGAACATGATGCACAGAAAGCTAAAAATTATTCAGGATGTCAGAGCAGACAGGTGGCAAGAATGTTCTTGCAAGGTGGAAGGTGGCAAATGAAGACCACTAAGCAGTGGGCATCAGTGAAGTTCTGGAAAAAAAAAGTATATGTATTGGGAACATTTGATCATGGAGAATTGGTTTCCGTGTTAGGTTTCCAAAACCAAAAATGATAAGATAGGAAGTGTAAGTAACATAAGATGAGGAAACTAAAATATTGGGCTGGGAACCAAGGCACAGCTTCCAGCACAGGATTGACCCCAATTATAATATTAAGAAGAAACCCTGTAGGAAAACGAGGCAGGAATACAGTCACTGGAAACAGAACCGAGGGCCACAGATCAGTAAAGACAAATTTATACTGAGATTTTCTTTGTCTAATCTCTTAGCTTGATATTCCCTAAATGAGTCCTTCTGCTAATACTAATAATTGCTTTCAGTGTTTGCTAGCATTTGAATCTGGTTTGCAGCTAAATGACATGTGCTTTGTTTAGAAAGCAAGTAAAAATTCTTGGCTCAAAGTCTTTGGTAAGTAAAGCAAATCTTTATCTCAACCAGGAACATCATCAAGCCCACCCCCAACCTTGCTCCTCATCAGTTCCCTTCACTGTATACCTCGCTGCATCCTGCAGTCTTCTAATTTTCTCACTTTGGTTCATGTCACTACTATTCCCTGGCTCTCCAGAATATAAATTAAGACTTTCTATTTGATTTTGATTTCTTTTTTTATTGAACAGTTCAGTCACCAACTCCTCTGAATTCTTCCAGCATCTCTAGGATTGGAGTGCCTGTTGATACAAGGGCTTTAATTAGTTTTCTAAATGGACTGCCAATCACTATATTCATATCTCGTCTATATTCTCATGCTCTCACTGCCCACTCATGATTTTCTGGATTCTCATTAAGCAAGGATTTGGACTGGTAGTAGGCCTCTCTCATTGTTCCTTGTTAATATCAGCATTATTTTTACATTATTCATGAATTTAGAACCAGATGAAGTATGTGGTAAGAAAAAACCTAGTGATGAAACGGCATAAATGTGATTTCAAGTTCTGTGTCCTTATAGAAAATCATGTCATCTCTTTAAGATCAGTTTCTTTTATGGTAAAAATGAAGATAATACTATGCAAGATTTTTGTGAGAATCACATAAAATAATACATTTAAAGATCTAGTATGCAGATAAAATAAAAACATTTTACTGCAACATTGTTTCTAACAGCAAACATTTTGGAACTAACTGAATGCTTCAATGGATGAATAAATAAAAAAGTATAGTGTAGTTGTATAATCTAATATAACACTTCAAATGAATAAAATGATCTGAATGAACCAACTTAGATAAGTCTCAAAACATAATAAAAGTTGGAAAAGATATTAACAGTATGATGTTTATATCTTTTGGGCTAGTAATTGAGTATGTAAGAATAGCCCAATAGTGTGTTAAATGTTACTCATCATTGTGCACATATAAGAACACGTCCAGATCTATATTTCTATATATTATTTATAGCTATATACACGAAAATAAAACAGGACAAACTCATCATTTTGGTTGACTCTGAGAAGAAAGAGAATGGGATGGGACTGAGATTAACAAGATGATAGAAGGAGCAGCTGTGGAATTGGGCAATTAAGTGTTCGGTTTTTGAACATGTGAATTTCAAGATGCCCATTAGATATCCCATGGGAAGATGTGAGTCCAGAGATGAGGGCAGATCAAGCAAAAGGTCTGAGTTAAAGATATAAATTTTGGAACCATCAGCATATAGATGGTATTTAAAGGCATGGGTCTGAATGAGGTCACAAGAGAATGAGTATAGCAAAGGAAAAAGGTCACAAGGTACCTCCTAATGTTTTGAGCTAGAAAAGATTAGATAGAAAAGCAAAGCAATAAAGAGACTAAGAAGCTGCCTTTGAGGTTCTGGGAGGAGGAGAGAGAACGGTGTCCAGGAAACCATGTGAAGAAAAGATTTTAAGAATGAAGGAACAATCAACCTGTCTAGGGCTGCTGAGAAGTCAAGTATGCAGAGGTGTAAGAATTGGCTATCAGATATGGCAATATGAGCATAACAGTTAATTTGATAAAAGTCATTAAGAAGGTAGAAATGAGACAGTAACTAGAGGAGGCTCAAGATTCAATCATGGGGAGAAGATGAGGCTATAGAGTATAGATAACTCTCCAAAGGTGTTCTGAAAAGTGGGACAGAATTTAGAGGAAGTATGGTATCAAGGAAGATTTTCTTTTTTTGATTAGATGAGATAGATTACAAAATGGCTATATGCATCTAGAAGTATTCAGTTAAATGGAGATCATTTAGTAAACCTGAGACAGAGGAAAGAATAACTTACTTGATATTAATTATCATTATTTTTATTTTTGGAAATGCTAGAATCCAGATTGAAATGCTTACAGGAAACGTAAGCCAGCTTTCCCACTTGAATATGAAAGTCCACACTCTTGATGGAGATAAACTCAAATTACAGCCAAATAACAAATATAGAGTCAAATCAAATGATAATATAATTTTTAGTGCATTCTATCTTTAAGTTTATCAGACACTTAACTAAAAAAATACAAGGAAGTAAAAGTTATTCTTTTGCTTTCATCTTTCTAATAGAAAATAAAAATAATGAAAATAAACAGCATGAGTACAAAGATAAATGAAGCCCAAGATAGAAGAAGAGAAGGAAAGAAAAGTCTTGGCTTTTCTAAATGAATGTGGGTCGTGTGAATTATGTTTTAAAATATTTGGATTAAATTTATAACTGAAATCTGCTGGCCCACAGATAAGAGATCTGATCGGTTATTAAATAAACTAATATGGTTATGATTTTATTTATTTATTTTTTGAAAAATGGATAGAAGAGGTATTTCACATACAGTGTAAGAAGCACCTTGACCCCACAGTGACCCTGAGGATTCTAAACTCATTCCTTAAAAGGATTTCTTAGAAAACAAAATGGTGATCACAATGACTGGCATAGATTCTACAGGAAAACTTTCTTTTTTTTTTTTTTTCTTTTTTTTCTTTTATTTTTTAACTTTACAATATTGTATTGGTTTTGCCATATATCAAAATAAATCCACCACAGGTATACATGTGTTCCCCATCCTGAACCCTCCTCCCTCCTCCTTCCCCATACCATCCCTCTGGGATGTCCCAGTGCACCAGCCCCAAGCATCCAGTATCGTGCATCGAACCTGGACTGGCAACTCGTTTCATATATGATATTATACATGTTTCAATGCCATTCTCCCAAATCATCCCACCTTCTCCCTCTCTCACAGAGTCCAAAAGACTGTTCTGTACATCAGTGTCTCTTTTGCTGTCTCGTATACAGGGTTATTGTTACCATCTTTCTAAATTCCATATATATGCGTTAGCATACTGTATTGGTGTTTTTCTTTCTGGCTTACTTCACTCTGTATAATAGGCTCCAGTTTCATCCACCTCATTAGAACTGATTCAAATGTATTCTTTCTTTCAATTCACCCTCATTTCTTTGACTATTAAGGAAATGTAGGAATTGGATGAAGGTATTTCAGCAAAAATATATAGGTAAGGGTTTTATAATGTTTTATTGTTAATAATTAATAGATGGTAGAGGAAAATATATTAACACTTGAAAGACCAACTCTACCATGGAGGGAGAGTTTAAACATTTGATATAAATTTTTAGAAAATAAATTATCTTTTTTAAAACAATTATGTCTTCTCCCAGTATACTAAGAGTTTAGTCATGCCGTAAGGGTTGTATCCTGATTATCCTTCATCCTGAACTTGGATTTCTTCTCTTCCAGGAAGTCCAAGAATAAAGTGAATGTCCTTACTTTCTCCAACATTCCTGTCTTCTTAGTTTTGTTTGAGTCCATACTGTTGCTAACATTGAATTTGTTATTCATCCATAAATATTTTTAGGAAGACTAATTAGGCTAATTAGTCTTCCTAGAAATTAGGCTTCTAATTAGGCTGATTTGTTAACTGAACTATTTGGCACAATAAAATATATTCATATTTCAGGGTTTATTTGGTTTTCTAAAAACTCTGATGAAATTTAGCAGTTACAAAAACAATTTTGTTAGTGAAGAAATATCTTCCTTTAGAGTATCATGATATTTTTGAAGCTATTGTTATCCTAGGCACTATGTTCAAATCCCCATGAAGAATCTGTGTGCTCTGTACTAAAAGTTAGGCAATATACTTTAGACTACATGATAAGAGAAGCAATAAGAACACTGTATTACAGTTGATGATTCCCAACTGAAAGGATAAGACTAATATAAATTCTTCTTGTAACTGCTAACCTGGGCCAAGTTAGGTAGGAGATATATCAATATTTTAAGAGTTATCTGTGAGGTTTGAAAATTCATATAAATGTAACATTTTAACTGTTTTGTATTATGATTATTCTTTAAAATTTCTAATATAAAATGACATTAAAGGGCAATGGGAATTTTTCATGTTTTAAAGAGTTCAGGAGAAAAACCTCCATGTTTAGTTTGCTTGTTAAAACATGAAGCACTTTCTAATAAGGTTGAATCGTTTCACTGTTTTCAAATTTTCCATCAATATCATTGTTTATGAAATTGTGTTTCAATATATATGCTACTTAAAATTTCAATAGATAAGGTACATATGTTAGCCTTCAAGTATATGGGACAGAAAATATTAATAATACAGTAGTAAAACTTCTAGTTTCTAATTGGATTCTTCATGCTTATGAAATCTTAGTGTATAATAAGAAAAAATAAGTAATGAAAAATAATGTATTATTACAAATAAAGTGAAAGTGGAGTCGTTCAGTGGTGTCTGACTCTTTGAGACCCCATGTACTGTAGCCTACCAGGTTCCTCTGTCCATGGGATTTTCCAGGCAAGAATCCTGGAGTGGGTTGCCATTTCCTTCTCCAGGAGATCTTTCTGACCCAAGGCTTGAAGCTGGGTCTCCCACATTGTAGGCAGGCACTTTACTGTCTGGAGCTTTACTGAGCCACCAGGGAAATTCATTATAAAAGCTTATTACTTAATTGCCTAAAGCCTTTGTTGTTAGTTTTTAAAGTAAATTAATAATCTAAACAGAATAGTTATTGACTAACTATAGAAGAGTTTTCTACACCCCTATATACCCATGTGTACCTAGGTAATTGGGCTTGCCTTGTAGCTCAGTTGGTAAAGAATCTGCCTGCAGTGCTGGATGGAGAAGGTAATGGCAAGCCACTCCAGTACTCTTGCCTAGAAAATCCCATGGATGGAGGAGCCTGATGGGCTATAGTCCATGGGGTTGCCACGAGTTGGTCGCGACTGAGCGACTTCACTTTCACGCAATGGAGAAGGAAATGGCAACCCACTCCAGTATTCTTGCCTGGAGAATCCCAGGGACGGCGGAGCCTGGTGGGCTGCCGTCTCTGGGGTCGCACAGAGTCAGACACGACTGAAGCGACTTAGCAGCAGCAGCAGCAGTAAGTTCAAAGCACTGTTCAAGGTAGAGAGTACACAGGATCATCAATGCAAAGAGGGATTTTGTTTTTAAGGAGCTTGCATTTTCATTAGACAAGACAAGCCATAAATATACAAGAAAACATTGAATAGCAATAATGTCAGCTTGATTTGAATTGAACAGAACATGTCAGGGGAATGAATAGTCAGATGGCAGGATAAATAGTTCTACATTCTCGTGTGATTAGAAAGAAGGTGCCATTTTCACAAAGTGATCAGCCATACCCAGCCTGCTCCCAAACACCATGGACCACAACTCCTTGCCCAGAGCTCTGGCAATTCTGGCCCCCTTACTTCTCTTAACATCTACATTAGCCACTCGCATCACACTCGGTGAGTCTCACCTCCACCACTTTTCCTCAGTTCTTGTAACATGTTCTTTTTCTAAGATTTTTCTGTTAATAGCTTGAATGCACACATTTTTCATGATTTGAAAAAAGAATCTTCAAAGTGAATCTGCAGCATTAATACGGTTACACATATAGAATAAGATAATGGGACACACTTTAATAAGGTACAGTTGCTTGATGTGTGTGTGTGTTTTAATTTGAAATTTTAAAGTAATTGAAACATTTCAAGCGGTTTTTCACATTGAACTAAAAAGGTAATAAACGAAAGCTAATACAATATGTCTTCTTTCTATACCCAATTTTTGACCTTTTTTGATCCAACATATGTTTTTCTCTTTAATACAATACATTAAAAAGCTAGGAGCAACAATTTTATAGATCTGACAATGTCTTTTTTCTTTGCTACAAAGAGTAAGTGGTTATAAATTAGAAATTAATTTTTTCTTTCTTTTTTTATTTTTAAACTTTACATAATTGTATTAGTTTTGCCAAATATCAAAATAAATCCGCCACAGAAATTAATTTTTTAAAACAGCTATAGTAAAGGTCCAAGATTTTGCATTACATTTTTATGCTCTGAGAGTTGCAAAATAACAGCTGGGCTGTTCAAGAATCCTCTTCTCTCCAAGGGAAGAATGCTGACAATGACATAAACAAACACTCTTAAACTTTTTATATTTCCCTAAATCCTAAAAATTAGTGCTCTCCTTTGCATTTTTATATGACTATGTTAGAAAGCAGTTACGTTTAAAAGAAGAAGTCATAAAATTTCAATAGGTAAAGGGGATATAAAGGTGACTTAGTTTAACCTTCTATCAATTTCCAAGGAATAGTTTCTATAACATTCCTGACAGACTGCTTCTCAACTTTGCATGGACAGTCTATCATGATGAATCTACTGTGGCCCAAAATAGTCAACAGCACTTTTAGATACATGAATCAAATCTTACTATTTTCTACCCATTACTTACTAGTTCTTTTTCTGCACAGGGTAGCTACAAATATATTAAACTGAATATTTTTAATTAGAATTTTAAACATCATAAATAATTTGCATGTTCTAAGTTCACATTTCTTTGCAAGGAATGATGCTAAAGCTGAAACTCCAGTACTTTGGCCACCTCATGCGAAGAGTTGACTCATTGGAAAAGACTCTGATGCTGGTGGGGGCAGAAAGAAAAGGGGACAACAGAGGATAAGATGGCTGGATGGCATCACTGACTCGATGGACATAAGTCTGAGTGAACTCTGGGAGTAGGTGATGAACAGGGAGGCCTCGCGTGCTGCGATTCATGGGGTCGCAAAGAGTCAGACACGACTGAGCGACTGAACTGAACTGAACTGAAGTTCACATTTCTCAAAAGACAACCCAAATTAAAACATTTTTCTTATATACCTTTTCATTCATTAAGACTCAACTAATTTAACATGTAACATCAACTGAAATGTGTCTTTATTAATATAAGAACAAAAGGCTCAACAAATTAATTTTGGAAATAAATTGCATCAGATATCCAACCAATTGAGCTTCCCTGGTGGCTCAGACAGTAGTCTGCCTGTAATACAGGAGACCTGGGTTCAATCCCTGGGTTTGGAAGATGCCCTGGAGAAGGGAAGGGCTACCCCTCCATTATTCTTATCTGGAGAATCCTATGGACTGAGGAGCCTGGGCAGGTACAGTCCATGGGGTTACAAAGACTCAGACATGACTGAGTGACTAACATCTTCACTTTCTCTTCACATCCAATAAATTGGTACTAAAGTGTGCAGTGTGCCAGGGATTGAGGTTATGCAGGTAAACAAGGTGGACGGAGTTCCTCAATTTTTTCCATATTAAACACACTTAAGGAAACAAATGTGTAAAGAAACATGTTTGATTATAATTTTCAATGAATTTGATCATTTCAAGTCATGTTAGTAAGATACGAATTGTTATGACTGGCAGGGGGAAAATGAATTGGTTCAAGCCAGTGAAACTGAATATATAGATTGTGTAGTATCACCTCAGAAGACTTTGTACATTCACAAGCCAGGCTCTTAGTCTACAAAGGGTGTGACAAGGAAGGTGAGAGTTAAGGTACATATTAGAATACACCTGTGGCTTGGAAGGAGTCCTTGTCCTTTGTAAATTAACAGACTTACAGAAATTAATTTATCTAGATCAGCATGCTAAAATCTGGTTTAGGGCAGCATCCTGGTAGCTGGGTGCATGGTATATCATCAGAGCAGAGTGGTCATCAACAACTATGCCAGTGCCTGGTACAAAGATGGAATGACACAGATAGGGTCAGGAGAGGCGTGGTTTGACAGAGAAGAATGATTTAAAAATCTAGATAAAGTTCTTGTACTACAAAGTGAGGCAAGTTCATGGCTAAAGTCACATGATGACAAAATTCAAGACAAACTAGAATTGCAACAAGTGCAAATGACAATTTGTGATGATAGCCAGAGATTAATTATACCTGATAAATGGGTAAGACATGGCAACTGCTCCTTCTGAAATAAATCTCTTAGAGAATAATATTTTCTGTTTGAAGAGTCTTGAAGTAAGCCATGATTCTTTTACCTCATGAAATGCATGTGTTAATTTAAATGTAATACTTTCATGGTTAAATACTTCTCACAAGAAGAGTTTAGACCTCATTCATATTGTCTCTTTTAGAAAAGGTTCAGAGTGGAAAATTTTACCTTTGTGGGCTACTAAACGTTAGGGTTGATGTTAAAGATCTGTTATACTCATGGTTGGAGTTTTCTGGTCCATTATGGGGAGAATCTGGAGTTTCAGTTCTAAGATATCTTTTGTTTAAAAATGAATAATCATAAATGTGACAGTTCAAGTTGTCAATTTGGGGGAATCCTGACTTCTTAGGGTGATCACTGGGTGGATTTTCAGGGAGTGAGTCAAGCTTTGCGTAAAAATGCGTAAAAAAGAAAATCTTTAAGTTTTCTTTCTACTATGAGATAAAATAACTATAGAATTATTTTTGGAGTGTATGTTACTTGTATATGTTTGAACACATGTATCAAAGATAAGTAACTAATATTATACTTCTTGGATGTTAAAAGAACATAGGATCTAGAGTAAGACTACTTGGGTTCAAAACCAGCTCCTCTCCTTACTAGCCCAGTTATACTGGCAAGTTAATTAGCTCATTTTACCTCTATCTACTCAAGTGTAAAATGAAGATAACACTACTAACAATATAAGAATTATTGCAAGAATCAAATGAGTTAGTGTCTACAAAGTGCTTAGGACATTGGTTTGCACACAGAAAGCACTCATATATGCTAGTTATTTTGATGATAATGGTGATGATCAGCATCATACCAATGCCTCTGACTTTTTGAAAGAAGAATGAGTTAATAGAATCTTTCCTGAGTAACATTACTTTATGTTAAAACTTTTAATTATAGAATATCTCAAACATGCATAAAATTAGAATGGGATAATAAACCCTTCCCACGTACCTACCCATCATTCAGCTTTAACAGTGATCGTCTAAGCCCAGTCTTGCTTATAATTTCTCCCACCCAATTTCTCCTGTCAGAGAATTCTAAAACCAATCCCAAGCATGCTTTATTTAATCAATTGAGAGTTCTTTATTTCCAGTGTGTATCTCTTGAGGATAGGGGCTCTTTTCCCTAAATCATAATCATATTATCATCATCATTTCTAAAATCTCTTAATATTTATTAAATATCCTGCCAGGTTTCATATTTCATAGACTATCATATGTGTACGTATGTGTGTGGGTATGTATATCCTTGAAGTCAAATGTTCTTTTCACCTGTATTTCCTCTAAATAAAATCCTTTTTTTGTGGGGAAAAATAAACCTTTATTGATAAATAGGTTATGTTGAAATAAATAAGAGTGATAGTTTTTAGGGAAATAAACCTAAAATGATAGTTTTAGGGTCAATTATTTTTGGACTTGTTTGAAAAATGAAGTATGCTATACAATTTCCAAAGAGATCTCAAATTTTCTGTAACTTTATTGTAATTTTAGTCTAAAACCCATGTACAAATCAGAGTTTAAGAAATTCACAATGTCAGAATTATTTAATATTTCAGGGGAATAATTTGAGAATTGTTCTGTTGTATTCACTTAGCAATAAGATTCACTTTGAGTTTGGAGACTCATAAGTGAAACAGAATTGGACAGTGATGACAAGAGAGAGCAGACTATTAAACCACAGCACACTGTGAGGGTGCTCAGTTTTTCTCCTCATTTTCTCTTCTCCAGGAATATTAATTTTGAAAAGGGTTTGGGTTTATGTGACAAATTCTCTCCCCACCCCCTGAAAATTCTCAAAGCACATTTCAGAAACTCATTTTTGGCAGATGAAAATTTAAGTAAATTGGCCAAGGTCACAGCACAATAAGGGCAGAGTTATCAAGGCAATGCAGTTTCCTGCTTTTTCCACCATCCATGAAATTAGAGTAACTCCACCCCTTAAAATGAAAGGATCTACTTTTTTTTTTCTTTCTGAAATTATAAACCACGATTTTGAAATATTTTTTACCATTAACTTAGACTCTCAAAAGTGGTCTTTTAGGGGTATGAAATGTATGTGTGTGCATTATTTCAGCTACTATAACTTCATATATTATAACCTACAAAATTTGCTTTAAAAGGAGAGTGCATTTTTCGTTCAAGCTGAACCATCAGATTTTCTTTTCATGAGATATGACATGATGAAGAAGCTCTCTGTAGAAACAAAACTAGTTCACTTTCTATGGGCAAGCACAGACTGTAAAGTAGATTATTAAAGTACACAGAAATAGAAAATTAGATCAGAAGTGATGTTTTCCTGTGAAGTCTTCTTTGGGCCTTATAAAATGAGAAAGAACTAACCTTGTTCTATTTCTGAGTCCTGAAAAAAGCCTCCAAGCCGGCATATCACCTTTAATTAGGTTTCTGCTTTTGGGAAGCATTCTACCAGCCCCCTTTCATTTATTTTTAATGATGTTATCACTAACAGGCAAACAGTCCCTTAATAAAACAAAAACAGTTTCTATATAAAGCCTGGTGTACATGTCCTGAGTCAATCATCTAAAAACAAATGTTATGATTGTTTCCGTTGTGCTCTTAGAACCCTTAATGGCCCTACTGTGCAGATATGCAAAACATCAACCTAGGAAATGTAACCGTGTCTGCTATGCAGTTTTCAATAAATGCTTTCCCATATTCACTTGAAGTATTAGCAGTGAGGTTAAACCTACAGGGTCATAGAAAAGAAGAAAGGTAAATTAGTTGGGTTTTTTCTGCATAAGCTACTCCAGCTCTTTCATGAACATGCTAACAGTTTAAGACTTTAAGAAACAAGCAGGGGTAAAACCCACCCAAAATATTTATAAGCTAAATCAGTTTGTGTGTGTGTGTGTGTGTTTAATGCTTGGTGCTGGGAAGGATTGGGGGCAGGAGGAGAAGGGGACAACAGAGGATGAGATGACTGGATGGCATCACTGACTCGATGGACGTGAGTCTGAGTGAACTCCGGGAGCTAGTGATGGACAGGGAGGCCTGGCGTGCTGTGATTCATGGGGTCGCAAAGAGTCGGACACAACTGAGCGACTGAACTGAACTGAACTGAACTGAACCATTGTATTTTGTCAATAAATTCCAGTTTGTGGGAAGCAAAAATCTATGGACAGATACTTGAGTATTTTAGTTTCAGCTTCTCAATCGCCAAGGACAATGGTAAGTTTGCTATCTAGACCAAGTTTGGAAATTTAAATTAATATATAGCTTGATTGAGTATTTCCTCCATACATAGATTTTGAAATACAAATACAGAATAGCAAAAAGTTAAAGACTCTCTTTTGAGAATAATGGTAGAAAATAGACTTTCCCTTTAAATATACAAAGGTTTTAGGCCACTTAGGATCCCTGTTTTCCTTGAACTGTTATCCCTGCCTGGTTTCCTCATACAACCCTTTCACTGCCCCCTGTTTAAATATTTCCCAGTATTCAATGCCCATTTCTTTTTTATTAATTTTAACTGGAGGCTAATTACTTTACAATATTGTGGTGGTTTTTGCCATACATCAACATGAATCAGCCTTGGGTGTATGTGCTTACTCTCATGAAAATTTTGCTTTTCTTCACACTGCTCTCAATTTGCATCATCTAAATATAATCTCTTCTTTTTCTAAATAACCACTAGATGCCATTTTGGCACATAACCTTACTGAGATTATAATTGCATGTATTTTTTTTATCTTCTTCCTAGAGCTCCCTCTTAATCCAAGATAATGTCTATGAAATTGCATTGTAATCAAGAGCATGGTTTCCCAGTAGAAAGTATTTTTTTTTTTTTAGTTTTACTCTCCTGGATGGAGTAAGCAGAGAATATATCCTTCTCATTTCAGCTTTTGCCTTTTGCCTCAACTCATCTCATCTCATTCACATACTCTATCAAAAGACATTAAGTTATTACTCTGTGTTAGAGAGCTGAAGTTTATATATATATATATATGTTCTATTTTCTCCCTTAAGAGTGGTCCCTAAATTTTGTCAGCTTCTCAAAGAACTACTGATAAATATGATAGTTGCATATGTGTGTAATAAATACTTCATGCATTAAATTAGGCAGAGTTCTGAGTTTGGTATATTTCTTAGCACTCCATCATAATGCCAAACATGCACTTACAATGATTTCCTTCGCGTATTAAAAGTTCTCTTTCATTTACACAAAAGTGAAATCCAGAGTTGCAATACTGCTTCAATATATCCAAGTAGCCTTTTAAGTTTGTTAATGCTTTTTGGTCAGTTTCTCCAAAATCTGTACTGTCTTCTTTTTTTTGTAAGTCATTCTACTGATTTTTTTTTTTAGGATCTGTGCCTGAAGAGAAATTGATAAACTTTGGCCCTTTCTCAAGTTACTTCTATCATAGTCAATTTTAGCTGTTCACTGAGCTAACATAGGGTTAGTTTGTCTATGGCAACTGTAATAATATATAGTAATAATTTTACTACCAACATGATTTTTCATCATCACAAGCCTCATTAGAGAGAAATAATATAGAAAACACAGGCTTATGGCTCATGGTAGCATATTAGCATCCCCTCCATGGCACATTGAAGCTAAGTTTACAAAAAGAAATTTGTAATAAATTTAGTTATTTCTTAATTATTAGTACTTTATGTCTGTTAGCATTTTCTGTTTCACAAGGCACTTTCACATACATAATCTAATTGGATTTGAACTATAATCCATTGAGTTTGCGGTCATCTTTTTAGTAAACAGACCAAATGAACCTTAAAGAACATAAGAGATGAAATCTTCCTCTATTATTTGCTAATATTTGGTAGAGCCAAGGACTTAAATTTACACTTTCTGAATCTAGCCTGGGTTACTTTTCATTTTACAATAATTATATTATGGTGAAAATTTTATGTAAAAAAAATGGAGTAATTTTAAATCCAGACTTTGAAAAGTGGGCTAAAAATTTAAAACAGGAGGTAAGTCTTATTTCATGATATCCCTGGATTTTTATAAGAACTGGAGTAGATATATGAAAGTTTGTAACCAGTTTTTAAGATTACATCCTGGTATCAGAATGATTAGTTCCTATTGTCAAATTAACTCCAGAGTGCCTTGAGTAGGAATAAACCACCATTGAGCTATTGTTGAGCTCAATTTAAACGACTATGTTTTATGTTTGGAAATAAATTTCAAAAAATTTTTAAACACCAATCCTTACTTTTTTAGATTATTCATGCTGCTACTCCAGTTGAATAATGTGGCTGATGAGTTTACAAAAACCCCAATAAATATAACTTTAATATACAATTGAATGGGAATTTGTCAAAATGACAAAAAAGTTTGTATTTCTATAAATAAATATTCATTTCTTTATAGAAAGTACCATGTTCACCACAACTTTTATCAACATTTTTTACTTAACAATTATAGAAATATAACATGTTAATGCAAGTTTTCAGATCACTTGTAAACATTAAATATGGAGATTTTTTCCATTTTAATAATGCTGCTATCTATTTTACATGAACATGAATAAATGTGACTACTGTGAAATGTATGGTTTTCTAAAAGTGAATGAGTTTTCTTCTACTTGGAATTTATGGTATAATAAAAGATACCAGAGAAAAGACACACACACACAAACTTGAAAGAGAATATATAATTCAAACCCAGAGGGATTGGTTATGAAAATAACAACTGAGTTAGACTTTATTAACAGGAAAGAAAACATTTTAAAAGTGGAGGCCCATTATTTTTTCAAACGACATTGTTCCTTAGGATATCCTGCTAACTTGTTACGAGTGATAAGATTGGAAATAAAAAAGCCTGTCTTACAGAAGCATCAATCTTAGTGATACTCATTTATTGGTAAGTGACTTACAATATGAGAAGAATCATGAGATGAAGTATCATTTTTTATACTTCACTCTTTTTGGAGTTTTAAAATATTTTCTTCTCTTTTTTACTTTCCCTTTATATTATGCATTATATTCTAATTGGCATCAATTGCTTTTGTGTTGTTATATTAATAATTGTCAGTATATGTTATATAATTATTAAAATGTAATTAGCAGTTTTTTCCAGTTAAAAGATGAAATTTGTTAATTTATAATATTTGCTGTTTTATTTTGCTTTAGAAAACCACTGTAGTTCCCTGTGACTAAATTAAAATACAACGATATGTGCATGCTAAGTCACTTCAATCTTGTCTGAATCTTTGCGACCCTATGACTGTAGCCCACCAAGCTCTCCTGTCCATGGGATTCTCCAGGCAAGAGTACTAGAGTGGGATGTCATGCTTTCCTCCAGGAGGTCTTCCCAACCCAGGGACTGAACCCATGTCCCTTATGTCTCCTGCATTGGCAGACGGGTTCCTTAGCTCTACCACCACCTGGGAAGCCCATAAAATACACGGATACTTTAAATTTAATAAGCACTGTTTCTTAGGACTTTAAAGCCAACAATTCTTAAGAGAATTGGCATAACTGCTGGCCCTTACAAGATGTAGAGTACTTAAAAAAATTGTGCCCCAGTTAATTCAGGTTTCAAAAGTACTTACTTTATTCCTAAGAAGATATACTTGTCATTGCATCTGATTTGCCATCTTCACTGTTGTGAGTGACTTATAAATTTTTTTTTAATTCAATAAAACTTATCAAATTGTAAAATTCTATAAAATGAAGCAAGATAAAATGACTTTTTATAAAATGACATTTGTCATCTGAGTATAATCAGTAGCTTTCTGTGAAATTTTGTGTTTCTGTTTGTGAATTTTTTATATCCATAAGCCTGTGGAATTTAGAATTAAGATAGTGTAATTCAGCCTCTAAATGGATCCATTTCACTCTCCAATTGATATAAGTGAAATTTCCACTTAACTAATTTTATGATTTCTTATGGGGCTTCCCAGGTTGCAGGAGATCCCTGGGTTGGGAGGACAATGGCAACCCATTCCTATATTCTTGCCTAGAAAATCCCATAGACAGAGGAGCCTGGCAGGCTACAGTCCATAGGGTGGCAAAGATTCTGATGTGACTGAGTGACTGAGCACAATGATTTCTTATAAGAAATAATAGAAACATAAAATATCATGTATGAAACGAGTTGCCAGTCCAGGTTCAATGCACGATACTGGATGCTTGGGGCTGGTGCACTGGGACGACCCAGAGGGATGGTATGGGGAGGGAGGAGGGAGGAGGGTTCAGGATGGGGAACACATGTATACCTGTGGTGGATTCATTTTGATATTTGGCAAAACTAATACAATTATGTAAAGTTTAAAAATAAAATAAAATTAAAAAAAAAAGAAATAATAGAGAATGTGTAACATTAGACTTGAGTGATACTAGAGTTTGTCTCAGTCAACCTGCCAGTTTTTTAAAAACTGAAAAAATCAAAACCTGAAGAAGTTGTCACATGTTCAAAATAGCTGATACTAACTGGACACTAAATTATTTTTATTTTATACACTAATGTATTCAGAAAATTGTATGCACTGTTTTAGTTACCTAAAGCTGTGGAACAAACTGCACCAAAACTTACTGGCTAAAACCAGCAAACATTTGAAATCTCACAGTCTCTATGGATCACAGACCTGGTACAACTTAGCTGGATGCCTCTGGTTTAAGGTCTTATGAGTTTGGGGCTGCAGCCTCATGTAAGGGACTGACTGGGCAGGGGGGATTTATTTTCAAGTCATCTCATGTGGTTTTCACAGCCCTATGTCTCTTGTCCTGTGTCTTGGCACAGGACTGCCTCACGACATTATATCTGGTTCTTCCATGACAAGAATGTCAGGAAAGGGAGAGAGAGAAATGGAAATGACAGACATTTTACAACTGAATCCTAGAGGTAACATTCCATCACATTTGCTTTATTCTCTTTGTTAGGTCTAACTCAGACTAAGGGGAAGGTTCTATACAAGATATGAATAACAGGATGGAGGAATCACCAGAGCCATCCTGTAGGCTGTCCCTAACCTTAACCCTACCACATGCCCAGAGAAAATACTTCCCAAGTATTTGTCAAGTCAGTTAAAATATTTATTTATTAAGTCTTTATAGTAAAACATCTCAGGTAATGAAATTGGAATACAGACTATTGGTGGACCAATATTATGTTCTGTGTGTTTTTCTTTCTGATTTTGTACTGAGGTTACAAAAATTATGTCTTTGTACCTGTGAAATATGCAGTGAAGTCTTAATGATTAAACAGAGAAGATGGTTCAGACATATGTACACATGCACAGAGCAAGAGAGGGAGAGAGACAGAGAAATAAAGACTAAATACGGCAAAATGTAAATATTGAATCTGAGGGAGGAATTCAATTAGTTTTCCAAGGACTGGTTTAAGAAGTTACCACAATAAAATAATAAAAAGTTTTATTTTGCCATAGTTCTGGAGGCCAGGAGTGTAAAATCAAGGTATTAATATGGATGAACTCCCTCCAAGAGGCTAAAAAGGAGAATCTATTCTTTACCTCTTCTAACTTCTGCTGTCAGAATTCCTTGACTGTCACCCCAGATTCTGAACACTGTCTGCATCTCCACTCTGCCTCCTCTTTTTTTCTGTGGCTCTCTTCTCTCTCTCTCTCTCAAATCTCCTTCTGCCTTTCTCTTATAAGGATATTTGTCATTGGATTTGCTGCTGCTGTTTAGTAGCTCAGTCATGGCTGACTCTTTGCAAGTCCCTGGGCTGTAGCCAACCAGGATCCTCTGTCCATGGGATTCTCCAGGCAAGAATACTGTAGTGGATTGTCATTTCCTTCTCCAGGGAATTTTTGCCACCCAGGGGTGGAACTTAAGTTTCCTGTGTCTCCTGATTGGCAGGCAGATTCTTTACCACTGAGACACCTAGGACCCATTCCATATCACAATGATCTCATCTCAAGGTTCTTAACTTAATCATGCCTGTAAAACCCCTCTTTCCAAATAAACTAGAATTACTGGGATCTAGGGATTGGGGGTGGACATATAGTTTCGGCAGGGGGTAGGGGGTGGCGGGTGGGGATGGCTACCATTCCATCCACCACAGAAGTACATAGGGATTCTTTGTTCAGTTCTTGCAACTTTTCCAGAATTTTAAAAGCATGATATTAAGAGCATAAAAACAGAGGTTACATTATCAAATGTCGTAAAAATTCGAAGAGCTTAGCATCTGACAAGCTAACTTTCTTTTAAAGGTAAAACTTTTAAAATATACAGATGTATTAAATTAGGTGTTTCGTCAATCTGTGCTTCATTGTCATTCACTATTTGAAGTCAGTGGAGATTATGTCATGTCAAAACTCTTCTACATTGTCTGGCCTCTCAAATTTTTGCTTTAATCTTTTTTAAAACATTTAGGATATCAAAGGTCACTTTTATTTCAAAACAAATAACTGTGTTCCCAATTTTGCTATTCTTGTAGTAAGACTGAGACTTTCTGTTAATTGCCACAAGATGACAACTTTTTCTCTGATAGTAGGGTCTTGAAGCCCAAAGGAATATTTTTGTTTTGTTTGATCTCTGATTAGTTTGTCTTTTCAAATATGTATATTGATCTTAAGAATCACTCTTTTTCATTTCTTTAGCTGTCGTGCCTTAAATTTGATTGAGTTAAAGTGGCTTTATGAAATATCTCTGCTATATAAAATGATAAGTAAATGTATCTGATCAATTATCTCTATACTAAATGAGTCTATTTACACTTACCTTAAACCATGAAGATCAAGACAAGCATTCCACTGAGGCAACTGCCGGGGGAAAAAAGACACACACACACACACCACATACATTTACACATAAACAAGGAACAATTTTAATCCTGGGAGGATAATGGAGTGGGTAACAGAATAATGATGGAAAACAAAATGTTTTACTAACTGTGAGACTTAGCTACTTTTCAACTGAAATCAGTCACTAGGGTCTAGATAAGCTCTTAAAGCTTTCATATTTAATTTTTTTAACATTATATCTCCAGTGTCTATCACATTGTTTAAGAAGATGTTGATAATATTAAACAGATACATTTATAAATGTGTATACCATGAGTAATTAATGAATTAACTCACAGAGTAGCCAAACACAGTCAAGCATAAACATATTGAAGTTAAATCAACTAGTCAAGGGATTGTTGGAACTTATGTCAAACGTGTGTGTGTGTGTGTACATACATTTGATGCCGTTTGCTTGGACAACCTTTAAGAATTGTGGAGTCATTGACTCTAAAGCTGAAAGCAAACACAGGTGGTTGGTTCTATGTCTTTCTTCAAGAGACAAGCAATTATTATCCTCATGATCTATTAAGCCACATTTTCTTTAGCATGTGACAGCTAAGGTGATGTTGATCAAAAAATATAGCTCTTCATTCTTAAACAAGTTCACATGCACATAGATGTTTAACTAGTGCCTTTATAGAGCTATTATGAAAAAACACTAGCAGCCTTGGTCTGGAGAAGTAATTTATGACAGCTAGGTAAATGGTGTCCAAGATCACCTTGATAGTATTAGCTATTCAGTATCCCTACCCCTGCACTGTGGCATTTCTTTAACTCTGTTGATAAATGTGAGAGAAAAAAAAAACAAAAACACACACACACACATACAAAAAACACAATGAGCCCTACTCAGACTGCTTACTCTGTTTCTCCTTCTAGTACCTGCTGCTTCAGATCATCTGTCAGGCAGTTAACAAAGAAGAGAGTAGAAGGAGAAACTGCAGAGGAGTGAGTGTGTATGAGAGAAGCATAGTTAAAAGAAGGCCTTGTATCTATCACTACCCTCCCCAACCTTTCTTCCCTTTTGGTTCATTAACTGGAAGTGTGGAAAGGTGAAGGGAAATGAATTTAACTTGTCCTGACATTAGTTAGAGACAGAAATGCAATGACTTCCAGAATGTTTCTGCCCCAGAGAGAGGTAATTGAAAAAAGTGTTGTGTGGTTAGATGGTGTAATGAAAAATAAAGAAATGATTCAGGAGAGTGGAATCAAATTATAAGCATAAAGGCAAATGTACTGAAGTTTTTAGCCAGTTGAAAAATTGAGAGATACTATCAGGACTGTGCAAATATATTGCTCTGATTAATTTTCCTGGGGTGAAATATGAAAATATTTATAAAATTGAGAATCCTGCCCTGAATAAAATTTTCTCTGTGATATAATAAGCTAAAATAAGCCATAACAAGTATCCATCTATGTAAAAACATTTAAATAGTAAAGAATTAAATAAGAAGGTTTCATGTGAGAGTAAAAAGAATTTGTATCTGGACATTGCTCTGAGTTGCTTACAACTTGGGAGAATACTCAATAAACAAAATAAAGGCTAATTTATTTTAGAGGGTATTATAGTTGAGTTTTGAAATGTTGTTTTCACTGTCAGTATTTTCTTTTCTTTTCTTTAGACCCCTTTTACATGTTTAAAAAACTTATTTTTCAATATGAGGTGAGAGGTGTGTGCATGCATGCTAAGTCACTTCAGTCATGTCTGACTTTTTGTGACCCATAGACTGTAGTCCACCAGGTTCCTCTGTCCATGGTATTCTCCAGGCAATAATACTGGAGTGGGTTGTCACACTCTCCTCCAGGGGACCACCCTGACCTGAGATTGAACTTAAATCTCCTGAGTCTCCTGCATTGGCAGGCAAGTTCTTTACCACTACAGACACCTGGGAAGCTCCAAGGTGAGAGATATTCAAGGGTCAAAGTGAATTCAGTTCAGTTGTGCACTTGCTCAGTCGTGTTCAAGCCTTTGCGATCCCATGGTTGCAGCACACGAGGCCTCCCTGTCCATCACCAACTCCTGGTGTATACTCAAACTCATGTCCATTGAGTCAGTGATGCCATCCAATCATCTCATCCTCTGTTGTCCCCTTCGCCCCCCACCTTCAATCTTTCCCAGCATCAGGGTTTTTTCAAATGAGTCAGTTCATTGCATCAGGTAGCCACAGTATTGAGTTTCAGCTTCAGCATCAGTCCTTCCAATGAACACTCAGGACTGGTCTCCTTTAGGATGGACTGGTTGGATCTCCTTGCATTCCAAGGGACTCTCCAGAGTGTTCTTCAACACCATAGTTCAAAAGCATCAATATTTCAGTGCTCAGCTTTCTTTATAGTCCAAATCTCACATGCATACATGACTACTGAAAAAAACCATAGCCTTGACTAGACGAACCTTTGTTGGCAAAGTAATATCTCTGCTTTTTAATATGTTATCTAGGTTGGTCATAACTTTTCTTCCAAGGAGTAAGCATCTTTTAATTTCATGACTGCAATCATCATCTGCAGTGACTTTGGAGCCCCCCAAAATAAAGTCTGTCACTGTTTCCACTGTTTCCCCATCTATTTGCCCTGAGGTGATGGGACTGGATGCCTTGATCTTTGTTTTCTGAATGTTGAGCTTTAAGCCAACTTTTTCACTCTCCTCTTTCACTTTTGTAGAGGCTCTTTAGTTCTCCTCCCTTTCTGCAAAAAGGGTGGTGTCACCTGCATATCTGAGGTTATTGATATTTCTCCCAGCAATCTTGATTCCAGCAATGCTTGATTCCCAGAAATTGTGCTTCAGCCAAGCTTTTCTCATGATGTACTCTTCATATAAGTTAAAGAGGCAGGGTGACTATGTACAGCCTTGATGTACTCCTTTCCCTATTTGGAACCAGTCTGTTTTTCCATGTCCAGTTCTAAAGGTTGCTTCCTGACCTGCATACAGATTTCTCAAGAAGGAGGTCAGGTGTTCCCATCTCTTTCAGAATTTTCCACAGTTTGTTGTGATCCACATAGTCAAAGTCTTTGGAATGGTCAATAAAGCAGAAATAGATGTTTTTCTGGAACTCTCTTGCTTATTTTGATGATGCAATGGATGTTGGCAATTTGATATCTGGTTGCTCTGCCATTTTTAAAACCAACTTGAACATCTGGAAGTTCAAGGTTCACATGATGTTGTAGCTTGGCTTGGAGAATTTTGAGCATTACTTTGCTATTGTGTGAGATGAGTGCAATTGTGCAGTAGTTTGAACATTCTTTGGCATTGCTTTTCTTAGGCATAGGAATGAAAACTGACCTTTTCTAGTCCTGAAACCACTGCTGAGTTTTCCAAATTTGCTGGCATATTGAGTGCAGCACTTTCACAGCATCATCTTTTAGGATTTGAAATACCTCAACTGGAATTCCATCACCTCCACTAGCCTTGTTCATAGTGATGCTTCCTAAGGCCCACTTGACTTTGCATTCCAGGATGTCTGGCTCTAGGTGAGTGATCAAGCCATCATGATTATCTGGGTCATGAGATCTTTTTTGTATAGTTCTGTGTATGGATGTGAGAGTTGGACTGCAAAGAGAGCTGAGTGCCAAAGAATTGATGCTTTTGAACTGTGGTGTTGGAGAAGACTCTTGAGAATCCCTTGGACTTCAAGGAGATCCAACTGGTCCATCCTAAAGGAGGTCAGTCCTGGGTGTTCATTGGAAGGTCTGATGTTGAAGCTGAAGCTCCAGTACTTTGGCCACCTCATGAAAGAGCTGACTCATCTGAAAAGACCCTGATGCTGGGGAAAGATTGAGGGCAGGAGGAGAAGGGGACAACAGAGGATGAGATGGTTGGATGCATCACAAACTCAATGGACATGGGTTTGGGTAGACTCCGGCAGTTGGTGATGGACAGGGAGGCTTCATGTGCTGTGGTTCATGGGGTCACAAAGAGTCGGACACGACTAAGCGACTGAATTGAATTGAACTCTGTGTATTCTTGCCACCTCTTCTTAATATCTTCTGCTTCTGTTAGGTCTCTACCATTTCTGTCCTTTATTGAGCCCATCTTTGCATGAAATGTTCCCTTGGTATCTCTAATTTTCCTGAAGACATCTCTAGTTTCCCATTCTATTTTTTTCCTCTGTTTCTTTGCATTGATCACTGAGGAAGGCCTTCTTATCCCTCCTTGCTATTCTTTGGAACTGTGCATTTAAATGGTTTTATCTTTCCTTTTCTCCTTTGCTTTTTGCTTCTCGTCTTTTCACAGCTATTTTTAAGACCTCCTCAAACAGCCATTTTGTTTTTTGCATTTCTTTTTCTTGAACCTCCATCCATAGTTCTTCAAGCACTCTGTCTATCGGATCTAATCCCTTGAATCTATTTCTTATTTACACTGTATAATCGTAAGGGATTTGATTTAGGTCATATCTGAATGCTTTAGTGGTTTCCCCTACTTTCTTCCATTTAAGTCTGAATTTGGCAGTAAGGAGTTCATGATCTGAGCCACAGTCAGCTCCTGGTCTTGTTTTTGCTGACTGTATAGAGCTTCTCCATCTTTGGCTGCAAAGAATATAATTAATCTGATTATGGTATTGACCATCTGGTAATGTATATGTGTAGAGTCTTCTCTTGTGTTGTTGGAAGTGGGTGTTTGCTATGACCAGTGCGTTTTGTTGGCAAAAGTCTATTAGCCTTTCCCCTGCTTCATTCTGCACTCCAAGGCCAAATTTGCCTGTTACTCCAGGTGTTTCTTGACTTCTTACTTTAGCATTCCAGTCCCCTATGATGAAAAGGACATCTTTTTTGGATGTTAGTTCTAGACGGTCTTGTAGGTCTTCGTAGAACCATTCAACTTCAGCATTACTGGGAGGGGCATAGACTTGAATTACGGTGATATTGGATGGTTTGCCTTGGAAACAAACAGGGATCATTTTGCATTTTGGACTCTTTTGTTGACTATGATGGCTACTCCATTTCTTCTAAGGGATTCTTTCCCACAATAGTAGATATAATTGTCATCTGAGTTAAATTCACTCTTTCTAATCCATTTTAGTTCACCAATTCCTAAAATGTTGATGTTCACTCTTGCCATCTCCTGTTTGACCACTTCCAATTTGCCTTGATTTATGGACCTAACATTCCAGGTTCCTATGCAATATTGCTCTTTACAGCTTCAGACTTTACTTCCATCTCTAGTCATATCCACAACTGGGTTTTGTTTTTGCTTTGGCTCTGTCTCTTCATTCTTTCTGGAGTTATTTCTCCACTGATCTCCAGTAGCATATTGGGCACCTACCAACCTGGGGAGTTCATCTTTCAGTGTTCTATCTTTTTGCCTTTCATCCTGTTCATGGGGTTCTCAAGACAAGACTACTGAAGTGGTTTGCCATTCCCTTCTCCAGTGGACTGCGTTTTGTCGGAACTCTCCACCATAACTTGTTCATCTTGGGTTGCCCTACACGGCATGGCTCATAGTTTCATTGAGTTAGACAAGGCTGTGGACCATGTGATGAGATTGGTTCAGTTCAATTCAGTTCAGTCACTCAGTCATGTCCAACTCTTTGCAGCCCCATGAATTGCAGCACGCCAGGCCTCCCTGTCCATCACCAACTCCCGGAGTTCACCGAGACTCACGTCCATCGAGTCAGTGATACCATCCAGCCATCTCAACCTCTGTCGTCCCCTTCTCCTCCTGCCCCCAATCCCTCCCAGCATCAGAGTCTTTTCCAATGAGTCAACTCTTCGCTTGAGGTGGCCAAAGTACTGGAGGTTCAGCTTTAGCATCATTCCTTCCAAAGAAATCCCAGGGCTGATCTCCTTCAGAATGGACTGGTTGGATCTCCTTGCAGTCCAAGGGACTCTCAAGAGACTTCTCCAACACCACAGTTCAAAAGCATGAATTCTTCAGCGCTCAGCCTTCTTCACAGTCCAACTCTCACATCCATACATGACCACAGGAAAAACCATAGCCTTGACTAGATGGACCTTTGTTGGCAAAGTAATGTCTCTGCTTTTCAATATGCTATCTAGGTTGGTCACAACTTTCCTTCCAAGGAGCAAGCGTCTTTTAATTTCATGGCTGCAGTCACCATCTGCAGTGGTTTTGGAGCCCAGAAAAATAAAGTCTGACACTCTTTCCACTGTTTCCCCATCTATTTCGCATGAAGTGATGGTACCGGATGCCAAGATCTTCGTTTTCTGAATGTTGAGCTTTAAGCCAACTTTCTCACTCTCCACTTTCACTTTCATCAAGAGGCTTTTTAGTTCCTCTTCACTTTCTGCCACAAGGGTGGTGTCATCTGCATATCTGAGGTTATTGATATTTCTCCCAGCAATCTTGATTCCAGCTTGTGTTTCTTCCAGCCCAGTGTTTCTCATGATGTACTCTGCATATAAGTTAAATAAGCAGGGTGACAATATACAGCCTTGACTTACTCCTTTTCATATTTGGAACCAGTTTATTGTTCCATGTCCACTTCTAACTGTTGCTTCCTGACCTGCATGCAGATTTCTCAAGAGGCAGATCAGGTGGTCCTGTATTCCCATCTCTTTCAGAATTTTCCACAGTTTATTGTGATCCACGCAGTCAAAGGCTTTGGCATAGTCAATAAAGCAGAAATAGATGTTTTTCTGGAACTCTCTTGCTTTTTCCATGATCCAGTGGATGTTTGCAATTTCATCTCTGGTTCCTCTGCCTTTTCTAAAACCAGCTTGAACATCAGGAAGTTCACGGTTCACATATTGCTGAAGCCTGGCTTGGAGAATTTTGAGCATTACTTTACTAGCGTGTGAGATGAGTGCAATTGTGCGGTAGTTTGAGCATTCTTTGGCATTGCCTTTCTTTGGGATTGGAATGAAAACTGACCTTTTCCAGTCCTGTGGCCACTGCTGAGTTTCCCAAATTTGCTGGCATATTGAGTGCAGCACTTTCACAGCATCATCTTTCAGGATTTGGAATAGCTCAACTGGAATTCCATCACCTCCACTAGCTTTGTTCGTAGTGATGCTTTCTAAGGCCCACTTGACTTCACATTCCAGGATGTCTGGCTCCAGGTCAGTGATCACACCATCGTGATTATCTGGGTCGTGAAGATCTTTTTTGTACAGTTCTTCTGTGTATTCTTGCCATCTCTTCTTAATATCTTCTGCTTTTGTTAGGTCCATACCATTTCTGTCCTTTATTGAGCCCATCTTTGCATGAAATATTCCTTTGGTATCTCTGATTTTTTTGAAGAGATCCCTAGTCTTTCCCATTCTGTTGTTTTCCTCTATTTCTTTACATTGATCGCTGAAGAAGGCATTCTTATCTCTCCTTGCTATTCTTTGGAACTCTGCATTCAGATCCTTATGTCTTTCCTTTTTCCTTTGCTTTTCACTTCACTTCCTTTCACAGCTATTTGTAAGGCCTCCCCGGACAGCCATTTTGCTTTTTTGCATTTCTTTTCCATGGGGATGGTCTTGATCCCTGTCTCCTGTACAATGTCACGAACCTCCATCCATAGGTCATAAGGCACTCTGTCTATCAAATCTAGTCCCTTAAATCTATTTCTCATTTCCATTGTATAATCATAAGGGATTTGATTTAGGTCATACTTGAATGTCTAGTGGTTTTCCCTACTTTCTTCAATTTAAGTCTGAATTTGGCAATAAGGAGTTCATGATCTGAACCACAGTCAGCTCCCAGTCTTGTTTTTGCTGACTGTATAGAGCTTCTCCATCTTTGGCTGCAAAGAATATAATTAATCTGATTTCAGTGTTGACCATCTGATGATGTCCATGTATAGAGTCTTGTCTTGTGTTGTTGGAAGAGGGTGTTTGTTATGACCAGTGCATTTTCTTGGCAAAACTCTATTAGTTTTTGCCCTGCTTCATTCCTTATTCCAAGGCCAAATTTGCCTGTCACTCCAGGTGTTTCTTGACTTCCTACTTTTGCATTCCAGTCCTCTATAATTAAAAGGACATCTTTTTTGTGTGTTAGTTCTAAAAGGTCTTGTAGGTCTTCATAGAACTGTTAGTTTCCTGTTGGAGAAGGAAAGAGGCTTATGGAAGCTTCCTGATGGGAGAGACTAACTGAGGGGGAAACTGGGTCTTCTTCTGATGGGCGGGGCCATGCTCAGTAAATCTTTAATCCAATTTTTTGTTGATGGATGAAGCTGTGTTCTCTCCCTGCTGTTTTCCTGGGCTCAAACTATGGTTGAGGTAATGAAGATAATGGTGACCTCTCAAAAGATCCCATGCATGTACTGATACACTCAGTGCCTCCAACCCTGGAGCAGGCCACCACAGACCCACGCCTCCCCTGGAGACTCCTGGACACACCCAGGCAAGTCTGGGTCAGTCTCTTGTGGGGTCACTGCTCCTTTCTTCTGGGTCCTGGTACACACAAGGTTCTGTTTATACCCTTCAAGAGTCTATTTTCCAGTCCTGTATAAGTTCTGGCAGTTCTATGGTGGTGTTAATGGCTACCTCCTCCAAGAGGGCTTATGCCATACCCAAGTCTGCTGCCATACCCAATGGCAGTCCACTGCTGATCTGTACCTCCACACGAGACACTCAAACACAGTTCTGTCTCAGTCTCTATGATGTCTCTGGTCCAGATCTTTAGTTTTAATGATATTGAACAATTCAATTATAATTACTGAAAAATGTATTTGATTCCAGTGTTTTTTTTTTAGTTATGGAATTAAAGTTTTTAATTGTGTATTTGTTTGTAGACTCAAGAATATATTTGAACAAATCATTTATATATATAACCCTTCCAGGTTAATTGAGAAAGAAACACTAAGATACAAAACATTTCTCCTATACGAAGCTCTTGAAATATCCTATTGTCAATCCAAACAGAATAAACTAAAATGAGATAATTGGGAAGGTGCCCATAAAGTCAGCCTGAATATATTATCACAACTATATATGAGATAATATTTGTTTTAAAAAGATTCTATGGCACTGTAAACTCAGTCTCATTAGAGACTGCATTTAAAAGGCTTATAAAGTTACTCATTAATGTTATCTTGTTGTATCTCCACAGCTTTTTCATTAAAGAAAATTCAGCAGAAAGCATTTTCTCCTGATAGCAGGAACCAATTTGCAATAAATGTTCTGGAAACCACTAGGGAAGCCATTACTGAGGTCTAATAAAAACAGACAAGCGTAACTTGTTCTATATTTTTGTTTCAATCACACACAGATGAGACCCCGCTTTCCACACCAACTGCGAGAGACAGCCTTGACAAACTTTCTCTAACTGGGCATGGACAACCACTACCTCCAGGATTCCCATCTCCTTTTCTGTTTCCTGATGGATTGTCTTCCATAGAGACCCTTCTGACTAACATACAGGTAGGACTTTTTCACATTCTGGGAGAAAGGAACATGGAGGATTCAGCTGTCAATTTTTCCCAAAGTCATACTATTCCAGCTTAATCCATTCTTGAGACTGACAAAACCATGATAATGAATTTTTCTAGCAGTTTGATATTTTAAACTTAATACACAAATTCAATTGGTTAGAAATACCCAAATGTGTATACTACATCTTAATAAAAACTTAGATGAAAGGACCTGGGCCTTTTAAAAACCATTCTGCTTAAATGTTCTCTTTATTGCCAATTAATAGTAGGAATCTAGTTGTTTAAGTTTGTCTGATGCATTAAAAGACAGTACACCAGTTCTAATAAATATTTAGCTGTTTTTAAACTGCTGGCCTTTCAGTGAGGAAATGATATGTTTAGTCATTTAAATATGTCTAAATGAAAAAGAATCCAAAAAATCCCTTCTTTCATAAATTAGTTTATTTCAGTTAATAGGATTTCTTCAAAGAATAGACTTCAAAAAGTCATACAAAACTTTCCACAGATTTCCTATGTAGTCTTCAGGATGTATATTTTATGTACAGTACATTATGAATAAAAAATACCATTAACACTAACATAGAACATGGAGCCAAAATAATAAGCATTTGGGATAAAAGAAAACATAATTTTTTGCCCACACATGAAGTGATCATGTGGACCCCAGATGGAGCTTTTTGCCATCTACTTCTCCACACTTAAAATAGCTGGTAGTAATATGCTTACAGATACTCTGGTGGTATTTTTTTTTTTTTAATCTTTGTTCTAGCATTCAATCCTTACTGGTATTTTTCTGTACACATTTCATACCATATTAAACTTTCTCCCAGTAGAAATGTAATTAATTTTATTTACCTCTCTAAGGACATAACAGAAGGCCTTTAATGTAACATATCTTCTCATCTGTTAATATGGCATTTTTAATACTAATGTAATTAGAATCTCCAGAACTGTATTCAACTTTAAGGTTTTATATCTCAGTAATTGAAATAAATCATCAATCTAACCTAAATGTAATCATAGCCAAATAACTGATTATATTTAAAAATAAACATGTAACTTTTTTTATAAATTCAGCCCACATTATTGTTTTCTGAGTTAAAGTTCTTAGTGCACTTCTCTTTTGTTAAATTAATGCTTTCAAAAATATCCCTCAACATTTCTGAATTTACACTTTGAGAAGTAAGGGAACAATTAAGTTTCTTTTGTATGTTCTGTGTGTGTGTACATATATATATTTATAAAATTCTATATGAAGCAAATATAAAGCTAAACATTTACTTAAAATTCTCCATTTAGGTGTCTGTATATTCACTAACTAAAGCCTCTTTAATGGGGAAAATAATAATTTAATTTCAATTTCAGCAAAGAAAACATTTCTGTGTAAACATTCATTAGTGTAAACTGGTTTGCTCATCTGAAGAGTAGATTTACACAGGGACCCTTGCGTTCTATGTGAAAACCACATCACTAAGTCAAATTTTGTGTTTGAGAATGTTTATCCACCCACCCATAGACAGTAATACACAGACTAGAAATGTTATCTGCTTGTGTGCTTGCATGCTAAATCGGTTCAGTTGGGTCAGACTCTATGTAACCCTATGGACTATAGGACTCCAGGCTTCTCTGTCCATGGGATTCTCCAGGCAAGTATACTGGAGTGGGTTATCATGCCTTCCTCAAGATCTTCTGAACCCAGAGATTTAACCCACATCTCTTATGTCTCCTGCATTGGTGGGCAGGCTCTTTACCACTAGCACAACTTGAGAAGCCCAGAAATGTTATCTACATCACCTCAAATTATAATTATTTCTTTAAAGAAAAAAAGAAGAAGAAAAGAGAAAATTTCAGTTTTAAATTGTACAAATTTTAGATAAATTATTTTTTACTGAATAGATGTCTGGAAATAACATATTCTCTAGCTTTCCAAACAGCCTTAAGAGGATATATTAGGAAGCGTTGATGATAGGAGTCAAGTCAAAGTAAATTATTTCTTCTAGTCCTAAATCATAGGATTCTGGGTCTGACAAAGTTAGAACACTCACAATAAAAATGCTTCATTTAGGGACTTCCCTCTACGTCCAGTGGTTAAGACCTTGCCTTCCAATGAAGGGGGTGCAGGTTTGATCCCTGGTCAAGTAGCTAAGATCCCTCATGACTCACAGACAAAAAATCAGAACATAAACAGCCAAAGCAATATTGTAACAAATTTAGCAAAGACTTAAAAAATGGTCCACATCAAAAAAGGAAATAATATTTCATTTAAAATAAATTATGCTTGTTCACTTCAGTTTCACATATAGATATATACAGATGAGATATTACATATGTATATGTATGAATTTGATACCTGTATACAAGTATATGTGCATGCACATATATGTTTGAAAGGTAAAATAAATATTGAAAATCTTACTAAGTGCCATATACAGTAAAATAAACGGCAATACATACATACATTCATACATACTTATATACATGCTCACATACACACACACAAGCCAGACATACATGCTAGATTTATGTTCAGTTATAGTTTCACATTATTTTGCAAGAGGTCATAGTTGCTAGCTCTTTTATTATTATTACATATATTGAGTTATAGTAATATCCTAGGAATAGTATAGAATATTTAAACAGTCATGACTCTGACTCATGGGGCATACAGTATAAATGTGTTTGCTGTCCAAATTCTAATTTGGGTAATTACATTCTGTCTACCTCAATTTCCTTTGTAAGTTCAATTATGTATAATGGGGTTCTCTGCTTTCTGTCTCAAATGGCAATACTCTTTTGGTGTGGTAAATTTAAAGCTCTATATTTCCTTTGAAGATACTTATCACAATGACAATGAAAAATAATTGAGTCGAAAGTATTTGCATTTTTATATCATACAATATCATGTTTAAAATTAAAGGTTTATTGTGCATGTTTTTTATTTTAAAATATTGTGTTATATTTAAATTTAATGCACATAAACTCTATTTTTCTTAGAATTAATAACCAAAACTACTCAAAATAATATTTAAGGAGTTATTGTTCTATTATTCAATCCTTTGATTTCATGATATTGTATAATTTGATAATTTTAAAATTAAGAATTTTTAATAGCTACTGTAGATGTCCCTTCCATGACACATTATCAAAATTGAATTTTCTTAAATGGTATTTCTTTGTGTTTTAAAAGAGGGCCTGTAGAAAAATACTATATGCTAGTATTTTAAAATATATATATTATATATAGTGTAGAAAATATGTTTTATATATAGTACAGAAAAATATATGTAGTATAGAAATATATGTGTATACTGTATATCTTTAGGTACCAGATTTTTGCTAATTCCTAGAACTATACTGTTCTTTCTTAAAGTTTGAATATTTTTATAAATTAGAAGTCATAAGGAATAATGATATCGTCAGTAAAGAACAGCAATTTCATTTTAGTGACATTTAAATTCACTCTAGATTTTGCTTTTTAGAATTAAAAAAAATTATATGGAATTTTATTTTATTTTTCTATGTGGACAGTCTTTCATTATGGTTTCCTTAATCAAACGTGTTCATGGACAACTCCCTATGAGATTTTAGGTGTGGAAAGTAGAATTTTAGTATCAATTTACTGGATGTGACACCTTCGATCATTGATTATCATTTGAACAAACTAAAAGGAGAATTTTACCCACTATTCTCAATCTGAGCTTTCAAGCTGTAAATCATAACTGGGATACATTTGCACATAAGACTAGGAATAAATATGTTGCGCTGTTTATTACCCTATTTACAAAAATTATTTTAAACTATAGTTAAATAAATAAAAAGTAGAAAGGAAAAATAAGGTAGAGAATATAAAATTTAGTGAGGAGTGATATTAACACTAAGGATGTGTGTCATAAGGGGAGTAAGATAGCTGTTTGGTTCATTCTGGTTTGTCTATGTGGAAGTATTAAACAAACAAGGAAAATCTAAAAGGGATGTTAAAACCACAATGAATAGAAGGCTGAGATTGGTTCACTATGGTCTGACAAATAAACATATTCTGATTGTGGTATTTAAGAAGCATTCTTTACTTCTATATTTAATGGAAGACAATGAAAAATAATTTGACCAAAATATTCTGATTATACATATTCCAGTCTTTACATTTCAAAGTCATGACCAGTAATATATCTTATACATTTCAAAGAAATGAATCATTTTTATTTGCATTATTAATATGTATTTTAATTATAAAATATGTACTAGTAATTAGTTATATAGTTACTAATCTTCTCTAACTGATAAAAGAATTAGAAAGAAACTTTTCAAAAAGATAAACAATAAAATAAGACATGACTTCAAAATATGGGTACACTAGCATCAGATACATTGGTTTTTATATTATATCTTTTTATCTTTAATCATAGTATGTTATATCTTCTCCTTTGTGTCCCATTAACAATTTTGTGATGAGAGATCATGGAAAAAACAGTAAAACAAAGCCAGTATTTTAAACTCAGTTTACTGTAATGAAGAGAGTGGCATTAATCTCTTAAAAATCTGGACTCTGTATCATATTTACTAATTTATATAATATACAACAACAATACAAATATTAATAGTAAAACTAATTTTACTGAGGACTTGCCTGGTGACTCAGTAGTAAAGAATTCCCTTACTAATACAGGAGATGCAGCTTCCATCCCTGGGTCAGGAAGATACCATGGAGAAGGAAATGGCAACCCACTCCAGTATGCTTGCTGGAAAATCCTATGGACAGAGGAGCCTGATGGGTTACAGTCCTTTGGATCCTGAAAAAAGTAGGGCATGACTTAGCAACTAAACAACAATATTTGCTGAATAATCTTAATATGTCCTTGGGCAGGAAATACACTCCTTTGAGTCTCCTCGACTCTAACACTACTTAAATTCTGATACTTCTAATTTACCAGTGTCAGAGTTTTTCCCATTACAAGCAATTCTGCGACCTAAGCTGGGGGCCCTGCATTTTATCCTGGTTCAGGCATGATCTGCTTAGAGATAGCATCAGATCTCATAGATTAAGAGTTCAGCCTCACAAACCTGCTTCCTGCCCCCACTTTCATTGCCAGTTGTAAGTCCAGGTTGTAACCTTGTGCTTGTGACCAATCAGCTACAGACTGGAGATTCCCACCATGCCTGCCAATTAATTTGTTAAAGCAGCTCATTGAACTTAGGAAAACGTGTTACTTATGTACCCGGTTTATTATAAAAGATTATAAATCAAGGTCGAGAAGGAGCGGGTGAATTGTCCAATACAATTCATAAACAGATGGGAGAAATGTATAGGGCAATGTATTTGGAAAGAGGCATAGAGCTTCCATTCCCTCACATGTCACCCACCCTGTACCTCTATACACTGACCAATTCAAAAGTTCTCTGAATCTCATCCATCCTTTAGGGACTTGCCAAAAGTCAACTTATTAACAGAAACTCATATGTAGTTGCAAGGAGTTTATTATGAATAACAGAAGACCCATTTCACCTCTGTTGTTCTTAATCATTTAGGAAGTTCCATTCCCTGTAGCATCTCTAGATACCAATATCCAGTATAGGATACCTAGAAGTGCTTTTGATGGAGAATTCATCGTTAATCAACTTTGAAGTTCAGTAACCATAACAGTAAACCAAGTATAGTATCTTTTGTCACAAGAGTGGCAAAAATGCTTTAGTTGATACTGTTCTGTCATATTTTTTAAAGTTCCTAACTTCAAGGCACACTATTCTTTTTCGGAATGAAACACCAAACAAAGAAAAAAAGAAAAACCAAAAACCTCAGGGTAGTCCTGACCTAGCTTTAGTCAACTTACTCGTTTGGGACCTTAGACAAGTCACCTCCTCCTTCTGGACCTTGGTTTTCTCATCTTTGAAAGGTTTAAGCCAGACTAGATAATGGCTAAAAATCTCCTCCAACTGGGTTTGTTGTTGTTGTTTCGTTGCTCAATAGTGTCCAACTCTTGTGCTCCCCGATGGACAACAGTCTGCCAGTCCTCTCTTTCCATGGGATTTTCTAAGCAGGAATACTAGAGTCTATGTGATCCCATGGACTACAACCTGCCAGGCTCCTCTGTCCATGGGATTTCCCAGGCAAAAACACTGGGTTGCCATTTCCTTATTTACTCTCATTAGAAATAGCAAACTACTGAACACAAATTTTGTCACCTGAGTTTCAATGATACTCATGGAGCCATACATGTCATCTAATTCTAAAATTTGTACAAAATACAAATATGTACCAAGTAAGCTTTTCTTCCTCTAGGATCTAACTAGTAAATTAAGAAATGCTTCTGTCATATCCGTATCACTGTAAGTCTCCTATACAGGCAGATATTTATACTTCCTAGGCAAGAGAAATAGTCGACATATTGCTAGATTAATGTGTCCTTTATAAATGTAGTTTATAAACTCATTCCCTGAAAAATGATAGAAATTTGTTTACATGTCATAGTACTTTAGAAAGCAAAAATACTTCTGTATTATGACAAGCATTATGTCTGCATATAGAAAAGAAATCAGAGGTCAAACAACCACTATCTTTAATAACTGCTGTGTCATAGACTAAATTTAAAATGCATTTTTTTTTTAAGAATCGTTACTATCCAGCTTCAACATCATGAGAACTGAACTCCCCTTGGGAACAAATTTTATGTTTTAAACCTTGTTTCTTTTACATTAAATCACATTGCCATGGTAGAATTTTGCTTGATATCGCATGACCACATGAGACCTAGCATTTCGTGTGACCTTTTGCATATGATCTACCTGGAAAATTTACAGAAGTTACACAAATCTGATAGTACTGTTATCACTGATGGTTAAAATGGTGTCCCAGTGATTTGTAGATGTTGTGAACACTACTTGCTTTTGTTTTCCCCAGTCCCCTGCTGCATTGAAATTTAATTGGTTTTCCGTATTTTTTGCAGAAGAGCTGTCACAGACAATAACATATTTTTTGCATATGTATCAGTTTAGCTCTAGTGAAGATTTTTGTTCACACTGGACTCCTACTGATGTGCACTGATTTAAAGTCTAAGAATGAAACTTAATTTTATACAGCTTATAAGTAGTCCCTAGAGGGTATTGGATCCTAAAGCTAATATTTTTCAGACATAATCAGCAGGAATAAGTAATGTACTACCATTAGCGACATTAACAGCAATGTAACAGAAGGAAACAATAAACATAAATGTTCTTAGCAACTTTATATTTACAACAAATATTAATATAAAATTACACAAATTAGAACTGCAGCTTAACACTATTCAACACGTTTATTCATAATGATTGTTTCATATTTAAAGAACACCAAAATATTGTGTTTTGTCAGCCAAGGACAATAATAGTTTAATAGTAATTTATTTTAAACAGCTACTGATAATACAACCAATCAACACATTAAGTGGTGCCAACATTGGCATCTTGCTAAATAATCTCTAGACATTGCACAGAGAGTACATCTTTCAAAGATAAGTCAACAAGAGCAATCAGAGCAGAAAATTAGAATTTGGTATCTTAGAATTAAAATACAGCTAAACTAAAGTTTTAATTGGGGTGATCTAAAAGGGCACTTGATGTAATGATCTCTTTCATTTGTTACTAATTGTTTGTTCCTGATGAAGAAGAAATATATACAGGAATGTTGCTGAATTAAGATGGCAGTTTCCTTAGCAGCTATGTTTTATTGTTAAAAACAAAAGAGTAGAGAGAAGTGAACTGCCATCCAGCTTGTTTCCTATCACAAAAATTAATCCAGAAAATTCAGGATCAGTTATACCAAATATTAAATATTAATAGCTTATATGTGCTTGAAAAGAGACTTAAAAAGACTTGTGACAATTGGGCTGAACTAAAGGTACATTCCTATTGCATTAGCAAGTCAAGCTGGAATTGAAATGTATGAATCAAACTTCTTATGTCATATCCTATAAAGGGTTAAAGGGGTCTCAAATATATCTACAACTGGCATTAACTACCATTTCATTTCTAATTTCATTTGAAAAATTCAGCTGCTGATGTTCACAAACCAAAGCATCTTTTCCAAAAGGGCATTTTGAATTGCTGAGTTGAAAAGTATTGAAATCTTAGCTCCAATTTTTACTAATAACTTTAGTAATAATTTTCTAATGCATCTTAGCAGAGAACACATGCAGAACACTTTGCATAGGTTTTACATATTCTCATAATCTCATTTTTGAAAATTTCAGAATACTACTCATATATTAATATAGCATATAGTCAAATTATATATGGAGAAGGCAAAGGCACCCCGATCCAGTACTCTTGCCTGGAAAATCCCATGGACGGAGGAGCCTGGTAGGCTACAGTCCATGGGGTTGCTAAGAGTAGGACACGACTGAGGACTTCACTTTCACTCTTCACTTTCATGCATTGGAGAAGGAAATGACAACCCACTCTAGTGTTCTTGCCTTGAGAATTACAGGGACGGGGAAGCCTGTTGGGCTGCTGTCTATGGAGTCGCACAGAGTCGGACACAACTGAAGCAGCAGCAGTAGCAGCAAATTATATATATATTATTTCATAATCAGTTATATAAATAGATATAATTTGCTTTTGCCATATACTATTATTATATATTGGAGAAGGCCATGGCACCCCACTCCAGTACTCTTGCCTGGAAAATCCCATGCGCGGAGGAGCCTGGTGGGCTACAGTCCATGGAGTCGCGAAGAGTCGGACACGACTGAGTGACTTCCCTTTCACTTTTCACTTTCATGCATTGGAGAAGGAAATGGCAACCCACTCCAGTGTTCTTGCCTGGAGAATCCCAGGGACAGGGGGAGCCTGGTGAGCTGCCGTCTATGGGGTTGCACAGAGTCGGACATGACTGAAGTGACTCAGCAGCAGCAGTATTATTATATATACTGTTAAATATTCCCCTAAAATGTATCCTCTGTTTAGAGCCATTTTGATAGATTTTTAAAAAATAATGCATTACTAAGCCATGAAGCTTTGGATCCTAATAGAAGTTTTGAATTCTTCTATTCAATAAATTTTTGAAATCTACTCTACAGCAGGCACTCTCTGAGTTTTAGTACCCATAGTACCCCATGAGAGAAAATGTCTCTGCCTCAGAGGACTTACATTTCAGTGAAGAAGATGCAAAATATGCCACTAAACAAAGAAACAGATGACAATATTACATAATAAACGACATGAAGAATTTTAAGGAGGGAATAAAAAGTTTGAGTTTGGAGGGCTAGTCCAGACAAGATGTGAAGAGAACGGTTTTCCCCAGTGATGACTGAACAAAGGTGAAATGAATGTAGGAGTGAGCCATGCAAAACCTGGGAGGAAAAGTATTCAGGAGGGAAACAGAGAGCCAAGTGCCTGGTGCAGAAACAAATTGGTGCCTTAAGAAATAAATGGCCACTCACGCTGTATATAATCTCAGTAGGGAGTGGCAGAGAATGAGCCCTGAGAGATAGGTGAGTATTGCTAACATCACAAGGGGTTACATAAACTATGTCAGATAATTACACATGGAACAAATCAGTCTAATTTTCTTCACAATATTTAATTTTAAGATACACTTATGTGTTGCCCTCATGTAGTATTAAGCCTAGATATTCTAATTAGAAGCAATTGAACCTGCATGCCAAAAATATTTGTCTTCCTAAAATAGTTTAATTAAACATAGAAAAATTTTGCTTTACTTTTACTATTTATCTTAGTGAATACAGAGTGACTGCACAACAGGAATGAAGATATTTGATAAGTGGGCTGTTCTCTTTTAAAATATGTTAAAGTAATGAATGAAATGTGCTTCATCCAAAATATTATAATTCTGAATATCTTCTTTGTACAGGGGCTCTTGAAAGTTGCCATAGACAATGCCAGAGCTCAAGAAAAACAGGTTCAACTTGAAAAAACAGAACTGAAGATGGATTTTTTAAGGGAAAGAGAACTAAGGGAGACACTTGAGAAGCAGTTGGCAATGGAACAAAAGAATAGAGGTATTTTTAAACTTCCAAATAAGTTTAATACTTAGCATCAAATATTCATCATAACAATATTTTGTGATTTACTATGAAACTGTAACTTTTTTGTTTTTACTTGTAGCTATAGTTTAGTGCAGGATTTGAATCCTGAGCTTAACCTTTAAAGTACATGGTTTCTCGTCTCTTCGTACCTCAAGAAACTGAAATATATCCATTATATCATTAATCACATAATTTTTATTGCTTATAGATTTAACTAATTCATAGTTTTAAAATAAGGAGTTCTGATAAGATGACACATGAAGAAGAATTCTATATTCATTCATAATTGCCCTTTGAAAAGCTTGAGTTAAAGTCATAAAACTAAAATAGAAAAATACTGATTATTCAAGCGAAGCAGATTTAGTGAGATATTTATCAACTGAAATGGAAGACTGATGAATATCTGAACAAATGACCAAAGTTGAGTGTTTGTATAATTTTCTTTCTGAATGCCTCATTTTCATCCAACAAGGTCAAATACACATCAGAGTAGAAACTGATGTGAATTTTTATTGGGTAAAAATAATATTATTATCAGTCTATGAACTGCTGCTTTTTACACACTTTACAGTTCATGTTTAGATAATTTTGAAGGTCATTCATGTTTGTCTGCTTATTTTATGTATGATATCCAAGAGTATTTTCTTTACAATCAACTTCCCCTCTGCTTCAACTCTAAAGTTCTCCTCAATATTTAAAAGGGGAAGCTCCTTTTCTCTCATTTAATAAATATCCACTATAAATAATCCACACTTTCTTCTGATATATGTGACGTGGTCATTTTAAAATAATTCTTTCTTTCAAAACTTGCAGAAATAATAGGTTTTTTATTAGTTACTATGAAGCAATAGTTAGTCGGTTCCCAGGATGAGGCTTTTGTGCAGCTGGCACGTCGGGTGTAGAGCACTGTTCTAAGTAATGTGACTTCACATAGATTTAGCTACTAGAGTAAGCAAAACAAGGTAAATGTTGATGATGGGATATGTTTTGAGTAATGAAATGGTCAAAAGGTTCATTCTTTGGAACCATCTTCCATGAGATAGCCATGTCGCAATTTTGTTCTCACTTGGAGAAGTCTTTTTCAAACAAAACTTAAAAGCAGAACCTTGAATTCTTAAGGTAACCTTTTGGTTACTTGAGAGATTTTCAGAATTGTGTTGTTTTACAACTGTTGGAAAATTTGCATTGTTTTATTCCTTTAACCGCTAAACGTATAGGGCAAAGTGTTTCACAGACAACATCATGAACCTACTATTTAATTAATTATGAACAACAAGTTAAAGGTTATGACTATCAATAATGATCTATATGAATGTGTCTATGGAAGCCGTGTGTTATCCTGAAGAGAGAAACATGGCAACCCCATTTGCTTCAATCATGTGGGAGGAAACAAAGAACAGTCAATGGCAAGGCACTGGGTATTGAGCTTCTAGTGCCATGGGAATAAACAATCCAAATAAATAATTCAGCAATTACTGTTGCTTTTCAAAGAGACAATATAAGCAATCATCTTTAGAAAGGAAAAGAGTAGGCAAGTAACTTTGTTAAAATTTTCACAGTATTAAATAAAGGAAATTAGCATTTATTTGAAACCAGTTTTGTTTTTTCTTATACGATTTGACTCTATGTAAAAACAATTTTCTGTAAATATATGTTACCAGCAACAATAAACTATAAGATAATGGTCTGCCATTTTAATAATATTGATTATAAAAATAGGATTTGTGGAAACTGGAAATTCAAAGTAACACTCTTACATGAACCATTATTACCTTTTTTGATGTCTTGACTGAATACTATGCTAGGTAAAAAATGTTGCTTGTTAATCTGTAGTAAGTAATTATACAATAAATTTGGAATGGTTACTTCTTATGACTAATTCTGCCAGAAGGATTTTTTCATACTGATTCTGTCACATTTATATACACAATGTTTATCAACCATCCAGAAAAAAAAATATTTCAAAGAAAACACTTTTATGCTTTCCATATGCTGATTAGTTACTTTATATATAGTGTAAAAGTTAAAACAATGATCAATTATTATATGTATGAAAGTACAGTTAACATACATTTGTGAAGAAAATTTGTTATTATTTATTGATTACGTATTATGTACAAATACTTAAATTGGTCAGTAGGAAAAACATTCATCATAATTAACTTTTTGTATCATAGGTTACTTTTTTAAATAGCAATGAAGTTTTATACTCATCAAACTCCTACAGTCTAAAAGTGTAACTTTCCTGAAATGTATAATATTGCAAATACATCTGCTATGAAATTATTAATATCTCTAAGCAAATTGCAATGGTTTCATCAAAAAAAGTCTGTTTATATATATATATTAACAATAATAATAATTAGTTCCACATATGCAATAGTATTTATTACAAGAAAGAATTATTAAAAATTTTGCTGGTATAACATTTTTGTAAAGATAGGGGGAATGCTCCATTTACTACTCAAAATTAATGTTTCATAAAGAGAGACTAATCTTAAAGGTTTATACTATTCAGATTACTTTGCATTTGTCTGATTCAAGGGCAGAGACTAAACTACAAAATTTATTTAATCAGACTTCTTTTATTAGTGAGTATAAATATTTATTAAAATTAGTTTCCCATTAAATCTCTCCACATGTGATAATTAAAGGCATTCTTGTAATAGTTCAAGGCTAAACAGAAATTAGCCTCCTTGGACATTTTACTGAGATTTATTTTAGGTAAAAGTGGGTTATTGTTGTTTTTTTGTTTTTGTTTTGTTTAAACTTCCGCTGTACAGACAGGTGCAGTCCAGCAGGGGGAAAAATAATATTATTTTAAAAATAGAGACCGTTTGTGGAGATGTGAACATTGCAAAAATTCTGAAAAATAATAATGTATATATACTCTTTTCTAGCCATAGTTCAAAAGAGGCTAAAGAAGGAGAAGAAGGCAAAGAGAAAATTGCAGGAAGCACTTGAATTTGAGACCAAACGGCGTGAGCAAGCCGAACAAACACTAAAACAGGCAGCTTCAACAGATAGTCTCAGGGTCTTAAATGGTAAGAGGATGTGTCTTTATGCATGGCTAACTAACTTTCTTTGTGAATACTCAAACACAATTTAAATGTGTTTGTGGGTTTGTATTTCTATGGCTGGTGATTCATTAAGCTCTTTTTGAAAGCATGGTGGAAAGAAAAGTCACATGTGTTAGGGGAAATGTTTTATTTCATGGGTGCTTCCACAGTTTCGTTACTTCAGTATCTGAGATGATATTGCTTTTCTATTTAACCAATTCTGTCTGTACTGAAACATAATAAAATATTAATATGAGAAGTTCTCAACCCCCCCATCTCATTTTCTGAACAATTTTGCATTATTTATCCATTCAAATCTTCTGATAATTCTCAAGGTTATAGTCTTTGTTCAACCTTTAAAAGATGACAAAGATTTATGTAATTTTAATTCAGCACCAAAGTAACAGGTTGCTTTTTTTTTAAAGGACAATGGGAATCAAATGAAATGTGTGTCACTCTTACCTTTCTGTTTTTAGACTCTCTGACCCCAGAGATAGAAGCTGACCGCAGTGGCGGCAGAACAGATGCCGAAAGGACAATACAAGGTGGGAATTTGCAAAAGGCTATAAATCTAGATCTTGCTCTATGAGTTTTTCCTCTGCTTTAGCCTGCTATTCAAGCATGTAGCCTACCATCTGGGCCACATCAAAACAAGTTCAAACAAGGTCAAGTTCATCTTGCTTGTTTATATGAGTGAATTCATTTTGTGCTGATAGATTTTCTTTAAATTAACAGGTCATTTCTGTTTATACAATGCAATTAAAAAGGAATAATTAATTTTAAACAATGTATGATTTAATCTTGAACACAGTAAATGTGTTTTATTGAATGTCTAAAGCCCAATCTAATAGATGAAAGTTTTATAAATTCTATATCAATAAAATCATGAGTTAATTAGGGAGTTCTTAAAATTTGAAATTATCTTCTTTTTGTTTTAGTGACAACTAATGCAAGGTACATGTAAAATAAACCAGGTGAAAGCTAACAATAAATAAGGTTGTTTGATCCTATGTGGACTTTCCAAGTGGACTGTGTGCCATTATATACATTTTAATAACACAAATCTGCTGAGCAAAATCATATAGAGAATACTAGAGGGAGTTTTATTAAACACTCAGAAAAGCAAAATATGTGTATTGCGAAGACCATGCTTTTAGGAGAGAGCAAAATCTGAAGGTAGCATTTATAGCCTCACATCTATTCTAGACAATAAACTCAATCTAACAACATGAATACTAAACAGTAAAAAGAGCGTTAAATGAAAATGATTCTTCAAAGGGAAGCCTAAAATGATTAACTGCTATAATCCTCCCGATTGCTTTTATTTTGCATTTTAAGTTCATTCATTTTGGGGATAATGTTTGACATTAATTGTGTTACTCAGTCAGTTCCAAAAGTATCATTCTTAGTTTACTATAAAGGAAATATAATTGTGTAAAGTATCATATATGCAATAAATAAAAATCAGAAACCAGAGACATTCCTGGAGAATGTTTTTTGTGTATTAATTGATTTTACCATGATAATTATTTTTTAAATCCTAAGGCTTGAACTATATGCTATTATGAGACATCTTGTAGAAAAGATTTCATTTTTTAGAGCATTATAGGTTTCAGCAAAATTACATATATGTGTGACTATAGTATTATTAAACTCAAATGATCTATGTTGCTTTGTAAAGAATTGCATGCATATGTTAACAAATTACTAATAACAAAGCCAGTCCTCTTTATCAGGGACAGTATGTCCATTGTGAACTATCAGAACTGTGGTCTGTGTATTTGGGGACTCCTCAGGTACTAACTTAATTAATGTCCAAAGTGCTGGACATAAAAAAGCATAAATAAGCAGGAGGCATAAATAAGCCTCCTGGTAAATGTGATATATAAATTATCTGATATCCACAGAATTCTCAAGGTGATTAGAATTTAAGCAAGAAAAATTATGGACACTATATTCTTTCATATACATGGGAAGTTTAAGAAGGCATTGCTGCTGCTACTGCTGCTAAGTCGCTTCAGTCGTGTCCGACTCTGTGCGACACCATAGATGGCAGCCCACCAGGCTCCTCGTCCCTGGGATTCTCCAGGCAAGAACACTGGAGTGGGTTGCCATTTCCTTCTCCAATGCAGGAAAGTGAAAAGTGAAAGTGAAGTCGCTCAGTCGTGTCCTACTCCTAGCGACCCCATGGACTGCAGCCTACCAGGGTCCTCCGCCCATGGGATTTTCCAGGCAAGAGTACTGGAGTGGGGTGCCATTGCCTTCTCCGTAAGAAGGCATTAGGCAACAATTAAACATTTCTGCATAGTTGGCATAATATATATTTCATGAGTTTGCTATTAGCATTATTTAGATCATCAATTAAGGCTATAATTGTTTTATCAGAATTTGTAAAACACAAAATCAGATGTATATTTCAATATGGGATAAGGTCTTACTATAGAGGTCAAAGTTTTGACTACTTTCAATTTCTATTATGATTTACTTACACTCTGAAGAAAATTTTTAGTCATAAATTGCATTCTTTGTGCCATCTAGAATGTTATATATAACACAGAAAACCCACTCAAACAACTCTATAACTCAGGAAAGGAGAAACATTTGAATGATAAATATACAGAGTTACTTAAAGCAAATATTGTTTTTTATGGGGTTACTTATTGCTTTCTCTTAATTATAACGTGAAACATTTTTTTCAATTCTTTCATTCATCTTATCAATTAAAAAGATGAGTTCCTCAAGTCTAATATAAATAATCAATAATCTAATATTTGTGCACTTACACTTAAATTTAAGGATTTTTCTGATAATCATACTCTTCAATGAAAGCTTTTCTGTAAGACACCTTAATATTAATGGTTTTAATTAGATAATGTGAATTTTTCTCAAATGTAATCTAAAAAACACATGTAGATGAATCTGTGTTTCTATATGTTAATTGCTATCGATTATCTCACTTGACACTACCCAAGACTTTTAAAATACCAAAGCAAAGAGATCATCTTTTGCTAGTCTAACCCAACTAAATGAGTTCATTTAGTCCTTTGAAACATTTTTTTTTAGCCTTGGAAACTAAATTCATAAATTTAGAAGCTAACAAAATAGCAAAATTAATGATGCAGAGAAAATATCAAAGAACAAGGACTGTGTTTAGTAAAATGAGGAGTCTTAAGTTCAAGAATGGGAAAGGGAAAGGAAAAAGAACCAGAACTCACTGCTAATTTGTGAAATGGTCTATATCAGATATTTTGGCAGCTCTAAGCATGTGTTGCTTCACAACTCATGAATGACACGAACACAACCCTGCTCCCTTCCCAGGAGTTATGAGTCTCTGTATTCTTTCTTGCTCCCAATCCAACCATAATTGAAATTATTCTGTATTCCAAAATAAGCTCAAACTTAATTAGGAATGAAAAAGGAAACACATTTCTTTATACTTGGCATGTCCTTACTCATTTTTAATATTTTGTTAATAAATGAGCCAGATTTGTCCCATGAGTTAGTCACCTAGCAGTCAGGTACTTAAATACTACTCAGTTACCCCCAAATAAATGTTGTTTCATTAGTATTTAGTAGCATCATTTATGTAAAAGTACAGAGGTGGGGAAGAGTAAAACAGAAAGCAACTTAGAAACTACTATTGCTGAGCAAGAGGCTCTAAATAATTTACTTATCTGGGTAAGTAAGGTAAATCAGCTCATACTATACAGGAATGAAGTTTTCCTTACTGATACTTCTGGTAACTAAACTCAAAATTAATAAGCTTGGTGGAAATTTAATGAATATCAATATATATCTATATATCTATATCTATATCTATATCTATCTATATATATATACATATCAAGTTCAGTTCAGTTGCTCAGTCATGTCCGACTGTTTGCGACCCCATTAACCGCAGCACGCCAGGCCTCCTTCTCCATCACCAGCTCCCAGAGTTCACCAAAACCCATGTCCATTGAATCCGTGATGCCATCCAACCATCTCATCCTCTGTCGTCCCCTTCTCCTCCTGCCCTCAATCTTTCCCAGCGTCATTTTCAAATGAGTCAGCTCTCCGCATCAGGTGGCCAAAGTATTGGAGTTTCAGCTTTAGCATCAGTCCTTCCAATGAACACCCAGGACTGATCTCCTTTAAGATGGACTGGTTGGATCTCCTTGCAGTCCAAGGGACTCTCAAGAGTCTTCTCCAACACCGCAGTTCAAAAGCATCAATTCTTTGGTGCTCAGTTTTCTTTATACTCCAACTCTCACATCCATACATGACCACTGGAAAAACCATAGCCTTGACTAGACAGACCTTTGTTGACAAAGTAATGTCTCTGCTTTTCAATATGCTATATAGGTTGGTCATAACTTTCCTTCCAAGGATTAAGCTCTTTTAATTTCATGGCTGCAGTCACCGTCTGCAGTGATTTTGGAGCCCAGAAAAATAAAGTCAGCCACTGTTTCCACTGTTTCCCCATCTATTTGCCATGAAGTGATGGGACCAGATGCCATGATCTTAGTTTTCTGAATGTTGAGCTTTAAGCCTACTTTTTCAGACTCTTCTTTGACTTTCAATAAGAGGCTCTTTAGTTCTTCACTTTCTGCCGTAAGGGTGGTGTCATCTGCATATCTGAGGTTATTGATATTTCTCCTGGCAATCTTGATTCCAACTTGTGCTTCGTCCAGCCCAGCGTTGTACTGGGCTGGACATTATGTACTCTCCATATAAGTTAAATAAGCAGGGTGACAATATACAACCTTGACGTACTCCTTTTCCTATTTGGAACCAGTCTGTTGTTTCATGTCCAGTTCTAACTGTTGTTTCCTGACCTGCATACAGGTCTCTCAAGAAGCAGGTCAGGTGGTCTGGTATTCCCATCTCTTTCAGAAATTTCCACAGTTTGTTGTGATCCACACAGTCAAAGGCTTTGGCATAGTCAATAAAGCAGAAATAGATGTTTTTCTGGAACTCTCTTGCTTTTCCGATGATCCATCGGATGTTGGCAATTTGATCTCTGGTTCCTCTGCCTTTTCTAATATATATATATATATATATATATGTATACATATATATATATATTTAAAAGCAACTTTTTGCATGAGCTGGATTTTATACTGATTAACTCTTTTATGCCTGAATCTTACAGATTTATATGTCATGATTTGTGATGATGTTTAAAAATTGTATCTTACTTTAAAGGTTTTCGTAAGATATTTTATATATATGTGTATATATATATATAGATATACATATATATAAACGTAAAAGTCACTCACTCATGTCCAACTCTGCAACCCCATGGACTATACAGTCTATGGAATTCTTCAGGCCAGAACACTGGAGTGGGTAGCTGTTCCCTTCTCCAGGGAATCTTCCCAATCCAGGAATCGAACTCAGGTCTCTCACATTGCAGGTGGATTCTTTACCAACTGAGTTATCAGGGAAGCCCTGTATATATATATGGTGGTTTAGTCACTAAGTCGTGTCCTACTCTTGCGATTCCATGGACTGTAGCCTACTAGGCTCCTCTGTCCATGGGATTTTCCAGGCAGCAATACTGTAGTGGTTTGCCATTTCCTTCTCCAGGGGATCTTCCCAACTCAGGGATTGAACCCAGGTCTCCTGCACTGCAGGCAGATTCTTTACTGACTGAGCTACCAGGGAAGTCCTGGTATATATATAGTAGAGAGAGTCAGCATAAATATTTATTTAACTATTTTTTGGACAGGTTAATAAATATCCTCAAAACCTGAGTCCCTCACACATATGAATGCACATCTACATAATGTATGCAGCCAAATCTATAATATTATGAGTTCCTTCTACTGAATCCTAGTCTTTCATCTTTGATAGCTTCCACTTAGATGATTTAAGCTATATCTTTTAATAGTTTAAAAAATTTAAAAAATGTCTCTCCAGCCAATCCAGACATCTCTTAAGAGTTCCAAATAATATCCAGTTGGAATTTGGGTGTCTCACAGGGACCTCAAAGTCCAGTGCACAAAACCTAAAGGATCCTTCACCTTCTTCCCCCTGCTGACGTGTTTTCTTCTACTTTCCTTCCCTTTGGTTCTCTCTACTGCCCAATCCAATATCCTCCTTAATACACAATGAAGAAAGTGAAGCTGATGGCTCCCTCCCTTGCCTTTTAAACACAAGCATGACTTTTGCCCTTCACTCTGTTCTGTCATTGATTTTTTTTTTTTTAATCTAGAAAGTCTTACATCTTTCTCTACCTCCCAGTGGCATTTCTCTCTCTTTCCTGCCCTTACTTACTCATTCTTTAAGTCTCATCCTAGAAGTCACAGCATCCAGAAAGGCTTTTCAGACTCCACATCTACCCCTGCAGCTTCTCCCTGCCCCTCTTCACAGAGGTTTTTACCATATCTTCTCCACAATCACAGCTGTGCATTGGCAGTCACTTTTTAAATATTTTCTTCTTCCTTTCTCTGGGTGGTAGCCAGGCAGAGTGTGAACCATGCCTGCTTTGTTCACCACTGTGCTCCTAGTGTCTGTAAGTATGCTTGACACTTACACATCAGTGTGTCACATGTTTGTGCCACATTCATGTGCCCAAATGTTTGACACATTGTGATGCTCGCTAATCCCTGAAGAAATGTGGTGGTGAGTTAGGACCTTTGGTCTTGTGGATGAATGTCAAGTATTCCTATTCTGACATTTTTCTGACATTGGTGGGAGAGATTGGAGGAAGCAAAGGGTAATATGATTCCTCCTAAGTCAGAATTACAAATTCTGGGGGAATTTTCATTTTTGATAGCTGAATTAACAGAATGTGCTTGCCCTTCCTGGCTGCTTTTCTGTTACTTTATTCTTACACATTTGACTCAAGATTTGGATTCTGTGAATATTTACCTACTGTAGCCTGCCAGGATCCTCTGTCCATGGAATTCTCCAGGCAAGAATACTGAAGTGGGTTGCCAATCCTTTCTCCAGGGGAACTTCCTGACCTAGGGCTCAAACGTGAGTTTCCTGCATTGCAAGTGATTCTTTAAGGTCTGAGCCACCAGGGAAATCCAACATTCACTTACACGCATTTAAAATTTCTATTTAACTTCATATACCATAATCACATTTCTTAAATAACTCTTTTTTTGGTTTTTAAGCATTAACCTCATGCTTCTTTTCTGATTTGATTCTTATAATTTCAAATGATTTAATCTCCTTATATTGTTTAGATATTCAATATATAAATGTGAAGTATAACATGGGAGAATCATGAATTAGTACTCTTTTATCTATGTCTTTTATAAATTTTCAAAAAGTCTAAAAAGTTCACTTTCAAAGTAGCAGCTTTCTTTTTCATTCTAAGTGAAACCTGTCCTCTTAAATCCAAAAGTAATTGTTGAAATTAATGGGAATGTGGACCACAGTTCCTCTGACATCTTAGTATATCTGCAAGAAATGCTTGCAAAATCTTGACTCCAATTGAAAGTACATCTCTTTTATTTACATCCAATGTCCATAATCAAAACTGCTTGGCTTTTTATTTTATTTTTGACTGATCTCAGACCATAGAAAACCAAATGTTCTTCCAATAAAAGGACATAAAAGACTTGCCTTCACATTAGCAATGTTTTTGTTCCAATTTAATATCTTCTTTTTGGCTTCCTAGATATTTGAAGATACATGTTGAATTTAAAAATTATTCATTTATTCAACAAATGTTTATTGAACACTGATGAAATGCCAAGCACACTTATATGATGTTACTGCTTAGCACTGGGAAGGGGCTTTACAAATAAATTAAATCTCTTCATTTTGCAAGAGAGGAAACTGAGGTTTAGTAAGGGTATGTTATTTGATAAAGATTACATCATGAGTTAGGCTTCTCAGGTGGCACTAGTGGTAAAGAACCTGCCTGCCAATGCAGGAGACTGGAGATGTGGGTTAGATTCCTAGGTAGGGAAGATCCCTTGGAGTTGGGCATGGCAACCCACTCCAGTATTCGTGCCTGGAGAATGCCATGGACAGAGGAGCCTGGTGGGCTATAGTCCATAGGTTCGCAAATAGTCAAATACAACTGAAATGACTTAGCACATGTGCATACACACCATGAGTTAATCAGAATTGGGAAAATAACATAGTCCAATTGCTTTCTTCATCCCTTGTTTCCTTCCCAACTGTTTTTAGATTAAGATTGTTAAAGTGTTGTTCTTTTAACATATGTTATTGTTGTTATTATCTGTTTAGTAACTGACAGATCCTAAACCTTAATGATGTAGAGTAAGCTTATTAGTGAAATATGTATCTTTCTCTGTTGAGTCAAATGTTCCAGCATACATTGAATGCCCTAGTAATACACTTTCTTTCATTTGGACTTAGTGATATTACATAGTAAGTGGAGTTTTGCTTATTAAAATAGTGAGGTGGATTAGGAATTCTTATTTATTGAGACTTCCTGTATATTCTAATTTAAAGGTAAGACACAGATGGCTAATTAACATTCTCACTTTTGCACTATGATTTAGTGGGGTTGCTGACATTTAAATTTAGATTTCTGACTCCAGAGTCTTTGTTTTCTCTCCATGCTTTGCTATGTAGATTTACATGTCTCTTTTCTAGGATAACCACCTGAAGCCCATTTGCTCATTGCGGATAGTTAGCTCATTGCCTGTTAATGGCTTCAACACTTCAAAACATTCTACTGATAGCAACTAGAGAATGGTGTGCAATTGGGAAAAATGTTGTTTTCCAGATTTTTGCTAATCATTTATGCCTATACCATGTTTATAGACACTTCCAGACATGCTGAGAAAAATATCATTCTAAATGAAGCATTTGATATTTGGCAAAACTAATACAATTATGTAAAGTTTAAAAATAAAATAAAATTTAAAAAATAAAATAAAATAACAATAAAAGAAATTAAGAAATTAATCATATTTACCTAAAATATGTACCTACATCCCTACAATTTAGCATGCAGTGAACTTAGGAAAAATGCAAAATGAGACACAATTCCATGTTCAGTTTAGTATATAACATTTAAAGAATCTCTTCATTTCTTCTATGCCATGTGTTTGAACAGAGGTTGTTAAATGGTACCCCAAGATTCTATACTGTTAAGGGTTCTACATTGAACCCTACTTAAACTTACCATATGAAAATCTATGTGAATGCATTAGGTAGTTAGAATAGGAAAAAGGAGTCCAGAATGGTGGCGGCTAAAACAAGAAAGGGAAAAGCCCACAAAAATAGAACAAAGGAAGGTCCAAGGACCGGAGTGAGGACCTCAGGTAGAAGAAACAGCACTCCTGGCTAGCCCAGTTTACATAGGGCAGGCCCAGGGGGAGGAAAAAACATATAAGAAGAGGAGCCAAAGGGCCGGGGTTCTCTCTCTCTCTCTCTTTCTCGTCTCTTTGCGTCTTTTGGGTCAGCATGCCCTCACGCCTCGAGAATGTATTTTCCTTTATTTTCTAAATAAAACTGAGCTGTAACACAGAGCTGTAACACTTATCTGTCTGAGAGCTGTAACAGGGCCTGCCTGAGAGCTGAGACACAGTCTGTCCAAGGGCTGTAACGTTCGTCACTTCATATTTTTGTTGTGATGAGGCAGAACCGAGGAAATTACAGCCTCCCTTGACAAATGGATTGTTTCAATTTGATTTCACATAATTGTCTTATGTGTATTTCTAATCCTTAAAAAAGACCCATAAGTCTAATGTGGGCATGAAAGTTCTCTAGATAGACCTACAGAATCTACCAATTAAGAAATGTTAGGAGTCAAGTCTAGATTCAAGTCTCTGCTCCACTATATTTTTTCTCTGTAACAATTGCTTAACCTCAGAGGGTTACTATGCATATTAAATAAAATAACCCAAGTAAAGCACTTAGCATATACTGGGCAATAGTATGTACACAGTTAAGTTTTAGCTGTTAATATTAAATTTTATTATTATGAGTTAACATATTTATAGTGCCTAGCAACTGGTAAACAAACACTGAAGCTATTATTACTCTAATATATAATTTGCTTTTCTTTTTATTTCAGAAAATCATTCTTTATTTATAGCACAGTGTTGATTTAGTCCCATAGTAAAGTGTTTGCCAAAATTTATGAAAAATATTGTTACTTGAACATGATTTTTTTATATATAAAATATCTGTATATAGCTTAAAAGAGGGAGGCTTTCATTAAGTAAAAGGACAGAGTTGATTAAAACTGAATTCTGGGCTGCCTGCAATACATATTGACTATTGTTTATTCACATAGAAATGTGTAATCACAATAGGGACTGACTCAAACTATTCTTATTTATCTTAAAAAATAAATATTAGAATTATTACTATGAACAAAACAATAATAAATTTACTTCTAGTCCCTTGGCACTGGTTTCTGGTGTTTAGTAGTGTTTCAGGGCAGCTAACCAATTTAAACAACATTGATTAAGTTGAACATAAGATGATATTGATTGAAAGCAGTAACCAATAAACAGGCTAATGTTTCACAGTTATCATAGGTCATTGTTAACTACTCATTTAACTAGGCAATAGGAATTATTATTATTAATAGAAAGTCTCAGAAATACTCATAAGTTTTAATATTTTATAAAATTTAAGAATAATTTTGATACTGAAATTTATGATTTCAGTATAAACATTCTTATTCTTTAAGAGACATTAAAAAGTAAATCTTGGTTTTGAATGTAGGTAGATATGCTTAAACTCCAAATGCCAATGGTCCCATAGATTTTGTTGGAAATGTCTTATGTAATTTAAACTAATTATATATGAAAGCAGACACAGTGAGAAATTAAGTATGAAGTTGTCCAAAAATAGTATTAAATTGTGATTCATTAGACTTATATTTACATAAAGTTACTATCAATGTGTTATTTCCATCGAGCTAATTTTTCTAAACTTCTGGTTCCTACAGAAAAATAAATAAATAAATAAAAAGCATATGTGTTAGTCTTATATGTTTCTGTTATATGCTTCTGTTGAATTGTTACATAAAATGAGGTTTTGTGATGTAACTTTATTTCTATTCAATTGCCCAAATATTAGGCAAAGTAAAGCCAAATCATTGGGCATAATTTATAGTATATTTGACATTATATTTCCTAAGCAGAGTAATGTAGTAGGTGGTAGTTATGATGAGATTTCAGGGGATATAAGGAATATCAGGAAGAATGAATTGGAATTGGATGTTTAGAGGCAGGAAATGGACATCCTACAATTAAGTTGCTTTTATGGATTGAAACAGAGCAGTTACTAGTGGAAAGTGTAATAATATTTTGTTAGTGTAAGCAAAATTGAAAAATTGAGTTAAATTGTCTTGTTCATGAATACATTTTTGGCTTAGCTTGAATATTGTCTGAAGACCATAATCAAAGAATAGTGATAAATGGAAATTGGGACAGATATTAGCAGGGGGCCCTAAAGATCAATGCTAGATCCATGTTGATTTAGCATCATAATTAGTGATATGGAAGAGTGGTTAAATCATGTGTCAATGAAAATCACAGAGGATCTTAATTTGGAAGGTGCAACATACATCTGTGTGGACAATGTAAATATGAAAAAGAGATTTAGGGACTCTAAAATTTCAGAATGAATGAAATGAGCTTATGTTTGTAAGAAAGAAAAATTAACTTTAAGATCTGTTTTTAGAAAACATTTAAGAGCTCAACAAATAGCAATCAGAATATATGTCCAATTCCAACTTTTCAAAGTACTGTAATAACAGTACTGGCTGCAGCAGTACAGAAGTGTCAGAGATAGGTAGGAAAATAGCATGTCATTTTAATTGTATGTGTATATTTATCAATGATACTTTTTATGATTACGACTGGACAGAATAATAAGTTGATTTTTCATCATGATCAAGACATTTTAGCTTTTAGACAATATACTATCACCTTCAGAATTAAGGAATATTTATTTTGAAAAAGTTTTTACTTTGAGTTCTTTTCAGCTTTATTATCAAGGGAAAAATTTGATGGCCTTTATATATAAGTAACTTGCTCAGTGGAGCTTGTACTCATAGAAAATGTGTATAATGTCTACCAAAGCTGGAGACAGTTACCATTTAGTAATATAGATTTGTGGTTCCTAGTCACAAAATCTGTTTTCTCTTTTTTTATTTACCCTTTGATATGAAAACTAGCCTGGTCAATTAAGAGAATGTTCAACAACTATTCAGAGTAGCTTCTTTAAGTGAGAGCACAAATGTTTTATTTTATGAGAAAAGTTATTTATAGTTTAAGAGTTATAAAAGTGGTCTAAAAATTTTAAATTACAGAAAAAGGACCTTCATTTTAAAGTCTGTTCACTGAACTACAGAGCTTATGAACAAAATTTTAAGAATTGGTATGTAAACACACCATGATGGAAAGTATGTGATCAATTTATAGCATGTGTATCTAGACATTTGAGATATATGACAGCTTTTGCTGTATATTTTCGTTTAGAAAACAAAATGAAACATCATCATTTAGACTATCAGTGTAAAAATGCTTATGGTGCATTATTCTACCTCCCATGGTTAGGGACAGAATGCAGACATGCCACAATAATGTTTTTTATTTCTACTGTTCGAACCATATTAATGAGAACATCATTTTGGAGAACTAATTATTTCTATTTGTCTTGTGTCACACTTTCTAATTCCCCTATATTAGCACAGCCAAAGCAAATTAATTGCTTTTCCAGCAGTTGAACCTTGTCCAAGAATGAGCTCACATTCCCTTCCAGTTTCCCCGTTTCTGGGAGAGCATTGTGTCAGAAATTTCTCTTGATACTTAACATAGTCTAGAGAATATCTTTACAGATTTCTGTGTACTCACTGGATGAAATTTATAAGTTTAAGTGACCCGCCAGGAAAGATAAAGTTCTTAGCTGCAAGATTATACATCAAAACAGTTAAAGTGAAATTAAAATTAAATGAATGAATCTCACTGAAGCAAAAAAAGCAGTAATTAATGGTTCCCTTAATTGTCTTCATAAAATATTTGCATGGGTCTAATTTGCATAATTTGCATGTATTAATTAATCTTTCAAAGGAATTTTGTGCTGAGAGAAGCCAAAAAATCTCTTTGTTTTATTTAACATCTAATGAAATATTTATCTTCTTTAATGAACTTCTCATCTTCATTAAAATAAAAATTGCACAAGTTTGTATGTTTTAAATGTTTTTATAATTGAAGTATTCAAAAAATCTCTTTAGACTTACAACAGCTGAAAAACAAACACATTATTTAGCATTCAGTATCATTTTACAACAGCAACAGTTAAAAAAAAAGTCCAATTTCACTTTCTCAAATGGTAGCAAGGCATTTGGTAAGTGGATAAATGAATATAACTATTTAGTTTTAAAAGTAAGATTTTTAAAGATCTGATCACTTTTCGATGGTAATGTTATTTTTATGGCTTAAATAGTGGGCAGCTAGAGGGTATAAACATATATAAGAAAAATCAGTATGTTTACTTATTTGGGAAATGGTTCATTGGTTGAAAATATTTTAGCTGTTTCAAAGAAATTAGTCCATTAAAACCCACTTGCTATTTTTAACAACTGCTAGATTGACGGTATTTCCTGGCAGAAGCAATACAGTGTTAACTTTATCCTAAACTTTCCCACTGAAGAAAGGCAGCAGGGATTTCTTCTCTCACAAACTAAGAGATCATAGTGAAAAGCAAGAGATGTGCCTTGGAAGGAATGAAATCCAAAATTTTATCAAGTGCTGAATAGTATGTATTCAAAAATGCTGAGGAAGAGAATGTGAGAGAGACCCTGGAAGTTAAAGAGATGTCAGGGAAGGGGCACTGGTCACCTGTGAATGGCGCTCATTCTTTTTGATGCAGCCGTGATTCAGGATATTACGAAGAACATCAGTTGACTGTCCTAAAGCAATTTCAAGTTTGCACAGCTTTTTCACATTCATTGTTTTTGTTGATCTTCAGTGTGCCGTTTTATATTTGAGGAAACTGAGTAACAGGGTGATAACACAAATTGCTTTGAATCAGACTGAGAACTCAGGACCTCTGAGTCCCTTTGATGCCATATACTTTGCTCTTATTTGAACGTCCATCTTTGCATCTTATGATAATTTACGACGTGGCTATGACTGACTCAATGGTCAGCCAGATAATGAGGGTGGCATAAATTTATAAGGATTAAGATTCAAAATGCAAATATATGCTAGTTCTTCCCATGTAAAGTTTAGTAATGTTTGACCACGGTTTCCTGTATGATTCATCTTCAGGGAATGAAAAAGGAATTTTCATTAGGCAATGGTTATTTTTTTAGCCCCGAAACTACTCTCATAATTTGTAATTTCTCATGGAGTTTTCTCTCATATAAAGAGAAAAATAAATCCATTAGGTTATAAAGATAATTATTAATCAGTTACAAGATAATATTGATGATTTATTTAAATAACTGATTTCTAAATGATTAGAATTAACACCAAGATGATTTAGTCTTAGGAGAGCAATGCAGGACTGAAAGCTAATCTCCTATCAACACGCTCATTCATTACTGTTGTGAGGCTAGGTAACTCACTTTAACTACTAAGACCTACTGTATTGCTGATTTTTTATCCTGTCAAAATGGCAAAGACATCAGATTTTTTATGAGTACAAACATACATGCTGCTGCTGCTAAGTCGCTTCAGTCTTGTCCGACTCTGTGCGACCCCAGAGACGGAAGCCCACCAGGCTCCCCCGTCCTTGGGATTCTCCAGGCAAGAACACTGGAATGGGTTGCCATTTCCTTCTCCAATGCATGAAAGTAAAAGGTGAAAGGGAAGTTGCTCAGTCGTGTCCTACTCTTAGCGACCCCATGGATTGTAGCCTACCAGGCTCCTCCGTCCATGGGATTTTCCAGGCAGCAGTACTGGAGTGGATACATGGAATTATGTTCATGGCCAATTATGGATATGTAGGTTCTGGATTCAGACTGTCTGGGTACGAATCTCTACTCTGCTGTTTATTATCTGTGTACCATTGAGTGTGTGAGTTAAATGACTTGATTATGAGAGTTCCTTATCATAAAACCATAGAAAATGATCATGATAGTCACCTCACAGAGTTGTTATAGAAAATAAGTGAATTAATATATGTAATGAACTCACAACTAAGTAGAGGTTATGCTATAAGTATTTGCTATTTCTACATTATGCACAAATTTAATGTAATAGTATTTTCAATCATATTGTTGATAAACATTAAACATTATTTGGATTTTTAAAAATTATCTTATTTTCAATATATGACACATTCTTTTTCTTTTAGCATGGTTTAAGCTGGAAAATGAAAATTATATTCACCAGATTTTTCAAGACACTTAAGTTCATGACAAATTGTGAGTTCAATGTTTATGTCAACTTAAACAATATGGCTTATAGAGATTTATTTTCAACTCTATATGATTATTTATCACTTCCCAAATATAACAAAAGATAAACAAATGATTTTTTACTCATTTAAGATGGAAATATTAGAGTTTCTTAATATTTTATTGCATTTTAGCAAATTTTTCCTAATGTGGTTTGTATTTTCATTTAGTGTAGAGTATCACAGACTCTTTTAATTCATAGATAATCATACACCAGAGATAGTAAATCTCCAAACATAGTTCCAACTAAGCTTACTAATTACACCTATAAAACGATGAATGATGGCTACAAATTATTGGATCTGACTCTCATTCTTTATTTATTTCTCTCTGGGAGAAAGAGCACTGGATGGGGAGATTTTAGACCATAAATTATTCCCATACATAATCAGGTGTGCTGTATTTAATTTTGATTCTATACTATGGTTTTACATTACTTATGAAATTCCCATTGTAAACAAATTAAGAACTAATTGTTTCATTTCCATGATGAAATGATATTTGCTTGTATTAATCATTTCAATGTGTTTATTTTTTTCTTCATGGTTTATGCTACTTAAAATAGTTTCAGATCTACCTTCTTTCAAGTTGTCATAGTCTTTGGACTCTTTTCTTGTAGGTTTCTCCATAGTGATACATAAAATCTCACAGTCTAGACTTTACCTCATGCGAAGAGTTGACTCATTGGAAAAGACTCTGATGCTGGGAGGGATTGGGGGCAGCAGGAGAAGGGGACGACAGAGGATGAGATGGCTGGATGGCATCACTGACTCAATGGACGTGAGTCTGAGTGAACTCCAGGAGTTGGTGATGGCAGGGAGGCCTGGCGTGCTGCAATTCATGGGGTCGCAAAGAGTCGGACACGACTGAGTGACTGAACTGAACTGAACTGAGACTTTATCTCTAGTTTAAATTTTGAGAAAATAGAGAATTTAACAAATGGGAAAGATTTATAATAAGACAAAAGGGATGAAAAGTACTTTCCTCTTCTAAACCCACAGATAGTTCTGGGTTCAAGCCAACTATTGTCCAAGTATGACCTTAAGTTCAGTATTACCATATGTGTTTTCTGAGGTAATTCAGAAATACATGTTTTTATATAAAATGACAGATTTTAAAAACAATATGGAAGCCTTAACAAGGTAAACAAGTTCATTTGTGTTCTCTGATAATAGTAAATCAGGAAAACTTCTCTCAATCAAAAAAACTCACAGTGTGTCAGATTTTCAATATATAAACCACATTGAAAATAACAAATCACAAGTAGAAAGAACAGTTCTCCAAGCTTTTTCAAATGAATGCAATGACTTCTACCTGCTTTGAATTCAGACATACTTTTGAGATAGAATCATGTGACCTCTCTGCCCATACTTTTTTCAAATGTGTGCAGTTCAGATTTATTTGATTTTATCAGACACTTTAGTGGTGTGATTATTGTGAAGGATTAAAAATGCCTTTTTTTGTTGTTTTAACAATTCTAATCTCTTAATTTATTAGCATGAGAAACATTTAAATATATTGCAGAAAGTGTTAGTCCCTCAGTCATTCTTTGCAACTCCATGGACTGTATCTCACCAGGCTCCTCTGTCCATGAGATTCTCCAGGCAAGTATATTGGAGTGGGTTGCCATTTCCTCCTCCAGGGTATCTTCACAACCCAGGGATCGAACCTGAGTCTTCTGCATCTCCTGCATTGCAGATGGATTCTTTACTGCTTGAGCCATCAGGGAAGTCTCAAAGGATTGATTAATTATACATTATAGCTCCTTGGGTTTTATTACCCTAAGAATTCAGACCCAATCTTGTTTAACATATCCAAGTTTCAGAAAATAAAGAGTGAAGTAAATGTGATAAATAAAAAGAATAATGTTAATGGCATGGCACTCATATGCTTATGGTCTTTTAGAAAAAATTTTGTATAATTTGTCATAGCTTTCCCAAGTGGGACCTTATTGAGATGTGTGATATATTTACATTAACTTTCCAAGATTTATCAGCAATAGAATCAAAATGTGGCTAAAAGAAACGATTTCTGCATATCATATAACCCCACTATTTAGACAGTTTATTGTAGCCCTACAGTGAGTTGCAACACAGGCAAACTTTAGTGAGTGCCTTATTGCTCCTTGTTACACCCATTAATGTATCAAAGGAGGGTAAGGTGGCCCCGTTGCATTGAACTGATTTGAGGGCAGGCTAGAGAGAAACCTCCTCACTCGCTCTCAAGAAGTCCAATTCAGAACATGGGATTGATCATTACCAAGTCATGGCCCATACCATGACAGACCATCCATTCAAAAAAAGTGAAAACACTAAGGAAGATGAGCTATCTTGGTAACAACAGAGCAAATGTTGTTTTGATCCAAATATGGGAATAATATTTTGCTTAGTTTTCACATTGTCTCATTTTATAATTTCACATCCATGACAATCTTGACTAATTCCAAAATACTGATAACATTGATGTATACAGTGAAAAGGTTATAAAATTAAAATGTTATGAAAATTGATGCTTCAGTGTCTGTAAATAAACATGTACAAACTAGGTGAATATTTTTAGAATGTTTATATACTTACATTTCAGTATAGCCAGATTTGGGGGGGTTTTGTTTTTGCTATAGTAAGATCACATAAACATCATGGCTAGTTGCCCACTTTGATCTCAAATGCACTTCTTATTTGCCTTGTTTTCAATAGTATTTCAAAGTGCAATTCTATTATTTTGTGAGAAAATTAGAACACAAGCATTTATTTTAAAAAATAATTTACATGAAAAAACTGTGTTTTATCACAACTCAGTTGGCTCCATCGCATGGTATTTTTACAAAACAAAGGTAATACAAACACCTTTCCCATTATTTTCTTAATGTAAAAATTTTATAGTCAACAAAGGAGGGAAATTTTATCTCATCATTCCAAACTTTTATATTTTAACACTTATGGTGCTTATGGTAACATGAAACATTAGGGAACAAGTATGCATGCAAATTTACCAATATTTAATGGATCAATGACTGTTTCCTTTCAGTTGAGTTCAGTTGCTCAGTCATGTCTCTTTGCAACCCCATGGACTGTAGCATGCCGGGCTTCCCTGTCCATCGCCAACTCCTGGAGCTTACTCAAACTCATGTCCATCGAGTCAGTGATGCCATTCAATCACCTCATCCTCTGTTGTCCTGGTCTCCTCCTGCCTTCAATCTTTCCCAGCATCAGGGTCTTTTCTAAAGAGTCAGTTCTTCACATCGGGGGCCAAGTATTGGAGTTTCAGCTTCAGCATCAGTCCTTCCAATGAATATTCAGGACTGATCTTTAGGATGGACTGGGTGGATCGCTTTGCAGTCCAAGGGACTCTCAAGAGTCCTCTCCAACACCAAGGTTCAAAAGCCTCAATTCTTCAGTGCTCAGCTTTCTTTATAGTTCAACTCTCACATCCATACATGACTACTGGAAAAACCATAGCTTTGACTAGATGGACCTTTGTTGTGAAAACTGAAAATAATGAGTGATTATTGCTTTTTACTATTGGCAGCATTTATGATTTCTCAATAAAGTAAGTTAACAGTATGACAAACATGGGCTTCCCTTGTGGCTCAGCCGGTAAAGAACCTGCCTGCAATGCAGGAGACCCAGATTTGATTCCTGGGTTGGGAAGATCCCCTGGAGAAGGAAATGAAAACCCACTCCAGTATTCTTGCCTGGAGAATCCCATGGACAGAGGATCCTGGCAGGTACAGTCCATGGGGCTGCAAGAGTTGGACATGACTTAGCGACTAGACTACCACCATGACAAACATATAAAGATATTGTTTACACAGTTTTCTTTTAATTTTGATTTCATCTTTATTGTGGCTTGTGTTTTCTCCCTCTCTAAACATTAACTGGAGGTTTACATTTATGTATGATTAGGCTAATAAATACAGAATATAAAGGCATCTCATGAAGGAAAGGGATTCCCTGGTGGCTCAGACAGTAAAGCGTCTGCCCACAATGTGGGAGACCCGGGTTCGATCCCTGGGTTGGGAAGATCCCCTGGAGAAGGAAATGGCAACCCACTCCAGTATGGAGTAGAAAATTCCATGGATAGAGGAGTCTGGTGGTCTATAGTCCATGGGGTCGCAAAGAGTCGGACACGACTGAGTGAATTCACTGCACTTTCACATGAAGGAAAATACTAAAAGTGCCAAAATCGTGAATTTAAATTGCAATGAAATCTTAAAATTGCTGTTCTCATTACTTTCAATTAAGTATTTTTCATCTACTCTCTCTTCCTAAAACTCCTGTAACTTTACACCTCCTTGCAATTACTCTAAAATCTCCATGCAGTAAGGAATGAAAAAACATAAATAAGCATGCTTTTCAACATAGCTTACAGACTTGCTGTCAATATCCTTTTCTGAAAATTATCTCATAAACATTTGGGTAGAACAAAAATTGTAAATGGTTGTCTGTGAAAAAATGAAGGTCATTTAAAATATATATAACATAATCATATATCTTCTTGAATTTTCAAAGTCCATGTTTAGTATTTTGCTGACTCTAAAAGCCCTGCAATAAACAATGTATTGCTTTCAAACTAATACATTTGACTAAAAAGTTGAACTATTATTTAACTTTAATTAGTATTAACTAATGTAGTTTTTATGTTTTTTAGTATTTAATCTGCTGTAACTAATTCATTTAAACAAGTGCTTATTAACTTAAATGCTGGGGCCAGAAAAAATGCAAAAGATAACTTTTTAAAATAATTCATATTTCCATGAGATATAAAGAAGCATAAATAATTCTAATAAAATACATATTGAGTTAATTCTTGTTGATAAAATTGTGGGTGTCAAGGTGTTCAGGGATGGTCAGATCAGATCAGATCAGATCAGTCGCTCAGTCGTGTCCGACTCTTTGCAACCCCATGAATCGCAGCACGCAAGGCCTCCCTGTCCATCACCAACTCCCGGAGTTCACTCAGACTCACGTCCATCGAGTCAGTGATGCCATCCAGCCATCTCATCCGCTGTCATCCCCTTCTCCTCCTGCCCCTAATCCCTCCCAGCATCAGAGTCTTTTCCAATGAGTCAACTCTTCACATGAGGTGGCCAAAGTACTGGAGGTTCAGCTTTAGCATCATTCCTTCCAAAGAAATCCCAGGGCTGATCTCCTTCAGAATGGACTGGTTGGATCTCCTTGCAGTCCAAGGGACTCTCAAGAGTCTTCTCCAACACCACAGTTCAAAAGCATCAATTCTTTGGTGCTCAGCCTTCTTCACAGTCCAACTCTCACATCCATACATGACCACAGGAAAAACCATAGCCTTGACTAGATGAACCTTTGATGGCAAAGTAATGTCTCTGCTTTTCAATATGCTATCTAGGTTGGTCATAACTTTCCTTCCAAGGAGTAAGTGTCTTTTAATTTCATGGCTGCAGTCAACATCTGCAGTGATTTTGGAGCCCAGAAAAATTAAGTCTGACACTGTTTCCCCTGTTTCCCCATCTATTTCCCATGAAGTGATGGGACCGGATGCCATGATCTTCATTTTCTGAATGTTGAGCTTTAAGCCAACTTTTTCACTCTCCACTTTCACCTTCATCAAGAGGCTTTTTAGTTCCTCTTCACTTTCTTCCATAAGGGTGGTGTCATCTGCATTTCTGAGGTTATTGATATTTCTCCCGGCAATCTTGATTCCAGCTTTTGTTTTCTTCCAGTCCAGCATTTCTCATGAAGTACTCTGCATATAAGTTAGTGTGGGTCAGGGATGGTAGGGACTGTAATTCAAATTTTACTTAAAAAATATGAAATATTTATATATTAAAATTTTATAAGAAACAGGAATGATTTTAACAAATTAAAATATGACTATATCATGTGTCTGGAGAAGGAAATGGCAACCCATTCCAGTGTTCTTGCCTGGAGAATCCCAGAGACGGGTGAGCCTGGTGAGCTGCCGTCTCTGGGGTTGCACAGAGTGGGACACGACTAAAGCGACTTAGCAGCAGCATATCATGTGTCTTCACTTCTCTTTCTTTAGAAATAAACATATAAACATTTAAGGTAGCCAAACCTCCAAGTTTTTCTAATATAATTCACTTTTAGACTTGTTTATAGGAACTCGCTATTATACTATTGGGAACATACATGTTCCAAGACTTAAAATTAATTTAATAGATTACATCTGATATTACAAAATTTGACTTTTTTTCCTGAAAGTTGTAAAAGATGTATCATTCTCTTTTCATGAATAATACTTTGATCTATTGCTTCCAAAATGTAAACAAAGTGCTTTCAGAGCACAAACAAAGCAATTAATTGATTGCATGATTGGTGAAGATTCATTTAAGTCTAGATATGTAAGTCATAAGTCTAAATCTCTGAGAAACCATATTATTGACATATTTTATATAAATTTTGAAAACAAAAGGAATAAATCTTACAGCTCCTTCTGAGTATGGCTCTCAACAGATTCTTAAACAATATTTATTAAAATAAAAACCTGCTCCCTTGTTTATATCTGAAATAAAATATATTGTGTGAGCAAAAAATTCATTCAGATTTTTCCGTAACATCTTAGGAAAAAACATGAAGGAACGTTTTGGCCAGCCCAATACTAAATCCTAAATATAAACAATATAAATATTATATAGAAGTTGGTAAAGAGTGAGAATAAAGAGGTAAAGAATGTAATGAACTCGGAAGTGAGTGAGGTATTGAAGATTTAAACTTTGGTATTGTGCAAGAAGTAGATTGGAGGTTGAAATACAAGGGAAAATCAAATTGCAGGGCTTAGGAAATAGTGATTGGTGATTTGAAATTAATAATCTAGAAAAGAAATCCAAGTTAAAGCATAGGATGATGAGTTTGCCTTCCTGCTTCTGGTTTTGATATGACAACTGAGCATTTCAGCAAGCTGAAGTACCCATGTAGGTAGACATAGAGCTGGAGCTTGAATGAGGTCATTTGAATGTAAAGTCTAGATAAGACAGCTTTGTGCACCATTAAAGTCTTATGTAGGAAATATAGAATCTCTTTGCATGATTTTGATATTGTCATTCTTCTAAAAAAGGCTACAGTATCAAGTCACCCTCCCCACAACGGAAGAAGTGATTGTAATAAGTAACAAATGCAACATTGGGAAGCAAAGTACACTCAAATGGTTACGAGTTAACACAGTCCTCTCACTTGCACCATCCTTATTTGTAATGAATGACCCAATATATATTTTTTTTAAACAGAGAAAACATAATGTAGTTTTTTTTATGGCAGTTAGAAAGGATGGATTACTCACCACTGAAGTTTGTCCATTAAAATGAGTGTAATAAAACTGGAACCAAAATATTTACAGTGTTATGTTATACACATAAAATTAGAATAAAGAATGCTAAAAATACATAGTGGTGTATTAGATAATTCATATTTTGCCTTAGTTGTTTTGCATCTTTGTTGATTCTGCAGAATTTACCTATGACAAAATGTCAATTCAACTCTTGCATTAAGAGACATGTATTTTTCATGATATGGTTTCATATGGCGATATGTTGGATACTAGTCCTTTCAAGTAATCAGAGTACATTGAATAGAGTCATAAACAAAAAAAGCAGCAATCATTTACCCTCATTGTTAGCTTTACCCTCTAATGCATGGACATTCTTTGCAATCATTTGAGCAGTATAATACATTCTTATTTTGATGAAGGGAATGTAAAAATTACATTTGTTTTTAGACTTAGTAAGTAAAGACATGCTCATATAATGATATTCCAAATTATCATAACATATTAGTATTATTTTAAGCTTTAAGAGGACTATGATTTTTCAATACATAAGGCATTTGGTAATAGAGTCATCAAGTCTTCCAGCATTTAGTGAATCCTCATCTGAGTACAGAAATCCTAAAAAATAGGACCTGTTAAATAAGCCTGTTAAAGTAGGGAATGCTTCATTCAGACACCATGATGATACCAAAGACTGAATGAGAAACAAGGAAGTTTTATTATCCAAGACTTAGAGCTTAATATTTTTATACTAAACAAGTAATTTTCCTTAAAAAGAGATGGAGCACAAGTCTGTCCAATTGAAATGAACCAGGGTTATTAACATAAAATAGGCTGAACAATTGGGATGCCCAAGTGTCACTAGGAAATAGCCCTGAAATTAAGAGCAGCATTTAGGCCCCGCTGCTGCTGCTAAGTCAAGTCAGTCGTGTCCGACTCTGTGCAACCCCACAGATGGCCTCTCACCAGTCTCCCCCATCCCTGGGACTCTCCAGGCAAGAACAGTGGAGTGGGTTGCCATTTCCTTCTCCAATGCATGAAAGTGAAAAGTGAAAGTGAAGTCGCTCAATCGTCTCCGACTCTTAGCGATCCCATGGACTGCAGCCTACCAGGCTCCTCCATCCATGGGATTTTCCAGGCAAAAGTACTGGAGTAGAGTGCCATTGCCTTCTCTGATTTAGGCCCTATGGTAGGGAAATAAGTATTTTATTATAAGGAGTTTTGATGCAATTCTAGATGAGTTCCTTAAATCCATGATGCTTCTTGAAATCTAACCTTAATTCAGGATATAATGATGTACATGGTGATATAACTTAATTTATTCATGTTACAATTGCTAGTGAGGGGAAAATTAGGCAACAGTGACAGTAACCACAGCCACAAGCTATTAATTTTAATGGAAATAGTGGCCTATGTTACAATGACCCAGGGCAAAATTTCACAATGGGCATGAAATATACATATATCAGCATTTATTTTCTTTCTAACTATATTCACATTTATTATAACATATTAAGATGTTTATTTGTAGAGTTTTTGTGTTTATGCTTTTGAAACTGCATTTAAAAAATTGCAAATCTCATGGAATTTAGTATATATTGAAAACTAATAAACTTAAAATTGTAAGTGCTCAGATGTTTCCAGAAACTCTTTGTCTACAGGGACAGATAATTTTTAAAATGCAAACTTATCTATTAGCATTGCATATTTTGGTGATAACACATTTTGTCTTTTTCTTGTTGCTTTCCATTTTAGAAAGTATTTAGTGTCTTAATTTCTTATTATTTGTGGCTATTTTGTTGATATTTTACTGATCAGTTTGCAAAGAATTATGTTTGTTTCATTGGAAACCATGTGATATAACCATATTGCTTCAAATATTGCAAGATATTCGATATAACAAAAATTGAAATTAGCCAATCATCACTACTGAACCACAGATTCTGAAAGACGTTACAATGATTGTCCGATTTCTAGGTGGTTTTAATAGAGAGATTTAGATTGTTTTTTCTTCTCTTTCTTGTCTTTTTAAATTACCCATTACATGGTAACAATCCCAGCAGTATGGAGCTATGAAATTTTATAGGATGGTTACTTCTGTCACATTGTATCAAGTAATTTGATACAGTCATTATTCTGAAACAAGTTTAATGTAAGAATTAGACTGTTGTACTTTATTGTCTTTATTTCTGGGAAGGTCACAATATATCATGAAATAAGATCATCAATCTTTGAGAAAATCTGTTTTATTCCCAATAGAATCAAATTACTCTAAGGTAGTGTAAGTAATTTCCATTTCCACAGATATACATTACATATATATTTAAAATACCAAAACAAACCTTTTAAAATTGTGAAAATAAATATTCTGTGATTTAGAGTAGCTTATGTAATTAGTAGCAGGCTAGAGAGGGTTTTTTTTTAAAAAAATCATTTTGATATAATAAGACAAGAAATATCATACTGCGAAATATACAGTTGGGTTTTGCTGATTCTGTGAAATGCAGGCATGCTTGCTGGAGCACTCACAAGGCAGCATTTGGCTTGGTGAGTTCCACATGACCCAGAGTGGGGTTATCAATTCTTTCTGTGTTCTAAAAGAAACCAAACTAAGATATACTAAAGAATTGTAAGTCATTAGAACTGACATATTTACCTGTGACAATGACCAACACACCTTGACTATAAAAGAAGTTGTTCACTCGCTAAGTCGTGTCTGACTTTTTGAAACCCCATGGACTGCAGCACACTGGGCTCCCCTGTCCTCCATAATCTACCAGAGTTTGCTCAAATTTATGTCCATTGAGAAAGTGACACTGTCTAACCATCTCATCCTCTGCCACCCCCTTCTCCTTTTGCCTTCAATCTTTCTCATTCAGTTCAGTTGCTCAGTCAGATCCAACTCATTGAGACTCCATGGACTGCAGCATGCCAGGCTTCCCTGTCCATCACCAACTCCTGGAGCTTACTCAAACTCATGTCCACTCTGTCAGTGATGCCATCCAACCACCTCATCCTCTGTCATCCTGGTCTCCTCCTGCCTTCAATCTTTCCCAGAATCAGGGTCTTTTCCAGTGAGTCAGTTCTTCACATCAGGTGGCCAAAGTATTGGAGTTTCAGCTTCAGTATCAGTCCTCCCAATGAATATTCTGACTTATTTCCTTTAGGATTGACTGGTTTGATCTCCTTGCAGTCCAGGGGACTCTCAAGAGTCTTCTCCAACACCACAGTTCAAAAGCATCAATTCTTTGGCCCTCAGCTTTCTTTATAGTCCAACTCTCACATTCATACGTGGGTACTGGAAAAGCCATAGCTTTGACTAGATGGACCTATGTTGGCAAAGTAACGTCTCTGCTTTTTAGTATGCTGTCTAGGTTTGTCATAGCTTTTCTTCCAAGGAGCAAATGTCTTCTAATTTCATGGCTGTGATCGCCATCTGCAGTAATTTTTAAGCCCAAAACAATAATGTCTCACTTTTTCCATTATTTCCCCATCTATTTGCCATGAAGTGATGTGACTGGATGCCATCACTTATGCCATCTTTGCCATAATCAACCACTTATGCCATCACTTATGCCATCTTTCTTATAATCATGGTCTTTTCCAATGAGTTGACTCATTGCACATCACATGGCCAAAGTATTGGAGTATTTATTATATATTGTGACACAACAAATTACTTTAAAACTTCATGGCTCACATCATGTATTATCTCACCTTTTCTATACATGAGAAATCTAGAAGGAGCTTAGTTGGGTCCTATGCTTTTGGGTCTCTCCCAGGTGGCAAAAATTTTTGGAAAGGGCTTTAGTCATCTCTAGACTCAACTGAAGCAAGCTCCACTTCTAAACTCAGTCATATAGGTGTTGGCACACCTCATTTTCTCAAGATTATTTTACTAAGGGCCTCAGGTCCTTGTTGGCTATTGGCCAGAGGCCATGATCAGGTCCTTGTCAGATGGACCTCCCATGAGGCAACTCAGTACATATCAACCTACTTCATCTGATCAAGCAAGTGAAAAGATCCAGAGAAAGAGTATCTTCCAGCAAGATGAAAGTCACAGTTTTTTACAGCCTCATCTTGGAAGTGACTTTCCATCACATTTGCCATATTCTCTTCATTAGAAGTAAGTCTTTAGATAAAGTCCATACTTAAAGGGGAGAGATATCTTACAAGGATGTGACTGCCAGGAGGCAAGGAGCAGTGGTAGCCATTTTAGAGGATTCCTACCATAAGGATTATATAGTAAATAAAATTGTCAAGGTACCTGGTAAGAATGGGATCAGCCCACTGAATATTATATAATTAAAATATTTAATGTATTCAGGAATGTATGTAAAGGTAGACCAGATGTCCACATCAGTCTTTGGCGGTAATCTTATGGTGGTTTATGTTTTAATGGACATTTATTAAAACTTGGCTAAACAACTCTGTTTGACAAACACTCAACTGATTCTCATATTCTTTCTTTAGATATGACAATTCTATCAGCACACTTTCTTGCCTGTTTGCTAATCTTTCTCTATACTATAACACTGCATATCTAAATTGATCCCTTATGTTAATTTTAGAATTAGTGCACAGAGAATGATCTTATTTAATAGTTACTGTACAACATGTTAGTGTTCTCACCCATGTATGATCTAAATACTTGATGATTTTATTGGATGAGATGTAGAAAAAAGTTATTCCCTATGAAAGTGCCATTTCTTCAGTTAAAACAATTACCATACTTATTATAAACATTTGCAACCTTTCACTGAAGTTTGACATTTGTCAGTATTAACACTAGAACGGCATTTTGGTTTAGCATTGTTTAAATGTTAAATCAAGCTCTAGATATTTAGAACTTTGTTCATTCACATTTACTTCCCCAAACAAATATAATTTTATTAAAATTACTGAATTAGTCATGCTATCAAAAATAAGCATAAAAATGCTAAACTTTTAAAAGAAGGATGATTTTTCCCCGGCCAAGCTTAAAATAAAATAACTAGACTCTGACAAGAACTGTCCTTCTAATTGCCACTTTTGGCTTGTTCGCTAGAGAAAACAAATGTATTTATTCTGAAAACTCAGTTTATTCACTGCAAACTTTCCCTGTCTCTTGCAGTTTTAAAGGATCAAATTATTGATTTGAAAGATCCTTGCTCCCTTTTTTAGCAGTATCTTATTTTTATCAAATAAGGCATCACTTTTTTATGTTTCTATTTTTATTAAGCATAGTCCATCATCACTAAGGTTCAGCTATTCCCTCAGATGATTTCCTTCCATCCCTGTGTCTTAGTTTTCTTTCTCCCAGAAATGAATAAAAGGATGGAGAAAGTAATAAGATACTTCACTGTGCCTTACTTTGCTTAAGTTGGGAGGTCTCACCTTACAATCAGGACAAGGTAACCTAAGTGCAAAACACCCCATTATCACTTGCTGGTACATTAACCACTCAGATGGATTCTCACTTGCTACTAATGAATGCTTAATTAGAACACACATGCACAAATTCTTTACCAAAGTAGACCTAGCAGCAATTTCCCTTTATTTACAGAAACTACAAGTTTAAGGAGATCTGTGTTATGCTTTGCTTTTGTTTTTGATAAACTTTTAAGATAACCCGTGTTTCAAATAGTTAAACAGAACAGTAATTTCTTTATACCAAGTGCACATTAGCCTACACAGCCCTCACCAACTAAGGAGTAAGACAATTAAGTAGACTTCACAAACTTTGCAAGTGTAAATTTACCTTTCAAACATAATGGACCAATAGACCAGAATCCAGCCTATATTCTCACCCTCAGTCCAATAAGTTTCACGAATCTGAACCTGGTTTTTCTGGAGAACTCTATTAAGAAAATCACCCAGCATCACCTTACTATCTTATATGTGAATAGAACTTCTTAAAACCTTGCTATTAAGCCGAAAGCATATTTACTGTGAGAATTCAGCTCATAGAATCAGTGTAACAACTGTGCACATGGCTAGTGGAGAGGATAAATCTTCAACTAGTTATAAATAAATATCTGATATTGGTGACTATTAAAATTTCATTTCACTTAGGCAACCTATTTTATATTTTAGTCATTTCCTCTTAGGAAACCTATTTAGTTTTAATATATATTTGAAAAAAAAACTGTACTTACAGAAAAGCTAAAAATTTTTGCAACTCGCATATGCACTTTGCAAATCTTCACCTATTGTTGATGTTTTTCTTCTATATACTTTATAATTTTCTCTATCTGCATAATATTTTCTGAAGCATTTGAAAGTAAAATGTATAAATCATGGTACTTTACCTGTTATATTTACCCATACACATTCTAGGGAGTACTTATTAAAAATAAGGATTTTTCTCTTATACATAAATACAGTGTATTTATCAGCCCAATAACCTATTTAATTGACACAGTACTTTTATTTAAACTGATATTGACACTCTAATCTTGTCATTTGACCAAATCATGTCCTTTATAGCATTTACAGCATTCCTAAATCCAAATTAAGATCACATTACATTTAGTTGTAATTTCTCTTTTGTTTCTTCGATTGTATGCATTTCCTTGGCCTTTTAAAAATTGTAAAAAAAAATTGTAAAATTGTAAAATTGACATGTTTGAAAAAAGTCTTAAGAGAATGTTTCCCATTTTGCATTTGATATTTCCTCATGATTAGACTCAGGTTGTGTATTCTAAAGTGATATGCAAACAGAAGTATGAAAGTGAAAGTGAAGTCGCTCAGTTGTGTCCGACTCTGCGACCCCGTGGACTGTAACCTACTAGGCTCCTCCGTCCATGGGATTCTCCAGGCAAGAATACTGGAGTGTGTTGGCATTTCCTTCTCCAGGGAATCTTCCCAACCCACGGATTGAACCTGGGTCTCCTGCCTTGCAGGCAGATGCTTTAACCTCTGAGCCAAATAGAAGTATAGGCATAGTAAAAATAACTTGGCAGAGGACAAGAGTTTGGATCCTAGGGCAAGTGTTGTAAGGACAGTTAGGTCTTAGTAATACAATGTATAGGATCCAAACCCAATCTCCATGAGTATAGGCTGATCATTCACATCTAAAACATTTTAATAGAGGGCTAATTTTTTTAACATTAAGCATAGATTGCCTGGTTCTTGGTGAATAGATAAGCAGTAAATAGTTGACAGTGATGAAATTCAAGCAAAGGGACTCTTTAAGAGACCTACAATAAGAACATAATTTCTTAGAAGAACTGAGATACTTTAAACTGACTAGTCATTTGGAAAAATTATTTTGCCCAGGGCTGGAGTTGACTAAATAACTCCAAGCTTGCTAAGATTAACCATAGACATTTGTACATCTTCAAATGCCTTCTCTCCACATTTTTAAGCTCATCTCTCATTACTGGTTTGTCTGTTTAGTTTCCTATTTAAAAAGAATGTGTGATTAGATCAGGCTGCTCAGTGATGTTTCCTTCTAGCTCCAATACCTCAAGTCTAATTCCACCTGCTTCAGTTTGTCAAACTGTCAAATTTCCAGTCTTTCCCCCGTAAGTGTGCTTGCATGCCTTTGTGCTAAGTCGCTTTAGTTGTGTTTGACCCTTTGCGACCTTATGGACTGTAGCCCACCAAGGATCCTCTGTCCATGGGATTGTCCAAGCAAGAATACTGGAGTGGATTCAGGAAGACCCCCTCCTCCAGGGGATCTTCCTGACCCGGTGATGAGACCTGTGTCTCATGTCTCCTTTATTGGCAGGTGGATTCTTTACCACTAGCACCACCTGGGAAGTCTAGGTAATAGACTCTATTACCTAGAGTCTAATACAAGTTTCTTCATGTGTAGAAAGGGATTTATTTTTATTATTTCTATTTTAAAATGTAGTTACCTTTTCACCCTATGTATAGTAACTTTAGATAATCTGTTCCCAGAGCATGTTTTAAACCAGAAGATGTTCTCATCCAGTTTTTTCTTTGAAGAAAACTGAAAATTTTATAAAAAGCAGTTCTTGTTTACAAAATTGTTTACAATATTAGCCACAGTCAAGAGCTTTACTTCATACTAACTTTGTAATAAACACAATATGATCTACTCTGATTTCAAATGAGCTGGGCCGTTTTGGTCCATTAGGTAATCCATTACCTACTGCCTGTACTAGTATATTTGGCTTCTGTATAAGATACCCTGCTTGGTGTGCCTCTTACACATAGTCTGTGCCCACTCTCTAGAATGGCACCAGGTGCATATAGAGCAAGCATTCAAAAGGGATCTGATGTCCGGTCCTTTCTCATTTTCACTCAACTTTGTGGGCCTCAGCTTATGCAACTGTCACCCTGAAAGATCTAAAATTCAAAATTGGTTGCAACTTCTTCAGTTTTTGTCTTTTCATTGTTTTTGAACACAACCTTGACCATAACTTCTGGAAATCACTTATACAGTTATTATCTGCATTTCGTGAGAAGAAATGATATTTACTCAGTATCCTCTTGTAAAAGAGCTTGTACTGAACATCAATCTCTCTTAAAATATTTTTCATGTTAAATGTAGACTTTCTGTCTCTGCTTCTTTGCCTCAGCAGTAGCAGAATGTTCTTACTCTAAATATAAAATTATATTAAAAAAGCAAGAAACAATATTTTCTTTAATTAGCTTCTTCCTTTAGGGGTTTTAGAAGAGGGGTTATGACTTGACAAAGATCCTTCCCATCTGTTTCTGTTTGCTTGCTTTTATTTTGACTTCCTTTCGTTGTCTTATCAAATATCACATGAATCATTAACATTTGTTTTCATCGCTTCTTTTGGTTTCCCTTACTTTATATAATTAAGACATTATGCTGAGAAAAGTTTAGGGCCACTACATTTCATGTTAGCCTAATATTCTTTAAGTAAATATTAAATGTTCTAGATAAATGATCTTATATGTCTGCCATCTGTTATATTCCTATTTTTCTCAGCTCTGGAGTAGTAAGATATGGGCACATACAACTTTTTTGTGAAAGCAGCAAACTTCATTCAATTACAGGTGTCTGCATATAAGTTTTGACCAAATAGATGCTATTTTTAATAAAGCTACTTCCTAACAGAAATGTAAGTTATTAATCTCTTTGTGCAAAAAACAAAAAGCAAGAGATCCTTGTGTATGTTTTCAAGGGAGTTCTATTCAAAACTGGAATATATACCTATCTGCATACTGAGTAATACTCTTCAGTGACACAGTCCCTTGTTAATGTTTCCATGAAAGCATTGGATTTCTGGTGTAATCCACCTAAGCAATTTGAAATTGTTCCAGTTTGTAATAAAATCTCATCATATATTGTGATTGTTGTTGAACAAACTTCATTAACTTTTTAAAATAAATGATCAAGCTATTTAATACTTTAGTTTCATATATGGAATATGAGCTAAATTCTATATCTGTTTATATATATTAGATGCTATAAATAACTACATATAATAATAGGTACAAAATATTAAATCAGTGTATATGTATAACTGAATCACTTTGCTGTACACCTGATACTAACACAACACTGTAATTAACAATACTCTAATATAAAATAAAAATGAAATTAAAAAAGTAAATATAATTCACAAACACAAAACAGAACTAGATTAAAACATGAGATCCATTTTTATAAGGATTTTAAAATATTTTCTTTAACTCATCTGTAGATCTAAATCTGCATAATAACAGTAAGCAGCATACAAAAATTCATACCTGCAATAAACTATTCAGTGATCTAGATACTTATTCACCAAATTAGAGCTGTAAGCATCAAATCACAATGAACTTTGGAACTATTAAAGGAATTTGTAATTTAAATAGTTTCACCCAATCCCTACTCCCACATGCTTTTAATTAGAAGAGACTTTTTAATTAAGTACTCCCATGCACAAAGTGCTGCTTGATGATTTTTCTGTCATATCAGCCTCCCTTACAAAAGCAAATAATCATTGTGTCAAAGGAAGATATTTGCTCTGAAACCAAACTATAAGAATTCTAGTTCTGATTTCAAGTTGTTCATTTGAGGCTTTGCATACTAAAAGGAAGCCTCTGTTTTCTGAGAAAATGCTGAGAACAGATTTACAAAACAGGGAGATGGATGGTATCAAGGTGTCTAAGGTTCAGTCCCTTCCTCTGCATCAGAGTCAGTATATTTCCTCCAGTAATCTTCCAATTGCTTTTTAGAGGAAGTGACATAATGGAATAGATGTGGATTCAAGTAAATATCAATTCATTGCATATCTATTTGCTAGTTCTTTGAAAATGTGTAGGATAACTTAAATTTTTTAGGCTTTAATAGCCTATTTGTTCAGAGAAGGCAATGGCACCCCACTCCAGTACTCTTGCTTGGAAAATCCCATGGACGGAGGAGCCTGTTAGGCTGCAATCCATGGGGTCGCTAAGAGTCGGACACAACTGAGCGACTTCGCTTTCATTTTTCACTTTCATGCTTTGGAGAAGGAAATGGCAGCCCACTCCAGTGTTCTTGCCTGGAGAATCCCAGGGACGGGGGAGCCTGTTGGGCTGCCGTCTATGGGGTCGCACAGAGTCGGAAACGACTGAAGTGACTTAGCATAGCCTGTTTGTAAAAGGCACTAAATACATTTTTTGTTGAGTTGTTGAAAAATTTAGATTTGAAATCTGTAAAGTGCCCTGAACACAATAGACTCTCAGAAGATATTATCTATGCTGTTCATATTTATTATTACCTTTATTTCCAATTTGCATGCTAAGTCGCTTCAGTTTTGTCTGATTGTGCAAACCTATGGACTGTAGCCTGCCAGGCTGTTCTGTCCATGGGATTCTCTAGGCAGGAGTGGGTTGCCATGCCCTTTTCCAGGGGATCTTCCAGACTCAGGGATTGAACCTTCGTCTCTTAAGTCTCCTGCATTGGCAAGCAAGTTCTTTACCACTAGCACCACCTGGGAAGCTCCTATTTCCAGTTGATTTGATCATAAAACAATTCTTACCCAGTTGAAATATCAGGGAATGATTACTTCATAAACCATGCTCAGCATCAGGAAAAATGTTTCTTGGTGGCCAACATATACAGAAAAAAAGATGATATAGGAAATGATGGGGAGAAGGCAATGGCACCCCACTCCAGTACTCTTGCCTGGAAAATCCTATGGACGGAGGAGCCTGGTGGGCTGCAGTCCATGGGGTCGCTAGGAGTTGGACACGACTAAACAACTTCACTTTCACTTTTCACGTTCATGCATTGGAGAAGGAAATGGCAACCCACTCCAGTGTTCTTGCCTGGAGAATCCCAGGGACGGGGGAGCCTGGTGGGCTGTCGTCTCTGGGGTTGCACAGAGTCGGACACGACTGAAGCGACTTAGCAGCAGCTAGGGCTCCATCACTTTGCCTACTGTTTGAAGAGTCAGGCAAGGACAGAGTATTGGAATACTTATTACATAACATAAAACCATGGCACAGTTTGAATTATGGGCCCATGTATTTTATCTAGCACTCTTGCCATTCGGCTTGCTCTCAGGTGGTTTGTTATCGGAGGCCTAAGAAGACCTACAGTCCCATAACTCAGAAGCCTGCTGTTAGCTCTCTGGGTACATCCATATGTGATTATTTGCTGTAGATTAGCAGGTCAATATAATTTCTCAGGAACAACATAAAATTACTTAAAACTTTTTTTTTTTTTTCTTACAGATTCAGATTTATCCATAAGTATGTTTCTATAAGGGCTTCCCTTGTGGCTCAGTGGAAAACATTATTCCTGCAATGCAGGACGTGTGAATTTGATCCCTGAGTGGGGAAGATTCCCCTGGAGAAGGAAATGGCAACACACTACCATATTTTTGCCTGGGAAATCCCATGGACAGGGGAGCCTAGCAGGCTGCAGTCCATGGGGTCACAGGGAGTCCATGAACAAGACTTAGTGACTAAATAAATGTTTTAATAAATATGACAAAATTATAAAGTAGAATTGCTTCACAGTTAGGCTTTGTAGACAAAGGGAGAGAGAGTTACTCTTCTAGAGTCTGTCTGTGCCTGATAAATTTCTATTTCCAGTTAATTCTAAGGCAGATAATCTCTGATATCTAAGTATTATTGAACCATGGAAATGCCTTAACTATAACTATTGGAATCTATTTTACAGCCAGCATTTTTAATGCTTGATGCTTTCCACCTGTTATGAACATGAGTCAAAAATTTTAGACATATTTATTAAAAGTAATTGTTATAGTCGACTAAATACTGAGCACATAAATATGTTTATAATTTTTATAAACATATTTTGTATATGGCTGCAATAAAAATCTTACAAAATTATCCTGTTATATTTTTAATGTATATATTTTTTGTTTTAAAATTTAGTTTCAGATAGACTTTAAAATCTCTAAATGCTAAAGGAATTATTTTTAGCACATAAGCATGTTAATTAATATCTCCAAAAGTTTAACATTTGAGACTGCATTAAAAGCTTTAAAGAAAGCATCATGCTGAAGCATTCTCCTTCTGATACTGATGGGGAAAGAACTACGGCTGCTGCTTTTGTGGGTCTCACCGTGTAAGACACTTCTCATATGTAACATCAAAGTGAGACAAAGTGCTATGAAGTTGATTCTTAGGGTGAGCTCTATTAGATGTTTAGTAAGACAGCAATGCAAGCAGGGAAGGAGGAGGTACTTATTTTGAAGCTTCTAGAAGGAATAACAGACCTCAGCAGTGCAGAGCTTGGTGTGCGACTGGGTCACTGCATGAGGGAGAGGGGTGACAGATAAGATTAGAGAAGAAAGTCAATGCCAATTATATAGAACCTGGATGAAGAATCTGGCTAGTGGATCTTTTAAAACAACGTGTGTGCTGTGTGCCCAGTCGTATCCGACTCTTTGCGATCCCATGGACAGTAGCTCACCAGGCTCCCCTGTCCATGAGATTCTCCAGGGAAGAATATTGAAGTGGGTTGCCATTTCCTTCCCCTTATAACAATGTGCAAACATACAATGATTGATGATTAATGAATGACTTTTGTATAACCATTCTTTGCTACTGCATTCCTTCTCCTAATATGCTATAGGTATCACAGAAGATTAGAAAATAATCTTTAAGGCTTTAATTTTTTTCTTTAATGGAAAAAGACTTAAGAATTCCTAATCTTGAGATGTTAATTTTGAGCAAATCATTTCTTTTCCACAAGTATTTTGAATGACTTCACTGAATGAAATTTGAATTTTGAAGACAGATGTTTCTCCTCCCCTCTCTAATCTTAGGAATCATTGTCTATTAAAAAAAAAAAAAAGAATGAGAATGATATCTTCAACATAAGTGAATACACTAATGATAGAAATATTGAGATAAATTGGAAGGAAAGAAAAGTTGGGTTAAATTAAATAAAGACTAAGAATTAGAAAATGTTGGTAAAAAGCATCAGTATTCTACTTCTTGGAGAAGGCAAAGGCACCCCACTCCAGTACTCTTGCCTGGAAAATCCCATGGATGGAGGAGCCTGGTGGGCTGCAGTCCATGGGGTCGCTAAGAATTGACACAACTGAGCGACTTTACTTTCACTTTTCACTTTCATGCATTGGAGAAGGAAATGGCAACCCACTCCAGTGTTCTTGCCTCTAGAATCCCAGGGATGGGGAAGCCTGGTGGGCTGCCGTCTATGGAGTCGCACAGAGTCGGACAAGACTGAAGCGACTTAGCAGCAGACTTAGCAGCATTCTACTTCTTTGGTTGTTTCTATAATTTCTATTACTAGATTTTAAAACCATTTAGTTGCTTTAGTTAGTAAAAATCATTATCAAAAATATCTATTAGGAGTTCTGATTTTTAGACACATGATACTAAGAATATGAAAAACTGAAGCTTTATTTTTAAATTTTTTATAATATTAGTTTATTAGGTTTATTTGGGCTTATTTATCTACTTTGTATATATAAACCACATGAAAATTATATCTGACTTGTTCCTTCATTTGTTCATTCAAACCCATATTTATTGAACATTCACTGGGTGCTCAGATTATACCAATAAGCCAGAGTTCATAATATCCTGGAGGCAAAGCTAAAACATGTGGTAGGAATATACAATTTTAGGTACATCAGTATTTCTGTGAAGTAGAAAAATGGTTTAACATCGGTTTCAAGTTACTAATTACCACATATTATGCATAAGCACTCAATTAACTTAATGTTGAAGGTGAGATCTACAAATGTTTAGACTGTGTTTCCTAAATAACTGTAGTTTATTTCTAGTTCCTTATGTATTAATTGTTAAAGTTACCAGACATTTTGCAAACACTTGCACTGCAATAAGCATTTTTCAAATGTTTGAAAACTTTACTTTTCTATATACCTTCTACTGGAGAAGGCAATGGCACCCCACTCCAGTACTCTTGCCTGGAAAATCCCCATGGATGGAGGAGCCTGGTAGGCTGCAGTCCATGGGGTCGCTAAGAGTCAGACGTGACTGAGCGACTTCACTTTCACTTTTCACTTTCATGCATTGGAGAAGGAAATGGCAGCCCACTCCAGTGTTCTTGCCTGGAGAATCCCAGGGACAAGGGAGCCTGGTGGGCTGTCGTCCATGGGGTCGCACAGAGTAGGACACGACTGAAGTGACTTAGCAGCAGCAGCAGCAGCAGCAGCATACCTTCTACTATAGGTATTAAATTATGTGAAATTTAAACATTTTATACAAATATTTCAAAAGTTTAAACCACACCATAAAGTGGACAGTTGAGAGGGTAATAGATTTATGTTTTGCTTTGTTTTTTCTCTGGATTTTTGATTTCTTATTTATGCTTCATTCTAATCGATTTATTGAAGATTTAATTTACTTTTCTTTTTCACATAGCTGTATTTCTCAACTGGTAAAAGTTGAGTAATATATTTGCATCTTAATATTTAATTATTCTATTAATCTCACTTCAAGGTGGAAAGATTATAGTTCATTGATATTGATGAAATAACCTGGATGACTTTCATATAAATAGCAACAAGTGTGCACACAAGTTGCATTATATAGTATATTTAACAACACCTCTCAGTCTTTTATAATGGAGATATATCTGAGTGCATTCAGAAAAAATTGGTTCTGCAAGCTTGGAGGAAGTAATTGTCATTCAACAGAAATCAACTAGCTTTGCATATCAGTCACACATACACACATACTCTTACATATTTTCTGAGTGCTCTGTACTGATATCAAAATAGCAAATATATATTTATGAGAATTTATGAAATGCTGTATTCTTTTCAAACATATAAACTCAATGTAATTATGAAATGAACTTGGAGAATATGTGAAAAAGTTGCTTCCTAGATAAGTGAAGATAGAATAAAACCCACAAATTTTATATTGGGTTGTGTAGTTTTTATTTTCACATTTGTCTCCAAGATGTCATATAATTATTTTTTGTTGTTCATTTTCAGATGGAAGACTGTATTTGAAAACTACTGTCATGTACTGAATCTTTCCTGTTGAAGAAACCCATGTTATAGTAAAGAACTCTGCAGTCAGACGTTCGTCATTGGAAAGTTTGGAAAAAAATAAAGTCCTTTTAAGGGAACTTCCTCAATTTTGTGTATTAATGTTCTTTAAAAGTTTAAGTATTCTACAAAAAAAAAGGTTTTCCTTTATTGATTTTCATCTGTGGTTCATACCAGAGACCTGAGAATGTTTGTAAATGTACAAGTATCAAACTTCATACAGTTAATAACTGCAACTTTGCTGCTGGACACTTGTATACAGTTTAAAAGCAGGTCTGAATAAGACCTACCTTTGTTTTTTTAATGGAATGAACCATTTTCCTCTTCTGAAAATTCTGTGTCTGAGCACATCAAGACTCTTGTAGCACTGGTCACCTAGACTTACAGAATTATGTCCTCCAGAAACCAGCAAGAACACTTGGAAATAAACTTGTAGAGGACATAGAGGATTCCTAAAAAATCAGAAATCACAGAATAATATTGTTACATTCTATTTTAAACTCTCTAACCGTGGTTTTTCTCCTGAAGATTTTTGTCTCATGTACTTTCCAAAAGACCAACAAATGGATATTGACAACAACCCCGTGAAATAACATTTTGCATATCTGAAAAGAAGCATTGGATATAAGCCAAAAGGTTTCACTGAAGGTCTTTTTACCTTAAAAAATATATAAATGTAACATGTTTTCATTCCAAACTGGTAATGGTATATAGAACTTAAAATGATCAGGATGCTTCTTCTTCAAACTGTTGGTCACATGTACAGTATATAAACATAAAACATACAAGGAAGGTATTATGTATGCAGTAGTATACTAGAGTTTAGGAAAATGAAAATTTTAGAAAATATGTTTTGTCACCCTGTTGGTCAGAAAGACACCTTTCTGGTTTTAACGCATGCAGGCATGTAAATATTTGTCTGGAGTCACAGTATTAATGAATGAGATCTTATGCATCTGGTGACAACAGAACTCTGTGTCAGCCACTTTTATTTGTATATTGAACCCTAGTTAGTGCCCCAAACTGCACTATTGAGAATGGATTGTGGCTGAATAGTAAATCAAAACACCAGAAATATTTTTATATGTTAATGTCATATTATGTTAATGTTGCTGAAAGACAAAACCTAACAAACTCTTGATCCTTGATGTATCAGTCCAATACCATGTAGCGCTGAGTGATAAAGTTCAAATGTGTTGTGCTTCCCACCCTGGTCAGAGGGAAGGGTGCCTATGTGTTATTTTCACTTGTCTTCTTGAGAGTTACCATATGTGTTTTCACTTTTGTGCAGATAACTGGAAGTCAAGCTGCAAACAGTGCTTACTACAAGCTGAAGTTACCTTCTCTTTGTTTTTACGTACTTTGAGTTACACCTTTAAAGACTGAAATCATGAGTCAGTACAGTTGCTGGACATTTTATGATTTTGCTGTCATCTTAAAATTTTATGATCCTAACATTATTTATTACCATAAATAGCAAAATCTTAAATGGCCAAGGAAACTAGCTTCAACATGTTTAAAGATAGTTCTCATTGGCTATTAATGATTTGGTTAAGAAATTAACATTATAGATACACTGGCACTAAGCTTCTATAGTTTTTAGGTCTTCCTTGCAATACTGAAACATATTTCTTTTGTGTAGCTCGCTATTAACCAGCTAAGGCCATTTTTAATACAATAAAAAGGTTATATATGCAGTTCCTATTTTTAGCTTGCTTAAAAGGGAGCAATATTTTTATTTAAAACACTGTTAGTAAGTGCTTTCTAGAAACTTGGTTTTCTAAGCATAATTCTTCCATAAACATCTTTTGTTATTTGAACACAAGAGATTTTATTCCTTGTTGTATGTATTTCTTGCTTTTCCCTGTATGCAGTCTTTAAAGGGTTATAACACTTAAAATCAGAGGGACTTGTGGCAACCTTTTGAATTATACATTTTTGAAAGCTTTTTTTTAAAAGCCCACAACTTCCATAAGTAGTAATCAGCCATTGCTCTGCTTCTTGCATAGAGTCACCTGTTAAGTAGGTTAAATAGTTTTAAAATACATATTTTCCAGACCTTTGAGAATGCTTTAGTGTTTGGTTCACTATAAAAGGAAATTTTAGAAAGGAATAAAAAAAAAGCTATCAGCTATATGCTAAGAGAGAATCTTACTAACATGTTGTAAATATTACAAGTCAAGAAATGTTATTTTAAGTCTGTAACTTAAGTTTTTTACCCTTTATTAGTTATACAGGTTGGTTTAAAATTCGTTTTTTGGTTTAAACAAGTGAAATTGTGCCCATTTTATGGTTTCCATGCTTTTGTAATCCTAAAATTATTAATGTCTAGTTGTTCTATATTATAACCACATTTGCGCTCTATGCAAGCCCTTGAAACAGAACATACTCATCTTCATGTAGGACCTATGAAAATTGTCTATTTTTATCTATATATTTAAAGTTTTCTAAAAATGATAAAAGGTTATTACGAATTTTGTTGTACAAAATCTGTACAAAAATCTGTTTTTACATCATAATGCAAGAATTGGAAATTTTTCTATGGTAGCCTAGTTCTTTGAGCCTGGTTTCAATGTGAGAACCACGTTTACTGTTATTGTATTTAATTTTCTTTTTCTTTTCAACAATCTCCTAATAAAACTGTCTGAAATCTCCCAGTGACTTTATTTATAGTTCATCTTTATTAAATTTTGTGAAATGCACAGCATTGAAGGAATATTTACTTTCTAATGGGAGGCATCTAAAAACAACATAAGTCAGCTCTTTACAATATGAAGGGAACAATGCTCAATGATTTTATTTAACATGCAACTGCTTCTATCTCTAATATGAATTACTGCGGTGAAAAACATCATAAAAGCACACTCTGTAGTTATTGTTTAACAAGCAGATTTTCCATATTTTGTTTCTTGCCAGCTAAGCAAACTGCCCACATATACATGATTTATTTATGTACATTTTTCAGTTTATGAAGCTGTTATTTGTACCTTTTTCCTTTATATTCTTATATTCCCATGATTCTTATTTCACAAAGCTTTGTGCTGAATAATGTAAAGGAGACATGTTGATGGAACAAAATATATTATTCCCATATCTATAGGAGTGTAGATTTGTAACTCTAACTCAGTGTTTTGTTTTTACTCTCTATCATTGGAAAAAAAAAATGCTTTCAGAAACTTTGCAATTCCAATAGCCTTTAATAATATAAACGTCTTAACTAATCCAAAATGCCGCACTTAAGGAAATCACAGATACTCTGTGAATACTCCAAACATTCCCAAAAGAATGGAAAATGATTTTTTTTCTGTCTAAAGAAATTATTTCAATGAATTAACAAATAGTGATAGATCCCTAATAAAAACCTCAAATGTTTATGTGACCACTACAAACACATTTTTGTCTTCTGTCCTCACAGGTTTATGTTGGTAAGACTTGTATTAGAATATCATATGGCCTCTGGATGTTAGCAGAATATGGTGATGATTTAAGGTTTCTCCCCATGTGTTTTCATTGGCATTAGCAAATTTACAATATGAACAAAAGTTATTTATTACTAGAGGAGAGTAAATTATAAATAAAAGTTACATGGATTGCATTTTTACAATATGGGGAGTAGAGATGTTAATAGAATTAAAATATTGCAAATGACATTGTAAATATATCACTTCTTCATGTGTAGGCTTGGTGCTAACATTTATCTTTCATATGTACAACTGGTATATAAAAGCTGAACTGATCCTCATTTATTCCTTTAAACAGATTCATTAATAAAGCCTCATTCTGCAGAAAGCACAGTGCTAAGTGTTGTAATGAATGAAAACATACCTTTGCCCCAGAGGAGCTTATAATTTTGTTGGAATAGGAAGTCTTACTTTCAGCAAGAGAAGAGTCACTGAATGTCTCCTAGTCTGCCATGGATGTAGAACTAGTGTTAAGAGGGTATTGACTTAGAAGCCTTCCTACTAAGTGGTAGCAATCTATATCCATTTTATGCATCCACTTTCTAGCGACTAATGCAAGACAGTTTGCAGGTCAGACAATTCTGCAGAGATTGAGAAGAATATATTTCCCTCTATGTAAAACACCATACTAGTTATTCTTTTTCTGTTACTTTTCATGTATTTCAATCACATCATTCTTCTTGCCAATCCTCACAAACTTTGTGTTTCTTTTAATTTATTTATGTTTAATTAAAGGATAATTGCTTTACAATATTATAATGGTTTCTGCCACACATCAACATGAATCAGCCATAAATATCCCCCGTGAACCACCCTCCCATTCCTTCTGCTCCTCTCAGTGACTTTGCTTCTTTCTCCTCTCATTGCAGGCATACATGTTCCTCTTGATTGCTCTGTTATTCAGGAGCATAAGATCCCACCCATCGAAGCAAACCAGTCATTTTCTTTCTGTCCTAAGCTAGATTCTCTAAGTTCTGATTGTCCCAAGTCAACGCATGTGGCAGTAAGCTAGCTAGGTACTGCAATACATGCATTTGGGGAAGTTGAGAAAATACTGTGTCCAGTTAAATTGGAATTTCTGGGGGTTGGGGCTGCAGCATCAGGATTTTTAGGTTCCTCAGTTCAGTTTAGTTCAGTCGCTCAGTCGTGTCCGACTCTGCGACCCCGTGAATTGCAGCACGCCAGGCCTTCCTGTCCACCACCAACTCCCAGAGTCCACCCAAACCCATGTCCATTGAGTCAGTGATGCCATCCAACCATCTCATCCTCTGTCATCCCCTTCTCCTCCTGCCCCCAATCCCTCCCAGCATCAGGGTCTTTTCAAATGAGTCAGCTCTTAGCATGAGGTGGCCAAAGTATTGGAGTTCCAGCTTCAGCATCAGTCCTTCCAATGAACACCCAGGACTGATCTCCTTTAGGATGTACTGGTTGGATCTCCTTGCAGTCCAAGGGACCCTTAAGAGTCTCCTCCAACACCAGAGTTCAAAAGCATCAGTTCTTCAGCGCTCAGCTTTCTTTATAATCCAACTCTCACATCCATACATGACCACTGAAAAAACCATAGCCTTGACTAGATTACTTTGTTGGCAAGGTAATGTCTCTGCTAATAAGTAGCCAGGTTGAAGATCACTGTCTGGGAGGGCAGCAAGTAACACATAGAAAGTGACTAGCAGGTCTTCTGCTATGGGGTTAACAGGTAGCTAAAATGAGTGGGGTCCCTTGTGAGCTGTACAGCCACTACAAAAGCCAACTAATATTTCTGTAAAATCATTAAAATGATCTAAAATCTGTAAATAATTAACATGTATTTTAAAAGTAATTTCAGCATTGTAAACTTGATGCTGAATTGAATATGAATTTGCAGTTCTATCAGTCAGATACAATGGAAGTCACATTATTCTTTCTAAATAAAATTACTGGCTAATATGACTTCAGACTAAGTATACAAGGAGGTAAAACTTTCATTTCAATCATCACTGGGACTTCTTCCTTCTGAATGACCTCAGTTCGAGCATTTTTCACAGTCTAAACCATCGGGGGAGAACTCTTCGGATTTTCATTCCAATGATTCAGTTTTTAAGAGGCTGTCCTAAGCCCTTCTCTTTGGAGATACTCCAGATTTGCGAGAGAAAAACTTATGACACAGTGTGGTGTGAGTCTCAGTGTGGGGAAAACAAATAATTGTGTAAATGGGGAAGTATAAAGTTATGTGAAAAGAGTAATGCTTCCACCTTTTATTTGTACTGGTAAAATGTCATTCAAGACAAGCAGACTGTGATAAGTTTCACATATGGAACATAATACCAGGAGCGACCACTAAAAATGTTGTAACAATATATACCCTTAGTAACAGGGTAGATAAATCAAAATGGAGTCCAATGCTGTAGTAAGATTAGCTTTCTGATAACAAAGTAAATACTTTTGGATGATTCATCAGGAACTTTAAGATACTTCGCTAGTAGTTTCCATCTTCTCTCAGGTACTTTAGTTGTTCTTTTAACAATGCTAATTCTGGGCCAAACTTGGTCCGCTACTACAGATAAAGATAAGTTAGTTGATACATCTCTAGCATGATGCATCTCCATTTTCTTTGTATTGAGTGTACTCTCATCAGTAATATATTTCAAACCTTTATTTTTTTAAGTAGAAACTGAAATAGCAAATATTAAGTTTTTAGAATTTGTTTTTAATTTAATTTTTCTTTTATATTGGAATATGATTGATTGACAATGTTATATTCATTTTCAAGTGTACAGCAAAGTGACTCCATTTTATATAAAAATACACATATATTTACTTTTCAGATTCCTTTCCCATATAGGCTATTACAGAATATTGAGTAGAATTCCTTGTGCTATATAGTAGATCCTTGATGATTATTTACTTTATGTATATATATAATGTGTATATGTTAATCTGAAAGTCCTACTTGATCCCTCCCCCCTCAACATTTGTATTTTAGAAATCCCACTATTAAATTCTATCCCAAGTGTGAGGAGCTGAGTTGATACCATTCAGCCCTTCTCTTATTAATTCATCTTCTTAGATTTACAAAGGAAAATGTGCTCCCATACAGATGGATCTTTTATTTAAGTCCATCTGGTTGTTATGTATTTATGATTAATATTTTTTGGCTCCTTCCATTAACAAATTTTGATGCTTCTTAGTATACGCTTCCGGAGAAGGCAATGGCACCCCACTCCAGTACTCTTGCCTGGAAAATCCCATGGATGGAGGAGCCTGGTGGGCTGCAGTCCATGGGGTCTCTAAGAGTCGGACATGACTGAGCGACTTGACTTTCACTTTTCACTTTCATACATTGAAGAAGGAAATGGCAACCCACTCCAGAGTTCTTGCCTGGAGAATCCCAGGGACGGGGGAGCCTGGTGCGCTGCCGTCTATGGGGTTGCACAGAGTCGGACAGGACTGAAGCGACTTAGCAGCAGCAGAAGCAGCAGCATTATATGCTTCACAGGCTTTGCTTTTATTTTCCCACAGATAGCTACTATAGAACAATAGGTACATATCAGCATCTAAATGAATATGGGCAAATTCTTAGAAAATGAAGTTCCCAGCACTGTAAGCAGAACTGGACAAAAATGCAGAATCTGATTTAAAAAAAAAATCCCATAGGCAAATAATCTAATAGAACAATGTATTTTTAGGGTTAAAATGGGAGTTTCTACCCCAAGATAGGAGTAGTAGAAAATACTGAATTGATTAACATAAATTATGCTTTAGCTTCTGGATTTGACAAGTATTTAAAGATATCTCTAGGTTTTAGGGACACCACATCATCCCTGAGGAGTTTTTTCACCTAAAATTGCTTCAGTGCTGCCAAATGTACCTCTTATTTGGGCAGGTTACTTAGGAGTACTCTTTTGTCTGCTGAATATTCATTGCTTCTACCAGGTGAAATTCCAACCTGAGATAGGCACTTGTCCTCTGTGTCCAATAGCTTCAGATACTCTGAGTGGTCCTCTTGAGGTCTCTTCTCTAGACTTTAGATGAGAGACAGACACCCTTCACCCTCTATGGGTGATTGGAGGGAATTGAACCTGGAACAATCCACAACCCTCAGAAACATTTTCACTTCAATTATTCACCTCATTTCTTTAATCAGTATGATAATCTGTAGGTGGATGGACAGCTGAGGCCAGAAAATTAGTTTTTAAATAGCTGTTTGCAAGTTATGCATGATGACCTTGCATCTTACCTTAGAATATGGTATCCATTTCATTCATTAATTGATTAAATTTTTAAAAATTACTTTAAGTTTTTGGAGATAATTATAGACTAAATGCAATTATAAGAATTAACAAAGAGGCATCCCATATACACCACACATTTTCTTCAAGGATCACATTTTGCATAAATATAGTATAGTATCAAAACTGAAAAATAGACTTTGATAACATCTACCGACTTTATTCAGATTTCAGCAGAATTATATGCACTTATTTGTGTGTGTATGTATGTTTAGTTCTACATAATCTTATCACAAGTATATATTACTACGAGCACCACCACAGTCAAGATATAGAATATTTCCATCATAGGGATACCTCATGCTATTTCTTAAATTAATTTTATTGGAGAACAGTTGATTTACATTGTTGTGTTAGTTTCTTAGTGTGCTTAGTCACTCAATTGTGTCCAATTCTTTGTGACCCCATGGACTAGCCTGCCAGGCTCCTCTGACCATGGGGATTCTCCAGGCAAGAATACTGGAGTGGGTTGCCATGCCCTTCTCCAGGGGATCTTCCCAACCCAGGGATCAAACCAAGGTCTCCCGTGTGGCAGGTGGATTCTTTACTCTCTGAGCCACCAGAGAAGCCCAGTCTCTTCTGTAAATGAACTTATTTTTCAAAGCATAATAGAGACACAGAAGTAGAGAACAAACCTCATGTTATATTTTTACAGCTACAATCACTAACCTTTCTCCCTACCTCTGTATAAGTCAGGGTTCTCCATAATCAGTAGTATCAATATACATATACATAGAGAGAAATGTGCATGCTATCTGGCCCTGTAGAGAATGTAGAGCCTTCAAATGTCCCAACTCCTGTTCCTCTGGCAGTTCCTGTGGCCTGTGGTGAGGGAGTGAGTGAAATTGCCTCTGATACAGGTAGAGAGTTGGGTCAAATTGGGGCAACCTGCCCACGTGGGTTACAGCTGTTATTCAGTCCAACATTTATACCATCTGGATGGAAACAGAAAGAAACTGCATGAGTCCATGGGCTGAATTCAAAGCAGTTTGATTGGTGATCACTCAGAAGCCTGGGCCATTGCTCTTTGCATTAATAATTGAGTTATTCTAAAGGGATTAACTCTATGACTTGGACAATGAAAAGCTGAGGGGTAAATGATCATGACTAAACCCTGTGGAGTCAAAATATATGGAAATAAAGTTGGGCTATCTTGCAAAGGACTGAGACTGCCCTCTCTGTTTCAATCTGCTAGTTCATACCAGCCTTAACCTGTATATGGATCCTACGAACTAACACTTCAATAGACGTAACAGGTAAAGTACATAGAAAAGCAGCTAGCACAGTGCCTGGTTAGGATGGTGTATTGTCAAGAATGCCAGATTGCCTTTGAAATACAGTTATTTGGTTAATGCTATAACAGAATGTGTTGTTTTAGACTCTAAACAAAGCCCAAAACAACTGCAAAATGAATCTGGCACTGCCCACCAGAGTTCCCAACCAGTGAGAAACTGGATAATTGTTTGTATTGGTCCTCTCCCTCTGATTGAGGGTTCTTAATGTGTCCTTGCTTGTGTGGACACTGTATAACCAGTCTGCACCATTATGGTATTAGAGATGCAGAGTAAAATGCACAAATGCCCTGGTAAAATAGACAGTGATTAGTGTCATATTTTAAAGGTCATGCTGTGCAAGACTGGGCTAAAGAACATGACATTGAATGGAGGCTCTATCTCTCCCATAGTCTGAAGCAGCAGACTTGGTAGAAAGGAAGAGTAGAATATCAAAGCAGCAACTTGAATGACTACCAGGTAAAACCACCTTGGCCTAGAGACTAACGTGCTATCTCCAGCTTCCATACATTCAAATGAGCAATCAGTAGGGACTATTGCTCCATATGCCAGACTGGAGATGCCACCTGAGACACCCAACACTATAAAGTTATGGAAATCACAAGAAACCACCATTGCTCCACTTCTCATGGTGGATCATCACGCTATATTGTTGATAAAACCTCATCCAATCACAGCTGGGGAAGATATTCTCTACCAGAATTTGTAATGGGACAGCCCACTGGGATGGTTGAGTTACTCTGCACCCCTGTATAAGGGATAACAGCTGAGTTACCACTGACATCTTGTCCTACTATGAGCTGAGCTTGCTGAAACCCATTACACCTGGAATAGAGCACTCACCACTGAAAGAGGGGAGAAGATGCAGGCCCTCGTCTGGCATATCCCATCCCGCACTCCATCTCCTCACACCTGACAGTGCTCCCTCCCCCACTAATGTATAATATATGCAAACAGGTCAATTTCCTAAACTGCCATCTCCCTCTTCTCAAGGCCAGGGGAGCATGCTCTTTTTCCAATTGGTACGGTCATTTGGCCTTCATCTTTATTCTTTTCATTGGCCTGGAGAACATTATAACCCTTACAAAATCCACTCAGCAAGACTTAATGAGAACCAACAAAATCTGTCCTTGGTGGTGGTGGTGGTTTAGTCACTAAGTTGTGTCCAACTTTTGCAATCCCGTGGACTGTAGCTAGCCAGGCTCCTCTTCCCATGGGATTCTCCAGGCAAGAACACTGGAGTGGGTTGCCATTTCCTTCTCCAATTCTGTCCTTACTAGCACTGAAATGTCTCTAATAAGAAAAATTGAATCATCTTGGACATTATCACTGCTTTGCAAAGAAGCACCAGTGCCATTATCCAAACAGGCTATCGTGTGTCTAGACCTGATGAGTCTGCTCATGTTGAATCAAATGACAGCACCAGTGAACTCCCTGGATGATCCAACCCCCAACCTAGGGTTCAGTAAGGTGTTGTTGTGACCATTTGAACTAAGTATATTACTGAATTTGGTTATGGTCTCTATATAATTGTTAAGATTCTGGTTGTGGGTGAAAGACCTACTTGTCTTTTTAATTTTGAATATGCTGGGGCTTTCCTTATGGTGCTTCAGTGCAGATGTTCACTGTGGTACACAGAAGTTTCTCTAGTTGGGAACATGGCCCTATAGCTCATGTACTTAATATTAACAGTTGCAGCACACAGGCTCTCTAGTTACAGCATGTGGGCTTAGTCACCCTGCAACATGTGGGATCTTAGTTCCCTGAACAGGGATCACATCCACTTCCCCTGCTTTGAAAAGTCTAAATCGCTCAATCATGTCTGACTCTGTGACCCCATGGACTCTCCATCCATGGGATTTTTCAGGCAAGAGTACTGGATTCAGTTGCCATTTCTTCCTCCAGGGGATCTTCCCAAGCCAGGGACTGAACCCAAGTCTCCCACATTGCAGGCAGACTCTTTACCATCTGAGCCACCAGGGAAGTTGAAAGGTGGATCCTTAACCAATGGGCCACCAGGGTGGTCCCTAGACCTACTTGAGTTGTAGTCATCCAAGGCACCACATAAGTAAATTCTATTATCAAAATACATACCTACCAATTTGGAGCGGCTTGCCTTTTTCTTTGGTCTGTCCTCATTTTTAGTGTATGGGGACCAGTTTCAGATTATACCTGGGGAGTTCTCAAGGCTGTAAAACAACGTTTATTTTTTGTTGGTTGTAAAATAACTTTATTTCACATTTGTATATTACACTGACTTCTGGTATCCATTGTTATTATGGTAAGGTGGTTTGAACATTATTCTTTGTAGGTAATTTGTCTTTTCCCTCTGAATGCTTTTAATAACATTTATTTGTTGCTTTGAAGCTTGAATATAGTGTTTATAAGTACAAACTATTTCTATTTACTATATTTGGGAACATATATTTTCCCAAATAATTGATTAGGTGTTTTTATTTAAGTTAGAAAATTCTAAGCCATTATGTCTCCAAATAATGCTTCTATTTGTAATATTTTCTAACAATTTCCTTGAATCCTAATTTAGTTCTAAGTTAGACTTTTCTATTAACGTCTAGATTTCTTAACCTTTATACATATATGCCATTTCTTTAACTCAGCTTCAGAGTTGTCATTCAATCTAAGTTTAGAGTTTGCTAATTAAAACTTTCATATAATTTCTGATGGCAATAAGTATACTCTTCTTTTAAGAAATTCTGTTTGGTATCTTTCAAATCTTCTTAGTCATTCTTGATATTTTTTCTTTATGTGTTTGGTACTTTTGTTTCTTTATGTATTGTGATATTGTTGTTATTAAGTCACTCAGTCGAGTCCAACTCTTTGTGACCCCATGGACTGCAGCATGCAGGACTTCCCTGTCCTTCACCATCTCCCAGAGCTGGCTCAAACTCATGTCCATTGAGTCAGTGATGCCATGCACCCATCTCATCCTCTGTCATCCCCTTCTTCTCCTGCTTTCAATCTTTCCCAGCTTCAGGATCTTTTCTAATAAGTCAGCTCTTCACCCACTCCAGTACTCTTGCCTGGAAAATCCCATGGACAGAAGAGCCTGGTAGGTTACGGTCCATGGGATCGCAGAGGTGGACACGACTGAGTGACTTCACTTTCACATCAGGTAGCCAAAGTATTGGAGCTTCATCATCAGTCCTCCCAATGAATGTTCAGGGTTGATTTCCTTTAGGATTATCTGGTTTGATCTCCTTGCAGTCCAAGAAATCTCAAGAGTCTTCTCCAACACCACAGTTCAAAAGCACCATTTCTTCAGTGTTCAGCCTTCTTTATGGTCCAACTCTCATATCCATACATGACTATTGGAAACTTCAACTATGCAGACCTTTTTCAGCAAAGTAATATCTCTGCTTTTAAATATGCTGTCTAGGTTCGACATAGTTTTTCTTCCAAGGAGCAAGTGTCTTTTAATTACATGGCTGCAGGCACTATCTGAAGTGAATTTGGAGCCCAGGAAAATAAAGTCTGTCACTGTTTCCATTATTTCCCCATCTATTTGCCATGAAGTGATGGGACCAGATGCCTTGGATCCCCTGGTAGTTCAGCCAGTAAAGAATCTGCCTGCAATGCAGGAGACCTAGGGTCGATCCCTGGGTCTGGGACATCCCCTGGAGAAGAGAATGGCAATCCACTCAAGTATTCTTTCCTGGAGAATCCCATGGACAGAGGAGCCTGGCAGGCTACAGTCCATGGGATAGCAAAGAGTCAGACATGACTCTAATACCTTCATTGAGATATATATACACACACACACACACACACACACACATATATATATATATATTACATTTTAATTCTGTTTCTAATAATTCAGAATCTAATATTATTGAGGTCTGATTTTGCATTAATTCTATTTCTGGTTCTTTTAAATTCTTCCATTTTTTCTTCTCTTTTTAAATTTAATTAATTTATTTTGATTGGAGGTTTTTTATTTTACAATATTGTGGTGGATTTTGCCATACATTGACATGAATCAGCCATTGGTGTACATGTGCTCCCACCCTGAAAGCCCCTCCCACGTCCCTCCCCATCCCATACCTCTGGGTTGGCCCAGTGCACCAGCTTTGAGTACCCTGTTTCATGCATTGAACCTGGACTGGCAATCTATTTCACATATGGTAATATACATGTTTCAATGCTATTCTTTCAAATCATCAAACCCTCGCCTCCTCCCACAGAGTCCAAAAGTTTGGTCTTTATATCTGTGTCTCTTTTTCTGTCTCGCATATAGGGTCATCATTACCATCTTTCTAAATTCCATATATATGCATTTATATATTTCTTTCTGACTTACTTCACTCTGTATAATAGGTTCCAGTTTCATCCACCTCACTAGAACTGATTCAAATGCATTCTTTTTAATAGCTGAGTAATATTTCATTGTGTATATGTACCGCAACTTTCTTATACATTCATCTGCTGATGGACATCTAGGTTGCTTCCATGTCCTAAGTATTGTAAACAGTGCTGTGATGAATGCTAGGGTACACGTGTCTCTTTCAGTTCTGATTTCCTAGGTGTGTATGCCCAGCAGTAGGATTGCATATGGCAGTTCTATTTTCAGTTTTTTAAGGAATCTCCACACTGTTCTCCATAGTGGCTGAGTTTGCATTCCCACCAACAGTGTAAAAGTGTTCCTTTTTCTCCACACCCTTTCCAGCATTTATTGTTTGTAGACTTTTTGATAGCAGCCATTCTGACTGGCATGAGATGGTACCTCACTGTGGTTTTGATTTGCATTTTTCTGATAATGAGTGATATTGAACATCTTTTCATGTGTTTGTTAGCCATCTTTATGTCTTCTTTGGAGAAATGTCTGTTTAGTTCTTTAGCCCATTTTTTGATTAAGTTGTTTATTTTTCTGGAATTGAGCTGCATGAGCTTCTTGTATATCTTTGAGACTAATTCTTTGCCCGATGCTTCATTTGCTATTATTTTCTCCCAGTCTGAAGACTGTCTTTTCACCTTGCTTATAGTTTCCTTCATTGTGCAAAAGCTTTTAAGTTTAATTAGGTCCCATTTGTTTATTTTTGCTTTTATTTCCATTACTCTGGGAGGTGGTTCATAGAGGATCCTGCTGTGATTTGTGTCAGAGAGTGTTTTTCCATATGTTTTCTTCTAGGAGTTTTATAGTCTCTGGTCTTATGTTTAGATCTTTAATCCATTTTGAGTTTATTTTTGTGTATGGTGTTTATTAGAAAGTGTTCTAGTTTCATTCTTTTATAAGTGGTTGACCAGTTTTCCTAGCACCACTTGTTAAAGAGATTGTCTTTTCTCCATTGTATGTTTTTCTCCTTTGTCAAATATAAGGTGTCCATAGGTGCATGGATTTATCTCTGGGCTTTCTATTTTGTTCCGCTGATCTATATTTCTGTCTTTGTGCCAGTATCATACTGTCTTGATGACTGTAGTTTTGTAGTATTGTCTGAAGTCAGGCAGGTTGATTCTTCCAGTTCCATTCTTCTTTCTCAAGATTGCTTTGGCTATTCGAGGTTTTTTGTATTTCCATACAAATTGTGAAATTATTTGTTCTAATTCTCTGAAAAAATACCCTTGGTAGTTTGATAGAGATTGCACTAAATCTATAGATTGCTTTGGGTAGTATACTCATTTTCACTATATTGAGTTTTCCAATCCATGAACATGGTATATTTCTCCATCTATTTGTGTCATCCTTGATTTCTTTCATCAGTGTTTTATAGTTTCCTATATATAGGTCTTTTGTTTCTTTAGGTAGACTTATTCCTAAGTATTTTAATCTTTTCATCATATTGGTGAATGGGATTGTTTCCTTAATTTCTCTTTCTGTTTTCTCATTGTTAGTGTATAGGAATGCAAAGGATTTCTATGTATTAATTTTATATCCTGCAAATTTACTATATTCATTGATTAACTCTAGTAATTTTCTGGTGGTGTCTTTAGGGTTTTCTATGTAGAGGCTCATGTCATCTGCAAACAGTGAGAGTTTAACTTCCTTTCCAATGGATTCTTTTTATTTCATTTTCTTCTCTGATTGCTGTGGCTAAAACTCCCAAAACTATGTTGAATAGTAGTGGCGATAGTGGTCACCCTTGTCTTGTTCCTGTAAAGTTTTATTTCTTAATAATTTTTTAAAAATTAGGTTGAATCCATGTTTGTTAAAACTTTGTTAGAATAATTTAAATTCAGGTTTGAGACTGTAGTACTGCATGAAAGAATTTTATTTCCTTATGCCAAGTATCTGAGACATTTAAATTTAATTTAAATTAACTTAAAACTCCTAACTTGTAGTTTCTTAGTTCATAGAGATAGTGCAAATTTGAGTAATCATTTCCAAAGACATGAGGGTGAACCTGATTCTCCTGAACTCTCAAATAAAGCTTTCCTTCTCTACCCAGGGCCACAGCTAATACAAATTTTTTTCTGACATCTGTCTTGGGTCTTTTTTATTTGAACCTTTTCAATGAGTATATATTCATTTGAATTCTAGCTTTATGGTAAGTTCTACAGTCTAATTTTATTTCATATCCTTAATAATCATGACCATTGAAGCTGAAACTCTGTTACCATGCTTTTTTAGATGGCTCAAAGATTAACCATAGCTTTGCTTTTCCAGTTGCTGCTGCTGCTAAGTCATTTCAGTCGTGTCCGACTCTGTGCGACCCCAGAGAGGGCAGCCCACCAGGCTTCCCCATCCCTGGGATTCTCCAGGCAAGAACACTGGAGTGGGTTGCCATTTGCTTCTCCAATGCATGAAAGTGAAAAGTGAAAGTGAAGTCGCTCAGTTGTGTCCGACTCTAGCAACCCCATGGACTGCAGCCCACCAGGCTCTTCTGTCTACGGGATTTTCCAGGCAAAAGTACTGGAGTGGGGTGCCATTGCCTTCTCTGTGCTTTTCCAGTAGACATGTATAAATGTGAGAGTTGGACCATAAAGAAGGCTGAGAGCCAAATAATTGATACTTTTGAACTGTAGTGCTGGAGAAGACTCTTGAGAGTCCCTTGGACTGCAAGGAGATCAAACCAGTCAATCCTAAAGGAAATCAATCCCTGAATATTCATTAGAAGGAGTGATGCTGAAGCTCAAGCTCCAATATTTTGGCCATCTGATGCAAAGAGCCGACACATTGGAAAAAACCCTGATGCTGGGAAAGATTAAAGGCACAAGGAGAAGGGGATGACAGAGGATAAGGTGGTTGGATGGTATCACCAATTCAAAGGACATAAGTTTGAGCAAACTCCAGAAGATTGTGAAGGACAGGGAAGCCTGGTATGCTGCAGTCCATGGGGTTGCAAGTAGTTGGACACAATTTGGTGAGTGAACAATGAGCAACAGCATAGACAAACTAGGTCTTCCACTCTTGGACGCTTTCTGAAGGTCTTCTCTTTTATTCTGAATCAGAGTGAAACCCCTATGTTTTAAATATTTAATTCAGCATTTGTTGGTTTTGTGTTTGAAGCAAGGATGGTTCAGTGTGTTGGACTATTATTACCAGAAATTAATACTTACTATGTAAAAGTTAATTGTCAAACCCCTGAAATACAACTTATACTTACAAACATTAATCAATCAATTAACAGTTGTTAAACATTCATATACTATGTTCTCATTATAAGGAATTAATGCAATGTGTAAAATTCTTAGTGTAACTTCAAGAATACAATATTTATTGAACAATGTCAATTACTATTATTAAGATAATACTAATTGCTATTATTAAGGTATCAAAAACAATCTTGGACCTCAGAGAACATATATGCTACAGTAAAATAAAAGGCTAGGATATAAATATTATATGTTGATTGCAATTCTAGAAAAGATAATGAATATGTATAACTTTAATATGTACCTTTTCACATTGAAAATATTTGACACAATATTTACATATATAAACCCTTAATAAAAAATATATATCCAAATGTCATATCTTATTGATGGTATAACAAAGTTTTATCTTCTTTATGATTTTTTAGGATTATTCAATTTGAAAAAGAACACATTACTTTTTTTCCATCAGCATGTTATGAGAACGTATTGATGCTTTTTGAGCATTTACAATTCTATTTTGCTATTATACTTGATTAAGTCAAGCATGATCTAATGCAATATTTTTTTCTTCCCTCTTCCTCTTACCTCCCTGCCTCCCTTCTTCCCTTCCTTTCATCCTTCCTCCCTTTTCTTTCTTTCTTATAGAACTTAGAAACAGTGGATAACTTACCTATCTTTTTATGTAAAATATAAGAATGTTACAAAATAATTTTTAATTTCTTATTGATCTGCATATTATTATTGCTATATGATGTATCACAGCCTATGTTCTTAACTACAACATTACACGGTTTTTATTTTTGTTGAAACAGTCAACTACATTTTACTTTAAATAATAAGACAAAATGTCTAATATTTACTTACAGAGTTATCATTTCCTATTAGCATCATTCTTTAGCAAGCCTTTTTTTAGCCAGTATCATTTCTTTTCTGCCCGAGGACTTCGTTTAACATTTCTTTTTGTGTGTGTTTGCTGGTGATTTTTTTTTCCACTTTAGTATGTCTCAAATGCCTCTTTGCTCTCATTTATGAAGTGTATACCCATAAGTATGAAATTCTAGATTGATAGCCTTTTTAAAAGTACTTTGATTTTGTTGCTTTATTGTCTTCTCACTTACATTGTTTCTGACAAGAAATCTGTGGTATTCCTTATCTTTATTTGTTCATAATATTTCTTTTTTCTTTCTGGATGCTTTTAAAATGTTTTCTTTATTACATGTTCTGTGCAATTTGATTATGATATACCTTTGTGTAGTTTCCTTTACATATTTCTCATGTTTAAGGTTGGGCTGCCGTCTATGGGGTCGCACAGAGTCGGACACAACTGAAGTGACTTAGGAGCAGCAGCAAGGTTTGTTGAGATTCTTAGATCTGTTGATTTATAGTTTTTATTAGGTTTGAGACATTTGAAGCCATTATTTCTTGTAATGCTTTTCTTCATCCCTTTCTCCTTCCTTCAAGTATTCTAACTGCATGTACATTAGACTGCTTGAAGTTGCCCCACTCTCCATGTTCTGTTTGGCAAATTTTTCTTTAGAATTTTATTTTTTAAAACTTTTACTTTGTATTGGGGTATAGTCAAATAACAATGTTGTGATAGTTTCAGATGAACAGCAAATGGACTCAGCCATACATATACATATATCCATTCTGCAACTTTTAATCTTCTCTTAATCTCATCTAGTGATATTTTATCTCAGACATTTTTGTGTTATTTTCTAGAATGTTGATTTGGGTCCTTTAAAAAATGCACTCCATATCTTAATATGTTCAACATTTTGGAATGTATGTAATATAATTATACTGTCTTAATCCCTTGTCCTCTGATTATAAGATCTACCAGCTTTGTATAATTTTAAACTGATTGATTTTTCTCCTCCTTATATTTCAAGCATTTCTACTTCATTGCACACCTGGTAATTTATTATTATATGCCAGTCATTGTGAATTTTACTGTATTAGATTCTGGGTATTTTATTTTATTTTTCTTTTTTTTTAATTTTCTTTTATTTTTAAACTTTACATAATTGTATTAGTTTTGCCATTTTAAATTCCTATAGATGTTTTTGAATTTTGTTCTTGGATGATGTGTCAGAGTGCTTAGAACCAGGCAAAGTTTCAATGATTCTCTAGGAAAACACACATGGCTCAACATATGTCATACATGTGCCTGAAATTTACCATGAAGGAAGAAAAAACAAAAAGTAAAATCAGCAAAGAGGAAAGTCACATGAGGCAGAGATTGAAGGAAACCAGGGCCAGGTTTTCAAGGGTCCTCCCAGAGTGGAATCACAAAGGACATTCATAAAGCCCCCAACAATGAGTTGTGACAGCATAAATGAAAACATTTTCAACCAGGGAAGTACTCCCAGTCCATCAAGTACCCAACTCCCCTAGTCCCAAGTGAAAGGAAGATGTGCGACATAAGCCATGTTTTTGTTCAACCAGTTTAGGCACAGTTAGTCACTCCTATCAGTTTATGGTAAGAACTCTTTCCCAAACCTAACTTCCTGGATGCCAGTCTATGCCACTGTTGTATGCAGGTCTTTCAAAGGATAGCAGTCAGGACTTCTATATTAACTCTTTTCTCCACAGATGCTATTATGTTACTCAGAAACAGTTTTGTTCTTTCCAATCTTAATTTGAATTTTTCTTGGTGAGACTGGAACACTGTTTGGTTAGTGGTGAATTATTTCCCACTACTAAAATCAGACACTTTGAATACTTTACCTAATAGTGCATAAACTGCAAGTTTTAGAGTATGGCTTGTAGGAATAGGCACTCTTTCACAGACTAGTGAATCTCAGATACAGTCCCATCTTATTTTGTAGATGTTTCTTTGTCAGCCTCACATAATGTTGCTGAAAACTCAAAAGAAATACTCTATAGGTATCCTAAGTCTCTCTCTCTACATCTCTTTCTTTGCTGATACTCTGTCCTTTAAATGGGCTTCCCTTGTGGCTCAGCTGGTAAAGAGTCTTCCTGCAATGTGGGAGACCTGGGCTCGATCCCTAGGTTGGGAAGATCCCCTGGAGGAGGGAACAGCTACCTACTCCAGTAGTCTGGCCTGGAGGTCTGTGTAGTCCATGGTGTCGCAAAGAGTCGCACACGACTGAGTGACTTTCATTTTTACTGTCCTGTGAACTGAGCTTTATTCTCCCCACAGTCTGCACTTCATCTCCTCAATCAGAAAGTCCTGCAGGCTGTGCCTATTTTTCCTCCTTGTGACTCAGCCTGAAAACTTTCTCCATGTAGTAAGCCTTAGCAATCTAAAGGCTTCTCTTTTTATTTTCTTTCTCTCAGAGATCACTGACTTTTATTGCCAAATGTCTATCTATGTCTTGAAAACTTTGTTTCATGTATTTAGTATGTTTGTTATTTTAAGGCTGAAGGATAAATCTGGTCCTTATTCTTCTGTCTTGGACAGAAGCTAAGATTTCTCAGGAAAGATGAATTTAAGTAGTTACCTGTCATAGTATAGCATAAGAAAGATAGATTTAAATAGTCTCATTTTGAGGTCTATTATTATGTTAGCCTCCAGTTAGGCTATCCTTTCTTTATATTAGAATGTCTTCTTTTTTCTACCCTTGATGATTCCCATGCTTAATCATCTGAACATTTTTAGCAATGCTATCTCTTATTTAGCTCTCTTACAAAGTTTTCAGATTCACTCTGTGTCAAGTACTGTGTATTCCAGAAGCTTCGAGTGCTGTGATTTTTTTTTTTTGCCCAAAATGTATAATTTTTTAAACTAACACTTTACTTAAACTATACAGTGTAGCTAGACCATCACCTTCTCTGTCCTATCTCTGTCTTATTATCTCCTCTTAACCTTAATTATGAATCAGGTCAGGTGGTAACTTGACCTTGATCATTTTTAAGTGATCCCTCCTGTTCAACAAAGGTCACAACTCTTCTTGACTCTCTCACAAGGCATTATACTCTATGATTATATCTAAAATTATTTATAATGCTTTTTAAAACTTATTTTCTTTGAAAGTGAAGCCTGTATGAAAACAAATTTTGTCTTCTTTTTTTAATTTATGTCATAAATCTCAGCCTTGGGAATGATTTCTAATATTTGATTAATAAATGTTTGCTAAAATCATTATCGAATTTTGAGCTGAATTTTCTATTTAATGTAAACTCTTATTTTATATATGAAAATAATCGTGACGTCCAATGAACAACAGTGTAGTTTTGTAAAACATCCGGAAAAGAAACATGGGGTGAAGTTTCCTTGTCAGGATGGATCAGTGAAGGTAGTAAAGGTGAGGGATAAGCACAGAACTGACAGATATTGCCTATGTAAGGGAAGATGAGGTAAAGCTGTCAATACTTGGAGAGCACACGGCATTGGCAAGAACGAAACAACACAATTCTGTGCCTTATGAATTCTTAATCTTAGCATTAAGAAATGGTATGGATTTAACAGAAAAAGAAAATATTAAGTGTACCCCAATGTTCATCACAGCACTGTTTACAATAGCCAGGACATGGAAGCAACCTAGATGTCCATCAGGAGATGAATGGATAAGAAAGCTGTGGTACATATACACAATGGAGTATTACTCAGCCATTAAAAAGAATACATTTGAATCAGTTCTAATGATGTGGATGAAACTGGAGCCTATTATATACAGTGAAGTAAGCCAGAAAGAAAAACACCAATACAGTATACTAATGCATATATATGGAATTTAGAAAGTTGGTAATGATAACCCTGTATGCGAGACAGCAAAAGAGACACAGATGTATAGAACAGTCTTTTGGACTCTGTGGAGGGTGGCGGAGGGGGGAATGATTTGGGAGAATGGCACTGAAACATGTATAATATCATATATGAAATGAATTGCCAGTCCAAGTTCGATGCATGATACTGGTTGCTTGGGGCTGGTGCACTGGGACGACCCAGAGGGATGGTACAGGGAGGGTGGAGGGAGGGGGGTTCGGGAAGGGGAACACGTGTATACCTGTGGCAGATTCATTTTGATGTATGGCAAAATCAATACAATATTGTAAAGTAATTAACCTCCAATTAAAATAAATAAATTTATATTTTAAAAAATAAAAAATAATAAAAAAAAGAAAATATTAAGAAGAGGTGGCAAGAATACATAGAAGAACTATTAAAAAAAAATCTTCAAACTCAGATAATCACAATGGTGTGATCACTTGCCTAGAGCCAGACATCTTGGAATGCAAAGTCAAGTGGGCCTTATGAAACATCACTACAAACAAAGCTAGTGGAGGTGATGGAATTCCAGTTGAACTATTTCAAATCCTGAAAATTGATGCTGTGAAAGAGCTGAACTCAATATGCCAGCAAATTTGGAAAACTAAGCAGTGGCCACTGACTGGAAAAGGTCAGTTTTCATTCCAGTTGCAAAGAATGGCAATGCCAAAGAATGCTCAAACTATCACACAATTGTGCTCATATCACATGCTAGTAAAGTAATGCTCAAAATTCTCCAAACCAGGCTTTAGGAATACATGAACCGTGAACTTCCAGATGTTCAAGCTGGTTTTAGAAAAGGCAGAGGAACCAGAGATCAAATTGCCAACATCTGTTGGATCATCAAAAAAGCAAGAGAGTTCCAGAAAAACATCTACTTCTGCTTTATTGACTATACCAAAGCCTTTGACTGTGGGGATCACAACAAACTGTGGAAAATTCTTCAAGAGGTGAGAATACCAGACCACCTGACCTGCCTCCTGATAAATCTGTATGCAGGTCAGGAAGCAACAGTTAGAACTGTACATGGAACAACAGATGGGTTCCATTAGACAAAGGAGTATGTCAAGGCTGTATATTGTCACCCTGCTTATTTAACTAATTTGCAGAGTACATCATGCGAAATGTCAGGCTGGATGAAGCATAATTTGGATTCCAGATTGCCGGGAGAAATATCAATAACCTCAGATATGCAGATGACACTACTCTTATGGCAGAAAGCAAAGAACTAAAGAGCCTCTTGATGGTAGTGAAAGAGGAGAGTGAAAAACTCTGGCTTAAAACTGGCTTAAAACTCAACATTCAGAAAACTAAGATCCAGTCCCTTAACTATATGGGGAAACAGTGAAAACAGTGACAGACTTTATTTCTGGGGGTTCCAAAATCACTGCAGATGGTGACTGCAGCCATGAAATTAAGACACTTGCCCCTTGGAAGAAAAGCTATGGCCAACATAGACAGCGTATTAAAAAGCAGAGACATTACTTTCCCAACACATGTCCATCTAGTGAAAGCTATGGTTTTTACAGTAGTCATGTATGGATGTGAGAATTGGACTATACAGAAAGCTGATTGCTGAAGAATTGATGCTTTTGAACTGTGGTGTTGGAGAAGACTCTTGAGAGTCCCTTGGACTGCAAGGAGATCCAGCCAGTCCATCCTAAAGGAGATCAGTCCTAGGTGTTCATTGGAAGGACTGATGCTGAAGCTGAAACTCCAATACTTTGGCCACCGGATGCAAAAAACTGACTCATTTGAAAAGACCCTGATGCCGCGAAAGATGGAAGGCAGGAGGAAAAGGGGATGACAGAAGATGAGATGGTTGGATGGCATCACTGACTCAATGGACATGAGTTTGAGTAAACTCCAGGAGTTGGTGATGGCCAGGGTAGCCTGGCATAGTGTAGTCCATGAGGTCACAAAGAGTTGGATAGGACTGAGTGACTGAACTGAACTGAATCTTAGTATATTGTGTATTGCCTATATGACCCTACAGAAAAAATAGGAAAATTTGGGTCATGTATTTTAGAGTGATACAAATAATAATTATAATAATAGAAATATTTGACATCTATTGCACATTTACTCATGAATTTTATGGTAAGCATTCTCCAAAGAATTTGATACATAAGACCTCCTTTAAGCCTCAAAATAAATCCTGAGGTACGTACTTTTGCATCCATGTTTTCAAGTTGAGAAAGAGAAAGTCAAAGAGATTAACAAATTGCTTTGTGCTCATGCAGCTAGTAAACATCAAAGCCAAGATGAGATCTTTGCAACCAAAGATGTTAACTATTGGTTTATAATAGTCATGAATCACTGACTCTTGATAGAAAAAGGAGGGTTCAGGATGGGGAACACATGTATACCTGTGGCAGATTCATTTTGATATTTGGCAAAACTAATACAATTTTGTAAAGTTTAAAAATAAAATTAAAAAAAAAACCTCAGATCAAATTTCCTTAAGAAAAAAAATAAAAGAGGATAGGGGATTATTTTAGCCTCTGATAATTTGATTTAGGGCTTCAGTGATGTAATCAGGATGCAATTAAAAAAGAAATCTTACAAGTCTTCCTCTTGTTTTCTTCTTTTTTTTTTAAGATCCGCACAAACCATAATTCCTTCATGCAGTTTAGTCCTCCATTCAGCTAGGTCCCATTGCTAGAAAAATATAATTTTTTTCTTTACCAGCAGCGTGGGTAAAATAGCAAATTTTCTCACCAAAAACAAAATGTATCTCCTTCCATAATGTAATGTAATTGCAGATAAACTTTTTTTTTTTTAGATCAACAGTCTCTAAATAAAGCATGTGACTGAATCTGAAGCCAGTGGATTGGGGATAGAGCTTATATAGGCCACTTCTTAGTCTGGCCCATTGAAATCTCCCATACAATCCTTTGTACTCTCTTTAGAAATATGCATCACCCTCTGAACAAAACTGAAAGACATATTTGATGATGGAATGTCTTGTTTTTGCCTGAAATATATATTTTATAATATAGCTTGAAATGATATATTTCAAAATATATATTTAAAAATAATATATTTTCCTGAAATATAATACCCTCTTTATCATTCACCTGTTTGCTTGGATAAGAGTTAATTTTATTTTTAAAAACCATCATTAAAAGTTAGTGTTACTTAAAAAACAGAATAGCTTTTGGTTCGACATTTATGCTTTATTGATCTGTCCATTCCTGAAATTTGGGTAAGAGGAAATACGACTGTGATTAATTTAAGTCTTGAGGTCACTCTTAGGGTTAGAGCAGACTCAAATCCAGCTAAGTTGCTTGGATTTAGAACTGAAGAAGGGAGATCATTTACTATAGATGTACTTTAGCTTTTTTTTTCTTCAACCAGCAAAAACAAACAACAGAGTGGTAGATTGTCTATAGTAAAATTTTTGAAGAGAGGATCATCAGATAGTCATATTTTAAGTTTATATAATTGTCATGGCTTATTGACACATACTATCTCATTTTATTTTAAGCTCTTGTGAATTGTGTAATATAAGTTATCTTATTCCCAGTTTACAGTTGAGGACAGATTTGAGAAACATTTAGGATATTTTTATTTACCAAGCATCTGCAAATTTGAGTGCAGATAGGTTTTTAATTCATTTGAGTGAAGCTGTATGTGACTAAGATAAAAGAAGTGATACTAAATAGGAAATAGTTTGATTTCTAATTGCTTACTTTCTCTTCTAGGGAGAAACAAGTTCAGCTTCTTGGCTCCTCCATTTTCTGGCTTGCAATATCCAGGTAACTGGTAAAGGTGAAAAAATAACAAAAGATAAAGATTATGAACTGAGGATAAAATAAAGAAAAAATGAGGAAGAAGAGGAAGTGCAAAAAGGAGGAAGAAGGGGATAGAGTGGGCAGTGGTAGAGGAGAGTACAAGTTGGGGAAAAGGACAAATGAAAGCAGAAATACCGGGAGGGGTTTTGGTGGTTTCTAATGAGGGAAGAGGAAAGGCATCTGCAATTTAAGAGCAAGATTGAGAAGTATAAATATCAAGAAGGAGCATTTTTAGGTGTGTTTTTATCCCACTATTGGGCACAGTGTAAATACTCAAATTGTTTAAATTGCTTTCAGCTATTAAAATATTAATATTTTAATACAATTGTGTGCAGAAGCTAGTTTATGTCTGTAACTAAGTATATTCAGCTTTATTAGATTTAGATATATTAGAAAGTCAATGCATGCATTTGAAAGTTAATCAGATAAAGATACTAGTAGAGATTTGAATATTTCTAACACTAGTCTCTACAGTTAAATCTTGTTTACATATCAGCGCACATTATACGTGAACTACTGTGAACAGTGAACTCCTAAAGAGACAACATTTTCTAATAAAGTATATTTCAAAGGCTTTGAAAGCCATTCAATCTGGAAACAGAATATTCCAGACTTCTTGACACAATTTATGACCTAAATTCATATTTAACTTTGTAGGATCCTTAATTCAAATCTGACTGATTTTTTAAGTTATTTCAATTCATATATGCCCAATGAGTTGTCCTATTTGTAAATGAGTCTGCATTAAATACATTATTTTCTTCACTTATGAACAAATTTGTATCAGTTATTAGGAAATATCTATTGAAAAATTGTTCTCTCTTGTTCAGTTGTTGTGTTGAATACTGATTTCATGCTTGCTTCTCTTTTCATGCTCAGAAAAGAACAACTGTTTCTTGATAGACTCGAAAGGGCTAACTTTTCATATATGAAGATGAACATGTATAATAAATTTTTTATGAGCATACCCCTAGTTATATTTGTTAAACAACATAGAAGTACTGAATTTCAGTTGGTTTCTTTGTGAACCTGAAATTTTTTAAGAATAAGACTTGTGACCAGATTGCTTAATTTTAATCAATTTTATGACTAATTTAATTATAGATACTCAGATATAGCAATAAATATATTTGCAAGAGAAATAAATATTTCTTTAGGGAAACCATTTTGTAAACTGAAAATCCTCCAATACACTGCGTCTAAGGAAATCAGACACTAGCAATTCAAGTGCTTAAAATACTTAGTTGTGCATTAAGTTTCAGATCAGATCAATTCAGTCACTCAGTCCTGTCCGACTCTTTGTGACCCAATGAATCGCAGCACGCCAGGCCTCCCTGTCCATCACCAACTCCTGGAGTTCACTCAGACTCACGTCCATCGAGTCAGTGATGCCATCCAGCCATCTCACCCTCTGTCGTCCCCTTCTCCTCTTGCCCCCAATCCCTCCCAGCATCAGAGTCTTTTCCAATGAGTCAACATTTCGCATGAGGTGGCCAAAGTACTGGAGTTTCAGCTTTAGTATCATTCCTTCCAAAGAAATCCCAGGGCTGATCTCCTTCAGAATGGACTGGTTGGATCTCCTTGCAGTCCAAGGGACTCTCAAGAGTCTTCTCCAACACCAGACTTCTAAAGCATCAGTTCTTCGGCACTCAGCCTTCTTCACAGTCCAACTCTCACATCCATACATGACCACAGGAAAAACCATAGCTTTGACTAGACGAACCATTGTTGGCAAAGTAATGTCTCTGTTTTTGAATATGCTATCTAGGTTGGTCATAACTTTCCTTCCAAGAAGTAAGCATCTTTTAAATTCATGGCTGCAGTCACCATCTGCAGTGATTTTGGAGCCCAGAAAAATAAAGTCTGACACTATTTCCACTGTTTCCCCATCTATTTCCCATGAGGTGATGGGAACAGATGCCATGATCTTCATTTTCTGAATGTTGAGCTTTAAGCCAACTTTTTCATTCTCCACTTTCACTTTCATCAAGAGGCTTTTTAGTTCCTCTTCACTTTCTGCCATAAGGATGGTGTCATCTGCATATCTGAGGTTATTGACATTTCTCCCAGCAATCTTGAATCCAGCTTGTGTTTCTTCCAGTCCAGTGTTTCTCATGATGTACTCTGCATATAAGTTAAATAAGCAGGGTGACAATATACAGCCTTGACGTACTCCTTTTCCTATTTGGAACCAGTCTGTTGTTCCATGTCCAGTTCTAACTGTTGCTTCCTGGCCTGCATACAAATTTCTCAGGAGGCAGATCAGGTGTTCTGGTATTCCCATCTCTTCAGAATTTTTCACAGTTTATTGTGATCCACACAGTCAAAGGCTTTGGCATAGTCAATGCAGCAGAAGCAGATGTTTTTCTGGAACTCTCTTGCTTTTTCCATGATCCACTGGATGTCAGCAATTTGATCTCTGGTTCCTCTGCCTTTTCTAAAACCAGCCTGAACTTCAGGAAGTTCATGGTTCACATATTGCTGAAGCCTGGCTTGAAGAATTTTGAGCATTACTTTACTAGCGTGTGAGATGAGTGCAATTGTGTGGTAGTTTGAGCATTCTTTGGCATTGCCTTTCCTTGGGATTGGAATGAAAACTGACCTTTTCCAGTCCTGTGGCCACTGCTGAGTTTTCCAAATTTGCTGGCATATTGAGTGCAGCACTTTAATAGCATCGTCTTTCAGAATTTGGAATAGCTCAACTGGAATTCTATCACCTCAACTAGCTTTGTTCGTAGTGATGCTTTCTAAGGCCCACTTGACTTCACATTCCAGGATGTCTGGCTCTAGGTCAGTGATCACACCATCATGATTATCTGGGTCGTGAAGATCTTTTTGTACAGTTTCTGTGTGTTCTTGCCATCTCTTCTTAATATCTTCTGCTTCTGTTAGGTCCATTCCATTTGTGTCCTTTATCAAGCTCATCTTTGCATGAAATGTTCCTTTGGTATCTCTGATTTTCTTGAGGAGATCCCTAGTCTTTCCCATTCTGTTGTTTTCCTCTATTTCTTTGCATTGATCGCTGAAGAAGGTTTTCTTATCTCTTCTTGCTATTCTTTGGAACTCTGCATTCAGATGTTTATATCTTTCCTCTTCTCCTTTGCTTTTTGCTTCTCTTCTTTTCACAGCTATTTGTAAGGCCTCCCCAGACAGTCATTTTGCTTTTTTGCATTTCTTTTCCATGGGGATGATCTTGATCCCTGTCTCCTGTACAATGTCACGAACCTCATTCCATAGTTCATCAGACACTCTATCTATCAGATCTAGGCCCTTAAATCTATTTCTCACTTCCACTGTATAATCATAAGGGATTTGATTTAGGTCATACCTGAATGTCTAGTGGTTTTCCCTACTTTCTTCAATTTAAATCTGAATTTGGCAATAAGGAGTTCATGGTCTGAGCCACAGTCAGCTCCTGGTCTTGTTTTTGCTGACTGTGTAGAGCTTCTCCATCTTTGGCTGCAAAGAATATAATCAATCTGATTTCAGTGTTGACCATCTGGGGATGTCCATGTATAGAGTCTTCTCTTGTGTTGTTGGAAGAGGGTGTTTGTTATGACAACTGCATTTTCTTGGCAAAACTCTATTAGTTTTTGCCCTGCTTCATTCTGTATACCAAGGCCAAATTTGCCTGTTACTCTAGGTGTTTCTTGACTTCTTACTTTTTTATTCCAGTCCCCTATAATGAAAAGGACATCTTTTTTGGGTGTTAGTTCTAAAAGGTCTTGTAGGTCTTCATAGAACCGTTCAACTTCAGCTTCTTCAGCATTACTGGTTGGGGCATAGACTTGGATTACTGTGATATTGAATGGTTTGCCTTGGAAACGAACAGAGATCATTCTGTCGTTTTTGAGATTGCATCCAAGTACTGCATTTCAGACTCTTTTGTTGACCATGATGGCTACTCCATTTCTTCTGAGGGATTCCTGCCTGCAGTAGTAGATATAATGGTCATCTGAGTTAAATTCACCCATTCCAGTGCATTTCAGTTCACTGATTCCTAGAACGTCGACATTCATTCTTGCCATCTCTTGTTTGACCACTTCCAATTTGCCTTGATTCATGGACCTGACATTTCAGGTTCCTATGCAATGTTGCTCTTTACAGCATCGGACCTTGCTTCTATCACCAGTCACATCCACAGCTGGGTATTCTTTTTGCTTTGGCTCCATCCCTTCATTCTTTCTAGAGCTATTTCTCCACTGATCTCCAGTAGCATATTGGGTACCTACTGACCTGGGGAGTTTCTCTTTCAGTATTCTATCATTTTGCTTTTTCGTACTGTCCAACTCCACGTCCAAGGAGCCGTGGGTGCACGGGCGTCGGAGGGCCTAAAGGAGCTATCCCACGTTGAAGGTCAGGAAGGGCGGCAGTGAGGAGATACCCCTCGTCCAAGGTAAGGAGCAATGGCTGTGCTTTGCTGGAGCAGCCGTGAAGAGATATCCCACAACCAAGGTAAGAGAAACCCAAGTAAGACAGTAGGTGTTACAAGAGGGCATCAGAGGGCAGACACACTGAAACCATACTCACAGAAAGCTAGTCAATCTAATCACACTAGGACCACAGCCTTGTCTAACTCAATGAAACTAAGCCATGCCCGTGGGGCAACCCAAGATGGGAGGGTCATGGTGGAGAGATCTGACAGAATGTGGTCCGCTGGAGAAGGGAATGGCAAACCACTTCAGTATTCTTGCCTTGAGAACCCCATGAATAGTATGAAAAGGCATTAGGTTTAACTTATCTTAAAACACAATATTTTGATTTTGGTGTGAAAAGTCAAATATGGTGACAGATTATTTCAGTTATTTGAAATTTATTTTGATGCTGCTGCTGCTGCTAAGTCGCATCAGTCGTGTCCGACTCTGTGCGACCCCATAGATGGCAGCCCACCAGGCTCCCTTGTCCCTGGGATTCTCCAGGCAAGAACACTGGAGTGGGTCGCCATTTCCTTCTCTAATGCATGAGGTGAAAAGAGAAAGTGAAGTCACTTAGTTGTGTCTGACTCTTAGCGACCCCATGGATTGCAGCCCACCAGGCTCCTCTGTCCATGGGATTTTCCAGGCAAGAGTACTGGAGTGGGGTGCCATTGCCTTCTCCGATTTTGATGCTATGTGGGAAGAAATCTATCAATGGCTAGGTTCTCTGAGAAACAGACTCTGAGAAATTTGCTTGCAGGTATTTATTGGGATGTGCTCTTTTGAATCAACAACTGGCAAGGTAAAGAAAACAGGATTGAGCCAAGGGAGAAGGTAAGGTTCAGTTATGTTCAAAGAAGGGCTTCAGCCAATTCCATGGGAACTGAGATGACTCTAAAAAGTTGTATAACATAAAACCAAGAAAAGTTGGACCCCACAGCCCTCCAGGAAGCAGCCATTAGGTGTGGAGTTTTTCCAGGAAGGGCGATATGATTTTCAATATCAATGAAGTGGCTTTCTTTACCTCTCCAATATAGTGGTTGATAAGTTCAACAGATGAAGGAATGAGTCTTGGAGAGGGGACGCTGGTGAAATACATGGCATCTATTAGTATAAATAAAGCTAGAAATTTTCTTCCATATTGCACAGCTCAGAAGTAAAAATATGTTTCAGAATATAGCACCTCTACAGCAATAGGCATTAATGGGCTTTCTCATCACATACTTAGTATTTTTTACTTTTTATTTTTTTTTTTTCCTTTTCTGCTTTGTACTTTTCCAGCTGTGCTCTGTCTCTGGTTTTCATTGCCGCAGCTACTGCTGTTACTGGCTAGCTTATCTTTTAAATCATTTAAGTCTTCAGAGACACATAGAGTTCTTTTCATGGGTCGTTCCCTTTCCTATATACTCTACTGTCTGCTTATCTCACAACTAATTCCCTAGAGAGAGAACGTTATTGTTTTAGCCTCTCACCATTCAATAAAATGTGCCTCTTGGGCAGATTTCTTGTGCCAGGACCTATTATGAGTTGATCTATATAAATGACTGCCTTTGAGTATGTGATGTGGCCAAATTAGTGAGATCACAGGGCATACAACATGATGATCTATTTAGAAAGAACTTCCCAGAAAGAAGGTCTGAGTAAGGCAGGGAATAAGGGGCTACTCAATAGAGGTTGATTTAAACTGAAGCTTATTATCTGACTTACAAATTCATAGTAGTGACTCCCTTACAGGGGTTTAACACCCCATAATGTTAGACCCAGCCAAGATTGTCAAATTTCAGTCTGCACTTTATACTCTAGGAAGAGAATGTAAAATGAAGATTACTAGGATAACAATAAACATTCTCTACCCATTAAGTAGCAGATAATAAAACTACTCTAGTTAGTTTCAGAAGAAAGAGCTTTATAGGAGGCAGCCAGATGCGTACAAAACTTGGGGGAGTGTTGGCACACCTGGCTGCTAATTTGACTTCCAGTAATAACTCTCAATATAATACCATAGAATTGGTGTATCAAAAGAGCTCCTTTCCTTTTTGTGATTAGGTCATTAGGGAATAAAGCTGTCTCTGACACAACACACAGCAAAATGAACAGCACACACCTCTGCTGGTACCAAAAAAAAAAAGGCATGAAAGAAGCACAGGGATGTCTTCTACAGCTGTCCCAGGAAAATCTGACCATAACTCTAAATGCAGCAGAAATACAGGAAGCAGAAGAAATAAAACCTCTGCTTCATGATATTCACTCTCATCTTGCAAACTGTGGCAGGTGTATCTGCCAGCAGAAGATAATCCCACATGGAATCAAGAGGAAGGCAGCCTTGAGAAAGTTTCTCTATCTTTTAACCTACAGTGACTAAGCTAATCTGAATCATCTGCCAAATACTCTCAGTGAATTTAATGCTGGTGTCCACAGACACATAGATCAGGGAAATAGAAGAGAAGCCCCCCAAATAATAAACCTAAGCATATATGGTCAATTAATTCATGACAAAAGTCTCTTTGAAAAATGGTGCTGGGAACTGAACAGCCACATGCAAAACAATAATATTGGACCAGTATATTATACCAAACACAAAAAAAACAACAAAATAAATTAAAGATTTCAATTTAAAGCCTACAATCATGAAACATCTAGAAGAAAACAAAAATGGTACATTTCTTGACAAAAGTCTTTGAACTTTTAAAATCTATACCAAAAGCAAAAGCAACAAAAGCAAAAACAAATAAGTGGAACTATATCATACTAAACATATTCTACAGAGCAAAGAAAACCATCAACACACTGAAAACACAACCTACTGAATAGGAATAAAAGGAAAAAAAAAGAAGATTTGAAAATCATTTATCTTCAAATGGGCTATTATCTAAAATATGTAAAGAAATCGTACAGGTCAATAGCAAAAAAAGAAATTAAAAAAAAAAAAAAACAGCTGGTACTAAGCCCAAGCTTGTACTGCTCACCATCCGATAGGCCAATAAATCAAGAGACAAGTTGTTTGGGGGAAGGAACATGGACTTTATTTAGACAGCCAGCAGACAGAGAAGAAGGTGAACTAGTGTTCCAAGGAACCATGTTACTGAAATTAGAATTCAGGCTTCTTTGTATTAAAAAAAAAAAAAAAAAAAGAGGAAAAGGTGTGGTTTGTTGTTGCAAATTTCTTGGTGCTGTAATCTTTTGCTCTTGCATTTGTCCAGGTAGGTCAGGTCACAATGTTCCTTTAAGCCTCCAATGATACAACTGTTATTCTCTGTTCTGAAAACTTTTATCTCTATATGAAAAAAGTGAAATCGCTCAGTCCAACTCTTTGTGACCCCATGGACTGTAGCCTATTGGGCTCCTCTGTCCATGGATTTTTCCAGGCAAGAATACTGGAGTGTGTCACCATTTCCTTCTCCAATATATGAAAATAATAGTGTTATACCTTTAAAGGTTAGAGCCTTGAAAATGGCCTATCATGTATGTTTCAGGCTATATGCATCATTCTTAACTTGAAGCAAAAGCAATAGAATACAAAGGTTAAAGTAAAAGACAGATCTAATATAAAGTCAAATTCCTCCTTCCCTATTAAAAAACAATTCAATTAAAAAGTGGACAGATCTGGATAGGCATTTTTCCAGAAGAGACATACAGATGACTGACATGTACATGAAAATATATTCAACATCGCTAATCACCAGGAAAATGCAAATCAAAACCACAATGAGATTTCACTATATATTTGTTGGAAAGGCTATTATCAAAAAGATAAGATATAATGAGTGACAAGGATGTAGAGAAAAGAGAAACCTGTGCTGTATTGGTGGGAATGTACCATGGAAAACAGTGTGAATGTTCCATTAAAAAGTAAAAATAGAGCCACTATGTGATCTAAAAGATTTGCTTCTGGAATATTTGTTCAAGGAAAATAAAACACTAATTTCAAAAGATATATGCACACTTATGCGGGCTGCCGTCTCTGGGGTCGCACAGAGTCAGACACGACTGAAGCGACTTAGCAGCAGCAGCATGCTCATTGCAGCATCATTTACAAAAGCCAAGATATGGCTTTATCATCATTTACAAAAGCCAAGAAACAATCTAAATGTCCTTTGGTAAATGAATAAAGAAACAGGTATACATACACAATGGAAGATTATTCAGCCATAAAAATAGCCATGTCTTGACATTTGCAACAAAAAGAGTGGACTTTGAGGGTATTTGGTCTAGGAAACTAGGTTAGACAGAGGTAGACTAATTCCATAAGATATCTCATGTTGAATATTAAAATAATATAATAAAAAATTTATAGATATGGAGAATAGAATGATGGTTGTCACAAGTAGGGAGTGGGAGTTAGAGAAATGAGTGAAGGTGATATAAATTTATTACAAAATAAATAATAATTTTTAAAAACTCAGAAAATTACCTGATGATTATCTTAAAAAATAAAAGAAATATTGAGAATATTTTAAATTTACAACAATGTAGAGAAAATTATAAAATTATTGATATATAAAAATACCATATGTACCATATATTCAGTATGCCATATTTGTCATATTTATTTTCTATCATTTTTCTTAAATGTAATAACATTAATGGATACAAGTAGAAACTCAACCCTATTCTTTCCTTTCTCTTATTTGCTTGAATAAAAAGGAATAGCCTTTCAAACATGTGTGGATTTTACATTGTTATTAAATGTGTCCTAATTTCTTTAAAGTACATGAAGACATAGCTCCTGGAGTTTGTTTAAACTCATGATCATTGAGTTGGTGATGCCATGCAAACACTTTATCTTCTGTTGTCACCTTCTCCTCCTGTCTTCTATCTTTACCAGCATCATGATCTTTTCCAATGAGTTGGCTGTTCACATCAGGTGGCCAAAGTTTTGAAGTTTCAGCTTCAGCATCAGTCCTTCCAATGAATAATCAGGGTTGATTTCCTTTAGAATTGACTGGTTTGATCTCCTTGCAGTCTAGGGGACTCTCAAGAGTCTTCTCCAGCAACACAGTTCAAAACCATCAATTATTTGGCACTCAGCCTTTTTATGGTACAGTTCTCACATCTGTACATGACTACTGAAAAATCCATAACTTTGACTGCATGGGTTTTGTCAGCAAAGTAATGTCTCTGCTTTTTAATATGCTGCCTATGTTTATCATAGCTTTTCTTACAGTTCATGGGTTGCAAAGAGTCGGACACGACTGAACAACTGAACTGAACTGAACTGATGAAACCAGATGTCATGATCTTAATTTTCTGACTGCTGAGTTTTGCCAGCTTTTAAATAGATACAAATATAGCACTGAATATTATAGTTTACCAATTTTTGACCTTAAATATTAAAATTTAAACTAATGGATAATATTGTCAACTTACATTAAAACAATGGGTTAGTTAATAGTTAATAAATATATAATAAATAAATAATAGTTAATAAAATTATAGTTAATATGGTCCCAAGGCATATCACCCAGAATTACTCTTTAGTGCTATTTCTTGCCTTGCTTCTCAGGCTGATAAAGCAGAGAAGAAAGAGACAAAGGTGAATAATGCATGAAGCAGCAGGGCTGAGGGCAGCCAATGCATCACTTAGCAATCGCCACTTGCTCAGGCGATTCGCTACTTGCTCAGTGCTACTTGCCTCTCTCACTGCACCCTCTACCATAGGTGAAATTCCATGAAATTAATACAATATAGGTATTTTTTCTTTTAATTTGTAAACTAAGAAAACTGGATAAAATATATTGTGCTGTCACATGTGTTTTTATAACACGAACTAGCTAACACATTTGGTAAAAACGGGCATGTCATAGAAACATTGTATTGATTTGTACTTGATTTTTCCCCACACCATTTCCTAATTAATTAATTCAAGGGATTTAATTTAGGGGTGGTGGGGTTGGAAGAGATAGCACTCCTCTTTTAGTTAATTACTAGGTTCTACCTCCTTCTTCCATAACTCGTATCCTGACAAGGGCTCCGACATTCATTCCTTCTACCGCTCTGGACATCGACTGATGATGTTCAGAAGGTGACGCTGAGTCTCAGTGAAACTCTCCCCTGACACATACAGTTCATTATGTGCCTGAATTTTTGTGGCAGGAAAGGAAATATCAAATGCAAGGGACTTAGTCCACAGTTTTTTAAACACACCATCCTTCATATCCTTGAAGTGAAAATGCAGTTCTCTGCTTGTTGGAAAATTTTCCTCATGCTTCTCTGTTCATGATATTTGATTTGTAAATCTGCTTTTTGGATACTTGCAAAATCAGTAAAACATGCCTAATATTTTTTAAAGCAATTTTTAAAGTGGTAACATTCTTTACCACTAGTGCCACCTGGTAACAGGATAAAGTGTCACCTACAAATTATCATTCTTTACATACTATACACAGAGTTCTACCATTTACTTCTTGATTATCATATTACCTGATACTGATGTATCTATTTACTTAAACCACCAGTTTAACAACCAGCTTCTTGAAACTGGTGACATTTTACCAATTAAAAATTTTACTTAACTGAATTAGTGAAAATTTTCATGAACATGTCAGGTATATTAAATTGGTAAAAATCAGTTAGGCATCTTGACCTCTTGTTTTTTGTTTCATGTTGTTGTTTTGTCATGTTTCATTTTGACAGAAACTTAAAATGGTGATGTTTGTATACAACAGAAATAAGAAATGAACATGCGAAATGGGTCTCTACCCTCAGATATATGAATCAGAAAATATGGGGGCATCAGCAAGCCCCGTTTTCCCTTCATGTTGTGTCCTTTTCTGCCATTCTTCTACACACTAATATTTTCCACCATTCCAATACCTTCAATTATGGTAATGGCTACCAGGAATGTAAACTTATTGTAAGACATATCATTTGCTTTCCATTATAGATACGATAAAAATTTGCTTCGTAGTTAGAGGGAAACATATTGCTTTCTAAAAAGTGAGTATCGCCCTGTTCCCTTATGAATAAAAATAGGCTGTAGTAGTAGGCTGCCAAGAGTTACACTATATTTCCTTAGGATTAGAGGCAACGTTTCATTTTTGATAATGTACTCGGAAAGATAAAATGCATCAGAAAACTCTATTCACTAAATTTATCATTCACATAGTTGGCCTATCATGGTTAGTCACATAATTCATAGACTGATTAAGTGCAAAGTAAATGAATCATGTAACTAAATATTTTCAAGGCAATGCATGAACGATAGAGTTAATCAATAATGTTCCCAAACTCATTTTACTAGCTATTAGCACATTATTTTGGCAAATGTAGAAAATCTATATTTGGAGGTCTTTCAGACTCAAGTCCAAGGCCAATACTAGGCATAATTATAAAGAATCAAGTATTTTTTTCTACCAGTCGCCAAGCTTTTTAGATTTTTTCCAAATCATTTTAGCCCATTTAATCTTACACTTGAATCCCTACAATATAATTCTGAAAGATCCATGGAAGTTGACTTTATTTCAAGAAAATACATCTTTCTCTTTTTTACATAAAACTAACCATGGAAATGCTTTCTAAAAGATAATTTATTATTTAAATTTTTATTGAAGATTCACCATGAACAGCACCCATCAAAACTGCAGAGTAATTAAAAAACAATGAAGAGCTAAAGAATTTGTAAGGAAACCAACTTGAATACTATAGTCCTATTGAGACTCAGTAGTCTTCTTCATTAATGCCATTCTGTCCGAATTGCTTTGTCTGTCATTTAAAACAAGTCTTCTGAGATATAAAACCATCTTATTCTGCCCATTAAAAAAATGTCAGCTATGCTGCCAGTTCTTGTAAATAAATAATAATGAATGTCTGCCGGAGACAGGCCCAACCTACTACCATCCTTTTAAAGAGAGAGAGAGAGAGAGGAAAAAAAAGAAGCTTTATTTCAAACTATATACATCTATTTACTCATTGACATCTGGCCAATTTCCACATTTCTAAAGCCAGAGATAATTTATATGTTCAACCTAAACAGACAGAATAGGAAACAAATTGGAATAAAGCAAAAACAAAATAAGACAAAAAGCAATAACCTTCGTTCTTGCTATGTTCATAAAACTGCCACACTGAAGAAAATAATGGGAGAGGGAATAGAATTGCCTTCCAAGATTCCTTGCAGGTGTGATGTCCTCCAGCACTCCAAACTCACTAAACTTACTGCTTCACCTGTTGCCTGACTGCATTGCAAGAATTCACAACCAGACGTCTCTAGCCAGACACACACCAAAAGCCTGACTGTGACAAGCTCCCATTCTTAATTCTGACATAGTTTGTTATTTTTGAAGCTATATAAATAATGCCAATATAGACATTATGACAAAGGTAAACTTTGACTTGATGTCTTACCAAGGATTCTTACACCATCTCTTATTTTCCTAAAATTCTCCATTGTAAAAGCCATACTGGTGTTCTCTTCCTTGCAGAGTTAAAATAAGTTATTTAATATAATTGAAATTATTCAATAATAATCTTCTTAATATCCCAATGCTCATGTCTTCAACCTATAATATGACCAAATATTCAAATACATGATCATTTATAGTCATATTACTGATGCCAAACTATTGGTTATTCCCTATATTTATATAAGGTAGTGTTTTAATTGATATTTCAGATTATATATTTTGCTGTATAAATAGTAGCATAATTGACATCTTTGGGTTTTTGATCTATTCCTGAAAATGGAGTCTATAAGTTAGAGTCATGAAATTAAAAGAAGGAATATATTTGAACTTTCCAGAATTGTGCATGTATACATGCAATATACAAAAAACAAATTTTAACTACTATTTGAACAATATTGTGCAATGTTAAGTCTCTTCAGTCATACTCAACTCTGTGTGACCCTATGGACTGTAGCCCACCAGTCTCCTCTGTCCATGGGATTCTCCAGGCAAGAATACTAGAGTGGGTTAACAGGCTCTCCTCCAGGGGATCTTCCCAATCCAGGTATCAAACCCAAGTCTCTTACATCAATCCCTTGGACAAAGGAGCCTGGTGGGGTGTGGTCCATGGAGTTGTAAAGAGTTGGATATGACTGAGTGATTAAGCGTGCATATGCATGCAACCTGGGAAGTCCTTGAACAATACTATATTCCTACTAAAGTAAATTAAAGACACTTACTCCTTGGAAGGAAAGTTATGACCAACCTAGACAGCATATTAAAAAGCAGAGACATTACTTTGCCAACAAAGGTCCATCTAGTCAAGGCTATGGTTTTCCCAGTGGTCATGTATGGATGTGAGAGTTGGACTGTAAAGAAAGCTGAGCACCAAAGAATTGATGCTTTTGAAGTGTGGTGCTGGAGAAGACTCTTGAGAGTCCCTTGGACTGCAAGGAGATCCAATCAGTCCATCCTAAAGATCAGTCCTGGGTGTTCATTGGAAGGACTGATGTTGAAGCTGAAACTCCAATACTTTGGCCACCTCATGAGAAGAGTTGACTCATTGGAAAAGACCCTGATGCTGGAAGGGATTGGGGGCAAGAGGAGAAGGGGACGACAGAGGATGAGATGGTGGGATAGCATCACTGACTAGATGGACATGAGTTTGGGTAAACTTCAGGAATTGGTGATGGACAGGGAGGCCTGGCGTGCTGTGATTCATAAGGTCGTAAAGAGTCAGACACGACTGAGCGACTGAACTGAAGGTAAATTATTACCGTATCTTAAATGATAACCACAATTCACAAAGATTTTTGATGTGTTGCAGATTAGTGAAAAGCAATCTTGACATAAATTCAACACAATTCATATTTATTTTAATTATATACAGAGATGCTGAATATAATGAACTAAATTATCTGATTACTATGTACTATTGGTCCAAAAAACCAATTAATTTAATTTTAGGTGATATGATGCCATTATATATGCAAGTAAATGATAAAATTTCCTAGTATGAAGATATTCCTTGGACTATATTGTCAATTTGGATTTTCTTAAATTGAGGAACTTACAAATATATAGGTTCCTACTTAACCTCAGTCAGAAATTTGACTGAATTTTCCTGGAATGGTTGCAAATATAGGTTTGAATGTTTCAGAGGTATCTGTGTACTGACTTTTGGCAGTTACAGCTGAAAATTACTGCTTTAGTTAATGAAAGCTGTGTGTGTGTGTGTGTGTGTGTGTGTGTGTCTGTGTGTAAAAGCATGGGTTAAAGCAAATGTGACTGATAGAGACTGAGGATTCAGGGACCTTGTACATAACTCCTGGCTATCCAGTTGATTTCTCTAAGAAGATATAATGGGCCTGGAAAACTTCCAGAGAGGGGTGACAAAACCGATAACAGGAGTGCAGAGGACAAAATGTGGGTAATAGATAGTATTTGATTTCCAGGACTGGTTGCAACATTTTTGTCTTATGAAGATTAGTGTTGGCCATACATACCAGAGAGTACAAGATAATATCCTCTGCTATTAATAAAAATAACTCACAAGTTCACAGATCCAAAATGTCATTTGGTTTATAACAAAATGCTTGATCATAAAAGTATAAAGTAAGATCAGTCATATGTCAGCATTACTTTATTCAAAATGACAGAAATAAAGCAAAAATATAGTAATTGAGATGGTTGTAAAGCCTAGTCCAATTTTTAGTAAATGACATAGAAAGTTTGAACACGACAGCTAGAAATCATTTTGAGTATAGATAATGGTTAACTGGGCTTCCCAGGTGGCACAAGTGGTAAAGAACCCTTCTACCAATGCAGGAGATATAAGATAAATGGGTTCAATTCTTGGGTCAGGAATATTCCCTAGAGTAAGAAATGGCAATCCACTCCAATATTCTTGCCTGTAGAATCCCATGGACAGAGGAGCCTGGCAGTCTATAGTCCACAGGGCTGCAGAGTCAGACATGACTGAAGCCACTTATCGCACAGCATGAAAATGATTAACTATAGAACTTGCTTAAAAAAAAAAGAAAGATATAAAAAGAAAGATGAAAAAGACAGTTGAAAAATCTTCCCCTTTTGGAATTTTGTTGAGAAGTCTTGGAAGAAATCATTGTTTTAAATTAAAAGATTAGAAAATGGTAAAACTTGGCCCCCAAATAATGGAGCTAATCCACTCTGTGTAGGTGAGCCCTGTGTCTATGATACAGCTTAGCATTCACTCTTTCAGGGATACAGGTAAGGGAATCTAAGCCATCTTCATCTCCCTCTTCAAAATCAGCACACAAGAGTACAATATCAAGAGTAAATGGTACAATAAAAAGCTTGTATCATTTTCCTCCAGAGTTACATTTCACTAGTAGAAATATTACAGGGTTATACCATATTCCCCCAGAACTTGCTATATTACTAGAAATACATACTTCTAAGTCAGAGCTGTCATGGAATCACAGTGCCTGTACATATGTCATTTACCTGTAGAGGATGAATGAGGTGAGCAATAGGAGTTGACAGAAAAGAGCCACAGAATCAAATAACTCAAATTTCTGCAGTGATCTATTTAAGATCATTTGAAATATGTCACTATGGAAATGCATTTATGATCATCAACATGTATTCAATGCAACTGCATTTGAAAACTATGAATAAACCTAATGTAAGTGAATTGGAAATGTGAATTTATACTCCCAGTTCTTTTCTGTTAAAAAAAAAGAAAAAAACTATTATCCCTATTTAGTAAGTGCAAGACCTACTAACACTGAATCCTTGGCTATATGTGATGACATAGTCATACACACAATGATCCGCATGATCTAGTTCTTCCCTTTATATTTCTCTGAACTGATTCAGATGAGCAACAACTACCAAATTATACTTCAGATATGAACTGTCTTCTGTACAATATCTACAGGATAAAAATACACAGCATCCTAAGTCAGTCACTATTTTTGTTCTGCTTTACTAATGGCTCATAAAGGGCAGGAAAAATATTTCAGATTCATAGTGTGAATGGATTGATATCATTAAAGCAAAGTGGAAAATAATATACAGGGAGATTTCTGTTGTGAGAGCATCCAATTCCATCTTTAGCATAAGTTGCCTGATTTATTCAAATGATGCTGCTTGCATTTCATTTACTCTTTTGTATATTAGGTTTAAAATATTCTTTTTGTTTAGAGATAAATCACAATTTATTATATACTGTTGGGAACACATCTTTTTACTTTATCATGTGTGATTTTATGATTATTTATGAGAATATACTGAAGAATATTTTAGAAATACTATGTTTATGACATTAATGGTTTTAATTCGGAGTCACTGAGATATCAGAACTATCTCATGTTACTGATGTTGATATTCTAAATCAGGCTTTGGCAAATTTTTCAATGAAATATTAGACTTTTGGCTTTGGGGGCTAAACAATATTGGTAGCATTTACTCAACTCTGCTCTCATAGCATCAAAGTAGCCATTGATAATAGCAAATGAATGAGTATGCATTTCAATAAAGAAACTCTTGTTCACAAAGTGGTGGAAAGCTAGATTTGATCCATGGGCTATAGTTTACCATCTCCATTTTAGGGCAATGTTCCTCTCAGTGATGACTCAGTGACCAGGCTACTGAATCTGTTGATTACTACTCTTCCAATGAGACCACTGTGTTTGCTACCATTGAAGATAACCTGAGGATCATGCACTTTGATCCCATGCTTTGGTGCAGAAGGGACACATCACATGTCCCTTTGGCCCACAGCCCATTGACCAGAACTAATCACATGCCCTTACCTAACTGTGAAGAGGCTGGGACACCTGGGGACAGATGAAATATTAAGTGAGCATGCTATCTCTGCCTCACTCAAGAATTATACATAGTAATTAGCAGAGCACAAGAAGTGTAGACAGTAATTAACAAAGCATAAATTTATATTTATTAAGTGTACCAAGATGGCCAGATCTTTTAAGAAAAAATTACATATATGTAACTTGTTTTGTCTTATGCATTCAGGAATATGGGCTGTCATAAGCCTTATAGTGCTACAGCTATTTAGCTGGCAAATGAAAACACCAATAGGAAAGATACATTTTTAAAAATTTTGCCACTAGAGAAAGCATTATTCAGAACATATACTGAAGGAAAATAGTATTTGTGGAAACATTATTTTGATGAAACTTTATATCTAGTAGTTGAATAAAGATTAAATGCAGACCAAAAAACTGATTAAAAACACCCATGTATGAAGTTCTGGTCAACCTGATTATCCCAACACAGACTGCTGTGAGAAAAAGAGCAGTGAGAAAAGAACAAACGGAGGAAAGAATCCACACAACTAAGTTGACTGGAGAGCTAAATCCACAGGAGATCAAGGATAGATAAAGCCTGTACGTGGCTGAACTTTTTTCTAAATTATTCTTTAAAGAGAAAAAAATAATTTATGTCTTAACTCAGTTGTAAATGATATACACCATACATAATACATTATAGTATTACATATATTACATATATAATGCATAATTATACATGATATAGTATTATAATATACAATATACATATGTATAACATACACAATATAAATATTTTATTGTATGCTGCTGCTGCTGCTAAGTCGTTTCAGTTGTGTCCGACTCTGTGTAACCCCATAGATGGTGGCCCACCAGGCTCCTCTGTCCCTGGGATTCTGTAGGCAAGAATACTGGAGTGGGTTGCCATTTCCTTCTCCAATGCATGCCTGCATGCTAAGTCGCTTCAGTCATGTCCAACTCTGTGCGACCCCATGGACAGCAGCCCACCAGGTTCCTCTATCCACGGGATTCCCCAGGCAAGAATACTGGAGTGAGGTGTCATTTCCTTCTCCGTGTTATTGTATAATATAGCATTATACATATGATATGTATAATGTGTAATATCAGTTCAGTTCAGTTGCTCAGTTGTGTCCAACTCTTTGCGACCCCATGAATACCAGGCCTCCCTGCCTATCACCAACTCCCGGAGTCCACCCAGACCTATGTCCATTGATTCGGTGATGCCATCCAACCATCTTATCCACTGTCGTCCCCTTCTTCTCCTGCCCTCAATCTTTCCCAGCATCAGGGTCTTTTCAAATGAGTCAGCTCTTCATATCAGGTGGCCAAAGTATTGGAGTTTCAGCTTCAACATCAGACCTTCATGAACACCCAGGACTGATCTCCTTTAGGATGGACTGATTGGATCTCCTTGCAGTCCAAGGGACTCTCAAGAGTCTTCTCCAACACCACAGTTCAAAAGCATCAACTCTTCAGCACTCAGCTTTCTTCACAGTCCAACTCTCACATACATACACAACCATTGGAAAAACCATAGCCTTGACTAGACAGACCTTTTTTGGCAAAGTAATGTCTCTGCTTTTTGATATGCTGTCTAGATTGGTCATAACTTTACTTCCAAGGAGTAAGCGTCTTTTAATTTCATGGATGCAGTCACCATCTGCAGTGATTTTGGAGCCCAGAAAAATAAACAGCCACTGTTTCCAGTGTTTCCCCATCTATTTGCCATGAAGTGATGGGACCGGATGCCATGGTCTTAGTTTTCTGAATGTTGAGCTTTAAGCCAACTTTTTCAATGTGTAATATAGTATTATATATATTGCATATATATAATGTATAAACACATAATTGCATATATATAATGTATGTGCTATATAGATATTCCTGGTTATATTAATTTTTAGTAAGATGACATAGCTATAGATGTAGACGCAACAGATACAAATATATAGACAGAGAGAGAAAGCATGCCCATGACTACAATGCAATAATATAACTTTCAAATATTAAACATTAAGATATAGTACCAATAGAAGTTAGTTCTATATAATCCATATATCCCTCAAGTCATTTTTATTTTTAGAGCCAACAATAGAACAATAACTATCTTCCCTTCAATATTTTGAAATACACTTTCATAAAATTCTGGGAATTTGTCCGGTGACTTCCATCCTTCATTTATTTGGTTTTAATAAGCTCAAAAATGACATGGCTACCTATTCCCAAAGATCATTTTGCTTTCACTCCCAGTTTTCTTTACTCATCATAATAGTGTCCAGAGTTGCAATTCCCCATATTGATTCCTTGACATTTTTCATGATGAAATATTAAATAAGGCAAGTCAAGAATTTATCAGATGTTCTGTTTTTAGCAGAATAAAACTTCTAACAAATAAAGTTCTCCATCATTACCCATATTGGTACCAAACTTATTTTACGATATGCATTAGGAAAGCATTTTGAATATTGTTTGTTTGGCTCAGAAATTTATAGAATTTTTATTTCTGCTTCTCTCATCTCTCATTCTCTCTGAAAGGTTTCAAACGCAATTCCATTTTCCTCTTTGTGATTTTATATCCAAGAAGACTTCTTTCTGATATACCGTCTAATGTAGCAGAAAAAGCATCAGCTTTGGAACCATATAAGCCCAGGTCTACATCATGGGTAGCTTTTAAAAAGTTGCATTAACTCTTTGAAAAACATTATTCTTTATCTAAAATTAAAAATATAAGTTTAACATAAAATCTTTACAAATTTATTTGTGCATTTATTTCCATTAACTTGGAGCTTTGTCTCCTCTCTGAGTTTAGTATTCCATTGTTAAATACATTTTTAAAGAGACATTTTAATTCTTTGAGACTCAGTTTCATAAATTTCTAGGTGTATTTTGTAATCCATTTCTTTGAAAAAGCTGATATTAAAACTAAAAAAAGAACAGCCTATGCCTTAAATTACCAATCCATTTTCTTTTGTTTCTGGAATAAGAATGAAGGACAATCACGAAATACTGTTTGAGGAAGATAGTAAAAGGTGAATTACATACGGTCCTAGTTTACAATCTAAGTAAGCAATGTTGCCTCCATTTTTTAGATATATTTTTTCCTGAATGAATGTCCCCTTTATGCAGCAACAATAAAATTTTTAAGTTAGAAACATAGAATATAATAACTACTCAAATAACTTACTGAATTTGTCATATTTTACTCCTGGATAGGTACTCATGAAACTTCCACTGAAGACTACTAAAACCCAGGGTAATTTAAAGTGAAATAGTCAGCACATAACTTCAAAAATCCTTTCATAAGAAAGCATAATATTATCCTCTCTCTGCTGTTGCATAACTCTCAATAATGCTGGAGGTAGTTATTTTTACATCACAGGTAAAGTAGGCCTTTTAGTTGGCTAATGTAGAGTGGAATGGCCATTAAGCATTCTTTTCTGTGTGTGTGTGTGTGATGAAGGGATTGCCTTTACAGAACTTGTGGGATTTTTATTCACCCGTTTGTCAAGCTTACTTCTCTATAATTGTCAGTTTTTCTTAGTTATCATTATTGGAAAAGTTGCTTGTGGCATAAGATCACCAAATGTAGTAGAGCAAATGAACAATGTATAGTACAGATAGCTGCAAAGTATAGTAAATGAGATTTATGCAAATATATGGCACTGAGAAATGGCATGGCACTGTGGGTACTTGTCTCTTAGGTCCTTGTTTTTTCGTCCAAAAGAATTGCTTTTCATATTTACTTTTATTATATTTTCTTAAAATATAAACTTCTTAGCCTTGGGAAAATTGTAGCATGACTTTGTAAAAGCATAAAATATTCTTATTGTATTGGTCTTTAATTCAGTGACTGAATAGATTTAATGACTTTAAGGAACACTTTTCTTTTTCTTTACTGGATAATGTTGAATAAGACCTATTACATAATTACAATTTTGTTTTGTTTTAGTTTTTATTTTTATTCTTGTTTTGGTTTTTATTTTTATTATTTTTATTCTTGAACATAGAATATTAGTCAATTTCATGACAGACATTATTTTTCCTAGAACTATTTGATAAATAATAGTTTCATTATTGATAACAATTCTGATTTGTTCTCTTCAGAGTAATAGTAGTCATTCCTGGAATTTAAATATAAAAGGAGACCTCGTTGTATGGAAGACAGAGGGAAAAATATATCACATTGATTGAATTGATTAAAAATAAGCACTATAAAAAAGAGAGCCTAAATGGAATTACATTTTTTCCTTCTACAACAAAGAGAAGGAAAAAAAATGACTAGGTCTGCAAGATTTTGTGTACATTGAGTAAAGTTTTTAGAATCTCTTTAACATTACCTAAGTCATATATTGGAGAAGGAAATGGCAACCCACTCCAGTGTTCTTGTCAGGGATGGGGGAGCCTGGTGGGCTGCCATCTATGGGGTCGCACAGAGTTGGACACGACTGAAGCGACTTAGCAGCAGCAGCAAGTCATATATATTTACTAGTCTTTTTTTTTTTTTTTTTTTTAAGGGAGGTGGGAGTATTACTCAAAGCTGATACTATAGATCAAGTATTTTGTTGTTGTTCAGTCTCTAAGCTGTGTTCAAATCTTTGCAACCCCATGGACTAAAGCATGCCAGGCTGTCTTGTCCTTCATTATCTCCCAGAGATCACTCAAATTCATGTCCATTGAGTCAATGATGCTATTTATAAACATTTAATAGACCAAGTATACCAAATGTTTATTTCTCACTCATTGAAGATACACAATGGGGTTTCAATATCTAAAATAGATTCTTCTATATACAGTGACCCCGAGCCTCAGACTCTTCCCCCCTCTCATCCATGCCATCTTCAACTCAGTCTTGTCTACATGAAGCCTGACATGGAGAAGATGGATGGGAAGACTGCTGTGGCGAAACTCCACAGGATGGACTGGACCTGGAGGTGTTCCCTCACTTTGCTGACATGCTTGAGGCTAGAGCCTACTTGTAAGATCATACGTAGCATAGGGGTGGCTTAGAAATATAGTCTGACTGTGCCCAAGGGAAAAAAGGAAAGGATAGGGTGGTAAGCCAGCAGACTCCGCCATAGCAACAATCAAACTTAAAGAAAAACACATAGGCAAGACTCACAGAATGCTATTCCAATCACTCGAATAAAGAGGACCATTGCTATCAATCTGTTTTACCTTTTCTGACTTAAAATGATAGTACATGTACAAATTTATGAGATTATATATAACATGTTACCTTTGTGTTGTGTTGTGCTTAGTCACACAGTCGTGGCCGACTCTTTGCAACCCCATGGACTATAGCCTGCCAGGCTCCTCTGTCCATGGGGATTCCCCAGGCAAGAATACTGGAGTTGTTTGCCATGCCCTCCTCCATGGTATCTTTCCAACCAGGGAATCGAACCCAGGTCTCCTGCACAGCAGGCGGAATCTTTACAGTCTGAGCCACCAGGGAAGCCCATGCTACCTTTAGGATTTCTTATTAACTAAGAAAAATAGAAACATTTTAAATTTTCAACAATATAAAATGAAAAGTGTTAGTCACTCAGTCATGTCTGACTGTTTGTGACTCCATGGACCTAGCCTGTCAGGCTCTTCTACCCATGGGATTTTCCAGGCAAGAACACTGTAGTGGGTTGACATTTCTTTCTCTGGGGCATTTTCCCGACCAGGGGATCAAATACAGGTCTCCTGCATTGCAGGAGGATTCTTTACCATCTGAGCTACGAGGGAAGCCCATCAATAGAGGTAAACCTAAAAACAGTTACATCTATTTTGTAGACTATTAAGCAGCTATTAAAAGAATGAAGTGGAGGTAAGTTTGTACTGCATATGCTCAGTCTTCATGATAGGCTGATTACTAAAAAAGTACTAATACAGGAAAAGTTCTATTACAAATAAAATAAAATATTTTTTAGTATGTGACTATATGTACAGAGTACAAAATGTTGGACAGATTTAGGATAATTTGATGCTGAATTCAGGGAGAGCACTGGGCAGACTCATAATTTATAACCTTCTATATTCAGTCAGTTCAGTCTCTCAGTTGTGTCTGACTCTTTGCAACCCCATGGACTGAAGCACGCCAGGCTTCCCTGTCCATCACCAACTCCCAGAGCCTACTCAAACTCATGTCAATTGAGTCGGTGATGCCATCCAACCATCTCATCCTCTGTTGTCCCCTTCTCCTCCCACCTTTAATCTTTCCCAGAGTTATATATTATGGGAGTTTTTTTTTTCTTTTCCTTTCTTAAAAAGTATCCTATATTGCTAGTTAAATGATACAAAATAAAGAATAAAAAACATTTGATTACAGGGAGAAGGATGTGCACTTATCAGCTTGATAATGAAACTTCTGACTTTCACATATGAACTGCTTGGTTGGTCTCCTATTATCAGCAAGATAGAGCTAATAAACTCAGTTTTCATGTATTAATACATTGCTCAGGTGGTGTGCTCAGGGAGACTTTCTTCTCTTTCAAATCTAGGCCCCAAGTCTCAAAAGCTGAGAGAGTAGCAGAACAAACTATTTTCTTGGAAGGGTCCTACTTCTCAATAACATCTTAAGGAAAGACTTCTTAAGATCACTTTAAAAGTAATTATGTCTCCATCCATCACCTGTTTAGTTGTGTCTGACTGTTCGTGATCCCCTGGACTGTAGCCCACCAGGCTTCTCTGTCCAGGGAATTTCCCAGGCAAGAATACTGTACGGGTTGCCATTTCCCTCTCAAAGGGATCTTGCCAACCCAGGGATCAAACCCTCATTGCTACTGTCTCTTACATTGCAGGCACATTTTTTTTTTTTTACTACTTAAGCCCTACTCAGTGTTAAATAAGTTGATCACTAAGTGAAACTAATCTGTGTGCTTATTAGACTACTGCTTCCTAAGTGCCTTCTACTGTCCCCTTCCACTTTTAGAACCAAGAGATGAACTTATAGCAAAAGTCTCAAGGTATTCCTTTGAAGAGGCAAATCTGATCATCTCTGAGAGACATAAAGTTTACCAACAGAGATTTGAAATTTAAAGAGAAATGAACTTGACTGAGTTCTTATGTCACCAGTTAAACACTTCATTAGTCTTGTCTGAAAAGTGGTACAATAGTTTTCTTCCCTTCAAAATGGAGACAACAATATTTTCTAATTCAAAGAACTGTTGGAGGATTGAATGAGACAACACTTCCAAAGCATTTAGTAGAGTGCCAATCTATGCTATGTTATGTTATATTATTATTTTTCCTGTTGTGGCTACTGTTGTTATTTGAAGATTTCTGAGGAGCACTGGCCCCTAGAAGAAAGTAACAGAGAGAGAAATGAGCTTCAGACTTTTGCCTGCTGCACAAAGAGACCATTATGCTTGCAGCTTTCTCTGCTAGTATCAGAGAAATTCTCCGGGATCTTCAGCATGTTTCCATTCCACAGTGCCATAAACATTTATTGGGCTGCTACTCTATGCTGGGCACTTTATATCTTGGGATTTCTAATGGAGATCAGCCCTGGGTGTTCTTTGGAAGGAATGATGCTAAAGCTGAAACTCTAGTACTTTGGCCACCTCATGCGAAGAGCTGACTCATTGGAAACAACTCTGATCCTGGGAGGGATTGGGGGCAGGAGGAAAAGGGGAGGACAGAGGATGAGATTGCTGGATGGCATCACCGATTCGATGGACCTGAGTTTGAGTGAACTCCGGGAGATAGTGTTGGACAGGAAGGCCTGGCGTGCTGCTATTCATGGGGTCGCAAAAAGTCGGTCATGACTGAGCGACTGAACTGAACTGAAGAATCTCTGTGGCTAAGCTTCTGCAGACCATTGGAATGTGTGATACAGGTAAAATGGGCTAGGTAGGGCAGCAGGTTTTTGAAACAAGAAGAGATCAAAGCTCTTTCTCTGAGCCAGGAGTGTTCTGCCTTTGGCCTCACACTATAGCTGCCTTCTGCAGTCTCCCACCTTCCCTTTCTTAGTGTTCTGGGGCAGAGGTGGGAGCACTGCTGTGTAATACTGGCTCTCTCTGAAGGGCTCTTGGCACAAATTCACACACACACACACACACCTTCATAGCTTATCCAGAGTGACTCATTCACTATATGTCTTGTGTTACAGGTACATTGAATAATAAGATGTCTTTTAAGTGGTTCGAGCAGTACAGATGATCTCTTCCTTTCAATGTAACTGTATTGCTAGTGAACTCATTGTATATATTTGATTACTGTGGCTCACAGTTGAAAAGCAGAAAATCAAGGACATTCTAGAATCATTTTGATTGCATGTGATGAAAACATTGGAAAGTGACAGATATTCAATATTCAGGTCAGTTTCAATGTTAGTGTGACTGGCATATCAAAATCTAATCTTAATTAAAGTCCTAGAAAGATTAAGCAAATAAAAACAAAAGTAAAACAAGGGAATAAACAGTATTCTGAAGAATCAAATAATGTTTTTAAATTTGTTTCATCTAACTACCTGCATGCAGAAATGCAAAAAAAGCAAGATCATGGCATGTGAGAGTAAGATCTTACACTTCATGAATATGGGGAAACCTGGCATGTGTCCAGAAATGAGGAAATATTTATTGTGTTGTTTTGTCTTTCTCTTTTATAATTAATTCACAATTAGATGTGTAATTATAATTCAGAAACAGGCAAAATACATTCAGTGGTTTTAACCATTGATAGATTTGTAAACAAAAGCAGCTGGACTGTAATTTCTTCAAGGAAATATTTGCATGCCAACAGTTTATCAAACTGAAAGTCTGCTGATAAATCTACACATGGGCATTATGTTAATGATAGTGCAACAGTGATTCATTCAGTGCTTTCTACTACTCTCACAGGGCAACAGATGTAAAAGAATAAAGTTTGGGTATAAAAGGGGAAAAGGTCTCTGTGCTTTTAATCCTTTACAACCTTTCAGAGGAGACTGTCATTAATTTGGCTATTACTATTTATTCCTTAAGCTACTTCATGTGAAATCATTTCTTGAACACAAATTAAAAGAAATTAGGACAAAAGACTTCCCAGATTGGGCTAGTGGTAAAGAACCTGCCTGCCAATGCAGGAGACACAAGAGATGCTGGTTCAACCCTCGAGTCAGGAAGATCCCCTGGAGGAGATCATGGCAACCCACTCCAGTATTCTTGTCTGGGGAATCCTATGGACAGAGGAACCTGGTGGGCTTCAGTCCATGGGATCGCAGAGAGTTGGACATGACTGAAGTGACTTAGCACTTAGGACAAAAGGACATTAATTTCAAACCATAGGACTTCAGGGCTCAAGAATAACAAAAACACCTTGCTATTTTAAACTATCACTTTATTTTAACAAGCTGGCAATCCAGATAATCACAAGGGATTTTTCCCCAGTAATCTCAAAATTTCAATACTCTTCAAATTTTTCACCAACTAACCAAGAGAATTGATGTCAAGTGGTCTTCCTTCCCCATCGTGGGGAAGAGTGGAAATAAAACTATGCTGGGGGAGGGAGGGGAAATGCTTTAAGGAAAATAAGAGAAATGAGTGAACTTAGTAAAAATAAACATTGAAATGAGGCAACATGGTAGAATGGAAATGATACACATCCAGTTTACAGACACACACGGCTTAAATGTCTATTTTTCTGAGTTTCTAATATCTGTGAGATCTTGAACAATTGACTCAGTCCCACTGAGCCTCCACTTGGTCTGCTCTAAAACACTGATATTCATACCTTCTATTAGATTCTTTGAGTCAGTACCAGGCACTGAGCTAAATAAACATGTTTTCCTTTCACTTCCATATTAATTTCTAGCAGTATCATTATCTCCAATTCACAGACAAGGAAAGCAAGGCCCCATAAAATTTTCTAATGTGCTCAATCCACAAATCAAATAAATGACAGAGTGGTGACTTGAAACTAATCCATGCATTTAGACAGTATGCACATGTCGAGGAAACTGGACAAGTTTACTTTCAGAGTAGAAACTCAAAATCCTGTTCCTTAGATTCCAGAAATGCTGATTTTGGAATCTGCATGCAACAGTTACTTGAAGTTGAATAACTGAGTTAGAAGCCTATTGAATCTTGTGCTTTCCAGCTTATGAATGAGATTGGTTTCAGAGCTTGGAAAAAATCAAAACTAAAGGACATAATGATTATATAACCAAGATCAAAAAAATGTAGGATAATCATGAATAGGAATTAGAAAGAGCATTTTAAAATAGAACCTTTAAGAATTAATGAAGAAAAACAAATTGTTTAATATATTTGTAAAGAAGACTTCCAACAGCAAATAACAACCACAACAAAAGACTAAAACTGGCTCTAAACATAACGGCACTTGTAAAAGTAACAAACAATATCATTTGTGGTCATTAAGGTGCAGCAACTGAGTGATGTCATTAAGGACCCAGACTGTTTTCCTCTTTCTCTGTTCTCGTGTTAGATTTTCGACCTAATGTCTTATTGCCTTATGGTTGAAATATGGCTACTGCACCTCTAGCATCCCGAAAAATGAAAAGAAATAGGAGACAAAGGGTTTTCTTTTCATGAATATTTCCCCCGTTATTTTGGATAAAGAGCCTCAGGAAGCAGATTTTTCCTTTTTCATTGGTTAGAACTGTCATATGCCTATCCTTGGACTAAGGTTCCGCGAAAGGGAGTGGGATTCTCAGAATATGATTATTCCCTGGGTATAATAATGGCACTGGGAGCAAATCTTCTCTTCTCTAGAACCAAGAGATTTTTGTTCACTATCAGTTTATATATACAGCTTCTATAAGCAGAAAATGAGAGGTAGAATTGCTGTTTGCTAATCAATGAGCAGTGTCTGGCACATAGAGTAAATTTGTGTCTTAAGTTATTTTCCACATAAGATGATTCTTTCAACAACATAAAAAGTATCAGTCATGTTTAACAGGTATATTTGAAGCCCTGAAAAAAAAATACTATCCATATTTCATTTCAAAGCTAAAACATTAACCAAAATGTGATAATTCAAATAAATCAATGACAGTGGTAATTAGAAATGGTGTGAACCATTCATTTTCTTTGTGAATGTTCATACTTGTAATTCAATAGAGAAAAAAATAAGAAACAAAAATAATAATAACTTTTTATTAGTCATGCTAAAGTAGCAAACCAGTAGCATCGATAATTGAAAATAGTGGGTTATATGCATAATGATGAAGTACTTAGGTTATTTGCTTACCAGAGATCATTATATATTCCCAACACATACCATCACCTATTTGAAGAACAGTCACTAAGCATCTTGATTGAAAAGTCCTATAAGTCTAGGTCAGATGATTTTTTTTTTTCAGGGTTAAAATACTATGAGAACCACAAAATTCACTATAAAGATGGGGTGAATTTTATTAGCAAAATGGTCTTTGCTGAGAAATATCAAGGAATTCAATTTGGAAATGATAGAATTTTAGAGAAGCTTGAAAAAATTGTAACTATAATGCTCACATATTATCGTCAATGCAGAAAGGCACTTTCATAGTCTTGTATTTAGTGCACCCTTGCTATCATTGCCATTTCATTCTATGTGTCATCTCTTAGGCCTGCAACTATGCCTGACAGTGATGGTGGTGGCATTTGATGTCTCCCTGAGTTTCTTTAGTACATATATCTACTCTAGCTTCCAGGTCTAGCTAAAGTTGTATTCTACTGTACATTCTGTGGGAAGGGGACTGCCTTCTCAGTATTCTTTCTTGATCACTTATTTCGAGAGCATTCACAAATAAACATGAAAATCATACACAAATTGCTTTTTATTATATCATTTTAGTTTAGCTAGAATTTCGAGATAAACATCTTTGTAAACTATTCTTTTTAAAATAAATCCTATTTATCAACTGCTACTAGACAGAGAAATATCACAGTAATTCAAGTTATGCCCCAACAACTAATGCCAAAGAAGGTGAAGTTGAATGTTTCTATGAAGATCTACAAGACCTTCTAGACCTAACACCAAAAAAAAAAAAAAAAAAAAAAATGTACTTTTCATCATAAGGGATTGGAATGCAAAAGTAGGAAATCAAGAGATACCTGTAGTAACAGGCAAGTTTGGCCTTGAAGAACAAAGTGAACCAGGGAAAGGCTAGCAGTTTTTCAAGAAAATGTACTAGTCACAGCAAACAACCTCTTCCAACAAAACAAGAGACGACTTTACACATGGACATCACCAGATGGTCAATATCAAAATCAGACTGATTATATTCTTAGCAGCCAAAGATGGAGAAGCTCTATACAGTCTGCAAAAACAAGGCCCAGAGCTGGCTGTGGTTCATATCATGAGCTCCTTGTTGCAAAAATCAGGCTTAAATTGAAGAAAATAGGGAAAACCACTAGGCTATTCAGGTATGACCTAAAATCAAATCCCTTAGGATATACAGTGGAGGTGATGAATAGATTCAAGGGATTAGATGTGACCGACAGAGTGCCTGAAGAACTATGGATGGAAGTTCACAACACTGTACAGAAGGTGCAGGCCAAAATCATTCCCAAGGGAAAAAGAAATGCAAGAAGGCAAGGCAGTTAGCTGAGGAGGCCTTACAAACAGCTGAGAAAAGAGAAGTAAAAGGCAAAGGAGAAAGAGAAAGATATATCCATCTGAATGCAGAGTTCTAGGGAACAGCAAGGAGAGATAAGAAAGCCTTCTTATGTGAATAATGCAAAGAAATAGAGGAAAACCACAGAATGGGAAAATGTAGAGATCTTTTCAAGAAAATTGGAGATACTAAAGGACTAAAGCTGGATGTAGAAAAGGCAGAGGAACCAGAGATCAAATTGCCAACATCTGTTGGATCATAGAAAAAAGCAAGAGATTTCCAGAAAAGCATCTACTTCTGCTTCAATGACTACACTAAAGGCTTTGGCTGTGTGGATCATAACAAACTGTGGAAAATTCTTCAAGAGACGGGAATACCAAACCACCTTTACTGTCTCCTGAGAACCTGTATGCAGGTCAAGAAGCAACAGTTAGAAAAAGACATGGAACAATGAACTGGTTCCAAATTGGGAAAGGAGTACATCAAGGTTGTATATTATCACCCTGCTTATTTAATTTATATGCACAATACATAATGCAAAATCCTGAGCTGGATGAGTCAAAAGATGAATCAAGATTTCCAGGTGAAATATCAACAACCTCAGATATGCAGATGATTTCACATTAATGGCAGAATACAAAGAGGAACTAAAAAGCCTCTTGATGAAGATGAAAAAGCAGAGTGCAAAAGCTGCCTTAAAATTCAAGATTCAAAAAATGAAGACCATGGCATCTGGTCCTACCACTTCAAAGCAAATAGATGGGGGAAAATGGAAACAATGACAAAATTTATTTTCCTGGGCTCCAAAATCACTGTTGATGGTGACTTCAGCCAGGAAATTAAAAGACACTTCCTCCTTGGAAGAAAAGTTATGGCCAATCTAGACAGCATATTAAAATGCAGAAACATTACCTTGCCAACAAAGGATCCTAGTGTCAAAGTGATAGTTTTTCCTGTAGTTTTGTATGCATGCGAGAGTTGGACCATAGAGTAGGCTGAGCATCAAAGAATTGATGCTTTTGAACTGTGGTGCTGGAGAAGACTCTTGAGAGTCACTTGGACTGCAAGGAGATCAAACCAGATAATCCTAAAGGAAATCAACCCTGATACTCATTGGAAGGACTGATGTGGAAGCTGAAGCTCTGATATTTTGGCTACCTGATGTGATGAGCTGACTCATTGTAGAAACCCTGATGCTGGGAAAGATTGAGGGCAAGAGAAGAAGGGGGCAACAGAGGATGAAATGGTTGGATAGCATCACCGACTCAATGGACATGAGTTTAAGCAAACTCCAGAAGATAGTGAAGGACAGGGAAGGCTGGCATAGTGTTCATAGTGTCACAAAGAGTCAGACATGACTTAGTGACTGAACAACAACTAGACAACATGGTGGCTCAGAGGTAAAGAACAGACCTACCAACGCAGGAGACGCAGGTTGGATTCCTAGGTCAGGAAGATCCCCTGAAGAAGGAAATAGCAACCCACTCTAGTATTCTTGTCTGAGAAATCCCATGGACTGAGGACCCTGATGGGCTACAGTTCACAGGGTTGCCAAAAAATCAGACACAACTTAGCGACTAGACAACAATAAAACTGGACAAATTCAAACAAGAAATAAATCAGACTTCAGAATGGCCACACTGATGTTGTACATTTTAAGTATAAGAAAATTAGCTGATTTTTTTTCCATCCTATTCTCTGTCATTTGGATTTTTGTTGCTCTGAGATATAGAGTTGGCCAGGTAGTTGCTGAAGAATATATATTAGCCCTATTTGCTCTACACAAAGATGATTGGCCATAATAACTTGCCACATAAATCTGGGCATTCTGAAGATTCAATAGGCATTATTAATAAATATTCTAGGAAAACAAGCCTAAACAAGGGCTTTTCTGGGCAAACCAGGATTATAATCACCCTCATATTCAGGTAACTGAAGGAACCACTTGTTTTTCTGTGCTCATTACCTAGATCCCTTTTCATACAGTTTAGATAGCAAACTAGAATGGAAAACGATAAATTCTCATAAATTAACTTCTCAATAAAAATCCATTGAGATCAAACCATACAATTATGTGAAGTGAAAAGAAAATTAAAAGGAGATGGAGATTTTCACAGACTGATACAAAAAAGGGAAAGTGAGGGCAAAACACAAGATTTTAAATAGGATAACTTCACACAGCAGCACAAATGGAAGAAAAAAGGCCTCTTAAAATGTCCCTTGGTACCAATGTTCTTATTTGCCAGAGGGCAGTTTGCCTTGGCTAAATGCTTTCTGTTTTCAGTAAATCTTCTACAATTTATGCAAGGATTTAAAGAAAGAAAATTACTTTGAACTTATCAAGAAATATATAAGTCCAAACATAAACTTTTGTTTTCTCCTTGATTTATCAAGAAGAGTAAAGTAGTATTCTAATTGGTGAATACCACTTAATGAAATATAGTACTGACTATAAGAATTAAGGAAATAATTATTGATAGATCATGTTAATAACAGACTGATTTCAAAAGTATGTTATGATTATCCATTTTAAAGGATACTGAGAGCTAAAGTCCACTAAAAATATTTCTTAAGAGTAGTGTAAGATTGACCTGCAAATGCATAACTCATCGCCTAAGTGTGAATATCCATCAGCGCTCTCTCATTTTAGGATGTTTGTATCAAGGCTTCCTTGGTGGCTCAGTAGGTAAAGAATCCACCTGCAATGCAGAAGATAAGAGTTTGATTCCTGGGTTGGGAAGATCCCCTGGAGGAGGGCATGGCAACCCCCTCCAGTATTCTTGCTGGAGAATCCCATGGACAGAGGAGCCTGACAGGCTGCAGTCAATAGCATTACAAAGAATCAGACATGACTGAAGCAACTGAGCACGCACAACATTCATCATACCCAACCTGCTCCAGCCTACAACTCTTTCCCTGAATACTTCAGAGGAGAGACAAATACCACATTCCTTAGCCAGTATTTTTTTTTTTTTCTTCCTCCAAAGTGGTAGGATACCCAGTTTACAAGTTAATCAGTGATTGGATTTGTTTGTCTAGTATTATACTGGATTCAGTAAAGAAATACAATAAAAGATGCAGTATTCTGTTTTCAAAGATCTTATTCTCCAACTTAGGATACAAAAATAGAATAAGTAAAATAACTGGAGCTTGGATAAGATCTTAACTCTGCAGGTTCCAACTCTATTGGATCTGTAAGATTCACCTCTGTAGGATCTCAGATCAGTTGATCTGAGATAAGGTTCTTACAAAATGTTGGCTGAAGTCTGGAAAAGCAGGCAGCCCAAAGAAATAAACAGAAAAAGAAGGTTATTTCCAATAACTCTGCACCACGTCAGGAAAAAATAAGGCAGGAAAAAATCTAGAATCCCCTTTGACTAGAGTTAAGGATACAGATTGCTGGGTATGAGAGTGTTAGTCACTCAGTCATGTCTGACTCTTTGCAACACCATGGACTATAACCCACCAGGTTCCTCTATCCATGGAATTCTCCAGGCAAAAATACTGGAGTGGGTAGCCATTCCCTTCTCCAGGGATCTTCCCAACCCAAGGATCAAACCTGGTCTCCTACATTGCAGGCATTCTTTGCTATCTGAGCTGGGATGTAAGTTGCCAAAGGATGATTTAAAAAGAAAAGTATAATGACAGGTGTAGTGATTAATTCCTGTACAACTTGACTGGACCCTGGCATGTCCAGATTAAACATTATTTTCAGGTATGTCTGTGAGGGTGCTTCATCATATTAGCATCTGAATCAATGGGCTGATTGAAAAAGATTCCCCTCCCTAATGTGTGTAGTCATCATCTAATCCACAGGGAACCTGATTAGTACAAAAAGGCAGAAGAAGGCAGAATTCCTCTCCCTGACTGGCTACTTGAACTGAAATCCTTGAACTGGAATCAGAGCTCCTGGTTCTCAGGCCTATAGACTGAACTGGCATTTATACCACTGACTTTCTGGGGTCTTGAGTTTGCAGATGGCAGATTGTGGGACTTCTCAGCTTCTGTAATCATATAAGCTGGTTTATCAAATACATATACTATTGTTGTTTGTTTCCCACCCCTCACCCCCTCTGGTGCTGCTGCTGCTGCTGCTAAGTTGCTTCAGTCGTGTCCGACTCGGTGTGACCCCATAGACGGCAGCCCAACAGGCTCCCCCGTCCCTGGGATTCTCCAGGCAAGAACACTAGAGTGGATTGCCATTTCCTTCTCCAATGCAGGAAAGTGAAAATTGAGAGTGAAGTCGCTCAGTCACGTCTGACTCTGTGCGACTCCATGGACTGCAGCCTACCAGGCTCCTCCATCCATGGGATTTTCCAGGCAAGAGTACTGGAGTGGGTTGCCATTGCCTTCTCCAGCCCCTCTGGTGATCATGACTTAACTTGGATTTTGAAATGGAAAGTAGTTCTCAAAGAAAAAAATAAGAAAAAGTTTTATGAATTGATTCTAAGATTTCTGGAATTGGCTCTTTAGCTGATTAAACTTATATATACTTATGAGCCATTTTCAATCATAAAAATAGACCTGATAGTCCATAGCATGAACTGGTAATAGAGAAACACACATTATGTGTATTGAATACTTCTAACCAATGACTTATTAGCGGCCTAGAGCTGAGTGACTGTACATAATTCTTAAAAACATTTTTTTGCAAGCAAATGAACATAATGAAGCTAGCTGTTTCCTCTTACTGTCCCTGGACAAAGTGGTGAAAGAAAAGGAAGTGTTCAGGAATTTGCATTCTCAGCTTAGGCTCCATAAAAATAGCTTGAAGGTTTCTATGTACACTCTGAAGGAGACTTTTATGTAAAGCAGCTGCAGTACTAAATTTGCTGAAAATCAAATGTAGAACCTCATCCTGTGACTGGCTAAAGTACAACCTGACTTGAACTCCCAGCATTGTCAAGTGCCCACTGTTAAAATGAAGGCATTGTTTGGGAAAGAATGTGATCCGATAAGTTTGAATGGGGATGCATGGGAAGATCCTAAGGGGTCCCTAAATTGAGCCCCTGTGTTCTGATAAGTCCGTTTTGTTGAGTGGCATAGACCTCCACAATCTCAGTAGAAGTGGCCTCCCCACATTTGGCAGCTGCAACATTCCCTACCCCAGAAGTATCTGTCTGTCTTCTGATGTTTGAGGGGATTAACCCTGCATTGCCTGGGGAAACTGTAGCCACTTCCCCTGAGACATAGCCATGCAATAAGTCAGTGCTCAGTCTTCTCAGGACCTACTCCCACTACTCCTCCTTGTTTCCAGATCTATAATTAGAGTTAAGTCCCAATAGGCCTCTAAAGTTGAGGTACAAATTTTGACCCAGGCCGAGATATGCTACACTAAAAGAATTCATTGAGTTTTCTGATTTATACAAGCAATCATTCAAGGACATGTGTAGGAATGGATACTAATGGTGTGAGATAATAGTGGAAGGAATATAACTTTGGATCAGGCTTACTAATATGGACTCACTGATCAGTGTGCTGTGTGTGCTAAGTCACTTCAGTTGTATCTGACTCTTTGAAACCCCATGGACTGTAGCCCGTCAAGCTCCTCTGTCCATGGGATTCTCTAGGGAAGAATACTGGAGTGGGTTGCCATTCCTTTCACTGGGGCATCTTCCTGACCCAGGGATCAAACCCGTGTCTCTTAAGTTTCCTGCCAGTTCTTTACCACTACCACCACCTGGGAAGCCCACCACTCATCAGAGATTCTACATTTAATGTTGCAGCTCAGGAATTAGAAAGGATTATCAAAGTTTGCTTGATTGACTAAAACATGAAGCAAAAGATGGCTGACAGTGAGTGAATTGGAAATGCAAAACTATCTCCATTTAATGTAGAGAAAGGAATTGAAAGGATTAGGAAAATTGGAATGATAATGTGGATTTTCCATTTAAGACATACTCACCCACCCTGAGAAGGTCCAGAAGGCACACCTCTCACCAATACTGTGAGAAATAAATTTGTGAGGAGAACCCCAGCATCCTCGAAGAGTTCTGTGATCTCTCTTATTTGCAGCCCAGTCTTCACAAGGGAAGCTAAATGCAATGGGAATGCATTGAGAAACTAAATGCAATGGGAATAATTGGATCCAGAGGTAGCAGGGTCCATGTGGCAGCACTCAACTGCCAAAGACAACATGAGTGAGGGTAATATAAGAGACAGTAGACTCAAAGCAGCAATTGGAAGGGTCTAATTGCTCAGACTAAGGTTGATCATGGTGTTCCTAAAAGTGAAGCTGATTGGAAGTTGCTAAATTCTTGCTTAATGTGTATAAGCAGAAAGTTTTAAGTCAAATGAACAAAAATCTTACCTGAGTAAAAAAAAATGACCTCAGTCAATTTCCAGACTTGAGCCCGTTTACATACTCAGAATTCCTGAATGAAGGGGAGGCTGAGTTCCCTTAGGAATGACCCTACTACACTATCAAAATTTCATACTGCTAAACTTTCTCCTGGGCTTTCTAGGTAGCTCTAGTTGTAAAGAACATGCCAGCCAATGCAGGAGACATAAGAGACATGGGTTCAATCCCTGGGTCAGTAATATCCCCTGGAGGAGGGCTTGGCAATCCACTCCAGTATTCTTACCTGAAGAATCCCATGGACAGAGGAACTTGGTGAGCTACAATCCATAGGGTCGTAAAGAGTCAGACGTGACTGAAGCAACTTAGTGAGTTCAATCTTTCTCCCATCTTTTCTTAAAGCAGCTTATGGTTTAAAGAGATGTGTATGGTGACCAAGCGGACAAAGAGTAGACTTGTGATGGTTAATTTTATGTATTAACTCAACTGAGCCCCTGCTGTGCTCAGAGTAAACAAGTTTTCTGAGTACATCTGTAAGGGTGTTTCCAGATGAGGTTAGCATTTGGATCAGCAGGCTGAGTAAAGCAGACAGCCCTCTCCAATGTGGGCTGGCATTATCCAAACCACTGAGGACCTGAACAGAACAAAACCACAGAGGTAGGAAGAATGTTTTCTCTCTGCCTGACCGAGCGGTCATTCTACTCTTACCATTCAACTGGACTTACATCATTGGCCCTTCTGGTTCTCAGGCCTTCAGACTTTGACTGGAATTTATACCATTCACTTTCCTGGATTTCCGGCTTGCAGATGTCAGATAACAAGACTTCTCAGTTTTCATAATCAAGTGAGTCAATTCGTCATTAAAAAAAAAAAAAAAATCCCATTCTAGATACATCCTATTGATTCTGTTCCTCTAAAGAACCCAAACAATGAAAAAAACAAAGTCAAGAAAAAAATAAAGGCTTATGGCACAATAAGTAGACTATGTCTTATTAAAAAACTATTTCTTGTTAAAATATTCTCAAGTATAGTTAGAAATATGAGAGATGATTCAGATACATTTTATAGCAGAATATTAAATATTATAAATTCTATAAACAAATGTTAACAGGATATATCTCTTTTGAGGATAGGTACTCTGAGTTCCATTTCTGAATCTCTACTAATTATTTTCAATTTTTAATGTTTAAATGAAATTTTAATTTTTATCAATAACATGTGTAATTCTTTTAAAGATACATGTATGCATATATATTCCAGTCCTGACTCCATTCCTCTCCATACTTGTTCTGAACTAATTAGCATTGTTAGTTTTACTCTTTGGATATATATTTCAAAATAGTATACTTATGAAACTTTCTTTTAAAAATTTATATGTATCTATTTAACTTCCACTAGGGAAAACAAGAATTTAGCCCCTTACATCAAATTCCAAATTAGAAGATCTCATTATTCCATTTACTCAATATATTTATAATACTACTTTTCTAAAATTAATACTCATTTATTGAGCTATAGAGATACTACCTGTTATTATACCATATGGTATAATATCACTATATATGTTTTCTTGTACTTTTTATATTTTTCCTAGAATTCATAATTCTCTCACTTATTTGGATAATCTATTTTCTACATAATATCATTGACATATCCTTAAACACTCCAGAGATAATGCAAACTGTTCTTACAAGTGATCAAATATATCTGATATTTTAACAGCTCTCTTATTTTTAAAAGTATTATTATTTTTGAAGACATCTCTACTAGATGATGGAGAAGGAAATGGCAACCCACTCCAATACTCTTGCCTGGAAAATCCCATGGACTGAGGAACCTGGTAGGCTACAGTCCATGGGGTTGCAAAGAGTCTGACACCACTGAGCGACTTCAGTTCACTCACTTCATTCACTTCATACTTTCTCACTGGAGAAGGAAATGGCAACCCACTCCAGTATTCTTGCTTGGAGAATCCATGGACAGAGGAGCCTGGTAGGCCATGGTCCATGGGGTCGCAGAGTGGGACATGACTGGAGTGACTAAGCAAGCACTACCAGATGATAGACTTTGTTTACCTTATTTGATCAGAATTTCTAGGCCTACTGCTAATTTATCATGCTAGGACTCCCTTTTAACATCATCTGGAATTCCCTTTATCTTCTGTTATAGATTCTATACTTCTGAGAGTTCATGGATTTCTCTTTTTACACCAACTTTGTTGAATTATGATTTATATACAATAAGATGTACCATTAAAAGAATATAGTTAGATGAGTTTTGGCAAACATGTGTATCCATGTCCTATTCTTTTTAGTTAGTCATGGTTCTCTGATTATGTAAGAAAGCACCCTAAAATTAAAATAGTAAAAAATTAGTTTTTCCTCACATTTTCAACAAATGACAAATGCGTAACTTGCTTTATGTGCATTTCTGTTTAAAGACACCATATTTTATATATGTGGCTGATTTGTTAACATGGAACTCACAGAGAAGAACACAATTCCTCCAGACTGAGGAAAGCTTGTCTAATACCTGTATTTTGTGAGACACATCACAGCTTCTTTGCTCTTGAGAATACTGGACTGCACTTCAGCAATAAGCTTGAGAGTCATTTTAAACAGCAAAATCACCAACAGGAAGCACAAAACTGAGAAACACATAGCACTAATAGACCATAAATAGGACAGTTGATTACACAGTGAGAGACGAGACAGGAAGGCAGTGCCACCTTGCTCAATGTAACTGGGAATATGCACACTAGACAACTCAAATTTTCACCACTCATTTGTTTATGTGGATGATGAGAAAGCATGGGGAATATTGATTTGGGAGTTTATAAATAAATTTTATTGACTGGGAAAACTTGCAAGTATGGAATTTATGAAAAATAAGGAAAATATGTGTGTATACTAATGTGTACATATTACATTCTTTAAAAGATGCATATTCTTTGCCTTGATGTTGGTGTCATTATTTTCAATTAATTTGCTGGTCACTTTTTGGGTTCAATTTATAAAAATAACATTTTCTTTTTATTTTGTAAAATTTTCTTGGTAATATCCTCTTTTGCATTTTTACCATTATCATTCTTAAACTCCTATTAGTACCATTTAAGCTCTCTCATATTGATATTCTAATGTATTTCCATTTCTTTCAGAATTTCCATTTCTTAATTCATCTGTCCTGATTTCCTTTAGAATTCTCAACTTCATCTCCTACAATGTCAGTGGAACATTTTATGAGTAGAATTACTGTATTTTTATTTCTTTTAGCTTTTATATGCTCTGAAGTTTAGTATTTAAGATTATCTTATTTTTTTTTTTTTTGAAATGTTTGGAAGCCTCTGCTTAGTGAGTCTTATTTCTTTTTTAAAAGTTTTTTTATTATTATTATTTTTTTTTACTTATACTTCATCTCTCTAAAGATACAATTTCTCTGAATCTTTCTTTTTTGTGCTTCATGGAAATTGACTTTTGCATTATTTGTTTTGCTATTTTTCATAATAGAAGTTTCCTGTAACTTATTAACAGGGTGACCAATGATGGGCTTTTATTTCATATGTAAAAAGTGAGTCATCAAACTATGTGAATAGTAAGTATGTGTAGATTAGTCAACCTCAAAATAGGATAACTGTGTGGGGATTTCACCATTTCCCTGAGGGACTTTCAAATATCTGTCTTCAGAAATGTTTCCTCTTAAACTAACAAATTTCCCACAGAAAAGCAAATATTTTGGTGTATTTCTTGAGTTTGGTAAGCCTGAATGCCAGCACTGTGGAAACTCAGTAGGGGAAAAAAATAGGTCATGCTATTTTATGTAAGGAGATCATTACTTAATTCTCTTGCTCTCATCTCTACTTGATGTTCATAAATCCTGTGTAAGCTTAGTTGTTTCTGACTCTTTGAGACCCCATGGACTTCAACCCACCAAGCTCCTCTGTCTGTGGGGATTCTCCAGGCAAGAATACTGGAGGGGCTTGCCATGCCCTCTTCCAGGGGGATCTTCCCAACCCAGGGATCAAACTCAGGTCTCCCATATTGCACGTGGATTCTTTCCCTACTGAACTACCAGAGAAGCACAAGAATACTGGAGTGGGTAACCTAACCCTATTCCAGGGGATCTTCCCCACCCAGGAACTGAACCAGGGTCTCCTGCATAGCAGGAAGATTCTTTGCCAACTGGGGCATCAGGGAAGCCCCTTATAAATCCTGAGATTGTCTAATTCAACATCTTAGGCATAAATTCAATTTTGTATAGGGGCAAAAAGGGGGTACTCATTTGATTTATATGAGAGCAGATAAGTATATGGATATTTAATGTACTCTTTTATAGAATATTACCTATTTATTCTATCTTTGGCCCTGGGACTGAAGAACAACTGGTTAAAAATTAAGATAGTCATCATCAGACCCAAGCCAAATACAGATTCTAGAATTGTGGAATTGACTGCTCCCAGTCAGATGGTAAAGAATCTGCCTGCAATGCAGGAGACCTAGATTCTATCCTCAGGTAGGGAAGATCCCCTGGAGAAGGAAATGACAACCCACTCCAATATTCTTGGCTGGAGAGTCCCACAAGTAGAGGTGCCTGGTGGGCTACAGTCCATGGGGTTGCAAAGAGTCAGACATGACTGAGTGACGAACACACACAGGATCTCCTGCCAGTCCTTTACCTCTCAGACTCTAGCTGCATAAGCCCAAGATTTCTTTCCTTGAAGATTCAACCCCTGTTTCTACAAGGTTAAATATTTGAAAGAATTTTCTTAACTAAAGCATGAAATTTCATCTCCTTTCTTATCTTTGAGCTAACAAAAAAAACTTGAATAAGGCCACAGAAGAAAGACTCTGAGTTCTTGGCTAGGAGTTTTGCTCCTTGTTTGGGTGTGATGAACCGTTGAAACACCATCAACTCCCAAAACCTTTTCTTATAAAACAGAGTTTTCTCTTTTAATAAAACATTCATTCTGAACAAGAAGTTCCTCAGAGTTCCTAAGACAAGCTGTAATTCTCCAACTATTATCCATTTGATTCTGAATGGTTGTTTGCAATGAAAGTACCTGGGTTCCAGCTTCTTCTGATCAACTAAATCATATGCTGCTTGCTCATCTATTTTTCATATTGCAGACTTCCTTAGTATTCCTTTCAACTACCATCCCTCTAACACCATCTGTGTTCTTGTGGGTTTATTTATTTATTTTTTAACTGATACATTTTTTATTTATTTTTTTAAATTTAATTTTATTTTATTTAACTTTACAATATTGTATTGGTTTTGCCATATATCAAAATGAATCTGCCACAGGTATACATGTGTTCCCCATCCTGAACCCTCCTCCCTCCCCATACCATCCCTCTGGGTCATCCCAGTGCACCAGCCCCAAGCATCCAGTATCGTGCATCGAACCTGGACTGGCGACTCGTTTCATATATGATATTATACATATTTCAATGCTATTCTTTCAAATCATCCCACCCTCTCCCTCTCCCACAGAGTCCAAAAGACTGTTCTATACATCAGTGTCTCTTTTGCTGTCTCGTATACAGGGTTATTGCTATCATCTTTCTAAATTCCATATATATGCATTAGTATACTGTATTGGTGTTTTTCTTTCTGGCTTACTTCACTCTGTATAATAGGTTCCAGTTTCATCCACCTCATTAGAACTGATTTAAACTGATTTTTTTTTAATTTAGCATACATTTGAGGAGGTTTAGAAAGGAGCAGTGTTGACTTCTGCTTTTTGTCAAGATGGGTTAATAGAGACCTGATCTTCTTTCCCACCTGAAATAACAGCAACAAAAATGATAAGATATTCAGCTACGGTTTTTGAGACACTGGACATAAAGGGCAGTGGACCACAAGAATGGCTAAGACAAAAAGGCAAGTGGTTCTTAAGATTGCCCCAGGTCACTTCCTTGAGAGAGTTTTCAAGCTGTGGCATATGGAAAAAAGAAAAATACAAGTTTAACCAGCAAACTCTGAAATGAAGAATCCCAGGAGCACAAAGTTGCTGGTCTAAAGACAGGAGAGAGCTATAGAACTCTGGATACTGGGGAGGAGTTTTTTTCAGTATTCACCTGAGTACACATACATGTGAAGCAATTACTTAAGGTTAGGAAAAGAATCACTCGAAAAGATAAAAGGAAACAGTGTTTTGCACTCATACAAGGCTAGGAATAGAGCCTGTTCTCACCAATAATACTAGAAAATCTCATAATTCATAAGCTATTTGATGGAGCACACAAATTTTTTGGTCAGTGGTAATAATTGATCCTAGACTGAGGTCCAGCTAATAAATCTCAAAAGCAAGAACTGAAAGTATCCAACTCTTTCCAAGCAACTTAACTGTATCCTAGAGAAAAATTAAGAATTTCATAATAATATCAAAATATGGAGAATGTGACAATCTATAATTGTCAGTAAAATGTCACCAGGCATGAAAAGAAGTCAGAAAATATGACTTAAAATAAGGGAAGAATCAACCCATCAAAACTGACCCTGAACTCACATAGGTATATGCAGGTCAGGAAGCAACAGTTAGAACTGGACATGGAACAACAGACTGGTTCCAAATAGGAAAAGGAGTACATCAAGGCTGTATATTGTCACCCTGCTTATTTAACTTTTATGCAGAGTACATCATGAGAAATGCTGGGCTGGAGGAAGCACAAGCTGGAATCAAGATTGCCGGGAGAAATATCAATAACCTCAGATAATGCAGATGACACTACCCTTATGGCAGAAAGTGAAGAGGAACTAAAAAGACTCTTGATGAAAGTGAAAGTGGAGAGTCAAAAAGTTGGCTTATAGCTCAACATTCAGAAAACTAAGATCATGGCATCTGGTCCCATCACTTCATGGGAAATAGATGAGGAAACAGTGGAAACAGTGGCTGACTTTATTTTTGGGGGGCTCCAAAATCACTGCAGATGGTGACTGCAGCCATGAAATTAAAAGACGCTTACTTCTTGGAAGAAAAGTTATGACCAACCTAGATAGCATATTCAAAAGCAGAGACATTACTTTGCCAACAAAGGTCCGTCTAGTCAAGGGTATGGTTTTTCCAGTGGTCATGCATGGATGTGAGAGTTGGACTGTGAAGAAAGCTGAGTGCCAAAGAATTGATGCTTTTAACTGTGGTGTTGGAGAAGATTCTTGAGAGTCCCTTGGACTGCAAGGAGATCCAACCAGTCCATTCTGAAAGAGATCAGCCCTTGGATTTCTTTGGAAGGAATGATGCTAAAGCTGAAGCTCCAGTACTTTGGCCACCTCATGTGAAGAGTTGACTCATTGGAAAAGACTCTGATGCTGGGAGGGATTGGGGGCAGGAGGAGAAGGGGACAACAGAGGATGAGATGGCTGGATGGCATCGCTGACTCGATGGACGTGAGTCTCAGTGAACTCCGGGAGTTGGTGATGAACAGGGAGGCCTGGCATGCTGTGATTCATGGGGTTACAAAGAGTCGGACACAACTGAGTGACTGAACTGAACTGATCTGTATATTCCATCAGTACAAAGAGTTAAGTTCAGACACTTTATATAAATATATTTTAAAGAGTAGCAGAGAGACAGAAATACAAATTACACTTCTAGAATTAAAAACTAAAATATGTGAGATTAAAATTACATTGGATGGAATTATTGCCTGGTTAGATGTTATAGAAAATTAGTAAATTTGAAGACAAGGCAAAATAAAGTTGATAATAATTTCCAAAATGAAACAGAGGGAATTAAAAAATATATAACTAGAGAAACAGCAATTTAAACAGCTTCCAGAATTCTGAAACATATACAATAATGCCCAAAAGAGAGTAGAGAGGAATAGATAAAAATAGAAGAAATAGTGACCCCAGAGTTTTCTAATTTGATGAAAACTATAAATACACAGAACCCAGAACCCAAAAAATAGAGAAAACTTTGCCTGAAAAGAATAAAGATAACTTGCACATCATAATCCAATTGCTCAAAATCTGTTATAAAGAAACATCCTAAAAGCCAGTAGGGAAGAGAGTACATTATAGACAGAGAAACAAAGATGGAGATGTCAGCAGATTTTTTTTTAATATTAATAAAACAAGTAAAAAGACAGCAAAGTTAAAAGTATCGAAAGTAAAAGAAAAGGGGCAAAAACAAAACAAAACAAAACAAAAAAAACACAGCTAATCTAGAATTCTATACCCAGGGAAAATTTTATTCTAAGATGAAGGCATACAAAAGTTAAAAGAACATTGTCACCAGGAGATCTGCACAGCTGAAAATATTAAAGGAAGTCCTTCTTTCAGAAGTAATACGACACCAAATGGATATCTGAATCTATGTGAAGAAATGAACATGAGATATTGTAACTGCTTAGTTTATTTTATACCAATTGTATCTCAAATAAGCTTTTTAAAAAAATTTGCAATAAGATACTATTATATCTGTTACCTTGGTCTGTTACCAAGGTGGCCCATGCATTTCTCAACCAAGATAGATTCCCGAATAAGGGTTTCTAGGAGACTGGCAGGGCATATTATTGGTTGGGGTCTCCTCTTCCCTCTTGGCCTCTCCCAAATTCTTTCAGCTGGTGGTAACTTGTCAGTTCTCTTTTCCTTATCAGAAATTTCTGTTATGAGATAACTCATGCAAGTGATTATTACTGTCTGGCCAAGGTGGGAGGTTGTTGTTGTTGGTCTGAGGTTGTTCTTGGTCTCCCTAGAACATATTTCACAATGGCCAACATTAAAAATAAAATAAGATCATATCAAGTACTAGAGAGGACATAGAATAGCTGGAACCCTTCTATACTTCAGATTGACATGCACACTGATACAGCCTCTTTGGAAAACAAGCTGAGCAGTTACTTATGAAGTTGATTTCACATTTACTAAGTGTCCCAGTAACTATACTTTTAAATATTTACCTAAACAAAATGTAAACATATTAATCCCCAAACCTGTACACATATGTTTTAACAACTTTATTCATGATAATCAAAAACTAGAAACAACTCAATGCCCTTGAACCAGTGAGTGGATAAACTGGAATATTACTGAGCAGAAATAAAGGGAAACTATTACCAATATAGCAAACAACATGAATAAATCACAAACATATTATGCAAAGTGGAAGTGGCCAGACAGAGAAAACTATATATTATATGGTTCCACTTATGAGGTATTTTAGAAGAGGTTATATTATAAAAATAGAATAAAGATCAGTGGTTGGAGGGAGAAACTAACTTAAAATTTCAGCATAATGTCATTTTAGGGAGTGATAGAACTGTTCTATGTCTGGATTATGGTTATGTTTACATATACCTACCACTTTCAAAACTCACAGAAGTTTGAATTATACCATATGTATACTTTAAGTGTGAATTAAAAAATAATTAATAGTAAGTTGAGCCAGAAATAAATAATGATCCTGTCAGACAACTGACCTAATGTAACACAGGGAAAAATAATTAGATCACATTAATATATGTGCTCAAATGATCAAAAGGAAAGGTGACTAGATCACATTATCAATGTATACAATCACTTGCTAGAGGCCATGTACAAAATATAATTGAATAAAATAGAAATGAGGCAGCAAGACAGACTAAGTCACAATTGTAAAAAAACAGTGTGAAATGTTAAAAACCTTAATATGATCAACAATCCTTTCAACAGGAAAGTTCCAGGAAAAAACTAAGCAACAGCTTTTCAAAAAATGACTACACCTTGTAGGGAATAAATGATGAATATAATTTATAAAATATTTAATTCAGTTCAAAGTTTGTACCATCATCCACATCTGCAAAATATAGAAGAAAAGCATAGGTGAAAACTGAAAAACATCAATTGATGAATCTAAGATATAATCTTCTAGGAGATATACATCACAGAAGAGTGGTATGTTTTTCTCCAATGTATCTGCAATTTACAGCATATTTTCATAATCTAAGAATTCACTGGACAAGTGAGCATAGGATATAAAGCACTTTTCATATAGTGATACAAGGTAGTGGACCCTTAAATCCAATTTGTTGTCAACGTTTGTATAATGTACTTTACGGGAAGCTTTTGAGGGCAATTTGGCTAGACTCAGAAGAATGAACAAAGAAATGAGGAAAAGATATTTAATTCTTCTTTTTAATTTTTGCATTAATGTGGTGGAAAATTAAGGGTTATTGTCTTTGGTCAGCATAAAATCGGTGTCAAAATGGTTATTAAATATCCATCAAAATATGAAATCTTTATTTATTTCAATGCCCCTTATAATTATACACATATATTTCTTTAAGACAAAGGGCCTTATATTAACCACAGTGGTAAAAGGGCATGATATTTATGTGTTTTGAAAAATCTTTTTGAAAAAGATGGAGTTTTAAAATCACTTCCTCACTTTACTTTCATCTTAGTTTTCACAAAGTATTTCCATGAAAATTTACCATTATCTGAAAGGCCAACAGTTTTACCAAATGATTTTTATTTACTTTTATTTGCTTTTATGTTACACTCAATTTTTAAGATAATTGTTTCAGAATATGACTATTGCATTTTTAAATCTTCTCACCTGTAGTGTTTTATGCTCATTGCATAGGGGCTCATTTTCCTCTTCATTATGCAAAAAACCATTATATCAAATGTTCAAAAACAGTGTCGATAGAAAGAATATCATTTTCCTTTTTTCTCTCTTTTCTATTTATTGTATTTATAATATATGAGAAGATGGATGTTAACTGAACCTATTATTGTAATCACTTCACAACATATGTAAATCAGACCAGCATGTTATATTGGTTCAGTTCACAGTAGCTCAGTCGTGTCCAACTCCTTGTGACCCCATGTACAGCAGCACGCCAAACTTCCCTATCCATCACTAACTCCCAGAGCATGCTCAAACTCATGTCCATTGAGTTGGTGATGCCCTCCAACCATCTCATCTTCTGTCACCCACTTCTCCTCCCGCCTTCAGTATTTCCCAGTATCATGTTCTTTTCCAATGAGTCAGTTCTTTGCATCAGATGGCCAAAGTATTTGGGCTTCAGCTTTAGGATCAGTCCTTCCAATGAATATTCAGGACTGATTTCCTTTAGGATTGACTGGTTTGATCTCTTTGCAGTTCAAGGGACTCTCAGGAGTCTTCTCCAACACCACAGTTTCAAGGTATCAGTTCTCCAGCACCCAGCTTTATTTATGGTCCAACTCTCACATCCATACATGACTATGGGAAAAACTTATAAAATGAAGCATTTCAATTACCTCCCAATAAAACTTTGTAAAAAAGAGCAGTGTTGGACATGTTATCCATAGTATGCGTGACAAATTTTTTTCCACTGGAACACAGAATTCAGAAAACTTGGTCATCAGCAAATTTCAAATATGTGAATGATTATTCTAAGTTATAGCACAGATATAATGCAACAAATTCAGAGTAGAAAGATGAACTCCCTTAATACTTATAAAGTGGATACAGAGAGAAAGTAGATACAACATTATGTTAATCCAGGGACTTACAATAAAGCCACTTTCATTGTTGTAAAGAAGTCCCCTTGGAACACAGTAGATAAATGGAGATCAGCATTAATTTTAGAAAAAAACATGTGCAAAATACACTTTGCAATGTTTAATCAGATCAAAGTATGCCTATATATTGGAGAAGGAAATGGCAACCCACTCCAGTATTCTTGCCTAGAGAATTCCATAGACAGAGGAGCGTGGACTCGACTCTACAGTCCATAGAGTCACAAAAAGTGTCACAAAAAGTCAGACACGACTGAGCCAGTATCCATACCACATGCATATATATGAACTATACATGTAACTTGGAAATAGTGCCCTTTGCTTTACAAATGGGAAAACTGAATCCCAATACAATGGACTATTTTGCTCAAGAACAGACAGCTTGTTTGTGGAAAATTTTAGAGTTCAAATCCAGTTCCACAGTATCATATTATCTCCTTAATCGGGTACTTTATATTGGCATATCTTATGTAGTGATTAAGAGAATGAACTTTGAAACAAGACTGCCTGCTTTTGAATTCCAATTTGGTTATTTATGAGATCTGGGAACTTTTGCCTCACTGGCTTTCAGTACTCTTATCTATCAAATGGAGAAAATATTAATTCCTCCTTTATGGATTGTTAATAAGGCCAAATGAGTTAATACCTGTAAGCACTTAGAAGAGAACCTGGCATAAAATAAGTGTTGGCTACATCTCAATTATTTGTTTTATGAGCAGTAATTTCAGCAAATAATTATTAGACAGATACATATTCCGACTTTTGTTGTTTGAAGCTGAGTCACAAGTCAAACTTCATCCAAGACACATCACCATGTAGACTCTGTATGAAAGTGCTTTTACTCCCTACAATAGTAAGATACATAGATATATGAAAAAAAGTTGTTTTAACACTGTAAAAAAGCTGAGTTTTTAGTTTCAATGTACTTTTTGATCTTATAGAGGAAATGATACTGATTGTATAAAGCAAAGTGTTGGCTATTTGATTTACAACTTCTTTGTTAGATTGGTTTTCATCATTTTGGCCATTCTTTAAAGCACTTACAAACTACATTTCTCTTTTTCTTCTTTTGTTGTTGTTTCCAGGACAGTAAATAAGCCAGACTAAAGTTTCCAATGGCAACATTTGCTCCTTTATCACACAACCAGGATCTTTAGACTTGCAGCAAAAGCTTTATAAGTTGATAATAGAGGAGAGAAGAGGAATCGAAAGGGTTAGAATGGGAGCATTCTGCCTTCATTTCATACAGTGATTCTAAAGGAAGAATGGAATCGCAAGAATTCCTCTTTTAACTAGAGGTCAAACAGTTATGCCAATCACATTCATTGTGTTCTGCAAAGCTAGGTTTTGTCTGTATTCAAAAGTATAGATTTCCCTTATGCTAATCAGCTCATAGGCTCTAGCTGGCTGATATTCTTATAACAGTTACTTTGTGATCAGTAGCATCTGTGTTATAGAGAACTGAAATTAATGTTGTACAAGCCAAATATCAGAAAACTTCTATAATTATATTTGTTATATGAATTTAATCTCTTTCATGCAATTTATTATATTATCATTGTTATTGTTTATATGGTAGTTGTAGTTTTCTATCCTTTAATTATGTAACTATTGGAAGATGTTTCAGGTAGGAAGCAAAAATGTGATAATCAAGCTGTCACCAAGTTAGTTTGTCCTGGTGGATGGACATTGTAGTCTTGTATCATTTTTTTTTTCATGCTATGTGTTATTTTTAAAATGTTCAAAATACAGTGGAACTAATTAGTTGGAACACACAGTCCCGAAAAATGAGTAAAAACTGTTTGTAGTTGAGTGTGTAAGAAAGCCATGCTATTGCTAGGAAAATTGATTCTCAAAGCTGTAAGTGATCTTGTTGAAAAAAACCTGCAAGAATACATAAATTTAGAAACTTCATGTAACTGAATCATTCTACAAAGAAAACTGAATGGTAGTAAACTTTGTGCTTTCTTTCCTTGAAAAGAAAGTAATATCAATAGAAATCATGCTATCGTTCTGATAGCAAATGGTTAGCAGCAGAAGAGTTAAATAATTACTAATAGATTTTTCTAGAGATTCTTTTCTATAATTAATGTAAAGTTTCTTATTTGAGTTAATGTTCTCTTTTTTATTACTAACTCTACAGCAGGAAAAAAAATATCCTGAGAATTCATAAAATTTGGTGACATTCTAATGATTTCTATCTAGATGGAACTGAGAATTACAACTTTTAATAAGTGACACATGAATTTCATAAAGTTTTATGATCGTCTATTTCTTGATGATAAAAAGCTAAAAAGGTAAACAAAAATTTTTTAAAAGTGATTTACTAATTTCTCATAAATCTGTGGGGGGAGAGAGAGAATAATTAGTTATCTGTTCTCAGTTCTCTCCCATTTTAAAGCTGAGTTTCACTCATTAAGGAGTTTCATGTAGCAAATAATTTCTACCTTTGAGGAGAAAAGACATTGCCCTTGACCTGTGGAAATACAGCTTCAGTAGGGCCCATGCTCACAAGAGAAGCCCAGATGACTACGGGTTGTCTCACCTGAGGTCAGTGCGATATCTGCTTTCCCAGGTAATTATGCATCTAATTTCCTCAGCTTTGAGGCTCATAGTAATACAATTTGAAAAAAGTGGGTGGAGTAATTTGACATTAGTTTTATTTGGACTGAATCCAAATAAATAAGAATTGTGAAATGTTTGGAGATTTTAAAGTAATCAATAAGAAATGATGGCTCTAAAAGATAATTTATACATAAGAAAAAGGAAAGAGTATATCAGTACAAATTAACATTATTGATCAAACTCATTTCAGTCCAAATTTTCCAGAAATTAAAAAAAAAAAAAGAATCACCTGGTGCCAGATGACCTGTGATGAAAACTTCAGGATATTTAAATATAGATATTAAAATTTTGATAGTTGAGCCTGTAGAAAGGTGAAGAGCAGAAATATCCTATTCAGAAACTTATATGTCTAACTAAGGAAATCATTTTTGCAAAATAGAAGCAGCTAATCTGGAAATAATTATTCTGAATAATATTGTTATATGTGAAACACAACTCTCTGACATAGTAGAGAGAGTCAGTATGTCATTTCCCAAAACGGGGTTTGTATAACACTGTATGGTATAGGTATATTCTGAGATATTGGTGAGTATTTTTGTTTGTTTTAGGAATTGAAGTATACTTGATTTGCAATATTATATTAGTTTTAGGTGTACAACATAGTGATTTAGCAATTTTATATTCATAGATTATACTCCATTTAAACTATTGTCTGTATTTCCTGTGCTATACAATAATATATCCTTACAGTTTTACATAGTAGTTTGAATCTTTTAATTCCCTACTACTATATTATCCTTCCTTCCTTTCTAATCCTCACTTGCAACGAGTTTGTTTTCTGTATCTCTTGAGTCTGTTTCTATTTTATTCATATATATTTGTTTAATTTTTATAATACATGGATAAGTGCTTCAGTTCAGTTCAGTTCAGTCGCTCAGTCGTGTCAGACTCTTTGTGACCCCATAAACCGCAGCACGCTAGGTCTCCCTGTCCATCACCAACTCCCGGAGTCCACCCAGAACCATGTTCATTGTATCCGAGATGCCATCCAACCATCTCATCCTCTGTCATACCCCTCTCCTCCTGCCCTCAATCTTTCCTAGTATCAGGGTCTTTTCAAATGAGTCAGCTCTCCACATCAGGTGGCCAAAGTATTGGAGTTTCAGCTTCAACACCAGTCCCTCCAATGAACACCCAGGACTGATCTCCTTTAGGATGGACTGGTTGGATCTCCTTGCAGTCCAATGGACTGTCAAGAGTCTTCTTCAACACCACAGTTCAAAAGCATCAATTCTTCAGCACTCAGCTTGCTTCATAGTCCAACTCTCACATCCATACATGACTACCAGAAAAACAATAGCCTTGACTAGATGGACATTTGTTGGCAAAGTAATGTCTCTGCTTTTGAATATGCTATCTAGGTTGGTCATAACTTTCCTTCCAAGGAGCAAGGGTCTTTTAATTTCAAGGCTGCAATCACTATTTTCAGTGCTTTTGGAACCCAGAAAAATAAAGTCTGACACTGTTTCCACTGTTTCCCCATCTATTTCCCATGAAGTAATGGGACTGGATGCCATGATCTTCATTTTCTGAATTGAGTTTTAAGCCAACTTTTTCACTCTCCACTTTCACTTTCATCAAGAGGCTTTTTAGTTCCTCTTCACTTTCTGCCATAAGGGTGGTGTCATCTGCATATCTGAGGTTATTGATATTTCTCCCAGCAATCTTGATTCCAGCTTGTGTTTCTTCCAGTCCCGCGTTTCTTCCAGTCCCGCGTTTCTCATGATGTACTCTGCATATAAGTTAAATAAGCAGGGTGACAATATACAGTCTTGACGTACTCCTTTTCCTATTTGGAACCAGTCTGTTGTTCCATGTCCAGTTCTAACTGTTGCCTCCTGACCTGCATACAAATTTCTCAAGAGGCAGATCAGGTGGTCTGGTATTCCCATCTCTGTCAGAATTTTCCACAGCTTATTGTGATCCACACAGTCAAAGACTTTGACATAGTCAATAAAGCAGAAATAGATGTTTTTCTGGAACTCTCTTGCTTTTTCCATGATCCAGCAGATGTTGGCAATTTGATCTCTGGTTCCTCTGCCTTTTCTAAAACCAGCTTGAACGTCAGGAAGTTCACGGTTCACATATTGCTGAAGCCTGACTTGGAGTATTTTGAGCATTACTTTACTAGCATGTGAGATGAGTGCAATTGTGTGGTAGTTTGAGCATTCTTTGGCATTGCCTTTCTTTGGGATTGGCATGAAAACTGACTTTTTCCAGTTCTGTGGCCACTGCTGAGTTTTCCAAATTTGCTGGCATATTGATTGCATCACTTTCACAGCAGCATCTTTCAGGATTTGGAATAGCTCAACTGGAATTCCATCACCTCCACTAGCTTTGTTTGTAGTGATGCTTTCTAAGGCCCACTTGACTTCACATTCCAGGATGTCTGGCTCTAGGTCAGTGATCACACCATTGTGATTATCTGGGTCATGAAGATCTTTTTTGTACAGTTCTTCTGTGTATTCTTGCCACCTCTTCTTAATATCTTCTGCTTCTGTTAGGTCCATACCATTTCTGTCCTTTATCGAGCCCATCTTTGCATGAAATGTTCCTTTGGTATCTCTGATTTTCTTGAAGAGATCCCTAGTCTTTCCCATTCTGTTGTTTTCCTCTATTTCTTTGCATTGATTGCTGAAGAAGGCTTTCTACTACTATCTATATATTCTATGATATATATATCATACTTTTTATGCATTCATCTGTTGATGGACACTTAAGTTGTTTCCGTATTTTGGCTATTATAAATAATGCGGCTGTGAACATTGAAGTGAGTGAATCTTTTTGAATCATTTTATTTTCTTAGGATTTATACCCAGGAGTGGAATTGCTGGATCATATGGTAGTTTTATTTTTAGCGTTTCAGAATGCTTAAACTGTTTTCCATAGTGGTCACACCAGTATACATTCCTACCAACAGTGTACTAGGGTTCTCTTTTCTCCATAACCTCATCAACATTTATTATTTATGTTCTTTCTGATGATAGCCATTTCTGATATGTGTGAAATGATAACTGATTGTGGCTCTGACTTGCATTTCTCTGTTGTTTCGAGATGTCGGATATTTTTCATGTGCCTGTTGGTCCCCTGTATAACTTCTTTGGAAAAATATCTATCCAGTACTTCTACCCATTGTTAACTAGCTTTTATTAAAAAAAATGAGTTATATGAGCTCTTTATATTTTTTGGATGTTAACTCCTATTGGTCATATCATTTGCAAATATTCTCCCATTTAGTAGGTTGTCTTTTTATTTTGTTGATGACTTCCTTTGTTGTACAAAATCTTTTATGTTTAATTAGGTCCCAGTTGTTTATTTGCTTTTCTTTGCTTTAGGAGGAAGATCCAAGAAAATATTACTAAAATTTATGTAAAAAATTGTTCTGCCTATGTTTTTCTTCTGAGTTTCATTGCTTAGCTTTTAACACTAATTTCTAAAATAGCTTCTGTTAATTTAAGGATAAAAATTGTTGAGAATAAAAATTAATATGTATTGGGAATTGAGTATGAAAGATGTTTTCTAAAGGTTGAATACATTTTAGCTCTTTTCATACTTACATACGTTTATAAGGTAGCCATTATTTTTATCCTAGTATTATGGATAAGAAAACTAAGTTCATAAAGGGTATGCAAAAGCCACAAATATTACAAATAATGTAAAGCCAGAACATTACAAAAATTATTATATGTATATTCTGGATTATCTGGTTCAAAACACACCTTGAAATTTTAATGTCCAGACTAGCAATCTGGTTTGCATTAACTTTGATACCAGAGCCTCTGACTTGGGTTGGTTCACATTAATGGGAAAGGAGAAAGGAAGATTTAATGTATGGTACTTTAGTAAGCTATGTTTTCATGCCAAATAAATGCCACATAACTTTAGAAACTCCTGTAAAGCATTTTACAGTAGTTTGAAAATGAGGTAGTAGTGAGATATTTGTGTCATCACCAAACAGTAGTATGTGTCTGTCTGTTCTTAGTCACTCTGTCATGTTCATCTCTTTATGACCACATGGACTGCAGCCAGCCAGGCTCCTCTGCCCATGAGGATTCTCCAGGCAAGAATACTGGAGTGGGCTGCCATGCCCTCCTCCAGGGGATCTTCCCAACCCAGGGACTGAACCCTGAACTCCCACATTGCGGGCGGATTCTTTACTGTCTGAGCTACCAAGAAAGTCCAAGAACCCTGAGGGGGTAGCCTATCCCTTCTCAAGGGGATTTTCCCAACCCAGGAAATGAACCAGGGTCTCCTGCTTTGCAGGTGGATTCTTTACCAGCTGAGCTACCAGAGAAGCCCAAACAGCAGTATGCTGCTCCTAAGTCGCTTCAGTCATGTTCAACTCTATGCGACCCCCTAGACGTCAGCCCATTAGGTTCCTCTGTCCCTGGGATTCTCCAGGCAAGAATACCAGACTGGGTTGACATTTTCTTCTTCAGAGCATGAAAGTGAAAAGTGAAAGTGAAGTCGTTCAGTTGTGCCCAACTCTTAGGGACCCCATGGACTGCAGCCTACCAGGCTTCTCTGTCCATGGGATTTTCCAGGCAAGAGTACTGGAATAGGTTGCCATTGCCTTCTCCGACTGAGCCACTAGGAAGTCCCATTCTTTAGCTTATGTTTAGAGCTCCCAGGTGATTCTAATGTACAGTCACTGGCCAAAGGACAAAGTTCAAACTCTACTTTGGCACACTCAGCACTTTGGTCACTGCTTACAGCTCTATATTTTAATCTCTCTCTATAGGTAACCCCAAGCCTCTTCACACACACTCAAACTAATGCTTCCTCAATAAGTGGGCTATAGCAGTGTCCCTCAAACTTTAGACTGCATCAGAAGGACCTGTTAAAACACAAACTGCTGGCCTCTACCTCAAGAATTTCTTGAAACAGTTGGACTAGGGTGAGGGCCAAGAACCTGTATTTCGAACAAGTTCTTGAATAGGTAATATTAATACTATTGATAAAAGGAGCACAATTTAAGAACCACTGAGTTCTAGACCAGATCACTACATTATCCCTCTATATTTACCTGGAAAGCCATTCCATCTCCATCATCCTACTCTTGCCTGGTTAACATCTACTCTTCTTTCAAAACTTACATAAGAATTTGTGTTCAAGAAGCACATGCTCCTTCAACAAACCACTTCAAGGCATGTATTACCTACTATAAAACTTATCTGCCAAAAAAAAAAAACACACCACAGAAAGTTCTTAATGGTACACTTATGGACAGGGTAGATATCTGCAACCATATGCAAGTTCTTTTCTAAGAATTGGGGGAAGGGCCTCTGGGCAGGTGATTAGAAAATCATGAAAAAAGCAAATGGATAGTTGGTCAAGAAGAGTGAAATCTGGATTTCAGCCCTGACCAAGCCCTTGGTTAGGGAACCTTTATGCAAAGCACCACCAATTCCACAGCCAATCATGGCACCCCAGCACAGCATACCACTAAAAGACAAAGGAATAGCACTTTGACCAATCCTGGATTTGAGAAAGGGAGAAATAGTGGGAGGAAGGAGCAATAAGGCTATTAGAAAAGGAGTTTTGGAGGTTATCACACCTAAGTTCTGAGTCTTGAATTCTCTGCACATCAGGAGGACAAGAACTGTTCTTTTTTGTCTTTATAACCAGAGTGTAAGGTGCACTACAGATGTTCAACAAATGTCTGAATAACTCAAAATGACTAAATTTATATGAAGACTCTTGCTAATCTTTTTTACACAAAATAAATAAGTAAACACCCATAGCTTAAACCAAAACTGTTAAGTACTATCTAAATATTAACGTATTTGGTCTATACACTAATCAGCTAGAGGAAAGCATGAGTTATTCTAATAACCTGTTAGAAGATGAGACAAAGGAGCCTGGTGATAACACACTCAGACTTAATTAAAGTCTTTAAAATAAAAAACTTTGCATGACCTGATTCAAAGTTGATTCCCACAGTTGACTTCCTTAATAGAGACTAAATAATTTACAGGAATCTTGGAAACTAAGTCCAAGTCACAAATTTCACAATAAGAAACTGAGGTTCAGAGAAGTAGTGATTCAAACAGCAGTATAGGTATGTTTAATATAAAAGAATCTGACTACAACAGTCATTACAATATTCATTCTGTAAAGAATTATTTAATTTCAGCACAATATCAGAAATAATACAATAAGAATTTAAAACTTATTTTGTTTTAAAGTTTGCTTCATTTAGCATATAGAATTGTTTCATTCTTGAGGTTATAAGTAAAAAAAATTATCCTTCTTTTATATTTCTTTAAAAATATTTTTTATTACTTTTTACTTTACAATATTGTATTGGTTTTCATATATTGAAGAACTTTAAATTAAAAAGAGCTTAAAACAGCAATGAGAATTGATGGGATTGCTTGTGTTTTAAAACACCATTCAAGTTTGTAAAACATTGATCTAAACTGCCCAGCTGAATATTAATATTTTTGTAATAAATATATATTTAATGTAATTTCATGATTATTTCATGTGTATATCAAAGCAATAAGTAGACAAGTATAATGGAAAGATTTTTGAGAGAATTATTGCAAAGCAGGATAAATTGAATTTTATTAACTCCTCCAATTTCTAGCTGTGTGACATCAGAAATATTATCTAAAATTAATGCCTTTATATCTTTATTTTTATTACAAGTCTAACATGCCACATAGGTTGAATATGATTATGGTTCAATTAGATAATCACTTAATAATGCATCAATAACATGCCTTAAAATAATGTCCCATCAAATGTTCTTCATAAATATTTTCTTCCACTAATATGTATATGGTAGTATTGAGATAGCCTGGGACCTGGAGGCAAGGCCCTTTTCTGCAGTGCTTCAGAACACTTCAGTTCATTTGAGTCGCTCAGTCGTGTCTGACTCCTTGCGACCCCATGAATCACAGCACGCCAGGCTTCCCTGTCGCACATCACCAGTTCCCGAAGTTTACCCAGACTCACGTCCACCGAGTCAGTGATGCCATCCAGCCATCTCATCCTCTGTCGTCCCCTTCTCCTCCTGCCCCCAATCCCTCCCAGCATCAGGGTCTTTTCCAAAGAGTCAACTCTTCGAATGAGGTGGCCAAAGTACTGGAGTTTCAGCTTCAGCATCAGTCCTTCCAATGAACACCCAGGACTGATCTCCTTTAGGATGGACTGGTTGAATCTCCTTGCAGTCCAAGGGACTCTCAAGAGTCTTCTCCAACACCACAGTTAAAAGCATCAATTCTTCAGCACTCAGCTTTCTTCACAGTCCAACTCTCACATTCATACATGACCACTGGAAAAACCATGACTAGACTTGGTTAGACGGACTAGCCTTGACTAGATGGACCTTTGTTGGCAAAGTAATGTCTCTGCTTTTGAATATGCTATCTAGGTTGGACATAACTTTCCTTCCAAGGAGTAAGCGTCTTTTAATTTCATGGCTGCAATCACCATCTGCAGTGATTTTGGAGCCCCCAGAAATTAAGTCTGACACTGTTTCCATTGTTTCTCCATCTATTTCCCATGAAGTGACAGGACCAGATGCCATGATCTTAGTTTTTTGAACCTTGAGCTTTAAGCCAACTTTTTCACTCTCCTCTTTCACTTTCATCAAGAGGCTTTTGAGTTCCTCTTCACTTTCTGCCATAAGGGTGGTGTCATCTGCATATCTGAGGTTATTGACATTTCTCCCGGAAATCTTAATTCCAGCTTGTGCTTCTTCCAGCCCAGAGTTTCTCATGATGTACTCTGCATGTAAGTTAAATAAGCAGGGTGACAATATACAGCCTTGACGTACTTCTTTTCCTATTTGGAACCAGTCTGTTGTTCCATGTCCAGTTCTAACTGTTGCTTCCTGAACTGCATATAGGTTTCTCAAGAGGCAAATCAGGTGGTCTGGTATTCCCATCTCTTTCAGAATTTTCCACAGTGCTTACACCTGGACAAATGTCTCCTCCAGAAACAGAATAAAAAGAAACAATAAGGAACTAAAAATAGTTGCACATATGTGAAGCTGGGGCGGATCATTGTCAACAAGATACAAAAAGGGCAAAAACCCAGCTGTCACTTCTGAAATGTTCCAGGCAAAAGCCATGTACTGTGCATGATCACTGCACAGGGCACCACCAAGGGGAAGGCAGACCTCCATCTAGCCTGGCACTTCTCCAGCCTGATCCCTGAACCTACTCCTGAAAGTGAAAGTGAAGTCGCTTAGTCGTGTCCCACTCTTTGCAACCCCATGGACTGTAGCCTACCAGGCTCCTCGGTCCATGGGATTTTCCAGACAAGAATATTGGAGTGGGTTGCCATTTCCTTCTCCAGGGGATCTTTCCAGTCCAGGGATTGAACCGGGTTTCCCTCATTGTAGGCAGATGCTTTACCATCTGAGCTACTACCCCTGCTGCTGCTCCTGCTGCTGCTGCTAAGTCATTTCAATTCTGTCCAACTCTGTGCGACCCCATAGACAGCAGCCCACCAGGCTCCCCTGTTCCTGGGATTCTCCAGGCAAGAACACTGGAGTGGGTTGCCATTTCCTTCTCCAATGCATGAAAGTGAAAAGTGAAAGTGAAATCGCTCAGTCGGTCTGACCCTCAGTGACCCCATGGACTGCAGTCTTCCAGGCTCCTCCGTCCATGGGATTTTCCAGGCAAGAGTACTGGAGTGGGGTGTCATTGCCTTTTCCTACCCTTACCCCATTTAAAGAACCAGCTCACAATGACCTTCCACCCTCCAAGGAGCAAGCAAGGGAAACTGTTATTTGTTTTTCTCCCAATAAAGCCTTGCTTGAATTTGTTGTTTGGACTCATCAGTTTTTATTGATTAAGGAGTCTAAGAACCTGACTCAGTAACAGTACCAGACCTCCTGCAGAAGAATATCAATGATACTTCTGTGTATTCTTGCCACCTCTTCTTAATATCTTCTGCTTCTCTTAGGTCCATACTATTTCTGTCCTTTATTGAACCCATCTTTGCATTACTTTGCCAAGAAAGGTCCATCTAGTCAAGGCTATGGTTTTTCCAGTAATCATGTACGGATGTGAGAGTTGGACTGTGAAGAAAGCTGAGTGCCGAAGAATTGATGTTTTTGAACTGTGGTGTTGGAGAAGACTCTTGAGAGCCCCTTGGACTACAAGAAGATCCAACCAATCCATCCTAAAGGAGATCAGTCCTGGGTGTTCACTGGAAGACTGATGTTGAAGCTGAAACTCCAATACTTTGGCTACCTGATGTGAAGAGCTGACTCATTTGAAAAGACCCTGATGCTGCGAAAGATTGAGGGCAGAAGAAGAAGGGGGATGCCAGAGGATGAGATGGCTGGATGGCATCACCAACTCAATGGGCATGAGTTTGGGTAAACTTTGGGAGTTGGTGATAGACAGGGAGGCCTGGCATGCTGTAGTCCATGGGGTCACAAAGAATCAGACACGACTGAGTGACTGACCTGAACTGAACTGAACTGATGATACTAAGATTATAAAGACACCACCAGGGAAGCGGAACTCAGCTGGCACATTCAAAATGAGACATAATCTTAAATTGTTAGTGTGGGAGTTGCCAGATATCCATTAATGTTTATTTGGAGATAAAATGTGTACTGCTTCTTGAATAATCAGCAGTGTTCAGTTCAGTTCAGTTCAATTCAGTCGCTCAGTCGTGTCCGACTTTTGCGACCCCATGAATTGCAGCACACCAGGCCTCCCTGTCCATCACCAACACACGGAGTTTACTCAAACTCATGTCCATCAAATCAGTGATGCCATCTAGCCATCTCATCCTCTGTCGTCCCCTTCTCCTCCTGCCCCCAATCCCTCCCAGCATCAGAATCTTTTCCAATGAGCCAACTCTTCGCATGAGGTGGCCAAAGTACTGGAGTTTCAGCTTTAGCATCATTCCTTCCAAAGAATACTCAGGATTGATCTTCCTTAGAATGGACTGGTTGGATCTCCTTGCAGTCTAGGGGACTCTCAAGAGTCTTCTCCAACACCACAGTTAAAAGGCATCAATTCATTGGTGCTCAGCTTTCTTCACAGTCCAACGCTCACATCCATACATGACCACTGGAAAAACCATAGGCTTGACTAGATGGACCTTTGCTGGCAAAGTAATGTCTCTGCTTTTCAATATGCTATCTAGGTTGGTTATAACTTTCCTTCCAAGGAGTAAGTGTCTTTTAATTTCATGGCTGCAGTCACCATCTGCAGTGATTCTGGAGCCCAGAAAAATAAAGTCTGACACTGTTTCCACTGTTTCCCCATCTATTTCCCATGAAGTGATGGGACCAGATGCCATGATCTTAGTTTTCTGAATGTTGAGCTTTAAGCCAACTTTTTCACTGTCCTCTTTCACTTTCATCAAGAGGATTTTTAATTCCTCTTCACTTTCTGCCATAAGGGTGGTGTCATCTGCATTTCTGAGGTTATTGATATTTCTCCCGGCAATCTTGATTCTAGCTTGTGCTTCTTCCAGGACAGCATTTCTCATGATATACTCTGCATATAATTTAAATAAACAGAGTGACAATATACAGCCTTGTTGTAGTCCTTTTCCTATTTGGAACCAGTCTGTTTTTCCATATCCAGTTCTAACTGTTGCTTCCTGACCTGCATATAGGTTTCTCAAGAAGCAGGTCAGGTTGTCTGGTATTCCCATCTCTTTCGGAATTTCCCACAGTTTATTGCACTTCAGTATTCTTGCGTTGAGAACCCCATGGACAGTATTAAAAGGCAAAATGATAGGATACTGAAAGAGGAACTCCCCAGCTCGGTAGGTTCCCAATATGCTACTGGAGATCAGTGGAGAAATAACTCAAGAAAGAATGAAGGGATGGAGCCAAAGCAAAACAATACCCAGTTGTGGATGTGACTGGTGATAGAAGCAAGGTCCAATGCTGTAAAGAGCAATATTACATAGGAACCTGGAATGTCCGGTCTATGAATCAAGGCAAATTGGAAGTGGTCAAACAGGAGATGGCAAGAGTGAATGTCAACATTCTAAGAATCAGAGAACTAAAATGGACTGGAATGGGTGAATTTAACTCAGATGACAATTATATCTACTACTGTGGACAGGAATCCCTCAGAAGAAATGGAGTAGGCATCGTGGTCAACAAAAGAGTATAAAATGCAGTACTTGGATGCAGTCTCAAAAACGACAGAATGATCTCTCTTTATTTCCAAGGCAAACCATTCAATATCACAGTAATCCAAGTCTATGCCCCAACCAGTAACGCTGAAGCAGCTGAAGTTGAATGGTTCTATGAAGACCTACAAGACCTTCTAGAACTCACACCCAAAAAAGATGTCCTTTTCATTATAGGGGACTGGAATGCAAAAGTAGGAAGTCAAGAAACACCTGGAGTAACTGGCAAATTTGGCCTTGGAATACAGAATGAAGCAGGGCAAAGGCTAATAGAGTTTTGCCAAGAGAACACACTGGTCATAGCAAACACCCTCTTCCAAAAACACAAGAGAAGACTCTACACATGGACATCACCAGATGGTCAGCATCGAAATCAGATTGATTATATTCTTTGCAGCTAATGATGGAGAAGCTCTATACAGTCAGCAAAAACAAGACCGGGAGCTGATGGTGGCTCAGATCATGAACTCCTTATTACCAAATTCAGCAGTGTTACTTTTACCACATTTATATCTGTCACAAAACTAGGATAATTCCTCAAATCCTGACTATGGTATATGAAGTGAATGAAACAGTGTTATAAGGCAAAGGTCAGGAAGAGACTTTCTGGATGATTGGGAAAAGGTGCTTTACCACTCCATACCTGTACTATCCAACAGTAAGCAATGATCAGCTGGTGAGTTCTGATCTGCAACAGTCAGAGAGAAGAACTTTAAACAGAGAAACATCTTAAACAAATCTGGTGAGAAACAAGCCAAAAGGAACAAAGCACTAAAGGACTTGAATTTGCTTTTGGTGAAAAGATGGAAAACCTAGCTCAAATTCAAAGAAAAAGAAAAGAGAAATCACTACTTCAGAAAGTGACCTTCCTTCAAGATTCTTCCAGCATGAATCCAGTTCAAGGGAGTCCTTGGAAAGTACTGTTTTGATCATTATCGAGATGAAATCCCCTTTGAGTGCAAGCCACATGGTGTTTAATGTAAGGGAAAATGAGGACCCACTCCCAATTTAGTCTTTAAAATTAACAAGGCCACTTGCACAAGATAAGAAGGTCTTTGTTTTCACATAACAATTAGTAGGCTTGGAACAGATCATGCAGTCTTCCCAGGTGGTGCTAGTGGTAAAGAATGTGCCTACCAATGCAGGAGATGTAAGAAACATGGGTTTGATCCATGGGTGGGGAAGATCCTCTGGAGGAGGGCATGGCAACCCATTCCAGTGTTCTTACCTGGAGAATCCCATGGACAAGAGGAGCCTTGGCAGTCCATGGGGTCACAGAAGTCAGACACAACTGAAGCGACTTAAACCCACACCAACAGATCATGCAGTTCAATATAAAAACTCAAATGGATGGAAGACCTAAACAGACATTTCTCCAAAGAGGATATACCGATGTCCAACAAACACAAGGAAAGATGCTCAACACCACTAATTATTAGAGAAATGCAAATCAAAACTCTAATGAGGTATCACATCACATCTATCAGAATGACCATTATTAAAAAAATCTACGAACTCAACCATAAAAAGGAATGAAATTGGATCATTTGTAGTGATATGGATGGACCTAGAGACTGTCATACAGAGTGAAGTAAGTCAGAAAAAGAAAAATAAATATGACATATAAATTCATATATGTAGAATCTAGAAAATAGGTATACTTGTCCTATTTGCAAAACAGAAATAGAGATGCTGATGTAGAGAATAAAGGTATGGACACCAAGGGAGTAAAGGGGGAGAGTATGAACTGGGAGACTGAGGTATATATATACAATTGTAATCAACTGATTTCAATTGTATATATATATAATTGATATTAATTGTATATATAAACAATTGATACTATGTAAAAAATAACCTCAGATATGCAGATGACACCACCCTTATGGCAGAAAATAAAGAGGAACTAAAAAGCCTCTTAATGAATGTGAAAGAGGAGAGTGAAAAAGTTGGCTTAAAGCTCAACATTCAGAAAACTAAGATCATGGCATCTGGTCCCATCACTTCATGGGAAATAGATGGGGAAACAGTGGAAACAGTGTCGGACTTTATTTTTTGGGCTCCAAAATCACTGCAGATGGTGACTGCAGCCATGAAATTAAGACGCTTACTCCTTGGAAGGAAGGTTATGACCAACATAGATAGCATATTGAAAAGCAGAGACATTACTTTGCCAACAAAGGTCTGTCTTGTCAAGGCTATGGTTTTTCCAGTGGTCATGTATGGATGTGAGAGTTGGACTGTGAAGAAAGCTGAGCACCAAAGAATTGATGCTTTTAACTGTGGTGTTGGAGAAGACTCTTGAGAGTCCCTTGGACTGCAAGGAGATCCAACCAGTCCATCCTAAAGGAGATCAGTCCTGGGTGTTCTTTGGAAGAAATGATGCTAAAGCTGAAACTCCAGTACTTTGGCCACCTCATGCGAAGAGCTGACTCATTGGAAAAGACTCTGATGCTGGGAGGGATTGGGGGCAGGAGGAGAAGGGGATAACAGAGGATGAGATGGCTGGATGGCTCACCGACTCGATGGACATGAGTTTGAGTAAACTCTATGTGTTGGTGATGGACAGGGAGGCCTGGCGTGCTGCGATTCATGGGGTCGCAGCGAGCCGGACACAACTGAGCAACTGAACTGAACTGAACTGAACTAAAAATAGATAACTTATAAGAACCTACTGTATAACTCAAGAAACTCGACTCAGTGCTCTATGGTGTCCTAAATGGGAAGGAAAGCCCTAACAGAGGGCATATACATATAACTGATTTGTTTTGATAAGTGGGGACATACTCAGTAAATCTTTAATCCAACTTTCTGCTAATGGGTGGGGTTGTGTTCCCTCCCTGTTATTTGACCTGATGCCAAACTATGGTGGAGATAATGAAGATAATCGCAACCTCATTCAAAAGGTCCCATGCATACACTGCTGCACTGAGTGCCCCAACCTTGCAGCAGGCCACTGCCAACCCATGCCTCTGCCTGAAACTCCTGGATGTTCACGGGCCTCTGGGTCAGTCTCTTTTATGGTCACTGCTTCTTTCTACTGGGTCCTGGTGCGCACAAGGCACACAAACTATGGAAAATTCTTAAAGAGATGGGAATACCAGACCACCTGATCTGCCTCTTGAGAAATTTGTATGCAGGTCAGGAAGCAACAGTTAAAACTGGACATGGAACAACAGACAGATTCCAAATTGGGAAAGGACTATGTCAAGGCTGTATATTGTCACCCTGCTTATTTAACTTATTTGCAGAGTACATCATGCAAAATGCCAGGCTGGATGAAGAATAAGCTGGAATCAAGATTGCCAGGAGAAATATCAATAACCTCAGATATGCAGATGACACCACCCTTATGGTAAAAAGTGAAGAACTAAAAAGCCTCTTGATGAAAGTGAAAGAGGAGAATGAAAAAGTTGGCTTAAAACTCAACATTCAGAGAACCAATATCACGGCATCCAGTCCCATCACTTCATGGCAAATAGATGGGGAAATAATGGAAACAGTGAGAGACTTTATTTTGAGGCGCTCAAAAATCACTGTAGATGGTGACTGCAGCCATGAAATTAAAAGACACTTGCTCCTTAAAAGAAAAGCTATGACCAACCTAGACAGCATATTCAAAAGCAGAGACGTAACTTTGCCAACAAAAGTCCGTCTAGTCAAAGCTATGGTTTTTCCAGTGGTCATGTATGGATGTGAGAGTTGGACTATAAAGAAATCTGAGAGCTGAAAAATTGATGCTTTTGAACTGTGGTGCTGGAGAAGACTTCTGAGAGTCCCTTGGGCTGCAAGAAGACCAACTAGTCCATCCTGAACTGATTCTTGAACTGAACTGATTCCTGAATATTCATTGGAGGGACTGATGCTGAAGCTGAAACTCTAACACTTGGCCACCTGATGCAAAGAACTGACTCATTTGAAAAGACCTTAATGCTGAAAAAGACTGAAGGTGGGAGGAGAATGGGACAACAGAGGATGGGATGGTTGGATGGCATCACTGACTCAATGGACATGAATTTGAGTAAGCTCTGGGACTTGGTGATGGACAGGGAGGCCTGGTGTGCTGCAGTCCATGGGGTCGCAAAGAGTTGGACACAACTGAGTGACTTAACTGAACTGAACTGATACCTGATTTACTTTACTGGGCAGTAGAAACTAACATAACACTGAAATGTTATGTTAGCATAACAGGTAACATATTTTGTTACCTGTCAGAAGACTACTATACGATATCTCCCAGCATGCCTCATAATAATCGCTACATTCTTGATATTGAGATTTGATGTATGTACATGCATGCTAAGTTTCTTCAGTCATGTCCAACTCTTTGCAACCCCATGGATTGTAGCCCGCCAGGCTCCTCTGTCCATGGGATTTCCCAGGCAAGAGTACTGGAGTAGGTTTCTATGCCCTCCTCCAGGGGATCTTCCCCACCCAAGGATCGAACTCTGTCCCTTATGTCTCCTGCATTGGCAGACGGATTCCTTACCACTAGTGCCACCTGGGAATACACCAGAATTAACTGGTGTATCCAAATACACTGGAATTGATGTAATCTATATTCTATTGTGAATATTATACACTTTATATTGCCTATAAGTCTCTCTTGTTCTATTTTGTGTGAATGCAATAGCTCTCTAATTTGCATCACTCTTAACATACCTATCCAAATCTATCCTGAACTCTTTTGGTAAGAGTTATCACACTTTTAATGACTTGTTCAATTTTTTCAGCTTTATTTTAGGATCCATGCTGGTGGAACCATGTGTATTTTTTTTTTCATTCAATCCATAGCATCTATAACTCTATGAAAAAGTACATAATACATAGCTATTGACCAAATCTCTTAAGGAAGTTACATTCTGATCTAAAAAGTTAAGCAAGCAAAGAGCTTAATAATTTATTTTGTCATTGGAATACTTTGTATCTAATATTTATATTTATAACAGCTGTTTTATTCCAAGCTCTTTCACTAACCAGTAGAGAAATAGTTTCATACCTTGGGAAGCAATGATAGTTTTTCCCTGATGCTATGCAACTGAAACCAATTCATTCATTTATAAGTGACCTCATTCATTCATTCACCTATCCAGCTAATGTTTGCTGCTGCTGCTGCTGCTAAGTTGCTTCAGTCGTGTCCAAATGTGAGACCCCATAGATGGCAGCCCACCAGGCTCCCCTGTCCCTGGGATTCTCCAGGCAAGAACACTGGAGTGGGTTGCCATTGCCTTCTCCGAAGCTAATGTTTATTGATCCCCAAATGCCAGATCCCAGAAGCTAGACTGTTAGGCATATTTTATTGAATACTGAGTCCTGTTTTTGAATAACTCACTGTAGAGTGGACAAGATGAACTAAAAGCTAGTAATCAGAAAGTGAAGAGGAACTAAAAAGCCTCTTGATGAAAGTGAAAGGGGAGATTGAAAAAGTTGGCTTAAAGCTCAACATTCATAAAACTACGATTGTGGCATCTGGTCCCATCACTTCATGGGAAATAGATGGGGAAACAGTGGAAACAGTGTCAGACTTTATTTTTGGGGGCTCCAAAATCACTGCAGATGGTGATGACAGCCATGAAATTAAAAGACGCTTACCCCTTGGAAGGAAAGTTATGACCAACCTAGATAGCATATTCAAAAGCAGAGACATTACTTTGCCAACAAAGGTCCGTCTAGTCAAGGCTATGATTTTTCCTGTGGTCATGTATGGATGTGAGAGTTGGACTGTGAAGAAAGCTGAGTGCCGAAGAATTGATGCTTTTGAACTGTGGTGTTGGAGAAGACTCTTGAGAGTCCCTTGGACTGCAAGGAGATCCAACCAGTCCATTGTGAAGGAGATCAGCCCTGGGATTTCTTTGGAAGGAATGATGCTAAAGCTGAAACTCCAGTACTTTGGCCACCTCATGCGAAGAGTTGACTCATTGGAAAAGACTCTGATGCTGGGAGGGATTGGGGGCAGGAGGAAAAGGGGATGACAGAGGATGAGATGTCTGGATGGCATCACTGACTCGATGGACTTGAGTCTCAGTGAACTCTGGGAGTTGGTGATGGACAGGGAGCCCTGGTGTGCTGCAGTTCATGGGGTTGCAAAATGTCGGACACAACTGAGTGACTGACCTGAACTGAACTATAATTTTATAGTTTCTCTCATAGGGGCAAGTATAAGAGCTCTGAAAGCTTTTTAACTTTCCATAAGTTGTTTTAACATTGTATATACAAAACCCCATAGCTTAATTTTTCTCGCAGCTTTTTGACAAGAAGAGTAAACAATCATAAAACATTGAGGAAGGATATCTTGAGATAAATAGCACAGTAAAGTGGATTTGTTTGCCTCATATCAACCTCATCAAACTCACATCTTGTTAACAACTGTCCTCATCATTTGATTTTCTTTCCTCCCCTTGAATATTAGGAATATTATTCCTTACTCTATTATATACCCAATCTGATACACAGTACAGTTTTGGCATTAGCTGATTATCAGGGAACAGTGCACACTGTATGATGGTTTTGTCACACAATGTGCAACTTCTTAACTATTTATTTTCCTAAAAATAAAAAAGTGTTGACATAAGTCTGACACAGTAACATTATTTTTACTTTTTAAAATGTTACTATTGGAGTGTAATTGCTTGACAATATTGTGTTAGTTTCTGCTATACAACAAAGTGAATCAGCTCTGTGGATATGTATATTCACACCTTCTTGAGCTTCCCTGGCCCCATGCCACTGCTTTACATCATCACAGATTAACATTATTGTAAATGAAAAGTTCAGATGGTTTTAACATGATATCAACTCAAGGAAATGTATTTCCCAAGGTAGCTCACGATCACTGGTGTATTTACTGATAGAATGTTTTCCATGATGAGTTTCAGTGATCTTAACCCAACCTATCATTCTACTTGCCTTTTTGCCTACAGCTAAACATTGAGTTGACATCTTCATTGAGTTGTTTGCAGTACTACTTGGATGTACTCTTTGGGAATAACAGCTAATTTAGAACTCATTAGTAGGTACATTTAATTTACATGGCTCAGTTAAATGAGCAATATCTTACATGATTCTATAGTGAATCATCTGCCATCAGGTACATTTAACTTTGTTTTTCTTGCCAGAGTTGTGCAAAGGCCTATCTTGTTTTGCTTAACTTAGGTAATTGGATGTCAGTATCGGAGAAGGCAATGGCACCCCACTCCAGTACTCTTGCCTGGAAAATCCCATGGATGGAGGAGCCTGGTAGGCTGAAGTCCATGGGGTCGCTGAGGGTCGGACACGACTGAGCGACTTCATTTTCACTTTTCACTTTCATGCATTGGAGAAGAAAATGGCAACCACTCCAGTGTTCTTGCCTGGAGAATCCCAGGGACAGGGGGAGCCTGTTGGGCTGCCATCTATGGGGTCTCACAGAGTCAGACACGACTGAAGTGACTTAGCAGCAGCAACAGATTATGAATGCTATTACTTCATAGTTTACTTCATAATTTAATTCCTCTTCCAGGTCATCTAATACATCATATTACTTTGTGTGTATGTGTATGTGTGTGTGTGTGTGTGAGAGAGAGAGAGAGTCAGTGCACATCTTTCTGAAACTTAGAGTACTTAGGGCTGGTATTCTATTTGGTCTCTTCATTGTTTTTATTTTTTTTCCCCTTTGAACTTTTTACATTGTATTGGGGTATAGCTGATTAATGATGCTGTGATAGTTTCAGGTGAACAGCAGAGGGTATTCAGCAAAGGTAAACAGCCATATGCATGTCCACCTTCAGTTTCCTGATGGAATAACTATATTAATTTGCTTTTTTGTTTGACCACTATAAAAGGAAAATCATTAAGGCAGCTACCTGAATAAGGATAAGATATGATATCTAGGTATTCATATGAATGTTCATTATGCATAACATAGAAAAAATAAACTAAATTTTATCTAATTTGCATTGCACAAATACAAAACCATTATTTATTCTCTGGGATTTTATGTTACATTTATTAATCTTCTTTATTCAGTAGACTTTCATTCTTTCTTACATATTTTATTCATGAAATAAGTATTTGCTGTATACTTAGTATATTTCAGTCACTATATCAAATGCTGGTGATCAGTGGTTAACAAGGAAAATGTGGACTTGTTTTAACTTCTATGTAAAAAACAGACCAAAACCCAGAATTGTACATTGAGATAAGTATATATGAAGCCATACTCCTTTTTTCCACTTGAACTCTTAATATTCCCATTTTGGCTCTTCATTTTTTATAATTGAATACTTTGTATGTCAATTAAAGTTACCGTTCTACAGGATAATTAGCAAAAGCTTTATTGAAGAAATGACTTTTAATTTAAAAATATAAAGATGAGAAGAAACCAGCTAAGTGCAGAGTGAGAATATCAGTATTCCTGAAATAGCATATGTAATGATAATGAATTAAGAAAGAATTTTTTTTTTAGAAGAATTGAAAGGATAACAGTGTCCCTAGACATCAACAGTGACAAACGTCTAGGATGGAACTAGAAAAATAAGTTATGGTCAGATTTTATAGCACTATGAAGTCCATTTAAAATATATAAGTTATATCCTTAGAATACTGGAATTATCATTTTAGTGAGGGCATGATATTATCTTATTTAGGATCTGCAAAAGAAAGAGAAATAACATGAGAGTGGGAAGGCCAGTTAGGAAGCTAGTATACTAATCTTGGGAAGATATTAGGTTAAGAGAAGTGGTAATGAAACATGTAGTAGAGAGATTTCAGACAAATTAGTAGGATCAAATTTATGGGAGATATTAATATAAGAGGAGTAAACAGAAAGGATCATCATGAGCCAGATAAACACAATGGTGTGATCACTCACCTAGACCAGACACCCTGGAATGAAAAGTCAAGTGGGGCTTAGGAAGCATCACAACGAACAAAGCTAGTGGAGGTGATGGAATTCCAGTTGAGCTATTTCAAATCCTAAAAGAAGATGCTGTTAAAGTGCTGCATTCAATATGGCAGCAAATTTGGAAAACTCAACAGTGGCCACAGGACTGAAAAAGGTGAGTTTTCATTTCAATTCCAAAGAAATGCAATACCAAAAATGCTCAAACTACTGCACAATTGTACTCATCTCACACCCTAGCAAAGTAATGTTCAAAATACTCCAAGCCATGTATGAAACGAGATGCCAGTCCAGGTTCGATGCACGATACTGGATGCTTGGGGCTGGTGCACTGGGACGACACAGAGGGAGGGAATGGCGAGGGAGGAGGGAGGAGGGTTCAGGATGGGGAACACATGTATACCTGTGGTGGATTCATTTTGATATTTGGCAAAACTAATACAATTATGTAAAGTTTAAAAAAAAAATACTCCAAGCCAGGCTTCAACAGTGAACCATGAACTTCCAGATGTTCAAGCTGGATTTAGAAAAGGCAGAGGAACCACAGATCAAATTGCCAGCATCTGTTGGATCATCAAAAAAGCAAGAGAGTTCCAGAAAAACATCTACTGCTTTATTAACTATATCAAAGCCTTTGACTGTGTGGATCACAACAAACTGTGAAAATTCTTCAAGAGATGGGAATGCCAAACCACTTTACATGCCTCCTGAGAAATCTGTATGCAGGTCAAGAAGCAACAGTTAGAACCAGACATGGAACAACAGACTGGTTCCAAATCTGGAAAGAAGTACATTAAGACTGTATATTGTCACTTTGCTTATTTAGCTTCTATGCAGTATACATCATGAGAAATTATGGGCTGGATGAAGTGCAAGCTGGAATTAAGATTGCTGGGAGAAATATCAGTAACCTCAGCTAGGCAGATGACACTACCCTTAAGGCAGAAAGCAAAGAAGAACTAAAGAACCTCTTAATGAAAGTGAAAGAAGAGAATGAAAAAGCTGTCTTAAAACTGAATACTCAAAAAAGTAAGATCATGGCATCCAGCCCCATCACTTCATGGCAAATAGATGGGAAACCAATGGAAACAGCCACAGACTTTATTTTTTGGGCTTCAAAATCACTGCAGATGGTGATTGCAACCATGGAATTAAAAGAGGCTTGCTCTTTGGAAAAAAAGTTATGACCAACCTATACAGCATGTTGGAGAAGGCAATGGGACCCCACTCCAGTACTCTTGCCTGGAAAACCCCACGGACGGAGGAGCCTGGTAGGCTGCAGTCCATGGGGTCGCCAAGAGTCAGACACTACTGAGCGACTTCACTTTCACTTTTCACTTTTATGGACTGGAGAAGGAAATGGCAACCCACTCCAGTGTTCTTGTCTGGAGAATCCCAGGGATGGGGGAGCCTGATAGGCTGCCGTCTATGGGGTCACACAGAGTCAGACATGACTGACGCGACTTAGCAGCAGCAGCAGCAGATGGCGTGTTAAAAAGCAGAGACATTACTTTGCAGACAAAGGTATGTCTAGTAAAAGCTATGATTTTTCTAGTAGTCATGCGTGGATGTGTGAATTGGACTATAAAGAAAGCTGAACACCAAAGAACTGATGCTTTTGAACTGTGATGTTAAAGACTCTTGAGAGTCCCTTGGACTGCAAGGTGATCCAACCAGTCCATCCTAAAGGAAAGCAGCCCTGAATATTCATTGGAAAGACTCATGCTGAAGCTGAAACTCCAATACTTTGGCTACCTGATGTGAAGAACTGAGTCACTGAAAAAGACTCTGATGCTGAGAAAGATTGAAGTCATTTCTTCAATAAAGCTTTTGCAGGAGGAGAAGGGGATGACAGAGGATGAGATGGTGGGATGGCATCACCGATTTGATGGACTGGAGTTTTAGCAAGCTCTGGGTATGGACAGGGAGGCCTGGCATGCTGCATTCCATGGGGTCACAAAGAATTGGACACGACCGAGCGACTGAACTGAAACAGAAAGGAAAGAATGATTCATAGATTTTATACTTAAGCAATTAGTTGGAAGGTGGTATCTGGTAACTGAGAAGACTGACTTACTGGGAAATCTGGGAGTTGATGAGTCATTCTTCCATAGAAGGTTAGAGCTATTGCAAAATAAATGATTTAATTTTTAACAGTTTATATTTGATAATTATCTGTACTAGTGGAGAGGTCAAACTATGCAGATGGATATGAGCTTTTATAATACAAAGAAGAATATTGGAAGTATTTGGAAGATATTTGTCTGGAGCACCATTGGAGAGACAATAAGAGAACCAAACAAGGAGAATGTCAACATTTGGAGGATGTGTAGAGAGAAAGACAAGTGATCTGTTACTTAACAGAGTGAGCTCATGGAATATAAAAGGGAATAATAAACTGTATTAAATGAGGTAGTGATTCAGAATAAGATAAATACAGAGACATATTCACCTGCAATGCAGGAAGACCTGAGTTTGATACCTGGGTTGGGAAAATCCCTGGGAGAAGGGAATGGCAACCCACTTGAGTATTCTTGTCTGGAGAATTCCATGGACAGAAGAGCTTGTCAGGCTACAGTCCACAGCATCGCAAAAAGTCAGACACCTTAACATTCTTTGAATGCAGCAACTGTTTGGACATTGCTGAATATGAAAAGAGAAGTTTAAATTGAGTGTTAAGTAGAAAATCAAATTTGAGTGGTTAAAGTGGGAATATAGGTCTGAAAGTGAAGGTGGCAAGAATGGACAATTGTTCTTGGAGTTTGTCTCTGAAGAACACAAAAAGTTTAAGCTGTGACTGGGAGACTCAGAGGAGGTAATGGGACTTGGTTTGCAAATGCTTGAGATTCTGTATTATTTTTCAAAAATATTGGAGATGATTCATTAAAGATGTGGGAAATTCTGACTCTTCAGTGATTAAAATTAGTTACGTTCACAAGGAAATGTGATCCATAGCTCAAGTTTGACGATGAACTTGAAAAATGCTACTTCCATTAAAACAGAAAGAAAGAGGAAAAGATGAAAGCAAAATAGGTTAGGAGATTTAATTGCTGAAAATGAGAAAATTGGCTGGGAATGAAGAAGGAAAGATATTTGGGGCAGGAGGAGATTTGACAAATTATCTGAGATAGTGAGATCCAATACCCATTACATTTACAGTTGTGTAATAATCATCCACCATATGTGAGTGTCAGCCACGTGCAAGGCGGTATTTGAATAGCTGGGAAACATTGGTATGGAGATAGGCAGTCATAATTGCTTTCATTATTACAAATTAAAACAATATAGATGTAGAGGGGTGTACTGTAACAGGTGATTTTCTGCATCTGCTCAGGGATAGACACAGAGAAGGTGAATGGTAAGGAATCTTGGCACTGGGATGGCTCTAGGTCTGTGACCCCCTGATGTTTCTCTAGCTAACTTCCTAACTGATGTCTCCCTTAATTGTGAAGAATAATATAGATAAGACATGTTTCCATTTCCCAATTTTATTAAATCTTATTTCCATTTTTCTAATTTATTAGTTACATTAAAATGTTCTGATATCTTTTTAATTTTCTCACATTCCACTTCTCACTCTTCTGAGTCTGCTGCTCTAAATTATCATTCTTGTGAATATTTTTTATATCTTCTATACATAGAAAATCATGTATAGCATTGCCTTGAATGTTTAAAACTATGTAGTGATCAATTTATATCATTCTACCCAAGTGCGTCATAGCTCTTTTCTATTTTACCTGAAGCACATTATTCCATGTATCAATACAAAACAGTTTTGTTTGTTTATTTTTCTATTAAAAGGAGACCTGGGACCATTTTGGCAATCAATTTCCATACTATCTGGTACTCTGTCTATATCATCATGTCCCTTTGCCTCCTAAAAGTGACAATTTATGTATATATATACATATATGTATATATATATACATTATTATGTGTATATATATATACACATATATATATACACACACACACATGACACTCTCGGTTTCCTTTAGTCAGAATGATCCATCCATATTGTTGCATGTGCCTAAGATTTTTATTTTTATTTCAGATGATGTTTCATATTATGTGAATATTATATTAATATTATAAACTATTTCATATTCTATTATGCTAGAATTTGTTAACCCTTTCTACATTTAAGGGCATTTGAATTGTTTCTAACTTTGAATAATGTCCTGAAGGATTGTCATGTACGTATCTTTAGGTGCATGCTATGCTATGCTATGCTAAGTCGCTTCAGTCATGTCCGACTCTGTGTGACCCCATAGATGGCAGCCCACCAGGCTTCCCCGTCGCTGGGATTCTCCAGGCAAGAACAATGGAGTGGGTTGCCATTTCCTTCTCTAATGTATAAAAGTGAAAAGTGAAAGTGAAGTCGCTCAGTCATGTCCGACTCTTAGCGACCCTATGGACGGCAGCCTACCAGGCTCCTCCGTCCGTGGGATTTTCCAGGCAAGAGTACTGGAGTGGGGGGCCATTGCCTTCTCCCACTTCATGGGAAATAGATGGGGAAACAGTGGAAACAGTGTCAGACTTTATTTTTCTGGGCTCCAAAATCACTACAGATGGTGACTGCAGCCATGAAATTAAAAGACACTTACTCCTTGGAAGGAAAGTTATGACCAACCTAGATAGCATATTCAAAAGCAGAGACATTACTTTGCCAACAAAGGTCCGTCTAGTCAAGGCTATGGTTTTTCCTGTGGTCATGTATGGATGTGAGAGTTGGACTGTGAAGAAAGCTGAGCACTGGAGAATTGATTCTTTTGAACTGTGGTGTTGGAGAAGACTCTTGAGAGTCCCTTGGACTGCAAGGAGATCCAACCAGTCCATTCTGAGGGAGATCAGCCCTGGGATTTCTTTGGAAGGATTGATGCTGAAGCTGAAACTCCAGTACTTTGGCCACCTCATGTGAAGAGTTGACTCATTGGAAAAGACTCTGATGCTGGGAGGGATTGGGGGCAGGAGGAGAAGGGGACGACAGAGAATGAGATGGCTGGATGGCATCACTGACTCGATGGACGTGAGTCTCAGTGAACTCCGGGAGTTGGTGAGGGACAGGGAGGCCTGGCGTGCTGTGATCCATGGGGTCGCAAAGAATTGGACACGACTAATCTGATCTGATCTGAGGTACATATTTCTTTGTGTATATTCCACAGATGGTATTATGAGTCATAGGATATATGCATTTACTGCTTTATGGGATCTTACTAGACAATATTCCAGTATAGTGGATATACTGATTTATACTTCTGTCAGTGCTGAATGCCAGTCCAATTTCTCTACATCCATGATCTACTCTATTAGGATTAGTACTTTTCATGTCCTATTTTAAAACACTTTGTCTTCCCCAATGCCATACCATATTATTTGCTAGAAGCTTTGGTATTTTAATTCTTCAGTTCAGTTCACTCACTCAGTCATGTCCGACTCTTTGCAATCCCATGAATCGCAGCACACCAGGCTTCCCTGTCCATCACCAACTCCCGGAGTTCACTCAGACTCACGTCCATCGAGTCAGTGATGCCATCCAGCCATCTCATCCTCTGTCGTCCCCTTCTCCTGCCCCCAATCCCTCCTAGCATCAGAGTCTTTTCCAATGAGTCAACTCTTCGCATGAGGTGGCCAAAGTACTGGAGTTTCAGCTTCAGCATCATTCCTTCCAAAGAAATCCCAGGGCTGATCTCCTTACAATGGACTGGTTGGATCTCCTTGCAGTCCAAGGGACTCTCAAGAGTCTTCTGCAACACCACAGTTCAAAAGCATCAATTCTTCAGCACTCAGCCTTCTTCACAGTCCAACTCTCACATCCATACATGACCACAGGAAAAACCATAGCCTTGACTAGACGGACCTTTGTTGGCAAAGTAATGTCTCTGCTTTTGAATATGCTATCTAGGTTGGTCATAACTTTCCTTGCAAGGAGCAAGCGTCTTTTAATTTCATGGCTGCAGTCACCATCTGCAGTGATTTTGGAGCCCCCAAAAATAAAGTCTGACACTGTTTCCACTGTTTCTCCATCTATTTGTGATTGGACCAGATGCCATGATCTTAGTTTTCTGAATGTTGAGTTTTAAGCCAACTTTTTCACTCTCCTCTTTCACCTTCATCAAGAGGCTTTTTAAAAAGTCCCTCTTCACTTTCTGCCATAAGGGTGGTATCATCTGCATATCTGAGGTTATTGATATTTCTCTCAGCAATCTCTTACATACATATTTTCACAACAAATTCAGAATGTGTTTTTCCATATGTTGCAGTTATAGATCAAAATCTATGTTTCTCACTTAAGGACATTCAATTGAGTGGGCAGTTTTTATCGAAAAGTCCAGCCTTTGCTTTTAACTTTGTAGGGTCTTCTTTTTCATTATCCATTGCCATTTGTGTTTTGTTTTTGATTATATGGTTTATTTGCCTATGCTTGAGCAAAACCTGTATTGTCTTAATTCTGTATGTTATTAATAAATTTTGATAAATTTTGTCATTAAAACTTGTTTTTATCAACATTGCATTAGATATTATTGATCTTTTGGATTACTATATAAATTTTGGATTCAGCTTAAATTTACACACACATACACATGCGATATAGTGCAAGTGTGTATATGTGTTTTATGATCATGATATTAAGTATATATAGATTTAGAATTGTCTTTTCATTTTGGTGGATCGGTCTTATTCTTTTATTTCTAAAAGTTTGATTCTTAAACCTGAAACATACTCTTTGTTGTGTGAGTTGTTTTGCTTTGTTTGTTTTGGTTATTAATAACCCATTTATTTTTGCCATCATTTTGCTTCAATATTTCTGAGTCCTTATATTTAGATGCATGCTTTCAGCCAAAATATTTTGCTACATTTTTAAAATTAATGTGACCACTTTTATCTTTTAATTACAGTAGTTACATAATTTAAATATAATTTCTAACATATTTGGGTCTAAATCTACCATCTGTCATGTCTCTTTTTGTTTACTATAAAAATTTTAAATATTGCTTTATATTATACCATTTTGTTACATATTGTGCCAGCAGAAAATTATAGTATAAAATTGGCTGATTAAAAACTGCTATTTTGTTCACCTCCTGACAAATTCAAGGATCTTTGAACACTTAAATGCATATATTCCCTTCCAAATAGATAGAAACAAATATATTCCCTAAATATGCATATACATACATATATATATATTACATTATTACCATAATATATTTTAGGTGTATATATACTTTTAATGCTGGAGAAGGGAATGGCAACCTATTCCAGTATTCTTGCCTGGAGACTCCCATGGACATAGAGCCTGGTGGGCTATACAGTCCATGGGTTCGCAGAGTCAGATACCACTGAAGTGACTTAACACACACACGTATACGTTAGATGACAAAGGACTTCATTAATTTTTGTATATTACATATTCATTTAATGTATTCATAAATTTATCACTTCTGTTTCTCTTCATTTCTATTTTTATTTTATCCAAGAATATTTTTCTTTGTGAAGAACTCCATTAATATAACTTATGATCTACTGGAAGGGCTTTCCTGGGAGCTCAGATGGTAAAATATCTGCCTGCAGTGAGGGAGACCCTGGTTGCAATCCCTAGTCAGAAAGACACATTTTTTCAATTGTTTCTCTGTAAATGAATTTGGCCTTCATTTTGGAAATAAATAGGGCCAAGATACTAAAAAATTCTATAATTAACAATAATTTTATTGTTAAAATTTATTGTAAAAAATTCTATAATTAACAATAACAATAATTTTAAAAGAATGCACACAATAAAGAGGCTTAGATGAAGTGGAGAGAGCTCAGGGACACCTGAGTGATGGCCTAAACTGGTGATGGTTCCTTTCTGCATTAGTCATGCCTCAGTGACTTAGAATGGATGAAGTCTCTAAGTAAGATAATATACAATGTACTCATTTTAACAATTATATTGTTTCCTGTTAACTTCCAGGTAAAAATATTTAAAGATAGCTATGCTGAGAAGGGGATGACAGGGGATGAGATGGCTGGATGGCATCACGGACTCGATGGAAATGAGTTTGAGTGAACTCCGGGAGGTGGTGATGGACAGGGAGGCCTGGCATGCTGTGATTCATGGAGTCGCAGAGTCGGACACGACTGAGAGACTGAGCTGAACTGAACTGATGCTATCTTCATTATCCCCTAACATTGAATATTTTGTTTTTGAAATGTTTCTTTTTATTCCATGTAATGCATTTCTTAAATTACAACAAAATATCTGTTCATTATATTTAATATATTAATACAATTATGACTAAAAATCTGTCATTACATTCTTTCATTTTTATCTTTTCATAATTTTCTAAAGGTTCTTCAATATTTCTTTGCTTGATTAAATACAAATGTAATCAAGAATGTATTCAAAACTATGGTCAACTTACGTTAATGCAATCAATTTATAAACAACCAGAAACCTAGAAAATATTAGAATGTGAAATTTACTTAAGTTCTTGGAAACTTATAGTTTTGGCTGATTATTTAAAGAATGCTACATCTGTGTGCTGACCATATAAAAAGTGGTTGATAATATAAGCAACAAAATTAACAAACTGTTTAAAGAAGCTATTTTGGAAAGAAGTTTTCTTTATTTATGAGGCCCTTGCATAAAAAGATCAAAACTTTTTAAAAGTTAATCTAACAGCACCCCTTCATATTTTTATCATTTATATTATTTATTTAAAATCCTCAAATTATCACTTTACTTTGAAGGATATTTTGACAGTTTCAAAAGTAAAATTTAACTCTTACAGGGAAAATTATAGAAACTAAAAATACTCAAAGGGAGGGTATGGGGAGGGAGGAGGGAGGAGGGTTCAGGATGGGGAACACAGATATACCTGTGGCGGATTCATTTCGATATTTGGCAAAACTAATACAATATTGTAAAGTTTAAAAATAAAATAAAATAAAAAAAAATACTCAAATCAGTTTGAGAGAGGTTTTGAGAATAATTCCCCTAAAGAGTGTTTAACTTTTGTTTAACAAAAGTAAGATTTGGCGATTAAGGGCAATGCTTCAATATATTGAGAAGAAACAATCATACGTTAGATACATAAATTTGCTATTTTACTATAAAACCAGTGTATTATAGCTGCAACTTAAGTACAGTTTTAACTAACCTAATTTGTTATAAATCCAGAGAAAAATATTTTATTAAACTCTTTCAGTAAGAAAATTGCAAAGTCTTTATTCAAGGCATAATTTGGATTTTAATAAAGTAAATGCAGATTTGTATTTTTTGACACAAAAGTTTGTGTAGTGTTCACAAACTTTTGGGTAAGACTATTAAGGGGTTTATTTTATAAGTGTTGGCAGAATATTATAACAAAAATATGGTGGTGCAATAATAAGCTTTTCAGAAGCTGCTAGGATATTCTCAAAAATATGTTATTTTTTTTTTCCTTTCTTCTTTATGCAAGTTTGTGTGTCAGTTAATTTGTTAGGTTGATTGGCTGATTTTTCTTCAGGCTTCTTTAATAAATTGATCACTTATTAGTGAATATACTTTGATGTTTCTAGTTTGGGGGGAATTTTATTTATTTTTAAATTTATTTATTTTAGTTGGAGGCTAATTACTTTACAATATCGTACTGGTTTTTGCCATACCTTGACATGAATCAGCCGTGGGTGTACATGTGTTCCCCATTCTGACTCTCCCTCCAACCTCCCTTTCCATACCATCCCTCAGGGTTATCCCAGTGCATCAGCCCTGAGCACCTTGTCTCATGCATCGAACCTGGACTGGTGATCTATTTCGCATATGATAATATACATGATTCAATGCTATTCTCTCAAATCATCCCACCCTCACCTTCTCCCAGAGTCAAAAAGTCTGTTACATCTGTTTTTCTTTTGCTATCTCTCATATAAGGTCATCGTTACCATCTTTCTAAATTCCATATGTATGTGTTAATATACTGTATTGGTGTTTTTCTTTCTGACTTACTTGACTCTGTATAATAGGCTCCAGTTTCATCCACCTCATTAGAACTGATTCAAATGCATTCTTTTTAATAGCTAAGAAATATTCCATTGTATATATGTACCACAGCTTTCTTATCCATTCATCTGCCAATGGACATCTAGGTTGCTTGCAAATCTACTATCAGCTATTCATTTTTGTAGAAATTATACTTTTAAACAGATGGAATAATGAAATTATTTTTAAAATTTCATTACATTGTTCATCATATGTATCTATCAATTATTTTTTCTGTCTCCTGTACATTTATCTGTCTATCCATTCATCCATAATTGCTTCTTACTGTTTATATAATTTTCAGTTTTGACTTTTAAAATACTAAATATTGTAGGGAAAATTTAGTTTTCATATGCAGACACATTTTGTATGAGCTATTGAGTTGTTATTTAGTTGCTAAGTTGTGTCTGACTCTTTTGCAACCCCATGAACTGTCCCAGGCAAGAATACTGGAGTGGTTGCTACTTCTATCTCCAGGGAATCTTCTCTACCCAAGGATCAAACCTGTGTCTCCTATCTTGACAGGCAGACACTTTACCACTGAGCTATCAGGGAAGCCAAAACTATTGAAAATCATAGCTGTTTCACAATTCAAAAAAGTTTTGTTAACAAGGAAATAAATTGACTGATATTATATTGTATTTACAATATACTGAAGATCTGAAAATCATGATTAGAAAGTTTTTTTAAATCTTTTTGTTTGTATTTTTTATTTGAGATATTTCATTTTTAGAACAGTTTTAAGCTTACAGAAAAATTAAGAAGATAATATGCCCCTTACCAGGTTTGCCCTGTTATTAACATCTTGCATTAGTATGGTACATTTATAATGATTAGTACATCAAATCTGATACATTTCCCAGTTTTTATCTAAAGTCTTTTTTTTTTTTTTGCTTAAGGATCTCACCCAGAATATCACATTAAATTTCTTTGTTTTGCCTCCTTAGGCTTTTTTGACCATGACAAACTCAGAATTTACTTGTTTCTGATGATCTTGACTGTCTGAAGTGTTACTGATCAAGTATTTTGTAGAATTACTCTCTATCAAAATTTGTCTGATTTTTTTGTCAAGATTAGAATGGATTTATGAATTTTAAGGCAGAAGACCAGAGAGGTAAAATGTCATTTTAATGACATCATGTTAAGTATATATACTACCAACTTATGTTTACATCTATATGAGCTTCCCTTATGGATCAGATAATAGAGAATCTGCCTGGGATGCAGGAGACACAAGTTTCATCCTTGGGTCACGAAGATCCCCTGGAGAAGGAAATGGCAACCCACTCCAGTATTCTTGCCTGGAGAATCCCAAGGGCAGAGGAGCCTGGCAGGCTACCGTCCATGGGTTTGCGAAGAGTCAGATGCAACTGGGCAACTAACATTTTCACTATGTTTACAAAGGATTCATTTGCAATAACATTAGATTTTCAGGTTGCAGTCTTCACTGCTTGGGAATGCTGGGATCCTGTCTTCTAAATTATTTTTTTAACCATATACATTGAAGTTCATGTGCTGTAAATCTCAGAAAAGCTTGACAATTGCTTAATGTCATTTACTGACCACTAAGGTATTACACAAAATAGTTTCATTACCCTTAAACTCCCTTTGTACCTCACCTATTCCACCCTACTTCCTGACTCTGAACCCATGGCTACCACTGATATTTTTATTATCTCTGTAGTTTTATCTTTTCCAGAATGGCATATAATTGAAATCATAGACTATATAGCCTTTTTAGACTGGTTCTTTTCACTTAGCAATATGCAGTTCAGGTTTATCCAAGACTTTTTGTCCAAAATGCAGTACTTGGATGCAATGTCAAAAATGACAGAATGAACTCTGTTCGTTTCCAAGGCAAACCATTCAATATCACAGTAATCCAAGTCTATGCCCCAACCAGTAACGCTGAAGAAGCTGAAGTTGAACGGTTCTATGAAGACCTACAAGACCTTTTAGAACTAACACCCAAAAAAGATGTCCTTTTCATTATAGGGGACTGGAATGCAAAAGTAGGAAGTCAAGAAACACCTGGAGTAACAGGCAAATTTGTCCTTGGAATACGGAATGAAGCAGGGCAAAGGCTAATAGAGTTTTGCCAAGAGAACACACTGGTCATAGCAGACACCCTCTTCCAACAACACAAGAGAAGACTCTACACATGGACATCACCAGATGGTCAACACAGAAATCAGATTGATTATAGTCTTGGCCGCCAAAGATGGAGAAGCTCTATAGAGTCAGCAAAAACAAGATGAGGAGCTGACTGTGGCTCAGATCATGAACTCCTTATTGCCCAATTCAGAATTAAATTGAAGAAAGTGGGGAAAACCACTAGACCATTCAGGTATGACCTAAATCAAATCCCTTATGATTATACAGTAGAAGTGAGAAATAGATTTAAGGGCCTAGATCTGATAGATAGTGTGCCTGATGAACTATGGACAGAGGTTTGTGACATTGTACAGGAGACAGGGATCAAGACCATCCCCATGGAAAAGAAATGCAAAAAAGCAAAATGGCTGTCTGGGGAGGTCTTACAAATAGCTGTGAAAAGAAGAGAAGTGAAAAGCAAAGGAGAAAAGGAAAGATATAAGCAGCTGAATGCACAGTTCCAAAGAATAGCAAGGAGAGATAAGAAAGCCTTCCTCAGCAATCATGCAAAGAAATAGAGGAAAACAACAGAATGGGAAAGACTAGAGATCTCGTCAAGGAAATTAGAGATACCAAGGGAACATTTCATGCAAAGATGGGCTCGATAAAGGACAGAAATGGTATGGAACTAACAGAAGCAGAAGATATCAAGAAGAGGTGGCAAGAATACACAGAAGAACTGTACAAAAAAGATCTTCATGACCCAGATAATCATGATGGTGTGATCACTGACCTAGAGCCAGGAATGTGAAATCAAGTGGGCCTTAGAAAGCATCACTACGAACAAAGCTAGTGGAGGTGATGGAATTCCAGTTGAGCTATTTCAAACCCTGAAAGATGATGCTGTGAAAGTGCTGCACTCAATATGCCAGCAAATTTGGAAAACTCAGCACTGGCCACAGGACTGGAAAAGGTCAGTTTTCATTCCAATCCCTAAGAAGGGTAATGCCAAAGAATGCTCAAACTACCGCATCTCACACGCTAGTAAAATAATGCTCAAAATTCTTCAAGCCAGGCTTCAGCAATATGTGAACTGTGAACTTCCTGATGTTCAAGCTGGTTTTAGAAAAGGCAGAGGAACCAGACATCAAATTGCCAACATCTGCTGGATCATCAAAAAAGCAAGAGAGTTCCAGAAAAACACCTACTTCTGCTTTATTAACTATACCAAAGCCTTTGACTGTGTGGATCACAATAAACTGTAGAAAATTCTGAAAGAGATGGGAATACGAGACCACTTGACCTGCCTCTTGAGAAATCTGTATGCAGGTCAGGAAGCAACAGTTAGAACTGGACATGGAACAACAGACTGGTTCAAATAGGAAAAGGAGTACGTCAATGTATATTGTCACCCTGCTTATTTAACTTATATGCAGAGTACACCATGAGACACACTGGGCTGGAAGAAGCACAAGCTGGAATCAAGATTGCCAGGAGAAATATCAATAACCTCAGACATGTAGATGACACCACCCTTATGGCAGAAAGTGAAGAGGAACTCAAAAGCCTCTTGATGAAAGTGAAAGTGGAGAGTGAAAAAGTTGGTTTAAAGCTCAACATTCAGAAAACTAAGATCATGGCATCTGGTCCTATCACTTCATGGGAAATAGATGCGGAAACAGTGGAAACACTGTCAGACTTTATTTTTTTGGGCTCCAAAATCACTGCGGATTGTGATTGCAGCCATGAAATTAGAAGATGCTTACCCCTTAGAAGGAAATTTATGACCAACCTAGATATCATATTCAAAAGCAGAGACTTTACTTTGCCAACAAAGGTCTGTCTATCAAGGCTATGGTTTTTCCGGTAGTCATGTATGGATGTGAGAGTTGGACTGTGAAGAAAGCTGAGTGCCTAAGAATTGATGCTTTTGAATTGTGGTGTTGGAGAAGACTTGAGAGTCCCTTGGACTGCAAGGAGATCCAACCAGTCCATTCTAAAGGAGATCAGTCCTGGGTGTTCATTGGAAGGACTGATGCTAAAGCTGAAACTCCAGTACTTTGGCCACCTCATGAGAAGAGTTGACTGGGAGGGATTGGGGGCAGGATGATAAGGGGACGACAGAGGGTGAGATGGCTGGATGGCATCACTGACTCGATGGATGTGAGTTTAAGTGAACTCTGGGAGTTGGTGATGGATAGGGAGGCCTGGCGTGCTGCAATTCATGGGGTGGCAAAGATTCAGACACGACTCAGCAACTGAACTGAGCTGAAGTTTTTTGTGTTTTAATAGCTCATTTCTTTATTTTTTGGTGTGTGTTCATTTTTAATTGGAGTATAACTGTTTCATGATATTGTGTTATTTTCTGCTGTACAACAAAGTCAATCAGCTATATGTATACATATATCCCCTCCCTTTTGAGAACTCCCTCCCACCTCCTTATCCCACCCCTCTAGGTCATCACAAAGCACAGAGCTGGGCTCCTTGTTTCTTACAGTAGCTTCCCACTAGCTATCTATTCTACACATGGTAGTGTATATAAGTCAGTGCTACTCATCCTCCCCTCCCCTCCTTTGTATCCACATGTCCATTAGCTACACCTAGCTACACCTGTGTCTCTATTCCTGTACTGCAATTAGGGCAGGAATTAGTTTTTTCTAAATTCCATATAAATGTGTTGTTTCTGAGTCACTCAGTTATGTCCAACTCTTTGCTACCCCATGGATTGCAGCATACCAGGCTTCCCTGTCCTCCACCATCTCCTGGAGCTTGCTCAAATTCATGTCCATTGAGTTGGTGATGCCATCCAACCATCTCACCCTTGTTGCCCCCTTCTCCTCCTGCCTTCAAATCTTTCCCAGCATCAGGGTCCTTTCCAGTGAGTCAGCTTTTCCCATCAGGTGGCCAAAGTATTGGAATTTCAGCTTTAGCATCAATCCTTCCCATGAATATTCAGGGTTGATTTCCTTTAGGATTGACTAAGGGACTCGCAAGAATCTTCTCCAACACCACAGTTCAAAAGCATCAATTCTTTGGCACTCGGCCTTCTTTATGGTCCAACTCTCTCATTTATATATGACTATTGGAAAAACCATAGCTTTGACCTTTAAGATCTTTGACAACAAAGTAATGTCTCTGCTTTTTAATACACTGTATAGTTTTGTCATAGCTTTACTTCCAAGGAGCAAGCGTCTTTTAATTTTATGCCCACAGTCACCACCCACACTGATTTTGGAGCCCAAGAAAATAAAGTTTGTTACTGTTTTCATTGTTTCCCCATCTATTTGCCACGAACTGACTTCAGCAATGTGTGAACCGTGAACTTCCTGATGTTCAAGCTGGTTTTAGAAAAGGCAGAGGAACCAGAGATCAAATTGCCAACATCCGCTGGATCATGGAAAAAGCAAGAGAGTTCCAGAAAAACATCTATTTCTGCTTTATTGACTATGCCAAAGCCTTTGACTGTGTGGATCACAATAAACTGTGGAAAATTCTGAAAGAGATGGGACTACCAGACCACCTGATCTGCCTCTTGAGAAATCTGTATACAGGTCAGGAGGCAACAGTTAGAACTGGACATGGAACAACAGACTGGTTCCAAATAGGAAAAGGAGTATGTCAAGGATGTATATTATCACCCTGCTTATTTAACTTATATGCAGAGTACATCATGAGAAATGCAGGACTGGAAGAAACACAAGCTGGAATCAAGATTGCTGGGAGAAATATCAATCACCTCAGATATGCAGATGACACCACCCTTATGGCAGAAAGTGAAGAGGAACTCAAAAGCCCCTTGATGAAAGTGAAAGTGGAGAGTGAAAAAGTTGGTTTAAAGCTCAGCATTCAGAAAACGAAGATCATGGCATCCAGTCCCATCACTTCATGGGAAATAGATGGGGAAACAGTGGAAACAGTGTCAGACTTTATTTTTGGGGGCTCCAAAATCACTGCAGTTGGTGACTGCAGCCATGAAATTAAAAGACGCTTGCTCCTTGGAAGGAAAGTTATGACCAACCTAGACAGCATATTCAAAAGCAGAGACATCACTTTGCCAACAAAGGTCCGTCTAGTCAAGGCTATGGTTTTTCCTGTGGTCATGTATGGATGTGAGAGTTGGACTGTGAAGAAGGCTGAGCACCAAAGAATTGATGCTTTTGAACTGTGATGTTGGACAAGACTCTTGAGAGTCCCCTGGACTGCAAGGAGATCCAACCAGTCCATTCTGAAGGAGGTCAACCCAGGGATTTCTTTGGAGGGAATGATGCTGAAGCTGAAACTCCAGTACTTTGGCCACCTCATGCAAAGTGTTGACTCATTGGAGAAGACTCTGATGCTGGGAGGGATTGAGGGCAGGAGGAGAAGGGGACGACAGAGGATGAGATGGCTGGATGGCATCACTGATCTATGGATATGAGTCTGAGTGAACTCCGGGAGTTGGTGATGGACAGGGAGGCCTGGCGTGCTGCAATTCATGGGGTCGCGTAGAGTCAGACAGGACTGAGTGACTGAACTGAACTGATGAGACCAGATGCCATGATCTTAGTTTTTTGAATGTCCAGTTTTAAGCCAACATTTTTCACTCTCCTCTTTCACCTTCATCAAGAGGCTCTTTAGTTCCTCTTCACTTTCTGCCATAAGGGTGGCATCATCTGCATATCTGAGATTAAATGTGCTAATACGCAATATTTGTTTTTCTTTTTTTGATTTACTTCACTCTGTATGACAGTCTATGGGGAGATCCACACCATTACAAATGACCTAATTTTGTTCCTTTTTATGACTGAGTAATATTCCATTGTATATATGTTCCACAACTTCTTTATCCATTCATCTGTCAGTGGATATTTAGGTTGCTTCCATGTCCTGGCTATTGTAAGTAGTGTAACAGTGAACTGTGTGGTACATGTGTCTTTTTGAATTATGGTTTTTCTCAGGGCATATTCCCAGTAGTGGAACTGCTGTGTCATATATTAGCTCCATTTTTAATGTTTTAAGGAGCCCCCATACTGTTTTTGCATAGTGACTGTATCAATTTACTTTCCCACCAACTATGCAAGAGGATTATTTTTTTATATCCTCTCCAGCATTTATTGTGTGTATATTTTAGATGATGGCCTTTTTGGCCGGTATGATATGATATCTTGTTACAGTTTTTATTTGCATTTCTCTAGCAATGAGTCATCTTGAGCATCTTTTCATATATTTGTGGCTATCTGTTGTCTTCTTTGGAGAAATGTCTGTTTAGTGCTTCTGCCCATTTTTGATTGAGGTGTTTGTTTTTCTAATATTGAGCTACATGAGCTGCTTATGTATTTTAGAGATTAATCAGTTGCTTCATTTGCAATTATCTCTCCCATTCTGAGTGTTGTCTTTTCATCTGGTTTATGATTTCCCTTGCTGTGAAAAAGATTTGAGTTTTGTTTATTTTTGTTTTTATTTTTTATTATTCTAGGAGGTGGGTCAAAGATGATCTTGCTGCGTGCAATTTATGTCAAATAGTGTTCTGTCTTTGTCTTCCTCTAAGTGTTTTATAGTGTCTGGCCTTACATTTAGGCCTTCAATCTGTTTTGAGTTTATTTTTGTGCATGGGTTAGGATGTGTTATAATTTCATTATTTTACATGTAGCTGTCCAGTTTTTCTAGTGCCACTTATTGAAAAGACAGTCTTTTCTACACTGTATATTCCTGCCTGCCTCCTTTGTCAAAGATAAGGTACTCATAGGTAGGTGGGTATAACAAAGCCCCAGAGGGGCTTTCTATCCTGCTCCATTAATCTATATTTCTGTTTTTGTGCCAATACCATACTGTCTTGATTATTGTAACTTTGTAGTATAGTCTTAGGGCAGGGAGCCTGATAACTCCAGCTCTAATTTTATTTCTCAAGATTGTTTTGACTTTTCAGGGTCTTTTGTGTCTCCATACAAATTGTAAAATCCTGTTGTTCTGGTTCTGTGAAAATTGCCATTGGTAATTTGATAGGGATTGCCCTGAATCTTTAGATTGCTTTGTGTAGTATAGTCATTTTCACAATACTGATTCTTACAATCCAAGAACATGGTGCATCTGTCCATCAGCTTGTGTCATTTTTGACTACTTTCATCGGTGTCTTATAGTTTTCTGCATACAGGTATTTTGTCTCCTTACGTAGGTTTATTCCTAGGTATATCATTCTTTTCATTGTAATGGTGAATGGGATTATTTCCTTAATTTCTCTTTCTTATCTTTTATTGTTAGTGTATAGGAAAGCAAAAGATTTCTGTGTATTGGTTTTGGATCCTGTGTCTTTGCTAAATTTGTTGGTTAGCTCTTATAATTTTCTGATTGTATCGTTAGGATTTTCTATGTACAGTATCATGTTGTCTGGAAACAGAGGGGGTTTTACTTCTTCTTTTCCAACCTAGATTCCTTTTATTTATTTATTTATTTTTTCTTCTCTGATTGCCCTAGTTAGGACTTCCAAAACTATATTGAATAATAATGGCAAGACTGAATACTCTGGTCTTATTCCTGATTTTAGAGGCAATGCTTTCAGTTTATCACCATTGAGAATAATGTTTACTGTGGGTTTGTCATATATAACATTGATTCTGTTGAGGTAGTTTCTCTATGCCTTCTTTATAGAGAGTTTTTTTTTTTTAATCATAAATGTGTGTTGAATTTCATCAAAAGATTTTTCTGCATCTATTGAGATTATCATATGGATTTTATCCTTCAATTTGTTAATTTGGTGTGTCACACTGATTGATTTGCATATATTAACGAATCCTTGCATCCCTAGGATAAATCCCACTTGGTCATGAGGTACGATCCTTTTAATGTGTTGTTGAATTCTTGTTTATGTTTCTTTAAGTAAGCTTTTTATTAAGATTTTCAGAAGAGTTGCAAAATGGTAATAGATTTCTTATAGAACTTCCACTGCTTTTTCTGTTATTAACATCTAATATCTGTACAGTGCATTTATTAAAATTCATGTACCATTTGTTAAAATTCATGTACCATTAAGACATTGTAATTAGCAAAAGTCCATATTTTATTCAGATTTGACCCCTGGGTGAGGAAGATCACCTGGAGGAGGAAATGGAAAACCACTTCAGTATTCTTGCCAGGAAAATGCCATGATCCCATGAACAGAGGAATCCATGGGATTGCAAAGAGTCAGACATGACTGGGCAATTAGGCACACACACATATCATATTTTGTGGAACTAAAGCTTATACTACGTGAAGAGTTCACTTTAAGAAAAAGAATAAAAAATTAGATCAAGGTATGTGTATAGATAGAGCATATTCTTTTAAATCTTTTTTCATTATACATCATTAGAATATATTGAATATCAAATATAATAACCTGTGGTACATAGTAGCATTTCACATTCATAGTAGCACTTCACTTCACATTCCACGATGTCTGGCTCTAAGTGAGTGATCACACCATCGTGATTATCTGGGTCGTGAAGATCTTTTCTATACAGTTCTTCTGTGTATTCTTGCCACCTCTTCTTAATATCTTCTGCTTCTGTTAGGCCCATAACATTTCTGTCCTTTATTGTGCCCATTTTTGCATGAAATGTTTCCTTGGTAGCTCTAATTTTCTTGAAAAGATCTCTAGTCTTTCCCATTTTCCTGTTTTCCTCTATTTCTTTGCAGTGATCACTGAGGAAGGCTTTCTTATCTCTCCTTGCTATTCTTTGGAACTCTGCATTCAGATGCTTTTATCTCTCCTTTTCTCCTTTGCCTTTCACTTTTCTTCACAGTTGTTTGTAAGACTGCCTCAGACAGACATTTTGCTTTTTTGCATTTCTTTTTCTTGGGGATGGTCTTGATCCCTGTTGCCTGTAAAATGTCATGAACTTCCATCTATAGATCTTCAGGTACTCTGTCTGTCACATCTAACCCCTTGAATATATTTCTCATGCCACTGTATAATAGTAACGGATTTTATTTAGGTCATACTTGAATGGTCTAGTGGTTTTCCCTACTTTTTTCAATTTAAGTCTGAATTTGGCAGTAAGGAGTTCATGATCTGAGCCACAGTCTGCTCCCAGTCTTTTTTTTTTTTTTTTCTTTTGACTGACTGTGTAGACCTTCTCCATCTTTGGCTGCAAGGAATATAATCAATCTGATTATGGTATTGATCATCTGATGATGTCTATGTGTAGAGTCTTCTCTTGTGTTGTTGGAAGTTGGTGTTTGCTATGACCAGCGTGTTTTTTTGGCAAAAGTCTATTAGCCTTTCCCCTGCTTCATTCTGTACTTCAAGGCCAAAGTTGCCTGTTACTCCAGGTGTTTCTTGATTTCCTACTTTTGCATTCCAATCCCTTATAATGAAAAGGACATCTTTTTTGGGTGTTAGTTATAGAAGGTCTTGTAGGTCTTCGTAGGTGTATCCATGATACTACAAATGGGATTATTTCACTCTTTTTTTATAGTTGAGTAGTATTCCATTGTGTACATATACCACATCTTCTTTTCATCTTTCAGTGGACATTTAGGTTGTTTCCATGCCTTGGTGATTGTAAATGAAACTTATGTATTATTAATATAATTTCCTCTTATCCAGATTCCAAAAGTATTCTGCAGCAACCTTAGAAGCACCCAACATGAGAAGTATAATAGAGGGTAAATTTGAGTGGTCATATTTGGTTACAGTTAAAATAACTTCCTTTGGCAAACTTACAAAAGCATATGACCATGTTAATACACTACTAGGGGTCTTTCCAGGGCATTAGAAGGATCTCAATTAAGCGAAGGACCCTGAAGCTTAAAATGAATCTGCTGAGCATTGTGCTGGTGTTTGCTCACTTAACCTAAGAATGTCCATTAACAAATTATCAGAAATATCCTTTATAATATAAAGGACTAACTGGCCATCACCCAGCACAAAACAAGACTCTGAGGACTTAGAACTTTAAAGAAATATTGATTGCAGTAGAGTCCTAAGTCTGGTGCATGGAAGATCTAAGGCTAAAAAGATTTGGTTGGACCTTTGTGGTGGGAGATACAAAATATCTAAGGGACAGCATGAAGGTTCTTCCCTTTGAGGGAGAGAGAGTAAAATAATCGAGGGGTGTTGAAGACAATCATCATCATGAAGACACTTTCTTGGCTTTGGTCCTATAATGAGGAGACCAGAGTTCCTCCACTTTAGCATTCTAAGGTTACCTGAAATTGTAAACTTTCGTCCTGTCTGTGGTGTCTGCAGACATTTATAAAAAGTCCTAGACACACAAGTAACCTTGCTTGATAGATGTAAAGAAGATTTCATAAGTATTTGATGAAGATTGAGTAACAGACAGGAAGGCCATCCTGGACAGTGGAAAAGCATGAGTCAGAGCGATGAACCTGTGAAAAACCACCACACACCCAGGGAATAGTGACTTTAGTGGGCCTGGGAGGAAATAATGGGTGGAAGGAAGCATTCAAAGGTGAAGTATGTTGAGATGGTGGTTGAGACTAAGGAATTTGGACACATAGTATATTTCAGGCTGATAACTCAGTTGGGAAATAATCCATTTGCAATGTAGGAGACCCCGGTTTGATTCCTGTGCTGAGAAGTTCCCCTGGGGAAGGGATAGGCTGCTCACTTTAGTATTCTTGGGCTTCCCTTGCAGCTCAGCTGGTAAAGAATCCATCTGCAATGCGGGAGACCTGGGTTCATTCCCTGGGTTGGGAAGATCCCCTGGAGAAGGGAAAGGCTACTCACTCTAGTACTCTGGCCTGGAGAATTTCATGGACGTGTAGTCCTGGGGTCACAAACAGTCAGACAGGACTGGGCCGCTTTCACTTTCACTTTCATATTTCAGGCTAGAGAATGAGAGGATCTTTGATACTATGAGACATGAGGATATTTATTTCAGTACAAATAAAATGTATCCAAATTTCACGATTTAAAAAGTATATTATTTATTTCAGAGGAAAATGTCCCCCAGCATAAATCCAGTAGTTTGTTTGTTTGTTTGTTTGTTTGTAACAGCACTTGGATGGCCTAAATGAGCTAACACATATCTATGACAGGTTTGGTGAAGTTAAACAAAACCAGTCAGAAATCATTCTTAGGCATACAGGTGATCAGGCATATAGTGATCAGATGTTAGATTTTATGTCTGAGCCTAAATAATTTTACCCAAAACTATTCCAAATGTATAAACACAGACAGAGTCACTAGAATGTGGAAGAAAATAAACTCTTAAATTCTATAGTAACTTCCCCATTCTTGAAAATCAGGATGGTTTCATGTATTTTAGTGGCATTAACATCTAGGCCATATTGTTATGAAAAGGTAAACTTGTGTTTAATCAACAACTTGTGAATCTTAAACTTGTAAGATAACAATTAGTGTAATTATTAACCAGAGAGAAATATTAAGCCAAATCAAATGAAGCAGTGGTTTATTTCTCACATTTTTATATTTTGCATGTTTTCCCATAGGATTCTCTTTTACAAGTCCCCTTTTCAGTGAGACTGGGTGCATTCCTCCTGCAGCGAGCTGCCAGCACAGGAAACAGGCTACCCAAACATGGTAGGGACATTTATGTTATCTTTTGTTTTCCCGCCTGATATTTTCAAACATTTTTTTAAGTCCAAAGTTGGGGTGTTTTTAGTAAAAAGAGCACAACTGAAAAAAAAAAAAAAAGATGAAGACTTTTTTTCCATTTTAATAGAGTGGACAAAAACTATCAAATTTTTATTCAGACACATCCACAATGCACATTCTTGCTCTTCACTACAGGAGTCAATGAAATGAGGACATACCATTACTCCCAGGAGAGCTATAGAAAGAAAAAAAGTTATACTTGGCAATACACTTTGGATTATGCTTAACACATTTATATAGGGAGGAGAGTGTACACATAAATATCATGGACTGAAAAAAAATTTAGTACTTTCCACGGATGATAAATTGTGCTCAATTTACCAACCTGTTTTAGGGTCAAGTCAACATATTCTAAGTTGAGCTCAAGAACTCTGACAGTAAATCTTATTATACATATATTTTTTTAATGAACAATTTACAAATAATTTTAAAGTAATCGGACATAGGGATGAGCCTTTAGTGCAGTCTAAAGTTCAGAGCCTTTTATTTCTGATTTCTAAGTATTTACATGGATTATAGATGATGTCATTGCTATTTAACAGCTTGCTTACTTTCTAGATTTTTAAATAAAAGCTAGTTATACAAGTGATATATTTCAAGGAAATTGAAGCTATCTGAGATTACATGTAGGCAAAACCCTTGCCAGGAGAGATGAATTTCATTATTTCTGACATGTATAAACCATCATAAAATTCTATTACAAATATATCTACAAATAAGGCCACATCTCTTTATAGTAAAAGGTTGGACAGGTGAAATAGATTTCACTGCACTTAACACTTTTCAGTATTATCAACTTGTTCAAGTGTTTTCTTCAACTTGCATGAAACTTCTCTCTCTTGTTTCTCTTTCTGTCAATGTGACTGTTCCTTTACTGCTGCATCTAGTTTTGCTTGCTGTTTATAAGTTACTAGAACCAGGGAAAGTTTATGAGAGTAACTTCACTTTTTCCTACATAGTATACACTGCCTGAAGTTTGCAAAAGTCCAGAAACATTTGTTCCTGAGTAATAAATTGTGCTGTCATATGAGAATCATGGCAAAGGTGCCACTTTCTTTGAGTTTATCCCACTTTATTGAGCTTGTTGGATATGCATATTACTATTTTTCATGGTATCTGGTAAATTTGGGATCATTATTTCTGCAAATATTCTTTCTGCTCCCTTTTTCCTTTCCTAGGACTACTATTGTGCATACGTTACTACTCTCATGATATTCCTCAGATCTCTTTTCATTTTTCTTCATGTTTTTTTTTTCTTTCAGTTTTTCAGACTAGAAAATTTCATTTGACCCATTTTCAAGGTCACTGGTTCTTTCATCTGGATCACCATGCTGTTTAGCGCCTGTACTGAATTTTTCATTTGGGTTCAGTTCAGTTAAGTCTAGTCACTGAGTCATGTTTGATTCTTTGCTACCCCATGGACCACAGTGCGCCAGGCCTCCCTGTCCTTCACAAACTCCCAGAGTTTACCCAAACTCATGTCCATTGAGTCAGTGATGCCATCCAACCATCTCATCCTCTGTCATTCCCTGTTCCTCTTGCCCTCAATCTTTCCCAGCATCAGGGTCTTTTCAAATCAGTCAGTTCTTCAAATCAGGTGGCCAAAGTATTGGAGTTTATTTCAACATCAGTCTTTTCAATGAACACTCAGGACTAATCTCCTTTAGGAGGGACTGGTTGGATCTCCTTGCAGTCCAAGGGACTCTTAAGAGTCTTCTCCAACATTACAGTTCAAAAGCATCCATTCTTAAGTGTTCAGCTTTCTTTATAGTCCAACTCTCACATCCATACATGACTACTGGAAAAACCCTAGCCTTGACTAGATGGACCTATGATGACAAAGTAATGTCTCTGCTTTTGAATATGCTATCTAGGTTGGTCATAACTTTCCTTCCAAGGAATAAGCATCTTTTAAGTTCATGGTTGTTATCACCATCTACAGTGATTTGCAGCCCCAAAAAATAAAGTCAGCCACTGTTTCCCCATCTATTTGCCATGAAGTGATGGGACCAGATGCCATGATCTTCATTTTCTGAATGTTGAGCTTTAAGCCAGCTTTTTCACTCTCTTCTTTCACTTTTATCAAGAGGATCTTTAGTTCTTCTTTGCTTTCTGCCATAAGGGTGGTGTCATCTGCATATCTGATGTTATTGATATTTCTCCCAGCAATCTTCATTCCAGCTTGTGCTTTGTCCAGCCCATCATTTCTCATGATATACTCAGCATATAAGTTAAATAAGTAGGGTGACAATATACAGCTTTGATGTACTCCTTTCCCAATTTGGAACCAGTCTATTGTTCCACATCCAGTTCTAACTGTTGCTTCCTGACCTGCATACAGATTTCTCAAGAGACTGGTCAGGTGGTCTGGTATTCCCATCCCTTTCAGAGTTTTCCACAGTTTATTGTGATCTCCACAGTCAAAGGCTTTGACATAGTCAATACAGCAGAAGCAGATGTTTTTCTGGAACTCTCTTGCTTTTTTGATGATCCAATGGATGTTGGCAATTTGGTCTCTGGTTTCTTTGCCTTTTTAAAAACCAGCTTGAATTCGAACCCAAAACAATAAAGTAAATGGCAACGGGATCATACTTATCAGTAATTACCTTAAACGTAAATGGGTTGAATGCCCCAACCAAAAGACAAAGACTGGCTGAATGGATACAAAAACAAGACCCATACATATGTTGTCTACAAGAGACCCACCTCAAAACAGGGGACACATACAGACTGAAAGTGAAGGGCTGGAAAAAGATTTTCCATGCAAATAGGGACCAAAAGAAAGCAGGAGTAGCAATACTCATATCAGATAAAATAGACTTTAAAACAAAGACTGTGAAAAGAGACAAAGATGGTCACTACATAATGATCAAAGGATCAATCCAAGAAGAAGATATAACAATTATAAATATATATGCACCCAACACGGGAGCACCACAGTATGTAAGACAAATGCTAACAAGTATGAAAGGAGAAATTAACAATAACACAATAATAGTGGGAGACTTTAATACTCCACTCACACCTATGGATAGATCAACTAAACAGAAAATTAACAAGGAAACACAAACTTTAAACGATACAATAGACCAGTTAGACCTAATTGATATCTATAGGACATTTCATCCCAAAACAATGAATTTCACCTTTTTCTCAAGCGCACATGGAACCTTCTCCAGGATAGATCACATCCTGGGCCATAAAGCTAGCCTTGGTAAATTCAAAAAAATAGAAATCATTCCAAGCATCTTTTCTGACCACAATGCAGTAAGATTAGATCTCAATTACAAGAGAAAAACTATTAAAAATTCCAACATATGGAGGCTGAACAACACCCTGCTGAATAACCAACAAATCACAGAAGAAATCAAAAAGAAATCAAAATTTGCATAGAAACGAATGAAAATGAAAACACAACAACCCAAAACCTGTGGGACACGGTAAAAGCAGTCCTAAGGGGAAAGTTCATAGCAATACAGGCACACCTCAAGAAACAAGAAAAAAGTCAAATAAATAACCTAACTCTACACCTAAAGCAACTAGAAAAGGAAGAAATGAAGAACCCCAGGGTTAGTAGAAGGAAAGAAATCTTAAAACTTAGAGCAGAAATAAATGCAAAAGAAACAAAAGAGATCATAGCAAAAATCAACAAAACCAAAAGCTGGTTTTTTGAAAGGATAAATAAAATTGACAAACCATTAGCCAGACTCATCAAGAAACAAAGGGAGAAAATTCAAATCAATAAACTTAGAAATGAAAATGGAGAGATCACAACAGACAACACAGAAATACAAAGGATCATAAGAGAGTACTATCAACAATTATATGCCAATAAAATGGACAACGTGGAAGAAATGGACAAATTCTTAGAAAAGTACAACTTTCCAAAACTCGATCAGGAAGAAATAGAAAATCTTAACAGACCCATCACAAGCACGGAAATTGAAACTGTAATCAAAAATCTTCCAGCAAACAAAAGCCCAGGTCCAGACGGCTTCACAGCTGAATTCTACCAAAAATTTAGAGAAGAGCTAACACCTATCCTGCTCAAACTCTTCCAGAAAATTGCAGAGGATGGTAAACTTCCAAACTCATTCTATGAGCCCACCATCACCCTAATACCAAAACCTGACAAAGATGCCACAAAAAAAGAAAACTACAGGCCACTATCACTGATGAACATAGATGCAAAAATCCTTAACAAAATTCTAGCAGTCAGAATCCAACAACACATTAAAAAGATCATACACCATGACCAAGTGGGCTTTATCCCAGGGATGCAAGGATTCTTCAATATCCGCAAATCAATCAATGTAATACACCTCATTAACAAATTGAAAAATAAAAACCATATGATTATCTCAATAGATGCAGAGAAAGCCTTTGACAAAATTCAACATCCATTTATGATAAAAACTCTCCAGAAAGCAGGAATAGAAGGAACATACCTCAACATAATCAAAGCTATATATGACAAACCCACAGCAAACATTATCCTCAATGGTGAAAAATTGAAAGCATTTCCTCTAAAGTCAGGAACGAGACAAGGGTGCCCACTTTCACCATTACTATTCAACATAGTTTTGGAAGTTTTGGCCACAGCAATCAGAGCAGAAAAAGAAATAAAAGGAATCCAAATTGGAAAAGAAGAAGTAAAGCTCTCACTGTTTGCAGATGACATGATCCTCTACATAGAAAACCCTAAAGACTCCACCAGAAAATTACTAGAACTAATCAATGACTATAGTAAAGTTGCAGGATATAAAATCAACACACAGAAATCCCTTGCATTCCTATACACTAATAATGAGAAAACAGAAAGAGAAATTAAAGAAACAATTCCATTCACCATTGCAACGGAAAGAATAAAATACTTAGGAATATATCTACCTAAAGAATCTAAAGACCTATATATAGAAAACTATAAAACACTGGTGAAAGAAATCAAAGAGGACACTAACAGATGGAGAAATATACCATGTACATGGATTGGAAGAATCAATATAGTGAAGATGAGTATACTACCCAAAGCAATCTATAGATTCAATGCAATCCCTATCAAGCTACCAACAGCATTCTTCACAGAGCTAGAACAAATAATTTCACAATTTGTATGGAAATACAAAAAACCTCGAATAGCCAAAGCTATCTTGAGAAAGAAGAATGGAACTGGAGGAATCAACCTACCTGACCTCAGGCTCTACCTCAAAGCCACAGTTATCAAGACAGTATGGTACTGGCACAAAGACAGAAATATAGATCAATGGAACAAAATAGAAATCCCAGAGATAAATCCACGCACATATGGACACCTTATCTTTAACAAAGGAGGCAAGAATATTCAATGGATTAAAGACAATCTCTTTAACAAGTGGTGCTGGGAAATCTGGTCAACCACTTGTAAAAGAATGAAACTAGAACACTTTCTAACACCATACACAAAAATAAACTCAAAATGGATTAAAGATCTAAACGTAAGACCAGAAACTATAAAACTCCTAGAGGAGAACATAGGCAAAACACTCTCTGACATACATCACAGCAGGATCCTCTATGACCCACCTCCCAGAATATTGGAAATAAAAGCAAAAATAAACAAATGGGACCTAATTAACCTTAAAAGCTTCTGCACATCAAAGGAAACTATTAGCAAGGTGAAAAGACAGCCTTCAGAATGGGAGAAGATAATAGCAAATGAAGCAACTGACAAACAACTAATCTCGAGAATATACAAGCAACTCCTACAGCTCAACTCCAGAAAAATAAATGACCCAATCAAAAAATGGGCCAAAGAACTAAATAGACATTTCTCCAAAGAAGACATACAGATGGCTAACAAACCCATGAAAAGATGCTCTACATCACTCATTATCAGAGAAATGCAAATCAAAACCACTATGAGGTACCATTTCACACCAGTCAGAATGGCTGCGATCCAAAAGTCTACAAGTAATAAATGCTGGAGAGGGTGTGGAGAAAAGGGAACCCTCTTACACTGTTGGTGGGAATGCAAACTAGTACAGCCACTATGGAGAACAGTGTGGAGATTCCTTAAAAAACTGGAAATAGACCTGCCTTATGATCCAGCAATCCCACTGCTGGGCATACACACTGAGGAAACCAGAAGGGAAAGAGACACGTGTACCCCAATGTTCATCGCAGCACTGTTTATAATAGCCAGGACATGGAAGCAGCCTAGATGTCCATCAGCAGATGAATGGATAAGAAAGCAGTGGTACATATACACAATGGAGTATTACTCAGCCATTAAAAAGAATACATTTGAATCAGTTCTAATGAGGTGGATGAAACTGGAGCCTATTATACAGAGTGAAGTAAGCCAGAAAGAAAAGCACCAATACAGTATACTAACGCATATATATGGAATTTAGAAAGATGGTAACAATAACCCTGTGTACGAGACAGCAAAAGAGACACTGATGTATAGAACAGTCTTATGGACTCTGTGAGAGAGGGAGAGGGTGGGAAGATTTGGGAGACTGGCATTGAAACATGTAAAATATCATGTATGAAACGAGTTGCCAGTCCAGGTTCGATGCACGATACTGGATGCTTGGGGCTGGTGCACTGGGACGACCCAGAGGGATGGAATGGGGAGGGAGGAGGGAGAAGGGTTCAGGATGGGGAACACATGTATACCTGTGGCGGATTCATTTTGATATTTGGCAAAACTAATACGATTTTGTAAAGTTTAAAAATAAAATAAAATTAAAAAAAAAAAAAAAAAACCAGCTTGAACATCTGGAATTTCATGGTTCATGTACTGGTGAAGCCTGGCTTGGAGAATTTTGAGCATTATTTTGCTAGTGTGAGATGAGTGCAATTGTGCGGTAGTTTGAGCATTCTTTGGCATTGCCTTTCTTTGGGATTGGGATGAAAACTGACCTTTTCCAGTCCTGTGGCCACTGCTGAGTTTTCCAAATTTGCTCGTATATTGAGGGCAGCACTTTCACAGCAGCATCTTTTAGGATTTGAAATAGCTCAACTGGAATTCCATCACCTCCACTAGCTTTGTTCGTAGTGATGCTTTCTAAGGCCCACTTGACTTCACATTCCAGGATGTCTGGCTCTAGGCGAGTGATCACACCATCATGATTATCTGGGTCATGAAGATCTTTTTTGTACAGTTCTTCTGTGTATTCTTGCCACCTCATCTTAATATCTTGTGCTTCTGCATTTCTGTCCTTTATTGAGCCCATCTTTACATGAAATGTTCCCTTGGTATCTCTAATATCTCTAGTCTCTCCCATTCTATTGTTATGCTCTATTTCTTTGCACTGATAACTGAGAAAGTCTTTCTTATCTTTATGTGCTGTTCTTTGAAACTCTGCATTCAAATGGGTATAACTTTCCTTTTCTCCTTTACCTTTTACTTCCTTTCTTTTCAGAGCTATATGTAAGGCCTCCTCAGACAGCCATTTTCCTTTTGGTATTTCTTTTTCTTGGGGATAGTCTTGATACCTGTGTCCTGTACAATATCACCAACCTCCGTCCATAGTTCATTAGACATTCTGTCTATCAGATCTAGTCCCTTAAATCTATTTCTCACTTCCATTATATAATCATAAGGGATTTGATTCAGGTCATACCTGAATGGTCTAGTGTTTTTCCCCACTTTCTTCAATTTAAGATGCCTTTTCTATTTCAGAACTTCCATTTTATCCTTTATTATAATTTCTACCTCTTTATTGATACTTTATATTTGGTGAGACTTTATTCTCATACTTTAACTCTTTAGATATGGTTTATTTTAGTGTTTGAACATAAAGTCTTTGTCTAGTAATTCCAACCTGAGCTTCCTCACGGAAAATTTCTATTCTGTATTCTCACATATGAGCCATGAATTTTTTTTCTTTTCATGTGTCTTTATTATTTGTTGAGGACTGGGCATTTTTAATAATACAGTTGGGCAACAGTAGAAGTCAATTCTTCCTGCTCCTGGGATTTGTTTTCAATGCTGTTGCTCTTGCTCATATTTATTTGTTGGATGACATTCTTTTAGTAGTTCTTCACAATTTGTATTCTTTGTCATGTGCAGCTGCTGAAGTTTCTGTTTGAAAGCTTAGTGGTCAGGTGATAATTGAACAGACACTTTCTTAAATACCTTTAGCCAATAAATCTCCCACTCTTTGCATGGGGTCTCAGTGTGTATTCAGACATGATTTCCATGCTCTTGCAGTTTATGACTCTGCCTCAGCCTTCCTTCTAGTATGTGTATAGCCTCAGAGTCAGAGAAAAATAAACCATCCTGGGCATGCACATATCCCTAAACAAGCACATGGCCTTTTAGGTCCTCCATAATGTTAGAACTTTTCATAGCTTGCTATGTACATCTTATGCTCCAGATTATTATTTTCATCTCTTCCTCTGTCTCTTTATTTATCCCATGTTTTTATTTCAGCTGCTATCACTTATTCAAGGAGCAGCAATATTACCCAATTGATATTTCTTTTTGTTTATTGGTTTGCTTGCTTTTGACACACATTTGAGATTGGACTTTATTCACTGAGTGACTTAAATCAGGTTAAATGATGACGGGCTCTTTGAATAAGACTTTTAGAGGCTGCAAAGTCAAATAGTGATAATCCGCTGGAGATTTTTTTTCTTTTTTAACAGCAAAAGAGTCAATTTATTCAGTGCTTAGTATGTTGTAGCCTTGGATTAATCATCTCAAGTTATTTCCTTTATACATTTAAAAAATTAATTTATTTTTTGTTGAAGGATAATTCCTTTACAAAATTTTGCTGTTTTCTGTCAAACCTCAACATGAATGGGAGGGGATATATGTATATGTATGCCTGTAGGGTTTTTTCTGTGTGTGGGGAAAGGGTTGGGGTGGGGGAGCTCCAGTCTATTCTATCTCCAGTGGCTATGAGACTCCTGTTTTTCATAGCTACTGTTTTTCTAAGACTGTTGGTTTTCAAGGCTACCACAGAGCTGGGGAGAGGAAAAGGTGAATGGGAAGTTTGAAAATGTGGCAACTCCAGCTGTTCTTACTGACAGGCAACTGTTTTTCTTGAATAAACACTTAGCAATTTGTTTCAAGCCTTAGGTTAATTCCCAGAGTTTTGAAGAAGCTGATTTTGACAGTTTTTTTTTCCCTATAATTTTATGGAGGAGTGGATATTTGAAGGTCCTTACTCTGCCATTTAGAAATGCTTCTTTCTTGCTGGTAGCACTCTTTATAAACTCTGGATAAAAGTTTTTTTTTAAAATTAGATATATGATTTGCAAATGTTTTTTCCTTGTCTGTGGTTTGATTTGATTATGATCTCTTAATAGAACAGTGTATTTCAAAAATAGAGACTATTAATTTTGATGAATTGCAGTAAATCAATTAATTTATTTATTAAATTGTGCTTTTGTTTTCCTATATAAGGATGATATACCTAATCAAGGTGACCAAATTTTCTTCTATTTACTTTAGGATATTTACAGTTTCAACTTTTATATTTGAAACTATATTTCATTTTGGATTAATATTTGCATAGATGTAATGCACATTTGCACTCATCTCACACACTAATAAAATAATGCTCAAAATTCTCCAAGCCAGGCTTCAGAAATATGTGAACCATGAATTTCCAGATGTTCAAGCTGGTTTTAGAAAAGGCAGAGGAACCAGAGATCAAATTGCCAACATTCTCTGGATCTTCAAAAAAGCAAGAGAGTTCCAGAAAAACATCTACTGCTTTATTGACTATGCCAAAGCCTTTGACTGTGTGGATCACGATAAACTGAAAAATCCTGAAAGAGGTGGGAATACCAGACCACGTGATCAGCCTCTTGAGAAGCCTGTATGCAGGTCAGGAAGCAACAGTTAAAACTGGACATGGAACAACAGATTGGTTCCAAATAGGAAAAGTACGTAAAGGCTGGGTATTGTCACTGTGCTTATTTAACTTATATGCAGAGTACATCATCAGAAACGCTGGACTGGATGAAGTACAAGCTGGAATCAAGATTGCCAGGAGAAATAACAATAACCTCAGATATGCAGATGACACCATCCTTATGGCAGAAAGTGAAGAACTAAAAAGATTCTTGATGAAAGTGAAAGAGAGTGAAAAAGTTGGTTTAAAGCTCAACATTCAGAAAACTAAGATCATGGCATCTGGTCCCATCAGTTCACGGCAAATGGATGGAGAAACAGAAGAAAGAGTGGTTGACTTTATTTTTTGGGGCTCCAAAATCACTGCAGATAGTGATTGCAGCCATGAAATTAAAAGACGCATACTCCTTGGAAGGAAATTTATGACCAACCTAGACCGCATATTAAAAAGCAGAGACATTACTTTGTCAACAAAGGTCCATCTAGTCAAGGCTATGTTTTCCAGTAGTCATGTATGCATGTGAGAGTTGGACTATAAAGAAAGCTGAGCACCGAAGAATGGATGCTTTTGAACTGTGATGTTGCAGAAGACTCAAGAATCCCTTGGACTGCAAGGAGATCCAACCAGTCCATCCTAAAGGATATCAGTCCTGGGTGTTCATTGGAAGAACTGATGTTGAAGCTGAAACTCCAATACTTTGGCCACCTAATGCGAAGAGCTGACTCATTTGAAAAACCCTGATGCTGAGAAAGATTGAGGGCAGGAGGAGAAGGGAATGATGGAGAATGATGTGATTATATGGCATCACTGACTCAATGGACATAATTTTGGGCTAACTCCAGGTATTGGTAATGGACAAGGAGGCCTGGCATGTTGCTCTTCATGGGGTCACAGAGTTGGACATGAATGAGCAGCTGAATTGAACTGAATGTATGAATCAAATTTTTCTAGCATCAGTTTTTGTAAGACTAAATGTTCTTATTGTTATGTATTTGTATCTTGATAAAAAATCAGTTGTTCATACATATGTGTGCTGATTTCTAACATCTTAATCATATGAAATCTTTGGTTCATGATTATAGTATATTTCTTTTCTATATTATTTATTTATTTCCCCTTTATGGATCACAGCCTTGTCATTGCTTGTGTAACTCAAAGAAGCTATGAGCTAAGCCATGCAGGGACACTCAAGATGTGTCAGTCATAGTGGAGAGTTTTGACAAAACATGGCCACTGGAGGAAGGAATGGCAAATCACTCTAGTATTCTTGCCTCAAGAACCCCATGAACAGTATGCTGCTAAGTCATTTCAGTTGTGTCTGACTCTGTGCGACCCCATAGACTGCAGCCCACCAGGCTCCCCTGTCCCTGGGATTCTCCAGGCAAGAATACTGGAGTGGGTTGCCATTTCCTTCTCCAATGCATGAAAGTGAAAAGTCAAAGTGAAGTCGCTTAGTCGTGTCTGACCTTCAGCAACCCCATAGACTGCAGCCTTCTAGGCTCCTCTGTCCATGGGATTTTCCAGGCAAGAGTACTGGAGTGGGGTGCCATTGCCTTCTCTGATGAGCACTGTGGAAAGGTAAAAAAGATATGGCACCAGAAGATGAGATTCCCAGGTCAGAAAGTATCCAATATGTTACTGGGGAAATATGGATAAATAATTCTAGAGAGAATGAAGAATTAGGGCCACAGGACTGGAAAAGGTCAGTTTTCATTCCAGTCCTAAAGAAGGACAATACCAAAGAATGTTCAAACTACCATACAATTGTGTTCATATAACATCCTAGCAAGGTAATGCCAGTCTTTCAAGCTAGGCTTCAGCATTACTTGAACCGAGAACTTCCAGATGTACAATCTGGGTTTAGAAAAGGCTGTGCTTTGCTTAGTCACTCAGTCATGTCTGACTCTTTGCGACCCCATGGTCTGTAGCCCACCAGGCTATTCTGTCCATGGGGATTCTCCAGGCAAGAATACTGCACTGGGTGCTATGCCCTTCTTTAGGGGATCTTCCCAACCCAGGGATCCCACCCAGGTCTCCCTCATTTCAGGCATTGTCTTTACTGTCTGAGCCACCAGGGAAGCCCAAGAATACCAGAGTGGGCAGCCTATCCCTTCCTTCTCTAGGGGATTCCTGAGCCAAGAATCAAACTTGGGTCTCTTGCACAGCAGGCTGATTCTTACCAGCTGAGCTACCAAGGAAGCCCAGAAAACCAGATATTAAATTACCAACATTCCTTGGTTTGTAGAGAAAGGAAAGCAATCCCAGAGAAAAACACCTTAATAGATTATGCTAAAGCTTTTGACTGTGTGGATCACAACAAACTGTGGAAAGTCCTTAGATAAAAATACCAGACCACCTTACCTGTATGCAGATCAAGAAGCAACAATTAGAACAGGATGTGGAACAATTGGCTGGTTCAAAATTGGGAAAGGAATATTTCAAGGCTGTATATTGTCACCCTACTCATTTAACTTATATGCAGTGTATATCACATGAAATACCAAGCTGCTTGTATTACAAGCTTTAATCAAGATTGTCAAGAGAAATGTCAATAACTTCAGATATGAAAATGATACCACTCTAATGGTAGAAAGCAAAGGGGAACTAAAGAACCTCTTGATGATGGTGAAAGAGGAGAGTGAAAAGTCTGGCTTAAAACTCAACATTCAAAAAACTAAGATCATGATATCTAATCTCATCACTTTATGGCAAATAGAAGGGGAAAAAAGTGGAAGAAGTAACAGATTTTGTTTTCTTGGGCTTCAAAATCACTGTAAATGGAGACTGTAGCCATGAAATGAAAAGTCACTTGCTTCTTAGAAGGAAAGCTGTGACAAACCTAGACAGCATATTCAAAAGCAGAGACATCACTTTGCCAACAAAGATTTGTATATTCAAATCTATGGTTTTTACAGTAGTCACGTATGAATGTGAAAGTTGGACCAGAAAGAAGGGGATCACTGAAGAACTGATGCTTTCAAATTATAGTGCTGGAGAAGATTCTTGAGAGTCACTTGGACAGCAAGAAGATCAAATCAGTCAATCCTAAAGAGATCAACCCTGAATATTCACTTGAAGGACTGATGCTGAAGCTGAGGCTCCAATACTTTGACCTCTTGATGTGAAGACCTGACCCATTGGAAAAATCTGTGATCCTGGGAAAGGTTGAGAGTAAGAGGAGAAGGGACAACAGAAGATGAAATGGTTGGATAGCATCACTGACTCATTGAACATGAATGTGCGAAAACTCTGGCAGATAGTGAAGGACAGAGAAGCCTGGTACACTGTTGTCCATGGGCTTGCAAAGAGTTGGACATAACTTGGTGACTAAGGAACAGCAACAAGGCTATTTATTTAATTTTTAGTTGTGCTGGGTCTTCATTGCTGTACATGGGCTTTCTCTTTTTTGGAAAGTGGAAGCTACTCTAGTTACACTGCATGGGCTTCACATTGTCATGGCTTCTCTTGTTGCAGAGCACAGGCTCTAGGCACAAGGACTTCAGTCACTGCAGCATGCAGGCTCAGTAATTGTGGCATGCAGGGCTTGGTTGCTGTGCAGCATGTGAGATCTTCCTGGATCAGTGCTTGAATCCATGTTCCCTGCATTGGCAGGCAGATTCCCATCCACTGTACCATCAGGAAAGTCCTAGAGTATATTTCTTTATTTTGGGCTTTAATTTTTCTCAGCAATGCTTTCTAGCTTCCAACGTTCTTTTCTAACACATTTCTAATCATTCCATGGTAGTGTACAAATATGCAGTCTTTTTTTAATAATGATATTATACCCTTCAACTTTTCTTAATTCACTTATTAGTTCCAGTAAGTTTTTCTTATAGATGTTTTGGAATTTTCTACATAGACCATGATTTTGCCTATGAACAAAGACTGTTTTATAGCTTTTTAAAATAAGATACTTTAATTTTAATATTTTATGGCACTATCTGTAATCCATAGTGCAATATTGATTGTCCTTTTGAGAATGAACATCTTTTTTCTATTCACTATCTTAAAGAGAGAACAGTTAGCTTTCCACCATTGTATATAATGCTGGCTGTCATGTTTTCATGTGTGTTCCTCATGAGTTTGCAGAATTTTCCTTCTATTTCTGGAGTCAAGAGAGATTTATTTTCAGGATCACAGTTGGATTTTGTAAAATACTCTTTTCTACATTTATTGAGATGGTCATATGGCTTTTTAAAATAAATGTTAATATCATAAATTATATTGATTGACTATATAATAAGGTATCTATTTCTTTTTATGCATGTGTGTTAAGTCACTTCAGTTGTGTCTGACTCTTTGAGTCCCTTTAGACTGTAGCCCGCCAGGCTCCTCTGTCCATGAGATTCTCTAGGGAGAATACTGGAGTGCTTTACCATGCCCTCCTCCAGGGGATCTTTCTGACCCATGGATCAAACCTGCATCTCCTGCGGCTCCTGTACTGAAGGCAGATTCCTTACCACTGAGCCATCCAGGAAGCCCATTTCCTTTTATGTCTTTGGCTGATATTGTTTGTAATATTTGTTTACAATGCAAGCCAGGAACATTTTAAAAGTAAATAACTGAAAAATATTCAGGATATCATAATCATAATCAACAGAACTATACTCACACTCCTGAGTAGTATACACAATTATAAGTTAGATAGAAATTCATAATTTTCCTATTGCATATGTTTGTTTAAATGCAATAGTATAGTCACTAATGGAAGCATTAAAATCTTGTTAAAGTAATAAAGAAAATAATATTTATAATCTGTCTTTTTAAATGTCTTTATTGTCTTTAATGTCTTTAAATGTCTTTAAAATGCATTACTTAGAGCTGATAAAATTTTCAAGTAGTGATATTTGAAAATTTTTAAGTTTCTGAAAACTTGCACCTTGTCCTTTTCCATTACCTATTCTGAAATACATAAGTAGAAGTGCTTCTTTTGATGTCATTGACTGACCTAGTTCACAAAAGAAACATAAGAAATGGCAGCAAAATAACCCCTTTGTTAATAACCTAAGCTCATTGAAAACAAAGGCAAAAAAAAAAAATCAGGAAATAAACCCTTGAATTTCTTAGGCATAGTTTTTCCTCCTAGGCAGCAGTCATTACCAGATAAAATAGATAAGACCATGCAAATTTACAAATGCTATTTCACCTACAGGGAAAGTAGTTAAATAATTTATAACTTTGACCTTCATTGTTATGGCTTAGTTGAGCTTTCCTGGTGGCTCAGCAGTAAAGAATCGTCTGCCAGTGCAGGAGACGTGGGTTTGATCCCTGTGTTGGGAAGATCCCCTGGAGAAGGAAATGGCAACCTACTCCAGTATCAGTTTAGTCGTTCAGTCATGTCCAACTCTTTGTGACCCAGTGGACTGCAGCACGCCAGTCTTCCCTGTCCATCACCAACTTGTGGAGCTTACTCAAACTCATGTCCATTGAGTCAGTGATGCTATCCAACCATCTCATCCTCTGTCATTCCCTTCTCTTCCACCTCCAATATTTCCCAGTATCAGGGTCTTTTCCAAGTAGTCAGTTTTTCGCATCAGGTGGCCAAAGTATTGGAGTTTCAGCTTCAGCATCAGTCCTTCCAATGAATATTCAGGACTGATTCCCTTTAGGATTGACTGCTTTGATATCCTTGCAGTCCAAGGGACTCTCAAGAGTCTTCTCCTACATCACAATTCAAAAGCATCCATTCTTCAGCTCTCAGCTTTCTTTATAGTCCAACTCTCACATCCATACATGACCACTGGAAAAACCATAGCTTTGACTAGATGGACCTTTGTTGGTAAAGTAATGTCTCTGTTTTTTAGTATGCTGTCTAGGTTGGTCATAGCTTTTCTTCCAAGGAGTAAGCGTCTTTAATTTCATGGCTGCAGTCACCATCTGCAGTAATTTAGGAGCCCCCAAAAATAAAGTCTGTGGCTGTTTCCATTGTTTCTCCATCTGTTTGCCATAAAGTGATGGGACCAGATGCCATGATCCTTATTTTCTGAATGTGGAGCTTTAAGTCAACTTTTTCACTCTCCTCTTTCACTTTCATCAAGAGGCTTTTGAGTTCCTCTTCACTTTCTGCCATAAGGGTGGTGTCATCTGCATATCTGAGGTTATTGATATTTCTCCCGGAAATCTTGATTCCAGCTTGTGCTTCTTCCACCCCAGCGTTTCTCATGATGTACTCTGCATATAAGTTAAATTAAGCAGGGTGACAATATACAGCCTTGATGTACTCCTTTCCCTATTTGGAACTAGTCTGTTGTTCCATCTTCATTTCTAACTGTTGTTTCTTGATCTGCATACGGATTTCTCAGGAGGCAGGTAAGGCGGTCTGGTATTCCCATCTCTTTAAGAATTTTCGATAGTTTGTTTTGATCCATGCAGTATAGTTGCCTGAAAAATCCCATGGACAGAGATGCCCACAGAGGGGTATAGTCCATCAGGTTGCAAATGAGTCAGACACAACTTAGTAATTAAACAGCGAACAACAAAACAACAATTACTGCTTACTTAGTGTGTAACATTTTCATTACAGAATTATTTTCATGAATACCTCAATACCTGGATTTACTCTGTCTAGTCTCAATCAAGTCCCTGAATATACATGTTTGATTTCCAACTGTGTTCTTAGCCTAGGTCACTCTTTTGATTGCAGGAAAATAAACATTATCTTCCTCTTTCATAACTAGTCCTTTATCATGATATTTCTTTTAAATTGTCTGACTGTAAATATCCTATTTCTGTTAATTGCACAAGTTCTTGATCCAATATAGTAGTATTTGTTTATGATAACCTCAAACAACAATCTCCCTTTTACATATATTTAGGAATTTCTTTTCTCTTTACAGAAAGAAGTCCAGCTTTTTATTTTTGCAAATCCTTACAGTTGATCATAAGTTTTACAAAATGCGTTGCCATGTCACTATGTTTAGTTTCATCCATGGAAACCAGTTTTGAACTCCAGTTAACTTTTGTAGTAACAGCTGCACAGTTTCTTTTATCTGGCAAAAGTAGTAAGATAATTGGTTTTATATAAATGTTGATCAAAAAAGACTATTTAGAAAAGGCTATACCAAAACAAAGTCTCATTTCCCAACTTAACAAATTCCAATGTAGATTTTTTATTTTTCAAGAAATAAAATTTCAATTGTCTTTTTATATTAACTTATCATAATCTTTCCCAAATATTATTACTTTGATCATTGTCTCATTTAAAACATATTCATAAGTGAAAAGAAAAACAAAATATTTAAAGCTGGTTTATTTTGGCCTTATGCTTCTAATTAAATAATAGATCTTAGGATCAGTATTGTGCAGAAAGCTGGAATACTCTTCTGTCATTGTGAAAGCATACATATAAATTTCCATGTGTGCAATCAGGCGTAAATATCTTTTAAAATATCTTTTCATTGGGCATTAGAGATAGTAGAAGGACAGTGGGAAAAAAAAAAATTAGCTCTGATATTCACCGGACTGTTCAGCATCACCTTGTTTCACCAGTTGTTACTTACACGTGGTCCAAACTGCCTGAAGGAGCTGATGCAAGATGTTCATGTCCTGAGCATGTAGTCCTGTTGATATCAAAGCCGCTCACTGGAGAGTCCTTCAACCCCCAAAGACTATTTGACCACATTTCCAGAGCTTTCTGATATAAAAAACTTAAAGAAATAAAAGATAATACACTAAAGCTTTCATCCACATCCCCTTGGACTCCATTATAATCACCTTCTGAGAAAGCACACCTCATTACAAAACCAAATTGCTTGCCTCCCAAGAGCTACTTTTAAGTCTGGGTGGATTTTCCTTATCCTCCAAACAACCAAAAATAATCAAGATGATTGTCTCAGTCTGACAATGTCTGATGGCTTTTGCATAATAAAGTCAGAAAGGCTTTCTTTTCTTTGTTTATTTTTTAAGAAAATTCCTTCTGATAAATGAAGACTGTGTATAATTGATGCATATCAAAAATAACACTATTAATTCATGTCATATGAACACTTATAAACAGTTATACTAAAAATGCAGTTTCAGTTTATCTGAATTTAGAGATCTCAATTACATCACTTATAAATTATCCAGAATTGTCTATTTTTATATTATTGTCTATTCTTATATTATTTTTATGTTATTTATTTACCTTCTGTTCTTGAAATATTTTCCCTTGGTATATGTTTATCTAAAATGTCTAAAAACTGAACAGCATAGTCACTAATACAGCTTTATATAAAAGCCTTATTTTAAGGTTATAACTCAAATAGTATTCAAAATGTTTGCTTCTAAATAAAAGGTATCATCAGGTACCAGGGAGGGTCTCCAACAAACTTTTGGCAGAGAGCAAGCATAATGTGTGAACATAAATTTAATGTTCACAATGTACCCTAAAGGGTACTAATGTACCCTTTAGTTCACAATTACATGACCAAATGAGTCACTCCTTTTTTATATTCTTGTGTGGCATTGCTTTTGTGAGTCTTAAGTGTTTCCCACACTGTCTTTGAACCATGGATAACTAATAAGATCTACATCATCAAGAATCTTGATGAACTATAGCTGTTGCTATAGTTCTCAACTCAGACATGCTGGAGATATTTGGAAGAGCTTATGTATTAAGTATATATTTGCACAATGACATGAAGAGTCTCCTAAGAAGACATTTATGATAAAAGAGGGTAGGGGTGGGGGATTGAGAGAGAGGGAGGGAGACAGAAAAAGAGAGGCAGGGGGATCAATCAATTGATTGTTTGCAGGAACTATCCCATGCATTGTAGGATGTTTAACAGTAAGATATTTATGGATAAATATCAATACCACTCCCTGTGTTCCCTCCTACCCCTAGTTATGACAACGAAAGATGTCTCTATATATTGCTAGGTGTACTCTGGGGAAATTCATCCCTGGTTAAGAACCACTGATATAGTGAAAGAGGGTTTTGAGCATAATCTTGCACTGTGTTAGGCATTTGGATTGGCCTGTTCTGCACCCCAATTAAACCAACCAGGATCAATTGTGCAAAGATGAATTCCATAGAACCTATCAGGAATATTGGTAGACCTCACAGATTCATGACTCAGAGGTACAGAATCCACATGCAGATGCAGGAGACATGAGTTTGATCCCTAGGTTGGGAAGATCCCTTGCAGGAGGAAATGGCCACCTACTCCAGCATTCTTGCCTGGGAAAGTCCATGGATAGAGGAGCCTGGCAAGCACACTCCATGATATTGCAAATAGTCAGACACAACTTAGCAACTAAACAACAGCAATATGACTACAGCAGGGTGAAGGGGAAGTCTATCAGAACTAAACTCATGTGAGCCAGCTACTGGGAACTTTCTGAAAAAATAAACACAAACACACATGAGTGTTAACCTCTCTTTGTATTCTAGTCTCATGAAATAATCCTATGGGATTTTTAAACCCAGAGAGAACTGAATGGCAACATAGCCTTATTGTATCAGGATCCCCTGGCTCAGGGGGTTATTTTGTGACCAGAAGCATTGGCATCACCAGGAAATTTGCTACAGATGCAAATTCTCATGCCCAACTCCATTCTTACCGAATCACTCTTGTTTGCTAAGTTTCTAAGAATATTTTTCATGAAAAAGTATTGAATTTTAACAAATTACTCTTCTGCCTCTTTGGAAATGAGTTTTAAGATTTTATTTTTAATCAGTTATATGCCTTATTTTGAAATACAAATTCTTATGATAAAGCTATCTTTGTGTGCTTGGAATAAAGTCAACTGAGAAAAAAGATTTATTATTTCTTTTATATATTAATGGATTTGTGTGGCTAATATTTAGAATTTGAGTAAGCATCTATATTCATGAGTGAAATTATAAGTTTTCTTTCTCATGCTGTTCTCACTCAGTTATGGTTTCAAATTTGTACTAGACTCATGAAACTAGTTATAGAATACTACCTCCCTTTTCTGGTGAAATGTTTCAGTAGAATTTTAATTCTCTTGCTCTTGGGTGTTTGAAAGTAAAAGCATGTGGGTCCAGCATTTTCTCTTTTGAAAATAATTTAAATATCAATTGAAATAGTTCATGATTCTAATACCGTTTAGGACTTAGTTTTTTCTTGAATCATGCTTGATACTTTACATATTTCTAGGAATTTCTTTTTCCATCTTTTTCACTGTATTGGTTTAAAGTTATTTAAAATATTTTCTTCATCCTTTTAATTCTTTGTTGCTCAAGGTGTGTTTTGAAGAATTAGCATCATCTGAAAGTGTTGTAAAAATGCACATCTTTAGGGCCCACCAAAGATCTACTTAATGAGTTCACTTATTGTAGCTGAATTGTGTTCCCCAAATTAACAAATGAAGTCTTAACCCTCAATACTACAGAATGCTAGGGTAATCGGAGATGGGGCCTTTGTGGAGGTAATTAATGATAAATGACATCATACAGGTGGGCTTTAATTAAATATAATTGGTGGTCATATAAGAAGAGATAGCTTCATGGGGGATGTCTGTGCACAGAGGAGAGGCCATGGGAGGACAGAGTAAGGTGGCTGTCCAAAAGCCAAGGGGCCTCTGGAGGAATTAAGATTGACAGCATCGGATGTTGGATACCTAGTCTCCAGACATGTGAGAAAACAAACTTCTGTTGTTTAAGACTCCCAGTCAGTGGTATTTTGTCATGGCAGCCCCAGCACACTAAAATAGTTCTTGAGTTGCTTGTAAGCATATAAAGTTTGAGAAGCATTTTTTTTTATCTTTTCTGTATCTTCACTCATATTCTCTTTTTCATTATGAGTATTGTTTATATATGTCTTCACTCTAGTTTCTTCTTGATCAGTATTTCCAGAATTTACCATTTCATTAGATTTTTAAAAAATAATTAATTTACTTATTTTAATCGGAGGCTAATTACTTTACAGTGTTGTAGTGTGGTTTTTGCTATACTTTGATATGAATCAGCCATGTGTGTACATGTGCCCCCATCCTGATCACCCCTCCCACCTCCCTCCCCATCCCATCCTTCAGGGTTGTCCCAGTGCACTGGCCCTGAGCACCCAGTCTCATGCATTGTACCTGCACTGGTGATATATTTCACATATGGTAATATACATGTTTCAAAGCTATTCTCTTAAATCATCCCACCTTTGCCTTCTCCCACAGAGTCCAAAAGTCTGTTCTTTATATCTGTGTCTCTTTTGCAGTCTCACATATAGGGTCATCGTTACCATCTTTCTAAATTCCATATATATGCGTTAATATACCATATTGGTGTTTTTCTTTCTGAATAACTTCACTTTGTATAATAGGCTCCAGTTTCATCCACCTCATTAGAACTGATTCAAATGTATTCTTTTTAATAGCTGAGTAATATTCCATTGTGTATATATACCACAGCTTTCTTATCCACTTGTCTGCCAATGGGCATCTAGGTTGCTTTCATGTCCTAGCTACTGTAAACAGTGCTGTGATGAACATTGGGGTACACGTGTCTCTTTCAATTCTGGTTTCCTCGATGTGTATGCCCAGCAGTGTGATTGCTGGGTCATATGGCAGTTCTATTTCCAGTTCTATTTCCAGCTTTATAGTAGAGCCTGAAGTCAGGCAGGTTGATTCCTCCAGTTCCATTCTTCTTTCTCAAGATTGCTTTGGCTATTCGAGGTTTTTTGTATTTCCATACAAATTGTGAAATTACTTGTTCTAGTTCTGTGAAAAATACTTTTAGTAGCTTGATAGGGATTGCATTGAATCTATAGATTGCTTTGGGTAGTATAGTAATTTTCACTATATTGATTCTTATGATCCATGAACACGGTATATTTCTCCATCTATTTTTGTCCTCTTTGATTTCTTTCATCAATGTTTTATAGTTTTCTATATATAGATCTTTTGTTTCTTTAGGTAGATAAATTCCTATTTTATTCTTTTCATTGCAATGGTGAATGGAATTGTTTCTTTAATTTCTCCTTCTGTTTTCTCATTGTTAGTGTATAGGAATGAAAGGGATTTCAATGTGTTAATTTTATATCCTACAACTTTACTATAATCATTGATTAGCTCTAGTAATTTTCCAGTGGAGTCTTTAGGGTTTTTTCTGTAGAGGATCATGTCATCTGCAAACAGTGAGTTTTACTTCTTATTTTCCAATTTGGATTCCTTTTATTTCTTTTTCTGCTCTGATTGCTGTGGCCAAAACTTCCAAAAGTATGTTGAATAGTAGTGGTGAGAGTGGGCACCCTTGCCTTGTTGCTGACTTTAAGGGAAATGCTTTCAGTTTTTCACCATTGAGGATAATGTTTGCTGTGGGTTTTTCATAAATAGCTTTTATTATGTTGAGGTATGTTCCTTCTATTCCTGCTTTCCGGAGAGTTTTTATCATAAATGGTTGTTGAATTTTGTCAAAGGCTTTTTCTGCATCTAATGAGATAATCACATGGTTTTTATCTTTCAATTTGTTAATGTGGTATATTACACTTATTGATTTGTGGATATTAAAGTATCCTTGCATTCCTGGGATAAAGCCCACTTGGTCATGATGTATGATCTTTTTAATATGTTGTTGGATTCTGTTTGCTAGAATTTTGTTAAGGATGGAATAACCAACAAATCATAGAAGAAATCAAAAAAGAAATAAAAATATGCATAGAAACAAATGAAAATGAAAGCACAACAACCCAAAACCTAGGGGACACTGTAAAAGCAGTGCTAAGGGGAAGGTTCATAGCAATATAGGCTTACCTCAAGAAAAAAGAAAAAAATCAAATAAGTAACTTAACGCTACACCTAAAGCAACTAAAGAATGAAGAAATGAAGAACCCCAGGGTTAATAAAAGGAAAGAAATCTTAAAAATTAGGGCAGAAATAAATGCAAAAGAAACAAGAGACCATAGCAAAAATCAACAAAGAGAAAACGACTAGACCATTCAGATATGACCTAAATCAAATCCCTTATGACTACACAATGGAAGTGAGAAATAGATTTAAGGGACTAGGTCTGATAGACAGAGTGCTTGATGAACTATGGTTGGAGGTTTGTAACATTGTACAGGAGACAGGAATCAAGACCATCCCCAAGAAAAAAAAAAATGCAAAAAAGAAAATGGCTCTCTGAGTAGGCCTTACAAATAGCTGTGAAAAGATGGGAAGTGAAAAGCAAAGGAGAAAAGGAATTATATACCCATTTGAATGCAGAGTTCCAAGGAGTAGCAAGGAGAGATAAGAAAACCTTCCTCAGTGATCAATGCAAAGAAATAGAGGAAAACAATAGAATGGGAAAGACTAGAGATCTCGTCAAGAAAATTAGGGATACCAAGGGACATTTCATGTAAAGATGGGCTCAATAAAGGACAGAAATGCAGAAGCAGAAGATATTAAGAAGAGGTGGCAAGAATACACAGAAGAACTGTACAAAAAAGATCTTCAAGACCCAGATAATTACGATGGTGTGATCACTCACCTAGAGCCAAACATCCTGGAATGTGAAGTCAAGTGGGCCTTAGGAAGCATCACTATGAACAAAGCTAGTTGAGGTGATGGAATTCCAGTTGAGCTATTTCAAATCCTGAAAGATGATGCTGTGAAAGTACTGCACTCAATATGCCAGCAAATTTGGAAAACTTAGCAGTGGCCACAGGACTGGAAAACGTCAGTTTTCATTCCAATCTCAAAGAAAGGCAATGCCAAAGAGTGCTCAAACTACTGCACAATTGCACTCATCTCACACACTAGTAAAGTAATGCTCAAAATTCTCCAAGCCAGGCTTCAGCAATATGTGAACCATGAACTTCCAGATGTTCAAGCTGGTTTTAGAAAAGGCAGAGGAACCAGAGATCAAATTGCCAATATCTGATGGATTGTCGAAAAAGCAAGAGAGTTCCACAAAAACATCTATTTCTGCTTTATCGACGAAGCCAAAGCCTTTGACTGTGTGGATCACAATAAACTGTGGAAAATTCTAAAAGAGATGGGAATACCAGACCACCTTACCTGCCTCTTGAGAAACCTATATGCAGGTCAGGAAGCAACAGTTAGAACTGGACATGGAACAACAGCCTGGTTCCAAATAGGAAGAGGAGTATGTCAAGGCTGTATATTGTCACCGTGTTTATTTAACTTATATGCAGAGTACATCATGAGAAATGCTGGGCTAGTGGAAGCTCAAGGTGGAATCAAGATTGCCAGGAGAAATATCAATAACCTCAGATATGAAGATGACTCCACCCTTATGGCAGAAAGTGAAGAAGAACTAAAGAGCCTCTCGATGAAAGTGAAAGAGGAGAGTGAAAAAGTTGGCTTAAAGCCCAACATTCAGAAAACGAAGATCATGGCATCTGGTCCCATCACTTCATGGGAAATAGATGGGGAAACAGTGTCAGACTTTATTTTTCTGGACTCCAAAATCATTGTAAATGGTGATTGCAGCCATGAAATTAAAAGACGCATACTCCTTGGAAGGAAATTTATGACCAACCTAGACAGCATATTCAAAAGCAGAGACATTACTTTGCCAACAAAGGTCCATCTAATCAAGGCTATGGTTTTTCCTGTGGTCATGTATGGATGTGAGAGCTGGACCTTGAGGAAGCTGAGCACTGAAGAATGGAGGCTTTTGACCCGTGGTGTTGGTGAAGACACTTGAGAGTCCCTTGGACTGCAAGGAGATTCACCCAGTCCATTCTAAAGGAGATTAGTCCTTGGTATTCATTGGAAGGACTGATGCTGAAGCTGAAACTCCAGTACTTTGGCCATATGATGCGAAGAGCTGACTCACTGGAAAATACCCTGATGCTGGGAAAGATTGAGGGCAGGAGGAGAAGGGGATGACAGAGGATGAGACGTTTGGATGGCATCATCAGCTCGATGGACATGGGTTTGGGTGGACTCCGGGAGGTGGTGATGGACAGGGAAGCTTGGCGTGCTGCAGTTCATGGGGCCGCAAAGTGTTGGACACAACTGAGCGGCTGAACTGAACTGAACTGAAAAGGTGGTTCTTTGAGAAGATAAAGAAAATTGACAAACCAATTTTATTTATCTCTTCAAGAAACAAAGGGAGAAGAATCAAATCAACAAAATTAGAAATGAAAATGGAGAGATCACAACAGACAACACAAAAATACAAAGGATCATAAGAGACTACTATCAGCAACTATATGCCAATAAAATGGAAAACTTGGAAAAAATGGGCAAATTCTTAGAAAAGTACAACTTTCCAAAACTGAACCAAGAAGAAATAAAAGATCTAAACAGACCCATCACAAGCACAGAAATCGAAACTATAATCAGGAATTTTCCAGCAATCAAAAACCCAGGACCAGACAGCTTCACAGCTGAATTCTACCAAAAATTTAGAGAAGAGCTAACACTCATCTTTCTCAGAATCTTCTAGAAAATTAAAGAAAAAGATCAACTTCCATACTCATTCTATGAGGCCACCATCACCCTAATACCAAAAGCAGACAAAGACACCACAAAAAAAGAAAACTACAGGCCAATATCACTGAAGATCTTTTTTGTATAGTTCTGTGTATTCTTGACACCTCTTCTCAATATCTTCTGCTTCTGTTAGGTCCATACCATTTCTGTCAGTGTTTATTGAAGAATATATATTAATCTTTTTTAAAGTTTAATAAATTGCTGTTGTTTCTATGATAGTAACCAAGTGCCTCATCATGCTGAACAGGACTGCCTTTGATATCTCATTCTTTCAGCCTTGCCAGACTTGTCTCTTAATACTATTTATTTTGTTGTGAGGATTATACATTTTCAGAATTTTAGTTTCATTAATCTTTCCTGAAGGACTTCTTGAATGCTGACTTTTGAATCAACCTCCATTATACCTTCTCCCAATGAGTTAGGTATTCCTAACCCTTGATGGCTTTACCCAAATATCAGGGCCCAAAATCCGAGATTAGATCTGGTTTCTGAGTTGTAAGCTCCCCAAGACATCATGGCAGTTCTCAAAATGGCAATTCAGCAATTAACTGTGCATTTAGCTTTTTAAAGTCTTGTCATTTTGTGATCACATAAGCTTCATAGACACATAACAGGCTTCTCTGTTTCATTACCCCAGTGTTTCAAATTAAGTGAAGGGAAGTTGAGATTAATTTAAAGCAAGCATAATAAATTTTTTTCAGTACACTTCTTGTACAACCAAGTGTAGTAAGTAACCAAATTGTCGTATTTTTCAAAATTATAATTAAATTTATAGAGGATAGGAAACTAATTACAACACTAAAAATAAGTACAACTCCTGAATCATATGGTGGCTCTATTTTTAATTTTTGAGAAACCTCCATACTGTCTTTTATGGTGGCTGTGCCAATTTCTAGTTCAATCAGCACTGCATGAAGCTTCCCTTTTCTCTATATGCTTACCAGCATTTGTTATTTTTTGTCTTTTGGATGATAGCTATTCAGATGGTATAGGGAGTATCTCACTATTGTATTGCTTTGCTTATTCCTGGTGATTATTGCATTTTTACATGCTTCTGTTGGTCATATGTATGTTTTCTTTGGAAAAAATGTCTATTTAGGGCCTGTGCCCATTTTTAAATTGGGTTGCTTGTTTTTTTGATGTTGGGTTTTAAGTGTTCATTGTATATATAGAACATTAAGCCATTATCAGATATATTGTATACAAATATCTTCTGCCATTTAGTAGGCTGTCTTTCATTTTGTTTATAGTTTCCTTCTCTGTGAAAAAGCTTTTTAGTTTGATGCAGTTCCATTTGTTTATTGTTTGCCTTTTTTTACTTTGCCTGCTGCTGCTGCTGCTGCTAAGTCGCTTCAGTCGTGTCTGACTCTGTGCGACCCCATGGACGGCAGCCCAACAGGCTCCCCCATCCCTGGGATTCTCCAGGCAAGAACACTGGAGTGGGTTGCCATTTCCTTCTCCAATGCTTGAAAGTGAAAAGTGAAAGTGAAGTCGCTCAGTTGTGTCCGACTCTTAGCGACCCCATGGACTGCAGCCAACCAGGCTCCGCCGTCCATGGGATTTTCCAGGCAAGAGTACTGGAGTGGGGAGAGGGAGGAGCCAAGATGGCGGAGGAGTAGGACGGGGAGAACACTTTCTCCCCCACAAATTCATCAAAAGAGCATTTAAACATCGAGTAAATTCCACAGAACAACTTCCGAATGCCGGCAGAGGACATCAGGCACCCAGAAAAGCAGCCCAACTCTTCGAAAGGAGGTAGGAAAAAATATAAAAGACAAAAAAAGAGACAAAAGAGGGAGGGACGGAGTTCCGTCCCGGGAAGGGAGTCTTAAAAAGAGAGAAGTTTCCAAACACCAGGAAACCCTCTCACTGCCGAATCTGTGCCGAGCTTTGGAAGCACAGAGGGCAACATAAAAGGGAGGGGAAAAAAAAAAATAAATAATAATAAACAATTAAAAATCGCGGATTGTGAGCCCTACGGGAACTCCCCCAGCGGAGAAGCAGCGCAGACGCCTGCACACGGCATTAGCAAGCGGGGGCTGGGCAGGGAAGTGCGGCGCGGGCTGTGTCCCTTAGAGTAAGAATCGGGCCGAATGTCCTGAGCGCTATCTGAGCGAAATAATTTGGGCTAGCAAACCAGACTGTGGGATATATACCACGCGAAAAGCCAGCCCTAACCTAAGACACCACCAGGCCCGCGCACAGAACAAAGGACTGAACAGAGATAGCCGGCTGCAGACCTCCCCCTCCGGTGACAGGCAACCAGAGCCGGAAGAGGGCAATCGCAGCCCCAGAGAGACACTATCTATAAAACTGTAAGCAGGCTTCTTTGCTAACTAAAACTTCTTGGGGGTCTGGACGGTCAACATCTGCCTGAGAAGGTGCGCCGGTTTTACACCCAGATAACCGAGTGGCGGGGAGGCGATAAGTCGCAGCATTGGCGCCCGCCAAGCACCTCATCGCCTGAGCTGCTCGACCTGGGAAGAACACAAAACGCAGGCCCAACCGAGTCTGCGCCTCTGAGGACTACCCGAGTGCCTGAACCTGAGCGGCTTGGACCTGGGAGCTCAGTCCAGGGCCGGCCTCTGATTGTTCCCGGCGGAACAACCTAGAGCCCAAGCAGTGTGGGCAGGGAGGTTACACGCGCCGTGAGCGGGGGCAGACCCAGTGTGGCCGAGGCACTTCGAGCGCACGCCAGTGTTATCTGTTTGCAGCATCCCTCCCTCCCTCCCCACAGCGCGGCTGAACAAGTGAGCCTAAATTAAAAAAAAAAAAAAAAATAGGGTCCTCCACCGTCCCCTTTGTGTCAGGGCGGGAACCAGACACTGAAGAGACCAGCAAACAGAAGAAGCTCTAACAGAGGGAAACGCCTTGGAAGCTACAGGCCATAGATTAAAACCCTGTGGTTACTACGGATTACATAGGAAGGGGCCTATAGATCTTGAGAAATATAAGTCGGACTAAGGAACTGCCAAAAATGAACTGAACCCACAATACTCACAACAAAACCAGAGAAAGACCTAGATATATTTTTACTATTTTTACGATCAATCTTTCTTTCTTTTTTTTTTAATTAAAAAAAAATTTTTTTAAGTCCTCTATTGTCCTTTAATTTTCACTTTTATAACTATTACTTTGCAAAAAAAAAAAAAAAGACCCTATTTTTTTTTTTTTTTCTTCTTCAGCAAACTTCATATATATATTTTATAATTTTTTGACCGTGGTTTTTTTTTTTTTTTTTTTTTCTTTTTTCTTTTTCTTCTTTTCTTTAACATTACATTTTTGAAATTCCAAACTCTACTCTAGATTTTTAATTTTAGCCTTTTGATATATGTTATCAATTTTGTACCTATAGTTTTTTTCATAATTGCTGTGACTTTTTTTTTTTTTTTTTCCTCTGTTTCTTTCTCTTCTTCTTTTATATAACATCGTATATCTGCAATTCCAAACTCTACTCAAGATTTTTAATTTATGCTTTTTGGTATTTGATATCAATTTTGTACCTGTATTTTCTTTATAATTTTTGCGACATTGTTTTTGTTGGTTTGTTTGTTTTCTCTCTTTATTTTTCTTCTTCTTCTTTTTTTTTTTTTTTTTTTTTTTTTTTAACGTTGTATTTTTGAAATTCCAAACTCTACTCTGGATTTTTAATTTTTGCTGTTTGGTATTAGTTATCAATTTTGTACCTGTAGTTTCTTTATTACTTTCACGACCTTGTTTGTTTTTCTTTGTTCGTTTTTTCTCTCTTTCTTTTCCTTCTCCTTTTCATTAACATCGCATTTTTGAAATTCCAAACTCTACTCTAATTTCTAATTTTTGTTTTTATGTATTTGTTACCAATTTTGTACCTTTAAGAACCCAATCTTCAGGACCCATTTTTCACTAGTGTACGAGATTACTGGCTTGACTGCTCTCTCTCCCTTTGGACTCTCCATTTTCTCCACCAGGTCACCTGTATCTCCTCCCTAACCCCTCTCTACTCTACCCAACTCTGTGAATTTCTGTGTGTTCCAGACGGTGGAGAACACTTAAGGAACTGATTACTGGCTGGATCTGTCTCCCGCCTTTTCATTTCCCCCTTTTATCCTTCTGGCCACCTCTGTCTCCTGCCTCCTTCTTCTCTTCCCTGTATAACTCCGTGAACATCTCTGAGTGGTCCAGTTGTGGAGTGCACATAAGGAAGTGACTACTGGCTAGCCCACTCTCTCCACTATTGATTCCACCTCATCTCATTTGGGTCACCTCTAACTCCCTCCTCCCTCTTCTCTTCTCCATGTAACGCTGTGAACCTCTCTGAGTGACCCTCACAGTAGAGAAACTTTTCATCTTTAACGTAGATGTTTTATCAGTGGTGCTGTATAGAAGGAGAAGTTTTGAAACTACTGTAAAATTAAGACCGATAACTGGAAGTAGGAGGCTTAAGTCCAATCCCTGACTCCAGGGAACTCCTGACTCCAAGGAACATTAATTGACAGGAGCTCATCAAACGCCTCCATACCGACACTGAAACCAAGCACCACACAAGGGCCAACAAGCTCCAGGGCAAGACATACCAAGCAAATTCTCCAGCAACAAAGGAACACAGCCCTGAGCTTCAAGATACAGGCTGCCCAAAGTCACCCCAAAACCATAGACATCTCATAACTCATTACTGGACATTTCATTACACTCCAGAGAGAAGAAATACAGCTCCATCCACTAGAACATCGACAAAAGCTTCCCTAACCAGGAAACCTTGACAAGCCACCTGTACAAACCCACACACAGCGAGGAAACGCCACAATAAAGAGAACTCCACAAACTGCCAGAATACAGAAAGGACACCCCAAACTCAGCAATTTAAACAAGATGAAGAGACAGAGGAATACCCAGCAGATAAAGGAACAGGATAAATGCCCACCAAACCAAACAAAAGAGGAAGAGATAGGGAATCTACCTGATAAAGAATTCCGAATAATGATAGTGAAATTGATCCAAAATCTTGAAATTAAAATGGAATCACAGATAAATAGCCTGGAGGCAAGGATTGAGAAGATGCAAGAAAGGTTTAACAAGGACTTAGAAGAAATAAAAAAGAGTCAATATATAATGAATAATGCAATAAGTGAAATTAAAAACACTCTGGAGGCAACAAATAGTAGAATAACAGAGGCAGAAGATAGGATTAGTGAATTAGAAGATAGAATGGTAGAAATAAATGAATCAGAGAGGATAAAAGAAAAACGAATTAAAAGAAATGAGGACAATCTCAGAGACCTCCAGGACAATATTAAACGCTACAACATTCGAATCATAGGGGTCCCAGAAGAAGAAGACAAAAAGAAAGACCATGAGAAAATACTTGAGGAGATAATAGTTGAAAACTTCCCTAAAATGGGGAAGGAAATAATCACCCAAGTCCAAGAAACCCAGAGAGTCCCAAATAGGATAAACCCAAGGCGAAACACCCCAAGACACATAGTAATCAAATTAACAAAGATCAAACACAAAGAACAAATATTAAAAGCAGCAAGGGAAAAACAACAAATAACACACAAGGGAATTCCCATAAGGATAACAGCTGATCTTTCAATAGAAACTCTTCAAGCCAGGAGGAAATGGCAAGACATACTTAAAATGATGAAAGAAAATAATCTACAGCCAAGATTATTGTACCCAGCAAGGATCTCATTCAAGTATGAAGGAGAAATCAAAAGCTTTTCAGACAAGCAAAAGCTGAGAGAATTCTGCACCACCAAACCAGCTCTCCAACAAATACTAAAGGATATTCTCTAGACAGGAAACACAAAAATTGTGTATAAATTCGAACCCAAAACAATAAAGTAAATGGCAACGGGGTCATACTTATCAGTAATTACCTTAAACGTAAATGGGTTGAATGCCCCAACCAAAAGACAAAGACTGGCTGAATGGATACAAAAACAAGACCCCTGCATATGTTGTCTACAAGAGACCCACCTCAAAACAGGGGACACATACAGACTGAAAGTGAAGGGCTGGAAAAAGATTTTCCATGCGAATAGGGACCAAAAGAAAGCAGGAGTAGCAATACTCATATCAGATAAAATAGACTTTAAAACAAAGACTGTGAAAAGAGACAAAGATGGTCACTACATAATGATCAAAGGATCAATCCAAGAAGAAGATATAACAATTATAAATATATATGCACCCAACACGGGAGCACCGCAGTATGTAAGACAAATGCTAACAAGTATGAAAGAAGAAATTAACAATAACACAATAATAGTGGGAGACTTTAATACCCCACTCACACCTATGGATAGATCAACTAAACAGAAAATTAACAAGGAAACACAAACTTTAAACGATACAATAGACCAGTTAGACCTAATTGATATCTATAGGACATTTCATCCCAAAACAATGAATTTCACCTTCTTCTCAAGTGCACATGGAACCTTCTCCAGGATAGATCACATCCTGGGCCATAAAGCTAGCCTTGGTAAATTCAAAAAAATAGAAATCATTCCAAGCATCTTTTCTGACCACAATGCAGTAAGATTAGATCTCAATTACAGGAGAAAAACTATTAAAAAATCCAACATATGGAGGCTGAACAACACGCTGCTGAATAACCAACAAATCACAGAAGAAATCAAAAAAGAAATCAAAATTTGCATAGAAACAAATGAAAATGAAAACACAACAACCCAAAACCTGTGGGACACGGTAAAAGCAGTCCTAAGGGGAAAGTTCATAGCAATACAGGCACACCTCAAGAAACAAGAAAAAAGTCAAATAAACAACCTAACTCTACACCTAAAGCAACTAGAAAAGGAAGAAATGAAGAACCCCAGGGTTAGTAGAAGGAAAGAAATCTTAAAAATTAGAGCAGAAATAAATGCAAAAGAAACAAAAGAGACCATAGCAAAAATCAACAAAACCAAAAGCTGGTTCTTTGAAAGGATAAATAAAATTGACAAACCATTAGCCAGACTCATCAAGAAACAAAGGGAGAAAAATCAAATCAATAAAATTAGAAATGAAAATGGAGAGATCACAACAGACAACACAGAAATACAAAGGATCATAAGAGACTACTATCAACAATTATATGCCAATAAAATGGACAACGTGGAAGAAATGGACAAATTCTTAGAAAAGTACAACTTTCCAAAACTCGATCAGGAAGAAATAGAAAATCTTAACAGACCCATCACAAGCACGGAAATTGAAACTGTAATCAAAAATCTTCCAGCAAACAAAAGCCCAGGTCCAGACGGCTTCACAGCTGAATTCTACCAAAAATTTAGAGAAGAGCTAACACCTATCCTGCTCAAACTCTTCCAGAAAATTGCAGAGGATGGTAAACTTCCAAACTCATTCTATGAGGCCACCATCACCCTAATACCAAAACCTGACAAAGATCCCACAAAAAAAGAAAACTACAGGCCAATATCACTGATGAACATAGATGCAAAAATCCTTAACAAAATTCTAGCAATCAGAATCCAACAACACATTAAAAAGATCATACACCATGACCAAGTGGGCTTTATCCCAGGGATGCAAGGATTCTTCAATATCCGCAAATCAATCAATGTAATACACCACATTAACAAATTGAAAAATAAAAACCATATGATTATCTCAATAGATGCAGAGAAAGCCTTTGACAAAATTCAACATCCATTTATGATCAAAACTCTCCAGAAAGCAGGAATAGAAGGAACCTACCTCAACATAATCAAAGCTATATATGACAAACCCACAGCAAACATTATCCTCAATGGTGAAAAATTGAAAGCATTTCCTCTAAAGTCAGGAACAAGACAAGGGTGCCCACTTTCACCATTACTATTCAACATAGTTTTGGAAGTTTTGGCCACAGCAATCAGAGCAGAAAAAGAAATAAAAGGAATCCAAATTGGAAAAGAAGAAGTAAAGCTCTCACTGTTTGCAGATGACATGATCCTCTACATAGAAAACCCTAAAGACTCCACCAGAAAGTTACTAGAACTAATCAATGACTATAGTAAAGTTGCAGGATATAAAATCAACACACAGAAATCCCTTGCATTCCTATACACTAATAATGAGAAAACAGAAAGAGAAATTAAGGAAACAATTCCATTCACCGTTGCAACGGAAAGAATAAAATACTTAGGAATATATCTACCTAAAGAATCTAAAGACCTATATATAGAAAACTATAAAACACTGGTGAAAGAAATCAAAGAGGACACTAACAGATGGAGAAATATACCATGTTCATGGATTGGAAGAATCAATGTAGTGAAAATGAGTATACTACCCAAAGCAATCTATAGATTCAATGCAATCCCTATCAAGCTACCAACAGCATTCTTCACAGAGCTAGAACAAATAATTTCACAATTTGTATGGAAATACAAAAAACCTCGAATAGCCAAAGCGATCTTGAGAAAGAAGAATGGAACTGGAGGAATCAACCTACCTGACTTCAGGCTCTACTACAAAGCCACAGTTATCAAGACAGTATGGTACTGGCACAAAGACAGAAAAATAGATCAATGGAACAAAATAGAAAGCCCAGAGATAAATCCACGCACATATGGACACCTTATCTTCGACAAAGGAGGCAAGAATATACAATGGATTAAAGACAATCTCTTTAACAAGTGGTGCTGGGAACTCTGGTCAACCACTTGTAAAAGAATGAAACTAGAACACTTTCTAACACCATACACAAAAATAAACTCAAAATGGATTAAAGATCTAAACGTAAGACCAGAAACTATAAAACTCCTAGAGGAGAACATAGGCAAAACACTCTCTGACATACATCACAGCAGGATCCTCTATGACCCACCTCCCAGAATATTGGAAATAAAAGCAAAAATAAACAAATGGGACCTAATTAACCTTAAAAGCTTCTGCACATCAAAGGAAACTATTAGCAAGGTGAAAAGACAGCCTTCAGAATGGGAGAAGATAATAGCAAATGAAGCAACTGACAAACAACTAATCTCGAGAATATACAAGCAACTCCTACAGCTCAACTCCAGAAAAATAAATGACCCAATCAAAAAATGGGCCAAAGAACTAAATAGACATTTCTCCAAAGAAGACATAAAGATGGCTAACAAACACATGAAAAGATGCTCAACATCACTCATTATCAGAGAAATGCAAATCAAAACCACTATGAGGTACCATTTCACGCCAGTCAGAATGGCTGCAATCCAAAAGTCTACAAGTAATAAATGCTGGAGAGGGTGTGGAGAAAAGGGAACCCTCTTACACTGTTGGTGGGAATGCAAACTAGTGCAGCCACTATGGAGAACAGTGTGGAGATTCCTTAAAAAACTGGAAATAGACATGCCTTATGATCCAGCAATCCCACTGCTGGGCATACACACTGAGAAAACCAGAAGGGAAAGAGACACGAGTACCCCAATGTTCATCGCAGCACTGTTTATAATAGCCAGGACATGGAAGCAACCTAGATGTCCATCAGCAGATGAATGGATAAGAAAGCTGTGGTACATATACACAATGGAGTATTATTCAGCCATTAAAAAGAATACATTTGAATCAGTTCTAATGAGGTGGATGAAACTGGAGCCTATTATACAGAGTGAAGTAAGCCAGAAAGAAAAACACCAATACAGTATACTAACACATATATATGGAATTTAGAAAGATGGTAACAATAACCCTGTGTACGAGACAGCAAAAGAGACACTGATGTATAGAACAGTCTTATGGACTCTGTGGGAGAGGGAGAGGGTGGGAAGATTTGGGAGAATGGCATTGAAACATGTAAATATCATGTATGAAATGAGTTGCCAGTCCAGGTTCGATGCACGATACTGGATGCTTGGGGCTGGTGCACTGGGACGACCCAGAGGGATGGAATGGGGAGGGAGGAGGGAGGAGGGTTCAGGATGGGGAACACATGTATACCTGTGGCGGATTCATTTTGATATTTGGCAAATCTAATACAGTTATGTAAAGTTTAAAAATAAAATAAAATTAAAAAAAAAAAAAAAAAAAGAGTACTGGAGTGGGCTGCCATTGCCTTCTCTGTTACTTTGCCTGAGGAGACATATTAAATATATATATATATATATATATTGCTAAGGCTAATGTCAAAAAGCATACTGCCTATGTTTTCTTCTAGGAGCTTTATGGTTTCAGACCTTACATTTAAGTCTTTAATCCATTTTGAGTTTAATTTGTGTATGGTTTGAGAAAGTAGTTTAGTTTGATACTTTTGCATGTAGCCATCCAAGTTTCCCAGCATTGTTTATTGAAGAGACTATGTTTCCCCCTTTATATTCTTGTCTCCTTTGGCATAGATTAATTGACTATATGTGAATGGATTTATTTATGGGCTTTTAATTCTGCTTCATTTATCTATGTGTCTGTTTTTGTGCCAGTAGCATATTGCTTTGATTACTGTAGCTTTGCAATATAGTTTGAGATCAAGGAACATGCTACTTTCAGCTCTGTTCTTCTTTCTCAGGATGGTTTTGGCTACTTGTGGTCTTTTGTGTTTCCATACAAATCTTACAACTAATTATCTTAGTTCATGAAAAATGCCATTGGTATTTTGATAGGGCTTATGCTGGATCTATAGATTGTTTTGGGTAGTATGGTCATTTCAATAAATTAATTTTCCTAATCCATGTGCACTGTGTAACTTTCCATCTGTTTGTGTTGTCTTTAATTTCTTTTATGATGTCTTACAATTTTCTGAATACAAATCTTTCACTTCTATGGTTCTATTTTTGATGAAATTGTAAAAGAAACTTTTTTCTTAAATACTCTTTCAGCTAGTTCATTGTTAGTGTGTAGAAATGCAATATATTTCTTTATATTAATTTTGTATTTTGTGACTATTGAATTCGTTTATTAGTTTTACTAGTTTTTTGGTGGAGTCCTCACAATTTTCTATGTATAGCATCATGTCATCTGCAAACACTGACAGTTTCACTTCTTGCTTTCAAACTTGGATTCTTTTTTTGTCTTTTACTTGTCTAATTGCTGTAGCTAGGACTTCCAATATCATCTTAAATAAAAGTGATGAGAATGGGTATTCTCCTTTCATCCCTAATCTTAAAGGTATTGCTTTCACCTTTTCACCCTTGAGAATAATGTTGGCTGTAGGTTTGTCATTTATGGACTTTTTATATTAGGTATGTTCCCTTCATACTCACTTTGTTGAGAGTTTTTTACTATAAATGAATATTGAAATTTATCAAAATCTTTTTCATCTATTAAGATAATCATATAAGTTTTATTCTTCAATTTGTTAATCTTGTGTATCATATTGATTTATTTTATGGACATTGAAATCTCTTTGCACCTTTGGATAAATCTCATTTTATCATGGTCTATATCCTTTTAAATACTGCTAAATTTGATTTGCAATCCCTTTTTGTGGTTCTAATTGAGCATTTTACATAATTCCATTTTTTCTCCTTTCTTAGGCTATTTTTTATAGTCTTCTTTTGCTTTTTTAATGATTGTTCTAGAGTTTGCAATTATATTTGTTAATATTCAGTTAACAAGTATATTTGTTAACAATTATATTTGTTAACATTCAGTTAACACTATGCTCAAAATTCTCCAAGCCAGGCTTCAGCAATATGTAAACCGTGAACTTCCTGATGTTCAAGCTGGTTTTAGAAAAGGCAGAGGAACCAGAGATCAAATTGCCAACATCTGCTGGATCATGAAAAAAGCAAGAGAGTTCCAGAAAAACATCTATTTATGCTTTATTGACTATTCCAAAGTCTTTGACTGTGTAGATCACAATAAACTGTGGAAAATTCTGAAAGAGATGGGAATACCAGACCACCTGACTTGTCTCTTGAGAAATTTGTATGCAGGTCAGGAAGCAACAGTTAGAACTGGACATGGAACAACAGACTGGTTCCAAATAGGAAAAGCAGTACGTCAAGGCTGTATATTGTCACCCTGTTTATTTAACTTATATGTGGAGTACATCATGAGAAACACTGGACTGGAAGAAACACAAGCTGGAATCAAGATTGCTGGGAGAAATATCAATAACCTCAGATATGCAGATGACACCACCCTTATGGCCGAAAGTGAAGAGGAACTCAAAAGCCTCTTGATGAAAGTGAAGGTGGAGAGTGAAAAAGTTGGCTTACAGCTCAACATTCAGAAAACGAAGATCATGGCATCCAGTCCCATTACTTCATGGGAAATAGATGGGGAAACAGTAGAAACAGTGTCAGACTTTATTTTTTGGGCTCCAAAATCACTGAAGATGGTGACTGCAGCCATGAAATTAAAAGACGCTTACTCCTTGGAAGGAAAGTTATGACCAGCCTAGATAGCATATTCAAAAGCAGAGACATTACTTTGCCAACAAAGGTCCGTCTTGTCAAGAAACTATGGTTTTTCCAGTGGTCATGTATGGATGTGAGAGTTGGACTGTGAAGAAGGCTGAGCACAAAGAATTGATGCTTTTGAACTGTGGTTTTGGAGAAGACTCTTGAGAGTCCCTTGGACTGCAAGGAGATCCAACCAGTCCATTCTGAAGGAGATCAGCCTTGGGATTTCTTTGGAAGGAATGACGCTAAAGCTGAAACTCCAGTACTTTGGCCCCCTAATGCGAAGAGTTGACTCATTGGAAAAGACTCTGATGCTGGGAGGGATTGGGGGCAGGAGGAGAAGGGGATGACAGAGGATGAGATGGCTGGATGGCATCACTGACTTGATGGACATGAGTCTCAGTGAACTCCTGGAGTTGGTGTTGGACAGGGAGGCCTGGTGTGCTGCGATTCACGGGGTTGCAAGGAGTCGGACACGACTGAGCAACTGATCTCTGATCTCTCTCTCTGATACTGTTTTATAGGTAGTACATGTGCCTTATGATGACACAATAATTCCAATTTTCCCTTCCTATTCCTTTTATCATTTGTGTGATTTGTTTCACTTATGCATATGCATACATAATCAAATACATTGATGCTATTATTGTTTTGAATAAGCTATTATGTGTTAGATGAATTGAAAATATTAGAAATGAAAGTTTTTATTTTAATTTTGCTTAATTCTTCTTTAATGTTCTTCCTTTCTTTATGTAGACCCAGATTTCTGATGTACATCATTTCCTTCTGTAATGAATTTATTTTTAGCGTTTCTTGAAATATCCCTTAGTTTTTGTTTGTCTGAGAAAGTGTTTATTTCATCCTCTCTTTTGGAGGATAATTTTGCATGGCACAGAATTCTAGGTTGATTTTTTTCCCCCCTCAAGACTCTACTCTCTTCTTGCTTGCTTGATTTACTAGGAGAAGTTACATGTAATTCTTATCATCACTCCTCCTTAGGGAAGGTTATTCCCCCCTGCCCCACTGGCTTCTAGTTCCTTTCAATATTCCTTCTTTCTTTTTTCTGTCCTACAGTTTCACTTCAAGTATCATTGCTTCAAATACTCAAAACTATTCTTGTTTCAAATCTGTTTTTGCTCTTGAATTTCTTTCTTCTTTTTATGGTATTGTCATTATTTGATTTGTCTCACAGTTTATGGATATTATGTTCTGCTATTTAAAAAAAATCCAGTTTATTATTAATTTTGAAAGTTTCTATTGTGATATCCTCAAGCGTGTCTTTCCTGAGCAGTGTCCAATCTACTAATGAGCATTCTTCATTTTTGTTAGAGTAGACCACTCTTGATCTCAAGAATTTATGTTTTATACTTTCTCAATGTTCCTGTCTGCTTACATTACACATCTATTCTTGCATGCTATCTATTTTATCCATTAGAACCCTTAGCACATTAATCACTATTTTGAATTAACCAGTCTGATAATTCCAACATCCCTGTTAGATCTGAGTCTGGTCTGATGCTTTCTCTGTCTCTTCAAACTGTTTCTTTGCCTTTTAGTATGCTTTATAATTTTTTCTTAATAGGCAAGCATGATCTTATGGGTGAAAGGAGTTCCAGTAACTGACCTTTAGGAGTAAAGTGTAAGTGTAGAATGGAAGTCTTTCAGTGAGACTTTTCCTCTGTAGTGTGAACTTTACCAGTGCCTCTCATTTTACCCCTTTCTCCATGAAATTAAAAGACACTTGTTCCTTGAAAGAAAAGCTATGAAAAACCTAAATGGCATATTAAAAAGCAGAGATATTACTTTGCCAACAAAGGTCCATATAGTAAAAGCTATGATTTTTCCAATTGTCATGTATGGATGTGAAAGTCAGACCATAAGGAAGGTTGAGCACTGAAATATTTATGCTTTCGAACTGTGGTGTTGGAGAAGAATTTTGATAGTCTCTTGGACAACAAGGAGATCAAACCAGTTAATCCTAAGGGAAATCAACTGAATATTCATTGGAAGGACTAATGCTAAGGCTGAAGCTCCAATACTTTGGCCACCTGATGCAAAGAGCTGACTCATTGAAAAAGACCCTGATACTGGGAAAGACTGAAGGCAGGAGAAGGGGACAACAGAAGATGAAATGGTTGGATGGCAACTCACCAACTCAATGGACATGAGTTTGAGCAAACTCTGGGAGATGGTGAAGGGAAGGCAAACCTGGTATGCGGCAGTTCTTGGGGTTGCAAAGAGTCAAGACACGATTGAGCAACTGAACAACACCAATAACCCTTACCTGGGACAAGAAGTGTAGAGTGAACTGGGTATTTCTCTTCCCTTAGGTTGGTTAGACTCTGAAAAAAAAATATACTAGTGTAGGCTCTGGTAAAATACTCTCTTGAAGGTAAGTCTTATTAAAAAGGATAGAAAGCTTTGGCGTATTTCAAAATGGTATCTCCCACACTCCCACAGGAGAAGTAAAAGAGTACATTTTCCAGGTATTCAGTTTAAAAATTCGTTCAAGCTCCTGAAGGTATAACTCCAAGTTTGGGGCCTCATCATAACTGTGAACCTTGGAGTTTTTAATTCTTAGATTTATCTACACTGAGCCTCCAGCAATTCATCAATTATAATTCAGATTTTCTTATCCAGCACTGGTTTCCACAGAGGTTTCTTCTCATGGGTTTCTGATCCAATAATTTGTGATTCTCTGTATTCACCTGTTGACCTCTCCAATTTGGGGTGAGCCATTTGCCTTAGAACTTCACTTCTCTGACAGATCTAAGTAGAGTTGTTGATTTTTCAGCTTCATATTTATTGTTAGAATGGAGTGATGCCATTAAATTTTATGCCTTATAAACAATTTTCTATTTACTCATCCCTACCTTTATCTCTTGCAAAATAGCCATAACTTAATTCAGGAATCTTCCTGTCTCAGTGTGGTGGCAATCTTTCAGGAGAGATGGTCTTATCCATCTTGAATTGGATCTGGATCATATTTGGTCTAGCTGATCATTATGTATATATTTTCTTTGGTTGGCACTGGTTTAGAAATGGATATATTGCACAATTCTGTTTAAGGAAGTTTCAGAGCTCTCTTTCTACTGTACATTATTCTGTCTGAGTGTGATATCTGAAATTTCCACAGCGATCTTGTAAATTTAAGAGGGATGTGCTGAGTTTAGCACATTAGTAATATGGATGATGTCATCAAGCTGTTGAATTAATCAGATCCTGCAGCCAGCTCTATGAGTTGTTATTATGAAAAACACCCTCATTTTATAATTATTTGTAAACAATTTGGAAAACTCTTTCATAAGGTTTTTCTGCAACTTATTCTTGAGTGTAACTAACTTGATTCACAATCAATGGGTAAACAAAATAATAGGTACAATTTTTTTTTCTTAAAATCATTTTTCAGTTATGTCTTTCCTTTATCAAAGAGAGAGCATTTCCCTCCATAAGATTTAATTTTGAAGCAATATTTTATAAGAATAAGACCCAGTTTTCCCCACAGCCAGTCCCTCCAATCAGGAAGTGTGTGCAAGACTATTATCCTCATAGATCTGAGGGCTGACCAAAGAGGCAAGAACTACAATCCCACAGCCTCAGAAAGAAAGTCACAATCACAGAATGATCAAATGGATCACAGCTTTGTCATGGCAAAGGGGCTTGTATAGCTCAATTAAGCTATGAGCTATGCAATGTAGGGCCATCCAACATGGACAGGTCATGGTGCAGAGTTCTGATAAACTGTGATCTAATGGAGAAGGAAATGGCAAACTACTCCAGTATTTTTGCCTCAAAACCCCCATGTACAGTATGAAAAGGCAAAAAGATATAACACTAGAAGATGAGCCCCTCAGGTCGGTATGGTACTGGGGAAGAGCAGAGAAATAGCTCCAGAAGAATGAAGAAGCTGGGCCAAAGTGGAAATGGTGCTCAGTTGTGGACATGTCTGGTGGTGAAAGTAAAGTCCAGTGCTGTAAAGAACAGTATTGTATAGGAACCTGGAAAGTTGGGTCCAAGAATCAAGGTAAATTGGACTTGGTCAAATAGGAGATGGCAAGAGTGAACATTGACATTTTAGGAATCAGTGAACTAAAATGGATGGGGATGGGAGAATTTAATTCAGGTGACCATTATATCTACTACTGTGGGCAAGAGGCCTTTAGAAGAAATGGAATAGCACTCATAGTCAAAAAAAAAAAGAGTGTTTGGGAGAAATCTTATATACGGCAGAATGATCTTGGTTCATTTCCAATGCAAACCGTTCAACACCAGAGTAATCCAAATTTATTCCCCAACCACTAATGCCAAATAAGCTGAAGTTAAACAATTCTATGAAGACTTACAAGACCTTCTAGAGATAATATAAAAAAAGGTATCCTTTTCCTCATAGGGGAGTGGAAAGCAAAAGTAGGAAGTCAAGAGATACTTGGGGTAGTAGGCAGGTTTGGCCTTGGAGTAAAAAATGAAGCAGGGCAAAGGCTAATAGAGTTTTTTCAAGAGAATAAACTGGTCATAACAAACACTCTCTTTCAACAATATGAAAGAAAACTACATATGGACATCACCATGTGGTCAACACTGAAATAAGGTTAATTATATTCCTTGCAACTAAAGATGGAGAAGCTCTATATAGTCAGCAAAAACAAGACTGGGAGCTGACTGTGACACAGATCATGAACTCCTTGTTGAAATATTCATGCTTAAATTAAAGAAAGTAGAGAAAATCACTAGGCGACTCAGGTATGATATAAATCAAATCCCTTATGATTATATAGTGGAGATGATGGATAGACCCAAGTGATTAAATCTGGTAGGCAGATTGCCTGAAGAATAATGGATGGAGGTTCACAAAATTGTGTAGGAGTCAGTGACAGAAACCATCCCCAAGAAAAAGAAATGCAAGAGGGCAAGGTGAATATCTAAAGAGACTTTACAAATAGCTGAGAAAAGAAGAGAAGCTAAATGCAAAGGAGAAAGGGAAAGATATACCCAACTGAAGGCAGACTTCTACAGAATAGAAAGGCAAGATAAGAAAGTCTTCTTCAATGAACAATGGGAAGAAATAGAGGAAAACAATAGAATGAGAAAGACTAGAGATCTCTTCTAGAAAATTGGAGATACAAAGAGAACACTTCATGCAAGGATGGGCACAATAAAGGACAGAAAACCTAAGGACCTGAGAGAAGTAGAAGAAATTACAAAGAGGTGGCAAGAATACACAGAAGAACTATACAAGAAAGGTCTTCATGACCTGGATAACCATGATGGTGTGGTCTTCATTTAGAGCCAGACATTTTGGAGTGTGAAGTCAAGTGGGCCTTAGGAAGCATTGCTACAAGCAAAGCTAGTGATAGTGATGGAATTTCATCTGAGCGATTTCAAATCTTAAAAAGAAGTTGCTGTTAAAGTGCTGCACTCAATATGCCAGAAAATTTGGAAAACTCAGTAATAGTCACAAGATTACAAAAGTCAGTTTTCATTCCAGTCTCAAAGAAGGGCAGTGCCCCAAAATGCTCAAACTACCCTACACTCGCTCTCATTTCACATGCTAGCGAGGTAATCTCAAAAACCTTCAAGATGAGCTTCAGCAGTATGTGAACTGAGACATCCCAAATGTACAAGCTGACTTAGAAAAGGCAGAAGAACCAGATATCAAATTGCCAATATCCATTGGATTGTAGAAAAAAGCAAGCGATTCTAGAAAAACTTATACTTCTGTTTCATTGATTACCCTAAAAGCTTTTGACTGTGTGGATGACAATAAACTGGAAAATTCTTAAAGAGATGGGAATACCTTACCTGTGCCCTGAGCAACCTGTATGGAGATCAAGAAGCAACAGTTAGAACTGGACATGGAACAATGGACTGGTTCCAAATTGGGAAAGGAGTACAACAAGGCTGTATACTGTCACCCTGTTTATTTAACTTACACGCAAAGTACATCATGCGAAATGCTCGGGTGGATGAATCACAGGCTTGAATCAGATTGTTGGGAGAAATATCAATAACCTCAGACATGCAGATGATATCACCCTAATGGCAGAAAACGAACAGGAGCCTCTTGATGAGGGTGAAAGAGGAGAGTGATAAAGCTGGTTTAAAACTCAGCATCCAAAACACTAAGATCACAGCATTCAGTCCCATCACTTCATGGTAAATATGGGAAAAAATGGAAATAGCAATAGAATTTTTTTTCTTTGGCTCCAAATCACTGCAGACAGTGACAGCAGTCATGAAATGAAAAGATATTTGCTCCTTGTTGGAAACTATGACAAACCTAGACAGCGATTTAAAAAGAAGAAACATCACATTTCTGACAGAGGTCCATATAGTCAATGTATAGTTTTTCCAGTAGTCATGTATGGATGTCAGATTTGGACCACAAAGGAGACTGGGCATCCAAGAGTTAATGCTTTCAAATTGTGCAGGAGAAGACTCTTGAGAGTTCCTTGGACTGCAAGGAGATCAAACTAGTCAATCCTAAAGGAAAACAATCTGGAATATTCATTGGAAGGACTGATTCTAAAGCTAAAGCTCCAATACTTTGGCCACCTTATGCAAACAGCTGACTCATTTGAAAAGACCTTGATGCTGGGAAAGATTGAAGGCAGGAGGAGAAAGGGATAACGGAGGATGAGATGGTTGGATGGCATCACCAACTCAGTGGACATGAGTTTGAGCAAGCTCTGGGATTGTGAAGGGCAAGGAAGCCTGGTGTGCTGCAGTCCAGGGTTTGCAAAGAGTTGGACGTGACTTAGTGATTGATTAAAACAAAGGAAGAAGCATTAGTAATTAATAAGCTGAAAATTGAAATAAAACTTTATTTCCAGTACTTATGCACAATGACTTTATACAAGTTATCTAACTTTCTATTCTTCAGTTTCCTCATATGTAAAATAGTAATGGCACCTACTTCAGGGTGTGAAGAGGAACTCAAAAGCCTCTTGATGAAAGTGAAAGTGGAGAGTGAAAAGGTTGGCTTAAAGCTCAACATTCAGAAAATGAAGATCATGGCATCCAGTCCCATCACTTCATGGGAAATAGATGGGGAAACAGTAGAAACAGTGTCAGACTTTATTTTTTTGGGCTCCAAAATCACTGCAGTTGGTGACTGCAGCCATGAAATTAAAAGACGCTTACTCCTTGGAAGGAAAGTTATGACCAACCTAGATAGCATATTCAAAAGCAGAGACATTAGTTTGCCAACAAAGGTCCATCTAGTCAAGGCTATGATTTTTCCTGTGGTCATGTATGGATGTGAGAGTTGGACTGTGAAGAAGGCTGAGTGCTGAAGAATTGATGCTTTGAACTGTGGTTTTGGAGAAGACTCTTGAGAGTCCCTTGGACTGCAAGGAGATCCAACCAGCCCATTCTGAAGGAGATCAGCCCTGGGATTTCTTTGGAAGGAATGATGCTAAAGCTGAAACTCCAGTACTTTGGCCACCTCATGTGAAGAGTTGACTCATTGGAAAAGACTCTGATGCTGGGAGGGATTGGGGGCAAGAGGAGAAGGGGACGACAGAGAATGAGATGGCTGAATAGCATCACTGACTCAATGGACGTGAGTCTCAGTGAACTCTGGGTGTTGGTGAGGGACAGGGAAGCCTGGTGTGCTGTGATTCATGGGGTCGCAAAGAGTCGGACACGACTGAGCAACTGATCTGATCTGATCTAATCTGATGGAGATTAAATGGGATAATCTATATAAAATTCTTATCAAGTATCTAAAACTTGTAAAATAGTAGTTGCTTAGTTGTGTGTGACTCCTTGCAACCCCATGGACTTTAGTCTGCCAGGCTCCTCTGTCAATGGAATTCTCCAGGCATAAATACTGGATTGAGTGTCCATTCCTTTCTCCAGGGGATCTTCCTGACCCAGGGATCAAACTTGGTCTCCTCCATTGCAGGCATAATCTTTTACTTTCTGAGCCAGTAGCAAAGCCCCAACATTGTAAGCACTGAGTAAATGTTACTTGTTATTATAAGTAACATTTTTTTTTTCTGAATTGCAGCATTATCTACTAATTTTTCTCTGCCTTTCAAGGTAATCAAGTTTCTACAAGAGAAAGTTATATGGGAATAAAATTATTTCCAGATAATATACCTCTAGACTATGTATGCTTAAAAGCATTCTCAATCTGTATAATTCTATGAGAGAGGAATTAGATTTGTTTCAGCTAAATCATTTTAGAAATAACCTTAGATTTTAGGATTGGCTTTTAATTCTATTTTCACTGTTGAGTTTCTCTCCTTCAAATTAAAATTTCAGAACAAACATTTATATGGTACTGTTTTTTTTGGCCACATGGCTATGCTTGTGGGATTTTAGTTCCCTGACCAGGGATTGAACTCATTGGCAGTGAGAGCATGGAGTCCTAGTCACTGGACTACCAGGAAATTCCCTACATGATGCTATTCTTAAGAATAAAATTTATTGACAAAAACTTAGTTTTCAGTTTATACCAGCATAGAGGTATTGACTATTGAACATGAGGTCAAGATTGTGATATCTTATATTCTTTTCAAATTAATTCCTGAAAATGAATATAGCAGTTAAATGGAAGTCCCATCTAAATATCTCAACATAATATGCTTCTATTTAGGTTTTAACACTGATATATACTTATGTAAGTATGATATGTGAAAATATTAAAATAAGATTGCCATTTCCAAGATATTAGTACGTTCCATTGCTTCTCTTTGTAACATGGCTTTAAAAATGCATTTTCCTGACACTCTTACCCATTTATTTCTTAGAATTTTTTTTTAAAGCAATAGACCCAATGATTCCCTCTGATACCCTTTCCTCATTTTATTCTCAATAATGACTCTTTGGGGAGCAATGCTATGGGGAATGAGATTGATTACCCATCACTGCTTCTGATGTGCTGTTTAACCAAGCTGGTGAACCATAGATTGTCATCATAGAGGGCATCAAATCAACAGTGTGTGCCATGCAGCCTACACTCCTGTGCACTTAACAATAACGAGAATTCTTTTAGCTCATTAGACAGCCCAAGGAACTGCTAAGTAAAGTTCAAGACAAAAATGTTTTCTATAATTCTGGGTAATCTACATCACTAAATAGGTTGAAAACTAGGGTCTCAGGTATATGACTTCCTGATTTAAACCTTATGATGGTCAAAGAAATTCCAGACTTTAAATTACATTAAGGGAAGAGGTGTGTTTCAGTTTTGGACTTAAATACATGATGACTTTTTTTAAGATTCATAATTATCAGTAGCAGTAACTTGTCTCCCAAATCTCTCTCCAAAATACAACTTATTGAGCTGTTTTTTTTTTTTACTTTAGTTTAAAATCCTTCTCTGACCCCATGCCATGCTTTTTTCTTTGAAGATTTTAGGAAACTATTTGGAAAGGAAAAAAATATATATATATCTCTCTCTCTCTCTCTCTTAAATCCTCACATGTATTGGTTAATTGTTTCACATATTAACATTTTACCTTCCAGTAAGACTGTCAGATTTTCAAAGAGGACATCCATGGTTTCTTTTTATTTTCTATATTATAGTAGTCATACTATACACAGTCTTGTATGTAGAATTTCATTAGTAGAATTATGCTAAACTTCTTATTCTGCTAAAGTAGTTGGATTAAACTAAATTTTCTTAAGTAATTTTGTTTGGAGTTTATTTTATGAGGAAGGCTATTTGTAACGCAAAGCTAGTCATACCTGTTCACACACAACGCTCTTGTTTTCTCTAAGTATACATTGGGTATGGTTTAAAAACAGAAACGAAAAACTTTTTAAATAGACATGTAAAGTTTAAAAATAAAATAAAATTAAAAAAAAAAATAGACATCGCTTATCAAATGGCAACGCACTCCAGTACTCTTGCCTGGAAAATCCCATGGATGGAGGAGCCTGGTGGGCTGCAGTCCATGGGGTCGCTAAGAGTCGGACACGACTGAGCGACTTCACTTTGATTTTTCACTTTCATGCATTGGAGAAGGAAATGGCAACCCACTCCAGTGTTCCTGCATGGAGAATCCCAGGGACAGGGGAGCCTGGTGGGCTGCCGTCTCTGGGGTCGCACAGAGTCGGACATGACTGAAGCAATTTAGCAGAAGCAGCAGCAGCTTATCAAAGCACCCCTTTCACTTATTGAAAAAATCTTGTACAAAAACCAAACTTTTGTACAAATCATCTCTGTTTACTTATACAGAAATATCCAAAGGCACTAAACATTTCTGAGAATATCTATAATATTGCCAATAGAATATAATAGTTGTTATACATTAATATGGGGGCTTCCTTGTGGCTCAGCTGGTAAAGAATCTGCCTGTAATGTGGGAGACCCCGGTTTGATCCCTGGGTTGGGAAGACCTCCTGGAGAAGGGAAAAACTACCTACTCCAGTATTCTGGCCTGGAGAATCCCATGGACTGTATAGTCCGTTGGTTCACAAAGAGTCAGACACAACTGAGTGACTTTCACTTTCACTTACACATTAATATGGAATGCAATATGGAGGCATTTTTTCTATTTTTTTTAAGAAAAACTAAATGGGGAAATTTTTATAATCTTAAAAATTCAAAACCCATTCTATTTGAAACTAAACGTAACAGTAGCATTTTAAAATAAATTGCTAATTCCTACCATACCTTGAACTTAATTGAACAAAAACAGCCTTTTCCTTCTTCTGTATTTCCCTGTCAAAGCTTATCATTTTCTCCTCTTGACAAAGCTTCTATTTTTACCCTTTCTAATTGTATTCTAATTTTGAAGAGAGTGCCTGAAACATAATAGATAATAAAAAATTTTATAGGAAAATCAATTGATTGAAAAATCACTCCACACATTAATTGTTTTTGTTTTCTTTTGTGGACATTTTATAATATATTGGATAAAATTGTCAGCATGTTTCACAATAATTTTGTTTTTTCCTTTCTATATTAAATTGACAAAATATAAAAGAAATATAATAATATAGATAGAAAGCAACTTATTTAGCTTCTTTGCTTGATAAGTGTGTTTAGACATTGATGATGTTAGTGCTTTTAAAGTCACTACAGGCGAAAACTCCACTAAACCTCATAGTCTTTTAACTTTATATGTGCATTATGTGAGGTAGCTTAATGAAGAAGGAGGGAATATAAGAAAGAATAATATGCACTTTAATAAATCATATATCCTTGTGCTATTTAAATGTTTCTTCAAGGTTGATTGAAACTTTAACCTCAGTCTCAATAAAAAAGAAAAGCTTCAAATTTGCCAGACCTTGAATTTTTACAACACTATGTTGAATTATGCAGTGATCAGTCAATTATTCATCTCCCTCAGCCTGAGATAGCTGTGCTTTGAAAAGCATGCAAAAATGGGGCTACAGAATGTGATGCTGTGTCAACACATTTCACTCAGGATTGCTTACAAGACAAATTTTTGTTTCAACATTGATTCTAGTTTTCTTGATGTTTGCTTCTAATAAGGTACCTGTTACAAATCAATTTCAGTTTGCATGCTTTAGTTTCTGATTCAGGATGATACACTGCCAAAATGACATTACTGCCTTTTCCATAGATTTCTACACCCGCCTAAGAAATAGAGATCTTTCATATTTCAAGGTAATCTTAACATAAGGTTTGCAAAACAAACCTACTTTGTCTGCTAAGGGAACAGGGAAGAATGGATTTATGTGCAATAGTTGGAATTCTTAAAATATTTCATCAATAAAATAAATAGAAGGATGCAGAAATACAAGTGTGCTGGCTTCTAACAAATCTATTATAAAGGAAGGATTCTATTTGGGAAGCAGAGAAGGAGAGAAATATCACAGCAATGATTGAGGGTGCTTTGGAATTTGAAGCCTGAGTTAGAATCATGATTCTGTGATTTACCAATTCTTTTACCTAGGGCAAATAAAATTACCTCCTGGAGCCTCAGATATCTCATTGTTTTAACAGGGAAAACATACACATAGGAGGGTTAGAAAAATTATATAATAGAATGTATGTTGAGTGTTTAAAACACAAAGTTTGGCTCCAGGTGAACACTCAAAAACTTGAACCTATTTTAATTAATTGACCATTGGAGTCTAGAAGGGAAATTCACATAGATGTTTAGACTTTAGGACACACGATTTCTTAAACTGGTAAATATGATAAAATACCCTGTTTTAATTAATGAATGAGTTCTGTCCAAACTACTCTGTCCAAGAATCTATGAGTATATTTACATTTGATGGGAAGTATGAAGAGCTGGAAGGGCACTAGCATTAGCTACTTGTTCTGATTACCCATAATGTCACCTTTGTCTGTAGCATATTCCTTTCTAATGAAGTTATCTTGCTTGGCTTTTCTAGGATCTTTCTGGCATTAGTGGAACATTTAGATAACCAACATAAATTATGAAATTCAAGTCTCAGTTGATTTCCTGTTGAAAGTAAGTATTCCTAGGCAGCTCTAATCTGACAGTGATATCACCCCCTCATGTTCAAGGAAAACTACCTGAACAGAATTGAAAGTCTGGCACCTTGTCAGTTCAGATACACACTGCTTAGTTTTAGTTTTAACTTTAAATCCTTTACAAAGTTGACTTGCTTTTTCAGTTTGAAGATAATACCAAAAGGGTATACATTGTCAAAAGGACTGCAAAATAATAAACAATTTATTTCAAAATTGGCAAACAAAAGTAAGTAAAGAATTAAAGATATTATATTGCCACCTTTAAAAAACCAAATTAGCCACCATATTTCTGAAATTAATTATATCTGATAGCTATAGGATTTAAAGGATTACAAACTAGTTTTACCAAGTGCACATGACATTGAATAATCTAGATATATATTTATTCCTTGCTAAATATTTTTATAATAAAACGAGCCAAGTCTAATTAACACAAAAGTTGCTAGATCAGATTCACACAGCATTCCACATAGAAAGGACATTTTGGGGAAAAAAAATCTGACAAACTCAAGAAGAGCTATTTCACTGTACAGAATATGAGCTTATCTGCATCATTGTTTTCAAAGGTATATTTCTCTCTTGTAAGAAATACTGAGTAAAAATCAGTGGAGCAGGGGTTAATGAATCTAGGACCAAATGAATCTGGGTATATGCTCCATTAATCAAAAAAAAAAAAAAGGAAAAGAAGAAGAAAACTGCCCATGTCGTTTATTTAAATAACATCTTAAAATATATATTCAATAAAGCTGAAACACCTTAATGGCCATTGACCTCATTCTTAGTCTAGTGTTTATCTAGATTTTCCTCACTTCCAGAAATAGTCATTGCAAGCTCATATATATTTATGTCATTACTCTTACAATGTTTGAAGTTATGAAAGTATAAAGGAATAATTTTGCATTATCCAGAATTCTATCAAGAGGAAAAAAACACAAATATATGAAGGAAGGCAGTGAAACATGGAAAGCAAGCATACAGATTTGGGAGTAAAATGACATGCATTTACATCCAACCTCCATCACTTCCAAATCTTTGTTTGTGTAACTGTGGCCAAGTGTTCAACCTAAATAGATCTTAATTTGCTAACCTAAAAATGGTGATTATCATATTTAGCTCAAAGGGTTATCTTAGGATAAAATGAGGTACTCATGCTATAAATACCTACTATATTTATATACTATACTTATATAGTATATATATATACTATATGTATTTATAAACTATATAAATAGTATGTTTATATAATGTATGTATATACTATATGTACATACTATATAAATACATATAAATTATATAAATATATATTTATACATACTATAAATGCTCATATAAAATACTTCTTATATTCTTTAGTATATGGCACATTCTTGAACATGATATTGCTAACTATCTTGATGGCTTGAAAACAGAGGGAAGAAATTATTTTTCAGAAAACTTTGAAACTACAATTCTAATGTATTTCTAACATACAATTTCTACCACCTTTATGTGATCTAAATTAACATACTTTCTCTATTTTCTTTGTTGTTTATTTTTTATCTTCCCTTCTTATTTTGTCAAACAACTCTCTACCTACTATCTATATATTTTATATATATATATATATATATATATATATATATATACACAGACACACACACACACACATATCTGTGCATCTATCTGTCCATCTTTCATAAGTATACATATATGGGTTTATATCCATTTCTTTTTCACTTTGAAGAGATGGTCCATCCTATTTTCTCCAACTGTTCTTTCTTTTTGTAAAATGGGACTATATGTTATATTCATTGGTGGAGATGTCCAAAAAATACAGATAAACGGGTCCATGCTAGACTTAAGTCAGAATTCTCAGGTGTGGGATATAGGAATGATTATTTAAAATTTTAAAGAGAGAATTTCTCAGGTTATATTGATATATAAGAAGTACTGAGGTAGAATATTTGGTGTTTCTATTATGCAGTTCTGCCAATATATGAAGCCCAGCAAATAAGAACAAAGAATAAAAATACGGCAATTCATCGAAATAGTTCTATTTCTGTATTTATTTATTAATGTGCCACCTTGTTCCTAACAATGAATTGACCCAATATTAAAAAGATAAGAGCTTTGAAATGCTAAAAATATTTAAATTAAGTGGAGATAAAAAGGGAGTATCAAAAAGGGAAGGGAGGGAACTAAAAAGAATTGGGGATGAGGGCTGATTTAAAATATTCAATGTAGAAAGACTTATGCATTTGTTGACAGACCACAAATTTTACTTTAAGCTTTGTCCAGCCAAAGCCAAGAAAGAAAAATGAGTCATTTCAATGTTTATACAGTCTATAACATAAAAGTAAACCAATAGATAAGGAAGCCTAATTACTCCTTATAGAGCAGAACATAACCTCTCCAGTCAGTGTACAGATGATACTGGGTCCAATTAATTGGGCAGATTTAACATATATTTTTTTTGGATCAGGAAAATACAAAACTTCCAGAAAAACAGGAAAATTTCTATCTTAATAAAAAGTGCAAAAATCTGATGAATCAAGTCTCTTGGCTCACAAATCAGTCTGAAAGTTAACTTCTACTGTAGCATCATACATAAAAAGCATACTATTCTAAGGGGCAAACTTCTGAATGTAGTTCTCTAAATTGTACAACTAATCTTAACTATCTTAAAATTTCAAGATATATATTTTTCTAGAAGAGTATTTTCATCTTGGAATGAATTGCTACCTTTCGTCTAATCATACCAGAGGTAATAACATGGTTGCTAAAAGAGCTTCTTCTACTAAAGCTAGTACAAGTGATGAGGCCATTATAGTTTAGGGTGTGTTCCATCCTTTTGTAAGAGATAATTCCACCTGAGATGACTGTAATAGATACAGTGTGCTGTGATGCAGTGTACCATAATAGAGTATAATGTGGCGCTGTATGACTGTAGGCCTTAGAATGACAGTCCTGGGCCAAACAACTTAGGACGATCAATTTGATTTACACTTAAGGCTGATGCAAACCAAGGCACATGAACTTCATGAAATCCATTTAGTCCCACATGCAGTGATGGAGACCTAGAAAATAGTCATTTTCTTTCCATCTTTTCTGGCTGTTCAATTTTTGTTGAGTGCCATATAATGTACTGAAATAAACTGTCAACATACACTGCTGTTGCTCATTGGCAAAAAGCTCTGCTGCTCTTTGGATGGTTGACAAACTGTCCATGGCATCAGCATAGAATCTTTATAAGTTTAAAATTAGATATACATCATGCTATAGTGAAATTCTGCTTTAGTGACAAGACTACACACACACACACACACACACACACGTATATATATATATATGTGCAATATATAGGTGCATATATATATATATATGTTTGCACCTATGATTTTTTTTAAATTCAGCTCAACATGTATTTATTGGGTGGTTTATGTACAAGTGCTGCTATGCTGAGTGCTGGAGATGAAAGAATGAATAATACATGCACCAAACACTTGAGAAAATCATAATATAGGGGATAATATAGGTGTAAAAACAAATAAATTATAATAAAATATGATAAATACTTTTAAAATGAAAAGGAAATGTGTTGTGGGACCTGCTTAGACAAATTGTTTTGTTTTCTTTTTCCTATGAAACTTACTGGAAAGGTGACATTTGACCTGGGTTTTATGAGACAAAGGTCTCTCCATTCTAAGCACATGCAAGAACATTTTTATAAGTCCTGGAACATTAAAATTGCGGAATATTATAATATGCTGCAAAGTTCTATAAACTGGAAGCATAGGAGTTTAGTATATGAGAAAAGTATGGACAACTTTGTGCCCAGTCTGAATGACTTTGCATGCCAAACTCAGGAACTGAGCTTTTATTTTGCAACCAATGGACACTAAAGGGAGGTCTTAATGTAAAGTAACAAAATCATTTTTTTTAAAGACAATCATCATGTTGAAGGGATAGATTGCTGAAGTAATTTGAAAGAATGATCAAGACACACTTGAAATAAGACCATGACAGTGCAGACAGCAAGACAAGTCAGACTTGAGAGATATCTCTAAAAAAATTTTTAAAAGTTGTGCTGAGTAATTAAATTTAAGTCAGTGAGAGAGTGGGCAAGATCCAAGGGATAATCAAAGCTTCCATCTTGGAAGAATATAGAAATGAAAGCTGACTCTCTTGGCTAAGAGAGGACACTAGGAAGAGTTTGGTTTGAAAATAATAAACCAAATTCAGTTTTGCATATGTTCAATTTAAGGCACTTGTGAGATATGAAGGAGTGTTGATAAAGAATTTGGAAGTATAGACAGGTTCTTAGGAGGAAAAGTGTGACTGGGGTTAGAGATGTGTGATACTTTGGCATATGGGATGCACTTTATGCATGTTATATGTTATAAAATTATATAAAATATAATTTTATATTATTATATAGAAGTATATCTTGGATGCCTCCTCATATATTCTATTATCTATCTCTTTGACCCTCAGCTATTCACTATTAATGCCATGCAAGCCACCACTGCATGGATCATGCTGCATGGGCTCTGACCACCTTTGTGTGCCGATGCATCTCACGCTCACACCTTGTGTCTTTTCCCTCTTGCCTTGAGATACTGTTTTTGCTCATATGATGTGAGACATGGGAAGTATCCTCTTGCATCTTTGCAAGCACAGACTAAAAGTAGAGGCAATTTAACGTGCTGTGGAGTGAAACTGTGATCAATGGAAGTCAAGAGCCAGCAGGTAAATTATTTCCCCTTCATTCTCAAAATGGACTTCCGTTAGTTCATACAGACTCTCAGAACATGGCCTAAGGTAATCATCAATCAGTTATGTTTGTTAATCATGGGTGCCTCCATCTTAGTTACAACACTTCATTCTCTTTCTCCTTTCTTATCCCATTTTTCTTTTAACTCATTCTCACTTCCCTAGGATTCTATGTAGTAATAGAATACTATTATTCTATTATACTAACTATAATACTAATGTTAGTATTCTAGAATACTATCTTTAAGACTTTATGTAAGGCAGTGCTCTCTGGAGAAATTAGACTATATCACATTGGGGAAACTGTATCATTTCTGGGGCCAAACAAGAGACAGAAAACACTCAGTAGTGTGGACAGGTAAAGTTTAATATGAAGAATTATTAATTATTACAGGATTAAAGAATTGATGTAATAAATTGCAGTAATAAAGAACTGATGAGGGAAAAGCAAAAACAACAACAACTCTAAAAAATATAGGAGTCACAGATGTAAAGACAAGGAAGCCACTCCCTGTGGAGCTGAGATAGAAAACCCAAGCAAGTTCTCCCAGGCCAAGATCAAGGGCTTGTTTGAGAGGGCACATCCTTGGCTCAATGAATGGCAGAGAAGTTGCTGTGGTGCCACATTGGAAGAACTTCCCAGAAGTTTGCCTTCTAGGATGCTAGGGAAAGCTCTTCACAAGGCGATATCTCATCAGAGGTACCTCAATACAGAAACACCCAAAGGAGTTATCTGGGAAAGTTCCTGGCTGACAAATCCTTCTGGCCACCATGCAGCACAGGACACTGCAGAAGATATTGCTGCTGTGGAAACTTGATGCTGAAGAATCTGTGAGTGCAGTGGGAGTTTGTTGTTACACAAAAAGCACCTACCACAGGCACCAGGCCCTTGGAAAGTTGAGTGTTCTGTAGAAGCTGAACCCTGGAGAAGACATCGTGGTGCAAGAGCCTGGCTAGGAAGAACTGAGGCCGGGGAAAATCCCTTTCCTTCAGCAATGCTACTCCAGCACCCTCTACTGACAAAGCTTAATGTTAGGGCAATTGGAAAAAGAGAAATATTTAAAGGCTCAAACCCATTTCACTGAGGAGAAAAAAAGGGTTAAAACAAAAACAAAAAAAACAACCTAATAAATCCATCTCTGGCATGTAGACTAAGACAAGTACTTTGGAAGAGTGTCACAAGTAGTATAGAAGACAACAAGTAATACAGACTGATGGATCTGCTGCTGCTGCTGCTAAGTCGTTTTAGTCATGTCCAACTCTGTGCCACCCCATAGACTGCAGCCCACCAGGCTCCCCAGTCCCTGGGATTCCCCAGGCAAGAACACTGGAGTGGGTTGCCATTTCCTTCTCCAGTGCATGAAAGTGAAAAGTGAAAGTGAAAGTGAAGTTGTGTCCGATTTGTAGCAACCCCATGGACTGCAGCCCACCAGGCTCCTCCATCCATTGAATTTTCCAGGCAAGAGTACTGGCGTGGGTTGCCATTGCCTTCTCCAACAGATTGATGGGTCAGGACATTTTAAAAGATGCTAGAGAATGTTGAGCCTGTGTGAAAAAATGATGGAAAGATCGGAGAACCAAGGAGAGAGGGATGCTAGAAAAAGACAAGGTGATCATAGTTTTGAGAAAAAAAGGTGGTTAAGAGTTTAGTCACTTTGGAGAGATGAAGAAGGATGAAGAGTGAACAAAAGCCTTTGAATTTGTAAATGTGTAGATTGTCCATGATATCAGTTAGGGATGTATCCATAAATGATTTAAGCGTGAAGGCAGAATAAGATAGAATGAAAAGTAATTGGATATTGAGGAAGCAGAGATACTCAAGGGATTTGCAGACAAGTGAAAAATGTAGAAATATAAATGACAAATGGTATAAAGTATTTTTGTTTTATTATTTTTGTGTCATTTTTTAATGAAAAAAAAAAAAACTTTGACATGTGTGTAGATGGAGAAAGACATGGAGAAATCGGAGTTGGAGTGGTGGGAATTTCATGTAAAGTCAAAGGGAAAGCTTGGGAAAGAAAAAGGGTTCCCCTTTCACTCTGAAAAGATATGAAAGGGTTAATAACAGAAGACATGCCCCATGGATAAATCTCAGGCCTACAATTAGAAGACCTGAGATGTGACTTCTTTTTTCTTTCTGGTGATGGATTGTTGACCTTATGCACATTCTTACTGTGTCTCAATTTTCTACATGTTAAACTTGTGATACGAGCTCAGTAACATCTCAAATCCTCTTGAGAGTTAATATTCAGAGCAATGTTAGGCTCTCCGTTTTATAGTTGGAAAATAAGAAGTAGAAAGGATAATTATTTGCCAAAGTTATCCAGAAAGTCAGTGCTAATTTTGAGAGATGAACACAGCATTCGAGCACTGAGATCCAGGCAAAGTGCACAAAACGTTTTTTACAAAGTCAGTTTTACCTGAACAACCTTAATAAGGCAACTCATGAAATGTTTGAATAGTGCATCAAATAAGTCTATGTTGTTGTTGTTCAGTCGCTAAGTTGTGTCCTACTCTTTGTAACCCCATGGACTGCAGCACTCCAGGCTTCCCTGTTCTTCACTATCTCCAAGAGTTTGTTCAGACTCACGTCGATTGAGTCAGTGTTGCTATCTAACCATCTCATCCTCTGCCAGTCTCTTTTCCTTTTGCCTTTGATATTTCCCAGAATCAGGGTCTTTTCCAATGAGTCAACTCTTTGCATCAGGTGGTCAAAGTATTGGAGCTTCAGCATCAGTCCTTTCAATGAATATTCAGGGTTTATTTCTTTTAGGATTGACTTGTTTAATCTCCACAGAAACACGTCTAGAATTCAGAAATATAATATTAGTATAATATTAATATACAGTCCAGCATGAGAGCCTACTCTCTAAGTCTGATGGTTTAGTCATTAAATAATGTCTGATTCCTTGTGACCCCATGGACTGTAGCCTGCCAGGCACCTCTGTCCATGGGATTTTCCAAGAAAGAAAACTGGAGTGGTTTGTCATTTCCTTCTCCAGGGTGTCTTCCCCACTCAGGGAATGAACCTGCATCTCCTGCATTACAGGCGAATTCTTTACCAACTGAGCTACCAGGGAAGCCCAAGTCTGATGGACATGTGGAATACAAATCGGATCTTGAATAAAAGCATATTGTAGGATTTATATCAAGTGTAATAAAAAAGAGAAACAAAGGAAACTCATAAGTATCTGAGGTAACTGTAACAATTTATAGAATAATATTATCAGTAAATTTAGAATTAATAATAGTGCAGATGGACTCCAGTGAATTTCCCCTCTCAGCCCCTGTGTGTGATACACAAAGATCCTCAAATTCTTCTCAAATATTTTTGGGCAATCAAGTCATCTCTAGATCTGGTTAAAATGTAGATTTCGATTTAGTGGCCTGAGAATTTGGGCAAGGCCTGAAATTCTGCAGTGCTAACAATTCCTTGGTGATACAGACTAACATTGAATGGCAAGGGAAGGGTCTAAGGAACGGTAATTGGCTGAACTGAACCCCAGTATGGGACACATGCAAAAATAACTACAAGATAAATAATAGTGAAAAAAAGTTTCTAAAGGCATAGAACATTTCAAGGCTAGAATGTTACTTTTTTATTCATGCCTTATGTTTCAGTTTTAGTTTCCACATTTTTCATATAGTCCCCTTTAAAATTTTTAACAACTAATGTTTGCAGCAGATTTATGAATATAAGTGACAATCTAGATGAGTGCTTCTCATAATTTTCTTTGCAAACAAACTATCACATAAACCTAAGTGATTAATTAAAAGCAGATCCTGAGGGGCTGTTGCAGACTGGAAAAGACTAAGGAGAAATGATGCAATGCAGGAACCTGTAACAGAAGGATACTAATAAAAAAAGTTAGTGTAACTTAAAGTCTGTAAATTGATTAATAATTTTGTACCAATGGTAATTTTCTACTACTAAAAATTATACTGTTTATGCAAAATGTTCATCCTAGAAGAGTTGGAATGAGGGAAATAATGAGACTCTATACAATTTTACTAGTTTTGTGTGTGTTAAAGTAGTTCAAATTTAAAAGTTTGTTTTTAATAAAACCACATCCCTGTGCTCTATTCTAGAGTTATAGAATCAGAATCTCTAGAGGGAAGAACAGAAACATGAATTTTCAACACATTTCTTGGACAATCATTTTGCACACTAAGGTTGAAGAACAACCTAGAACAAAGCTTTTCCTGGATGGATCTTACTTTAACCCTACCTCCAGTGTAGAGAGGGAGAGTGGGCAGTTACAGAACAAACGTCTACTCCAGCATCATAGTTTGGTTTTGTTCACTGCAGATTATGTAGAGAGTTAGGTTCTGCACTGCAGAACCAACAAACCATGGTATAATCCTGCCATTTCAGTTTGTTTGTCTACTTATCATCTTACCTTTACTGGTGCTAAATTCTAGAGCAATCTCATGTGTTTTGGGACTAAAGATTTTACCTTGTCAGAACTGTGTTAACTTACCATTAAGGCCTGTGCACAATTTTATACGAAGGAGTAATCTGCTTTAGAGTATGATATTGAGGCTCTAAGACATCTTTCTGTTAGATTCTACATTATAGAAAGCCCGCACGTGGAAAAGAAATGTTGAATTTTTCGAAGCTGGATCCAAATCAATAACAAGTCTAATGCTTAACACTGCTGATATGTCAGTCATTTGCCAGAATGGTGTGCCATTCATACTGTTAAATGAACATTTTCATTTCCCAGAGGAGTGATCTGCTGTCCATCCTTATAATGTGGAGCATGGTTCCCAGGCTATTTACATCAGCATTGCTCCCTTACAATGGGCCTGTTTCACTGGTTTACATAAATTGAAGGACACTTTTAAATAAACTAGAAAAGAATAAATCGACAACTGCTTGTGATTAATCAGAGAGATTGTGTGACAAGGAAAAGATGCATCAGAAAATAAGAGGAATATTATGGACACCAACTTTAATAATGTATAAAATACATTTAAACAGCCTTATTTGGGAAAGATCCATATTGACTAAATGCAACAAAAGGGTGATTTACAGGAGATTTTCTTGTGCGTTATTATTATAATGTGACTAGAAACAGGAAACAGTATTTGTAGTTCCAATCATCTAATGAGGTCAGTACCAAAATGTAGATTTTTTTTTTAGTGTGTTCTGTGGAGATATGTTCATATGAATTTTTATGAACTTGAATGGGCAGATTGAGAAGCTAGCTTATTCTTCTTTTCAAATCAAGGATATTGAGTAAATTTGAAATTTGAAAGCTAAATTCTAACAGTAAATATTCCATAAGTTATTTCTCTTTATTATGCAACAAGTATCTCAAAGACAAATCTGTGGTGGATTCATTTTGATATTTGGCAAAACTAATACAATTATGTAAAGTTTAAAAATAAAATAAAATTAAAAAAAAAAGACAAATCTGTAAATAGAAAGGAATGGATCTTCCTTATTCTTTCTGAATTCATTCATTGCTGTGGAATATAAACCCAATTCATAACAAGTGAAAATTACTCTGAGAAATATTCTGAAATCAAATTTTCCCAAAGAAAAGGAGAAACATACTTTCATGGATTCAAACATTCCCATTTGTGTATTAAATATGGAGATATGAAGAAACGTATTACTTATGTATTCTTTTTAATTCAACAAATATCAGTTTACTAAATGAAACAAACACGAGCAAGAGTTTGTGTGCATATAACGGACACACCCAATGTGAATACTCATGAGTGTCCTGGAGTGAAAGCTTTAACAAATCCTCATTATTCAGGTAGTTAAAGAGCAGGCTAAATAGCAGTCCTGGCATGCTGTAAATCCTCAAGGCTGACAGAGAAGTGGTTATGACAGCTTTCACATTATCTTATTGCAGAATCGAGGCGGTAGTCACAGCTGGCTCATATGTCAAAATGTGTCAGGACTTAAATGGTAAAACAGGAGTGCAACAGCAATTGGCTTTTCAATCAATAACACAATCAATATATTTCACAGATATTTTCGCATATCTAAATTACTCTGCAGAGATGAGGGAGCCCGACTGAGTGTTTATAAATCAATAAAACACACAGCTAAAGGACATCTGCTCCTGTTCTTTTAGTTCAAGGTGCTGTTTGCCTTTTCTTTCCAACCCTCTTCTTATTTAAGAATGCACTTTTGAGGACAAACAGCCCTCTTGTGCACACAAATCAGCTTACTGCTGCATTTTGTGCCCACGATGTTTTTTAATATTTCTGTACTTGAGCATTCAACTAAATGGAAGGACAGCTTTTCTTAGCTTAGAATGCTCTGACTGTTAGAATTAATAAAGTAGCTTTCAAATTTCAAGTAATATATGCTACATAAACTTCAAATAAATAATATCAAGCTACAGCATCCAGACTTGCAAGTTAAAATAATAACCCAGGGCATTATTTTTTTCTCACATAGAATAATATTTGTCCTGAAAATTATATATTGTATTTGTGCAGCTATGTCACAAATGAGAAAAATGCTGTCCTCTACAAATCTATCTCCTTTGCAGGAGCAAGGAGGGGCAAGAAAGAGAAAAACTACAATTTAATGCAAAACTCTAGTACTGACATATAATTTTATTTCCATCCTGTATATCAAAATGAGGTGAAGTATGAAGCATAGTTTAACAAAAACTGCAGTATTTTGAGTTAAAGCTGCCATATTCTATCAGTGGCCTCTATAACACAGGGTGATATTATGTTTCATTCTGTCAGTGCATCTTTAAAAACAGAAGACCATATTGTGTTACAAGTGGAATGCAAATGAAATACATCAATCCCTACACTTTTCCTAAGCTTGTGTTGCTGGGGAAACACTTTCCAAGCAGCTTACACTGAAACATAGGCAATTGAAGGGTCATGGTAAGGATATCACTTTCTTTGAATTTGGGACATGATTCAAAAATGGGGCACCAAGATGAAAGACTCTTCTTATTCAAAGCTCATTTTTTGCCACCGTTTTTTTTCCTATAAATTTGTAACTAAGAATACTTCTTACTCAATAGCTAGAATGATTGTTTTGCCTATCAAATTCACAATGCCTTATGAATATAGATGGAATCTCATTCCTATGGCCAACGTTACCTTATGACAAGTAATAATCTTTCCACTAATAAGTGGTTAATTAGAATGCAATTTCCTTCATCAGGTCCCACCCTATTTTTCCAGACTTATCTCCCACTAACTCTGTCTTTATACCTTACAGCTCAAGTTATGTCATTCCATAAAAGTGTCTAGAACTATCAGAGTTTCATACACTTTTTCAACATTCTAAAATTTTTTCAGCTTGTAAACTTATTGAATTTGTCATTGTTGTAAGTCCCATTTGAAATCCAACCATCGTGGGAAGTCTAAGTCAGCCTCTAACTGGAATTAGAGGCTTGTTCTAAACTTTTAGATCATTTTTCTTATGGTTCTGAGATACTTAAATGCTGCCTTTGTTTGCAATTATTTATTAATGGCTCCTTCCCTGATATACCTTATAAAACTCTCTGATATGTGGGAATTGCCTTGGCCAATTTTGATTCTCTACTTTCAAATAAATATTGAATCATTTCATTTATTTTTATTGAAGAAAAAAGGGCTTAAGGTTATAAAATCATTTAGAGAAAAGAATATAGATTAACTTTTAGTTTCTCAGAAAATTTGGCTATTTGGGGTTTTTTGTGTTTCCTTAAAAATTTTTTAAACTTTTTGTTCGAGTTCTCTGAAAAAAGCCATTGGTGTTTTCACTGGAATATCATTGAATCTGAAGATTGCTTGAGTTGCATAGTAATTTTATATTAATTCTTCTAATCCATGAACATACTACATCTTTTCATATATATATACATAATAGAATACTACCATTTGTGACAATCTGGATTTACCTAGAGGGTATTATGCTAATTGAAATAAACCAAACTGAAAAAGACAAGTGCTATGTGTTATCACTTATACGTGGAATCTAAAAAATAAAGCAAATGACTATAACAAAACAAACACAGATATACAGAACAAACTAGTTGTTACCAGTCGGAAGAGGGAAGGTGGGAGGGCAAGATAGGGATAGTGGATTAACAGGTACAGACTATTCTGCATAAAATGAGTCAATTGCAAGGATATTATTATGCAGTACAGGGAATATATTCAATATTTTATAATAAATTCAAGTGGAGTATAATCTATAGAGTTGTGAATCACTATGTTGTACACCTAAAACCAGCACATGATAAATCAGCTATATTTCAATAAAATATTTAGGAATAAGAAAATTAAGTTTTATCCACGTGATATTAAAACAGACATTAATGTGTTGTTTCAATAACAGAGAAAATAAAGTTAGATAAAAATAAAATTTAAATAACATGTAGAACATAATGTGACTTTTATTATTTATATATATATATATATGAAAACACCTAAGAATTTTTTCAAAATATAGGATTATACACAGAAACCAAATATACATCCTCTATCCCTCTACCGTTTGGGAGTAATATAGTTACAACATAAGAACACTTCAGGGCTGTCCCATTTCAGTTGCAAATTGATTTCTCAACTAATTTTTTCCTTCCTTTGTCTGGCCTTAGAAAATATGGCTGATTTTCTGTTTCTGAGAGGCATCCTCATTATATTGAATTTTTCTTCCTAGAGGGCTGGCTACAAAACTTCCTCAACAATCCCATCTTTACGGCCATAAAATCATATATACATTTTCTATTTTATTTTATTTTTTTATTTTTTTCTTTTCCCATTAAGTTTATTATAGAATATTGAGCAGAGTTCCTTGTGCTTTACATTGGGTCTTTGTTGATTACCTATTTTAAATATAGTAGTGTGTTTATGTCGGTCCCAAACTTTCAATCTATTCCCCCCATCCTTCCTCCCTGGTAAACATAAGTTTCATTCTCTAAGTCTGTGAGTGGATTCTGTTTTGTAGGTAAGTTCATTTGTATCATTTTTAAAATTAAATTCTCCATATGAGTGATATACCGTATTTCTTTCTCTGCCTGACTTACTTCACTTGCTTTTATTCCAATTGTAAAAGAGGTACTCCATATATTTAAAAAGGAAGGGTTATAAAGGCTTAAAAGATAATAGAAATTGCTTATAGTCATTTTTACCCCCATTGGATGCATTAAAAAGGAACTTCTTAGCTTTTATTCCTGATGGTTAGCCTTAACTGGTCTTCTTCCCCTTTGAGACCATATTTAAGGACAATATTTATTCTCTTTTTATTTAAAAAGCCATCAAATTAGGCCAAAGAAATATTCTTTTTTTCACAATAGCAGGGTTCATCTTTATGAAGATCTAGGATGCTAACTTAAAGCTTAGTTTAGCAGAGAAACATTAAAAGAAAATTCTGAATATTATTATTTTTATTTTTTGAATATTTCATTATTGGCAGTAAATAAGTTTTTGAATATTCATCTCCAAAATAAAATTTGCAATAAGAAATTTATATATAAATTGACTTAATTAAAATTGAATCTTACTTCTTATAGGTAAGTCAGTGGCCTTGTATTGTTCTCAGCTTTGAATAACTAATAGCAACAACAACCATAATTATAAATAATCTTAATTGAGTATGAACTATGTCCCAGACACTTTCTATATTCAGTCTGAAATCAAATATAATCTCAGTTTAGATGCTTTTCTCTCCAGATGGAATCTATTTGTATGTTTGACATTCTGTTAAATATACATTTGCAAAACTGGAGCCAGAAAACAGCATTGGGAATTTGTGTTCAGGAATTAGGGCTTTAAAAATGCTATAATGTCTTCAGCCAAAATATAAGATGGAAACATAATGAGGCAGATGTAAACTTAACAAAAGAAGAAATAATGGGAAAATTTTTCTCCATAATGCACTTGGAATTGCATGCAGACATGTTTATAAAGTTGTCTACAATCTTTTCTTTCCATGAAATCCACCCCCCCCATAAATATTCAAATGATCAGCCTCCAAATAGCATACCACTCCTCACTGTTTGCTTACTTGTTGTGGTAACAAATTCCTTTAAAGCTGATGAGGTAAATCTGAGGACGGGTATTAAATTAGTCTAGGATGAAAGCACAGACCCTCAGATCATCTGTAGAGCAATTTAGGTATGGACAAGCTTTGAACTAATTTTGAAGAAATCAGGCAGAGTAAGTAAGTGTTGGACTCCTCTTGAAGACATAGGCAAATGAGAACTATAACAAGCTTTTAAAATATACTGAGGACTCAATTTGGTATCTCATTATCAGAAAACTCAATACAAAGTGAAATAGTTCAGAAGGTTTAAAGTATTAATTGATAATGAAAAAGAAGAAAGATGGTTGACAAAGGGTAGATTCAATTTGATTCAAAGGCTAAGAAAACATGAAAGTTTTAAGTAGCAACAAAGGAGAACTGTTTTGTTGACAGTCATGCAAATAAGCATTGACCCATATGCTCAGTGCCTAAAATAAATTTAGTGTACTTTGTTCACATTTCCTGTCAGCTTGGGTTTTATAACAAGTTGCATTTTGTTGGAACTCTGAGAATACTTGTTGCAGGAAGGATCTTGTCTTCTTTTAACCTGCTGATTACTAGAACACTAAAAGAGTATGGTTGAATGGAAGGCTGAAGCAATGGCATTTGTAATTTAATTTGGGTCAATGAACATTTGAGAAACCAAATATAACTTTCATGGTCTAATAATTCTTGAAAACTCTTTGAAAAGCTGGCTTAGCATTCTTCTTGCATTCTCTTGAAAAGTAAATCTTTTTAAAATATTTTAATTATGTAATATGTCAAATAGATATATATTTGCCATATATATATAAAGGTACTGAGCCACCTATTTATCTGCCATATAGATTGATATATTGTCATCTTTCAGAATTTAGGTTTTTAAGAAGTAAATATTAGAGATGTCTTTGAAGTGATCTTTTCTATTTTATTTGCATCACCTACACCTAAGAGAAAACAAATATCCTGAATTAGATGTACATTCTTCCTTTTAATATGCTAAATTATTACTGTAAAATTATATTAACTATATAACATATATCATTTTTTTACATTTTTATTTTTATAGTTATATTAAGCTATTATCACTTGTGACTTGATTTTATCACCCCCAAAATGTATTAGAGATTCATCACATTGATTTTTATAGAATTGGCATATTCTATTTTCTGCTTAACATTCCAGTGATCATACAATTTATTCATCCATTCTATCATTGTGTGACATTTAAAGTTGTTTAATTAACTTGCTAAAAAAATGCCACAATCAACTCTTTTGTACAAGTGTCTTTGTACATGTATGAGAATTCTCTCATATATATAACTAACAATGAAACAACAAAATATCTGTGCATTTTCAATTTTACTAGATATTATTAAAATATCTTGTTATGAAATCTTACATATGCTGTTTGCAAAATCGGTTTTCCTGAATTTCCTAAAAAGTTTTTTTGTCTATATTTTAAAACACTTTTTATGTGCTTTATTTCTTTACTGTATCAGTGTTATATTTGTATATTATTTCTTATAGTAGTATTATTTAACATATTGTTTTCCTATAAATGATGTGTCAAGTGCAATTTATTGAATCATATCATTTCATTAGAGACTAGGAATCCTACTTGGGCGTATAACCATACAGGCATATGTGTATATAAAAGCATATTAACATATACACATAAAACACATATATACATATATAATTACATATGTGGTTACTGGTATATATGTGGATATGAATATCAAAGAGTTTCTATCATTTTATTCATTTTCTCTGTATCAACACAGCTAGAAGATAGAATCTCATCTTCTTTCTTTCCTCCTTTTTCTCCTGTTTCACTTTTCTTTTCTCTTCCTTCTTTCTTTTCTTTATTTCCTCCTCCCTTTTTTCTCTCCTCCTCTTCTTTTCCATCACCTCTCTTTCTGCCATTCTTTGCTACTACCTCTTCCTTTTTTCCTCTGTTCTGAAAATTATCATGACCATTATTTCACATATGAATTTTGGAATCAACTTCAACTTATTTGACTTCCCTGGTGGCTCAGACGGTAAAGCGTCTGCCTACAATGCAGGAGACCTGGGTTCGATCCGTGGATCGGGAAGATCCTCTGGAGAAGGAAATGGCAACCCATGCCAGCACTCTTGCCTGGAAAATCCCATAGACGGAAGAACCTAGTAGGTTCCAATCCATGGGGTCGCAAAGAGTCGGACACGACAGAGCGACTTCACTTTCACTTTTTCAGCTTATCAGATTTTTGGGGATTTTTATTGGAAGATTGGAAAGAATTTCATTATTTAAGTAAATCTTTCTATATAAAATGTCTCTGCTCTTATATAAGTGTATTTTCATGTTTTGTAAAAGTCATACTTTTTATTTCATAATCTTTCATATCTCTTATTGGATTTATCCCCAAAAGTGTTATATTATCATTGCCATTATTATTAATATTTTGGCTATTGAAATTCAGATACCCTTTATTACATACCCACATTTTTTTTGTAGAAACATAGGGATGTTACTGGGCTTTGCTAGTGGCTCACATGGTAAAGAATCTGCCTACAATGCAAGAGACCCAGGTTCAATCCCTTGGTCAGGAAGATCCCCTAGAGAAGGGAATGGCTATGTGCCGCAGTATTCTTGCCTGGAAAATTCCATGCACAGAGGATCCTGGAGGGTTACAGTCCACATGGTCACAAAGAGTCAGACATGACTGAGAGACTAACCCTTTTCCCTTCAGGAATATTATTATTATTTTTTAAATTTAAATTTATTTATTTTAATGAGGCTAATTACTTTATTATTTTTATATGTTGAGATTTTTCAGAATAATTTTGAATTTTTACTAGTCCCAGTTGATTATCTAAAGATCCTTTGCACAGTTTCTCTGGATATAATATGTATAGGAAATTGTGAAAATTTGTCACCTTCTTTATAGTTCTTAAATGTCATAACTTTCTTGATTTATTGCATTGCCTAAGACTTCAAATAAAATGTTGACTAAACATGGTGGTAGTAGACATGCATCCTGATTTTAAAGCTAATAAGCATAAATTTTTAACAATTAATAATGCTATTTGCTGTACAGTTTGGTAGTGCTGGGAAAGAGCAAATTAGCCAAGATGGCATGGTCAGGCTCTCTCACCCTATAGCCTCTTACTCTTGCCCCGCATTTTGTAAATAATGATTATGTAACAGCTGAGATCTGAGATGTAGCACTGCCCACGTGTATCACAAGGTCTCACTTGGTCATGAGTTCCTTTGTGCTTTCGGGATATATAAGCTTCACCTAAAAATTGGTGGCATTACTGCTGCATCATGGCTGTGTCTGTTGGGTCAGCCAGGAGAGGAGAAAATGTAGCATGTCTACTGCATTGGCTGCTACATCAACATCAGAGAGAATAAATGTATCTGCAGTTCCTTTGGCTCCTTGAGTCTCCCCTCAGCCTCTTGGCTCACACCTTGCCTATCCAGGGTTCAGCGAACAGTGTGAGCAGCAAGACAATTGGCACTGTGAACAGGATGAACAGCAAAACAATTGGCATAGTCGGCAGGATACCCAGCATGTAGGGAGCCCCAGTGGCTTAATAACAGCTCACTTTTTCCTGATCTAGCTATCTATTATCTGTGATTACATTCCACTACATCATCATGATTATTCTCTTTGTTTTTAACCAAATAAAATGGATGGAGGGTAAATGATTCTCAACAGCCTTAAAGATAGATACGCTCTAGCATATATATGGGAGAAGGCAATGGCACCCCACTCCAGTACTCTTGCCTGGCAAATAGAGTCAGACACGACTGAGCGACTTCACTTTCACTCTTATAAATTTTCCTCAAGTTGTTTATTTTGTGACTGATTTTGTAGAAGATTTTCTATTTTTTTCCAGAGAGCTAGATTTTGGTTTGATGGTCCTTATCATTATTTCTTATTGGTAAATTACTATTTTTTCCACACCCTCTGGGAATGCTCTGTGGTATATTTTCTAACCTCTTGAGTCAATTACTTTTCATTTTGTCTCTGTTCTTTTCCAAAACATGAGTTCCACACTATAAACATTCCTCTAAACCCCATAGGATCTACTTCTCTAGATATAGTCTCAATATCATTCTGTTCTAAATATTTGATGATTTCCATTCTCATTTCTTAAACTGTGATTTATGTAGAGTACCTAAATTTTCCAATAAAAGGAAATTTTAAAAATAACCCGTGGCAGACCACTCCAGTACTCTCGCCTGGAAAATCCCATGGACGGAGGAGCCTGGTGGGCTGCAGTCCATGGGGTCGCTAGGAGTCGGACACGACTGAGCAATTTCACTTTCACTTTTCACTTTCATGCATTGGAGAAGGAAATGGCAACCCACTCCAGTGTTCTTGCCTGGAGAATCCCAGGGACGGGGAAGCCTGGTGGGCTGCCGTCTATGGGGTCACACAGAGTCGGACATGACTGAAGCGACTTAGCAGCAGCAGTGGCAGATGCATGTTGATGTATGGCAAAACCAATACAATATTGTAAAGTAAAAAAATAAAAAATTATATAAAAAATAAGTCTTTTTAATGATTTATAACTCAGTGGAAAAGGTCAGTTTTCATTCCAGTTCCAAAGAAAAGTGAAAGTTGCTCAGTTGTGTCTGACTGTTTAAGACTATAGTCCATGGAATTCTGCAGGCCAGAAAGCTGGAGTGGGTAGCCTTTCTCTTGTCCAGTGGATCTTCCCAGCCCAGGAATCGAATATAGGTCTCCCACATTTCAGGCAGATTCTTTACCAGCTGAGCCACAAGGGAAGCTCAAGAATACTGGAATGGTTAGCCTATCCCTTCTCCAGTGGATATTCCTGACCCAGAAATTGAACCAGGATCTCCTGCACTGCAGGCAGATTCTTTACCAACTGAGCTATCAGGGAAGCCCAGTTCCAAAGAAGAATAAAGGCAAAGAATGTTCAAACTACTGTACAATAGGTTTCAACAGTATGTAAACTGAAAAATTCCAGTTGTACACGCTGGGGTTTGAAGAGGCAGAGGAACCAGAGATCAAAGTAACAGCATTCGTTCACTTCAGTTCAGTCGCTCAGTCATGTTGGACCCTTTGCGACCTCATGAACTGCAGCACACCAGGCCTTCCTGTCCATCACGAACTCCCGGAGTTTACTCAACTCTTGTCCATTGAGTTGGTGATGCCATCCAACCATCTCATCCTCTGTCATCCCCTTCTCCTCCCGCCTTCAATCTTTTGCAGCATCAGGGCCTTTTCAAATGAGTCAGCCCTTCATAATGGGTGGCTAAAGTATTGGAGTTTCAGCTTCAGCATCTGTCCTTCCAATGAACACTCAGGAATGATCTCCTTTAGGATGGACTGGTTGGATTTCCTTGCAATCCAAGGGACTCTCAAGAGTCTTCTCCAACACCACAGTTCAAAAGCATCAATTCTTCAGTGCTCAGCTTTCTTTATAGTCCAACTCTCACATACATAGATGACTACTGGAAAATCCATAGCCTTGACTAGATGGATCTTTGTTGGCAAAGTAATGTCTCTGCTTTTCATTATGCTGTCTAGGTTAGTCTTAATTTTCCTTCCAAGGAGTAAGCATCTTTTAATTTCATGGCTGCAGTCACCATCTGCAGTGATTTTGGAGCCCCCAAAAATAAAGTCTGACACTGTTTCCACTGTTTCCCCATCTATTTGCCATAAAGTGATGGGACCAGATGCCATGATCTTTGTTTTCTGTATGTTGAACTTTAAGCCAACTTTTTCACTCTCCTCTTTTTCTTTCATCAAGAGTCTATTTAGTTCTTCACTTTCTGCCATAAGGATGGTGTCATTTATTTATCTGAGGTTATTGGTATTTCTCCTAGTAATCTTGATTCCAGCTTGGGCTTATTTCAGCACAGTGTTTCTCATGATATATTCTGCATAGAAGTTAAATAAGCACAGTGACAATATAGAGCCTTAATGTACTCCTTTTCCTATTTGGAACCAGTCTGTTGTTCCATGTGCAGCTCTACCTGTTGCTTCCTGACCTGCATCCAAATTTCTTAAGAGGCAGGTCAGGTGGTCTGGTATTCCCATCTCTTTCAGAATTTTCCATAGTTTATTGTGATCCACACAGTCAAAGGCTTTGGCATCGTCAATAAAGTAGAAGTAGATGTGTTTCTGGAACTCTCTTGCTTTTTTGATGATCCAACGAATGTTGGCAATATGATCTCTGGTTCCTCTGCCTCTTCTAAAACCAGTTTGAACATCTGGGAGTTCACGTTTCACATACTGTTGAAGCCTGGCTTAGAGAACTTTGAGCATTACTTTACTAGTGTGTGCTGCTGCTAAGTCACTTCAGTCGTGTCTGACTCTGTGCGACCCCATAGACAGCAGCCCACCAGGCTCCCCCACCTCTGGGATTCTCCAGGCAAGAACACTGGACGGGTTGCCATTTCCTTCTCCAATGCATGAAAGTGAAAAGTGAAAAGTGAAAGTGAAGTCACTCAAGTCGTGTCCGACCCTCAGTGACCCCATGGACTACAGCCTACCAGGCTCCTCCATCCATGGGATTTTCCAGGCAGGAGTACTGGAGTGGGGTGCCATTGCCTTCTCTGACTAGTGTGTGAGATGAGTGCAATTGTATAGGAGTTTGAGCATTCTTTGGCATTGCCTTTCTTTGGGATTGGAATGAAAACTGACATTTTCCAGTCCTATGGCCACTGCTGAATTTTCCAAATTTGCTGGCATATTGAGTGTAGCACTTTCACAGCATCTTTTAGGGTTTGAAATAGCTCAACAGGAATTCCATCACCTCCACTAGCTTTGTTTGTAGTGATGCTTCCTAAGGCCCACTTGACTTCACATTCCAGGATGTATGGCTCTAAGTGAATGATCACACCATCGTGATTATCTGGGTCATGAAGATCTTTTTTTGTACAGTTCTGTGTAAACTGGCCACCTCTTCTTAATATATTTTGCTTCTGTTAGGTCAATACCATTTCTGTCCTTTATTGAGCAGCATTCGTTGGATCATAGCAAAAGCAAGGGAATTCCAGAAAAAAACAAAAACAAAACAAAACACCTACTTCTGCTTCATTGACTACAATAAAGAATTTGACTGTATGGACCTCAACAAACTGGAAAATTCTTCAAGACATGGGAGTATCAGAACTCCCTATCCATTTCCTCAAAACTTGCATGCAAGTATCAACAGTTAGAACCAAAAATGGAATGACAGAGTGTTTCAACATTGGGAAGGGAGTAGATCAAGTGTAGATATTGTCATCCTGCTTATTTAACTTCTATGCAGAGTACTTCATGCAAAATGCAGGCTGGATGAATCACAAGTTGGAATCAAGATTTCTGGGAAAATAACAACCTCAGATATGCAGATGATACAACTCTAATGGCAGTAAGTGAAGAGGAACTAAAGAGATTCTTGATGAAGGTGAAAGGGGAGAGTGAGAAAGCTAGCTTAAAATTCAACATTCAAAAAACTAAGATCATGACGTTTGGTATGATCACTTCCTGGCAAATGAAGGGTAAAAAGTGGAAGCAGTGACAGCTTTTTTTCTTGGGCTCCAAAATCACTGTGGATGGTGACTGCAGCCATGAAATTAGAAGATACTTGCTTCTTGAAAGGAAAGCTTTGACAAACCTGGTTCAGTTCAGTTCAGTCGCTCAGTCATGTCTGACTCTTTGTGACCCATGAACCGCAGCATGCCAGGCCTCCCTGTCCATTACCAACTCCCGGAGTCCACACAAACCCTGACACAAGTCAGTGATGCCATCCAACCATCTCATCCTCTGTCGTCCCCTTCTCCTCTTTCCCTCAATCTTTCCCAGCATCAGGGTCTTTTCAAATGGTCAGTTCTTCACAACAGGTGGCCAAAGTATTGGAGTTTCAGCTTCAAAATCAGTTCTACCAATGAACCCCCAGGACTGGTCTCCTTTAGGATGGACTGGTTGGATCTCCTTGCAATCCAAGGGACTCTCAAAAGTCTTCCCCAACACCACAGTTCAAAAGCATCAATTCTTCAGTGCTCAGCTTTCTTTATAGTCCAATTCTCACATCCATACATGACCACTGGAAAAGCCGTAGCCTTGACTAGACAGACCTTTCTTGGCAAAGTAATGTCTGTGCTTTTTAATATGCTGTCTAGGTTGGTCATAACTTTCACCATCTGCACCGATTTTGGAATCCAAAATAATAAAGTTAGCCACTGTTTCCACTGTTTCCCCATCTGTTTGCCATAAAGTGATGGGACCAGATGCCATGATCTTAGTTTTCTGAATGTTGAGCTTTAAGCCAATATTTTTACTCTTCTCTTTCACTTTCATCAAGAGGCTCTTTAGTTCTTCACTTTCTGCCATAAGGGTAGTGTCATCTGCATATCTGAGGTTATTGATGTTTCTCCTGGCAGTCTTGATTCCAGCTTGTTCTTCCTCCAGCCCAGCGTTTCTCATGATGTAGTCTGCACGTAAGTTAAATAAGTAGGGTGACAAAATACAGCCTTGACCTACTCCTTTTCCTATTTGGAACCAGTCTTTTGTTTCATGTCCACTTCTAACTGTTGCTTTCTGACCTGCACACAGGTTTCTCAAGAGGCAGGTCAGGTGGTCTGGTATTCCCATCTCTCAGATTTTTCACAGTTTATTGTGATCCACACAGTTAAAGGCTTTGGCATAGAAGCCTATTAAAAAGCAGAAACATCAGTTTGAAGACAAATGTCCATAAGCTCAAAGCTATGGTTTTACCAGTAGTCATGTATGGATGTGAGATTTGGACCAGCAAAGGCTGGTCACCAAAGTAAAGGCTGAGCACCAAAGAGTTGATGTTTTCAAATTGTGGTGTTGGAGAAGAATCTTAAGAGTCCCTTGAACTGGAAGGAGATAGAACCAGTCAATCCTTAATGAAATCAACTCGGATTCATGGAAGGACTATTGCTGAAGCTGAAAAGCTCCAATACTTTGGCTGTGTAATGCAAAGGGCCAACGATTTAGAAAAGACCCAGATGCTGGGGAAGATTGAAGGCAATAGGACAATGGTGTGGCAGAGGAAGAGGTGGTAGATAGCTTCTCTGACTCAATAGACATGAATTTGAGCAAATTCAAGGAGATGGTGAAGAATAGGGGAGCCTGGTGTGCTGCAGTCCACGAGGTCACAAAGAGTCAGACATGACTTGGTGACTGAACAACCACAACAATTTTATCAATGCAGCCAGGTTGTTTACTATCTGAGCCACCAGGGAAGTCCCTCAGATGTAATATGTTCTAATATGTCAATCTTGTTAACTGCTATATTCAAATCTGTTAATAATATTTTTCCTGAATAATCTATCCAGTGCTGTAAAAGATGCATGAAAAAATTCTAATTATAGAGTTTTAACTTCTCTTAACATTTTGCTTTACATATTTTAATTTTATATTATTGCTGCTGCTGCTGCTGCTAAGTTGCTTCAGTCGTGTCCAACTCTGTCAGACCCCATAGATGGAAGCCCACCAGGCTCCCCCGTCCCTGGGATTCTCCAGGCAAGAACACTGGGGTGGGTTGCCATTTCCTTCTCCAATGCATGAAGGTGAAAAGTGAAAGGGAAGTCACGCAGTCGTGTCCGACTCAGCGACCCCATGGACTGCAGCCTACCAGGCTCCTCCGTCCATGGGATTTTCCAGGCAAGAGTACTGGAGTGGGGTGCCATTGACTTCTCCGTTTATATTATTAGTTTCATGTAAATTATAATTACTTTCCTTCCTCATGTGTTAGAAACTGTTATGCACTTGTACAATGACCTATTTTATTGCCACAGTAATATATGTGTCTTAAGTCTATTGTGTCTCAAGTTAAGTTAGCTAACATATCTGTCTATTGAAAAATATTTTTCCAGTACTATTTCCCGAGATTTTATTTTCAACCTTTTGTGTTCTTGTTTGGCCTTGTCTTTAAATAGTTTGCTGCTGAATATAATTTTGGAGATCTGATAATATCTAAGTTTAATTTTGAGCTTTCGTATTTTGTACTTATGATTACTAATATACTCTATTTATTTCTAGTGTCCTATTTTTGTTCTCTACATGCCCTACTTTTCCTTGTTTCTATTTTTTTCTTTTTCTTCCCTTTTCCAGTTTTGAACTGTTTAGATTTTTTATTTTTCTCCTCCACTGACTTATAAGTTATATTTCTATTCTTTTAGTGCTTCTCTTTAAATTTTAAACATGCTTTACTTAAATTCTAAAGTTAATAAAATCTCTTTTCTTTCTGTGGAACTTGAAGTATTTATAAAGGGATTAGTATGAAAGAGAGAAATTTATAGAGAAGGATAGTTTCTTCCTGTACAATGAAAAATTTGAGCATACCTTTCAAACTAGAAAAAAGTTTTCCTGAATTTGAGGGATTGTAGAGAGATGATCCCTGTGGTTTCTTTATCTTCAGGGATCCCGTGCCTGTTATAGAATCACTGGAAATGAAGTGACCACTTCCCTTCCCTACTCCGCCCTGCACCACCCACCCCCCGCCACCCCTTACTGCAATGGGCATATGATCTCCTAGGCAGACAGAATCACACACAGCCTCATAAGTGATTCACATCCCCACATGGACATGGAATCAGAAAAGACGCACCAGGACTGAAGTAGAGGAGAATATGGAGATAAAAGGTGTTTCAGTGGTAATTTAATTGAAGCTACAGGTGACATCTCCCTCTGACAAATTGGTTGGCATTACATAAGGCCTCAAAAAGGGGGAACAGAATGAGTCCTGAAAGTGAAAGTTCCTTTAAAGTAGGAGAAATGGGGATTTGGGATTGAAAAATGAAAATACAACCTGCAATTTTTACACATCTGAATTTATGCATTAAGATTATTATTCATAAAAATGAAAAGATAAGAAATTATAATATGAAGAGCAAAACAGTGACTTACTTTGTACATAATTACATATTTGTTTAATTATATGTAAATACATTTAATATAATGTTTTTCCTCTGAAAGTAAAGGGAACAACTTAGAGTTCATGGAGTTTAGTATTCTCGTTTGCTAGTCTGTTACTAATCCTCAAGGTACTGGGTTACTGGCTCATGTCTGACTAGTAGGCAGAGGATGAGATTGGACTAAATGTTTTTTGACTCTGAGTTTAGTGCTCTTCCTACTGTCCTCTTCTTGCTATATCTGATGCATGGGTAGGAAGGGACATTGAAGTAATCACATCAAAATTCTAACAATTCCCTGTAGTGGAAAGGCACAAAGGTCCGAGTTTCAGAATATCCTTGCAATTACTTATTTGTAAATCCAACAACATGACTAGTAAGAACTGTAAGTAATCAGTAATACTTCAAAAATACAGTGTTGGATGATCTAACAGTGTGTAACTATACTTTTTCTATTATTTTCTAAATACCATAGGCATTTGAAGAAAAACTCCATAATCATCATTTATAATAAGCAGATGTCCTAGAAGTGAAAGTGAAGGTCACACAGTCGTGTCCAACTCTTTGTGACCCCATGGACTATACAGTCCATGGAATTCTCCAGGCCAGAATACTGGAGTATTCTGGGTAGCCTTTCCCTTCTCCAGGGCATCTTCCCTACCCAGGGATTCAACCCAGGTCTTCTGCATTGCAGGCGGATTCTTTACCAGCTGAGCCACAAGGGAAGCCCAAGTGACCTAGAAAACTACATCAAAGGTTTCTCTTCATTTCTAAAACTGTTCACTGTGTTCCATGTGAATAGTAGGCTATTTTACTATTTAAATGGAAAAAAAAAAAACACAACAGCTTTATTTCTATGTATAGGAGACTGAATGAAAGTATTATTTTCCTCTGAGTAATTTGTGACTATTTCAAAATTCTCAACAAATTCAAGCTTCATTTGACACAACAGAAATTTAAAAAATATATTATAGAAGTTAGAAAATTCTACAAGAGTCATGAGCAATGCTTTTTTAAAAAAAGCCATTCCTATTAAAAAATACTAGAAAAATGGGGGAGTAAATTAAAAGTTCAGGTAGCAGATTTGTGCTAATGTAGACATCTCATTTGTTTCAATCATACCATAAAAATATTTAAATGAAGAAAGAAAAATTGTTTCAAAAGAAATATACATGTATGTATATGATGTTCATAAAATATCCATGAAAGGAAAGATTACTAAATTTAGTCCAGAATTGAACCATGAGCCTTAAAATATTAAACCTTCATTAAAAACATTGCTGGTGATATTATCAGAACTAAACATTTCATGAGCCCAAAATATATACTAAAATGTGTATATTTTTAAATTTATGGAGCTATAGATTGAAAAAACATATTTGACATGGCGACCTCAAGACCCTATATGATGCTTAAAAATACTTTTTAATATACTCTGCTTTCTTGGGAATGAAATTGACCCAATATACTGTACAGTGATTTTTTAATACAATAATGAAAACATAAATGATGCTTGGATTAATTATAACATTTTGTGAATTAGTGTACCCATTTTAGTGTAAGATAAACTTATTTTTGTTATATGCTAGGTATGTCTCAGAAAATTTTGCCCTAATGATTAAGACTCTTATTATTACCCAGAAAAGGTGATACCTGAGAGGTGATTGATATAATTAGTGAAATGTGCTAGGAAATGATTAATTTGTTTAATAAGGCTTATGTTCTTTTCCCTCTGTTTTTGCAAGTATATTGATTACCTTATATTTTCAAGACAGTTCTATGATCAAAAATTTTTCAAATTATATGAGTTCTAATTTTGACCCTACCATTGATTTGATTTGTTATTGATCTTCCAAGGATAAATCATTAACCCCATCTAGTAAAACAAAAATTGCTCAGTATTTCATATGCTGAGTGAATGCACTAAGTTTTAAAAGGAATTCCCTGGGCAAAACTCAATACAATTGCCCTTTTGCTTATCCAGTGTTTGGTTGACTGTTTTCTCATAAAAAGAAACAGTGGGGACTTTATATAGTTCCTCCCTTTGTCATCCAGCTTTTCTCTAAGAGCAAAAAGTAGATATTTTGGCTTTAGACTGTCTGATTATTCAATGGAAAACAAAATTATTATCTCTTATCTAGATTATTTTTAAACTACAGAGAAACTGCTGACCTTAGTAGGACTATGTGAAATATATATATATATATAATGTGTTTTTTAGTGTGTTTGTTTGCTTTAATGAGACTTTAATTAGTTAGGCTGGATTCATAACTTCTCAATTTGTTTCAAAGATGTCCAATACAATTTCAAGGAAATATCCCAGGAGGAACTATTTCATTCACATTAATATAGGTTCTTTCCACTTCCCCAACTATTTCTCTTTTTAAAATTTAAAGCAGAATAAAGGATATTGATTGAAAAACAATTAAAATATGTATTAATTCATCATTATTACTCATTTGCTTTCTATAATTTGAGGTGATACATTTAATTTAGAAAATGCTGAAGACAACTGTGCATAATAGAATCACTTGCTGAAGAGTAAAGCATAGTATTAATATTGTAACAGTAAAAGCAATTTGCTATTTTATTTTTCTCAAACTCATTTTCAACAATATAGACTATTCTGAGATTCATAGGGTTAGATATCCTTGTGATAAAAAGGGTGCTAAAATTTTGACTTTGACTATGAAATTTGTTCCACTCTTCTAAAGAAACATTATGAACCTGTAAAGGGATTTTAACAACATGTCTTTCAAAGTCAAACAATGCAATTCTTATACAGAGAAGGATACATTGACTGGTAATGAGGTGTGAGGAGTTTCAAATAGCTTGGTGTGGGACCAAAGTTAATATAATTATGGACCACAAACCCAAGAATCATTCACTCTCTTATATCTGAGCTACCAGCCTGTAATAAAAGGTGGTCTTTCAGTTTTCATTGCACCGATTTAAAATGATCTATTGATCTGGACCAAAGAAAGACGAATATACTGAGGAACTGAGGCTGCCTCCAAGTGATAATAAGCAGAACAGGAAGAATGTAGCTGTGGGATCCGGAATCTTCTTTCTACAAAAGGCGATGGCAAAAGCTGGGACTTTAAAGAACAATGACAAAGATTCAGAGAGGAATGTTATTCTTGTGGCCCTTGAGAAAATGCATTAAAAGAATGTCAAGGAACTATAGAGGAGAATCACACAAGTGAATAAAAGATGGGTTCTTTGCAGTTGCGGACTGAAGCAGACACCAAAGAAACACAACCATGGTAACTGTGGAAGTTTTACTTATTTCTAAAGGCTTTTGCTTATTGTTTTTTGTTTGTTTGCTTTTTCATTTTGTTATACCCAGAGCAAATGAAAATGTGGCAAGAAAAAAGGCCCATCAAATATTTCAAATGTGGACATTTTCATGTATGTTCAGATCAAAAGCAATAGTATTAAGTGTTTCTCTGCTCCATATTTACCTTCTAATTTTTGATGACTCATGGACACAGACATGAACACTCATGTTTGGCAGATCATTTCTTTTCAATAATTATGTATTGAGAGAATAGCATTGAAATATGTATATTATCATACGTGAAACAGATCACCAGTCCAGGTTCGATGCATAAGACAAGGTGCTCAGGGCTGGTGCACTGGGATGACCTAGAGGGATGGGATGGGGAGGGAGGTGGGAGGGGGTTCAGGATGGGGAACACATGTACACCCATGGCTGATTCATGTCAGTGTATGGCAAAACTCACTACAATATTGTAAAGTAATTAACCTCCAATTAAAATAAATTAAAAAATAGAAAATAGCTTTGATAACATGCTTTGGTATTATAAATAGTTGCCTTTAAAAAAAAGATGTGTAAGTTTCAAAAGCCCTTTGTGTTTGAGGAAGAAAATGTATTTGGTAATATAACTTTAAATGATTCATTCTGTTTTATACATTCTGCTATTTCAGGTACAGATACCTTTGGTTTTAATTCATTTTGTCTCTGTCACACTCTTCTGTGAGAATGTCCTTAAATTATAGGGGAGAAATTATTTTAACACCTTCTCTTCCCTCCAGCATAAATAAAAACAAAAAATACACAATATTTTTTCTACTTAAACATCAGTGTAGATATTGTGTAAACACTTAGGTCAGGATTAAACACATTTATGTGTGTAGACACTTTAGTATTTAAGAATTAAAAGCGATATAAATGAAATATTTCATTTTCTCCTTCTCACACCTCATCCAGATGTACTTTCCCACTTCACAAAATTTCTTAAGCCACTGACACATGTTTTTCTCACTCCTGCCATTAACTTTTTCTGGATTTTGCAAGGATCCAAACTGAGTTGTATCTGACTCAGGTTGTGTCCCTGAGAAAATATGCAGCAAATCTGCTCTCAACTTGACCCTCAAGGCTGTAATTGGAAATGAAGAAAGAAATACTCACAGTTTTGAAAAAGCATATGTAATATGGTAGAAAGTACATGGCCCTAGACTCAGGAAACTTGAGGGTAGATCTTGGCTTTTTCAAATAATTAGCTAAGGGTTCATATTTCTCCAAGCCTCTTCTATGCTAGATGAGCATGAATTGATCAACCTGAAGGTATTTTGTGGTCTTTAATTGTCTGTATTTTACTGCCTATATATTCAGTTTTATATTTATTAAATAAATATGTATATATGTATATTTGCTGTTCTTTAGTCCCTAAGTCGTGTTCAACTCTTTGGACACCATAGGCTGTAATATGCCAGGGTCCTCTGTTCATGGGATTTCCTGGCAAGGATACTAGAGTGGGTTGCCTATTCCTTCTCCAAGGAATCTTTCTGACCCAGGGATTGAACCTGTGTCTTCTGCATTGCAGCAGATTCTTTACCTCTGAGCAATGGGGAAGCACCATATATGCATATATCATATAATGTAATTTTAATAAATATATGTGTATATATACCTATATATATATATATATATATATACATTCATACATATATATACACCCACACCCACACCTACACACAGATCGAGCAAAAATAGCAATTGAACTTTCCCCATATCCCTACCTCTAGTTCCCTGAGTAAATCACTTTTAACATATCCTCTTGTTTCTTCAGTTGTTATGCTGTGTAATTTAAAACAATTTCATCAACAAATTTGACAAACAGCTCATGTGATTCAATATCAAGAAAAACAAACAAACAAGCAAATGATGGTCAGAAGACCTAAATAGATATTTCTCCAAAGCCACACAGATGGTCAAGAGACACAGGAAAATGTGTTCAGTTCAGTTCAGTTCAGTCGCTCAGTCTTGCCTGACTCTTTGTGACCTCATGGACTGCAGCACGCCAGGCCTCCCTGTCCATCACAAAGTCCCAGAGTTTATTCAAACTCATGTCGGTTGAGTCGGTGATGTTATCCAATGGATGAGATCCAACCTCTGTCCTCTGTCCTCCCCTTCTCCTCCCTCCTTCAATCTTACCCAGCATCAGGGTCTTTTCAAATGTGTCAGCTCTTCGTGTGAGGTGGCCAAAGTATTGGAGTTTCAACTGCAGCATCAGTCCTTCCAATGAATATTCAGGACTGGTTTCCTTTAGGATGGACTGGTTGGAACTCCTTGCAGTCCAAGGGACTCTCAAGAGTCTTCTCCAACACCACAGTCCAAAAGCATCAATTCTTCGGTGCTCAGCTTTCTTTGGAGTCCAACTCTCACATCCATACTTGACCACTGGAAAAACCATAACCTTGACTAGATGGATATTTGTTGGCCAAGCATTGTCTCTGCTTATTAATATGCTATATAAGGTGGTCATAACTTTCCTTCCAAGGAGTAAGTGTCTTTTAATTTCATCCCTACAGTCACCATCTGCAGTGATTTTGGAGCCTCCCAAAATAAAGTTACTCAGTGTTTCCACTGTTTCCCCATCTATTTGCCATGAAGTGATGGGACTAGATGCCATGATCTTCGTTTTCTGAATGTTGAGCTTTAAGCCAACTTTTTCACTCTCCTCTTTCACTTTCATCAAGAGGCTCTTTAGTTCTGCTTCACTTTCTGCCATAAAGGTAGTGTCATCTGCATATCTGAGGTTATTGATATTTCTCATGGCAATCTTAATTACAGCTTGTTCTTTCTCCAGCCCAGCATTTCTCATGATGTACTCTGCATATAAGTTAAATAAGTAGGGTGACAATATACAGCCTTGACATACTCCTTTTCATATTTGGAACCAGTCTGTTGTTTCATGTCCAGTTCTAACTGTTGCTTCCTGACCTGCATACAGATTTCTCAAGAGGCAGGTCAGGTGGTCTGGTATTCCCATCTCTTTCAGAATTTTCCACAGTTTGTTGTGATCCACACAGTCAAGGGCTTTGACATAGTCAATAATGCAGAAGTAGATGTTTTTCTGGGACTCTCTTACTTTTTCAATGATCCAGCAGATGTTGGCAATTTGATCTCTAGTTTCTCTATCTATTCTACATCCAGCTTGGCCATTTGAAAGTTCACGGTTCACATACTTTTAAAGCCTGGCTTGGAGAATTTTAAGCATTCGTTTCTAGCGTGTGAGATGAGTGCAATTGTGTGATAGTTTGAGCATTCTTTGGCATTGCCTTTCTTTGAGATTGGATTGAAACCTGACCTTTTCCAGTCCTGTGGCCTCTGCTGAGTTTTCCAAATTTGCTGGCATATTGAGTGCAGCACTTTCACAGCATCATCTTCTGGGTTTGAAACAGCTCAACTGGAGTTCCATCACCTCCACTAACTTTGTTCATAGTGATGCCTCCTAGGCCCGCTCGACTTCACATTCCAGGATGTTTGGCTCTAGGAGCGTGATCATGCCATCGTGATTATCTGGATCATGAGGTTCTTCATGACATTGTACAGGAGGCCGATATCAACCATCCCCAAGAAAAATAAATGCAAAAAGGCAAAATGGTTGTCTGAGGAGGCCTTACAAGTACCTGTGAAAAAAAGAGAAGTGAAAGGCAAAGGAGAAAAGGAAAGATATATTCATTTGAATGCAGAGTTCCAAAAAATAGCACGGAGAGTTAAGAAATCCTTTCTCAGTGATCAGTGCAAAGAAACAGAGGAAAACAATAGAATGGGAAAGACTAGAAATCTCTTCAAGAAAATTAGAGATACCAAGGGAACATTTCATGCAAACATGGGCACAATAAAGGACAGAAATGGTATGGACCTAACAGAAGCAGAAGATATTAAGAAGAGGTGGCAAGAATACACAGAATGATACAAAAAAGAACTTCATGACCCAGATAAACATGAAGGTTTGATCACTCACCTAAAGATGCTCAACAGCACTATTAGAGAAATGCAAATCATAAGTGCAAAGAGATATCACCACACACCAGTAAGAATGGCTATTATCAAAAATGTACAAATATGGGAGTTCCCTGGAGGTCCACTTGTTAGGGCTCCATGTTTTCATTCCCGAGGGCTTTGGTTCAATCCCTGGTTGGGGAACTAAGATTCCACAAGGTGCAGGGTGCTGCCAAAAACAAAAAACAGATAATTAATACCGGGCAGGGTGAAAAGGGACTACTATCAGCAATTATATGCCAAAAAAATGGACAACTTGGAAGAAATGGACAAATTCTTGGAAAAGTACAACTTTCTAAAACTGAACCAGGAAGAAATAGAAAATCTTAACAGACCCATCACAAACACGGAAATTGAAACTGTAATCAGAAATCTTCTCGCAAACAAAAGCCCAGGTCCAGACGGCTTCACAGCTGAATTCTACCAAAAATTTAGAGAACAGCTAAACCTATCCTACTCAAACTCTTCCAGAAAATTGCAGAGGAAGGTAAACTTCCAAACTCATTCTATGAGGCCACCATCACCCTAATACCAAAACCTGACAAAGATGCCACAAAAAAGACAACTACAGGCCAATATCACTGATGAACATAGATGCAAGAATCCTTAACAAAATTCTAGCAATCAGAATCCAATGACACTTTAAAAAGATCATACATCATGACCAAGTGGACTTAATCCCAGGGATGCAAGGATTCTTCAATATCCACAAATCAATCAATATAATATACCACATTAACAAATTGAAAAATAAAAGCCATATGATTATCTCAATAGATGCAGAGAAAGCCTTTGACAACATTGAATATCCATTTATGATAAAAACTCTCCAGAAAGCAGGAATAGAAGGAACATACATCAACATAATAAAAGCTATATATGACAAACCCACAGCAAACAGTATCCTCAATGGTGAAAAAGTGAAAACATTTCCCCTAAAGTCAGGAACAAGACAAGGGTGCCCACTCCCACCACTACTATTCAACATAGTTTTGGAAGTTTTGGCCACAGGAATCAGAGCAGAAAAAGAAATAAAAGGAATCCACATTGGAAAATAAGAAGTAAAACTCTCACTGTTTGCAGATGACATGATCCTCTGCATAGAAAACCCTAAAGAATCCACCAGAAACTTACTAGAGCTAATCAATGAATACAGTAAAGTTGTAGGATATAAAATCAACACACAGAAATCCCTTGCATTCCTATACACTAATAATGAGAAAACAGAAAGAGAAATTAAGGAAACAGTTCCAGTCACCATTGCAATGAAAAGAATAAAATATTTAGGAATGCCACTGTTGCTGCTGAGTCACTTCAGTCATGTCCAACTCTGTGTGACCCCATAGACGGCAGCTCACCAGGCTCCCCTCTCCCTAGGATTCTCCAGGCAAGAACACTGGAGTGGGTTGCCATTTCCTTCTCCAATACTTAGGAATATATCTCCCTAAAGAAACAAAAGACCTATATATAGAAATCTATAAAACACTGGTGAAAGAAATCAAAGAGGACATTAATAGATGGAGAAATATACCATGTTCATGGATCAGAGGAATCAATATAGTGAAAATGAGTATACTACCCAAAGCAATCTATAGATTCAATGCAATCCCTATCAAGCTACCAATGGTATTTTTCAAAGAGCTAGAACAAATAATTTCACAATTTTTATGGAAATACAAAAAACCTCGAATAGCCAAAGCAGTCTTGAGAAAGAAGAATGGAACTGGAGGCATCAACCTGCCTGACTTCAGGCTCTACTACAAAGCCACAGTCATCAAAACAGAGTGGTAGTGGCACAAAGACAGAAATATAGATCAATGGAACAAAACAGAAAGCCCACAGACAATTCCATGCACCTATGGACACCTTATCTTTGACAAAGAAGGCAAGAATATACAATCAATACAAGAAATACAATCAATACAAGAAAAGACAATCTCTTTAACAAGTGGTGTGGGAAAACTGGTCAACCACTTGTAAAAGAATGAAAACTAGAACACTTTCTAACATCATACACAAAAATAAACTCAAATGGATTAAATATCTAAATGTAAGACCAGAAACTATAAAACTCCTAGAGGAGAACATAGGTAAAACACTCTCTGACATAAATCACAGCAGGATACTCTATGACCCACCTCCCAGAGTAAAGGAAATAAAAGCAAAAAAACAAATGGGACCTAATTAAAATCTTCTGCACAACAAAGGAAACTATAAGCAAGGTGAAAAGACAGCCTTCAGAATGGGAGAAAATAATAGCAAATGAAGCAATTGACAAAGAATTAATCTCAAAAATATACAAGCAACTCCTGCAGCTCAATTCCAGAAAATTAAATGGCCCAATAAAAAAATGGGCCAAAGATCTAAACAGACATTTCTCCAAAGAAGACATACAGATGGCTAACAAACACATGAAAAGATGCTCAACATCACTCATTATCAGATAAATGCAAATTGAAACCACAATGAGGTACCATTTCACACCAGTCAGAATGGCTGCTAATCTAAAAGCCTACAAGCAATAAATGCTGGAAAACTGGAAATAGAACTGTCATATGACCCAGCAATCCCACTGCTGGGCATACACACCAAGGAAACCAGAATTGAAAGAGACACATGTACCCCAATGTTCATCGCAGCACTGTTGATAATAGCCAGGACATGGAAGCAACCTAGATGTCCATCTGCAGACGAATGGATAAGAAAGCTGTGGTACATATACACAATGGAATATTACTCAGCCATTAAAAAGAATACATTTGAATTAGTTCTAATGAGGTGGATGAAACTGGAGCCTATTATACAGTGAAGTAAGCCAGAAAGAAAAACACCAATACAGTATACTAATGCATGTATATGGAATTTAGAAAGATGGTAATGATAACCCTGTATGTGAGACAGCAAAAGAGACACAGATGTATAAAACAGTCTTTTGGACTCTGTGGGAGAGGGCGAGGGTGGGATGATTTGGGAGAATGGCACTGAAACTTGTATAATATCATATGTGAAACAACTCACCAGTCCAGGTCGATGCATGATACAGGATGCTTGTGGCTGGTGCACTGGGATGACCCAGAGGGATGGTATTGGGAGGGAGGTGGGAGGGGAACTCAGGATGGGGAACAAGTGTACATTTGTGGCAGACTCATGTTGATGTATGGCAAAACCAATACAATATTGTAATTAGCCTCCAAATAAAATAAATAAATCTATATTAAAACAAAGTAAAAAAAAAAGGGAACCCTCCTACATTGTCATTGGAAATATTAATTGTACAGCCACTATGGAGAACAGTATGCAGATTCTTTAAAACAACTAAAAGTAGAGTTATCATGCTGCTGCTGCTGCTAAGTCACTTCAGTCGTGTTCAACTTTGTACGACTCCATAGATGGCAACCCACCATAAGTCCAGCAATTCCTGGGGACATATCCAGAGAAAAACATGTTTCAAAATAAATAAATAAATAAACAAAAGGTTACATGCACCCCAATGTTCATTGGATCACTGTTTACAATAGCCAAGTTGTGGAAGCAATTTAAATGTCCATCGATGGATGAATGGATAAAAAAGATGTGGTACACTTTTATTATGGAACATTACTCAGCCATAAAAAGAATGAAACAATACCATTTGCAACATAGATGGACATAGACATTATCATAGTAAGTGAAGCTAGTCAGACAGAGAAAAATAAATATCATATGATATTACTTATATCAAAATCTAAATGGAAATGATACAAATGAACTTATTGACAAAATGGAAACAGACTCACCAACTTAGAGAACAAACCTGTGGTTACTAGGGAGAAAGGATGGGGGTGGAGGGATAGATCAGGAGTTTGGGACTGACCTGTAGCTACTACTATATTTAAAATAGGTAACCAACAAGGACATACTGTATAGCATAGGGAACACTACTCAATATTTTGTAACTTAAATGGGAAAAGAATTTGAATAATTACATGTATATGTATAACTGAATCACTTTGATGTACACCTGAAACTAACAGAACATTGTTAGTCAATTATGTGCCAAAGTAAAATTGTAAATTAGAGTATATTAATTACCTTTCATAACCAAGTTTTTTTGTTTTCTGAAATAAGCAAGTGTCTCCTCATTTTACAATTTGACAGCAGTCTAATACATTAATTATTCATACCTATGCTTCACTTACTCCTTGGAAGGAAAGTTATGACCAACCTAGATGGCACATTCAAAATCAGAGGCATTACCTTGCCAACAAAGGTCTGTCTAGTCAAGGCTATGGTTTTTCCAGTGGTCATGCATGGATGTTAGAGTTGGACTGTGAAGAAAGCTGAGTGCTGAAGAATTGATGCTTTTGAACTGTGGTGTTGGAGAAGACTCTTGAGAGTCCCTTGGACTGCAAGGAGACCCAACCAGTCCATTCTAAAGGAGATCAGTCCTGGGTGTTCTTTGGAAGGAATGATGCTAAAGCTGAAACTCCAGTACTTTGGCCACCTCATGTGAAGAGTTGACTCATTGGAAAAGACTCTGCTGCTGGGAGGGATTGGGGGCAGGAGAAGAAAGGGACGACAGAGGATGAAATGGCTGGATGGCATCACCGACTCAATGGACGTGAGTCTGAGTGAACTCCGGGAGTTGGTGATGGACAAGGAAGCCTGGTGTGCTGCAATTCATGGGGTCACAAAGAGTCGGGCACAAATGAGCGACTGAACTGAACTGAACTGAACCGATGCTTCCCAGGTGGCGCTAGTGGTAAAGAACCTACTTGCCAATGCAGGAGACATAAGAGACTAGGCTCAGTCCCTAGGTCAGGAAAATCCCCTGGAGGAGGGCATGACAACCCATTCCAGTATTCTTGCCTGGAGAATCCAATGAACAGAGGAGCCTGACAGGCTACAGTCCATAGAGTCCCAAAGAGTCGGACATGACTGAAGAGACTTAGCACCCCCCACGCATGTGACAAAAAACTATAAAACTTTAACTAATGTGGCAAAATTCATAAAATGTTTACTTGTCATTTCCTTGTGTGTCTGTATATGTTTTTCTTTGAATCTGATATTCTATCAGAATGCTGATAAGAGCTTGTCTATCTTACGTCTCACTAGGAAATACTTATCCTTCTCTCTTGATTGGATGTTTGTTTTGCTTCTTTTTCTCTTTTTGCCTCATATTATAGGGAACCATATCTTCAAGAAGCTTCTTGAGAAAGTATACTGGAATTTTAAATTCTTGTTTTTAGATCCTTCTTGTTTTATTTTGGACTCATATTTAAATATAATTATTCTATTATTTTAAAGGCCTTTTTCTTTAGCGGCCAGTGTCAACATTACTGAGGTTAATGTGGTTTGATTACTGAGAATTTATATATTTTTTATTTTAACCCTCAAAACCAACTGCTAAATCATAGAAGCTTTTTAATTATTCTTTTTTATTTTTTGGTTGACATTGTTCCAATATTTCTCAATGTTCTACTTTAATATGGACTTTTCCCCATTAATTTGTCTAACTCTCCAGTGGGTCAATCTAGAAAATTGTGCTTTAGCAAAAAAATTTTGTTTCTGTGACTATTCTTCCATCTAGTTTTCCAGCTGTTTTAGGTAATCCTTTCACTTGGGTCTTGGAAATGATGCATTTATCTTTTTATTTTCCTATTTTTTCTTACTCATTGACTTTACTATTCTTATCATTTTAAAGAAAGTCACAAATTGTCCTTTAAAAATTTTATTGATTTATTCAAAGTATTACCATGATCATATTCTGTAATCACCAAGAGTCTCTCCTTGGACACATACATCTTCTGTTATTCAGTCTCTAAGTCACGTCCAGCTCTTTGTAACCCCATGGACTGTAGCACACCAGGTTTCCCTGTCCTTCACTATCTCCCTGAGTTTGCTCAAACTCACATCTAGTGAGTTGGTGATACCATCCAACCATTTCTTCCTCTGTCACTCCCTTTTCCTTCGGTCCTCAGGATTTCCCAGCATCAGAGTCTTTTCCTTGAATCAACTCTTCATATCAGGTGGCCAAAGTATTGGAGCTTGAGCATCAGCTTCAGTCCTTTCAATCAATATTCAGGGTTGATCTTTAGGATTGACAGGTTGGATCTCCTTGCTGTCCAAGGAACTCTCAAGAGTCTTCTCCAGCACCACAGTTTGAAAGTATCAGTTCTTTGGTGCTTAGCTTTCTTTATGGTCCAGCTCTTACATCAGTACATTACTACTGGAAAAACCGTAGCTTTGATTAGATGGACTTTGTTTGCAAAGTGATGTCTCTACTTTTTTAATACACTGTCTAGGTTTGTCATAGCTTTTCAGTTCTTTTTTGAAAAACAAAACAAAACAAAATTTTGTTTCTGTCTTTTTTGTTAGAGATTTTCTTCAAATGCCTCCTGAGGTTTGGCTGCCAACTTGTAATGAAGAACTAAACAGACGATTGATAGATCACCCATGTTTGGGACTTTCTGAATGATAGGCTTCATCACAGGAGGAAAAAGTTGGAACACTTCATTGGGAAATTCTTCATGGCATAGCTGTTTGTCTTTTCTCCTAGAATCTGGAAACTTTCCCTAGTGGAATCCTTAGACTTCTGCCTACATTATACACTAAGCTCAGTTTTCAGTATCCAGTCTCTGGGGATTGAATGGGAAAAAAAGAAGTGGGGGGGCGGGTCTCACTATTTGATGTATTCAATTTCCCTCAGTAGCTTTCTGTTCAATATCACAATTTACTTTTATATTCATCTGTGGCTTGTTTCCCCATATCCTGAGTTTCTATGATTTAATTTCCCCAAGATTAGTTTTTCCTTGTAGTCATCTTGCTATGCTAGGTAAGGAAGGACACCTGATGAAGGCTTGTTTACAGATATGTCAACTACTCTCCTGTGTTTGACTCAATCCCTAACCTCTACCTTCACAGTCATGTGCTGTCTATGACACCAGGACCTCTCAGGATACTGCAGTGTAAACCATAATGCATCTTGTTGCTTATGTGCCAGGTTTCTTATCTTTGTTGGATTCAGTTGCCATTGATCCATCCATTCTTCTATACTGAGTTTTCCAGAATGTGAAATCTATTAACTTTTTGTGTCTCCTCTTCCATTCTTTCATGTGTTTATGCATCAATAGTTTTTAGTTGATTATTTCACTGCCATTTTAGTGAGATTTTATGTGGGAATGAAGATAATTGTTCAATTTGGAATAATTAACCTCAAGAATGCCAATAATCTATACTTCATTTTTTCTTTAAAAATAGGACAATTTGTTTAAATTTGAGAATATGGGTTGTCAAAATAAATGAAGAATAGAACTTTTCTTGTTGAAGTAGTAACAAGGGAGATAAAATCTAATTGGATTTCATGTTTCTGTCCAGCCCTCAAGAAAATGTCAACAAACAGATTCTATATAAATATGATCATACAACATTGGTTAGGGCTCAGTACCAGACTACAGAAAATACTTTACCTAATTCAGGCGTAAATGAATTTATTACCAGGAATTTTGATAGGCTAGAAGAATGGGTTCCATGTGCAATTTTGATCTGATTATTTGCAATCTCAGTACTTCTGCTGTGATTGGAAAAGCACTTAGCTCTGTTTAGAAAACCATCAAATTAGAAAGCCTCTGCAATAACTTGTGCCATCAAAATAGCTATTTCCACCAAATCCTCTTTTTCTTTCTAACTGTGATTCAACTTGATGTTTTGAGCAAATGCATTTATTTGGTGGAACTTCAGACACATCTCAAATCCAATGGCAGGAAATTCTGAGAAGTACTTTTTCAATTTCTATGGTGTTGTCCAGCAAAAGGAAAGGGTACATGTTGAGAAACTTATTTTATTATGTAGCCATCCACCTCTCTATCTACCTACATCTGCAGTACCTTGCTTTAATCACACAACAGTATAACTTGGATATTTTAGCTCTGCTTTAAAAAAAGTGCATATAATTCCAAATGAGTTCTTCAAGCATGCTCATCTCTACCCAGGATTAAGAGTGGAAAAGTCAGATGCTGGAATTGATTCACTGTTTGGGTTTTATACATTGAGTATAAAATTAGGGTAAGAATGCAGACAATGATAGACTACAGTCTTTGAAGAGAAAGAATATTTAGAATACACTAATACTATCCATACAGTATTAACCAATTTATTAGATACAATTCTTACCTGCAATGAATAAACCCATTTTAGTTAGTGTAAGACGGAAATAATGCAATAAAGTTTATTAGAAAATTCACAGAACTTACTCCGAAAAAGAAACATAATACTTCAAAGCTACTCTATCAGAACAACCCAAATTGCATTGAAGAGTAGCTTTGACTGAAACAATACTATGTGGACTTAGTCAGAGACTCTGCAGACAGCATTGCTAATGCTGGGCAGTTTGCATTACCCTTTAAGCTTCTGTCATTTTGCTGTAGAAATCTGGCTTCCTCAACAAATATACTCATAGAATAAATTCCTAGCAACACCAGTTTGTTCACAGGCCTTCTGAATTAACAGAATATCAATCGTGGGTCTTAGGTGCAAAAGAGTGCTTGCTTGATGAATAATAAGTTAAGAAAAATCCAAATGTCTTCTCTGATAGGACTGAAGAGAAATTATAGGAAATTGAAAGAACTAGTGAAAATGAATGTTGACATCATTGGTTGTGTTTTGGGAATTTAATATTTAACTGATATAGCCATTGAAGAAAAAACAAGTATTTTGAATACTTAGTCACTAAATAAAAGTTTGCAAAATAATTAAAGACAAGTAATACCTTTTAAATACAGTAAATATATATAATAAAAATCTAAAAATGTGCATAAATGAAAAGCAACTAACAAATTTTCCTATATTTAAACTAAGGTTTAGAAGAGTTTTGTATAAGCAACACATAGCAATTTTAATAGCAATGGAAAATAAATGGCAAAATGAACTTATTAATAGCTTGTTACTGGAATTTTAGTACCTCCAGAAAAATGACAAAGTGTTTAAAAAACTATCTGAAATAGCTCCAAATTTTCCACATGTTTGATTTCCTTTGCATGCTAGAGAATTTTAGGTTATATCATACATATATAAGTGATACAGAGTGATATACATAGAAAATAGGCCTTTTAGAGCATACTTTTTAGCAATTAATATATCAGATTATTATAGCTTTCATTTATAAAGTTGTAATACATAACTTTAACTTAATATGCCCTTCAAATTATTAATGCATTTTGGCAAGAACAGCAGTTCAATGCAAAACTGGAGTGTCTCTCACTGATTTACTTATTATAGTAGCAGAGATACTGTAAGATACATTTCATCATACAAATGTCTCTTTCTGAGTAAACAGAACCAACAGTTTCTAAAAGGATTTACTTTAAGCAACACACAATATAACTATCACTTTAGATCTACTGTTTTTAGAACATCTTTTATGTTATTTCAATAGAAATTGTTTACCTTAATGGATTGTCATATATGCTTGCTGCTAATATCATATTTATTTTATGATAATAGTTACAAATTTTCCTAAAATTATTTTTATTTACTTTGAGATTTTTGACTGAATCATTTTTTACTTCCTAGTAACAAAGGACAAGAATTAGTAAAAAAAAAAAAAAAAAAAAGACATATTATCTCCTGAATCATAAAGTTTAAAGAGAGAGTTGAAGGTAAATAGAGATGAAATGGAGTTCGAAATAGAGAATAATAAAGATGAAAGGGAGCTTGAGTGAAAAAAAATTAAGAGTACTGAAATAAGAAAGAGGGGGAAAAAGTTTGATATAAAAAATGGGATGTAGGCAAGAAGTAATAAAACAGAAGAGAAAATAAATTGACATTGTTATAAAGTACCCATGAAAGAAATCACACAGTTTGTTGATGGAGAAGAAAAGTAATAGTTTTTCTTAAATGTTTGTAAAATAAAAGAAGTCTAATCATGTCTTTAGATGAATAAGGTTACATGGATCTTATAGGATGAATATGAGAATATAACTGTCACACTGAGTCACGTCAACACCAGAGATCCAACATAGTTTCTTTGATGTTTTTCAGAAAAACATGCTAGTTGCCCTCCACACCCGAACCTCAGGGAGTCTGTGATCCCTAGCTTCCTTTTGGTAACCCATTATAAACTCCATTCATGAATATATCTAAGCCTTTCCTGATCCTATTTATATTTTGAGACTATATAACCTTCCTGGATAATGACTTGCATATGTTTACTACCAACTGTGAAAAGTACAAAGCATAAATCCCTTTTATCTTTTACCCTACATTGGGCATCCTCTAGTCCTGGTACACTTTAATTTGGTAAAAGGAATCCATCTTTACCTTTCAAGATTTGGCAGACTTTGAATCTATGCATTCTCATCTGTAGTTTTATAAAACTGAATATTCTAACTTTTTACAATACTCTGACACGGTAGCAAAGTTTTGCCACAGCTTTGCTTTTAGTTCCTTACATGATCCGAGAGAAATTATCTCATATTTCTAGGCCTCCAAGCTATGTATAAACCAAAGTGCTTGATCATCTTTAAAATTTCTTCCATCTTCCTCATACATTAACACTCAGCTCACTCTGCCCCTAGGAGGGAAAGAGAAAGATGTGGAAGAGAGGACACAAACTACATGGTAGATGACTATGTGATCTTTAGAGTTAAACCACCAGGATTAAAATTCCATTTTCTCCACTTATCTCTATGCCCTTATGCAACTTGCTTACTTCTCCAACTTTCATTTCCTCATCAGTAAATTGGGAATAATAGTTGCAACTTCTTAAGGTTGTATTTTGTTACCAAATCTGTCAATGTGTATGTCTGTGTGTTTATCTCAAATCAGCATCTACCATATAATAAGCACTACATGAAAGTTAGCACACGTACACATACACACACAGAGACAAGAGACAGAGAGAGCAACACACCTCCTTGCACTGGAAATGGTCTTGTGCCTTTGTGTGGTAATCCTACATTGATTCTGTTCATGGTCTCGTGACTTGCTCTGGCCAATGAAGAATCATTGAGAAACAAATTTGTTTTGAGAAGTCTTTCTCCATGGGGCTTTTGGAATGCTTTGGAGACCATGATGTAAAGAAATACAGTCCAGCCTACCTGGAAGATACATGGAGCAAAATCTGGCCATCCCAACTTGAGCCTAGATTCCAGTTGACTAACTAACTGACTTCAACCACATGCATTTTCCCAGATGAGACCAGCCTAAGGACCACCCAGCCAATTCATAGAATCATGACAAATAAAGTGGTTGCTCTTTAAACCAATACATTTAGGGTGATTTCTTTTATATTTACACAGATATGTACAACTGGTAACTTGATCTGATTCTACTCTATGTGGTAGTTTTGAGAGTTTATGACAGCAGCTAAAAATTCACATAAAGCTAAATTTATAATCCCAAATCCCATTCTATTCTGCAAGACGTTCACACTGTGTGTACAAATGTGACAAAGATATGAAATTGCATTAAATTGAACAGATCAGTGATGTCTACTCTAGTGCTCCAGGGGAAACAAACTAGAAGATAGAGATGCCAGTGAAGGAAGCTTATTTGGGAATGTTTTTAAGACTGCCTTCAGGAACAGATTTCTGGGTGAGAGAGGCAATATTCTTCTTCTTTTATCCCTTTATTTACAAGCACACTTTAAGTTGAGATATAATGATATATAACATTATATGCTTCAGATGTACAACTTAATGATTAGATATTTGTATATATTATGTGATGATCACCACAATACGTCTAGTTAGCATACGTCATCTCCAATAGTTACATTTTTTTCACTATGGTGAGAATTTTTAATACAAGCTCTATTAACTTCCATATATATGGTGGTATTATTGACTATAGTCACCATGCTATATATTACATGTCCAAGATTTATTTAATCAAGTTTTTTTTCATAAAATATGGGTTTTATTAGTCAACTACAGTCATAAAATGGTTGTTATAGATCTTTATTTGTCCCACAACACACAAAGCAGAGATGTTTGCCAGTCTAATTTTCTTCATGTGGGTCACAACTTTGGTTTGCTAATAAACGTCCCCTTTTCAGCTTCACAGTTGAGAGTGACAGAAATTGACTCCTCTTTCTCAGATGTAGAAATCATAAGCTTCAGAATGGTACATATGGGATGGTCCAATCACAGGGAAGAAGAATGTGTCAAATTTAAGCAGGGTCCAATGCTGATGCTCTGCTTGTGGCCATTGTTCTTGTAAGCGACATTTTCCAGTGATGTACATGTGTTTCTCTACCACCACAGCTAAATGTGTGGCACAGTGTGTGAGTCAGATTCCAAAACTTCATGTTGCCTACACCAGTACAAGGGAGGTCATTATGGAACTTCACGTGGTGAGCCTCTGTGATGAAAAGGTTTATCCCTGCTTCCATTATCACATGATTTTCTTAGGGAATTTTTATTTTTTAATGATCTTTTCCTGAGACCAGGTCAGGATGTTTGCTCCAACACATGTGACTTTAATCATTTAGAGGCTGGCTGCTTCACTCTTCTCAACCAAAGACAGACACTGGTTTCCCAAGATTTCTGATGGTGGGTGGAATGGCCTTGGCCATGGTGAGGGGGTGTTTATGGTCATCTCTAAAATGATCCAGGTCCTAGCTTCAGAATTTAGGACTTGCAGACAGTTTTGATTTCCTTACTGACCAGTACTTCTAAACACTCAGATGCCACATCTATGGGATACACATCTGAAAAACGCTTCTTTGAATTTTGTCTTCTAGTGATAAAGATCTTCCCTTTCTTAACATCACAACTGGGATAATTATAAGCAGCTACGGAATTGATGCTTTTGAACTGTGGTGTTGGAGAAGACTCTTGAGAGTCCCTTGGACTGCAAGGAGATCCAACCAGTCCATTCTGAAGGAGATCAGCCCTGGGCTTTCTTTGGAAGGAATGATGCTAAAGCGGAAACTCCAGTACTTTGGCCACCTCATGTGAAGAGTTGACTCACTGGAAAAGACTCTGATGCTGGGAGGGATTGGGGGCAAGAGGAGAAGGGGACAACAGAGGATGAGATGGCTGGATGGCATCACTGACTCGATGGACGTGAGCCTGAGTGAACTCCAGGAGTTGGTGATGGACAGGGAGGCCTGGTGTGCTGCGATTCATGGGGTTGCAAAGAGTTGGACATGACTGAGCAACTGATATGATCTGATCTGATGGTCATGGAGGACAAAGATATACACCACATTGCTTTCTTGGGTTTCTCTCTAACACTGACAGCAGCTTTATGATGTTCCCATTGGACTAAATTCTGAAAAATGAGGTCCTGATAAATTCATTTAGTTGTCTCCAAAAGCCACCAAAGCATAGACTAGAAGTCAGCAAGGCATCCATTTAAAATATAAAAGATAGATACAAAATTTATTTGAACATGAATGCTAAGCAACTATATTTGTAATTAGGTAAACTAAATATCTTTAGAAATGATCAAAACAGTCTTTGAATTAAGTCCATTGCACTGAAAACAGTAGGTAGATATTAAGAGTGAATATAATCTCTTCCTCCCCTCTATGTTTCAATCTTGGGGGAAAAAAAATTCCAAAAAAATTTATCCTCACACCCATTCTTCCCTTCATGCATGTAAGAGGATATGCTTTTTGATTTAAAGAGGTCATATTAAACATACTCTAAATAATGATGACAACATAAGAGAAGCTGATTTCTTTCAAATAAATTAAGTCTGATATAAGCAGTCCAGTGTTGGTATGGCATCCCCTGATGTCCTCTAGATTTTTGCTTGGTGATCCTTATTATGGCCCTCATTGATTTAACATAGCTGCTGGAGCATCAGCCATCCCATCTGTATCACAGTTATTAGAATGAAGCAAGGGTCCAAGGTTTTTGAAGAAATTTTCTTAGGCACTCAACCCTTTAATTTATAATTTATTATCTGGAAACTAGTCACATGACCAGAGCTAACTACAAGGAACTCATCCAGTTATATGTCTAGGTCAATGGGCAGGGTCTCTGGATGATTGCTGATTGTCTATCAGACTCAGTAGTTCTTTATTATTCAGTAACTTACTAAACTAGATGAAAACTGATCTACCTCATACACACACAGAAGAGAAGGAGCAGAGAGAATGACATAAAAATTCCATTTAGAATAAGTGTAGAGTAGAAAACATTGGCATCATTAGCCCATCAAAATGATGAAATCTTGAAGGGCGGGAATAGTGTAGCTCCTTAAACTAGTTGTAGAACAGAGTCCTTGGTTACATTATCTGCCTGTTCTGCTCTCTGGAGAAACTCTCCTGGCATTGACCCCTCTGGTTTCTTGTTTTGTCTTCTTAGTGGGGAAAGTGGAGGTAAGGCATAGTAGTTCTTCATGTTCCATGAATCTCCACAGCTATTTCTTTTTTTTTTTTTTTTTTTTTTTTTAATTTTATTTTATTTTTAAACTTTACATAACTGTATTAGATTTGCCAAATATCAAAATGAATCCGCCACAGGTTTACATGTGTTCCCCATCCTGAACCCTCCTCCCTCCTCCCTCCCCATTCCATCCCTCTGGGTCGTCCCAGTGCACCAGCCCCAAGCATCCAGTATCGTGCATCGAACCTGGACTGGCAACTCATTTCATACATGATATTTTACATGTTTCAATGCCATTCTCCCAAATCTTCCCACCCTCTCCCTCTCCCACAGAGTCCATAAGACTGTTCTATACATCAGTGTCTCTTTTGCTGTCTCGTACACAGGGTTATTGTTACCATCTTTCTAAATTCCATATATATGCGTTAGTATACTGTATTGGTGTTTTTCTTTCTGGCTTACTTCACTCTGTATAATAGGCTCCAGTTTCATCCACCTCATTAGAACTGCTTCAAATGTATTCTTTTTAATGGCTGAATAATACTCCATTGTGTATATGTACCACAGCTTTCTTATCCATTCATCTGCTGATGGACATCTAGGTTGCTTCCATGTCCTGGCTATTATAAACAGTGCTGCGATGAACATTGGGGTACTCGTGTCTCTTTCCCTTCTGGTTTTCTCAGTGTGTATGCCCAGCAGTGGGATTGCTGGATCATAAGGCAGGTCTATTTCCAGTTTTTTAAGGAATCTCCACACTGTTCTCCATAGTGGCTGTACTAGTTTGCATTCCCACCAACAGTGTAAGAGGGTTCCCTTTTCTCCACACCCTCTCCAGCATTTATTACTTGTAGACTTTTGGATTGCAGCCATTCTGACTGGCGTGAAATGGTACCTCATAGTGGTTTTGATTTGCATTTCTCTGATAATGAGTGATGTTGAGCATCTTTTCATGTGTTTGTTAGCCATCTGTATGTCTTCTTTGGAGAAATGTCTATTTAGTTCTTTGGCCCATTTTTTGATTGGGTCATTTATTTTTCTGGAGTTGAGCTGTAGGAGTTGCTTGTATATTCTCGAGATTAGTTGTTTGTCAGTTGCTTCATTTGCTATTATCTTCTCCCATTCTGAAGGTTGTCTTTTCACCTTGCTAATAGTTTCCTTTGATGTGCAGAAGCTTTTAAGGTTAATTAGGTCCCATTTGTTTATTTTTGCTTTTATTTCCAATATTCTGGGAGGTGGGTCATAGAGGATCCTGCTGTGATGTATGTCAGAGAGTGTTTTGCCTATGTTCTCCTCTAGGAGTTTTATAGTTTCTGGTCTTACGTTTAGATCTTTAATCCATTTTGAGTTTATTTTTGTGTATGGTGTTAGAAAGTGTTCTAGTTTCATTCTTTTACAAGTGGTTGACCAGAGTTCCCAGCACCACTTGTTAAAGAGATTGTCTTTAATCCATTGTATATTCTTGCCTCCTTTGTCGAAGATAAGGTGTCCATATGTGCGTGGATTTATCTCTGGGCTTTCTATTTTGTTCCATTGATCTATATTTCTGTCTTTGTGCCCGTACCATACTGTCTTGATAACTGTGGCTTTGTAGTAGAGCCTGAAGTCAGGTAGGTTGATTCCTCCCGTTCCATTCTTCTTTCTCAAGATCGCTTTGGCTATTCGAGGTTTTTTGTTTTTCCATACAAATTGTGAAATTATTTGTTCTAGCTCTGTGAAGAATGCTGTTGGTAGCTTGATAGGGATTGCATTGAATCTATAGATTGCTTTGGGTAGTATACTCATTTTCACTACATTGATTCTTCCAATCCATGAACATGGTATATTTCTCCATCTGTTAGTGTCCTCTTTGATTTCTTTCACCAGTGTTTTATAGTTTTCTATATATAGGTCTTTAGTTTCTTTAGGTAGATATATTCCTAAGTATTTTATTCTTTCCGTTGCAATGGTGAATGGAATTGTTTCCTTAATTTCTCTTTCTGTTTTCTCATTATTAGTGTATAGGAATGCAAGGGATTTCTGTGTGTTGATTTTATATCCTGCAACTTTACTATAGTCATTGATTAGTTCTAGTAATTTTCTGGTGGAGTCTTTAGGGTTTTCTATGTAGAGGATCATGTCATCTGCAAACAGTGAGACCTTTACTTCTTCTTTTCCAATTTGGATTCCTTTTATTTCTTTTTCTGCTCTGATTGCTGTGGCCAAAACTTCCAAAACTATGTTGAATAGTAATGGTGAAAGTGGGCACCCTTGTCTTGTTCCTGACTTTAGAGGAAATGCTTTCAATTTTTCACCATTGAGGATAATGTTTGCTGTGGGTTTGTCATATATAGCTTTGATTATGTTGAGGTATGTTCCTTCTATTCCTGCTTTCTGGAGAGTTTTTATCATAAATGGATGTTGAATTTTGTCAAAGGCTTTCTCTGCATCTATTGAGATAATCATATGGTTTTTATTTTTCAATTTGTTAATGTGGTGTATTACATTGATTGATTTGCTGATATTGAAGAATCCTTGCATCCCTGGGATAAAGCCCACTTGGTCATGGTGTATGATCTTTTTAATGTGTTGTTGGATTCTGATTGCTAGAATTTTGTTAAGGATTTTTGCATCTATGTTCATCAGTGATATTGGCCTGTAGTTTTCTTTTTTTGTGGGATCTTTGTCAGGTTTTGGTATTAGGGTGATGGTGGCCTCATAGAATGAGTTTGGAAGTTTACCATCCTCTGCAATTTTCTGGAAGAGTTTGAGCAGGATAGGTGTTAGCTCTTCTCTAAATTTTTGGTAGAATTCAGCTGTGAAGCCGTCTGGACCTGGGCTTTTGTTTGCTGGAAGATTTTTTATTACAGTTTCAATTTCCGTGCTTGTGATGGGTCTGTTAAGATTTTCTATTTCTTCCTGATCGAGTTTTGGAAAGTTGTACTTTTCTAAGAATTTGTCCATTTCTTCCTCGTTGTCCATTTTATTGGCATATAATTGTTGATAGTAGTCTCTTATGATCCTTTGTATTTCTGTGTTGTCTGTTGTGATCTCTCCATTTTCATTTCTAATTTTATTGATTTGATTTTTCTCCCTTTGTTTCTTGATGAGTCTGGCTAATGGTTTGTCAATTTTATTTATCCTTTCAAAGAACCAGCTTTTGGCTTTGTTGATTTTTGCTATGGTCTCTTTTGTTTCTTTTGCATTTATTTCTGCTCTAATTTTTAAGATTTCTTTCCTTCTACTAACCCTGGGGTTCTTCATTTCTTCCTTTTCTAGTTGCTTTAGGTGTAGAGTTAGGTTATTTATTTGACTTTTTTCTTGTTTCTTGAGGTGTGCCTGTATTGCTATGAACTTTCCCCTTAGGACTGCTTTTACCGTGTCCCACAGGTTTTGGGTTGTTGTGTTTTCATTTTCATTCGTTTCTATGCAAATTTTGATTTCTTTTTTGATTTCTTCTGTGATTTGTTGGTTATTCAGCAGCGTGTTGTTCAGCCTCCATATGTTGGATTTTTTAATAGTTTTTCTCCTGTAATTGAGATCTAATCTTACTGCATTGTGGTCAGAAAAGATGCTTGGAATGATTTCTATTTTTTTGAATTTACCAAGGCTAGCTTTATGGCCCAGGATGTGATCTATCCTGGAGAAGGTTCCATGTGCGCTTGAGAAGAAGGTGAAATTCATTGTTTTGGGATGAAATGTCCTATAGATATCAATTAGGTCTAACTGGTCTATTGTATCGTTTAAAGTTTGTGTTTCCTTGTTAATTTTCTGTTTAGTTGATCTATCCATAGGTGTGAGTGGGGTATTAAAGTCTCCCACTATTATTGTGTTATTGTTAATTTCTCCTTTCATACTTGTTAGCATTTGTCTTACATACTGCGGTGCTCCCGTGTTGGGTGCATATATATTTATAATTGTTATATCTTCTTCTTGGATTGATCCTTTGATCATTATGTAGTGACCATCTTTGTCTCTTTTCACAGTCTTTGTTTTAAAGTCTATTTTATCTGATATGAGTATTGCTACTCCTGCTTTCTTTTGGTCCCTATTCGCATGGAAAATCTTTTTCCAGCCCTTCACTTTCAGTCTGTATGTGTCCCCTGTTTTGAGGTGGGTCTCTTGTAGACAACATATGCAGGGGTCTTGTTTTTGTATCCATTCAGCCAGTCTTTGTCTTTTGGTTGGGGCATTCAACCCATTTACGTTTAAGGTAATTACTGATAATGTAAGAAATGAAAAGTGCCAATTTTGGAGTTCGCAAAGATTCTAAAACTCATTTTGTTCCAGCACAGGTTCAAGTATTATTAAAGTTTTAATAAAAATAAAAGTTGCAATCCAAGTTTGTACTTTTTTTTGGTTTTCAGATCTGGTGGTTTCTAAGCCTGATTCCATCTTGAGATCACTGAGAGAAATCAGTTTGTCTGGGAACACAATGTACTTCATCTAATCTTTGCTGCTAGCTTGCCTTCCATTGTCTGACAGAGAACTATTAATGGAAGGCCTTTTTAAAAGCACTGGGGCCAGTGATTTATCTCTTGCTAAGTCTGCTATTTCAGAGTAGACTACTAAGTGCTTCAGTTTGAGCACAGAGTAGTTGTCTTTATTTGTTCAATCTTGAAAAACCCCAAACTTGATGCATTTAAATTGTTGTCCACCGAGAAGGAACACATCCTTAACATCTCTGCCTGTTGATAAACTGGATCTAGTCTGAGTTCATTAATCCTGAAACTGTGTTGAAATCAGCAGAAAGCAGCAGTGTAGACATAGTTCTATTTTTTTTCCCCCACATTTTCCTTTAAAGTCATTTAGTTTGTTTTCCAAGAAAGGCCAAGCAGAAATTTGAACAAATGTTTTGGTCAATTGAATGATAAATGGTGCCAGTTTCCCAGCCTATGATATGGAAGGTGTTAATATAATCAGATTAAGCCTGAGATGAAGTCATTCATGCTAAGCCTCATGTCAGCAAAGCAACAGTTCCAGAAAACAAAGGTCTACATCAACCAATCAGTGCTTGACTACTGAGCACAAGTCACATGACCAGGCTCTAAGACTTCTGTTGGCTCATTGTAAGGGAATTAACCATCTTTAACCAGTCAGCAAATGCCAAGTCTAACCTCCTTGCTGATACTCACTCTTGTCTATAAAAGTATCTCATCATGTACACCTCTTCTGAGCTCCTTTCTGTCTGCTAGATTAGATGTGGCCCAATTTATGAATTGCTGAATAAAGCCAACAATATTTTCCAAGTTTACTCACATGAATTTTGTTCTTTAACAGGGACATATTTAAGGTTCTATTATTTCAATGTTTCATCTCCATGTAAAAATTCTATATATATTAGGATTGTGCCAGGCTGAAAATAATAGACACCCAGAAAATAGTTACTTTTAAAAAAAGACAAGAATTTATCCTCTTTGCTATTAAAGTAGTCTAGGGCTGGGGGCTAAGACCCCAATGCCATTAGGAGTCCTGATGTCTATCTTTATTGTATATCATTCCAGTGAAAATCACTTATGGCTAAGGTCAACTGAAGGCTTAAGGGGGATGCTCCAATTCTGATCGTTTTGCTTATATGACAAACCCAAAGCAGAAAATTATTAAAAGGAATTGATAACTTGGGATGCTCTCCCCTTTTTTGTTCCTCTTACTTGAATCATATTGCTTAATAATCTTCCTAGTTGTTCCACCTAACACTTATATACCATTGTTCAAACACAGTCATTTGGCTGACAAAGCTCCATGAGAACAGTTGTCTTTTATTATAGGTGACAAAGTGTCCATCTGAAAATTGGGTTTCTGCCACCAGGCAAGAAGAGAATGGTGGTTGGCACCTCACAGAGGAAAATGAGAGAGGAAAGGAGATGAGCAGAAGGGGAGAGATTTATTTTGAAACATTCAGCACAGTATAAAGATGTTCTTTTCTTCTCTGGCTAAATGACTTGGAAATTGTTGTTGGTCTTTTTCTAGGAAATTAGTATTACTATAATGCAGATGACACCACCCTTATGGCAGAAAGTGAAGAGGAGCTAAGTCTCTTGATGAAAGTGAAAGTGGAGAGTGAAAAAGTTGGCTTAAAGCTCAACATTCAGAAAACGAAGATCATGGCATCTGGTCCCATCACTTCATGGGAAATAGAAGGGGAAACAGTGGAAACAGTGTCAGACTTTATTTTTCTGGGCTCCAGAATCACTGCAGATGATGACTGCAGCCATGAAATTAAAAGACGCTTACTCCTTGGAAGGAAAGTTATGACCAACCTAGATAGCATATTCAAAAGCAGAGACATTACTTTGCCAACAAAGGTTCATCTAGTCAAGGCTATGGTTTTTCCTGTGGTCATGTATGGATGTGAGAGTTGGACTGTGAAGAAGGCTGAGCACCGAAGAATTGATGCTTTTGAACTGTGGTGTTGGAGAAGACTCTTGAGAGTCCCTTGGTCTGCAAGGAGATCCAACCAGTCCATTCTGAAGGAGATCAGCCCTGGGATTTCTTTGGAGGGAATGATGCTAAAGCTGAAATTCCAGTACTTTGGCCACCTCATGTGAAGAGTTGACTCATTGGAAAAGACTCTGACTCTGGGAGGGATTGAGGGCAGGAGGAGAAGGGGATGACAGAGGATGAGATGGCTGGATGGCATCACTGACTCAGTGGACATGAGTCTCAGTGAACTCCAGGAGTTGGTGATGGACAGGGAGGTCTGGCGTGCTGCAATTCATGGGGTTGCAAAGAGTCAGACATGACTGATCTGATAGTATGATATCCATAACACACTATAGTAGGGGAAGCCCTTTATTTGATCCAAATCAGGATACTGTAGGATTGAGGAAATACACTATTCATATGTTGGAATAATGTGTACAAACTGCAGTCCTTTAGGTCCTCTAGGGTCAATCAAAGTACATGGGTATGGTTACATCACCGTCTCCTGCCATTTACCCTCTCAGTTGTCTACTGCTAGGACTAATGCTACTCTGACAAAAGAATAGTAATTACTGATATTAGCGGAGAAGGCAATGGCACCCCACTCCAGTACTCCTGCCTGGAAAATCCCATGGATGGAGGAGCCTGGTAGGCTGCAGTCCATGGGGTGGCTGAGGGTCGGACATGACTGAGTGACTTCACTTTCACTTTTCACTTTCATGCGTAGGAGAAGGAAATGGCAACCCACTCCAGTGTTCTTGCCTGGAGAATCCCAGGGACGGGGGAGCCTGGTGGGCTGCCGTCTATGGGGTCACACAGAGTCAGACACGACTGAAGTGACTTAGCAGCAGCAGCAGCAGCAGCAGATCAAAGTATACAAAAATATATGTTTCTTGCTGTTTTCAACAAACTGTTGAAAAAATTTTAAAGCAAATTTAATAATTTTTAAAATAAGTTTAAGCCAAGTGTTAAAATAATTATTCAAGCTCACACTAGTAGGGATAAAGTCAAAATTTGAACCTTAGTATGTCTGATGCCAAGTTTTCCTCTTGCATCACAAGGCAACACTGTTAAGAGCATCATTTCTTTGGATATAAAAATGTCTCTGTGAGTCAATAGAAGACATAGATTAGAATATGTCCATTCAGTGTTAGAGTGGCATAGAAGATATCGTGGACTTGTTCTGGGGACCACAGTTTACTGAGACATGTAACATTTTCTTGGGCTTGTCCAGAGTTGGGAATTTTGTGGACTATTTGCTGTTATACTTTTCTCCCATAGCTGTACTAGACATAACTAATCAGTCTTGACATTTTCTCCCACTTGACTTACTCTTGTAATCCTTTTCAACACAGCATTTCAAAGAGCCCCTTCAAGAATGGACACTAAGGAAGTGACAGCAAATGGTGGAAGGCAATGCCTAGCTCGCATACTCCCAAAGAAATAATGAAAAACAAACAGAAACTGTCAGAACCAAATTTGTCAGAACTCTGGAAAACAGTCAAAAGATTACAGCAGCCAGGTAAATGATGGGTCAATGAAAAGTTAAATCTAAAATCAGAGGAAAATTTTGTGGTACTTTTACTTGCCCTTGCTCAACCTTTCATCAAGCTGGTGGGTAGTGGAGGTCTTGGTTTTAAAGTGCCAGCAGCTTGTATTTTCAGGGGAACCCACTGATTCCAGAGGAGACAAAGCAGATCTACATGCTAATTATTGTTTATCTGTTCTAACCTGTCTGGGAGCTACCAGAAGGCTGGCGCAAGGCACTTATTAAAAGTCAAGGGGTAGGCTTTGCTCAAAAATATTGCAAGCTGCACTAATAATCCCTTATGCCTGTGACAAAATATTATAGACAAAACAAACAATAGACCACCTAATACTGAGCAGCAAAAGCAAGGAGAATTTCCTTGGGAAATTAGATCACTCAAGAGAAGAATCAATATTGGGAAATTTAAAAATTTATGCATAGTCCCAGGCCATGATACATGTTTAGAGAATGGTTGAGAAAAAAAAAACTAAGTTTTCACTTTAGGCTGATCCATAGACTTGTGCAAGTCTAGCTAAGTGAGGAAGAAATTCCCTAGCACAGAACCAATATGCAAAGACTAACTCCTTTTTTTTATGGCTTCTAACATTCAAGGATATCTCTGTCAAATATTAGCTGAACACAATTTGGGGAGCAGAGATTTTGGCAGCTCTCTATGACAAGAATGCTATTTTTAAGGGAATAGTTGGGATCACTGGACAGGTAAATTATTATAGCATTCAAGAACTGAAAAGTTAGCAGACCTGGGAAAGGAGAGAAAGATTTCCAGAATTACTATATTTTGAGATTTAAGTACTCAGTTTTCAACAACAGAAAAAAAAAAAATTGCAAGTTTTACAAAAAACAAAGACTGGGAAGTAAGACTCATTAAAAGGAACAAAGCAATTTTACAGAAACTCATTCCCACAGAACCTATCTCTAAAAAAACTATTTAAAATAAATGTTTTAATATTCAAATGACTAAATAAAAACATGGGTAAATAACTAAAAGAAATCAAGAAAATGACATATGAAATTCTAAATTTCAGAAATTCTCAAGCTGAAATGTACAATAACTGAAATAAAAAAATGCTGGAGGGATTAACATCAAATATGAGCAGGTAGAAGAAAGAAGTAGTGAACTTGTAGATAAGACAATTGAAATGACTAAGTCAGGAGTAGGAAGAAAAAGGGATAAAGAAAAATGAACAGAACCTGAGAGACATGTGGGAGAACATCAAGAGGACCAACATGCTATTGTGGGAATTAACACCAGAAGGAGAAGAAGATGAGACAAATAAAGGGGCAGACACTGCATTTGAAGAAATAATGGCTGAACAGGCCTACAGATTGATGAAAGACAAGAATCTACACATCCAAGAATCTCAATGAACTCTGAACAGGATAAACTCAGGGACTCACATGGTAATACATTGTAATCAGACTTTTGAAAACCAAAGACAAATAGAGAATTTTGAAAGTAGCAAGAGATGTGACTGACTAGACTTAAGGAATCCTCAATAAGGTATTTATTTTAATCACAGTGCGATAAATCTCAATTAATAACAAAATAAAAATTGGAAAATTCACAAATATGTGCAAACTAATAATATAGACTTAAATTACAATGGATCCAAGAATAAATTACAAAGGAAATGAGAAACTAGAAACAAACAACAACAACAAAACATATAAAACAATAGGATGCAGCAAATGTACACTTAGTTGAAAATTTATAACTAGGAATGCCTGTATTAAAATAAAAAATTTTAAATAAAAAACCTAGTTTTATGATCTTAAGGAAGAATAAAATGAAAAGCAAATTATATCCAAAGTTAGCAGACAGGAGGAATAAAAATTTAGAGTAGAGATAAATAAAATAGACATTGGAAAAATAATAGATTCAATAAAACCAGAAGTTGCTTCCTTGAAAAGGTCAACAAAATTAAAAACTCTTCAGCTAGACTGAATATAAAATAGAGAGAGAAGCCACAGATAAATAAAATGAGAAATGAAAGTGGAAATGTTACTACTGACCTTACAGAAATGAAAAAGACTATTAAGACATCACTAAGAACAATTATATGCCAAGAACCAAATAGCTAGATAAAATATACAGATTTTTAGAAACACACAAACTACCTAAATGACTCAAGGTGAAAAGGAACAAGCTAGATGTTTAAAAATAGACCCAAATGGAACTGTTAAATTGATTTTCAAATAAATTGTCAAACTAATTCAAAGGTGAAAGGATACTACTTTAATTATGTGGTGGTGTAAAAGGTATATATTCACTTAAAAATTAAGTCCTTAATTCACAACACACACACATTCAAAATTGATTATAGAACTAAATATAAAAATTAAAACTAAAAATCTTTTAGAAAAAAATATAGGAGTAAATATAGAGTCTGACAGTGAAAGTGAAAGTCGCTCAATCGTGTCTGACTCTTTGTGACCCCATGGACTATACAGTCTATGGAATTCTCCAGGCCAGATTACTGGAGTGGGTAGCTGTTCCCTTCTCCAGGGGATCTTCCCAACCCAGGGATTGAACCCCGGTCTCCCACATTGCAGGTGGATTGTTTACCAGCTGAGCTACCAGGGAAACCCAAGAATACTGTTGTAGGTAACCTATCCCTTCTCCAGGGGATATTCCTGACCCAGGGATCGAACTGGGTCTCCTGCATTGCAGGTGGATTTTTTACCATCTGAGTAACAGGGAACATTAAGTTTGTTTTTGAAACCTAATATTTAATATTTTTACCCATTGGAGCTAAAGTATAAACTTGTCAGTATTAAGCTGGATTTAGAGCTGAAGAAAAAGGGAAAACTGGAGTAAAAAAAAAATTGAATCAGTAATTTCAGAAAGTGATACATATTAAGTTATATATGGAATAAATATAATATGAGATATATCTAGGTTAACTATTCATCCAAATGTAAGATGAATTCAGAAATGACAGAACATAAAATATTTATTATGAGTGTGAGAAAATAAAGCAAAACCATATGCTTACCTCAAACTCAAAACTTAATTTCTTGCAAACCTCCTGGTGAGAGAATTCTTGGTCAACAAAATGAAACTTTCAAAGAACGGGAAAAGGCAAATTTGTCATGAAGTTAATGAAGGTGAATCTCCAGGGCTCCACACGGGCAAAGATACTTAGTAAGGTTTTGCAAACAGTCCTAGCATTTGTTTATGTCAGGGGTCCCCAACATGGACCAGATCCTGGTCTATTAGGAACACGGTTGCACAGCAGGAGGTGAGTGGTGGGCTACTGAATGAAACTTCATCTGTATGTACAGCCATTTCCCGTAAGTCACATTACCACCTGAGCTCTGCTTCAGATCAGCTGCAACATTAGATTCTCATAGAAGCGTGAATCCTATTGTGAATTGCATACGTGAGGGGTCTAGTTTGCATGCCCCTTATAAGAATCATCCCCAAACCACCCCACCCCCCCACCTCATCCATGAGAAAATTGTCTTCCAGGAAACAGGTTGTTGCTGCCAAAAAGGTTGGGGACTGCTGGTTTAGGTGGCCACCTGATTAAGAGGAATCCTAATATGATTTACAATTTAGGCCTACAGTTCTCAGAAATAGGCATAAGGAGCCTTAGAAAACAAATGAGCATATAAGGGAGTTGCAAGTACTTTAAGTTTCTTTTGCTTTTGGAAAACATTTCACAGTGTCCCTCCTCTGCAGTCTCAACAAAATGTTTGTAAATTGGTTTTGCTTTGTTTCAGAGTGTGTGAGTTCTAAAGTCATTCTTTTCATTTTCCCTTATCTAGTCCTGAAACCAAACATTCAATGCCTTCTTGATTTTATGGCCTGGTTTTGTTGACTCTTGTCTCTGGGGTCCCACTGTGATCCTGAAAATGCCGAGTGACTTGGATTCTCGGGATGGAAAAAGCTTTGCTTAAGCTTTATTTAACCTACTCAGCTCACCAGAGTTGGATAGGCATTTCTCAAATACTCTTCTCAATAAACTCAATAAAAAGGGTTATATAGCCCCTGAGCAATTAATGGTAACTTTACGCCAGCCTGCATAAGAATCCAATAGAGAATTGTAATATGGCTCTGTCAGGACCTTTTTACACACGCCTCAACCTGCTGCAGTCTGAACAAATATAGGAGAATAGTTCTGAGGCTTCAATTTATTTTGGTTTAGCTTCCTTTTTGTTTTATGAGCCTTAGTTGCAAAAATCACTATTCCATCCAATGTAATTCTGTTGTATGTTCCTTAATTTAATACTTTTCCCCTTGTTGTTTCTAATAAATTTAGTTTACAATTTTTGTGCAATATGGAAATAATTTGAGATGTTTCTTGCCCTTCATAGAAACACACTTTGTCTCTTTTATTTTTTGTCATTCAAGAATCTGAATTCATGCATTACATACGACATTCACTGGCAAAGTTTGATCTTAATAAGCATAGACTTAGCAATTGGATGGTATTAAATTTCAGTTAGAACATTTGAGATGTGCTGTAAAGAATGGCAGCACAGTATTCCCTGGAAGTGCCTCAGTGAGGGATCACATAATAATCAGAAATTTCAAAGCCTCATTCCTTCACATGGGTAAGTTTTAAGAGATCTTGCTACCCAAAGGTTTCTGGCCTATGTACTGAAACAAGATCTTTAAAATGTATATCAGAAAATGTTCAGATTTGGGGTGTGGGAGTAATGGAGAGATTTTGAAAATGTGAGATTTCATCTACAGTGAGAAGAAAAACATGTTATTTTAAGTGATATTTACAGAACTTTTGATGAGTGGATAATCCTCTCCTTATGAACATATTCAAATAGATGTGTTCGATTATGAATGTGAACTTTAATGAACTAAAGCTGGGAAAAGTTTACACTTCTGTAGAAAAATTAAAAGGAGTTTCTTTTATAAGGACAGCAGGGAATAGAGGAAAATGAAGGAAAAATGAAGGAACTGATGGGAAAATATGGGTGAAATATCAGTGAGAAATTTCTAGAAGGGGAAAGACTAAAAGACTTTTCAAAAGTATTCCTGATGCATATAATTTGCTTCATTATTTCATGGTAATGCAATTTATCATCTAAAATATTCAGTAAAGATTGTGTGAGTGATATTTCAAGTAATTAAGGACAACAGGCCATTTTTATAACTGAGTCAACATGGTAATGAAGAAAAGAATGTATTTTCTAAAGGTAAAATGGAAACCAGCTCAAATCCAGCAAACTAAAAAAACAAAGCAAGAGATAAAATAGAAAGTCACCAACAACTTGGAAGAAAGGTGGTACCAGAAAAAGGGACAGACAGAGAATAACCAATTTTATTTAAATATCAAAAAAGAAAATAATCAGATCAGATCAGATCAGTCACTCAGTCGTGTCCGACTCTTTGCGACCCCATGAATCGCAGCACGCCAGGCCTCCCTGTCCATCACCAACTCCCGGAGTTCATTCAAACTCATGTCCATCGAGTCAGTGATGCCATCCAACCATCTTATCCTCTGTCGTCCCCTTCTCCTCCTGCCCCCAATCCCTCCCAGCATCAGAGTCTTTTCCAATGAGTCAACTTTTCGCATGAGGTGGCCAAAGCACTGAAGTTTCAGCTTTAGCATCATTCCTTCCAAAGAAATCCCAGGGCTGATCTCCTTCAGAATGGACTGGTTGGATCTCCTTGCAGTCCAAGGGACTCTCAAGAGTCTTCTCCAACACCAGAGTTCAAAAGCATCAATTCTTCGGCCCTCAGCCTTCTTCACAGTCCAACTCTTACATCCATACACGACCACAGGAAAAACCATAGCCTTGACTAGATGGACCTTTGTTGGCAAAGTAATGTCTCTACTTTTGAATATGCTATCTAGGTTGGTCATAACTTTCCTTCCTAGGAGTAAGCGTCTTTTAATTTCATGGCTGCAGTCATCATCTGCAGTGATTTTGGAGCCCAGAAAAATAAAGTCTGACAGTGTTTCCACTGTTTTCCCATCTATTTCCCATGAAGTGATGGGACTGGATGCCATGATCTTCGTTTTCTGAATGTTGAGCTTTAAGCCAACTTTTTCACTCTCCACCTTCACTTTCATCAAGAGGCTTTTGAGTTCCTCTTCACTTTCTGCCATAAGGGTGGTGTCATCTGCATATCTGAGGTGATTGATATTTCTCCCGGCATTCTTGATTCCAGTTTGTGTTTCTTCCAGTCCAGCGTTTCTCATGATGTACTCTGCATAGAAGTTAAATAAACAGGGTGACAATATACAGCCTTGACGAACTCCTTTTCCTAAATGGAACCAGTCTGTTGTTTCATGTCCAGTTCTAACTGTTGCTTCCTGACCTGCATACAGATTTCTCAAGAGGCAGATCAGGTGGTCTGGAATTCCCATCTCTTTCAGAATTTTCCACAGTTTATTGTGATCCACACAGGCAAAGGCTTTGGAATAGTCAATAAAGCAGAAATAGATGTTTTTCTGGAACTCTCTTGCTTTTTCTATGATCCAGCGGATGTTGGCAATTTGATCTCTGGTTCCTCTGCCTTTTCTAAAACCAGCTTGAACATCAGGAAGTTCACGGTTCACATATTGCTGAAGCCTGGCTTGGAGAATTTTGAGCATTACTTTACTAGCGTGTGAGATGAGTGCAAAAGAAAATAATACAATTAATCAAAACCTTTGTGTACCATTTGTTAGTCAAGATAATGTAGGTTAGTTGTTTTAACAAATGACTGCACTTTTAGTTGGTTGATACCATTAAAAGTCTGTTTTTTTTTTTTTAATTTTATTTTGTTTTTAAACTTTACACTATTGTATTGATTTTGCCAAATATCTAAATGAATCCGCCAGAGGTATACATGTGTTCCCCATCCTGAACCCTCCTCCCTCCTCCCTCCTCCCTCCCCATACCATCCCTCTGGGTCGTCCCAGTGCACCAGCCCCAAGCATCCAGTATCGTGCATCGAACCTGGACTGTCGACTTATTCCATATATGATATTATACGTATTTCAATGCCATTCTCCCACACCATCCCACCCTCTCCCTCTCCCACAGAGTCCAAAAGACAAAAGTCTGTGTTTTTTTTTTTTTTTTTTTACTTTCACCACAATTCATTGTGGATTGGGAGGCTCTTTCAGGTGTCTGTTCTCCAATCAGTGACTCAAAGATCCTTACATGAGGTGTTTCAGCCATCTCAGCATCTTGGACTTTTAGCCATATGAGTGGAACATGGAGAGGCTTGAGTATTACATGGGACATACTATGAATAAGTCTAGAAGGGAGCACATCAATACTACTTACATTCCATTGGCCAGAGCCCCATCATCTGATGCTAACCTAACTGCAAGTGAGGCTGGGAAAACTTATCTTTTCCAGGGTGGCCTTAGTGTGCTTCTGATCAGTCTCTGCTACAGTTACATTTACTTCTATTTCTATATTCAGCTGAAGTTTAAAAAAAGTTGTGAGGATGTTGAGCTTGGGAATAAACAAATTAAAAAATCACCTTGTTAATAATTTCAATATCATACCCTATGTTTTCTCTTTCTAAACTCCAGATTGGAATCAATAGAGCCTAAGGCTGAAGTTTTAGTTGATTACTTGAAAAACGCATTTTGTCATCTAAATACAAATATCAATTCACTTTTAAAAATATATATTTTAAAATCCATTTATAAAAACTTGAATGGATGGCATTTTGCATACTTTTATTAAAAGGACAGGTTTAGGATTTGCAGACCTAATGCCTGTGCTTCAACTATGCAACTTTGCCATTTTGCCCCCCAAAGCATCTAGAGTTCAAAACAAATAGGGTCAATAAAATTTTATTTACAAAAACAGGCATCTAGTTCAAGGATCATAGTTCATCAACCTCTGTTGTAAATAATTTCTGACCTAAAGGGAAAAGTACAGAAATATTTTTGTGTATATATATATATATGTATATATATATAGATAGTAAGTTTCATACAAATCAAATTCCTATAAATACATGCTTTTAAAAGACTGTTGAAAGTTGTGTGACCTCTTTTCTAAGTGATAATTCCTTTGTTTAGTAAATAATTTACCCTTTGACTTCTGGCTTATATGTATCTTATATGACATATATTTGCTATTACTTGAGCTATTCTTTAATGGTACTTATGCTTGAATTATTTGTTAAAGGTATACATTTTAAAAAATAAATCTGATGTATACTCTGCTTTCTCAGTATATAGATTCATTTATATTACAGTCAGGTACACCCATATATGTGCTTCTCAGGCGTCAATAGTGGTAAAGAATCCGCCTACCAATGTAAGAGATGCAAGAGTCACAGTTTTGATATCTGGGTCGGGAAGATCCCCTGGAATAGGAAATGGCAACTCACTCCAGTATTCTTGCCTGGAAAATTCCATGGAGAGGGGAGCCAGCCTGGCAGGCTACAGTTCACGGGCCTGCAAAGAGTTGGACATGACTGAGAGACTAAGCACACACAGACACACCTATATAACAAATTCAGGTGTTTTTTTTCTTCACTGAAAACAATATATATTTTGAAGAACCACTAGAAGGCAGGCATGAATGTTTCTCTAGTATGGGCAAACATTTGTAAAGCAGCACTACTCTGAATACCATTGGAGCCACTTGTAAGACAAAAAAATAGATGGGACACTATTGCCATGGTGAAGCTGGCCCAAATTTCAATCATTTAAATAGGCTTCAGTAGAAGTTAAGGCAAGACATGGGAAGTTCCATGATCAGGGCCCCATATTTTCTTCTTTGTTCACTTCCTTTCATACCAGCTGACTTTAGATTAGGCTTATCTCTTCTGTAGTACCTCAAAGGAAAGTGCAAGAAATAGACAACACATTCTGGTATTCTGAATTGTCCTACTATTTCTCATAGCACTAAATGGTCACAGGTGACTTACTATCCTGTGTCTGTGCATGCTAAGTCGCTTCAGTCATGTCAGGCTCGTTGTGACCCTGTGGACTGTAATCCACCAGGTTCCTCTGTACATAGAGTTCTCCAGACAAGAATATTGCAGTGGGTTGCCATGCTCTACTCCAGGGGATCTTTCCAACCCAGGGATTGAACTCACACCTCTTATGTCTATCTGCATTGACAGGTAGGTTCTTTACTACTAATGTCACTTGGGAAGCCCATGACTTATTATCCCAAGGCATGTCAACAAGGCTATTTAACCAAGGCTCCTTAACTGCTTCATAAGGATCACCAGCTTTCCAGCCTGGAATACTTAAGTTCTTAATTCTATATCTTCTATTCCTCTAATTCCTTGTTTTAGAATATTTTAATTGTCTTAACTTACATTCCACTTACAAATTATTCTTCACTTAGTATGCTTTTGATTTCAAGTAACAGAAAACTTATCTCAAATGGCTTAAAGGATGGACAGTCATCTCTCACATAACAAGCATTCCAGAGAGAGGTGATATCAAGGTAGTTACAGGTCTGAGTTAGCTTCTCTAAAAATAACTTCTTTTTCTGCTTAAGGTACTTGAACATCATTTTTATTAGAAGGAAAATCCTCTTGAGAAGCTATTCAGGTTGTTTCCTGTGAAATTTCACTGGCAACTATTGAGTCATTCCCCCATCCTTAGATGAAAAGTGGGAGGCAAGGGCAATGGGTACTTGGCACTTTCAATTTCTAAATGAAAAGGTAAAATCTAGCAGCGAAGAAGAAAAGTTGAGCTGTGAATTGTTATGGATCAAATAGATAACAATGTCTGTCACAACTCTAAAGTGAATAGCCATAAAGTGGTATTTTGGTTTCTGGTAGGAATCTATGAGCAGGTAAAATTTAAGCCAACAACTGCCTCAAATCTTTTATGCTGCCTGTGGCTAAGTGCCAATAGAAAATCCTTAGCATGTGTTATCTAAGGAACAGAACACCATTTTTGAGGTGTTCCCCCCAGTTGAGTGGGAGAAGGCAATGGCACCTCACTCTAGTACTCTTGCCTGGAAAATCCCATGGACAGAGGAGCCTGGTACGCTGCAGTCCATGGGGTTGCTAATAGTCGGACACGACTGAGCGACTTCACTTTCACTTTTCACTTTCATGCATTGGAGAAGGAAATGGCAACCCACTCCAGTGTTCTTGCCTGGAGAATCCCAGGGACGAGGGAGCCTGGTGGGCTGCTGTCTATGGGGTCGCACAGAGTAGGACACGACTGAAGCGACTTAGCAGCAGCAGCCCCAGTGGAGTGCCTATCTCCCTGTCCATGGTGCTGGCAAAATACACTCCTGCACAACAGGATTTATAGCATTGGCTCTTTTGGGTTTGTTGATTTATTATCATGATTTTAGGAAAATAATTAAGAATGTTTGCCCAGAAGAAACCTGCTTAAATTGGATGGTAAGAAACCATGGTTTGGGTCAACATAAAAATTTGTCACTCTTGGATTCTTTTGCTAGTAAATCCACCCCACCTCTAGGCAATCCCCAATTGTGTGTAGACCTGGTAGAAGACAGTGGCCGCCCTCGATCTGAAATCTCAAAGAGTTGTATCTTCCCTTTCTCTATCTTGGTCCATCAAGGATCAGTTAGGTGATTTAGGCTCAGTCTATTAAACTTTATTTCACATGAATTTGAATCTTTAGTGAGTGACACAGGAATATGGGGATGTGAGATATCATACTTCTACAACATCTTCTGTGAAAACAGTGAGATTTAACTGCATTTGCTGTGGTTCCTGTTTCCAATCATTTTTTCCTACTCATTTTTTCAACCTTATTGTCCAGTCTTTTGTTAATTTTGTGAGTGTTAAATTATATTTTCAATAATTAAGCTCCATTATAATTTTGCTTAAGTTACAGGAGGAAGATTTCTATGCCCCCTGAACTGTGGAGTATGTTGGTACCCAGCACCAGCCCCTGTGCTTCAGCTTTATGATGTTTTTAATATTTTGTAATATGCATGCCTGAAGCTTCAGTAATGTCTGTGGCTTAGACTTGTGTATGTTTTTTTTTTTTTTTTTTTTCTGGCTAAGTTTATTCCCCCCACTTCTAGGTAAAGATGAGTAAGAAAAATGAAGCAAAAGAAACTGAATAGGGGTTTGAATAAAAGGTTTTTTTTTAGGGGGTATATCATGTGAATTTTTGCTGTCTTTAACTTAATGGGCTGGTAGCTCTCCAAATATTCCTTCTAATAATTTCTAATAAAGCTTTAGTGATTGAGCTGCCCAAACTCATCAGAGACTGAACATTAACCACCCTTTAAAATCTAACTACTGACTACCATGCTCTCCTAGAGTAGGAGTTCTCAGAGTCTGGTTGAACACATGCATGGGGACAACATGTTTCAAGAGCTTTAAAGGGCCTTTGAGGTCACACTATATGGAGCCTCCCTCCTTAACTTCTAGCCTAAAGGACAAATTTCCTGCCTCATTCTCTGACTATACTGGCATCTTATAAATAATGTGGCCCAGAGTATCAGTTTAATTTATCTCTAAGTACCCTCACCAGAGAGGGATAATCACGACTAGGCTCTTCTTTGTTTTCCATATTTAACAAGTAATTCAAAATGCATTAAATAACTATGATTAATATTTTCTTGACATTTTTTTTTTTTGCTGAGGCCTGGTTTCTTTTATTTTTTTTTTTAAACTTTACACAGCACATAAAAAAAAGAACATAAACTAAAATAACCTGTTTTACAATTAGTCACAAGTACAGTCCTCGAGTTTTTTGCCCATACACATGCTGCTGCTGCTAAGTTGCTTCAGTCGTGTCTGACTCTGTGCAACCCCAGAGATGGCAGCCCACCAGGCTCCCCCATCCCTGGGATTCTCCAGGCAAGAACACTGGAGTGGGGTGCCATAGCCTTCTCCAATGCATGAAAGTGAAAAGGGAAAGTGAAGTTGCTCAGTCATGTCTGACTCCTAGCGACCCCATGGACTGCAGCCTACCAGGCTCCTCTGTCCATGGGATTTTCCAGGCAAGAGTACTGGAGTGGGGTGCCATTTCCTTCTCCATTGACATTTTTTAATATACAAAGTTCAGAACATTACTATATATGATTCTTGTAGGAGTTTCGAAGGTAGTGGATGAGTTAGTATATTATTTCCTTTTTAGAAAAGATAATATTTCAGAGCACTTAAGTGATTTCCCAAGATTGCTGAAACAATAAGTAGATCTTCAAGAACCCCATGAAGAGTATGAAAAGGCAAAAAAGATATGACACTAGAAGATGAATCCTCCAGGTCAGTAGATGTCTAATATGCCCTTGGGAAAGAACAAAGAAATAGCTCCAGAAAGAATGAAGAGGCTGGACCAAAGTGGAAATGGTGCTCAGTTGTGGATGTATCTGGGGGTGAAAGTAAGTCCAATACTATAAAGAGCAATATTTCATAGGAACCTTGAATGTTAGGTCCATGAATCAAGGTAAATTGAATGTGGTCAGGCAGGAGATGGCAAGAGTGAACACTGACATTTTAGGAATCAGTGAACTAAAATGGATGGGAATGGGTGAATTTAATTCAAATGACCGTTATATCTACTATTGTTGGCAAGAATCCCTTAGAAGACATGGAGTAGTCCTCATAGTCAACAGGAGTTCAAAATGCAGTGCCTGAGTGGAACCTCAAAAATGACAGAATGATCTCTGTTCATTTCCAAGGCAAACCATTCAATATCAGAGTAATCCAAGTTTATGCTCCAACCACTAATGTTGAAGAAGCTGAAGGTGCATGGTTCTATGAAGATGTTTTAGAACTAACACAAAAAGAAGTCTTTTTCATCATAAGAGATTGGAATGCAAAAGTAGGAAATCAAGAAACACCTGGAATAACAAGCAAGTTTGGCCTTGGAGTACAAAATGAAGCAGGGCAAAGGCTAACAGAGTTTTGTCAAGAGAACACACTGGTCATAGCAAACACCCTCTTCCAACAGCACAAGAGATGACTCTACACATGGACATCATCAGATGGCTAATACTAAAATCAGACTGATTATGCTCTTTGCAGTCAAAGATGGAGACACTACACAGCCAACATAAACAAGATTGGGAGTTGACTGTAGCTCAGATCATGAACTCCTTTCTGCAAAATTCAGACTTAAATTGAAGAAAGTAGGGAAAACCACTAGGCCATTCAGGTATGACCTAAATCAAATCCCTGATGATTATACAGTGGAGGTGATGAACAGATTGAAGGGATTAGACTGGATATATAACATGCCTGAATAACTATGGACAGAAGTTCATAACATTGTACTGGAGGCAGTGGCCAAAATCACTCCAAACAAAAAGAGAAACCAGAAAGCAAATCAGTCGTCTGAGGAGCCCTTAAAAATAGCTGAGTAAAGTAGAGAAGCAAAAGGCAAAAGAGAAGTGAAAGATACGTCCAACTGAATGTAGAGTTCCAGAGAACTGCAAGGAGAGATAAGAAAGCATTCTAAAGTGAACAATGAAAAAAAAAAAAAAAAAAGAGGAAAACAATAGAATGGGAAACTAGAGAACTCTTCAAGAAAACTGGAGATATCGAGGAAACTTTTCCTGTAAAAAATGGACATAATAAAGCACAGAAATGGCAAGGACCTAACAGAAGCAGATGAGATTAGGAAGAGGTGGCAAGAATACATAAAAGAGCTATATAAAAAAAGGTCTTAATGACCCAGATAGCCACGATAGTGAGCTAGTCAATTCCTAGGCAGGTTGATAAGAAATTCGAGGGTCCCCAGGGATAGAGGGGTCTGAGGTTCCGAGGAGGAGATAGTTTAAACTCTGTACTAAGATTATATAACAACAATGTATCCTGTTTGAGGACAGTTTCTCCTTCCTGAAAACCTTCTGGCTAATCCTGTTATTTTAAGATGTAAATTACGGGAATGGGTCTAGTAAGATCTTTACAACCTCCAGACATTATTTTGATTCATTGTAATAACTAATTAAAAAGTATATAGATCAGATCAAATCAGTTGCTCAGTCGTGTCCGACTCTTTGCGACCCCATGAATCGCAGCACACCAGGCCTCCCTGTCCATCACCAACTCCTGGAGTTCACTCAGACTCACGTCCATCGAGTCAATGATGCCATCCAGCCATCTCATCCTCTGTCGTCCCCTTCTCCTCTTGCCCCCAATTCCTCCCAGCATCAGAGTCTTTTCCAATGAGTCAACTCTTCACATGAGGTGGCCAAAGTACTGGAGTTTCAGCTTTAGCCTCATTCCTTCCAAAGAAATCCCAGGGCTGATCTCCTTCACAATGGACTGGCTGGATCTCCTTGCAGTCCAAGGGACTCTCAAGAGTCTTCTCCAACACCACAGTTCAAAAGCATCAATTCTTCGGCACTCAGCCTTCTTCACAGTCCAACTCTCACATCCATACATGACCACAGAAAAAACCATAGCCTTGACTAGACGAACCTTTGTTGGCAAAGTAATGTCTCTGCTTTTCAATATGCTATCTAGGTTGGTCATAACTTTCCTTCCAAGGAGTAGGCGTCTTTTAATTTCATGGCTGCAGTCACCATCTGTAGTGATTTTGGAGCCCAGAAAAATAAAGTCTGACACTGTTTCCACTGTTTCCCCATCTATTTCCCATGAAGTGATGGGACCAGATGCCATGATCTTCGTTTTCTGAATGTTGAGCTTTAAGCCAACTTTTTCACTCTCCACTTTCACTTTCATCAAGAGGCTTTTTAGTTCCTCTTCACTTTCTGCCATAAGGGTGGTGTCATCTGCATATCTGAGGTTATTGATAGTTCTCCATTGCCAACACTAACCAACTGGGCAATCTTTCTGCCCCTTCTGAAGTCTGTCAGAAGCTTTTCTATCGTTTTTATACTCTAATAAAACTTTATTACACAAAAGCTCTGAGTGATCAAGCTTCATCTCTGGCCCCGGATTGAATTCTTCTCCTCTGAAGGCCAAGCATCTCAGCATCTTTCTCAGTTTAGCAACAACCTTTCAACAGTATGGTCATTCACCTAGAGCCAGACATCCTGGAATGTGAAATCAAGTGGGCCTTAGGGAGTATACTACAAACAAAGCTAGTGGAAGTGATGGAATTCCAGCTAAGCTATTTCAAATCCTAAAAGATGATACTGTGAAAGTGCAGCACTTGATATGCCAGAAAATTTGGATAACTCAGCAGTGGCCACAGGACTGGAAAATGTCAACTTTCATTCCAATTCCAAAGAAAGGCAATACCAAAGAATGTTCAAACTACTGTACAACTTTGCTCATTTTACATGCTAGCAAGGCAATGCTCAAATTCTTCAAGCCAAGCTTAAATAGTATGTGAACTGAGAACTTCCAGATGTGCACGCTGAATTTAGAAAAGGCAGAGGAACCAAAAATAAAATTTCCAACATCTGTTGAATCATAGGAAAAGCAAGAGAATTTCAGAAAAACATCTGCTTCTGCTTTATTGTCTACACTAAAACCTTTGACTGTGGATTGCAAAAAACTGTTGGAATTTCTTAAAGAGATGGGAATACCAGACCACCTTACCTGCCTCCTGAGAAACTTGTATGCAGGTCAAGAAGCTACAGAGTCAGAAATGAAACAGCATACTGGTTGAAAATTGGGAAAGGAGTACATCAGGCTGTGTATTGTCACCCTGTTTATTTAACATGATGCAGTGTACTGCTACTGCTACTGCTAAGTCACTTCAGTCGTGTCCAACTCTGTGTGACCCCATAGACGGCAGCCCACCAGGCTCCCCCATCCCTGGGATTCTCCAGGCAAGAACACTGGAGTGGGTTGCCATTTCCTTCTCCAATGCATGAAAGTGAAAAGTGAAGTGAAGTCGCTCAGTCGTGTCCAACTCTTAGAGACCCCATGGACTGCAGCCTACCAGGCTCCTCCATCCATGGGATTTTCCAGGCAAGAGTACTGGAGTGGGGTACCATTTTCTTCTCCAATGATGCAGTGTACATCATGCTAAATGCCATACTGGATGAATCACAAGCTGGAATCAAGATTGCTGGGGCAATATCAGCAACCTCAGATATGCATAAGGATACCAGTCTAAGGGCAGAAAGCAAAGATGAACTAAAAAGCCTCTTGATGAGGGTGAAAGAGGAGAGTGAAAAAGCTAGCTTAAAACTCAACATTCAGAAAACTAAGATCATGGTATCTGGTCTCATCACATCATGACAAACAGATGGGGGAAAAGGAGAAACAGTGGTAGATTTTATTTTCTTCAGCTCCAAAATCACTGTAGACAGTGACTGCAGCCACAAAATTAAAAATGCTTGCTCCTTGGAGGGAAGCTATGAGAAAGCTACACAGTGTATTACAAAACAGAGACAACATTTTCCCAACAAAGGTCCATTTAGTTAAAGCTATGGTTTTTCCAGTAGTCATGTGCTGATATGAGAGTTGGACCATAAAGAAGGCAGAGGAATGAAGAGTTGATGCCTTTGAACTGTGTCATTGGAAAAGACTTTTGAGAGTCCCTTGGACTGCAAGGAGATCCAACCAGTCCATCCTAATGGAAATCACCCTGAATATTCTTTGGAAGAACTCATGCTGAAGCTGAAGTTCCAATACTTTGGCCACCTGATGCAAAGAGCTGATTTATTGGAAAAGACCCTGATGCTGGGAATGATTGAAGACAGCAGGAGAAGGGGCAACAGAAGATGAGATGGTTGCATGGTATCACTGATTCAATGGACACGAGTTTGAGAAAACTCCAGGAGACAGTAAAGACTTGGGAAGCCTGATGTGCTGCAGTCCATGGGGTCGCAAAGAGTCAGAAAAGCCTTAGCAACTGAACAGAAGAATTCAAATCCAGGTCTGGGTTCAAATACAAACTTCTAAGAAAACAATTGTTTGTGGAAGATGAAGAGATAACTTTTTACAACTGGATCAGAAATATCATAGGTTCTGGTCCCTTTCAGTCCAAAGTTTACCCTCAATATTAATTATGCTCTGAGACCTGGTCACTTAACCCTGGAAGAAATTACAAGGAAGGGCCTCTGGAAAATAATATTGTTGGGGAGACACGATAGCTAGTGCATAGGTATCAAAAAGATAGATGTATCTTATAAATTCATATTCTTATTATAAAATTTAAAATTTATTCCCAAACCAGAAATGCTTATTAGAGAAAGGGACCTAATGGCATACAGTCTAACTTCCATATGTTACAAGGAAAAACAATTTTAGGCATTGTGTAAGAAATTTCTTACATGTTAGTTTATTTAAATTTAGTGTTATTTAAGATGCTCTATGTGAAAGATTTTTTAAAAAACAATTTAAAATTTACAAAGTATAAAATTGAGACAGGTTTAATAATATGTTCAATACTATTAGATGTATTAAGAAGTAGATAGTAAATTAAAGTTCTTATCTATGAATTCTGGACTATGCTTTCCCTGGAATCTATATAAATGATCAACTCACTGTATTTAGTTTTCAAAAAGATTGAAAGGATAGTTTAATTTTCTTACAAAAAGGCATATTTCTTGGCAAGATTAATGGATCAAATAGTTTATTAGATTAATTTAAGAATCACAATTCAAAGAAAACTAAAAGCACAAATATTTTTTCTTAAAATTGAACTCTTAAGAACAAAATATTGAATCTAGAGCAATTTTGTTCATAAATAGTTCTCATTTCTTTAATGCTTAAGATTAATTTTGGGTAATAAAGTTCAATAAATAGTATGCAATTAATAGAATTAGTACAGCTGGGACATGGGTACAAAATGTTACAGCAGATGGAAGATATGTACACTTCAAACAGAGCACAATTGGCAAGCAGAATAGTTAGTAAAAGCAACAGGAAAATATATAAACAGTGGACCATTAGTCATATTAAGATAGAAAGTAAACCAAACAAGCTTATTGATGTGGTAATGAACACTGCCTTGGAACAAAGATAAAATGTTTATTCAGAGAAAAGGATACAGGAAAGGCTTGATAGTTATTGTTTTTCAAACAGAGACTTTAAAAAGAAAAAAAATGAATATTCGTAGGGGATACTGACCAAACAATCTAAAATGATAATAAGGTAGTAGATAAAATATATGAAGTAATACAAGTATAATATACATCTATATATCTTATACTCGATGTTTCAGGTTAGATTTTAAAATTTTTATTTAAACCTTTTTATAAATATAAATGTGAATTTTGCTAAAAGTTAACTCAAGGACAGTTAAGTTTACACACGTAAAATAAATCTGTATAAAGTACAATGTAGTTCTTAAAGCACAGGTTTTTGGTTCATCCTTTTTTGGCACAGATTATGTACCAAATCCTGAGAAGGCAATGGCACCCCACTCCAGTACTCTTGCCTGGAAAATCCCATGGACGGAGGAGCCTGGTAGGCTGCAGTCCATAGGGTCTCTAAGAGTCGGACACGACTGAGCGACTTCACTTTCACTTTTCACTTTCATGCATTGGAGAAGGAAATGGCAACCCACTCCAGAGTTCTTGTCTGGAGAATTCCAAGGACTGAGGAGCCTGGTGGACTGCCGTCTATGGGGTCGCACAGAGTCGGACACGACTGAAGCGACTTAGCAGCAGCAGCAGCAGCAGCATGTACCAAATCTATTAACAACACTACAAGGCAGGCAGTACATTGTTACCTTGTTTTAAAGGTGAAAAAAAATAAGGGACAAAGAAGTTAAGCAATATGCCCGTGGTTACAATGTTATTGAGTTTGAGGGTAGGAAGCCAATACATTTTTCTAAGACTTACAAATCTTATAATCTTTTATGTTGGCTGAGTAGAGGTAAACCAGGGATTTCAACAGGGATTGAAAGAAATGCATAAACAGTTATATAATTCTTTTTTCCCCCCCTCCATCTCTTTTTAAAATTGAAGTATAGTTGATTTTCAATGTTGCGTTAATTTCTTCTGTACATACAGCAAAGTGATTCAGTTACACACATACATATATACATTCTTTTTCATATTATTTTCCATTATTATTTCTTACAGTATATTGAGTTTATTTCTTTGTGCTATACAATAGGGCCTTCTTTTTTGCCCATTTTATATATTTGTATCTGCTAATCCCAAACTCCCTATCTATCTCCCACCTCTTTGCCCCTTGACAACAACAAATCTGTTCTCTATGTCTGTGGTTTGTTTTTGTTTTGTAGATAAGTTGATGTTGATTTTTGTCATATTTTAGATTTCACAGTGGTTATATAGACTTCCCAGGTGGCTCAAGTGGTACAGAATCCACCGGCCAACCCAGGAGATGCAAGTTAAATACCTGAGTCTAATAGATTCCCTGGGGAAGGAAATGGCAACCCACTTGAGTATTTTTGCCTGGGAAATCCCATGAACAAAAGAGCCTTATGGGCCTGCAACCTGTCCATGGTTGCAAAGAGACAGAACCTAGAGACTGACATGCATGAAAATATCACTTATACATTCAATTTACCAGGATTTCTTATAAAATGAGTACAATGAATGAAATGTCTCCAGATTTTAAGACGTTCTTATTAGAGACATTAAATAGCATTAAGATACCATCTTGGAAAAAGAAAAGAAACTAATAGTCAACTAATTTAGATAGCATTTATTAGTTTATTGATGAATATACAAAATGATAGCATTTTACTAGATTTAAGAGATCAAAATTTTTAAGTGCAAGTCAGTAAATACAAGCTATGAAATACATGACTTACTGTGAAAAAAAGAATATATATATATATATATATATATATATTCAATTTGATTCAGGGGAGATTTAAAAAATTAAGCAAATTCATTACTAAGAAGAAATGAATATGTTTGACAGTTACACTGGAATTAAACATATAGTATATTAAATTTATATAAACTTTAAAAAGCAGAACCTTGTACAGACAGACAATTTTATGGACACAGGATTGAGGAAGGAAGGACTCTCTCTTTTAGACGATATTTGTAAATAAGTTCTAAACAATATAAACATGAAGAAATGAGATTGATACCCAGAACAGAAATGTAGTAGTTCAAGCCTAGAAAATCTAACATAGAAGTCAGCACATCAATATGAAAAGAAATAAAATAATAATTTCTATAAATGTTGATAAGATACTTGATAAAGTTTAAAATCAATATACGATTATTCAGTAAATCTTAAAAGTAAACTTGGTGGTTTCCCTTGTAATATGACACACAGTGCATGAACCGAGAACTCTCAGATGTTCAAGCTGGATTTAGAAAGAACAGAGGAACCAGAGATCAAATTGCGAACATCTGTTAGATCACAGAAAAAGCAAGAGAATTCCAGAAAAGTATCTACTTCTACTTCATTGACTACACTAAACCCTTTGACTGTATGGATCACAACAACTTGTGGAAAATTCTTCAAGAGATGGAGATACCAGCTCACCTTACCTGCCTCCTTGTGGCTTCACTAGTAAAGAGTCCACCTGCAATGCCAGAGACCTGGGTTCAATCCCTGGGTTGGGAAGATCCCCTGGAGAAGGGAAAGGTGATGCATTCCAGTATTCTGGCCTGGAGAACTCCCAGGACTGTATAGTCCATGGTGTTGCCAAGAGTCAGACATGACTGAGCGACTTTCACTTCACTTACCTGCCTCCTGAGAAATCTGTATGCAGGTCAAGAAGTGACAGAACCAGACATGGAACAATAGACTGGCTCCAAATTGGGAAAGGAGTACATCAAGATTGCATATTGTCACCCTGCTTATTTAACTTATATGCAGTGTACACCATTCAAAATATTGGGATGGATAAAGCACAAGCAAGAATCAAGATTGTGGGAGAAATATCAATAACCTCAGATATACAGATGACACCATTCTGATGGTAGAAAGTGAAGAGGAACTAAAGAGTCTCTTGATGAAAGTGAAAGAGGAGAGTGAAAAAGCTGGCTTAAAGCTCAACATTCAGAAAACCAATACCATGGCATATGGTCCCATTACTTAATGGCAAATAGAAGGGGAAATGATGGCAATAGTGAGAGACTTTACTTTTTAGGGCTCCAAAATCACTGCAATGGTGACTGCAGCCATGAAATTTAGACATGGCTCCTTGGAAGAAAAGCTATGACCAACCTAGACAACATATTAAAGAGAAGAGACATTACTTTTCAGACAGAGGTCTGTCTAGTGGAAGCTATGATTTTTCCAGCAGTCATGTATGGATGTTCGAGTTGGACCATAAAGAAAGCAGAGCATGGAAGAATTTATTCTTTTGAAGTGTGGTGTTGGAGAAGACTGTTGAGAGTCCCTTAAACTGTAAGGAGATCAATCATGAAGGAAATGAGTCCTGAATATTCACTGGAAGAACTGATGCTGAAAATGAAGCTCCAATACTTTGGCCTCCTGATGCAAAGAACTGACTCATTGGAAAAGACCCTGATGCTGGAAAAGATTGAAGGCGAGAGGAGAAGATGATGACAGAGGATAAGATGGTTGGATGGCACCACCGACTCAATGGACATGAGTTCAAGAAAGCTCTCGAAGTTGGTGATGGACAGGGAAACCTGGCGTGCTGCAGTCCATGGGGTTGCAAAGAGTCGGACAGGACTGAGTGACTGAATTAACTGAAATGACAAAAAGTGTCTTACAGCAAGAGTCAAGTTGAAATCTTCCATTTGAAGTCAAGATCAAGAAAAAGGGGGTACTATCATCACTATTATTTAAAATTGCTCTGGAAGTATGAATTAATGCAATTAGTTCACAAAGAGTATCAAGTAATATAAATATTTTAAAGGAGAAAGCAATATTCTTTTGATGATATTTTATACTCCTAAGTAAAGTTAATCATCTGAAAACATAGAAAACAAAAAGAAATATGTGCATTTGATGGTTAATACAGTGATATAGAAACCAAAATTCAGCTAAAAAGTATAAGTGAAGAGTTTCTACTCACAGGAAAAATGTCATATGTATAACGTCTCAGAAAACAAAACAAAACAAGAAAGGTGGTATGTGTTATTAAAAGAAAAATTACAAAAAAAAAAACACTACCAAGGGACTTTAATCCAGATTTTGTAAAATAGAAGACATATCCTATGAATGGAAATAAACATTCAGTTTTGTGATGTAATCAATATCTTTTATTGATACAATATTAAGTACAAATCCAATAGCAAGTCTTGAAAAATAGACAATCAATTCAAAATGTGTGAAAATAACTATTAGAAAAGAATCTTGAGAATTTTGACATGTGCCCAATCTTCCATCTATTAAAATATGTGCTAAAGCTATATCAACTAAAATAATTTATTATTTACATTAATCGACAGTTTCTTGCCTCTTTTATTTATAAACTGCATAGACATCACATATGTTTTTTCCTTCAAACTATGGCATCTATTAGCTGGTATCTTTTGTAAATGCACCAATAAGTCTATTCCCTGGATGCACTAGAGAAAGGCTAACATTGGGTTCCATTTTACAGGTATCATACAGATTGTTGGCCTTCTGTGATCATCTTCATCAGGGAGTATAATTTAACTTATCTGAGTTATTTTTTTAAGCTAAAAACCCCTTTTCAATTATTATTCTCAGGGGTTACTTTCTCATGACTATGATTACATTTCAGTTATTTCAGAAACTCTTTAATCAGCAACAGCATATATCTGAACATGTAATCTATGAATCACTGAACTCACCTACTACATTGCTCGGTAACCATAATAAATGAGGTTTCATATAAGGTTAAAAGGAGGAGTAAAGAAGACAGGCATCTCAGCCAAGCATAATGTTGCTTAGAACTTTCTTATGTTAAGAATTTGTTGGCAACTCAGGTGACTGAACTACGAAAGTAGCAGTGGTTCCTTCAAAGCTGCTACCCTTTGATTCCGTCTCTAGTCCTCCATCATTGTAGGACTCAGCTACTTTCTCTTCTTTCACTCCTTTCCATGTGTCTCCATTTCTGTTCCTTTTATAGCAGATGGTTAAGTTTTGTCTAAAGTGTAACTTCATGTGAGAGATAATGGTCCCATTAATCTCCACAATTCCTATTGGATAGAGCTTTTAAAAAAATTAATTATTTTTTATTTAAGGAAAATTGCTTTACAGAATTTTGCTGCTTTCTGTCAAGCCTCAACATGAATCAGCTATAGGTATACATATATTCCCTCCCTTTTGAAACTCCCTCCCATCTCCTTCCCCATCCCACCCCTCTAGGTTGATACAGAACACCTGTTTGAGTTTCCTGAGCCATACAGCAAATTCCCGTTGGCGATCTACTTTACATATGGTAATGTAAGTTTCCATGTTACGCTTCCCATACGTCTCACCCTCTCCTCTCCTCTCCCCATGTCCATTAGTCTATTCTCTATGTCTGGTTCTCCATTGTTGCCCTGTAAATAAATTCTTCAGTACCATTTTTCTAGATTCTGTGTATATGTGTTAGAATACGCTATTTAACTTTCTCTTTCTGACTCACTTCACTCTGTATAATAGGTTGTAGGTTCATTCACCTCATTAGAACTGACTCAAACATGTTCCTTTTTATGGCTGAGGAATATTCCATTGTGTATATATACCATAGCTTCTTTATCCATTCATCTGTCTATGGACATCTAGGTTGCTTCCATGTCCTAGTTATTGTAAACAGTGCTGCAACGAACAATAGGACAAGTGTGTTTCTTTGGTTTCCTCAGGGTTTATGCCTAGGAGTGGGATTGCTGGATCATATGGTGGTTTTATTCCTAGTATTTAAAGGAATCTCCATATCGTCTTCCATAGTGGCTGTATCAATTTACATTCCCACCAACAGTGCAAGAGTGTTCCCTTTTCTCCACACTCTTTCCAGTGTTTATTGTTTAAGACTTTTTGATAAAGGCCATTCTGACTGGTGTGAGATGATATCTCATTGTAGTTTTGATTTGCATTTCTCTAATAGTGATGTTGAGCATCTTTTCATGTGTTAGCATCTGTAATCTTCTTTGGAGAAATGTCTGTTTAGGTCTTTTTCCCACTTTTTGATTGGGTTGTTTGTTTTCCTGGTATTGAGTTGTTTGTTTTTCTGGTATTGAGTTGTATGAGCTGCTTGTATATTTTGGAAATTAATTCTTTGTCAGTTGTTTCATTTGCTATTCTTTTCCCCCATTCTGAGGGTTGTCTTTTTACCTTGCTTATAGTTTCCTTTGCTGTGCAAAATCTTTTAAGTTTAATCAGGTCTCATTTGTTTACTTTTGCTTTTATTTCCTTCACTGTAGAAGGTGGGTCATAGAGGATCTTGCTTTGCTTTATGTCATTGAGTGTTCTCCCTATGTTTTCCTCTAAGAGTTTTATAGTTTCTGGACTTACATGCTTCTGGATAGGAATAATCAATATTGTGAAAATGACTATACTACCAAATGCAATCTACAGATTCAATGCAATTCGTATCAAATTACCAATGGCCTTTTTTCACAGAACTAGAAAAAAAAAATCACAATTCATGTGGAAACACAAAAGACCCCAAATAGCCAAAGCAGTTTTAAGAAAAAGGAATGGAGCTGGATGAATCAAGCTTCCTGACTTCAGATTATACTACAAAGCTACAGTCATCAAGACAGTATGGTACTGACACAAAAACAGAAATGTAGACCAATGGGACAAGATAGAAAGCCCAGAAATGAATCCATACACCTATGAGTACCTTATTCTTGACAAAGGAGGCAACAATATGCAATGGGGGCAAAGACAGCCTTTTCAATAAATGGTGCTGGGAAAACTGGACAGCTACATGCAAAAGGACAGAACTCTTTTATAAAACAGTTCTATCTCTAGGTTTACTCCTTGAGGCAAGTTCTGTATAAGTGAAAAGTATCTGTGAGAAAGACTGTGGGATCTGGCAGGCTTACTCTATTCAGGAAAACATGAAACTGCTGTGTCAGGGAAGAATGTTGAGGATAACATTTATTGGAATGTCAGTCAAGGAAATCAACATCTTGCAATAATTTCTACCAGTTAAGTAACACCCTTTTATTCTTCCTAAGTTTACTGCTTAAGAATATCATATTTTGCTTTAGGAATCCTCATTATCAACCTCATATACTACACGAAGGATTGGAAATTATATGACTCAAACTTTCTTTTTTGGCATCTTTGAATGAGGTTAATTTCTGTTTCCATAGACTAAGTAACTTTTGTGTCTATAAATGAGTTAATTCTAAAAGGGTAAGCAGTATTTTAATTTTTATCACTCATTAATCTGATAATTTTCTGTAGTCAGAAGGTATAATTCAATTTTATCTTCTTTGGCATTATGTCCTCCAGGTTCATTCATGTTGTTGCAAATGGCAATATCTCATTCTCTTTTTATGGCCAAATAATATTCCACCATACACGCGCACGTGCGCGCACACACACACACACAAACATAATGCACTTCTCTTTTATCCATATCCTTGCCACTATTTGCCTCCATTTTAATAACAACCCTCTTAATACATTTGATGTGACATCTTGCTTGGTTTTGATTTACATTTTCCTGATTAGTGATACTGAGTACCTTTCCATGTATCTGTCAGACATCTGCATGTCTTCTTTGCAAAATGTCTACTCTGTTCCCTTGCCAATTGGGTTATTTGTTTTTGTTTTTTTTTTTTCCTATTTATTTGTATGAGTTAATTATATGTTTTGGATACTGACCTTAGGAAAAGAATGGGAGGCTAGAGTGTATGCATTTAATTCTTAGTATCATGTTTTAGAGAAAGAGAACTCGTGTGTGGCTGTGTTCCCCAAATTACTTGACTTCCCACTTTGCAGGACAAAGAACTTTGGAAAAATATAGTCATGATACAGCTGCCTAGATGAGATACAACTTTTCTTTTCTTCATAACATCTCATTGTTGTTTTGTGTGCAATGTAACCAGCCAGATTTCCCCACTTTCCTTAAAAACAGTACTGACTCTTTGGGATAATTCTGGAAAAAAATGTGTCCCTTTCTTGCATACTTCCCTTTTTCTTGTTGTTTAAAATACTGCCTTGATGCCTGAAATGTTGAACAATCATATTTTTACAGTAGATTCAGCTAAATTTTGAGGAAACAAATATAAGCATAAATATTATAAGCTAAGAGGAGTGAAGCAGAGGCATGGAATTATGGATGTGGCTGACTCCATTACATTAATTAGGCATTATTGGACACCAACCTCTGGACTTTTTGATATATGAGAAAGAGCTAATACTATTTGTTGGTCCAACATAGTCTGGTGTTTCTTTTCATGCAGCCGACTGAGGTCATGCTTGGGACAACTATCTACTTTTCATTGCCAGTCTCCTCTTCCCACTCAGAATAATTATGTCATAGAATATGCTCACTGGGGAATACACAGTTATTTTATTCATGCTAAATTGGTATTCCAATGTATTGGTGTTGCACTTTTATATGAAGTGGCTCATTATTATTTTCTTACTATATTTAACTGGATAATTAATATATCCAAGTTTGAAAGAATAATTTTGTACACAAGGAAGGATTTGAGTTTATCTAGAAAATATGATTACTCTAACAGACTTAACATTCCTCTACACTTTTGTGAGTAGTAGATAAAGAGGTGGGTTTAGAGTTAGCAAGTAATTGTTTCATGTAAAGCTAATAATTGAGGCAAACTGGTACATATCTTTCTCTGGGTAAAAACAGACAAAAAAATAAAGCAAAAAAGAAAACATTATAATAACAAAAACAAAGTCACGTCCTAATTGAATTTTAAACTTGAAATTTAAAAGTTAGATAAAAATCAATATTGAAATGAAATACAAAGAGCTAGTATCTCAAACAATTTTCACCATGCACAATGACTCTTTAAATTGCTAATTTACACCAGGTATACCCATTTTAATAATTTACTCTTTCATAAAATATAGGCTTTACTTTTTAGTCTGGGAAAGATGTTGAATAAACTGCTTATATTTTCTGTTATTAATTTTGGATGTCTCCCACCTTTTACTTAGTGATACTAATTTTCTTCCATCCTTCCATCTGTTGGAGAACTAAATAAAATATGAGCTGTTGTCCATTATGCTTTGTAGAAATGGCAAATGCAAATACTTGGTCTACTCTTTTCAGTGTTAAATACTGTGTTTTTTTTTTTTTTTACTTTATGCTTTTATTTTTAGCAAATGTTAACATTTAAATTAAGCATTGGATTTTAAGATTTAAAATGTGCTGTCATTAATTATGAAATAACTGAAAAATATTTAATTTTAGATATTCTCCATCATTGCTTTGGATTTGATATTAGAGTAAGCTGGGAAATTATTAATTCCATGGAAGAAAAACCTTAAAAAATACTGAGTCATTCAGGCTTAAATATTTTTAAAGTAGTGAAAGATTTGTATAAATATGTGCTTGAGAAAGTCCAAATACTATTTAGAGAAAATAATCTGCAGGTAAATACATTCAAAATAATTGAGATGTGATAGATTGTATGAAGACAATTAAGTAAAATCATGTGTTAGAAAGTATTTTGGGAAGCGCTACTTTTGAGTGTGCCAAGGGAATGTCTGAATTGTAACTGAGCTAAGGTCTTATGTTAGTTAGGATAAATAAATGACAACCCACTCCAGTATTCTTGCCTGGGGAATCCCATGGGCAGGGGAGTCTGGCAGGCTATAGTCCATGGGGTGGCAAAAGATACAGATGTGACTTAGTGAATGAACAATAGTAACAACAAATAGCCACTATAACAAACTCACAATTAAGTGATAGTAGTTTAAATAGTTTTTTCTCTGCCATGTAGCAGTCCTTGAATTATCAGTCCATGATGCTGAGAATTGTTTTCATTTTTGTGTCAATAAGCACTCAGTACCAGATCAAAAGGATTTAAATTTCAGGCAGAGAGAAAAAGAAAAGGAAGAAGAAACACACACCATGTAGTTGCAAAGACATCTCCTAGAAGTCATGCAAATCATGTCTACTTATACTCATTGGCCAGCACAGTTATTTAGCCATATCTGGTGCAAATGAAACAAGAAAGGATAACTTCACTTCAGCCAGATAACAATACTTGAATTCCATCACTAAGGAAAAACTGGACTTTGGGCAACAGACTGAAATGAAGATAAGGATAAAACTCCTTTAAGATTTTGAGAGTCAGTTTTTAGATTATTATTTCTTCAAATTATTTTTCATTCTGCACCAACTTTTATCTACTCTTTTTAGAGCGCTAATGAAATGATTATCAGACCTTCTAGTTAAGACCCATATGTGCTTGAGCTTTGCTAATTTTTGTTCATTTTTTTTCTTTTATTAACACTGGAAAATTTCTACTGATCTAACTTTAAGTTCACCAAATCTTTCCTATTTAATTTCTGTGTCTGCTACTCAGCCCATACAGTGAATCTTTTATGACATATATTGTGATTTTCATTTATAACATTTCTAATTGGTACCTTATTGTACAATACGGTTTCTATTTCTCTGCTAAAATTTTCCATACTTTTATTAACTTTGAGAGTGATCAACTTTAGCTCACAGGACACAGTGATAAACTGCTTTAAGTATTTTCCTGATAATTTCAAAGTCCGAGTCATCTTGGAATTGGCATTTTAATAATTTTTTCACTGGTGTTGGCCAGATTTTCACAGTTCTTTTGATGGCAAGTGATTTTGGAATATATCCTGTACAGTTAGTTCAGTGCCTCAGTCTTGCCCAACTCTGTGACCCCATGGACTGTAGCATACCAGGCTTCCCTGTCCATCACTAACTCCCGGAACTTGCTCAAACTCATGTCCATTGAGTCAGTGATGCCATCCAACCATCTCATCCTCTGTTGTCCCCTTCTCCTCCTGTTTTCCATCTTTCCCAGCATTAAGGTCTTTTCCAATGAGTCAGTTCTTCGCATCAGGTGGCCAAAGTATTGGAGCTTCAGCATGAGTGCTTCCAATAAATATTCAGGACTGATCTTTAGGATTGACTGGTTTGATCTCCTTGCTGTCCAAGAGACTCTCAAGAGTCTTGTCCAACACCACAGTTCAAAAGTATCAATTCTTCAGTGCTCAGCTTTTTTTATGGTCCTACTCTCACATCCATACACGACTACTGGAAAAACCATTGCTTTGACTAGATGGACTTTTGTCGGTAAAGTAATGTCTCTGCTCTTTAATACGCAGTCTAGGTTTGTCATAGCTTTTCTTGAGTATTACATGGTAAAAATCCAAGCCCTGTTAAAATTCTTTAATGGTTAAGCATACTTTTCTTTTTATTTTTTTTAGCAGACAGTTGACATGGCTAAGTCCAGGTCAAAAGTTTTGATTTGCCTTTTGTAGGCAGTGCTTTTAAAGTCATTATGAGTATCCAAGTCTACTCTCTGCTGCTTGAGTTTTCTTTTGATTGTTTATTCAGGGATTAACCTAGGACTTACATCTTGGTGTGAACAATAATTCAGTTCTCAAAGCTTTGATCATGTTTACTGGTATCTGTCATATTGTGCACCAAATGAGCTGGGCCTGGTTCTTGTCAGTTCAGGTATAGTATTTAAACATCCCCTTTTCCTTCTTATATTTCCTCAGTTTCCTAGCCACTCTGCTGGTTCTCTGGGATCCCCTTTCCCATTCACCAAAATTTCTCTCATGATGTAGCCATTTGGGCTACTGAACAATGTTGCAACACTGTGCCCTTCTCAGGTAAAGTTGAGAGAGAAATAAGAGACAAAATAATGGTGATCTCCCACACACTCTTTGGGCCATTGGTGTTACTTTCTCACTTTCTCTGAATAGAAGGATGTTTTTACCCTGAGATTTAGCTATCCCACCATGGAAGCAGGTCAGCTTGATGACTGGAGCTTCCTCAGGGAAAGGATACAATAGAAAATCAATAAAAGGAGATCTTCCTTCCAATCCACTCTCTGTCCTTTTGCTTTGAAGACAGAATTTTCCTCCAAAGTTTTATTATTCATCTCTACTTGTACTTTCAGGTAAAAGCCAGGAGATAAAGAGGGGAGGGTAAAAATGAGGAAAGTCTTATCTTTCTTCTTCAAGTTTAACTTTCCTCCCATTTCATCTGTGTTATTTACTTTCCAGAGTAAACCTAGTCATTCTTTGAATTCTGCCCAAAGATTTTTGTTGCAGTCATGGGGAAAGATAGGCTGTAGTGAGCTTATTTCATCTCTGTCATGGTTGAAACTCTTGCACTAGCCCTTTTTTTTTTCTTCCAGTGTTATTGACACGTGATCAACATACAGCACTGTATAAGTTTAAATTATACAGCATAATGACCTTCTCAGCTGGGGCTAATGGTAAAGAACCTGTCTCCCAATGCAGGAGACATAAGAGATGCTGGTTTGATCCCTGGGTTGGGAAAAATCCCCTGGAGGAGGGCATGGCAACCCACTCCAGAATTCTTGCCTGGAGAATCTGTTGACAGAGGAGCCTGGTGGGATACATTCCATAGGATTGCACAATCAGAAATGACTGAAGTAATTTAGCATGCATGCATACAGCATAATGGTTTAACTTACATATATCATGAAGTGATTACCACAATAAATTTAGATCATTAAAGAGAAATAGAAAAAAAATCTTTTATTCTTTTGATAATAACTCTTAGGATTTACTCTCTTAACTTTCATATGTAATATACAGCAGTGTTAATGTTGTACATGATATCTTTAATAATTATTTATCTTATAACTGGAAGTTTGTTAGTTTTGAAGTAGAACTGACTTACAACACTATGTTAGTTTCTGTTACAAAACATAGTGATTCAATATTTACTAATTTCAAGCTAATCACCACAATAAGTCTAATTACAAATGTCACCATACAAAGATATTACATAATTATTGACTGTATTTCACACAATTTATATGCCATACCCATTACTCATTTACTTTGCAACTGAAAGAATGTATTTTTTAATCTCCCTCATTTATTTTTCCTGTCTCCCTATCTCCCTCCCCTCTGGAAAATCCCTGTCTATTCTATTTACCTATAACTCTGATTGTGTTTCATTATGTTTGTTCATTGATTTTGCTTTTTCAGATTCCACTTGCAAGTGAATTCATATAGTAATTGTTGTTTTCTGTCTGACTTATTTCACTTAGCATAATACCCTCTATGTCCATGTTGCCACAAATAGCAATAATTCATTCCTTTTTATGACTTGAGTAATATTCCGCATCTTACTTATCCATTCTCAATTGATGGCCTCTTGGTGAATGGGGCTGCATTCTGGGAAGGCTGGCTGAGGGGTAGCATCTTGGAACTGGCAATCACCAGTGAAATCAGGTCCCAGGACCGCTGGCTGAGGGGCTCAAGATGTCTTAGAGCTGGAGTTGTCCTACTGGAGACTGGAGACATGGCTTAGAGGATTCCAGGACTGGTGCACAGCCAGTGGTGGATAAAGAAAGGTACTGGGACTAGTAGTAGCCCACTGTCAGGCAGAGTTGAGTCTTGAGCGTTTGCAAATATGGTGTTGGTCCACTGGCTGGTGGGTCCAGACCCCAGGGTAACTGGCTAAGGGAAGGTGTCTTAAAGTTGATGTTGGCTTGCTAGTGGGGAAGGCCAGGGCTCAGGGGTTTCTGGGCTCGTGCTGGCCTGCTTGTCACTGAGCTTGACCTGCCAGGGTAGACTGTGTGTGGTAGACTATCCCTGGGAATGGTGCTCACCCTCTGATGGGTGGGGACAAAGCACTGGGGGTCTTAGGACTGATGCCAGCCCTCTGTTGTATAAGACTGGACCAAAGGCTAGTACAACCCACTGATGTCTCTGACTGCAGGACCCAAGGGTCCCACTGTTGATGTGTTGGCCCTCAGGTAGGGGTGGGGCTAGGGCCCAGAGGGTCCTGGATTTGTGCTGGCCCAGTGGTTTGTGGGCCTGGTCCTTGGCCTTCTGGTGGATAGGGTCATGTTCTGGGATGGCTTTTGGCTCAGGGGTTCTTAAGGCAGTCTGCCTGCTGGTGAGTGCAGTGGTGTCCTCACTGGGCTAGTTACTTGGCTTAAGACCTCTCAGTACTGATGCTGACACTGGTGGATGTGGGTGTGCTGCGTCCTGGTGCTAATGAGCTACAGGAAGGATTCCAAAACGGTGCTTGTCAGCATCAGCGTCCACATGGTAGGAAAAGTTCCCCAAATGACTACCGCCGGCATCTATGTCCCTAGGGTCAGCTCCAGTTGCTCCCTGCCTCTCTGAGAGGCTTTTCAAGATATGCAGGTAGGTCTTACCCAGTCTCCTTTCAAATTACTATTTCTTCCCTGAATCCCAGAGGTTTTGTGTACATCATTTAAGAGTGAGTTTCTATTTTCTGCAGCCCTCTGGCTCTACTAAAAATAAGCACTGGAAAAAAGTTAAGAAACATTTGTCTCTCAGGCATGTCTAATTCTTTGCATCCCCATGGACTGTAGCCCACTAGGCTCCTTCATCCATGGAATTCTCCAGATGAGAATACTGGAGTGGGTAGCCATTCCCTTCTCCAAGGGATCTTCCTGTTTTAGGGATCGAACCTCAGTCTCCTGCAGATCAAATCCCAGTCTCTTCAGGAAAATTCTTTCCTATCTGTGCCACCAGGGAAGCCCCTTGAAAATGTTAGTTGCTGAATCATGTCTGACTCTCTGTGACTACATGGACTGTAGCCTGTGAGGCTTTTCTGTCCATGAAATTCTCCAGGCAATAAGCACTCCGGGCCTTCAAAGCCAAACATTCTAAGGCCTTATCTTCCTAGTGCAGGACCACTGGACTGGGAATCCTGATGTGTGTATTGGATCCCCCAGTCCTTGTGGAGAACCTCTCTATTTAATTATAATTCCTCTTATTTCTGGAATATAGGTCTTGACTATACCACATCTCTACCCCTCTTACCCATCTCAGTGTGGTTCCTTCTTTATATCTTTAGCCATAGATTTTTTTCTGAGTGATTTCAGTCTTTATGTATAAGTGAAGTAAGTGAAGTCGCTCAGTCATGTCTGACTCTTTGCAACCCCATTGACTGTGGCCTACCAGGCTCCTCCATCCATGGGATTTTCCAGGGAAGAGTACTGGGGTGGGTTGCCATTGCCTTCTCCACAGGATCTTCCCGACCCAGGGATCGAACCCAAGTCCCCTGCATTGTAGGCAGACGCTTTACTATCTGAGCCACCAGGGAAGCAGTTGCCCTATAAATAGTTGCAATTTTGGTGTACCTATGGGAGGAGGTGAGCTCAGGGTCTTCCTACTCTGCCAATTCCTCACATGCTAACACTTCACCATTAATGATGTATTCATCATGCCACTTTTTGGTTTACATTTTTGGCATGCAGTTTGTCAAGTACACTTTCTTGGCTTCAGTGAGGAAAGGGGAATTTGAAATATTTGGAGAGTAAGGTAGGAAAGTATGGATAAATTTAACATAAATTTCACTTATTTTAGACCTAATACACATTTAAATTATTTATACCCATGTTTCAGAGACAATGTATGAAATACACATTTACTAGGGTTTCACTAATTTGTGACATCAGTTTGTGGTAGCATTGTGCCTATTTCTTATATTTCTCATTAATCTCAATTCAACACTGAGATGATATATATAATATTCAGTTTTGACTTATCAAAGCTTATTTTGTAGAATTAAAAATAACTTTATAGAAGAAATATAGCAGTAATAAAAACACATTAAATGGTTCTGCCACTTAATAAAATATTTACCCTACCTGACCATTTTTGCACTGATTTTACACTCATGTAACCTCCTGGGTGTTCTTTGGAAGGAATGATGCTAAAGCGGAAACTCCAGTACTTTGGCCATCTCATATGAAGAGTTGACTCATTGGAAAAGACTCTGATGCTGGGAGGGATTGGGGGCAGGAGGAAAAGGAGACGACAGAGGATGAGATGGCTGGATGGCATCACCGACTTAATGGACGTGAGTTTGAGTGAATTCCGTGAGTTGGTGATGGACAGGCCTGGTGTGCTGCGATTCACGGGGTCGCAAAGAGTCGGACACGACTGAGCGACTGAACTGAACTGAACCTCCTAAATTTCTTTGGAATATCATGTGTTTTATAGTGCAAAAATACATAGCACCATATAAAATAGACAATAGAAAAGTGGAATAATGCAATGTATACTGCATACATTTTTAATAGCAAATTAAAGTCATATTGCAGAATTTTTCTTGGGCATTTTAGTGTTTGAAGGATGCTTTCAAAGCTAACCTTTCTTTAGTCTATCTCCTCTTGGTAATTATGTGTGAAATATTTTGATACAATGAGGAGGAACATTGTCTAAACAATTACTTTTTCCTGTTAGTAAACTTTGTATGACTCCATTACTCATAATCTAAATTTGGACAAAGCAATGGATATAGCAGACATTCAATACTATTATGGATGGATATAACCCAATCTATATAGCAGTATATTTCCTGGAATTGTTTTCCAGAAAAATCATGCACTTTTCCATGAACAGCAGTTCTCATGTACAATGTTGACCTCAGAACCTGCAGGTCAAGCATTCCTATCGTCTCATGTCATTAATACTGGTTAAAAATTGGAGATTGAATTAACTTCAGTAAAATTCTGTTGGAAAAAAACACAAAGAAAACAGATCTGTTTAAGAAATCATCTAAATCTATAACGTTAACTCTTATAATAGTTAATAAGCAATGGAATTTAATTTAATGCACTTTATTAAATGCCGACTCTGTAAGGACCTGCACGGAGATTACAAAGAGGTATATAGAAATATCAAAATTAGAATGTTTGTGCTAAAGAAAGTTATATTTTATAAGGACATAGTAAGTAATTAGGAGATTAACTTTTATCACTAGTAGCTTTATAAGAAAATTAATATTTATAGAGGACTTACTATATGCCTGGTCATGATTTCAGGACTTTAAAGTTCTTTTGCTATTTTATATGAAGGAAATTTATATTGTCTGCAATCAAAGAAAAGTACAGACTCAAAAAGAGTTTAATAATTTTCTAAAATATATTTGGTATCAAATGCCTGTTGGAAGCCTGTGAAACACTATGGAGCCGCAGACAGTATTTTGAGGACACTTGCCATTACAGTTGATGCCACAAGCATTGACTGACAGGAAAGAAATCTGCTTGTTTGATCTCCGGCAGTTCATGGAAGTGGTGGTACTTGATATTGATAGGGTTTCCTTTTATAAAAAAATTATTTTATATGGGAGTATAATTAATGTACAATGTTGCATTGGTGTCAAGTGAGCAAAATGATTTAGTTGTAAATACACATATATCTACTCTTTTTTATTCTTTTTCAGATTCTTTTCCTCCTTAGGTTATTACAGAAAATTTAATACAGTTCCCTGTGCTATATAGTAAGTCCTTGTTGGTTATCTCTTTAATATGTTAATACCAACTTCCTAATTTATAGCACCCCCCCCCACATTCCCCTTTGCAAATGAGGTCACTCATTATAGTTAGAAAGTGAAAACTAGACTAAATTAGAATCTGGATGTTGAAAAGCTCAAGATTTGTTAAAAAAAAAAAAAAGACTACAAATGCTGGAGCAGTGTATAGAAGAAGCAGAATAAAATAAATTTAGGTTGAGAGGTTTGCTTGTCATTTATTAGGTAGATAAAGTCTACCGTGGTTCATTGAGAGGAAGAACAGAATTATTGTTTATCAAAGTAAATCATAATTCCTTAGTAGGAAATAACATAAAAAAGAAAGACACTGGGGAGAACCCATCTGGATGGAGTAGATACTATTGTAAGAGTTTAGGCAAGAGGATAATAAGCAGACAAATGTAAGCAGTATTAGGGGAGACAGTAGATTAAAATCGGCTAAGTATATTTTATAGATCAGAAACATGGAGGTTTAATTAAATAATAAAAGTTGAATCATTAGAATTGAGAGAGCAGAGGTGCCCTTGAGAGAAAAAGAGAGAACAATATAAATGATTTTGAGAAGATGATGATTTTAGTATTGGGTACATTCAGTTTGAGGGAAGGATGAAGTGCCTATGTACATTTATCTATAAAGACATTGGAGATCCTTTTGGCTTTAGGCTGAAGATCTAGGCACAGCCAAGATACATCGATGTGTGTATCTTGATGTGTGTATCGAGTATCTATTTATCATTTATCGAGGCAGGCTATTTATCATTGAAACTTTCCAATTGGATGGAGTAACCCAAGAATCAAGTGTTTAGGAAACAGAAAATATTTTAAAACCATTATAAATTTAGGATTTCAAAACCAAAAAATTCAATTGAAAAAAAATTAAAAGCTGTGTTTCATACATAATACATATAACTAGAGGATTTTGTTTTTGTTTTTAAGCAGGAGGATAATTGTAGCTCTCTCTCTTTATGCTTAAGTGCAGCCACATACCACCTCATTTAATCTCAACAGCATTCCTCTGAAGCAGGGCTATCATTATCCCTTCATAGAGGGGAAACTTGAAACTGATGGGTTAAGAAGCTGCCCCTTGGTCACAAAGTAATGAATGGCTGAACCAAGATTCACACCAAGCAGCCTACCTCTCAACTTTGCATTTTTATGTTATACTGTGTCTTGGTTATAGAAAATAACTTGCTTTAATAATACTCTATTATTTTCCAAACATGAATAATTGGAGATTTATAGTCACTTTTGTTTAGAAGTCCTTATTTTATTCTTGCTATCTTGGTAAGTAAAACTGACCAAGAGACAAAGAATGGTTAAAATTAGAGATTTCCAGATGGGGTGTAATCTCTACGGGATGATACATCAGTGAAATTATAGATATGCTGCTGATACTTCATTTTCCAAGACTGACCACTTATAGAACAGATATAGGGCTTCCCTGGCAGCTCAGCTGGCAATGAATCTGCCTGCAATGCAGGAGACGTCGTTTTGATTCCTGGGTCAGGAAGATCCGCTGGAGAAGGGAACGGTTGCCCACTCCAGTATTCTGGCCAGGAGAATTCCAAGGACTATACCCATGAGGTTGCAAAGAGTAGGACATGACTGAGTCACTTTCAAAACAGATGTAAATTAAATTTAAAGTCATCAAACTCCTAATCAGTACATGGAATAATTTCTTAGCTTTCCTGTCAAACACACAGAAATATGGGTCCTCCTAAAAAAGGTAATTGTTTTTCTTATTGCAAAGAACCTTCATCCATAGTATGATAACTTTTGTCATGTTTGAAGACATTTTTTAATGAATAAATTGGGGTCTCTACATTTTGAGATAGATGTTGAGAAAACCATAATGCTCTTTGCATTACAAAGACAGACAGAATCAACTAAAATAAATAAACAATTAAAAAAAGAGAGATTTGATAAGAGAATACCAGGAGTTTCTGAGGAAGGTGAAAGGCTGCAGAACAAAAAAATAATCAAGAGACCTCAGAACTAACAATCTCAGAAGAAATATTTGGTGATTTCTCTCTAAAAAAAAATGCTGTGTACATTCAGTAGCTTCAGTTGAATGCAACAAATTCTGGCAAATTCTCTTTTCATTTTTAGTCTGCTAGAAATATTTTCTAATTTTCCTTATTATGGCTTCGTTGATACACCCATCATTTAAAAGTGGACATTTAGTTTCCAAATACATAGGGTTTTTAAAGTATCTTTGATATTAATTTCTCATTTTGATATTAATTTCTCATTTAAATGCTTTTTTCTCTGCAATCACCCTCTGTGTTGTTTTAGTCATCTAACTTTATTGAGGCTTTCAACGGCTAAGTTAAAGATCTCTCTTGATAATTGTGACATCGCATTGAAAATATGTGGACTATTTTCAGATATATTTTGATACTGATTTATAACATAATTCCACAGTGATAAGGGAACAAATTGTATGATTTCAATACCATCATACTATGGCTTTTTTTTTTTTAACTTTACAATATTGTATTGGTTTTGCCATATATCAACATGAATTGGCCACAGGTATACACATGTTCCCCATCCTGAACCCTCCTCCCTCCTCCCTCCCCGTACCATCCTTCTGAGTCGTCCCAGTGCTTTACACCTTGTTTTATGTCTTTGGGTATGTTCCACTGTCTCCTGGTTTATAGTCTATGGGAACTTGAATAGAATTTGTGTCCTATTGTTGTGTGAAAATTGTATAGTGTGTCAGTTGCTCGGTCATGTCTGACTCTTTGTGACCCCATGGACTGGAACCCCCCAGGTTCCTCTGTCCATGGGATTTTCCAGGCAGGAGTATTGAAGTGGGTTGCCATTTCCTTCTCCAGAAAATTGTATTCATCTTATTTATGTTAAATTGGTTCATGGTGCTTTTGAGTTCTACTATATCTATATTGTTCTACTTTTCTCTATATGTGTGTGCTGTGTTTAGTCACTCAGTGGTGTCTGACTCCTTTGCGACCCCATGGACTGTAGTTTGCCAAGCTCCTCTGTCCATGCAGATTCTCCAGGCAAGAATACTGGAGTGGGTTGCCATCTGAGCCACCAGGGAAGCCTTTTTTTAGAGTTTGATACTGAAACTACAACTAAAAGTCTTAATTTACCTCAGTTAAAAAAAAATTATAATACATAATGCTTCCCTGGTGGCTCAGACAGTAAAGAATCTTCCTGCAATGCAGGAAACCTGAGTTCGATCCCTGGGTTGGGAAGATCCCTTGGAGGAGGGCATGGCAACCCACTCCAGTATTCTTGCTTGGAGAGTCCCCATGGACAGAGGAGCCTGGGGGGCTACAATCTGTGGGGTAGCAAAGAGTTGGACACACCTGAGCTACTAAGCCATAGCACATAGAGTGGAACTACATGTAACTTTGTTCTGTATTTTCCAAGTCTCCTGTAAATGTGTTATCATACTTTCATAATTTAAAAATTAAAAAAGAAAGAGAGAAGAAAAGAAATGTTGTGTACTCTGCATCATAAACCCCTTGTTCCATTGCACTTACAGAGGATTCAACAAATTTTAAATACTCACTATTCTCTGGTGATAGTGAAGTTTGCCTTCATTCAAGCCTAAATAAAAGGACTATGGGATGCTCAAGTATAAGTAGCATACCTAAGGAAGCAAGCATCTGCTGCCTTAAGAAAAGGCAGAATAGCATGGAAGCTGAGTGTGGGCTCTGGAGCCAGACAGCTTACATTTCAATAATGACTTGGCTCTTTATCCTAGCTATGTTATGGTTGATAAATTTTATGTGATCCATAGTTGTGTGTTATTTGTAAAGATTAAATTAGATTATCCATACATTGGTGCTTAGAAGGGTGCCTAGTGTGTGAGAAATATTCAATAATTTTCCCTTTTCTTAATAAAAATTTTGAATGAATATTTAAAGCATGTTTGCTTAAATCAATGCCCAATTATTCTGCTGTGGCAAGTCATTGGATTAATTGTTTATTCTTGATGAATCTTGTTTCAACTAGTTATATTTGGTAATTTTAAAAAATATTTCAATATCTTCATCATAAAAATGTATTATCTTATAGTTTTAATCTCTTCTGTTATAAATATTTTAATTTTAATGCTATCTTTTTCTTGTTATAGTTCTCTTATACAAATTTGCAAAATTTTGCCTATTATATCAGTCTTTTTCAAAGAATCTACTTTTGGTGATATTCATAAAACCATTTTCCTTATTATTTTCTACTCCATTATTTTTTATATTTATCTCTACTTTTAATTGCTTTTACTTCTTGATACTGAAGAATAGGTGGATTCCTTTATTTTCAGTTCCTCTTAATTTGAAATTAATATACACGTTTTATTTATTTTTTCTTTTTTAATCTATTTTAATTGGAGGCTAATTACTTTACAATATTGTGATGGTTTTTGCCATACATTCACACGAATCAGCTATGGGTGTATATATGTTCCCCATCCTGACCCTCCCTTCCACCTCCCTCCTCATCCCATCCCTCAGGGTCATCCCAGTGCACCAGCCCTGAGCACCCTGTCTCATGCATCGAACCTGAACTGGTGATTCATTTCACATATGATAATATACATGTTTCAATGCTATTCTCTCAAATTATCCTACCCTTGCCTTCTCCCACAGAGTCCAAAAGTCTGTTCTTTATATCTGTGTCTCTTTTGCTGTCTCGCATATAGGGTCATCATTACTGTCTTTCTAAATTCCATATATATACGTTAATATACTGTATTAGTGTTTTTCTTTCTGACTTACTTCACTGTGTAAAATAGGCTCCAGTTTCATTCACCTCATTAGAACTGATTCAAATGCATCTGTTTTAATAGCTGAGTAATATTCCATTGTGTATATGTACCACAGCTTTCTTATCCATTCATCTGCTGATGGCCATCTAGGTTGCTTCCATGTCCTGGCTATTATAAACAGTGCTGCGATGGACATTGGGGTACATGTGTCTCTTTCAATTCTGGTTTCCTCGGTGTGTATGCACAACAGTGGGATTTCTGGGTCATATGGCAGTTCTATTTCCAGTTTTTTTAAGGAATCTCCACACTGTTCTCCATAGTGGTTGTACTAGTTTGCATTCCCAGCAACAGTGTAAGAGGGTTCCCTTCTCTCCACACCCTCTCCAGCATTTATTGCTTGTAGACTTTTGGATCGCAGCCATTCTGACTGGCGTGAAATGGTACCTCATAGTGGTTTTGATTTGCATTTCTCTGATAATGAGTGATGTCGAGCATATTTTCATGTGTTTGTTAGCCATCTGTACATACATATTTTAACATTAAAAACAATACTTTGTATACATAATATAGCCTTTTTTTTAAAATGAGAAACACCATTAGTTGTTATCTGAGGTATAGTTTATAAAATATATTTTTTTATTTTACTTTATTGAGGTTTTCATTTGGATTATAAGGTAAATTTTTGTAAACAAATTCATGTGTTTTGAATGAATGCATTGGGCATATAAGTCAACACAATTTTGTTATTTATATCTTAATATTTCCTACCTTTCCTTAGTTTGGGGATTTTGATATGTCAATTCCAGAGGGAAATTTGTTGTGTCTTTCAGTATACTTATTATGTATTTGTCATTTGGCTCTTTCTCACTTTCTTTTCTCCTTAATATTTCAAAATATACATTGGATAACAATAAATTTTAGCAAAATAAAATCTGTAGTCTAATTTTTGTCCTGAATTCTATTCACCTGACCTGAATTCCAGTTCTAGTGCTAAAATTTCTTTCTATTAGTGAAATTTTCTTGATAGGCTTATTTTTCAAATTGATTATATTCATTTGTCAAGAAATTGTATATAATTTTGCTTTTTAAAACTTTTCATATATAGATTTTTATATTTCTATATTATGGATTTACCTTTAATAATGTTGGATAACTTGTATTTTTAATGAAAATATGAACTCAATCTTATTTGTTAGGATCACTCATAAATATGGGTTTATTAAAATGCTATACTATCATTTTGTTATTTTTTTTTAAGATTTAGCATTTTCACCACCTTCCTTCTTCCCTTTATTTATTTATTTTTCTAGTGGTTTAGGTGATGCATCTCCTATTTTTACTTTCCTTGTCACTATTTTCAAAAATGTAGCAGACAAAAATTTTTGATCAATATATAAATAGCGATTATCTATATCTTTCTTCTGAATAAGACAAGAACTTTGCTATTAACTTTTCCCCTAAACCTTCCACCCATATCCTGCCTTGACACTACCCATGATCATTTGGAGAGTTAGTGACAGAATTATAATAATGTTTAAACCGAGTATTGTATGAAGTACTAAACTTGAGTATTTTCTTTGTCTAAAATATCTTAATTTTGTTACTTTTGTTATTTTCACATACAGATGAAAGTTTAGGTAGTTAATGAAACAGGTTTAAAATTATGATTTCTAACAGGTTTAAAATTATGATTTCTTACAAATTGGTTAAATCCTTTTTTAGAATCCTGAAAACCTTTTTTCTTTTCACTCTATGAGCGTTTAGGATCTTCTCTTTATCCACACAATGCTGAAATGTCATGATTTATCTAATTGTATGCTTTTTCAATGAGGGCTTCTCATATGGTACAGTGATAAAGAATCCACCTGCCCATACAGGAGATGCAAGAGATTCTAGTTTGATCCCTGGGTCAGGAAGATCCCCTGGAGTAGGAAATGTCAAGCCACTCCAGCATTGTTGCCTGGAAAATTCCATGGATAGAGGAGCATGGTGGGCTACAGTCCATGGGGTTGCAAAAGAGTGAGATATGACTGAGCACATACATACACACACATGCCTTTTTCATTAATCTTGTACTGTATTTTTTGCACCCTATAATCTGAAGACTTATGATTTAGTTATTAACTGTTATCTACTATTATTTTCTTGATTATTTCTACTCTTTTATTTTTGGGAATTTTAACTTTTTAATTTATTAAAAAAAATTTAAGTTTATAGAAAAATTGAACAGAAGATATAGAAATTTCCATATAGGACTTACCCCTCACACATGTATAGGCTCCCCTTTTATCAACATCCCCCACCAGAGTAGTACATTTGCTACAATCAACAAAGCTGTATTGACACGTTATAATCACTCTAAGTCCATATTTTCTCTTCTTTTCACAGCTATTTGTAAAGCATCCCCAGACAGTCATTTTGCTTTTTTGCATTTCTTTTCCATGGAAATTGTCTTGATCTCTGTCTCCAGTATAATGTCACGAACCTCCGTCCATAGTTCATCAGGCACTCTATCTATCAGATCTAGTCCCTTAAATCTATTTCTCACTTCCACTGTATAATCATAACTGAAAAGCAAAGGAGAAAAGGAAAGATATAAACATCTGAATGCAGAGGTCCAAAGAATAGCAAGGAGAGATAAGAAAGTCTTCCTCAGAGATCAATGCAAAGAAATAGAGGAAAACAACAGAATGGGAAAGACTAGAGATCTCTCCAAGAAAATTAGAGATACCAAGGGAACATTTCATGCAAAGATGGGCTCGATAAAGGACAGAAATGGTATGGACCTAACAGAAGCAGAAGATATTAAGAAGAGGTGGCAAGAATACACAGAAAAACTATCCAAATAAGATCTTCACAACCCAGATAATTACCATAGTGTGATCACTCACTTAGAGCCAGACATCCTGGAATGTGAAGTCAAGTGGGCCTTAGAAAGCATTACTATGTATTCTTTTTAATGGCTGAGTAAAGCCATTAAAAAGAATACATTTGAATCAGTTCTAATGAGGTGGATGAAACTGGAGCCTATTATACAGAGTGAAGTAAGCCAGAAAGAAAAACACCAATACAGTATACTAACGCATATATATGGAATTTAGAAAGATGGTAACAATAACCCTGTATACGAGACAGCAAAAGAGACACTGATGTACAGAACAGTCTTTTGGACTCTGTGGGAGAGGGAGAGGGTGGGATGATTTGGGAAAATGTAATTGAAATATGTATAATATCATATATGAAATGAGTCACCAGTCCAGGTTTGATGCACGATACTGGATGCTCGGGGCTGGTGCACTGGGACGATCCAGAGGGATGGTATGGGGAGGGAGGAGGGAGGAGGGTTCAGGATGGGGAACACATGTATACCTGTGGCAGATTCATTTTGATATATGGCAAAACCAATACAATATTGTAAAGTTAAATAAAGTAAAATTAAAAAAATAAAATAAAAAAAACTTTTAAATGCAATGCAGCTACAATACTAGATTTAAACACCTAATGAGTGCTGGGTGCACTGAGCACTGCACCTGAAATAGTAAATTAATAAAATATTTTGACATTGAAAATAAAAAAAAAAAAAAGAAAGCATTACTATGAACAAAGCTAGTGGAGGTGATGGAATTCCAGTTGAGCTCTTTCAAATCCTGAAAGATGATGCTGTGAAAGTGCTCCACTCAATATGCCAGGAAATTTGGAAAATTCAGCAGTGGCCACAGGACTGGAAAAGGTCAGTTTTCATTCCAATCCCAAAGAAAGGCAATGCCAAAGAATGCTCAAACTACTGCAAAAATGCACTCGTCTCACACGCAAGTAAAGTAATGCTCAAAATTCTCCAAGCCAAACTTTAGAAATACGTGAACCGTGAACTTCCTGATGTTCAAGGTGGTTTTAGAAAAGGCAGAGGAACCAGAGATCAAATTGCCAACATCCGCTGGATCATGGAAAAAGCAAGAGAGTTTCAGAAAAACATCTATTTCTGCTTTATTGACTATGCCAAAGCCTTTGACTGTGTGGATCACAATAAACGGTGGAAAATTCTGAAAGAGATGGGAATACCAGACCACCTGACCTGTCTCTTGAGAAATCTGTATGCAGGTCAGGAAGCAACAGTTAGAACTGGACATGGAACAACAGACTGGTTCCAAATAGGAAAAGGCGTACCTCAAGGCTGTATATCGTCACCCTGCTTATTTAACTTATATGCAGAGTACATCATGAGAAATGCTGGGCTGGAAGAAGCACAAGCTGGAATCAAGATTGCCAGGAGAAATATCAATAACCTCAGATATGCAGATGACATCACTCTTATGGCAGAAAGTGAAGAGGAACTAAAGAGCTTCTTGATGAAAATGAAAGTGGAGAGTGAAAAAGTTGGCTTAAAGCTCAACATTCAGAAAACTAAGATCATGGCATCTGGTCCCATCACTTCATGGAAATAGATGTAAACAGTGTCAGACTTAATTTTTCTGGGCTCCAAAATCACTGCAGATGGTGATTGCAGCCATAAAATTAAAAGACGCTTATTCCTTGGAAGGAAAGTTATGACCAACCTAGATAGCATATTGAAAAGCAGACACATTACTTTGCCAACAAAGGTCCATCTAGTCAAGGCTGTGGTTTTTCCAGTGATCATGTATGGATGTGAGAGCTGGACTGTGAGGAAAGCTGAGCACCGAAGAATTGATGCTTTTGAACTGTGGTGTTGGAGAAGACTCTTGAGAGTCCCTTGGACTGCAAGGAGATCCAACCAGTCCCTCCTAAAGGAGATCAGTCCTGGGTGTTCATTGGAAGGACAGATGTTGAAGCTGAAACTCCAATACTTTGGTCACCTCATGTGAAGAGTTGACTCATTGGAAAAGACCCTGATGCCTGGAGGGATTTGGCACAGGAGGAAAAGGGGACAACACAGGATGAGATGGCTGGATGGCATCACCGACCAGATGGATGTGAGTTTGAGTGAACCCTGGGAATTGGTGATGGACAGGGAGGCCTGGTAGCAAAGAGTTGGACACGACTGATTGACTGAACTGAACTGAAGTCCATATTTTATCTTAGAGTTCTCTGTTGGTTGTATGTTCTATGCATTTGCACAAACATCTAAATAACATATATCCATACTTATAGTGTTATATGGAGAATTTTTACTGCCTTCAATATTCTCTGTGCTTCACCTATCCATCCTTCCGTTGGTCACAACAGCTCCTGTCAACAAGTAATCTTTTTTCTATTAATATCTCTATCATTTTGCTTTTTCCAGAACATCATATTGTTAGAATCATACAGCCTGAAATGTTTTCAGACTAACTTTTTTCACTTAGTACCATGCATTAAAGACTCCTCCATGTCTTTTTATGGCTCGATAGCTCATTTTTTTTAGTATTGAATATTATTTCACTATATGGACGTACCATAGTTTAGTCATTCATTCATCTACTGAAGGAACTCTTGGTTGCTCCCAAGTTTAAGTGGTGATGAAGAAAGCTGCTATAAAGAACTGCATGCAAGTCTTTGTGTGTACATAAGTTTTCAAATACTTTGGTTAAATGTTCACAGTGTAATTACTGGATCGTATATGGTAAGTATTCTTCTGGAACTTTTATGAGGTAAAGGTTCGAGTAAATGGCCTATCATGTTCTTCATCCCTTCTCTTTCAGAGCCATCCTGAGATGATCCAGAATTCTGATACACCATCGAATATGGCTGCTAAGAGGTCTGACACTCTGGGGTCAGGTTGGGGTCAAATGCCAGTTAGTTCTCCTACTTTTTACCTGTATGACCTGAGGATTATTATTTCATCTTTCCAGCAGAAAATTTTTCACTTGTGTTAAAAGAAAGTGAAACTACTGATATTTGTTATAATTATTGTAGATACTAAATCAGATAATGCATATAAAGTACATAGCACAGTGCCTATCACATACATTTTTGGTATCTGTTAACTATCATTGTTGTTGGATAATTTTTGTCAAAATTTGGAGATCCTTAATATGGGCTAATGACCTCTAGTGTGGGTGTGTGAATTATCTTTTTTGGGAATTATGGTTACCTAACCACGTTGACACCTATTTTTCCACATGCGGTTGATCCACTGCTACAGTTTGTCTATAAATATCACTATCACTAATGCTTGGGACTATTACTAATGCTCAGGGAAAGAAGGAGAATCTGGACCACCCAGCTGCAGCAAATGCATCTCTCTAATTTATCACCCCCAAGCCAATGACACTGCTTATTGATCAAGACCTGGTCTTCCTCCAATGTTCCTACTTTTTCATATTTCAGCTTGCATGTGTTTAGGGCTTTTTTCCTCCAGTTTTGTTCCCCAATATAGTGATAGTCATATATTTTCTAACTTTAAGAATTCTTCATTATTTATGAACAAGTAAAAATGTACTTATCAGATTCAGCATGAATTTAGTCTTCTTGAAAATAGTTTCTATTGTATCATGGGATTTGTGGTAGAAGGAAGTCGTTAAACCAATCTCAATAGTTTGTTGAGAGTGTCTTGAATTAAGTTTTTCAGTCTATGTTTGATGTTCTGTCCATCCTCCATGCCTGGCTCCTATGATCTATTATAAGTGAGAGGCTCTTATGGAAGTATACCCTTGGATATGTGGACTTTTATCATGATTCCCAGCCAGTCACAGGCACCAGAATTTCAGCAGTGTTCCAAGGTGAGTTGTCCTGCTTGAAGACCATTATAAACCTGCTTACTTTCTGGTTTCAAGGATTCAAATATTTTTCCAAACTACTCTCCTATCTTTCAACTCTTGCTGTTCCTCCTCATAAATGGTAATGCTATTGCTTGAACTATATTAATATTAGTTACAGCTTGAAAAAACATTAGGCCATATTTTTTTTTATAAATCTACATTATAACATAGTATTCTTTTTTAAGCTAACCTTGAGAAAAAATACAGTATCCATTCATTGCTGTAAAAATATAAGCTATTTTATAAATAATCCACTACTATTTAATCTTACTTAAAAAATTCTGATTCCATTTAGCCATTAATTGTGAAAAGTAAAATAAAGGGGCCAACAAATATATTTAGAGGTCTTACTTGCCAAGCACTTGAAAATATTGTATTTGTTAATCTTCAAAATAATCCTATGAAGTAAATGTACTCTCATATTACCAAAGAAATAGTTGAGGTTCAAAAATATAAGTAACTTGTCAAGACACCAGGGAAGGCTACAAGATGGATCAGAGATATAAAGTCTGCTGGACAACAAAGTCAATTTCACATAATTTCACAGTTATACATAAGCAATTGGTAAGTGAGAACTTAAAGAAATAGAAGTCACTTGCTTCTTGTCAAGATTTTCATGAGTATCATATATTGCAATGGAAAAATATGTATGACTATGAAAAACACTCAAAGATAAATAATTAGAGAGTATGACATTTCTACATCAGGGGAGGAGCTAAATGAAAATATATACATAAATCTTTAACCTGAGACTAAAAAAAAAAGATGTTAGACATTATTCCATTATCTGGTTATATTTAATGATGAAATCCTAATATATTTAATTCATTTTTCTTTTTAAATTGAAGCATAGAAAAGGATTAATAGTTTAAATAGAAAACTCTTAAATTCTTCCACTTGCTCCTCTATAAAAATAAACTGGAATATAGGGGTTAAAAGTACAATGCCTGTAAAATTAATTTGTATTATTAGACAAGTTATGTTTTAGCTAAAGCACTGAGTGATGTTAATACGTGCAGAATAGTATCATAATATTTATAGCAAACAGAGTTGAGCTTTGGTACAAAGAGGGAAATGAGATTCCCAGATCAATTTCAAACTGTTGTATTGTTTGAGTCATTTCAAATGCCTCCTCTGGGACTGTCTAGATTGTGGGGTTCAGGGTAACTGTGCCTTCAATACACACGAACTTTTTTAGGATATAATAATTAGTCAACATGGCTTATGTGATTTCTCATTTGTTAAGGAAAAAAATAATAACTGGAAAATTAAACAATAAAAAAGCCATGTTTCTCTATAACTTAATAACATCAGTTCAAATTAGATAATTTGGTGGCAATTACATATGTGGGTTAACACTGAAGAATGTCAGTCCAGGCTATTATTTTTAAAATTGCATAACTTGAAGGGATTCAAACTATATTTGCTGAATCAATTTAGTTTCTGAATCAGTTACAGTATATTTCTTGAAAAATTATTTATTTTGTTTTAAAAAATTTAAAAAATACAGAATGCAGAAGCAGAGATGAATATGATATCTTCCAATCCTGCAGTATTTGGTTTTTAATTTAGATGACTGAAATAAAGATGATTTATAGTAATCCAAACAAACAAACAAAAAAACATTTTATCCAAGAATGTTTGTCCTATAGGGCAGAAAGTGGGAATGTTTATTTAAAAATTTCATTGAGAGTACCATTGTGCTGTGATGTGAGTAATTTGCACTTCAGGCTAAAGGTAGGGTCTCTTTATCACATCTTCAACCAATTAATTACTTAATTTTCAAAAATCTTGAAATAAGTTTGGAAATATGAATGCATTATTAACCAAAAAGATTTTTTTTTCTTTTCTATAACATAATTTAAACTTGTTAAGCTTATTTAACTTACATAAAAGCTTTGTTCATGATATGCGTTCTGAAGTATGGAGGGGATTCTAGTTCAAACCAACCACTAGCTTTACCTAAACTGAAGAAAGTGAAAGCATTCTTAAAAATAATATTGCCAGAGACTAAACTGTTAACTTCCACTTCAGCTGGCAGATCCTGTATTTTATTGTTCTCAGTGTACTAAGGCACAATTGTGTAACTGCGTTCCCTCTGGAACCTCTATAAAAATAGATGCCTATCTTAAAAAGCTGTCTAAGGAAGTAGAATTTTAAGTAAACAATATGATAACTTGTCTTAAGGCTAATCAGAGTTTTCAAATATCTGAAAAGAGGTGGTTGAATTGAATTTTTAGTTACTGTTTCTTTAAGTGAAACAAATATTAAATCTTTTGAAATGTAAAATAATATAGCTTATTTGAAATTTATAATTACAAAGGACTAAAATTATGTATGTATATCTCAATTTTCCTTTTAAGTATCTCTAGCACACACTATAAGCTAATGGACAATTCATTTATGAATGTGTGGAATCACAAATAAGTTAGGAAACACAGAAAGCATTTTGAGAAGCACTCAAATATAATAGATATGTAGATAATGACACATTTCAATTGCGAGTTTGCAATAGTTATCTTCCAAGCAAAGTGGAAAGCTTGATTGAACAAAAGATAAAGTTAATACTATCTAATAAGAACAGACCATTATAGATCAGTGAAACTGCAAAACAGAGTTATAAGACAAGGGGCAAGCCACATGATCTAAATTAACATTTTTCCAGCTTGAACAAGAAGGGCCACTGTAGGCAAGCAAGAACTAAATAGTATGGCCTGCATTTAGTCAACCTGAAGTAATTATTAATTTATGGTTGTCTGTGATTTTAATGAAAATGAAAGCTATGAGGAAAGAATTGAGAGAGATAATGTGCCGTGAAATTGAGTTTCATTTACTTAGGGGCCACCTTTTCCTTTTTTGTTGTAAAGGAAAGAAAGTTAATGCAAGATGTCCACATTAAAATTTCACTAGGATTATGTAACCACCTAGTTAACTGGTAATCATTATATTCAAGGCAGAGTTAATGCAAAAGAAATTGAAGACTGGATTTAGAGCCTATTGGCAAGGGCAGAGTAAAAAACCACCAATGGGCTGCAATTAATGTCAAATTTATAATTATCGTCTTTATAAATATGAAGAATCCAATAGCTATTTCATCAGGCATTTTATTCTTATTGTCATCATGAAATGCCCCTTTTGGTGATGCCATTGCTGAGAAGAATATATGTCAAAAGTAAGGAGGAAGCCACAGGAGGCAAAACAATTCATCAAAATGCAACCTTTTTCTTTGACCTCAAACAAAGTGTTTCTAAATGGTCATAAGAATGACAAGCCTTCCAGAGAGTAACAGGCATGTCTAGTGTAATAGTGTGGAAAGAACAACAGTTCATGAATTGAATTTTGTAGCGTCCCACTATAAAAATAGCAACTCTGTTTCAAGAAATATCTGCAATGAGAAGTCAAATGATAGCTGTAAATCCCTCTTACGAATTGTAATAGGAAAAATAAAAACTCAATGGCTTTTCAACCTTTTTTCCTTTCATGAAAGAAAAGCTTATTTTCTGATAGTTTATTTTTCAGTGTTAAGAAATAAGTCTAAAATTGAGATAATGTCAATATTTATTTCCATCTTAGACTTGAAAGGTTATCTTTGCTCTAGAAAATCTTAGGTGAAGTTCATGGAATGGAATGTATTTGATGACATTTGATTATGAAACGATTATTATAAATATATTTTACCACATATATGTTATGTCTTTTAATTAGGCATTTATTCAGTGTTTGACATTGTGCTGAAGTGTTGAATGCAAAATTAAATAAGCATTACCTCTATTATTAAGGAGCCTGTACTGCACTAAGTCACTTCAGTCGTGTCTAACTCTGACCTTACGGACTATAGGACAAGGCTCCTCTGTCCATAGGATTTCCCAGGCAAGAATACTGGAGTGAGTTGCCATGTCATCCTCCAGGGGATCTTCCCCACCCAGGGGCTGAACCTCGGTTTTCTGCATTGCAGGCAGAATCTTAACCACTGAGACACCAGGGCAGCCCATTATGAAGCCTACATGTATACAGATTATTCAGTGCTGCATATGGTGCTCTCTCTCACTGCAGGCAGATTCTTTACTATCTGATCCACCAGGGAAGCCCAAAGGACTAAATGAAACTTAATAAATGCAGCATATTTTTTTCTGAGGTGAAAGGAAAGGATTTATGTAAGTATGAGCATTTGAAGAGCACACTGTTGGATCTCTAGGAGGATAGAGCAATTGAGGATGTATAAAGTAGACAGTAGAGAATGAATGTTTATTTCTAAATGAAAGAAGTGGAATTCAGATTAGTATCCTGCAGGAATTAACAAGTGAAAGTGAAAGTGTTAGTCACTCAGTCTTGTCTGACTGTTTGTGACCCCATGAACCGCAGCCTGCCAGGCTCTTCTGTCCATGGAATTTTCCAGGCAAGAATATTGGAATGGGTTGCCGTTCCCTTTTCCATGGGATCTTCCTGACCCATGGATCAAACTCAGGCCTCCTGCATTGCAGGCAGAATTGCCAAAGACCTATGATATTTTGAGTAATACTTACTAAAGTACTAATAAAGCTACAGTAGCAAATGAATTCTGGAATTTGAGAAATAGCTATAAAGCAGCCAGATTTAAGTGGAGGTTGGTAGAGATGGGGTATAAATTTCCTTTTGCGTGGAAGGAAAGGAAATATTAGCCATTTCTTGTTTGTTTTATGTAAATTATCTACTGGGATTAAAGTTCAGGGAGAGCAATGTGAAGGCAAAAACCAACAAATACCTTTACTCTGTGAAGCCTAGACAACTCTGTTTCCTCAAATAGCCTGTGTGCTCGGTTGCTCAGCTGTGTCTGACTCTTTTCTGACCCCATGGACAGTAGCCCGCCAGGTTCCTATTCAGAAATCCTAAGGGGATTTCCCAGGCAAGAATACTGGAGTGGGTTGCCATTTCCTCCTCAGTGGGCCTTCTCTACCCAGGGGTCAAACCCACTTCTCCTTCGGCCCCTCCATTTGCAGGCGGATTCTATACCACTGATCCACCTGGGAATCCTTCAAACAGCCTAGTCAGACTAAAATAGCAGATTCTGGATTGTTTTGAACTCAAAGATCCAAAGCATCTAGATTACTATATAATGCTCCAATTCAAAAAGGATAGTTCGATTTAACATGTTCTTATTACAAATTCCACATGTATTTTGTTTTTACATTTGAAGAACTCTATAAGATTGATATTTAAAATCCTATATTGATTTGGAATATTTGACCAATTGCCTAATGTTATGCTAACTACTACAGTATTCCAAAATTCCAGGCATTAGACGCTCCTGAAGTAATAGCTATTAAACCCAAAAGAGAGTTGTCATATTTGATACAATCTATGGAGTATATTTGGAGAAGGCAATGGCACCCCACTCCAGTACTCTTGCCTGGAAAATCCCATGGATGGAGGAGCCTGGTAGGCTGCAGTCCATGGGGTCGCTAAGAGTTGGACACAACTGAGCAACTTCACTTTCACTTTTCACTTTCATGCATTGGAGAAGGAAATGGCAACCCACTCTAATATTCTTGCCTGGAGACTCCCAGGGACGGAGGAGCCTGGTGGGCTGCCATCTATGGGGTCGCACAGAGTTGGACACGACTGAAGTGACTTAGCATGGAGTATATTATATTCCATTTGACCAGAAAACATTCCTTTGACTATAAAACCAGGACAAATAGAACATTTTCCTTAAAATGAAAAATAAAATGATTTTGTAATACCACCTGAGTTGATGTTACCTATAATATGATTTGACTAAGATACAAGATCAAACAAACAAACAAAATCAGAAACTTGGCAGCAGTAACATAGAAAAATTCACAACCTCTTTCCAAACTTCTTTCATTTTTTCCTTATGCCTTATCATCACCTGGTAACATCTCTTGCTGCTAGAAAAAGCAGCTCCTGATTTCCTGAACAAACAATGCAATTTGAACCTTCTTTCTCAGTTTCCTGCTCATTTTGGACATGTCCCTGTTGAAAACTTCCTTAGGATTCCCTCTCATAGTAGGAACTCTCTCTCTCTGGGCTTTCTTTCTGAAAATATAACCATATCAATTTTGTTCATTAGTGGTACATAAGGTCTTTCCAAGTTCCAGCCATGTTTTATTCATTTTAAGATATGGACCCATTTTTATCATTTAAAATAAGTGTGCAATACATGCAGGCTGAGTGCTGAAAATAAAGAAACCATACTATAAAATAAACTTTAAAGCTCAGTAGAAAATGCCTAGGCAATGCTATGGATTTGGAACACTCATGACTCACCTGAAAATCAAAACAAAGAGCTGTCATAATTCTTTAAAGACTAAGTACATCTGTCCATCTATGAGAACATCATTGACTGGGAAGGGCAAACATTTCTAATAGAAAGACATTCTCCAAAATATTACTACATCTGCTATTATTTTCATCATTCCACAAAGTTTTATCAATAAAACAATGGGAAATAAATATAAAGCCTTTTCAATGAGAAAAATTACTAAAAAAGCAGTCCACTATGGAGAACAGTGTGGAGATTCCTTAAAAAAATGGAAATAGACCTGCCTTATGATCCAGCAATCCCACTGCTGGGCATACACACTGAGGAAACCAGAAGGGAAAGAGACACGAGTACCCCAGTGTTCATCGCAGCACTGTTTATAATAGCCAGGACATGGAAGCAACCTAGGTGTCCATCAGTAGATGAATGGATAAGAAAGCTGTGGTACATATACACAATGGAGTATTATTCAGCCATTAAAAAGAATACATTTGAATCAGTTCTAATGAAGTGGATGAAACTGGAGCCTATTATACAGAGTGAAGTAAGCCAGAAAGAAAAACACCAATACAGTATACTAACGCATATATATGGAATTTAGAAAGATGGTAACAATAACCCTGTGTACGAGACAGCAAAAGAGACACTGATGTATAGAACAGTCTTATGGACTCTGTGGGAGAGGGAGAGGGTGGGAAGATTTGGGAGAATGGCATTGAAACATGTAAAATATCATGTATGAAATGAGTTGCCAGTCCAGGTTCGATGCACGATACTGGATGCTTGGGGCTGGTGCACTGGGACGACCCAGAAGGATGGAATGGGGAGGGAGGAGGGAGGAGGGTTCAGGATGGGGAACACATGTATACCTGTGGTGGATTCATTTTGATATTTGGCAAAACTAATACAGTTATGTAAAGTTTAAAAATAAAATAAAATTAAAAAAAAAAACAGTAATTTTGAAGACAGATTATATAATTTGTCAGGAAACGATTGGACTGATTTGAATTAGTACTGTGCATTTTCTTTAGAATACTTCCCTATTGAGGAGAAAGAAATAATGTCTGTGTTGTTTTAATCGTCAATAGGTCATATTCTAACATGAATTGAATGTTTATTTTCACACAATGATAAATGGAAAGGAATTCTTACACTGTTATGTATTTCAGTCCAAGAGAAGATCTATTTCACGTTCCTGAGTCAAAGTGCAGAAATCTGATGTATCTGCAAATACCAGGAAATAAAAAAAAGTGGTCCACAGCAATAATTTTGTTTTTCATTCTTATATTCCATTATGAATACTTCCAAAAGGATTTCCCCTCTGGATTTGCCTACCTGCTAGAGTTCAAACACCTCTTAAACAAAGTGGTAATAAAAAGCTTTAATAAGTGCAAGACTTGCTGAGTGAGGAATCATTAGTGTAGAGGTGCAGAAAAACACACTTTTCTTATTTGTAGAAAAGTGTTAGGAAAGCAGAGTGTAGAAATAAGAGTCATCAAAATGCAAATATAATAAGCCATTTAAATAAGCAAACGTCACACTAATATTGTGCACTAAATCTTCTTTTCCCTAGCCTCCCTCAAAGTAGAGATTTCATTTCTTCTTCTATCTTAATAGACATTCTTATTTACTTTAGAATCTGTTAAAATGCTTCTGCCTTAGCAAGGTCCCTATGTGAATAAATTGCAGAGTTTGATCTTCTAACTCTGATAATTTCTTATTTATTTTACAGATATCTCTTAAAGGGGGCAGGGATTGTATTCTTGCTATTGGCCTTCTTAACAGACACCTATCTTACAGAGTCTTGAGGAAAAGAAAAGCATGACACTTGAAATTAAACAGTTTAAGAAAAGTGATTTTTACTAGTTCCACCGGGTCAGAGGTTAAGAAATATAATTAACATGATAGCTCTAAATCTTTCTGGATATAATAAAATAAAATGAAACAAAATTTTTAAATCAAATAAATAACAGTATTTTCCACCTTCATAATCTCAGTTAACTTTTCATTTCATTTAAATGGTTGGTGCACAGAAAATGATGCTTAAATAATAACCCACATAGTTCAGTTCAGTTCAGTCGCTTAGTTGTGTCCAACTCTTTGCGACCCCATGAATTGTAGCATGCCAGGCCTCCCTGTCCATCACCAACTCCCGGAGTCCACCCAAACCCATGTCCATCGAGTCGGTGATGCCATCCAACCATCTTATCCTCTGTTGTCCCCTCCTCCTGCCCTCAATCTTTCCCAGCATCAGGGTCTTTTCAAATGAGTCAGTTCTTCGCATCAGGTGGCCAAAGATATATAACCCACATAGCTGACTATCAAAATAAAGAGAGATCACTGCTCCTATTGGAGAAGGAAATGGCAACCCACTCCAGTATTCTTGCCTGGAGAATCCCATGGACAGAGGAACCTGGTGGGCTACAGTCCATGGGGTCACAAGAGTCAGACATGAGTTAGCGGCTAAACCACCACCATTGCTCCTATTAGAGCAAGGGATAGTGAGATTTGAGAGTAAACAGTGAAGTTAAAAAAAGCTTGAAAGATGTTTTAAAAGATACTTGCCACTGAGATACAGATCTGGTTGTGTGTATTAGGAGTTACTTTATAAAAAGTCCTGAGGTAGAAACACATATCTGAGAAGAAATTATTTTTTATAGATATAATTCATGGAAATACATAATTTTTTCTTAGGCCTGAATGGTAACTTCTTACTGGAAATTTCCAACAAGGTACAGAAAGGTTTCACTCTTCCTTTTTGTAGGTAAAATGATAGAGAGAGATGGACTAGAAAGGTAGATTGATGTTTGAAAGTGACACACTTCTCAATTGCTATTATTTTAAGATAATATTTATGTCCCCTCTCATTTGATTAGGATATAAAATTATGAATGCCAAAGTTATGAATCGGATTCCTATGTAATTTTTATTTATTTACTTTTCTTAGTCATTGATTATTATGCAAAGCATTTTTTAATTCTCAGAATAATTCTCTGATATAGGTATTACAATTATTTTTTCCAATTTATGGAAGGAAAATACTCAGATTAGTAACATTTTGAAATTTGAATTATGTTTTAAAATTACTCAATGAAAGAGCTAGAATATGAAACTATGCTGTTCAGTATGAACCTATGTCAGAGAAGGCGATGGCAACCCACTCCAATATACTTGCCTGGCAGATCCCATGGACGGAGGAGCCTGATAGGCTGCAGTCCATGGGGTTGCTCAGAGTCAGACACGACTGAACAACTTCATTTTCACTTCTCACTTTCAAGCATTGGAGAAGGAAATAGCAACCCACTCCAGTGTTCTTTCCTGGAGAATCCCAGGGATGGGGGAGCCTGGTAGGCTGCCATCTATGGGGTCACACAGAGTCGGGCATGACTGAAACGACTTAGCAGCAGCAGCAGCATAAACCTATGTTGTCCAATGTGATATCCAACCTCTTGACTAGAACTATACAGCTACTGCTACCAAAAACAAATCTAAAAAACAAGAAAATTTTAATAGTGCTATAAAATTTAGAACTAGGGTAAATTAAACTATAAAGTATTAAAAATTAATAAAACATGTTGGTGGCTATATTTTCTAGCAATTCAACTGACAATAAAAGAGATGAAAAACATTGGTTTAAAAAAGATAGTGGCTTAAAGAAGACAGCAATTTTTATTTATTTTTCTCTGGTACAATAAGTGTAAGTGTAGACAGTCCAGCACTAATAAGAAGGCTCTCCTGGCTGACCTCATAAATGTTCTGAATGCCTTCAGTCTTTTGTCTCTCTATCATGCCTGATGCCTGGATTTTATATTCAATCTGTGGTTTCAATATGGAAGCTCAAACAATTACATCCATGTTCCAAGTAAGAAGGATTAAAACCAAAAAGGAAATAGATGGACTAAAGCTACCTGTCAGTTAAGCCATATATCTTTAAAAGGAGTTATCTAGGAAGTCCCTATTAAAACCTTAACCAGTATCACACAAATAAGAAGTTGGTCACATGGCCTCCTCTGTGTATAATGATAGGAGTCAAATGAAATTTTTCAGGGGGGCATGTTTTTTATTCACTAGTACCAAAAAAGTGTGTTGGTGAAGAAGACTGAATGCCTGTCTTGTAAATAATCAACAGAATCTTTCTAACTTTAAAAATTATTTGTAAATATGTATACATATTTAAAAACTATATGTAAATATATGTGTGTGTATATATATATATATAAAACTGTGTATTTGTATGTTTCAAGTCATTTTTTTCCTCCTTAGGTAAGACTGAACAAATTATGTATTTCCTTGTATTTTAAATATAGTGTAAAGAATGAATTATAAGGAAATCTAAATTCTTATAAAAGAAAAATTCTGTAAAGACTATCCTACATTCAGAAAAAGGCAACTTTCCTCAGGATTCACCAATTCTTGATTTCTCCAGCAGGATCCTGTTCTGAAACTGTCTGGGAAATCAGGAGGACATAGCTGAGTGATGGCCAATTCAATGTGGGATCACAGAGAAAAGGACACATTAGCTTTTTAATTTTATTATTATTGTTATCATATTTTAAAAACTCACTCAGGGAGCACTAAATTTGAATATAATAAATACACTCAATTTATAGTAGTCAACACATATACATTCTGTCTTTGACTTAATAAATTGTCACTGTAATTATTTTGATGCACAAATGTTAACCACCTCATGCCTCTTCTGGTTCTTTTGTTTGGGAAGAAGTTAACTTTGGATAGCTTAAGTAAACAGAATAACTTATGAGAAAATTATGAGCATAAATGAAGGCAAAGATGAGTGGAAAAGTTTGAGAAGTACTGAAATCAGGACAAGTTCACAGAACTGAGGAACATGACTTTAAGACGATATCAGCCCCCAAATCTCCAGTTTTTGTTATTATTATTGGAAGATAGTTGAATTGTATGTGTGTGGGCACGTGTGCGTGTGCCCTGGGTCACTCAGTCATGTCTGATTATTTTGAGACTTCCTATACTAAAGCCCACCATGCTTTTCTGTCCATGGCATTTCCCAGGCAAGAATACTGGAATGAGTTGCTATTTCCTCTTCCAGGGGATCTTCCTGACCCAGAGATTGAACCCACATCTCCTGTGTCTCCTGTAGAGGCAGGCAGATTATTTACAACTGATCCACCTAGGAAGACCCTATAGTTGACATACAATGTATTAGTTTTATGTGTTCAGCAAGTGGTTCATAAGTTTGGGTAACCGGGAGTTGGTGATGGACAGGGAGGCCTGGCATCCTGTGATTCATGGGGTTGCAGAGTCGGACACGCCTGAGTGACTGAACTGAACTGAAGGTGGTTCAACTACACATATATATCTCTCTATATATCTATATATGTATATGTGTATATATTAGTTTCCCTGGTGGCTCAGTGGTAAAAAATATCTGCCTACTAATGCAGGAGACACAGATTTGACCCTTGGGTCAGACAAATCCCCTGGAGAAAGAAATGGCAACCTACTCTGTTACCCTTGCCTGGGAAATCCCATGAATGGAGGAGCTTGGCAGGTTACAGAAGATGGGTTCGCAAAAGAGTCAGACATGAATTGGTGACTAAACAGCAACTATATGTATATATAGTATACATTCTGTATATATATATATATAGTATATATATAAACATTTTGTGTATATATATATATCTATATATGTATGTATATACATATGTATGTGTGTATATATATATATATACATTCTGTTTTATTTTACATTCTCTTCCATTATAGGCTATTAAAAAATATTGAGTATAAGTCCCTGTGCTATCCAGTAGTTTCTTATTGGTTATCTATTTTATATATAGTAGTGTGCATATTTTAACTCCAAACTCCTAATTTATCCTCCAAATTTGGTAACCATAAGTTTGTTTTCTATGTCTGTGAGTCTCTTTCTGTTTTGTAAGTAAGTTCATTTGTACCTTTTTTTTTTTAAGATTCCACATGCAAGTGCTATCATATGATGTTTGTCTTTCTCTGGCTTACTTCACTTCATATGATAATCTCTAGAAAATTTCAGTTCCAGGAAGACAGAAGCCAATTAGCTTATTGAGCATCACTCCTTGATATGGATAATCACTTGGACTGGCAAAAAGACCAGACCATGACCCATGGAAGACAGATGGTTTTCCAATACAAATTCACTCACTTTTATCCAAAGTGGCAAAAATGACTCATGTGGAGTGTAGCTTCTTAAGATTTTTGTCTTTCTCTTAAGTAGCATAGTGAGTTTTCAGTGACTCAAAAGTGTGAATATTGGGAATTTTTGGAAACACAAAATAATAATTAGGTGCATTGTAAAAGAATAGGTTGTCCTTACAACTTCCTTTAATGTTTAAATGCCAGGTGCTGTGGAAACTTTTTATTTGTTTTATTATATCAAGACGAAGGTCACATTTTAATGACCACTGATGTCACCCTGTTTTTCTCTTCACTGCTTGTATATTTTCATGCACGTTGGCCAAAAATGAAAAGCACTTCCCTTCTATTTCCTACAGGATCCCATACAACACAACAGTGGCAAAGGACTCAAGTGACTTTTTCCTACTGTGAATCTGGCAACCGAAACTTTCATCTCAAGCAATTGCAATCCAAATTGTTTTTTGATCCACAGATACATTTGTTTTCCTATTTTATTCTTGCTATTGCTTTTGTTTCTCCTCAAACACACAAATATAATACAGGTTTTTAAATTCACCTCTGAAAAGAAAGCACATATGCCTATTGCATACACTGGGTGAAAATTCATATTTACAAGTTAGCATTTTTATTTGTAGGAATGATAGGCAGAAACCAACATTAACCTTTTCATTTCTTCATGTTTGTCTTATTTTATTTCTGTACACCTAAACTGATGCATTCAAGTGCATTTCTGATGTTTTCAACCATTTCAGACAAGTATTTCATAGATGAAGTTCTGATAACTTCAATCATCCACTATTACAAATTTTATGAAAATCACAAGGAAAATCTGAAAGTTAACGTTCAGTGATTTAACTCTGTTGATAGAAAGCTCTAGTGGTTGACCTTGGACCTGGAACATGTTTAAAAAAGTGACTATTAAGAAATTAAATTAAGGAGATGTATGAAATGTATTCATGTGTAAAGACACAGATGATCAGGGCCTGAAATATATTTATCAACATATTTGATAATTTATATCTTTGCTATCATCTTATATCTTTTTTTGTCAGAAAGTTAATTCCACTAATTTGAGTGCTGTAGGTCCTTTTAGGATGATAATCAAGAGGTCCTCTGGATGTATATATCCCAATCACTTATAATCCAAATTATAAAGTTACCAGATAAATGAGATGGCTTGAAATATCTGCTAAATATTTTTGCTAAAATCCTTTCTGGATTGTCTTTCCCAAAAAACTTTTAATTAATTATCAATATAATATCTTTTTTGGATATCAAAAATACAAACAGTAATTATTTCATGGTCTACAGATAGATGATTAGGCAAAACAAGATTAAACCTAAACAAACATGGTTAGCTGGCTCACAATTTGACTGAGGTCATGAGCCCAAACCATTTTCTAAGACATTATTATCAATAGTACTTTAAAAATAAAGACAAAATTTTTCACAAAATGTCATAATTTACATGCACGGTAACACAATAATACTGAATATAGGTGCCATACTTCCTTAGTGGTAGAAAGCAAGATTTGCTCATAAATTCATTTATTGAACTCATGGGTTTTGAGAAGCTGCAAAGAAGTGCTAGTGTGCAGACTATGGCCCAAGGGATTTTTGTAGAAACTACTCTAAGCAGAGGGCAGTGATGGGGTAATGACATAAATATTTGCAAGTGGTAATGTAAATGATGTGTCCTATTCAGGCTAGTTGCTAACTACATTATTGTTACACATTTAGTCTGGAGGAACAAGTTGTGAAGAAGTAAAATCATACCTACTCCCTGAGCTGGACTTGCTTCTGAAGAACTACTCTTGTCCTTTATCCTCTTACCCAATTTGCCTAAGATTCAGTATTAACTGTTGACTGTTTCCATAATATGCCATTGAAAGCTGTGTGTGTGTGTGTGTGTGTGTGTGTGTATGTGTTTGGGGTGTGCTTATGAGTGTTTACATTTAAAGCCTGTGTAAAGACTCCCTAATCCAGAGTCAGCAGAAGCACATTTTACTTTTGTCAGAAGTGGTTCAGGACCTTGATGAGCATGTTGAAAACTGTGTGGATAGAGAAGCTCCCTGTGTAGATTAATTCAGTGCACAGCTGGGGCTGGGATGGCAAGCCCATTCTAGGGAATGAAGAATGGCCGATCAGGGGTGGAGCTGTCCGCCTCCCTCTCCACAATATACTAATCCTCAATTTGGCACTGCTTTAAAAGAAAAGAAATCTAAATTGAGGCCAGCTGATTTCTTACTGAATCAGCCAGCTGGATGTGGAGCCAATTTCCGCAGCTTCCACGCTGTGGTAGCCAGGAAATATTTTAATTGAAAGAACTCTATGTTGACAAATACCGAACACAGCCTATTTATAACTTTTAACCAATATTTATGGAATTCCCTGATTTAATAACATTTCCCTTTAAACTCAATTAAAAAATATAAAAAATGTGAGGGCAGAACCAGAGCTAAATAATGTGGAAGGATAATAAGTAAAATCAGAGAAGAGGCAAAGGAAAGAATAGCTAGTAAATGTTGTACACAAATCAATAGGCATATGTAACTGAGGCCAATGATATACATAGGTATGTAAATATGTATTCATATACACTCAGTAAAAATAGTGTCAAGTTGTAATTAAAATATAACTTATAAAACAATGTAAAATAAGTGATGCTATGATTTTTAACACATACAGTCATATGAGGTATGTCTTTATTATATATATATATTAGGAAGGGGATTTTATTTTTCTATACAATCAAAAAAACTTGGCTTTCTCATTTCCTTTTGAAGAGGAACCAACTTGAACTTAAATAATTTCAAAACAAATACAAAATGCAATATAAAATTTCTCTATTTTTTTAACAGTGATTGGAAAGTGCCAACCTTGATTATAAGGATGATATCATATTATAATTTAAAAAATGTTTCCTCCATTATTAAAAATTGTGTAGGAGTTTATTTGCCCTGTTCCATGGTTAAAGCTACTTAGTTCTGGCAGTTGTTTTTTCATCAATATTTCTTAATGTTTAAAAGCAATGTTTTGCTTTTAGCTGCTACTTCATCTTTATGTAAATCTATTTTATTTTAAAAAAACTTTTTATAATTCTCAAAGTGATGCACATGATAATCTTATTTTTTCTTATAATTGGAAATACTATCATATACTTTTACTTAGTCAAAGAGGAGTGAGCATTTGGACAATAAATATGGTTTGGAACAGTGTTCTTTCTGTATTGAAATGGCAGCAAACCCCAAAGTTGATGATTTCTGTTGTTCCAGATACCTGTAAATCGAAATCAACACAATGATATGGAATGTTGGGAAGATGGTATTACTAATTCACCTGGTTGGGAAAGCTACTGTTATTATTATTATTATTTCTCCATTACTGTTACTGATGGAGTATTATCAAGTGTGGCTGTGCTGGTAGCTGTGGTATGTTGTAAGGCAGCTCTCCCTAGTGGACACTTTGCTATAACCATGCTCAGTCTATGCCTCAAGAGTGAAGAACATCCCCATGAAATTTTGAGTATAGATCTATCTATCTATGTATCTATAAAGATAGATTTCAAACATGTTAGGTATAGTGTATATACATTTAAGAATATCATCTCAAATGATAAATTAATTTGAGGATGGAGATATTAAAATCCAATGTCATTAATCTCTCAAAGTAGGCAAAATATTTTGAGCACTGTCACCCTTCAAAATAGTTATTATTTATGAAAGTAAATAGTAAGTGGTGATAAGAGAAATATTTGAGTTCATTCATGGGAGAGATAAGAGAAATATTTGAGTTCATAGAATCTGGAATAAAAGCATTCACAAATAAAACCCAAGTGTAAATTTTTTAAAAAAGAACTTGGCAGAAAACTATTCAGAATTATTTAATCATAGAGGAATGTGCCTGCCATAGAATTTCATCAGTAATCATAGTGGGGAGATAGATGCACCTCATTACTCACTTTCCATTTTTATGAAAGGTTCATCCACATGTGCAATGATGCATTTAAAGGTTTACACCCTCTCTGGAAAAAAAAAAAAGGCATTTTGCATTTAAATTGCCCTTCCTATTCCTAAAGCAGCTCTAAGGAGAAAAGTATGAACCTTAAAATAATATGTAATAAAAATAGTTAGTACAATGTTGAACATAGTTTGAAACAGTATAATATATTTTGATTTCACATAATTCATTTTGTTATGCTGTTTACTTTTCATTCTATGAGGTCATGAGGTAATAATTATAAGGGAAACAATCTCTTCTATAGAACTCAAGGCAAAGTGATGGTTACTGGTGTGGTCTGTGGGTTCCAGTCTGCCAGTGAAAGTGTGAAAGTGTTAGTTACTCAGATAGATCCAACTCCTTGCAACCTCATGGACTATATAGCCCACTGGTCTCCTCTGTCCATGGGATTCTCCAGACAAGAATACTGGAGTGGGTAGCCATTCTCTTCTCCAGGATCTTCCCAACCTAGAGATAGAACCTGGGTCTCCCACACTGTGGGCAGATTCTTTACCATGTGAGCCACCAGGGAAGCCCACAGTCTTCTAGAGAGAAACCTAGTTACACACATAGTCTATGCTCACTGCTTCATCCTCACCTATTCTCATTTAGAAGATAAGGAGAAATTAAAAAAACATAAAAAATATCACTCTATGTGTTATCCTTGATAATTCCATTCCTGGAATACCTTAATCATTTTTTCTGAGGAGGCATAGTTACAGCAGTTATAGGCTTTGTTCCCATCTCATCATCAAGGGAAGTAGTAGAGTTAATATTATTTTGGGGGAGTAGCAGTCTACATGAGCTCCAGGGATGATCAAATAATACTTGAATAGTAGTCCGTATGTGCTTCTTGCCGAGGTGACAGTCTAAATATATGACTATATTAATACTACCTAGGGAAAGAAAATATTCCATTTCCAAATCTGCCTCTGCATTTATGTAGATTTTTTTTTTAGATCTCTGCTTCAATTAAAGAACAGATTAGAAGAATAGGGGTCACCATTAAAGCTGTAGCCTCTCATTCAAAGTAATACAGGAGCCTCAAATTAGCTAATTATTAAAAAACACCAGGAAACATAAAATTGATACTGTAATAAATGCTCATTTTTGTACTTAAAGTCCTGGGCTAGCTAATTTTTACTAAGAGAGAAAATGAGGAGTCCAAGCATAGTGCACAGATAGGTTGGGAGGGGAGAGAGAAAGTTTTGAAAGAGGGGTATGCTGAACTCAGTTGTGGCTGTGGCTTAGCTAAAACTGAAACCCTCCAAGACGTCTGAGGTTGTAATTCTGATATGCAGAAGCCGAAAGAAAAACAGAAGATTCATATTATTGACCTAGAAGGACTAAGTGACTGATGTGATAACATTCTCTGGAAAGGTTTGTTTTCTTCCTATATCTACATGGGTAATAAGAGCAAACTTTGCATAACAGCTGAGGGAAAACAGCACGTGTTACAGGCAGGAGCAGGAAAAGATAGATGCACGAGAGACACCTAGATAAATAGTTGTCACCATCCTTGTAAAGAAGACTTACATCCCCATTGTGTTTCTATATTGAACTTTTAGAGATCAAATCAACATTAAAAAGGAAAATATCATGAGATGGGCTTGGACGCCTCACTTGCGCTTATTTAGGATGATGTTTCAGTTCAGTTCAGTCACTCAGTCGTGTCCAACTCTTTGCAACCCCGTGAATCACAGCACTCCAGGCCTCCCTGTCCATCACCAACTCCCAGAGTTCACTCAGACTCATGTCCATCGAGTCAGTGATGCCATCCAGCCATCTCATCCTCTGTCGTCCCCTTCTTCTCCTGCCCCCAATCCCTCCCAGCATCAGAGTCTTTTCCAATGAGTCAACTCTTTGCATGAGGTGCCCAAAGTATTGGAGTTTCAGCTTCAGCATCAGTCCTTCCAAAGAAATCCCAGGGCTGATCTCCTTCAGAATTGACTGGTTGGATCTCCTTGCAGTCCAAGGGACTCTCAAGAGTCTTCTCCAACACCACAGTTCAAAAGCATCAATTCTTCGGCACTCAGCTTTCTTCACAGTCCAATTCTCACATCCATACATGACCACTGGAAAAACCATAGCCTTGACTAGATGGACCTTTGTTGACAAAGTAATGTCTCTGCTTTTGAATATGCTATCTAGGTTGGTCATAACTTTCCTTCCAAGGAGTAAGCTTCTTTTAATTTCATGGCTGCAATCACCATCTGCAGTGATTTTGGGTCCCCCCAAAATTAAATCTGACACTATTTCCACTGTTTCCCCATCTATTTCCCATGAAGTGATGGGACCAGATGCCATGATCTTCATTTTCTGAATGTTGAGCTTTAAGCCAACTTTTTCACTCTCCTCTTTCACTTTCATCAAGAGGCTTTTTAGTTCCTCCTCACTTTCTGCCATAAGGGTGGTGTCATCTGCATATCTGAGGTTATTGATATTTCTCCCGGCAATTTTGATTCCAGCTTGTGCTTCTTCCAGTCCAGAGTTTCTCAGGATGTCCTCTGCATATATGTTAAATAAGCAGGATGACAATGTACAGCCTTGACGTACTCCTTTTCATATTTAGAACCAGTCTGTTATTCCATGTCCAGTTCTAACTGTTGCTTCCTGACCTGCATATAGGTTTCTCAAGAGGCAGGTCAGGTGGTCTGGTATTCCCATCTCTTTCAGAATTTTCCACAGTTTATTGTGATCCACACAGTCAAAGACTTTCGCATAGTCATAAAGCAGAAACAGATGTTTTTCTGGAGCTCTCTTGCTTTTTCGATGATCCAGTGGATGTTGGCAATTTGATCTCTGGTTCCTCTGCCTTTTCTAAAACCAGCTTGAACATCTGGAAGTTCATGGTTCACGTATTGCTGAAGCCTGGCTTGGAGAATGTTGAGCATCACTTTACTAGCATGTGAGAAGAGCGCAATTCTCAGTAGTTTGAGCATTCTTTGGCATTGCCTTTCTTTTGGATTGGAATGAAAACTGACCTTTTCCAGTCCTGTGGCCAGTGCTGAGTTTTCCAAATTTGCTGGCATATTGAGTGCAGCACTTTCACAGCATCATCTTTCAGGATTTGAAATAGTTCAACTGGAATTCCATCACCTCCGCTAGCTTTGTTCATAGTAATGCTTTCTAAGGCCCACTTCACTTCACATTCCAGGATGTCTGGCTCTACGTGAGTGATCACACCATCGTGATTAACTTGCTCCCATTATATTTAATTTCTTTTATCAATGCATTTTTCCTGATTGAATTTTTAATTGTTTTAAATATAATAAGCAAAGCAACAACTGAACTTCATTGTATATTCATTATATGTGCCAATTTGTTGTTTTTATTGGTATTGTCATAAAATTTAGGATTATTGAACAGTTTCTAGATATTACATTTTCTAGCTAAATTCATACATTTGTCCCACTGTCTATAAAGTTATATGATTTTAAATCTAAGAATATAGCCTATATTCAAATTGGCTACCTCTCTGACTATGGCTATACTCATCACATTTCATATATGTTTTATAACTTGTTGTCTAAATGTCATTTAAGTTTATCATTTCATTAAATTATGTGTTACAACTACTTCCATTCCAAGTGCTAGATTTAGTAGCAATTTCTGCATATCCAGGTTAGTGTGATTCAGAGAAATTATACCATTTTTCTGTTTTCAGAAATTTATATTGTATTATATTTATATAATACTATTTACATCAGTAGGCACATGATAATTTTCAGTAATACTGACATTATGTGGGTCCAGTTATCTGTTCTAAATATGGCAGGTGTAGAACTAAAGCTTCATTCACCCACAAAGGAATAACTCTTGTTCTCATAAACTGTCTTCACCATAAACTATGTTGTTACTTTTGACTCCCATGAAAAACCCCTTGGTGTTTCCTGAATCAATTGTATCCTTTTTCAAACAATGGGAAGCAAAGTGTTATTATATAAGGCAGTGTATCCAAATGATGGCAAATGCTTATAAGTATTACTAAATATAGGAACTTCTGAATGATAATAAAAAAATACATCTTACCAATTTTGTAAGTAAGCATTATTTTTAGATATGAATATAAGTTTTCATCTGACAGTATTCCAAGATAATATAGTGCTTCTATTTCACGTATTTGTTAAAAATGTTGAAATCTTTCAGTACTATTGCAAGAAAATTGAGAGAAAATCTAAATTGCTCTCTGCGGAATTAATAATTCTATAGAATTATTGAATGAATAATTTTGTTTTGGCTATTAGTGACACTGGCGCTTTAAAGGCCAATAACACATAATCAGCCATTCCCTGACCATTCAAACAGAAATCTAAGGATGTTTTCAGTTCAATAGTTGCATCGCAATGTGAAATGGGGTGTATCAACAGAAATAACCCTTTTCATTTTATCTAATCCCAGGAAATAAAAGCTTTAGCTAATAATAACCCATCCTTACATTAGAAATGTAATTTTAGTAATGGAAAAATCTGAAATAGTTGACCACATACCATTCATTGTGGAAGTTCAAGAATAGACTTGAAGTGTCAGACTAGTAGATATGAAGATTTATATGCAGGTACTCTTCCTGTGAAAAGAAAACAACAATGGAAAGCTTCCAGTATACCTCCTTTAAAATCTTAGCATTGGTGTTAGAGTCAGAAATATCAAGCGTACAAAATCAAACTTGATTTCTTCTATTTAATATCTTTAAACACTTTATGTGAAATTTATATTCAAAACTAGGCAAACCAAACTGTATTAAAACAAACTTCAGTATAAGAACATAACTACTATGTAAACTGAGAAAACAAATTTGCTGAGAAAGCAAAAATATCTTCCATCTCATTCACAAAAGGCTCATAGGTTAGTCCACTGAATAGTAAAAATATTTATATTAAGATTTATATATAAGTATCATCTTAATAGTTTATATGATTATATACATTTTAGCAATTGATGTATGTCACTGGAAAATATATATCTACGTATGTGGTCCATATTAAATAATGTTATATACAGTTGGAAACTAGATGAGTATAGTTTTAACCTGTAGTTTTATATATATATATATATATATATATATATATATATATAAAGTTGTTTAATATGGACCACATATATACTATATATATATATATACATATATATATAAAATCACAGGTTAATATACTCATCTAGTTTCCAAAAAGCAGACAGTCAATACAAGTATGTAGAGTAGTAGAAGTGTTTTATCAAGGATTTTCACTTTAAAATGAATGTCATAGTTTAAAATTTTATAACACTAATCCAAGTTAATATCAAAAAGGTGAATAATTAAGAAACCATGTACAGTTTAGTCGCTTTTCCACAGTCTGTTTTTTTCTTTTTTTCAAAGAATTCCTTCTTGCCAAGGCATTGGCCTTTACATTAAAAATTTTGTTTTCTTCCAAAAAATGCTTTTAGCATTTATGAAAATATCCTCAAATAATATGGTTTAGTTTTATCTGTTCTCAGAACTTGTAAAAGTGGGATCACATTGTAATTATCTTTTGTGTCTTGATTGTCCTTTTCAAAATTTCATTTGTAAGAGTCATCAATGTTGTTGGTGTAGTTCTAGCTGATCCATTTACATTGCTATTGTAGCACAATTTACTTAACCATTCTGCAACTGATGGCCATGTAACTTATTTCCAGTTTCGAAGACAATTAGAAACAATTCTTCTTTGAATATTCTTTTACCTATATCTCAGGATATGTAAGATGTATTTATTATGATTCTATATTTGGAAGCACAATGATTTGATCAATCATAGCATGCACATTTTTTCAATATTATGAAATATTTCACACAGAATTTAAAGTGTTTATTATAATTTGACTTCTCACTAGCAGTGAATTCCTTTTTTTTTTAATTTTATTTTATTTTTAAACTTTACATAATTGTATTAGTTTTGCCAAATATCAAAATGAATCCGCCACAGGTATACATGTGTTCCCCATCCTGAACTGAATTCCTAATGTTAACAAAAAGTTTAACAAATGTATAACCTGTGTAGGTTGAACCTCTTCTGTGTATAAACTCTTGTTATTACCCCACGAAGTTCCCTCCTGCCTCTTTCCAACAAATATTTACCTATATTCCCATACAGGCATATATTGCTGTGATTTTTTTTGCCAAAAATTAGTTGTATCTGCTCTAGAAATTCATATATGTGGAATTCTGTGGTATATATTGTTTTATGTAAAGATTCTTTTTCCTTTACTTGGCATATCATTTGGAGATTCACCTAAACTATTGTGTGTATTTGATTTTTTTTATTACTAGGTGATATTCCATCATGTGAATATACAAATATTTATATTTGGTTATTCATTCTCTTCCCAATGGGTATCAGGGCTCTTTTCAATTTTGAGGCATTTGAATATAGTTGCTATGAACATTCTTTGTCAAGATTATTATTATTATTTTTTTTTTGGCTCGTTTGCTTTTATATGTGTAGCATTAAATTTTCTTAGAAACCTAGGAGTGGAATTTTGGGGCTATAATGAGTATATATTTATTTTTTACAAAAGAACTACAGATCATTTTGCATAGTGCTAGTTCCTCTTTATTCTTATTAGCAATGTATGAAAATTTGCACTACTCCATGTTCTTTTCAGAATTTGGTGTTGTCAATCTTAATTTTATCTATTCTTATTGGCATGTTGTGGTAACTCATAGTTTAAATTTGCAATTCCCTGATGACTAATTATTTGACTATTTCTTCATGCAATTTTTGGATATTGTACATTTCATTTTCTGAAGAGTTTATTCAAGTGTTTTATCCATTTTTTTTTGAAAATGATTTCAAAGTTAGCAATGAAAGGCTATATGTCTAAAATGGTAAATGATAAGACAGGCAAAATTATTCCATTCTCTTAGAAGTTATAAGAGAGGAGGTGAAATAAATCTAGCTCAAAGGTGACATCATGAGCATTAGTAATGTTCTTTTTTTTTTGATATGGTTGCTTACTTCATGAGCATATAAAAGTTTGTGATAGTTCAAAAATTGTGCAATTATATTTTCACTTTCCATAAGTAGAATATACACATGTATATCTATATTCTAAATTAGAAAAGTTGCATGTATTAGAAGAAACAAAAGAGAAATGTGGATTACAATTAGGAAGTTCTTGTAGTAATCAAGAAATAAATGATTTCATGTAGACCCAAGATGATAGGAAATGTGATGAGAAGAAATGAATGACTTGTACTATTCTTTGAAAGTAAAATTTATAGGACTTGATGGCAGAATTGGGAAAAAGAGTATTGTCTCAATTGTAATGCAGGTTTTGTATGACATGTTACATGACAGTTTTTGAGACTATTATGTAAAGAACACACTTTTGGACTCAGTGCGAGAAAGTGAGGGTGGGATGATTTGAGAGAATAGCACTGAAGCATGTACATTTAGTGTTTAAAATAAATAACTAGTGCAAATTAAATGTATGAAGCAGGGCACCCAAAGCTGATGCTATGGGACAACCCAGAAGGATAGGGTAAGGAGGGACGTGGGAGGGGTTCAGGATGGAGGGAACACATGTATAACCATGGCTGATTCATGTTATGTATGGAAATAACCATACATGAATCAAGGTAAATTGGAAGTGGTCAAACAGGAGATGGCAAGAGTGAACACTGACATTTTAGGAATCAGTGAACTAAAACAGATTGGAATGGGCAAATTTAATTCAGATGATCATTAATCTACTACTGTGGGCAAGAATGCCTAAGGAGAAATGGAGTAGTTCTCTTCATCAACAAAGAGTCCAAAATGCAGTAATTGGGTGCAGTCTCAAAATGACAGAATGATCTCTGTTTCCAAGGCAAACCATTCAATATCATGGTAATCCAAGTCTATGCCCCAACCACTAATGCCAAAATAGCTAAAATTGAACAGTTCTATGAAAACCTACAAGACCTTTTAGATCTAACACACACACACAAAAAAAGTCTTTTTCATCATGGGGAATGGAATGCAAAAGTAGGAAGTCAAGGGATACCTGGAGTAACAGGAAGTTTGGCTGTGAAGTACAAAATGAAACAGGGCAAAGACTAACAGAGTTTTGCCAAGAGGACGCACTGGTCATAGCAAACACCCTCTTCCAACAACACAAGAGATGACTCTGCACATGGACATCACCAGATGGTCAATACCAAAATCAGATTGATTGATGAAATTCTTTGCAGCCAAAGATGGAGAAGCTTGGTACAGTCAGCAAAAACAAGACAGGGAGCTGACTGTGGCTCAGATCATGAACTCCTTATTGCCAAATTCAGACTTAAGTTGAAGAAAGTAGGGAAAATCACTAGAGCATTCAGGTATGACCTAAATCAAATCCCTTACAACTATACAGTGGAAGTGAAAAATAAATTCAAGGCATTAGATCTGATAGATAGAGTGCCTGAAGAACTATGGATGGAGGTATGTAACATTGTACAGGAGGCAGTGATCAAAACCATCCTCAAGAAGAGGAAATGCAAAAAGGCAAAATGGTTGTCTCAGAAGACCTTAAAAATAGCTTAGAAAAGAAGAGAAGCAAAAGGCAAAGGAGAAAAGGTGAGATGTATCCATCTGAATGCAGAGTTCCAAAGAATAGCAAGGAGAGATAAGAATGCCTTCCTCAGTGATGAATGCAAAAAAATAGAGGAAAACAATAGAATGAGAAAGACTAGAGATTTCTGCAAGAAAATTAAAGATACCAAGGGAACATTTCATGTAAAGATGGGCACAAAAAGGACCGAAATGGTATGGACCTAAAAAGAGCAGAAGGTATTAAGAAGAGGTGCAAGAATACACAGAAGAACTATACAGAAAAGATCTTTATCACCCAGATAACCACAATGGTGTTATCACTCACCTACAGCCAGACATCCTGGAATGCAAAGTCAAGTGGGCCTTAGGAAACATCACTATGAACAAAGCTAGTGGAGGTGATGGAATTCCAGTTGAGTGATTTCAAATCCTAAAAGATGATGCTGTGAAAGTGCTGCACTCAATATGCTAGCAAATTTGGAAAACTCAGCAGTGGCCACAGGACTGGAAATAGTCTGTTTTCATTCCAATCCCAAGAAAGGCAATACCAAAAAAATGTTCAAATTACCTCACATTTTCACTCATCTTACACGCTAGCTCAAAGTAATGTTCAAAATTCTCCAAGCTAGGCTTTAACATTATGTGAACTGAAAACTTTCAGATGGTCAAGCTAAATTTAGAAAAGGCAGAGAAACCAGAGATCAAATTGCCAAAGCCCACTGGATCATAGAAAAAACAAGAGAATTCAAGAAAAGCATCTACTTCTGCTTCATTGACTACACTGAAGCCTTTGACTGTATGGATCACGACAAACTGTGGAAAATTCTAAAAGATATGGGAATACCAGACCACTTTTCCTGCCTCCTGAGAAATCTGTATGCAGGTTACAAAAAAACAGTTAGAACTGGAAATAGAACAACCAACTGGTTCCAAATTGGAAAGGAGTTCGTCAAGGCTGTGTACTGTCACCTTGCTTATTTAACTTATATGCAGAGTACATCATGTGAAATGCTAGAGTGGATGAAGCAAAGGCTGGAATCATGATTGCCGACAAGTATCAATAACCTCATCTACACAGTAGACACCAATTGAAGAATTGGTGAGAGTCTTGATGAAAGTGAAAGAAGAGAGTGAAAAAGTTGGCTTAAAGCTCAACATTCAGAAAATGAAGATCATGGCATCTGGTCCCATCACTTCATGGGAACTAGATGGGGAGACAGTGGAAACAGTGTCAGACTTTATTTTTCTGGGCTCCAAAATCACTGCAGATGGTGACTGCAGCCATGAAATTAAAAGACGCTTACTCCTTGGAAGAAAAGTTATGACCAACCTAGATAGCATATTCAAAAGCAGAGACATTACTTTGCCAACAAAGGTCCGTCTAGTCAAGGCTATGGTTTTTCCTGTGGTCATGTATGGATGTGAGAGTTGGACTGTGAAGAAAGCTGAGTGCCGAAGAATTGATGCTTTTGAACTGTGGTGTTGGAGAAGACTCTTGAGAGTCCCTTGGACTGCAAGGAGATCCAACCAGTCCATTCTGAAGGAGATCAGTCCTGGGATTTCTTTGGAGGGAATGATGCTAAAGCTGAAACTCCAGTACTCTGGCCACCTCATGTGAAGAGTTGACTCATTGGAAAAGACTCTGAAGCTGGGAGGGATTGGAGGCAGGAGGAGAAGGGGACGACAGAGGATGATGGCTGGATGGCATCACTGACTCGATGGACATGAGTCTGAGTGAACTCCGGGAGTTGGTGAGGGACAGGGAGGCCTGGCATGCTGGGATTCATGGGGTTACAAAGAGTCGGACACGACTGAGTGACTGAACTGAACTGATGATCATATTTAACTATATGCAGAGTACATCATGAGAAACGCTGGACTGGAAGAAGCACAAGCTGGAATCAAGATTGCTAGGAGAAATACCAATAAACTCAGATATGCAGATGACACCAGCCTTATGGCAGAAAGTGAAGACGAACTAAAAAGCTTCTTGATGAAAGTGAAAGAGGAGAGTGAAAAAGTTGGCTTAAAGCTCAACATTCAGAAAACGAAGATCATGGCATCCGGTCCCGTCACTTCATGGGAAATAGATGGGGAAACAGTGGAAACAGTGTCAGACTTTATTTTTGGGGGCTCCAAAATCACTGCAGATGGTGACTGCAGCCATGAAATTAAAAGATGTTTACTCCTTGGAAGGAAAGTTATGACCAACCTAGATAGCATATTGAAAAGCAGAGATATTACTTTGCCAACAAAGGTTCGTCTAGTCAAGGCTATGGTTTTTTCAGTGGTCTTGTATGGATGTGAGAGTTGGACTGTGAAGAAAGCTGAGTGCCGAAGAATTGATGCTTTTGAACTGTGGTGTTGGAGAAGACTCTTGAGAGTCCCTTGGACTGCAAGGAGATCCAACCAGTCCATTATAAAGGAGATCAGTCCTGGGATTTCTTTGGAAGGACTGATGCTGAAGCTGAAACTCCAATACTTTGGGCACCTCATGCAAAGAGTTGACTCATTGGAAAAGACTCTGATGCTGGGAGGGATTGGGGGCAGGAGAAGAAGGGGACGACAGAGGATGAGATGGCTGGATGGCATCACCGACTCAATAGACATGAGTTTGAGTGAACTCCGGGAGTTGGTGATAGACAGGGAGGCCTGGTGTGCTGTGATTCACGGGGTTGCAAGGAGTCGGACACGACTGAGTGACTGAACTGAAATGAATTGATGATCAATTGATCTATGATTTGTATCTATGATCAATTGAGAAGCGTGATGAAGAGATATCAAATAATCAGCTTTATGTATTAATACAAAGTTCAAAAGGGGTGTTTAGTCTAGAAGTAAAATATTTTGAGTTATTCATGTGCAGATAATATACCAACATGGGAACTAATGAGGTTACTATGTAGTTCATGAAACTAAGAAGAAATAGAGTCATAAAATGTAATCTGTAATTTTAAGACAATAGGTAGAAGAAAATGAGCAATGGGGGAGAGTGGCAAAGGTATGGCAAGTGGTGAATGTAAGAAATCGCAGCTGAGGAAACTTCCTGATGGTCCAGTCCTTAGGACTTCACAATCTAACCAAGACATGAATTTATTGGGAATGAAGGGGAGATGAAGAAGAGAAAGTGTATATAGTGTAAAATTTGTTAGCGTTTGTAATAGAGGTAAAACAGTCATAAGAGCTTAATGTGTGATGCTTAAAAATAACATTTAAATGCTGGCAGGAAGGATTTTTCATAAGTTGAAATTATAGAAGAGTGAAAGGATAAAAATGAATATAATATTTGAAGAGACAGGATTCTGGCATTCAGAACAAATACAAAGGGTTGCCTTTGTTAGGAAAAGGTAAATTTCTTATATTTTTTTTTAAAAGAGGACAGAAAATTTGTTTAGTTGCAAGTGGCTTTGAATATTTTGGGAGGGTGAAAAGTTTCCATCTGATAGCTCTCAAATTAGAGAACGATGGAATGGGGGTAATGATGGATAGGGATGTGGTTTAAGAGAGTGCATACTGTATTGATTAGTCATAGTGGGAATAAATCCTTAGGAATAAATAGATGGAAGGAAAGCTAAGTCCCTTGAGATGATGAAGGCAAGGAGCTGAGAGATTAGTCAAATGGGAGAGCACTGAATCCTAACCACTAGGCCACCAGGGACAGTTCAGGGAAATGGATATTTATTTACCGTGGCCTTGGAAAATCTTCATAATAATACCAAGATTTGGGGAGAAAGATCACAGTCATCTTCAGTGAATTGGATGTGGATAACATAGTCCATAGATGATAACAGTGAAGAGGGGGAATTGTAAACAAGCCTAATAAGCTAAAATTCAAAAGAGGAGGAACTTTATTTTTTGTTTTTGTTCTTTAATTGAAGTGTAGTTAATTTACAATGTTGTGTTGGTATCTGGTGTAAGCAAAATGATTCATTTACACTTATTCTTTCTCGTATTTTTTTTTCATTGTAGGTTATTACAAGATCTTGAATATAAATCCCTGTGCTCTAGAGTAGAACCTTGTTGTTTATCTATTTTATATATAGAAGTTTGTATCTGCTAATCCCAGACTCCTTAAAGTATCCTTCCCTACCTCTTCCCTTTAGTAGCCATAAATTGGTTATCTATGTCTGTGAGTGTCTTTCTGTTTTGTAAATAAGTTCATTTGTATCCTTTTATAGATTTCATATATATGATATCATATAATATTTGTCTTTGCCTGACTTACTTCACTTAGTATGATAATCTCTAGGTTCATCCAAGCTGCTGCCAGGGTATGAAAGTGAAAGTCACTCAGTCCTGTTCAACTCTTTGTGACTCAAAGGACTATGCACTCCATGGAATTCTCCAGGCCAGAATACTGGAGTGGATAAGCCTTTCCCTTCTCCAGAGGATCTTCTCAGCCCAGGTCACCCCACACACACACATATACTGCATCTTCTTCATTCATCTGTTGATGGACATTTCATGTTCTGGCCATTGTAAATATTGGAGTACATGTATGATTTCAAACTAGAGTTTCTTGGGACATATGCTAGGATGGGATTTCAGAATCATATAGTAGTTCTATTTTTAGCTTTTGGGGGAACTTCCATACTGTTCTCCAATAGTGGCTGCATGAATTTACATTCCCACCAGCAGTGTAGGAGGGATACCTTTTCTCCACACCAAAAAAGTAGGAATATTCACATGGCTGAGGACATTTTATGACCTGGGACAATAAACAGAAAAAATGACACAATACCAAAGGTAAAGAAAAAAGTGCCTTTGAAGAAGCCTATAAGGAAGCAGTATTATTTCCACAAAGATGTGGTAGTGTTCAAAGAATTTCAAAGTGAGGAGGTGTAGGAAAAACACAGACCAGAGTTCAGGGAATGCAGTAACAGGGTGTGCTGTGCTATGTACTTAGTCGATGCTTTGTGACCCCAAGTATCCAACTTTTTGTGACCCCACAGACCCCTCCAGGTTCCTCTGTCCATGGGATTCTCCAGGCAAGAATACTGGAGCGGGTTGCCAAGCCCTCTTCCAGAGGATCTTCCCAACCCAGAAATCAAACCCAAGTCTCTTTCATTGCAGGCAGATTCTATACCATCTGAGCCACCAGGGAGGCCCAAGAATACTGGAGTGGGTAACCCAGGATATTTGAATCCTTTCTCCAGGGGATCTTCCCTACCCAGGAATTGACCTCAGGTCTACTGCATTGCAGGTAGATTCTTTATCTGCTGAGCTGATAAATAGGGTGTGCTGCTGCTGCTGCTAAGTCACTTCAGTCGTGTCCGACTCTGTGCGACCCCATAGATGGCAGCCCACTAGGCTCCCCCGTCCCTGGGATTCTCCAGGCAAGAACACTGAGAGGGAGGCAAAAGTGGAAAGCTTGGGTCAAAAGAACAGATGTGTGAAGTATTACAGGGTGAAGGATAATGAGTTGATTATGATAAGGATGGTTTTATTTGGGCAATGAGAAACATAAATACACACATGAGGCCTGATGCATTCAGTGGAGATTATGTCTTAGAACAAGGGCTTTCCTTTCTATATGTTTGTTTCAAACATAGGAATTTGTCTGGTGTTGCTTATTTCTTTTTGTTTGTATGTAGTCAGGAGTTCTTCACTAATAGCATATATAAGAAAGAAAGAGGAAGGAGTGACTGAGATTAATAAATATTGATCATGATCATAAAGAATTTAGGTATCAACTATTAGTTTAACAGACTCAAACTTCATCCTATAGGTCGGTTTTTAACCTGACAATTGGGTCTGGATGGTGCTTGATGATCTGTCTCTCTATACAGGAGGATATAGTTTTAGGTTGAAAGAATGTTGGGGATTGTTGAGAGACAATGTTGATACTAACTTATGGGGAAATTTTTTCTTCCCAAAGGATAAAATTTTGTGCTCTAATAAGATAAAGATAGAACTTTAAACTCTGCCTCATTCCCCAGAGAGCTTTGCAAAATCATTTTTAACTGTTCTCCAATATTTTAATTTATTTTCAATGAAAACGAAAATACATGAGTACAGACTCTCTTTAAGATATAAAAAGAAAGGAGTAAGATTTAGAATTATTTTCTAAGACAGAGATAGGAGTAAGAGGGGGTAATCTACAATTTAAAGCCCAAACATCACCAAGAATCTGACTTTTTCCCCACCACTGGTTCACTGGTATACATCAGTCTGACAGTAAAAGTACACTTTAATTCCTGTGTAATACCCTGGGGAGTGACATTTGTGCGGAATGTCAAGTTCTCAGGACTTACTGTTAATTACTATGCTTTTCAAGATATTTGTAATTTAATATGAAATAGTAGATTTGTGTCAGTATCTCCTTTCTTTACATGATACAATATCATTTCCAACTTATCCCATGCTTTACCTCCCATCAAATTTCGAAGTGACCTTTTGTTGCACTGGCAGATCTAAGATTATATCAATTATGAATTGCAATGTATTATCAATCAAATGTTGCTCATTAGGCTGCTTTTCTGCTCACATCAAATACATTCTCAGAAGTTATAATTTTATATTTGAAAATATGATATGAAGAATTTTATTCTCCTATCAATGAATGCACATAAATTTTTATTCCCACTAATATTAATGGGTAAGTTATAAGTATGTGTCAAGTATAGAATAAATCTTAAAAAAAGAATATTAGATAAAGATTTATCATTAAATTTTTTAAAGAGGATTAAAAGGTGAAATACCCTAGCCTAGTTTTAATACAAAAGATAATCATACTTAAAGATGTTTATGGTTTTGATAAATGCATTTTTAATATTATAACTATCCTAGTTGAAGTTATTATAATGCTTGCTATTATCTAGTATCTCAAAATTGAACTAAAACACTACATATATGATCATTTACTTAGAGACTGAAAACTTGGTTTCCAAACAAAATTGATCACTCTGACAAGATGAATGGTCACACAAATGCTGTGTTGAAAGTGTACCTTGTTATACACAAAAGTAAATAGAGGTAAGTGTATTTATTTTTTTATTTGTGTAGCATTTTCTTTCTAATTCAATGTTTCTCAAAGTTTGATCTGTAGCAAAATATTCTGTAGGATTTGTAAAAAGAGGAAAGGCAATGTCTCCTATCTCACTTTCATGTGTGTCATCTAGGGATTCATAACAAATTGTAAAAACCAATGCTCTAAAAGACTTCTGTTTGGTATAACTTCTGTATTTCTTTAACTCAAATAAATATTTTTTTTTTCTATTTTCTTCCTCTGTTCCAACTATTTTCAAAGATATCAGGCATTCTATAATCAGGGGTGCATTCAAATTTAAATGTGGGGAACACCCAAGGAAACAGCACCAATACTCTCCCATTGCCTTTATAAGCAACATACTGCACAACCATTTTGGCTACTGAAAATAACAAAATGGGTGAATCTGGTAAAAATGTAATTTCTCCTTCAATTATGTAAATAGATGTTTAAGGACTGGTCTGATGGCTGTTACAGTAAAGAATCCACCTGCAATTCGGGAGACCTGGGTTCAATCCCTGGGTTGGGAAGATCTGCTGGAGGAGGGAATGGCAACTCACTCTAGTATTCTTGCCTGGAGAGTCCCCATGGAAAGAGGAGCCTGGTAAGCTATAATACATGGGGTCACAAAGAGATGGACAATACTGAGTAACTAAGACACAGCATTTAAGGCCTAATTTAATTCTCAAGTTAAAATTCCCTTACCTGATTTCTCATTTTCTAATCGTTTGCTAGTATCTCAACAAAAAGAAAATAGTTTCCCTATTGTCTTTCTTAACAGAATGATCAGTTAAGACCTCCATGGATGTTAAAGTTTGAGGTAGGGTAAAACTCTTCCTGGACTTCCCAGTTGGTGCTGGTAGTAAAGAACATACCTGCCAACTCAGGAGATGTAAGAAATGTGGATTTGATCCCTGGGTCAGGAAGATCCCCTGGAGGAGGAAATGGCAACCCTCTCCAGTTAGCTTGCCTGGAGAATCTCATGGACAGAGAAGCCTGGTGGGCTATAGTCCATAGGGTCACAAAGAGTCAGATATGACTGAAGTGAATTGGCACGCATGCACGCATGCCAAACTCTTCCCAGTGTCTGCAAGTTCTTAGAAAAATGCTAAGTATGAGGTGCAGTTTTAGAAGTTCTAGATGTATTCTCTGGTATTCATGTCCATGGTATTCCCACTTGGACTACTCTCAGAAATAAAACTCCTGTGTAGGAGATGTCTATCCTCAACCCTCCAAGCAAACCCAGACTTTGAAGATCAGCTCTGGTATGTTGTCCATGAGCCACAGTCAGCCTTTCCCCATAGCTCTGTGGTTTGCTTAGTCACTGCTGCAGCCAACCCACACTGTACTTTTTTGTACTCTACTCATCAGTTTCGCATGACACTGTATTACTGCCTATCTGGAATCCTTTGGTCCCCTGGTTGCAATCTCAAAACCACAGCAAGTAAGCCACTAAGAATTCCATTAAAATATAGAGTGAACATAATCATATTGTTCCTAGATGTAAAAATCTATGTAATACCTACTGTATAGCATAGGTAACTATATTCAATATCCTGTGACAAGCCATAATGGAAAAGAATATGAATATATATATATATATATATATATACACATTTTTTCAAGGCACTTGCTGTGCATAAAAATTGAATACAATGTTATAAATCAATTATGCTTCAAAAATTTTTTAAAAGAGAAAATTACAGTATCAGTTGTCATGACAGAACAGTACTAAGTGCATATTAATAGAGTATAACTGAATCCTTCCCCAGGTTGCCACCCCCAATTTACAGGTTAGCACACTGAGGCTCAGAGACATTAAGTACTTGTTGAAAGCTGTCCAGATAAGCAAGTGGCCAAGCTTTGATTTGAGTCCAAATTTCTGCAATCCCAGAGCCGATCTCTTAAGGCCCAGAGTACACTCCAGTGTGTAAAGATGCATGTAAGTAATGGTCATGGGGGAAAAACTGGGGGAGAAGCCAGGTGGGAGACAGCAGCCACTGTCCAGTGAGAGTGGAGATGTCTGAGAGAGCTGTGGCAGAAGCATTGGAGGGGATGGGACTGCTGATAGCAGCTCTTTGGAGAAAGAATGATAAGCAAGAAAAAATAATGCAAAAAGACGAAATAAAAGAAAAAGGAAAGGAAATTGAAAAGGGATAAAGAAGGAAAGGGCTCTCCTGGTGGATCAAATGGTAACCAATCTGCCTGGATTGCAGGAGACCTGGACTCGACCTCTGGGTTGGGAAGATCCCCTGGAGAGGGAAATAGCAACCCACTCCAGTATTTTGACCTGGAGAATTCCATGGACAGAAGAGCCAGGCAGGTTACAGCCTGGGGTTGCAAAGAGTTGGACATGACTGAGCAACTTTCATTTCAAAGAAAGAAAACCAAAGAGAGAATGCATGGTGAGGATCTGGCACCTGTATACAGGTCGAGGTGTGCCATTTCCTCTACACATGTATCTCTAATAACCCACTCAGAACTACCCACCCAGAACTTAATCTCCAGTTAGGAATATGACACTGCTTACTTCTCTGCAGTAAGTGTTAACTAAATAATGCCATGGATTTATTTCTCTAGCAGTTTCCTTCTCTAATGCTGCCACCACTGGTGTCAAATGAAATATGGAAATCCTTTTATCACTGGCAAAGCAGGGGATGATAAAATAGTGTTTCCATTTCCTCTTGGATATGCTAGCATGACAGGTGCTCAATAGCTCTGTAAAAATGGGGAATGTCCTTTGAGGAGCAGTAAAGCTAAGGTGAAGAATCAGAAGACTAGGAGAATTTGAGTTTGAAACAGTCATAACAATATCATGCATTGAACCTAAAGAACAGAACAAGAATAGAAATAGATGAGCAAGTATATACAACAGGCAAGAGCAAAATGAAAACAGATTTGAGGAATACATCCAAAAATTGGTGCAACCCATACTGTGAGTCAAGTGAATCCCTGAGCACCTTTTTACTTCCTGTCCTGTGGGAGTATATAAGACCTTGCAGTCAGAGAAACCATGCTAAGCTAAACATTGAATTTTCTCCCTTCTTAGACAATTTTGTCATTATTGGTGACTTCAGTTTCTCCTTAGTAGAAACTTCAGTTTCTACTAAGCCCTTCTTCTTGCAGATATTTTAGGTGATCCTCAAAGTGACTAGCTCATTGTTTTTAGTTATACATTTTTTTTCTTTGTCAAACTCTGATTGGATCCATTCAAAATATTAGTGATGAAAATCAATGTCTTCCCTTTGTGGCTTTCAGTCAATTTCAAACACACATCTCAACGTTGAAAACACTCTTGTATCCTGTATCCCTTATTTCCCCCCTTCTTTCCCCCGCTAGTAGTGTCTCTGATCAAATGTTTGCTTTTTTCCCCTTCTCATCTTTACTCTTTTTCCTCTTGAGTAAATCATTTTTTTCTGCACATCTGTCAAATCCTCTGTCATTTCTCCTTTAATTCTTTACTGCCACAGAGCTTAGTCTTACACATCTAAAGACCAATGTTGAATCAGCTGAGATGAATGAAGAATCAAAGAAATGAGACTCTACACCTCCACGGACTTGTCTTTTCCACCCATTATTTTTACTGCTTTTTATTCTTTTAATCATGAGTATGCAAATATCTTCATTGCTACTCTTCACACAACAGGAGACAGCATCTCCCATTTAATTTCAGTTTTTGGCTACTGGCTTTTATATTAAAATTTTATTATTTCTATATGTTCTTTTCTGAGGAAACACACACATGCACACACACACACAAATACACACACACACACACACACACATTTTAAAGTGCCAAACAAAAGAAAACTGCTAAGCCAAACACAAGTAATAGAGAATAAGTTTAGTGTTTGAGTATAATGTAGTAACAGGCTAGATTTAGAGGTATTTTTAATAAGATTATTCTATCAAAACCTTTGTTAAAAAAAGTATAAAAGTAAGCTAAGATAATATAAATGGTATGCCTAAGGTGAATGGTAGGAGACTTTGTTTCTTTTGATTTTAACTCACTGTTTCAGAAAACAACAGAAATTGAGCACAAAATATATTTAAGTAATAAGTTATAATATAAAAAAGTAATTTTTGAGTATAAAAATTCATGAGCAAATTTCAATGTGGGAAGTAAAGATAAGTTGTTGGTATTATAAGCAGAGTCACGTTTGTGTTTTAAAAACAATTTGGGTCAATATTAACTGAAAATTAATTTCACTGACCTTAGGCAAGAATATAGTCACAAGACCCAACATTGACTAAAAAATAATGATGAATGGCTATTTATTGAGCTGAGATGCTAGATATCTAGTTGAGTGAAGTGAGAATCAATGTAAGATAGGTTTTATTTAATATCTTCATTATGCTTGAAAATTGTAAGGACAAAAATGACAATCTTCAAGGATTGATTCATGAGAGAAAGATTAAAATTACATAGTATTTATAGCTTTGCCAAAAAATGACTTGCAAGTAATGGTAAATATTTACAGTGACTGAGATTAATTATTTAATGGGAGAAAATTAGATAAAAATAAGCTAATTTGTTCTCCAATTATTTTTAGTGAGCTAAAACATAATCTATCTACTCCAACTCCCAACTGTAGAGAACACCATTGCTTTAAAAATGAAGATTATAATAAAAATTAGTGTTTATTGTGTTATTGCTATGTGCTAGGTATTGTTCTCAAGTGTCTTTTATTGACTCCATTAGCCCTCACGATAACCCTCAGGTGGGCTCTATCATTGTCTGTAATTACAGAGTATACCAAGGAAAAGAATATTAATATGACTTTTCAAAGGTGTCACACCTTGAATGAGGTGGTCAGGACTTATAATTAGTGTTTAGTAGTGTTAGTAGCTCAGTCGTGACCGACTCTTTGTGACCCCAAAGACTGTAGCCTGCCATGGTCCTCTGTCCATAGGATTCACCAGGCCAGATTACTGGAGTGGGTTGCCATTCCCATCTCCAGGGGACCTTCCTGATCCAGGGATTAGATCCGGGTCTCCTGCATTGCAGGCAGATTCTTTACCATTTGAGCTATAGGGAAGTCCTTAAAAGGAAGACTTAAAATTGTTGGGACAATTAACCTCTACTCTCTACTGTCTCAGATTAGATTTCAAAATAACTATAAAGTCATTTCAGGAATTATGTGGTGCCAGATATGGGAGATTTAATGCATTCTATTCAGAAAATATTTATTGAACACACACTATACTCTAGGAATTGATAGGCACCACAGAGACCCTGAGAGAAAAATGAAATTTCAACTATTTCCTTTTCTTTCATTTTCTTCTCTCTCTAGCCTAATACATTTGATTATTGACTGCTTATTGAATTCATGATGTTCTAAACTTCCCTCTAGCAAAACCCACCCCCAATTAATTGCCGTGTTATATCTGATATATGAAGTCACACCAAGGGGAAATAACAAATTAAAAAAATCACATTTTTATTTTAATAACCTGTAGCTACTTTTCTTGAGGACATTGCACCTGAACCCAATATCATTAACTGTGGAGAGAGATTTTTGTGTTAGGGTCTTTCTAGGCTTCCGTATGCTTATAACTTTAATAGTAAAAAGAATATGATTTTCAATAAATTAGTTCTCTACACTTGGAAAATTCTGGGATGGCTTGAACAACTCTAGCATAGTCCCAACTGGGTTCCTTTCTAAGCAACTTGGTAATTTGATTTGATACATTTTGCACCTCACATCCTAAGGAGAAGGGAGTTATGAAATTCGTAGAGAATATTATTTTTAATTGAATGCTCCCTCTTAAAAGAGCATTTTAACTGAGATTTAATAACTCCATAAAAGATAAATCTAGTTGCCATGTAATAAACAGTAATTAATTAGTTAATATCAATTAGATACTAAAAATATTAATTTACATTTAACATCTAACTACTATAATTTGCTACAGCATCTTATTAAATGCTAATTAAATTCCTAAATATTCTTACAAATTTAATGCATTAATAACAAGAACGTAAGTACATATTTACTGTATCTGCACTTCTGAGTTCATTACATGGCAATGAGATTTATCTCTTTTACAGTAATTAAATATACTAAGCAAACCTCAGTAACTTTTCCTAACACATACCATAACTGTTTTATTAATTTCAAATTAAATGCTCATTTAAGGTTTTTAAACTACAGCTGCCCCAAACAATTTTCTACAGGCTGAGAAAAGGTTATTATATGTGTAGTTAAACTTTAGTTTTTAAATTTTGGGCTGAAGCTTTCTAAATATGACCTTTGGTTTCTCAGGGCATTCAATATTAACTTTTGATAATAATATGTATTCACATTTTCTATATCTACCATGTTTTTCCTGTCTCCTATCTTTATACATTTGTTCTCCATTTACTAAGTCTGTAACTACTTTTTTCCTCTGTTTAATACAGGCCAGCAAAATGTTTTTTTTTTTTCTTCTTTTTCTATCATTAAAGAGCAGAGTTTTTACTAGCATCCTGTTCAAGTATCTTTTATTTCCATTAATTACCACTTCATTGTTAGAGAAACATCCTCATCAGGAATATTAAAAAAAAAAAAGAAACAAAGAAAGAAAAGAAAGAAGGCAAGTGTTTTGTGATATTTGTAAGCAAAAGTGAGTCTGATTGGAAAGGCTGAAAGAGAAAGTTCTGCCAAGGTTCCAGCCTCAGGAAGGTTTTTGAAAGACTAAGAGAAAATACAGTCCTTGCATGTATCAAATGATTTAGAATCTTCAATCCTTCCAGATATGATGGGGATGTCATAAAGACAGGAGGCGGCTGAACAGCAAGGAAAGCACATTAGCTATTAACCTTCCCCCAGCCGATCAACTTTATTTTGCAATCTTCCCTCAGAACCATTAGAATACCCTGAAGAAATAACTTTCCAATTAAAAAGGATCTCAGAGAACAAAGCCATTTTATCTCTGACTCCTGGTGTTCTTTATTCCAATAATTTAAATTGGAATTGATTTTTCAATTTAGCCGTTGACTTGCTATGGACACACAGCTGAAAAGGCCGAATGGAATTGCATGGCTGAAATATTTGTCTTCGTGATGCACTTCTCATAAATTCACAGGAGCCCTTTTTTTTTTTTTTTTAATGCATTTTCTTCTGCTGCCTTTGCCTTAGACAACAGCTTTTTAGCACAGCATGGGCAAAGCTGAGAAAACACGTCCACCATGACCTCCAGGGCCTCATCCTCCATTCCTCATAGATCTATCTCATTGTTACACCTCTTAGAAAATATATAAACCCAATGTATCAAAATGATCAGGCTTCTTGATTCCTGAATGTTTGTTTTCTAATTTACATAGAAGATTTAATTTTTTTGAAAAAGGATAAAACCTTTCTTAGGATCTTTTACCTCAAAATACAAGTAGTGAGTATTGAACTTGCCTTTATTGCTTTAATTATTAGTAGCTAAAAATAATGAATTTTCCAATTAACACTTGATAATTTTGAATTAAATACCACAAATATTACATTGTTTTTATTACCCTCTTATATTTTATAATAAAAGCACTCGTAATAGCCAGTTATTAAGGCTCTTGATTAGCAGTCACAACTTTCCTGTCTATTCACATTTCTGACCCTTTGCTTTCTGTGACCTCAGATGAAATGCCACAGTCTTTGTCACCAGGTCCTTCCTGTTTCCTCACCCTGTCACTCCAGCAGGTGTCTCTACTTTCCTTTGTCTTAGAGACTCAAGTCTTGTTCTGCAATCAGTACTGATGTGAATAGCAGGTATGGAAGGAAATCCTGAGCTCAAAACATTGTTTAATTTTTACTAAACACCATATTGCTTATTACTCACACCCCTTGTGGTTTTGCTATGCATTGTCTTTCTCAGAAGTGTCCGAATGCATGATCTCAGACCTGGCCTTGAATGCTGGCAAAGCAGTCTCTTTTATAATATCGAGAGCAAAAGAGATCACGGAAACCTTAGAATGTAAAGGCCATGAGAACACAATGTTTATAGGTATTTCTTATTCACTGTTCTAGTCCTTACACCAAAACACTGCTTGGCACCTACTTGGTACTCAAAAATCTGCTGAATTAATGAATTATACTCTGGCTTCTGGCTGAATCTTCTCCCTGCAACCACTTATGAATTAGCGCAGGAAGACATAATATTTATAGTAAATATATATACTTTTGTGCCTACTGTTATAAGAGAGTAGCTATTAGTTACTAACATTAAAAGAGATGTTCCATAGTATTTTGATAAGGTATTGGTACTGGTTCTTTATCTCTGGCTATTGTATGGTTCCCGACACTTTTAAAGTCATCATGAGTAAAATAACAACATGGTACCATCGGTCACAGTCTTAAGAGAAGCAAGAGTTTCTCACCAACTAACATCAGAAAAAATGTTTTTACAGCATTCATTCATTTAACAAATTGATTATGTCCTGTTATGTGCTTGGCACTGTTCTGAGCACTATCGGTACACCTACAAATATACTGGACTGAAATGCCTATCCTTGTGGAGCTTAGTTTAATGAGAAAAGTGAAAGTCACTCAGTTGTGTCCAATTCTTTGTGAGCCCATGGACTGTCCTTGGAATTCTCCATGTCAGAATACTGGAGTGGGTAGCCTTTCCCTTCTCCAGGGGATATTCCCAACCCAGGGATTGAACCCAAGTCTCCTGTATTGCAGGTGGATTCTTTAACAGCTGAGCCACAAGGGAAGCCCACAGACACTGGAGTGGGTAGCCTTTCCCTTCTTCAGGGGATCTTCCTGACCCAGGAATCCAACAGGGGTCTTCCGCAATGCAGGCGGATTCTTTACCAACTGAGCTATCAGCAAGGAAACACATAAAGAACAAGCATAATTTTAAAAATGATATAGTTGGCTAAATCATTATGAGATGAGAGATGTAGTAGTAGGTTAAAATGTGAAGAGATCAGTGTAAGGGGGCTCTCCAAGGGGAAGGGGCAGAGCAGCAATTTAAAGGATAGTCAGAAAAGGCTTTTTGAAAAGGGACTTGAATTCTGGTTTTCTCAGGATATATGCCCATCAGTGGGGTTGCTGGGTCATAGGATAGTTCTATTTTTACTTTTTTAAGGAACCTCCATATTGTTTTCCATAGTAACTGAATTAATTTACATTCTTACCAAGACTGCAAGAGGGTTCCCCTTTCTCTACAAGCTCTCCAGCACTTATTGTTTGTAGATTTTTTAATGATGGCCATTTTGACTGGTTTGAGGTGGATGGACCTAGGGGCTGTTACACAAAGTGAAGTAAGTCAGAAAGAGAAAAACAAACATGGTATATGAACACATATATATGCAATCTAGAAAAATGGTACAGATGGACCTATTTGTAGCAGGAATAGAGACACGGAAGTAGAGCATAGATGTGTGGACACAGGGAAGGAGAGGACAGGATGAATTGGGAGAGTGGGATTGACATATACAAACTACCATGAGTAAAACAGATAGCTAATGGGACCCTGCTGTATAGCACAGGGAGCTCAACTAAGTGTCTGTGATGACCTAGAAGGGTGGGATGGGGGCATGGGAGGAGGCTCTACAGGAAGGGGATATATGTGTATGTATAGCTGATTCACTTTGTTGTACAGCAGAAACTAATATAACATTGTAAAGCAATTATACTCCGGAGAAAAGAAAGAAAAAGGATTAGAGCAAAGACTTGGGGGAGGTGAAGCAGGGAGCCATGTACAGTCTTGGTCAAGCACCTTTCAGGAAGGAAAAGCAGATTCCTAGGGATCTAACCAAGAAGTGTTCTTGGAAGGCTTGGCAGTTAGAAGCCAGGCTGGCTGGAGCAGAGTGAATGTGGTGGGAGAGTTTAGTTAGAGGAACTGACACCAAATCCTATAAAGTGGCTGCAGGGACTTTGGAGCTTATCCTGTGAAAGAATCAAAGAGCCACTGCCAGCTGCTCCCATTCTGACTCTACTTGAATAAATGGAGCATTCTCTGCAGTGACAACTGATTATACACTGCCTTGCTTTTGGAGGTGGGGGTGGATTGAGACATTTCTCAGAAAAAGACTTGTATCTTCATTTTGATCTTAAGTTTTACAGAGATCACATCTCTCATTTCCAGTTTCCTCTTGACTTTAAACATTTACTGTGTCCAACTACATCTGTCACCTAAGATTATGAGAATTTGTTTCCAGGCTTTCCCCACTGAAATGTCGGTAACTTGAGGACAGGCTTGCTTCTTTGTATTGATCTGTTTTTGGGGTCTGTCACAGGATAAAGACTCTACAAAAGTTTGATGAAACATTGAGCTTAACAGAGCTAACAGAAAAAGAAGCCAATTTATAGAATTAAAGTATTACTGGTTTCTTTTTACATTAACTTGGATTCCTTCTGCTTAAATTCCTGTAGGAGATTTTTGTCATGAAAGCAGTATAGTAAGAAAATTGGAGTCTTCCTAATGTAGACAGGGTTATAGTTCAAAAATTATTCATCATTCTCTCAGAAAATCTACTAATTTAAGATTTCCTTAATTTTGACAGTTTGGGGAAATTTATCTGATATATGTATGCATTCAAATGTACCCCCACATATACAAAGTCTCTATCTGCTTGTCTCTGAGAGAATTCTCCATTCAGTCTACAGAAGTGAAAATGAAAATTTCCGTATTCTTCTAAAGACTCGGTGAAATCTTCAATCTTTAGAATATCTCTCCAACGTAGAGGACAGATGGGGAAAACAAAAGCAATAGTCTTTTGCCTTATGCGTATTAATATCTGAAGTAACCTAAATGCACATGTGTGCTCACTCATACACACTTTGAAAAAATTCAGCCTCTAACTTGCTTATACTGAAAGTTGTTTCCCTGTCCTACATTCAATCATGTGGACCATCAGCGGGTGAGAGGCTATTTGCTGGACATTACCACAGCATGGAATAGCGTGTCACTATAGTGATTTTCAGAGAAGGCAATCGCACCCCACTCCAGTACTCTTGCCTGGAAAATCCCATGGGCGGAGGAGCCTGGTAGGCTGCAGTCCATGGTGTCCCGAAGAGTTGGACACGACTGAGTGACTTCACTTTCACTTTTCACTTTCATGCATTGGAGAAGGAAATGGCAACCCACTCCATTGTTCTTGCCTGGAGAATCCCAAGGACGGGGGAGTCTGATGGGCTGCTGTCTATGGGCTCGCACAGAGTCGGACACAACTGAAGCGACTTAGCAGCAGCATAATGATTTTCAGAGAAGGCAATGGCAACCCACTCCAGTACTCTTGCCTAGAAAATCCCATGGGCAGAGGAGCCTGGTAGGCTGCAGTCCATGGGGTCACAAAGAGTCAGACACGACTGAGCTACTTCACTTTCACTTTTCAATTTCATGCACTGGAGAAGGAAATGGCAACTCACTCCAGTGTTCTTGCCTGAAGAATCCCAGGGACGGTGGAGCTTGGTGGGCTGCCATCTATGGGGTCGCACGGAGTCGGACACGACTGAAGTGACTTAGCAGCAACAGCAGCAGCATAATGATTTTCGTGTTACAACATTTCATCGTATTTCATGAGATATGCTTAACTCCATCCAAAATAGAGTTTTTAGAGAGTCATTTACAAATTGAGTCTTATGAATTTAAAAGAGGATCAGGCAGGAGAAACTGCACTTACCACACCACTGATAATCTATTTTCATTGTATTAATCTTATCATTGGAATTTCAAGTAGAAATAATGTTAAAAAGTGGGTTTTAAGATATATATATCCACTCTACTACAAAGGAGTAATCCTAAACCATGATGTGGAATTGAAGATTTATCTAAGTCTTATAATGAACTCTTGTCTGGATCATTCATAATGCAGACTCTGCTATTCTTCATCCTGTGCTTCATAGAAGTTCCTCATATGATTGTGTCCATGATATAGCAAATCCCCTCTTCTCTTGACTTCTTCAGAGGTGCTCCTCCAATATCTTTCCATCTTTGTGCTGAATCATAATAATTTTCCCCTCTTAACTGGATCATCTTCACTATAATTCAAAGATACAATTGATGAAATTTCAACACTAAACCAAAATATCTTATAACTCCATATTATCCTCTAGCTATTCTCCTACCCTCTGCTTATTTTTATAGCAAAGTTCCTTAAAAAAGTTGTTTATAATTTCCATAATCAATCTGTTTTGTCCTATTCCATATTCCAATCAAGCTTTGTTCCAACTACTTTACTGAAAATGCTCTTGTCATGGTAATCAATGGTCCAATTTATCTTACTGACCATCAATCAAATTGTGTTTGAACCAGCTGACCACTCTTTCTTCATTAATACATTTTTTTTTTTTATCACTGTGGTTTCTCAGATACCAGGTATTCCTGGTTCCTCCTTTTTTGTAACCACACCTCCATGACCGAGAAAGCTGGGTGTAACTGGAAGCTTTTCTTTCCTTTATTGGATGCATTGTGTCGATGATCTCATTATTTCTCATGGTTTTAAGTGTGCTGCATACATAGATGCTCCCAGTTTAGACAACTCCCCTGGACTCTAGAATAATGTTTAATTGCCTACTTGCCATTACTACACGGTTTGCTAGAAGACATCTCCATATTAGCATGACTAAAATTTAACACCTTATCTGTCTTTCTAGATTAGGAGTGAGAGATCTCTTCCATAATCTCCCACATCTAAGGAAATGGTAGCTCCATTCTTTTTGTTGCTAATAACAGTAAATCTGAGTCATCCTTAAGTTTTCTCTCTTTATTTCACATATAATCTTTCAGAAAATTATGCTCTCTCTACTTTCAAAATTTACACAGAATCCAACCATTTACAACCTTAATTGTTGCTACCTTAATGTAAGTTACCAACATCTCCTCTGTCTGACTAGGGGGCTTCCCCAGTGGCTCAGCCATAAGGAAACTGCTTGCAATGCAGGGGACACAGAAGACATCTGTTAGATCCCTGCCTCGGGAAGATGCCCTGGAGAAGGGAATGGCAACCCACTCCAGTATTCTCAGTTCAGTTCAGTTCAGTCGCTCAGTCGTGTCCGACTCTTGGCAACCCCATGAATCGCAGCACGCCAGGCCTCCCTGTCCATCACCAACTCCCGGAGTTCACTCAGACTCACCTCCGTCGAGTTAGTTATGTCACCTGGAGAATCCCATAGACAGAGGATTCTCTGGTGGGCTAGAGTCCACAGGGGTGCAAACAGTCAGACATGACTAGAGCGATTTAGCATGATCGCACGTTCTGTTTAACTACTGCAATGATCTTCTAATTGAGATCCCTGTTCAAAGCTGTCAAATCTTTTAAATATGTAAAAGGCATACCAGATTTCTTCTCTGCTCAAAACTATCAAGGGTTTTCCATCTCATTTAGAGTGGAAATCCAATTCTTACAATGCCTTTAGATTATTTGGTTACACTATGTGTAGCTTACATTAATGTGATAAGAAATATGGGGAAATAGTGAGGGAAAAACCCAAGTTGCCACAGTGTTCATTTAGCTACCCAGAACCTGCTTTTCTTTAAACAGGTCTGGATGTGTCAACGGCCATCCACTGGCTGTTCTCTCTTCCTTGCATGCAATTCCTTCACCTGCCTTGACTCATTCCCTCATTTTCTAAGGACTTTTTTTCAAGCGTCTCTTCTTAAGTAATATCTTCTCTGATCACCTGATTTAAAGTGCACCCCATTTCCATCCACTTTCTTGCATCATATTTTCTTCGTAACATTTATCACCATCCGACACACTGTGTATTTACCTTATTTATTTCATAATTACTTATCTGTGTCACTAAGTATAAAGTACAGGAGGACAGAGGCACTTGTGTTCTTTTTCTTTGGGGTAAATATTTGTTAAAAGAGTAAATGATCAAATATTAGTTTCTGGCTTAAAGGTATTTATTACTATTTGTATATTATTCATATTTACATCTAAAGTAATTTCAAAGTTTATTTTAAATGTTTTAAAAATCTCTTTAGATTCTTCCAAAAATCTCTTGTTTCTTCTCATGTGTTCAATAAATACCTGCTCAAATGTATATGTTAATCTAAATTATTTCTCTCTAATACTTTTACTTGAACACACATTTGCATTGCTCTAAGCTCATTTTGATATGGAGAATCAAGTTACATCAATATTTGGGGTTGAAACAAGATATAAACTTTTCTATTAGGCAGAAAACTACATTTTGGTAGCTCAGATTTTTCTTTGATAAGCCATTTCCCACCAAATTCATGTTGACTCTATAAAAATTATATCCTGCTAATATTAATTAGCTCTTACATTTGCAACAGAGCTTTATGTTTTTTTGTTTTGAAGGCCTTTCTATACAACTATTTATTAATTGCTTGGGGGTTATTTCAGTCATCTAATGGTAAATGTTTGGCTAAAAAATAACAAATACATCTAAAACCCTTGCAAGTCAAATTCCTTTAAGTTTAAAGTAATAATGAAATGGTTCACTTAAAGAAGGACAATATAATTCATCTTAAAATCACACACAAAAATACTGTCCCATATTTCCTAACTTTGAGCTATTAATAGTGGGAGCTATTGCTTAAATGAAGAAAAACTTCACTGAAAAAGATGCTCAAGTATTGATTGTAACTATTTACTTTGAAAATGGAACTGATATACTCTTCAAAAATAAGATTATCATATGTTCATTGACATTTTAGACACACTGTAATAAACAAAGCTTGATACTTAATGACTGACAAAAAGTGAGGTGAAAATATCAGTCTTGATAATGTAGACATAAATGGCTGGTGGGCAGAATTTGGGAATAGAAGAAAGAAAAGGTAGAGTGAGGAGTAGAAGCATAAATATCCTCAAAATATTTAATTTGAGAGAGATAAGAAATTATATTTATTTTTGAGGAAACAAGAAAAATTTTTTTAAATCTTGAAAAATTAAAATTTCAGAAAAATAGAATATATTAGTAGATCTATTAGAAGTCGAAAAAGATGATGAGGACAGTTTAAGTGATCTAAGTCATCTCTTTTTTGGACCATAAATGTGATCTAAACTTGATAAATTAATTAATACATATAAAAGAATGCTGTCTAGTGTTAAAAAGAAAATTTAAAAAAAAAAAAAAAAATATATATATATATATATATATATATATATATATATATATATATATATCCAGGAGTCATTTAAACAATGGGTTTTGGGACTAAAATGGCAGAGTGGAATGAAATAGTTTGATTTTACTTTTCATTGTCATTCTCAACACTGAGATTTCTGTTTTCTATGGGCATACTATTATTTGGGAATACCAGACCTCCTGACCTGCCTCTTGAGAAATCTGTATGCAAGTCAGGAAGCAACAGTTAGAACTGGACATGGAACAACAGACTGGTTCCAAATAGGAAAAGGAGTATGTCAAGGCTGTATATGGTCATCCTGCTTATTTAACTTATATGCAGAGTACATCATGAGAAACGCTGGACTGGAAGAAGCACAAGCTGGAATCAAGATTGGTGGGAGAAATATCAATAACCTCAGATATGCAGATGACACCACCCTTATGGCAGAAAGTGAGGAGGAACTAAAAAGCCTCTTGATGAAAGTGAAAGAGGAGAGTGAAAAAGTTGGCTTAAAGCTCAACATTCAGAAAACGAAGATCATGGCATCTGGCCCCATCACTTCATGGGAAATAGATGGGGAAACAGTGGAAACAGTGTCAGACTTTATTTTTCTGGGCTCCAGAATCACTGCAGATGGTGACTGCAGCCATGAAATTAAAAGACGCTTACTCCTTGGAAGGAAGGTTATGACCAATCTAGATAGCATATTCAAAAGCAGAGACATTACTTTGCAAACAAAGGTCCGTCTAGTCAAGGCTATGGTTTTTCCAGGGGTCATGTATGGATGTGAGAGTTGGACTGTGAAGAAGGCTGAGTGCTGAAGAATTGATGCTTTTGAACTGTGGTGTTGGAGAAGACTCTTGAGAGTCCCCTGGACTGCAAGGAGATCCAACCAGTCCATTCTGAAGGAGATCAGTCCTGGATTTCTTTGGAAGGAATGATGCTAAAGCTGAAACTCCAGTACTCTGGCCACCTCATGTGAAGAGTTGACTCATTGGAAAAGACTCTGATGCTGGGAGGGATTGGGGGCAGGAGGAGAAGGGGAGGACAGAGGATGAGATGCCTGGATGGCATCACTGACTCGATGGACATGAGTCTGAGTGAACTCCGGGAGTTGGTGATGGACAGGGAGGCCTGGTGTGCTGCGATTCATGGGGTCGCAAAGAGTAGGACATGAGCGGCTGAACTGACTGAACTGACTATTTTTGACAAATACTTAAAAAATAACGAAAAAAAGCTGTGGAAGTAGTACCATTACCTAAATGACAAAATATATCCAAAATAAAAGTGTGTTGAGAAGGAGAAATCTAAGTGCAAATATACATGAAGAGCATACTGTTAACAATGTCATTCTCCTTTTGTACAATGTTTGCAAATATATGTTAATGTGAGAATTTCCATCAATCTTTAAATTTGTTTTAATCATGAGTTGTATCTTTTTCACCAAACTCTAAATGTAGAGAGAGAGAAAAAAATCACTGCTTATAATTATGTTCACTGACTGCCAAGAAAAATATTGGATTTGGATCAGATATCTAGCAACAGAAAGCATTAGAGTTGCTCCAAGAAAATGATTTGGCAGTATATTTTTAGAAGAAAAGTAGGGAATGACTTGGAAAATAAACATTAAAATAGCAAAAATTGAAAACAACAGCTGGATTGTTTGATCCTCAATGAACCTCTCCATTGAAGTTTCAGTGAATGATAGAAAGGAGAAGAAGAAAGCTGAGCTGAGATATAAAATTAGTAGAGAAAGGAAGCTTTTATTTGCATGTTTCATCGGAGTGAACTTGAAGACTATTATGACATTTTCTTACAGATACTTAAAAGTAAAGTTAAGTTTAGAAAGAAAAAAGAAAATTCAATGAATAAAGCTCTTTACATAGGCTTAAAATTATTCAAATCCTTAGAAGAAACTTGTACTTTTCCTTTATTTCAAAAAATGAAAAATTTGAAATATCTGATGTTCTTTCCAAATAATTTTAGCACATAAAAAAAATCATCAAATAAGCAAGAAATGTCTGCTGCTCTTATTCCACAGAGACCTACTTGTCTACTTTAAAATGTCTGCTTTTGTAAACGTTTATTATGCTCACAATCTACTGTTGCACTGAACCTGTCAGTAGTGTTAAGTGACTAGCAAGGGAGCAGAGGGATATTTTAAGACACTGAAGAATGTAAGGGGAAAGAGATTATAAGCATGTGTAGGACTGTAAACACAGATGAGTTAATGCAGCTAAAGATTACCTCCCAGATACGAACCCAGAATACACTAGGAAACAGGGTTAGAGTACGTGATTCATCTTCCAGTGAAAATGATGTGGCTACTTCCTATTTACTGGGGTACCTTCAATTCAAGTGCTTTTTCTATCTGTAGGTATCAAAATTTTGGTTAGATTTCTAATTGCCGCTCTTGATGTCCCCTGGGCCTCTAAAAATAAATCTTAAGTTGTCACTTTCCCTATCCCACCTCATATCTGCAACCCTTCAATTTCTGTTATAGATTATATTATTTTCCATCACTTATCTTCTTCTTTCTAAGTACTTTATATATTCACACCTTTGTCATGGAATTTTGTATTGTTTTACCTCTAGGCGGAGAAAGCTTGTCTATTCCACTGCTGTTCAGCTTGGTCATCTGACTTGCCTTTGCTAAGGGAATGTGAGTATACTATATGAAGCTAAACCGAGACAGCAGAGTTCAGGTGAATAGTCAAGTCCAGCCAAGTCCAGTCAAGCCTAATGGAATCCAGCCAAATCCAACAGCGGCCAGCCAATCTCCTAAAAACACAAGTCAAATACGACATAAGCAAAAAACAACTGCTTGCTGCTATAAACCATGAAAATCTTGGGGCTGTTTGTTAGTGTAGCAAATGCTAACTATTTCATGCTGCTGTTTCTGTAAATGTTGACAGTTGATGAATACAGAGAAGCAAGGTTATAAAAATTTGCTAAGAATAAGTTTAGGATAGAGATTGATAGAGAGGCATTGTCTCACTATATCTCATTGTTCACTAAACCCAGGATAGGCAAGGCATGAGAGGTGACACTGGGAGAAAATCCGAGGAGTCTTAGGCATTGCAGACATTCACATTTAATCACTGTGGCAAGGCAGACACGCTTTACTCTAATGGCTGACACAGCAGCAACAATGATTACATGACTGGACTCGCCTTGACTGGACTTGACTGGACTTGACTTCAAGAAATTTTCAGGTGGTGCTTATATAGGACCACAGCATGATCATAGCTATAGGATGTGAGTAGAGTGAGGTGAGAGAGCCTGACCAATGCCATCTTGGCCAATTTTCTCTTTGCCTACAGGGATAATGATTTTTAAAGCTGTCAGAAGCTGTTGCTCTTAATTTTTATTCAAATATGAATATCAAAGATTTTGCTCCTAATTCCTTTTTAAAGAATTTGACCCAGCAATCCCACTGCTGGGCATACACACTGAGGAAACCAAAGTTGAAAGAGACACGTGTACCCCAATGCTCATCGCAGCACTGTTTATAACAGCCAGGACATGGAAGCAACCTAGATGTCCATCAGCAGATGAATGGATAAGAAAGCTATGGTACATATACACAATGGAGTATTACTTAGCCATTAAAAAGAATACATTTGAATCAGTTCTAATGAGGTGGATGAAACTGGAGCCTATTATACAGGGTGAAGTAAGCCAGAAAGGAAAACACCAATAAAGTATACTAATGCATATATATGGAATTTAGAAAGATGGTAACAATAACCGTGTATACGAGACAGCAAAAGAGACACTGATGTATAGAACAGTCTTTTGGACTCTGTGGAGAGGGAGAGGGTGGGATGATTTGGGAAAATGACATTGAAACATGTATAATATCATATATGAAATGAGTCACCAGTCCAAGTTCAATGCACGATACTGGATGCTTGGGGCTGGTGCACTGGGACGACCCAGAGGGATGGAATGGGGAGGGAGGAGGGAGGAGGGTTCAGGATGGGCAACACGTGTACACCTGTGGCAGATTCCTTTTTTATTTTGCTTTGCTAAAGCTACCTTGAGGTGATGAGAAGAGTTTTAAGCTATATTCTTGTCTTATGGAATGAGAGAAAATGTTTATAAATGACTGTCACTAAATTCTTTGTATAAGGATGAAAGTGAAAGTTGCTCAGCCATGTGCACCTCTTTGCATCCCCATGACCTAACAGTCCATAGAATTCTCCAGGCCAGAATACCAGAGTGGGTAGCCATTCCCTTCTCCAGGGGATCTTCCCAACCCAGGGATCGAACCCAGGTCTCCCACATTGCAACTGGATTCTTTACCAGCTGAGCCACTAGGGAAGCCCTAAAAAATTATAAGTGTTTGGAAATAAAAAATGAGATTCTGAGAGATTAGAATAAGTGAGAGATTTGGTATCTATCAAGAAAGAGGAGAGAAGAATGTGGAAAGGAAGTGAAAAAAAAGTGGAATGTGCAATGAGGTAATGGAAGCAGCTTAATCTCTAGAGACTTTATGCTCTAAGATACAATTCTTCCCTCTGACCCTCAGATATTTAATAAAGTCATTAAAATCATGAGATGACAAAAATATATAGACTGTGTACAGAATGCATACTGTATATATGGATTGTTTGTATGGGAACTTTTGAAGGAAGTCCCCATTATCTTCATTGTTTCCAGCAGTTTGGTCCCAAGTAAATAACAGGGACAGAACACAGGCTCACCCATCAACAGAAAATTGGATTAAAGACTTACCCTGGGACCACCCATCAGAACAAGACCCAGTTTCCCAGTCAGACAGTTTCTCCCATCAGGAAGCTTCCATAAGCCTCTTAAACTTCTCCATCAGAAGGCAGACAGACTGAAAACCACAACCACAGAAAACTAGACAATTTGATCACATGGACCAGCCTTGTCTAATTCAATGAAACTAAGAGCCATGCCGTGTAGGGCCACCCAAGATGGACGGGTCATGGTGGAGAGTTCTGACAAAACGTGGGTCACTGGAGAAGGGAATGGCAAACCACTTCAGTATTCTTGTCTTGAGAACCCCATGAACAGTATGAAAATGTAAGAAAAGTAGGACACTAAAAGATGAATGCCCCCTGATCTCCCCAATATGCTACTGGAGATCAGTGGAGAAATAAGTCCAGGAAGAATGAAGAGATAGAGCCAAAGCAAAAACAACACCCAGTTGTGGATGTGACTTGTGATGGAAGTAAAGTCTGATGCTATAAAGAGCAATATTGCATAGGAACCTGGAATGTTAGGTCCATGAATCAAGGCAAATTGGAAGTGGTCAAACAGGAGATGGCAAGATCGAACATCAACATTTTAGGAATCCGTGAACTAAAATCGACTGGAATGGGTGAATTTAACTCAGATGACCATTATATCTACTACGTGGGCAGGAATCCCTTAGAAGAAATGGAGTAGCCATCATAGTCAACAAAAGAGTCCAAAATGCAGTACTTGGATGCAGTCTCAAAAATGACAGAATGATCTCTGTTCGTTTCTAAGGCAAACCATCCAATATCACAGTAATCCAAGTCTATGCCTTGACAAATAATGCTGAAGAAGCTGAAGTGGAATAGTTCTAAGAAGACCTACAAGACCTTCTAGAATTAACAGCCAAAAAAGATATCCTCTTCATTATAGGGGACTGGAATGCAAAAGTAGGAAGTCAAGAATTACCTGGAGTAACAGGCAAATTTGGCCATGGAGTACAGAATGAAGCAGGGCAAAGGCTAATGGAGTTTTGCTGAGAGATGCACTGGTCATAGCAAACACCCTCTTCCAACAACACAAGGGAAGACTCTAAATGTAGACATCGCCAGATGGTCAATACTGAAATCAGGTTGATTATATTCTTTGCAGCCAAAGATGGAGAAGTTCTATACAGTCAGCAAAAACAAGACCAGAAGCTGACTGTGGCTCAGATCATGAACTCCTTATTGCCAAATTCACGCTAAAATTGAAGAAAGTAGGGGAAAACCACTAGATCATTCAGATATGACCCAAATCAAATCCCTTACAATTATACAGTGGAAGTGAGAAATAGATTCAAGGTAGTAGATCTGACAGACAGAGTACCTGAAAAACTATATATGGAGGTTCGTGGCATTGTACAGGAGGCAGTGTTCAAGACCATTCACAGAAAAAGAAATGGAAAAAGGCAAAATGGTTGTCTGAAGAGGCCTTACAAATAGCTCTGAAAAGAAGAGAAGTGAAAGGCAAAAGGGAAAAGGAAAGATATACCCATCTGAATGCAGAATTCCAAAGAAGAGCAAGGAGAGATAAGAAAGCCTTCCTCAGTGATCAATGCAAAGAAATAGAGGAAAACAACAGAATGGGAAAGACTAGAGACCCCTTTAAGAAAATTAGACATACTAAGGGAACATTTCATGCAAAGATGGTCACAATAAAGGACAGAAATGGCATGGACCTAACAGAAGCAGAAGATATTAAGAAGAGGTGGCAAGAATACACAGAACTATACAAAAAAGACCTTCTTGACACAGATAATCATGATGGTATGATGACTCAACTAGAGCCAGAAATCCTGGAATGTAAAGTTAAGTGGGACTCAAGCATCACTACGAACAAAGCTAGTGGAGGTGATGGAATTCCAGTTGAGTAACTTTAAATCTTAAAAGATGATGCTGTTAAAGTGCTGCACTCAATATGCCAGCAAATTTGGAAAACTCAGCAGTGGCCACAGGACTGGAAAAGGTCAGTTTCCAATCCCAAAGAAAGGCAATGCCAAAGAATGTTCAAACTACCACACAATTGCATTCATCTCACATGCTAATAAAGTAATGCTCGAAATTCTCCAAGCTATGCTTCAATAATACGTGAGCCATGAACTTCCAGATGTTCAAGCTGGATTTAGAAAAAGTAGAGGAGCCAGAGATCAAATTGCCAACATCCATTGGATCATTGAAAAAGCAAGAGAGTTTCAGAAAAACATCTACTTTTGCTTTGTTGACTGTGCCAAAGCCTTTGAATGTGTGGACCACGCAAACTCTGGAAAATTCTGATATAGATGGGAATACCAGACCACCTGACCTGCCTCTTGAGAAATCTATATGTGTGTCAGGAAGCAACAGTTAGAGCTGGACATGGAACAGCAGACTGGTTCCAAATGGGAAAGGAGTACCTCAAGTCTGTATATTGTCACCATGCTTATTTAACTTATATGCAGAGTATATCATGTGAAATGCCACATCAGATGAAGCACAAGGTGGAATCAAGATTGCTGGGAGAAATATCAATAACCTCAGATATGCAATGACACCACCCTTATGGCAGAAAGTGAAGACGAATTAAGAGCCTCTTGATGAAAGTGAAAGTGGAGAGTGAAAAATTTGGCTTAAAACTCAACATTCAGAAAATGAAGATCATGGCATCTGGTCCCATCACTTCATGTCTAATAGATGTGGAAACAGTGGAAACAGTGACAGACTTTATTTTTTGGGGATCCAAAATCACTGCAGATAGTGACTGCCACCATGAAATTAAAAGATATTTGCTCCTTGGAAGAAAAGTTATGACCAACCTAGACAGCATATTTAGAACCAAAGGCAATGTTTTGCCAACAAAGTCCATCTAGTCAAAGTTATGGCTTTTCCAGTAGTCATGCATTGATAGGAGAGTTGGACTCTAAAGAAAACTGAGAGCAGAAGAATTAATGCTTTTGAATTGTGGTGTTGGATAAGACTCTCGAGAGTCCCTTGGACTGTAAGGAGATCCAACCAGTCCACCCTAAAGGAAATCAGTCCTGAATATTCATTGGAAGGACTGATGCTGAAACTGAAACTCCAATACTTTGGCCACTTGATGTGAAGAATTGACTCATTTAAAAAACCCTGATCCTCAGAAGGATTGAAGGTGGGAGCAGAAGGGGACAATAGAGGATGAATTGGTTGGATGGCCTCACTGACACAATGGACATGAGTTGAGTAAACTCCAGGAGTTGGTGATGGCCAGGGAGGCCTGACATGCTGCCTTCCATGGTGTCACAAAGAGTTGGACACGAGTGAGTGACTGAATTGAATGGAACAAGGAAAAAGGGTCTGAGTTTTGTATCTAGTTTAAGGAAAGCTGAGGTGCCATATGTGGACAACATGGGGGTCCTTGGAGTTGCAAAGAGCACAGAGAAAGTATAAACTGCATATAGTTTTCAGAATGGTGTAGCAGACTCTGCATTCTCCTGACTTGTAAGTTTGAGAGATTGTAAAAGCCAACCTAAATACCTGAGGAGTAAGAAAGTCATAACTGTTATCTAGGATAAGAGCTTCTTATATCAATATACCTATAGACTGATCAGGGAAATAATTTGAATATTTTTAATTCCAAGAATGCAAGTATTTTAACTCATTGCCTAGAACCCTATATAGTGGAAATACCCCACAAATTTGGTCGAATGACAAAGGAATCCTCTTTTGTGAATTGCATGTTGTTTCTGTCACACTAAGTCTGGTGTCATCCACTCTACTATAATGTGTTTAATTTCTCAGCTTAACACACCATTTATTTGCTCATGATCATGGGGGTCAGTAATTTAGTTGGATTCTATCACAGTCACTTGTATACTTGGAGCTGGACTAGGATGGAAAAAGGACTAGGGTCCTTTCTCTCCATATCCAGTCTCATCCTTGACATACTAGCCTGGGATTTATTAAAAAAAAAAAATTCATAACAGAAGTGTTCCCCTGCAGCAAGAGAATGCAAGGCCAAGTATGCAAGTACTTTTCAAGTCTCTAATTGGATCCCAATTGTAATATCTTATTGGTTAAATTACGCCACATGCTCAAGCCCAGAATCAATGTGGGTGAAGTCTACTTACCATACACTGGAAGTCATCAGTGTAACAATCTACCATAGAAACCTTAATAATACTGATTCTGAAAAGTTTTGAGTCTATCCTACAAGCTTAGTGTCTTTAATGAAGACTGTGAATCAGTATGTGTGCACAAATTCTCTCCTGTTATTAGAAAGAGAAATAAAGTTAAACTCTCTTGTAAAAGGTTTGTAAAAGGCTCAACTTTGGTCTAGATTAAGAAATGGAATTTGCCCCTGTGAAGTTTATGTATTTTACAGAAATAATTACAGGGATATTCTCTTTTCCCATATTATTCTAGAACCTCACTACTGTCCCAATAAGAAGACTAGTCTCCCCTTGTAGCTGGACACAACTTTGTGGCTGCCTCATTGTGGTGTTGGAGAAGACTCTTGAGAGTCCCTTGGACTGCAAGGAGATCAAACCAGTCCATCCTAAAGGAGAGCAGTCCTGGGTGTTCATTGGAAGGACTGATGTTTAAGCTGAAGCTACAGTACTTTGGCCACCTGATGCGAAGAACTGACTCATCTGAAAAGACCCTGATGCTGGGAAAGATTGAGGGCAGGAGGAGAAGGGGACGACAGAGGATGAGATGGTTGGATGGCATCACTGACTTAATGGACATGAGTTTGGGGGGACTCCGGGAGTTGGTGATGGACAGGGAGACCTGGCGTGCTGCAGTTCATGGGGTCTCAAAGAGTCGGACACGACTGAGCGACTGAACTGAACTGAACTGAACATTGGATAGAATGCATCAAAGTGGTGTTATGTAACTTTTGATACTGGATCATAGAAGATGATCAGATCAGATCAGATCAGTCGCTCAGTTGTGTCCGACTCTTTGCGACCCTATGAATCGCAGCACGCCAGGTCTCCCAGTCCATCACCATCTCCCGGAGTTCACTCAGACTCACGTCCATCGAGTCGGTGATGCCATCCAGCCATCTCATCCTCTGTCGACCCCTTCTCCTCCTACCCCCAATCCCTCCCAGCATCAGAGTCTTTTCCAATGAGTAAACTCTTTACCTGAGGTGGCCAAAGTACTGGAGTTTCAGCTTTAGCATCATTCCTGCCAAAGAAATCCCAGGGCTGATCTCCTTCAGAATGGACTAGTTGGATCTCCTTGCAGTCCAAGGGACTCTCGAGAGTCTTCTCCAACACCACAGTTTAAAAGCATCAATTCTTCGGTGCTCAGCCTTCTTCACAGTCCAACTCTCACATCCGTACATGACCACAGGAAAAACCATAGCCTTGACTAGACGGACTTTTGTGGGCAAAGTAATGTCTCTGCTTTTGAATATGCTATCTAGGTTGGTCATAACTTTCCTTCCAAGGAGAAAGTACCTTTTAATTTCATGGCTGCAGTCACCATCTGCAGTGATTTTGGAGCCCAAAAAAATAAAGTCTGACACTGTTTCCACTGTTTCCCCATCTATTTCCCAGGAAGTGGTGGGACCAGATGCCATGATCCTCGTTTTTTGAATGTTGAGCTTTAAGCCAACTTTTTCACTCTCCACTTTCACTTTCATCAAGAGGTTTTTGAGTTCCTCTTCACTCTCTGACATAAGGGTGGTGTCATCTGCATATCTAAGGTTATTGATATTTCTCCCGGCAATCTTGATTCCAGCTTGTGTTTCTTCCAGTCCAGTGTTTCTCATGATGTACTCTGCATAGAAGTTAAATAAACAGGGTGACAATATACAGCCTTGAGGTACTCCTTGCCCATTTGGAACCAGTCTGTTGTTCCATGTCCAGTTCTAACTATTGCTGCCTGACCTGCATACAAATTTCTCAAGAGGCAGATCAGGTGGTCTGGTATTCCCAACTCTTTCAGAATTTTCCACCATTTATTGTGATCCACACAGTCAAAGGCTTTGGAATAGTCAATAAAGCAGAAATAGATGTTTTTCTGGAACTCTCTTGGTTTTTCTATCATCCAGCAGATGTTGGCAATTTGATCTCTGGTTCCTCTGCCTTTTCTAAAACCAGCTTGAACATCAGGAAGTTCACAGTTCACATATTGCTGAAGCCTGGCTTGGAGAATTTTGAGCATTACTTTATTAGCGTGTGAGATGAGTGCAATTGTGTGGTAGTTTGAGCATTCTTTGGCATTGCCTTTCTTTGGGATTAGAATGAAAACTGACCTTCCAGTTCTGTGGCCACTGCTGAGTTTTCCAAATTTGCTGGCATATTGAGTGCAGCACTTTCATAGCATCATCTTTCAGGATTTGGAATAGCTCAACTGGAATTCCATTACTTCCACTAGCTTTGTTCGTAGTGATGCTTCCTAAGGCCCACTTGACTTCACATTCCAGGATGTCTGGCTCTAGATCAGTGATCACACCATCGTGATTATCTGGGTAGTAAAGATTAGTGTCTCATTTTCTCCACTTTCACTTATAGAACCTCAAACCTAGGCATCATTCTGCAAGGAAGCCTCAGCTATGTGTGGAGGTCATGTGTAAAGGTTCTAACCAGTTGTACAGCTAAGGTTCTAGCCAACATCCAGCCAATCAACATCTAGTACCAACTAACAAAAATGTAAATCAATTAACCTTCAGATAGTTTTAGAACTGAGCTTTTGAGCCATCTCTTGCTTGTGCATGCATGCTCAGTCATGTCAGACTCTTGGTGACCCCATGGACTGTAGCTCACCAGGCTCCTCTGCCCATGGGATTTCCCAGGCAAAAATACTGGAGTGGATTGCCATTTCCTTCTCCAGGGAATCTTCCCAATCCAGGGATCAAAGCCAAGTCTCTTGAACTGGCAAGATTCTTTACCTCTGAGCTACCTGAGGAAAAAATAGCAATGCACAAATTCAGGCCATATATAAAATAATATAAAAATGCTGTTAGTCAGACAGAGTTAAGGGAAGGTAAGACTTCATGTAATTAATGCATTTTTTTTCAATTCAATTGAAAAACTCCATTGTTTTTCACAATTTTCGAATTTACAAGTACAAATCAGTGTCATATATCAAGCCATTGTCAAAATGAAATATATCTCTTTCAGTGTTTGTAATATCTAGAAAGGTAATGCACAGATTCAGAAGCAATTTCAGAGATAATCTAAGTTAAAGATAGGAAGTCCATGTATAATGAATAAAGTAGCAGTGCAAAGAATTACATTCACACCTTTGCTTGACATATACAGTTTATACTATGACTCTTACATTTTTATTTATTTTCTGATTTATTAAAAAGCATAGTATTTATTTTTAGTTATTGGAAGATCTTAGATTGAACATTTTTTAGAATATGGAGCCTAAAATACATTTGCAATTTAGTATAATTTTAAGGATTAAGTAATTAATTTATCTATTATTTTTTTTTGTATAATCTCTAGGAATGGTAGAAAAATTGTGTCAATACAATTGGATATTTTAAACCTCTTTGAGAAATGAACCAAGTCATTCATTTTCTTTAATGAGGTCTAACCTAATTTTCTAATCTATGCAGTACTTTAAGAAAGCTCAGCCTTCTTACCCTAATTGGACCTATCTATATCAGTGAAGCATTTAGCTAGGGTGTAAATTAAGCAAGTTATATGGCATGATGTCATTGGCCTTACAAAGAGATGTTTGCTGACGTAGAAATAAGTGTTGGTTAAACAGTGCTTCTTAAACTTTGATGTGTACACAAATAAGTTACTGGGTTTGTTAATTTGTTAACCAGATTCAGTTGACCTGGGGTGGAACCTAGAGGTTCTGACTTTCTAACAGTCTGCCAGGCAAGGGGATGTTACTGGTCACTGGGCCACACTGTGAATGGTAAAGGTTTAGAGGTGTGAGCTCAGACTGAAGCATTGCCACAGTGAAGAATCAGTCCAGTAGAGAAAATAAGGGATACTTTTGCAAGTAATGCTCAGAAGAGTTGTAAAAGTACTTTGCTCTTCTAACCAGGAGTGATAGAAAAAATTAGAAGCATTTTATCAAAATCTGGACTAGCCAACCTTATCAGAAGCAAACTCAGCAGATGGTTCAGTAGATTCTGATCACCTTATCTGAGAAACTCACTCCTCATCTATCTGGGATGTCTCTGCATTCACTTCTGTGAATATGTAATACCATGTTTTCAGTATATTTATTTCTCTCTTTGTAGAAACACAGATGCCCTTGACTTTCTGCAGTCTAGTTCCTGAGGATATTCCTTTTTTTTTGCCTCCACTATTTCTCCTCTTTCTTTCCTACCTTGTGCTTTCCAGGTGCCTCAGAAGTAAAGATTCTGCCTGCAGTGCTGGAGATGCAGGAGACACAAGTTGAATCCCTGGGTTGGGAAGATGCCCTAAATAAGGGCATGGCTTCTTGCCTGAAGAATTCTATGGACAGGGGAGCCTGGTGGGCTACAGTCCACTGAGGTGCAGAGAGTTGGACACAACTGAAGCAACTGAGCACACACGCATGCTTCCCTCCTCCATATCCTTATTATATAATCATTGCAGCTGATTGTCTAATAAAAATGAAACATCCTGGATTATATACTTTCATTTAATTTGCTTCTCACAAAGCCAGAATAAGATAGGTCTTATTCTCAAGATGAGGACAGAGGAAATTGAGGCCTAGAGAGTTTGATTTCATGTTTAGAGTCTCATGTTATCAAGAACAGAGGAATATCTGAGTTCCAGTACTGATATCCACACTTGTTCACTCCAATCCACTTCCTTAATCTTCATTGCCCATATATAATTAGTCCTGCTAACAAATGTCTGTCATAATTACTCTTTACCAAATATCTCGATGGTCATTTACTTTGTTTGAAACTTTAGTATCTCTCTATTTTTTTTAAGTAAATAAAACATGAAAAACCCACTTAACACATTCTTCTTTATCTAGTCAGTCCTTCATTCACAGTTCTGCCAGAATGATCTTCTTAAACATAAGTCTGATTGTGTCTTTCCCCTTCTAAATGTATCTAATCATCATAGTCCTTCTAGAAATAAGTCACTAACCTTTCTTATTATATAGGTACTTGGTCATCTGAACTCAGCCTACAGTTGCAGACTCCATCAATTATTTTTTTCCTCTAGAAACACACATAGTAACAACACAGGAATGTTTTTCTCCATATTTCTCGTGCACTGGTACCATTGTTCTCTCTGCCAAAAATGCTTTACTCAATTCTACTTGTCCACTACTCACTATAAGTGTAAATGCTAGTATTATCATACTCACACTGCCCTTCTGCTTATTTAGAGGATTCTTTATATGCCTGTGTGACATGATCCACACTTGTTTATACTCATCTCATTGTTTTGTGATTATTTGTGCACATGTCTGTTCCCCTGATTTCTTACTGAAGTTGTAAAGTACATTGATTGTTGTATCAGTCAGAGTTCCACAAAAGGAACAGAACCAGTAAGAAATATATACTGAGATTTATGATAAGGGATTAGCTTACACATTTGGGGAGATTGGCAATATTAGTTTCAAGTCCATAGGGTTAGCTATAAAAAGGGAAGGCTGGAAATCTTAGGCCCTGGATGAAGTTGCTGTTCAGAAATAAAATTTCTACTACAACTTGGAAGCCTGAACTCTGTTTTTTTTTCCATAATTAATTTTTATTGGAGTATAGTTGCTTTATAATGTTGTATTAGTTTCTACTGTACAGCAAAACGAATCAGCTATATGTATACATTTATCTCTTCTCTTTTGGATTTCCTTCCCATTTAGGTCACCACTGAGGACTGATTAGGCCCTGTAGCTCAAATGATAAAGAATCTGTCTGCAATGAAGGAGACCAGGGTTAAATCCCTGTGTCAGGAGATCCTCTGTAGAAGGGAAAGGCAATCCACTCCAGTATTCTTGCCTAGAGAATCCCATGGACAGAGGAGCCTGGTGGGCTACTGTTCATGGGGTCACAAAGAGTTAGATATGACTGAGTGACTAACATACGCACAGAGCACTGATTAGAGTTCTCTGTGCTATATAGTAGGTTCTCATTTATCATCTATTTAATACACAGTAAAGTATGAATGTCAGTGCCAATCTCCCAATTCATTCCACTCCCTCGCCTTCTCCCTTGGTATCCATTCATTTGTTCTCTATGTGTGTGTCTCTATTTTTGCTTTGCAAAGAAGATCATCTATACTAGCATTCAAGATTCTACATATATGCATTAATATACAATATTTTTCTCTTTCTGACTACTGCACTCTGTATGAGAATTTCTAGGTCCATCCATGTCTCTACAAATGACCCATATGCAATGGAATAGTACTAAGCTGTGTTCTTAAGGCTTTTCAATTGTTTGACTAAGGTCCAATGAGAATACCTAGGATGATTTAATTTACAATTATGATTATAATTACTGATAATCAACTTATTATGATTACTTTAATCACATTAACAAAATATCTTCATAGTGACACTGAGATCATAGTTTAATTGTGAACTACAGCCTAGTCAAGTGGAACATCAAAAGACCATTAAAACTGCTAATATAACTCTATTACAGCCAGTAACATCTTAGGATGAGAGAACTGAAAAAAGGAAGACGGGCTAACTTTTGTACATAGAGATGATTATGCCTTAATCTTAAAAGAGAGAAACAATTATGCTATTGATTGTTTTGATATTTTTAAACTATTCAATTTAAAACATCACTAAGTCATTTTTGTTAGTTCAGTTCAGTTCAGTTCAGTCGCTCAGTTGTGTCCGACTCTTTGTGACCCCATGAATTGCAGCACGCCAGGCCTCCCTGTCCATCACCAACTCTTGGAGTTCACTCAGACTCATGTCCATCGAGTCAGTGATGCCATCCAGCCATCTCATCCTCTGTCATCCCCTTCTCCTCTTGCCCCCAATCCCTCCCAGTATCAGAGTCTTTTCCAATGAGTCAGCTCTTTGCATGAGGTGGCCAAAGTACTGGAGTTTCAGCTTTAGCATCATTCCTGCCAAAGAAATCCCAGGGCTGATCTCCTTCAGAATGGACTGGTTGGATCTCCTTGCAGTCCAAGGGACTCTCAAGAGTCTTCTCCAACAACACAGTTCAAAGGCAATTCTTTGGCGCTCAGCTTTCTTCACAGTCCAACTGTCACATCCATACATCACCACTGGAAAAACCATAGCCTTGACTAGACGGACCTTTGTTGGCAAAGTAATGTCTCTGCTTTTGAATATGCTATCTAGGTTGGTCATTACTTTTCTTCTAAGGAGTAAACTTCTTTTAATTTCATGGCTGCAGTCACCATCTGCAGTGATTTTGGAGCCCCAAAAAATGAAGTCTGACACTGTTTCCACTGTTTCCCCATCTATTTCCCATGAAGTGGTGGGACCAGATGCCATGATCTTGGTTTTCTGAATGTTGAACTTTAAGCCAACTTTTTCACTCTCCACTTTCACTTTCATCAAGAGGCTTTTTAGTTCCTCTTCACTTTCTGTCATAAGGACAGAACATTCAATTCAATTAAATTTAGAACACCATTAAGTCATTTTTGTTAAGGCTACAGTAAATAAGATTGGAAAAGATCAGTTTTCATTCCAATCCAAAAGAAAGGCAATGCCAAAGAATGCTCAAACTACTGTACAATTGCACTCATCTCACACGCTAGTAAAGTAATGCTCAAAATTCCCCAAGCTAGGCTTCAATAGAATGCAAACCTTGAACTTCCTGATGTACAAGCTAGTTTTAGAAAAGGCAGAGGAAACAGAGATCAAATTGCTAACTTTCATTGGATCATCAAAAAAGCAAAAGCATTCCATAGAAATATCTACTTCTGCTTTATTGACTATGCCAAAGCTTTTGACTGTGTGGACCACAATAAACTCTGGAAAATTCTGAAAGAGTTGGGAATACCAGACCACCTGACCTGCCTCTTGAGAAATCTGTATGCTGGTCAAGAAGCAATAGTTAGAACTGGACATGGAACAACACACTGGTCCCAAATAGGAAAAAGAGTACATCAAGTCTGTATATTGTCACCCTGCTTATTTAACTTATATGCGGAGTACATCATGAGAAACGCTGGGCTGGATGAAGCACAAACTGGAATGAAGATTGCTGGGAGAAATATCGATAACCTCGATTTTGCAGATGACACCACCCTTATGGCAGAACGTGAAAAAGAACTAAAGAGCTTCTTGATGAAAGTGAAATAAGAGAGTGAAAATGTTGGCTTAAAACTCAACATTCAGAAAACAAAGATCATGGCATCTGGTCCTATCACTTCATGGCAAATAGATGGGGAAACAGTGACAAACTTTACCTTTTGGGGCTCCAAAATCACTGCAGATGGTGAATGCCACCATGGAGTTAAAAGACACTTGCTCCTTGGAGGAAAAGTTATGACCAACCTAAACAGCATATTTAAAAGCAGAGACAATACTTAGCCAACAAAGGTCCATCTAGTCAAAGCTATGGTTTTTCCAGTAGTCATGGATGGATGTGAAAGTTGGAATATAAAAAAATCTGAGCACTACAGAATTGCTGCTTTTGAACTGTGGTGTTGGAGAAGACTCTTGGGAGTCCCTTGGTCTGCAAGGAGATCCAACCAGTCCACCCTAAAGGAAATCAGTCCTGAATATTCATTGGAAGAACTGATGCTGAAGCTGAAACTCCAATATTTTGGCCACCTGATAAGAAGAACTGACTCATTTGAAAAGATCCTGATGCTGGGAAGGATTGAAGGTGGGAGGAGAAGGGGACAACAGAGGATGAGATGGTTGGATGGCATCACTGACACACTGAACATGAGTTTGAGTAAACTCTGAGAACTGACGATGGACAGGGAGGCCTGGCGTGCTGCAGTCCAAGCGGTTGCAAAGAGTCAGACACAACTGAACTGAACTGACTGAACTGAAATGATGTTTTACAAACAGTGAGCTCATTAGAGTTGTTTAAAATAGTGGAATGTATGGAAGTACATATGTAAGAAAGTATGAAATATTGTCTGGTTTGATATGGCAGAGACTTAAGTGTAGAAATTAAATGTAGGATATGGGCAATACATATTTGGAATGTTAATTTTTGAAGCACTTTTCTTTGATAAAAGCTTTTCACTAAAGATATATTGATTGTGTGAAGTAATTGTAAAATACAATAGTTCCACACCTTGTTTGTGGTTTTGCTTTCTGCCTTTTCAGTTACATAATCAACTGGGGTCTGGAATATTAAATGGAAAATTCCAGAAATAAACAATTCATAAATTTTAAATTGCACATCCTTCTAAGAGGATGACAAAATCTGCTGTCATTCCCTTCCATCCTGCCCTGGACCTGAATCATTCTTTTGTCCACAGTATTCCACCCATTAGCCTCTTAGTAGCCTTCTAGATTATCAGCTTAACTGTTGTGGTATGGTAGTGCTTGTGCTTAAGTGACCCTTATTTTATTTAATAGTGTCCTCAAAGTACAAGGGTAGTGATGCTGGATATTCAGATACGCCAAAGAGGAGCAATAAAGTACTTCCTTTAAGTAAAATGTGAAAGTTCTTGAGTTAGGAAAGAAATTGTATGCTTAAGTTGCTAAGATCTATGATAAGAATGAATCTTCTATCCATGTAATTGTGAAGAAGGAAAAAGAAATTCATGCTAATTTTGCTGCTGCACCTCAAACTGCAATAGCTATGGCTACAGTGCATGATAAGCACTTAGTTAAGATGGAATAGATATCAAAATTGTACAATAAGATATTTTGAAAGAGAGAGGCCACAGTCACACTAATTTATAAGTTAAACTTTTATCAGAAATGTGTACCTATAGGAAAAAACAGAATATATGGGATTTGATATCCACAGTTTCAGGCATCCCCTGGGGGTCTTGGAACATATCGTTCATGAATAAGATGAGACTACTGTATTGCCAAGATAATGACTGAATTTAATTTCTAAATAAGCTTCTATTATATTAATATACAAAAGTTCCTTTAGTAGTCATGTATAAAATAATATTTTTAGAAATATACATTTATATTTTTCTTTAAAATAATGTACATCTCTATGTACATTATTGTACAATTTGTATATGATGTACAACCTATTTCACAGTGTGAACTTGGTTTTGCACAACTAAGAATGAGTCCTGGATTGTAACTTTAGGCATCAAGAATAATTAAGTAGAAACATATCAGGTCTATTTAATTTGCAAATTCAAATGATTAATGCTTTTAATTGATATTCTATGTATTATTTTTCAAATGATTAACATCTTAGAAATAAAAATATTGGCTTGTATTTCATCGCTTACAAAATCTACAACTGTATACTGCATTAACATATTACTATAGTACTTGAATGCACAGAATATAATAATAGTCAAGGTCTTCCCTGGTTGTTCAGATGGTAAAGCATCTACCTACAATGCGTAAAACACTGGTTCGATCCCTGTGTTGGGACAATTAAACATATAATTATACACCTAGTAATAAATATATTCCTGCAATAATTGATGTCATACATGATGTGTTGACCTAATACTAAACGTGTTTGAAAATGATTTGAAAAAGAACCCTAAAGAAAAATAAGCTTGCAACCTGTGTGTTTAAAAGTTAATGTACATTTACAGGGCATTCACACGTAGAAGAGGCAACAGATACCGTCCCCTAGTCTAGCACATCCGTCCTCATAACATCTATTTGCTTTGCTTTGTCAAAACATATGAAAAATCATTAAAGTGTTTTAATAAATGTCTGGTTTTCCTGCTCATTCATCTTATAAATATTAATTAGCCATGGATCAGGCAATTAAAGTTTAATCAATTTGCACTAATTAGCACCACATACTTGCATAAAAAGATAAAACCAACTCCTGCATCTGGCTGTTATTTGCAGTTTTTGTCAAGTGCTGATGAGTTTAATCTTGAAGGGAAGATTAAGAAGAAAAGAAAAAAAAATAAATCAAGAAAGTAGTGTTAATTTTATTAAGTTTTCACTCAGAGAGCCAGTCATGAGAACCATGCAGCTAATGGCAGCAACATTAACTAGTTTTACTGAAACCTGATTCACCCATTCCCTCCTCATGAGCCCCATCTGAAAGGAAGGGGCTCCATCTCGTCTGCTTGTGACACTGCCTTATGCATTTGATTTAATGTCACCATGATTTCAAGTCTGACTGATCTCTATTCTTTGAGACTTACAGCTTAAAATGAATGGTTCCTATAGCCATAGGTATTAAAGATATACTTTCTTCCTTCAGAATGAATGTGAATGGCCTGTGTTGAAGGAGAAATTAAAAAGTTGCAGCCTTACCAATGAAACTGAAATGTTCATAGAATACAAATTATGTGCAACTGTTATGCTGAGAGAGATCTCTGAAAGACTTCAAATTTGCATTCTGAGCTTTTGTGGGCCTTCCATAACAGAACACATTTCTGTTCTGCATAGACTTTGAAACTTACTTGTGCTTCTCTGTCTTTGACTTCTGTATTTGATTAAATAAATTACACTGCCAATCTAGTAAGGAGACATTGTACAGTGCATTTGCATTACTATTTTGTGTTTTAATAACCGGAGAAAATAAAGTGTTCCATTACTGCCTATTCATATAATTGACAAGGATTATAGGGAATGGAACTAGTCTTTAATCACTGATGGAAATTTATCTTAGGCTTGGCAGGTAAAACTACACGTTTTAAGATGATTTAGCATTGTACTAAAAAATAGAGTGTGATTCATAAAAAAAAGCCATGCACCATTTACATTGGGATTTTTATTCAGTTTATGCAAGAATAGACCAGTGAATGGTTATTGATATTTTTCAAATAAAGTATGTATGATTCATTAAACCCCCTATTCCCCTGTGAACAAGCCACTGCTCTGTTAAGTACTCTTTGCCTACATATCCCATACAGAAAGCAAAGGCAGAAAAGGGGGATGTCATGGTTCAATGCCTTCTTTTTAAAAAAAAAAAAAGTGCCTAAAAGTAACAGATAATTCTCTCAATCACCATCTGGATCTCAATACATATGATTATTCACACTGTTGTTGAAAAAATGTGAATATATCTTTGTTAATACAGACGGTACAGACATGCTGGAATAGAGATACATACCTGTATTTACTTTACAAAATAAGACTATGAATCAAATCCCTGTGTTCTAGAATCTTGATCCTATGAATGAAATAGTGTACGAAAAAATGGGTTTTAAATCTAAATTACTATAAAAATAACATAGTTTCATGGGGCAAAGAAAGAGGATATCATGGTTATGCTCCAGTAGATTCCTCAGGAACACATTTCCTTTCTTTTGACATGAATAATATTTGAAGACCAGCCTTATGTGGAGGGAAGCCAGCAGAACATAGTTGCAAGATCTGAGTGTACATCTATGTTCTGCTCTCTTCAAGGTTCAAATTTTTAGGTAATACATTTAATCTTTCTAACTCCTTATCTTCCCCCATACAAAATACTTCATTCTCTGTTTCAACACATATTTAAAGACTGCATGTATTTTTATAAGTGGTTGCTGCTGCTGCTGCTGCTGTTAAGTCTCTTCAATCGTGTCCGACTCTGTGCGACCACAGAGAAGGCAGCCCACCAGGCTCCCCCGTCCCTGGGATTCTCCAGGCAAGAACTCTGGAGTGGGTTGCCATTTCCTTCTCCAATGCATGAAAGTGAAAAGTGAAAGTGAAGTCGTTCAGTCGTGTCCGACTCCTAGCGACCCCATGGACTGCAGCCTACCAGGCTCCTCCGTCCATGGGATTTTCCAGGCAAGAGTACTGGAGTGGGGTGCCATCGCCTTTATAAGTGGTATTGGTAACCCAAACACGTGTCACTTCACAAATGATAAAAATAATTAAGTGTATTATACCTAGAGACCAATGGGGGCTTCCCTTATCGCTTATGTGGTAAAGCATCCACCTGCAATGCGGGAGACCTGGGTTCGATCCCTGGGTTAGGAAGACCCTAGAGGAGGGAGTGGCAACCCACTCCAGTATTCTTGCCTGGAGAATTCCATAGATGTAGGAACCTGCTGGGCTACAGTCCATGGGGTCACAAAGAGTTGGAGGCAACTAAGCACAGCATAGCACAGAGACAAACAGGCATCATAATTGTATTTAATATTTAAATACATACAATATAGAGGAGGACTTAAAGCTTATTTTGTTTGAATCCAGAAGAAATTTATAGAAGTCACAGGAAGAAAGCATTTGCTTCACATAGAAAATACCTTTAAGTCTAAATGTACCCCTTTTAGATGGTTTGTCATAAGGAGAAATGAGTGCAGTTCATCCTTCTTGAAGATAGTTTTGTGAGGAATGTTACTACTGAATAGAGGTGGAGATCAATTATAAGATTATAGGAAAAAATTTTAAAATGACAAATATGTAAAGACTAATGTGTTTTGACAATTTCCTCTTTTTATAAAACATATTTATAAATTACTGAAGATTTTACATACAAAAATGCAAATCTAATTTCCCTATTTCCCTATCCATTTAAGATTAACACAAATCCCCATAGTCACTATTAACCGAGATCTCCAAAATAATGCACTCTGTTTTAAAAGCTGGAAGCCAGCTATTGGCAAGTTCTCTTTTCCTTGAACTATCTTCCTGCAGCCAGGATAAGTTAATGCAAAAAAAAAAAGAAGAAAAAAAATCACAACTTTCTAATCTTCTAAGGCTTAAAGGTATTCTCAGATTCCACCTTTTTCTGAGAGAAGAAAGTTCATGTAAATATTATGTTGATTTTAATTTTTATTCTCAGCCCTTCTCATCACATTGTTCATTTTTGAGAGACTCTATTTGAAAAATAATTGGTTCTTCATCACTTATTCCAGTCTACCTGATAGAATTTCCTGTCTGTTTATACACTATTCATTAGAGAAATGAAGACTATACAGTCTGGAATGCATCTCTTCTCCAGACAATTAAGAATATCAATTTTAATTATCTAGAAACAAAGTCATCATTCTCAAATTATACAATTGTATCTACATATATATGGAAAACAGGAATATTCAATTTTTAAAAATGGTACATATATCCTTGAATGTATTTATATTTTCTCATAGTCTTCAATAATATAATTTAAAGGTATTGTATAACATTATTTATTAATGATGGTATAAAACAATGTATGAAATGGTGATGGATGAAAATAATGTAAATAAATAGCTGCTTGTTGTATTGAAAGCTTTATATAAACTTGACTATTACAATAATTATCTTTTATCTGAATCAAATTTAGGTTTACACAAAAAATAAAGTTGTGTTAACCAATTTATTTATTTATTAAAGCACTGATAACAATCTGAAGTTCCACTGTTTTAGTTATCTAAGATAAACTAAATATTACCTATAAGATGTAAGGAGCAATAATAATTCCAGTAACAAAAAACAGAATTTTAAAGGAAAAATGTTAAATACAGCACACATATTCTGCATCTTGTAAAACAGAGATTAAGACAAACTATGTTATAATGGACTAAAGTAGAGGTGGTTTTTGAGAAATGAAATGCAAGGTATCAACAGAAATGTGAATGCCTTCTTCCACAGGTGGTAGGTCACTTCACTTAATTGCATGTTAATAAGAATAGTGATTTTATTTTAAAAATTATATAGTAATTTATTTATTTTTAATGAAGAGAAATTTTGACATTTTTTTACCTATGATACTGAAATTAAATCAGTCATTTCAAGAAATGGGACAACTTTGGCTGGAAGAAAGTGTGTTTTCAGAAAAAAAAAAAAAAAGAAAGAAAGAAAACAATCTCCATCAACTACTATTACATTGCAAACCATTTATCCAGACTGGAAAATATTTATCTGAAATTTCACTGATGGATCAAAAAGCTGTTGACTTTCTGGAACTGACAGATTTCATGAAATTTTCTCTAGAATTCCCCTTATGATTATTAGAAAACCAATTACTAAGAAATTCCTTTGTTTCCTTGTAACCTTTTCTCAAATTTATATATTGTTCCCTTCATATGCACCTTTTGTGTACTCTATATCTTGCAAGACTTTATCATTTTTTCCCGTAAGAAAACATGCCTAATTAAAACACTTGTACAGTGCAAAGAACTCTATGAAACCTCATGTGCTAGAAATGAATGTGATGACTTTCCATTGCTATTGCATGAGAAACAATTAATGCTTAGGAACAATTGTAATGTGAAAAATAATATACAATCAGGTTGTGATGATTAATTGGACTACTGGAACCAGATATGATAACAGATCTTAAACCAACCTTGTTAGAGTTTTAATTTTTTTTTCCTGAATGTGGTGATTATAAAGGGTCATATTAAAATAAGATAAATGTTTTACTAAGCAAAAATCTAGAATATCAGAATAAAAATACATTTGGTTGAATAAAAATGACTGCAATTTCCTTTACTCGCCTTCAAGAGGTAGATATAGTCTTTCTTGGTTACTATCCTGAAACTAAAAGTTTACAGATTATGTACTTAAAATTTAAAATCTTATAGGAAAAAACAGAATATGCTTATGGATAAATTCTGATGTTGACAAAGTTCTATTTAGTGGCATCTCCAATTTCCTTTTAGATACATGTCCTCTTATAAACCGGGCTTCCCAAGTAGCGATAGTGGTAAAAAACCCATGCCAGCCAATGCAGGAGACTTAAGAGATGAGGGTTATGGTGATTAATTGGATTACTGGAACCAGATACGATAATAAATCTTCAACCAGGAAAATACCTTACAGGAGGGTATGGCAACCCACTCCAGTATTCTTTCCTGGAGAATCCCATGGACAGAGGAGCCTGGTGGACTGCAGCACATATGGTCACACAGAGCCAAACAGGACTGAAGCAACTTAGCAGGTACACATGTTGCTTATAAACTCCTCTCACTTGTTTAACCAAATCATTTAATTTTGTCCAGAATTCAAAAAGGGCATATGGGAATCGCTTGTCTCAGTTCCATGATGCTTTGAGACTAACCTGAGGTGTCTCCAAGAGTGGAAACAGTCAATTGGGAATTGATTTTAGCTGCCTAGGCTGGACAGTGTAGGAAGGTTTCACTCATGTGCCTGATTTCTTGGTGTTTGCCTTGCAAGCTCTCTGTTACTATAACTAGGCTGGTCTTCTGAGTATAGGGGTCTCAAGCTAGTTCAACATGGTAGCTGTCTTCCAAGTGGAAGAAGCAGATGTCACCAATCTTTTTATAGGCATAATCCAGAAATGGACTCATCATTTTTCCATCATGTACTATGGGCTTAAACATAAACAAGCCCACACCATATTCTGTCTCTGAAAGGGAAGGATGGCAAAGAATTTGCAGCTACCCCTGGCCACAAATTATTTATATTCCTCCTATTTTCTGAATGCACTCACTCTCTCTCATGATACCCCAAAGTCTCATTCCATTATGCCATCAAATTCTAGCTTGGGAAATTATCAACCTAAATTGGTCCAAATGAGGAGCGAACTCTTTTCATGCAGTTCCTTGGGTTTAATTCCTTCGATATGATTCTTCATGACCTGAAAATTTCATAAAATAAAGCTTTCTCCCTTCCACATACAACATGCAATTATAAGGATTGGCTACAAAACATTAATAGCACTTCCAATTAAAAAAAAAAAAAAAGGGAGGGGAACAAAGGTGACCATACAGCTATTACTGTGGTGATGTTTAGTCACTCAATTGTGTCCGACTCTTTGCGACCCCATGGGCTGTAGCCTGTCAGGATCCTCTATCCAAAGGATTTTCCAGGCAAGAATATTGGAGTGTGCTGCCATTTCCTTCTCCAGGGGAACTTCCCAACCCAGGGATCAAATTCAGGTCTCCTGCATAGTAGGCAGATTCTTTACTGACTGAGCCAATTACTAGTCCATAACACTTGTCAAATCTTGCCATGTCCATGTCACTGGTTTCTTGATTAAGGTATAGCCTTAGTTAACTTCCAACTTACTTAACATACCTGGCTTCCCATGTAGCTCAGTTGGTAAAGCATCTACCTTCAAAGTGGGAGATCTAGGTTCAGTTCCTGGGTCAGGAAGTTCCCCTGGAGAAGGAAATGACAACCCACTCCAATATTCTTGCCTGGAAAATCCCATGGACAGAGGAGCCTGGGAGGCTACAGTTCATGGGATTGTAAGAGTTGGACATGACTTACTGCTATTTTTTAGTTAACTTAGGTAACTAGTTTCATAGTTTCTGAAAATGGTTCTCTGTGGATTTTTAGGTGAATCCACTGTGCTCTCATCTCCATTCTCTAAGTCATTCTTTCTTCCCTATAAAATAGTAGCCATGGTTGCTGTTGAGTAGTTTTCTTATCCTATTTTCTGGTTGTAGAATTTCTAGGCCTAAACTGCCTATATTCATTTTGAACTGACTCTGTCACAGACTAAGCTGGTATAATTCCTTTAGACATTTCTTGGGTCTCTTGTGTATTACATTTTAGTCCACTCAGACAGAAGCAACAGCCAGATACCTTTTCTTGAGGGTAGACCTCTCTCTACCTTAAACTGAGAATTAGAGAACTTCGAACAATGTCCTTAGGATTCTTCTAAATCTTTTTCTCTATTTTTGAAGATCTGTTAGGCACTTCCATACAAATTTTTGAGGGTTAAACAAAGTGTCTTGTAGGCTAAGATCATTTCTTAAGTTGAGGTACTTTTTCTAGGAGGGACTACGGATGAGAAAGATTTAATTTTGAAATCACCAACTTTTAACTCAGAAATGTTTCTTCTAGGTATGACTAGAAATTGCCCCCTTTTTAGTTCATCTCTCTGTAGCTATCCTTTATGACATGCAGCTAAAAGCAATCCATTGGCCCTTTCAACAGACTAAGTGGAAATTTCCTTGAGCAAATACACTAGTTCATTACGTATATTTCTATTTTACAGAATTTTCCAAATTTTCTGTCATATGTCTTAATTTTTGCAGATTCCAGTAATGGTTTCCTTATTGTTCTTCAATCTTTAATACTCTTCCTATAGACCTTTAGGGTTAAGCTCTTGACGAGGCCCCAAAGTTAATGCTTCATATTCTAGGGTTTGTGATGGAAATATTCCTCTTCCTGGTAAAAAATTCTGTGAAAGTTTTCAGATCTCTTTTCTTCCTGAGACAAGGAAGCAAAACTGTGTTTTAAAAAAATCATTATTAACATTCATAGTTCTAAGGCTTGACAGCATAGCTAGTTCATTAGTGTCTCTAAAACAGTTCAATTAGATGGTGGCTAAGGTTGGAGTCATCTGAATGTTCAACTGTGTTCATAGTCCAGATTCTTTATACTTCACTCACATGATGACTTTCTCCTAACACATGCCTCTTTTGAATAAGGAACACGCAGAGGGAAGAAAAGGAACCTCCAGATTCTCCTCTTTGGTAGCAGCCAAGCCCTCACCTTTTCTCTTTTCTCCTTGTCTTTTGCTGTCTCCTTTGTCTTTCTTTTCAGAAAACATGAACTTCTGAGTCACCCAGGGAAGGTGTTTGTGGAAAAACCATTGAGGTCTAGAGTTAGTTTAGTTTTGGAGGTTTTCTGTGTGTGTGTGTGTGTGGGTTGTGTATTTAAGCAAAAAGATAATTAATTCATTTCTTCAATGGATTTAGGGATATTCAGATAATCTGTTTAATCTTTGCTGGTTTTGGTAAGCTTTACTTCTCAAGGAATTTGTACTTTTCTAAGTTTTAAAATTTGTTAGCCTAAATTTATTCACACTATTCTATTATCATCATTTTCACATTTTGTAGAATCTGTAGTAGTAAGCCCTCTCTCAAAATGCATATTTCTAGCTTATGTTCTTTTTTCCTTGATCATTCTAGTTAGTCTGTCATTTAAAAAATCTTTTTCGATATCTAGTTTTTGGTGTTAACTTTGTATTTATCTCATATTCTGCTAAATTCTGCTTGTAAATATTTAGTTTCATCTACTTGTTTTGACTCTAGTTGTTTTGTTTAGCTTCCTAAGGGAGTGTTAGATTATTGAGCTCAAATCTTTCTTCTTTTTGAATATTATCTTTTCAAGCTATACATTTCCCTGTTGGTACCTGCTGTCCACAAATTTTAATATATTTTATATTTATTATAATCATCTTTATTATTTTCATTGTGGTTTCTTTTTTAACATGTATTATTTACAAATGTATTGTTAAATATTCAAAAGAATTTGAGGAGGTTCTGCATATCTTGATTGATACTGGTTTCTAAATTAATTTTATTGCAGTCAGAAAATAGCCCCTGTATGATGCCAATAATTTTAAATTTACAGCAATTATTTTAATGTTTGGCATACAACTTCTTGGTGAATAAAACAAGTGTACACATTTACTTGAAAATAATTTATATTTTGCAGTTGCTGGTTATTGAATAGAGTTCCATAAATGTCAATTAGTACAAGCCATTTAATAGTGTGGTTTAGCTAATTTGTATATTTGCTAATTCTTTATATAGTTGTTCTCTCAGTTGCCGAGATATATGTGTCAAAATATGCTATTATAATTGGGAAACTGTCTATTCTAGGGATTTTTGGTTCATGTATTTCCAGGCTCTGTTATTATGTATTGCTGCTGCTGCTGCTGCTGTTGCTAAGTCGCTTCAGTCATGTCCGACTCTGTGTGACCCCATAGATTGGCAGCCCACCAGGCTCCCCCATTTCTGGGATTCTCCAGGCAAGAACACTGGAGAGGGTTGCCATTTCCTTCTCCAGTGCATGAAAGTGAAAAAATAAACTGAAGTTGCTCAGTCGTGTCCGACTCCTAGCGACCCCATGGACTGCAGCCCACCAGGCCCCTCTGTCCATGGGATTTTCCAGGCAAAAGTACTGGAGTGGGGTGCCATAGCCTTCTCTGTATTATGTAATACATATTCATAATTATTGCTTCATCTTTATGAACTCACCATTTGCCTTTATAAAATGTTTCTTATCTGTAATAATAATTTTATATTGAAATACCTTTTCTGATATTAATATAGCCACTGCTGCTGCTGCTAAGTCACGTCAGTCGTGTCCGACTCTGTAGGACCCCATAGACTGCAGCCCACCAGGCTCCCGTCCCTGGGATTCTCCAGGCAAGAATACTGGAGTGGGTTGCCATTTCCTTCTCCAGTGCATGAAAATGAAAAGTGAAAGTGAAGTCGCTCAGTCGGGTCCGACTCCTCGCGACCCCATGGCCTGCAGCCTACCAGGCTCCTCAGTCCATGGGATTTTCCAGGCAAGAGTACTGGAGTGGGTTGCCATTGCCTTCTCCAATATAGCCTCTAAAGTCTTGCTAACTTTAGTGTTTGTAAACTGTATGTTTATCCTACCTACTTATTTTCAACTTATGTGAAACTTTTTAATTAAAGTGGTCCTTGCACATAGCATATAGTTGTGTCTTACTTTTTAATCTTTTCAGTAATTTTTGCCTTTTAATTGGAATGCTTATATAATAACATTAAATGCAGATTCTTTCAGAGCTAGATTTAGGTCTACAATTATATTCTGTTTTCTCTGTCTCCTCAGATATTTTTCCTCTGTTTCCAATTTTATGACTTCAGTTAAATTATTTGAATGATTTCAGAATTCCACTTTATTTGTTTACTTTCGTGACATATTTTTTGGCATGATCTTTTATTTACAATACTGTATCATAAGAACTTCAAAGAGGCGTTTTAATTTGAGGAGGAAGAACATAATTTTTATATAGCTTTAGCATGCATGGTCAGATGAAGTTTCATAAGTTTAGAAAATAACTATTTAAAGATGGTTCCCAAAGAAGGAGAAATTATTTTTTTGGCTTGATGCTGCTGCTGCTAAGTCGCTTCAGTAGTGTCCGACTCTGTGCAACCCCATAGACGGCAGCCCACCAGGATCCCCCATCCCTGGGATTAGTAACCACTTATTGGACAATTCAGGAGGATTAATAAGGATAGGAAGAACCAAGGCCATGCATAGAACAGACTGAACGATTTTGTTAGTATGTCAGAGTCTTTTACTTTACCCCACTTGATCACTTAATCTACTTCACCTTTCTTCATAGTACTATCTCTACTTCAAATATTTTACCAGCTTATTCATTTCCTTCAGATTGCTTGTCTCTGCCTTTGAAATATAATCTGCATAAGAGCAGAGCTGCTGTCTGCCCTGATGTCCTTGGTGTTTCCAATGCTTACAACATTGTCTGGCACATCATGGACACTCCAGACATACTGCTTGAATGAAAATTGGGGGTGGGGTGGTAAAATATAATTCTTATATTGGAAAACAGATATATAGTTTTGAATGGATTTTAGTCAAATTGTGCTGTTAAGAAATTTTTTTTAAACAAAGTTTAAAAAGCAGGTAGCAATAAAAGAAAGCAGTTCTGATATAGGGCCAGTAGTACAAAATAGTAGTGTGTGAATACTGGATAAGAGACACATTTGGCAATGGTGCAACTTAAGTACATACTGATGACTGTTCATAGTCTACCAAGAGTTATAACTCCACACTTCAAGAACAACATGCTGAGAGTTCCTAAAAAACAACAACAAAAACAAAACAAAAACAAAAAACTACTTTAAAAAGGCATAACCCAGATGTTTCCTCATTTGACCAATTCCATCTAGGTTTGATTTGCAGATGTCTTTAGCTACGCCCAAAGTCATATGAAATGTTTTACCTGATCAGCTTTCTAAAATAAAGTTTCAGGACAATGACAGTAAGATAAGGGAAGCAAACATAGAGGAATGATGTCATAATTACTATATACACATATTTTTTGACAATAAGGGAGAGACTTTTACAGATACATTTCAAACGAAAAAAAAGGAAAATAATTTTGTACAAGAACTTTCACACATTCTCTACTGTGTCTTTATTTTGCTGTCTTCATTCTTATAAACTCACCATAGTTAACTTGATCATCATCATCAATAGCTGCTTCACTGACCAGACTGAATGACTGAATACTCGTTTAACACCACTTTTATATTCCCCATCATGTCACAGAGACTAGAGTTTAGATAGATGCCTTCTCTTATAACCTCTCAGTTCCCTGGAGATGAAACCTAAATTCCATCATCTCTCTAATCAGGCAATAATGGTTTACCAAGTAAGTAAGTAAGTGAAGTTGCTCAGTCGTGTCCGACTCCTTGCAACCCCGTGGACTGTAGCCTACCAGGCTTCTCTGTCCATGGGATTCTCCAGGCAAGAATACTGGAGTGGGTTACCATTTCCTTCTCCAGGGAATCTTCCTGATCCAAGGATCGAACCTGGTTCTCCCACATTGGAGGCAGATGCTTTAACCTCTAAGCCACCAGGGAAGATATGGTTTACCAAGGAGATAGCAAACAAGTGAGGAGGAAGAGAGAAATGAACATAACCTTTCGATTGCTCCCCCTCCAAAACAGACCTGGTTCATTTCCAAGAAAGGTAGAGATTTATTTAAAGAGATCTAGAGGAATGAGAGAAGAAAGTAAATGAAGGAAAGAAATAACTTCCTCTTTCCCTTTTACACATGACATTTTATCTTCAGGCTAAGCTTAAAATACTTCTTCATATGTTAAAGTAAAAATAAAAGAATCTATTTATTTTCATTTCAAATTATCCATTAATATAAACTCACATTTGCATTTTAACCAAGATAATTACTATTTTCCAGTCTCAATCTTGATGAGTTCTCTTAAACTTGCAATCAGAGGAAATTAATACTGTTTTTCATAGTAGCCCTGCCCTGTTCCCTCCCCCGGCTCCTGCTGGGCTTTCCCTGATGGCTCAGAGATAAAGCATCAGTCTACAATGAAGAAGACGCAGTTTCAGTTCCTGGATTGGGAAGATCTGGAGAAGGAGACAGCAAATCAGCCCAGTGTTCTTACCTGGGAAATCCCATGGATAGAGGATGCTTGCGGGCTACAATCCATGGGGTTGCAAGAGTTGGACGTGACTAAACAGCTAAATTACCACCACCACAACCCCCTAACCCCCATGTCAGGAAATTTATCCTATTTCAAAGCACATTTTGAACTTTTCATAATTTTTCTGCATATATTCTTACCTTTCCCTGCCCGTATTTAGACTGTGTAATTTCATGCTATAACTCAGCCCTTAGGTAATTTCCTCCTACTTTGCTTAGTCATATTCAATGTCTAATATAACTAAGTTTAATTTAACAAAAAACAAAAGTATGTTAAAATTGAGATATCTAATTCTAAATATGTAACTAATGTCCTATTTTAGCAATTGTTAAAGACTAAATAGATTGCAAAAAAAATTGTGTAGTTTCATTAACATTGATGCTCTAGATAAGAGGCTCTGTAAATAAGTTCCCAATTATTCTACTTTAGTTCAGCAAATGTCTTTACATTGTAATATTTTCTAGGTTTGGTTAATCAGGTCTAAAGATTTTTGAATAATTAAAAACTTTCTCTAACACATTTTTCTTCAAGTTGTATTTCTGTTTGTTTAAAGGCTTGATCTCAGTTTGTGACTCGCCGGCAATGTTTTCCATTACTGTGCACTGTTTGAAAATGCTTGGATGGTGATAATCATCGGGCTCCTGGGGTGTGATCAGTGTGGCGAGCATCTCTGACTTGCCTTTTAAATTTTCTCCATTTCCTCACAATTAAACATATTTTAGTCTTGTTTACAATAGCCTCTCACTTTTAATTTTTTTGTCAGCTGGGTAATGTCATTTATTTTCAGTATAATATTGTAATATATGATTTTCAATTTCTTTAAACTTGTAGCCTATAATTATTTTTAACACACAATTGAACACTGAAATTAGTTGATGTAAAAATTTAGGGATAAATTCTATGTATTTCACTCATGCAACTTTTCTGGTGTACATATGTGTGTGTGTGTGTGTGTGTGTGTAGCCAAAAATAGTAATAAGTATGCCCTAAAGAAAAGATTTTATCTATATTATTTTTCTTATAGTCCTATTTTAAAATTCTTTTAAGCAATACCTATAAGATTCTGAGATGGTGAATGATAGGAAAGCCTGGCATGCTATAGTTCACTGGGTGGGAAAGAGTCAGACACAACTTAGCGAATGAACAATACGATTCTGGGTTAGGGATGTATTAAACCTTTACTAAAGGAGGCTAGCATATGAAATTTATAAAGTAGACTCAATCATGCTGCACCCTCCACTACTTGTTTCTGTAACATCTTCAAGCTAATCTTTCTTAAATCATCTAATTAAATGCCACTGTTCCAAGATTTCTTCCAAAGCATTGACATCCTCCTTTATAGGATAACTGCATCCAAAATAAGCCAGTAGTCTTCCAAATTATAAAATTGAAAAGTATAATTTTAATGTTTTCCTTTGTTTCATGTTGAATTGCCTACATGCTAAAGTGTTGCAATTTTATTAGTTAACTTTACCACTAGAAATAATATTCTAAAGTCATATTCAAATTAACTTAAAAAAATTACCTTATCATTTAGCTGATTAAAATCTGAAAGAACTCATTTAAGTGCTTCTCCCTCTCACACACACACTATTACACACCCCCACACACAAACACACACTCTGTAATCCACCGCTTAGAAATGTTATATAGGTCATTGACCCAAATTGTTATGCTTAACCAGATAGATTATTTTAAATAAAACATTATTATTGTTTTTACCAGTCCATTTTTGTGAAGTCAAGGAACTATTCCAGCTCTACTGTGGAAAAAAAAAATTGTTGAATGTTGTATTATTTGGCATATCCTAATCGTTTTATAAAATTTAAGGTAGTTCGCTGACTATTTAAGATGCCAAAATAGGTCAATGGGGTACGATCTTTCTCCCAAGTCTTGCTGCACCCCCCAATATGGGTCATTTAATTGGCAATTAGCCCATGCTTGTATGCATAGCAGCTGTCAACAACTGCCCCAAGGAATCTTATAATTTTAGAGAATGTATTGTCCTGTTTGTGGATCCCAAAGGCCTGTTTGTCATAAGAATCCTTTTGAGCCATCTGTACCCAGTGATTCTGTAAGAGCCCTGGAATTTTATTATTTAGGTAAGGACAAACTGTTAGGTTGGCAAGACAGCCAAAAACCAAGATTCACAGCAGGTATATCTCAAAAAAATCTAAGCATTAACAATGAATTAAAGTGAAGTGAAGTCGCTCAGTAGTGTCCGACTCTTTGCGACCCTGTGGACTATAGCCCACCAGGCTCCTCCGTCCATGGTCCATGGGATTCGGTGAGAATACTGGAGTGGGATGCCATTTCCTTCTCCAGGGAATCTTCCCAATCCAGGGATCGAACCCTGGTCTCCCACATTGTAGGCAGAAGCTTTACTGTCTGAGCAACCAGGAAGTCTCTAACAATAGAAGTCTCTAACAACAGAAGTCTCTAACAGGGAAGCATTAACAATAGTGTTCCCAATTAACTGTCTCCCTGCCTTCCAGCACCAGTAATTCATATGAATTTATGCTTGATTCACACTTTTTACAACAATTTTCTTTATAGTACAGACATATTTAAATAATTAGACAAATCCTAGATTTATTTTTTAAGAGTGAAGGAAAAAATTTGGTTCACATTCCAATGCTTTGTAACAATAAAAACAATGTTATGGGGTTACTTGCAAACGATAACAAAATTCAGCACACATAAGCTTTGATAAAGAAGTGAGAGACTATAAAGTGGGAATTACGTATTTGCTAGTCAATTTCCAGGAGTCACTTCACTGATTCCTCAGGAAACCAATACAGATTAAGTGTCCCACTTTACAGATGAGGAAAATTCAGATTACTGTCATCAATCAGACCCTGTAGAGATGGAGGCCTTGGTGTGCCACCAATCCCCCCTGCCAGCCTGAAGAATGTCTACACATTGATGATATATTCTGAGCAGGACCCAAGCTCCCAAACAGGAAACTGAACACTGGAAACTGGGAAGGGCCAGAATCACTATGGAGCCATAGGGTCAGAGCCAAGATGTCACACCAGGTCTACCTTGCTTCAGAGGCAATCATTCTAACACACTAGCTTCTGATCAACTAAGAGTCAAATTATTAATTCATTTAATAATTTGTTAGACTTCTAATAAATTTTAAAGTAGTTATTGATTATATGCTATAAACTGACAGCCCTGATTGATTATATATATATATATAGTATGCAAATTATATATGTAATATACAAATGATGTATATAGAATATTGGCTTGGTGAAAAAGTTCACTCGGGTTTAAGAAAAAATTATATACACACATTATTTTTTCTTCTCTGAAATGGAAAGGAATATTCAGTGAAGTGTTTTTGTGTATAAATGCACACATATGCATATATATATATATATATATATGAGATTTTTGAGGGTTTTTTGTTTGTGTGTGTATATACATATATGGACAAATAAAAAATGTCAGAAAAAGGAAACAACTTCCAAATATTTCTTCAGTTAAAGCTGGAAGCAGGAGCGAGAGTGACCAAGAGACCATAGACAATCTCCCTTCCCCCATATACCACTTTTCAGAGTTTGAATGAATATTAGGATAGCTGTAGACTTACTACAATAGTTGGAGTTAAACTATTATTTAATAAAATTCAATATTCTAAAATCTAAGATCATGGCATCTTATCCCATCACTTCATGAAAAATGAATGGGGAAAATTGGAAAGTGACAGATTTTATTTTGGGGGGCTCCAAAATCACCATGGACTGGGGCTACTGCCACGAATTTAAAGATGCTTGTTCCATGGAAGGAAAGCTATGACAAACCTAGACAGCATATTAAAAAGCAGAAACATCACTTTGTCAACAAAGGTCCATCTAGTCAAAGCTTTGGTTTTTCCAGTAGTCATGTATGGATGTGAGAGTTGTTCCATAGAGAAGGCTGAACACCAAAGAATTTATGCTTTCAAACTGTGGTGCTGGAGAAGACTCTTGAGTGTCCCTCAGACAACAAGGAGATCAAACCAGTTGATCTTAAAGGAAATCGACCCTGAATATTCTTTGGAAAGACTGATGCTAAAGCTGAATCTCCAGTACGTTGGACACCTGATGCGAAGAGCTGACTCATCAGAAAAGCCCCTGATGCTCGGAAAGATTGAGGGCAGGAGGAGAAGGAAATAATAGAGGATGAGATGGTTGGATGGCATCACAGACTCAAGGGAAATGAGTTTGAGCAAACTCTAGGAGATAGTAAAGAACAGGAAAGCTTGGCATGCTACAGTGCATGGGTGCAAAGAGTTGGACACGACTTAGCAACTGAACAATGAAAACAAGACCTTGAGGGATAAGGTGTCTAAACTAACATCTTAAATATAAGTATCTTAGAAACATGCCCATTTTAAGAAAATATTTGATGCCGTTTGTTGGTATAGACTGAATGTTTGTGTCACACAAAATTTGTATCTTGCAATCTAATTTTCAAATTGGTATTTGGAGGTGGGGCCTTTGTAAGGTGATTAAGTCAGAAGAATGAAGCTTTCATATATGGGATTAAGGCTCTTATAAAAGGCTCCAGAAAGCTCCCTCACATCTTCTGCCTTTTGAGTACAAAGTGAAAAAAAGACTGTCTATAAACCAGAAGTAGACCCTCATCATGCACCAAATTTGCCAGCATCTTGACCTTGGTGGTCTCCAAGCCTCCAGAGCTGTGAAAAATAAATTTATGTTGTTATAGGTACCCACTGAAATGTTCTAGCAGCTCAAATGGTCTAAGACACTTGTCCATCATCTATTAATCTGCCATTTAATTTAGATTTATTAATGGGTTATTATGACATTTTCTGTTGCAATAAGCAAAAAATCCCATTGGCTTTGTCTTGCTGCTGCTGTGCTTAGTCGTTGAGTTGTGTCATACTCTTTGGGACCCCATGAACTGTAGCCCGCCAGACACCTCTGTCCATGGAGATTCTCCAGGCAAGAATACTGGAGTGGGTTGCCATGCCCTCCTTTAGGGGATTTTCCCAAACCTGGGATCAAACCCAGGTCTCTGACATTGCAGGAGGATTTTTTTACTATCTGAGCCACAAGGGAAGCTCAATGAATATAATTCTATCCCAAGGTAAAAAGTTCTGTGGGAGTATCTGAAAGGAATTCTACAGGCAATATAAATTTTCATAATATTATACTTTAAGTCTATAAATAGTTTGAAAAATAACAAGAGAAGATTTTATTTTTTAAGTGGCAGAATAAAGCATTCAATCTGACTCTCTTAGCAAATTAATATCCACTCTATGCCAACTGAGCAGCATGTAGGATAAAGCAGAGAAGTGACTCCCCACCCCAGTACAAAGATGGTCATGTCCTAATCCCCGGAACCTGGGACTATATTAGGCTTCATGGCAAGAAAGAATTAAATTAGCTGATGAAATTATGATGGCTAATCACCAAACATTCACATAGGGAGATTATCCTGGGTTATTCACGTGAACCCAATGTAATCACAGGGCCCTTAAGGTGGAAAAGGAGGCAGAAGCATGTTCCAGTGATACAGTGTGAGAAAGACTCAAGGTGCTATTGCTAAATTTCAGAATGAAAGTAAGCCACAAGTCAAAGAATGAGGGCGATTGTTAACACCTGGAAAGGAAAATAGATTATCTTGCAGAATCTTTGGAAAGGAACACAACCCTACCAACAACTTGATTTTTGCCCAGTGAGACTCATTTCAGATTTAAGTCTCCTAGGACTTAAGATCAATAAATTTGCATTGATTTGGGCCACTAAGTTTGTGGCAACTTTTTACAACAGCAATAGAAAGCTATACACTGAGTGATGTTTATCTATTGCATGATATTTCTGTTGAGTATGTATTCTTTGGCTAAAGACAGAGCAATTTAGTGTGAAGTCGAAATCTTATAGAAATATCAATTTATACTTTTTGCTTTATATTTCTAGTATCTAAATTTTGGTGATGGACTTTTTGCCACATGGATAGGCATGAAGCAGGACCCATTTTTATATAAATTGCTGTCTGTATATGTGTATGTGTGTGTATATATATATATATATATATATACTTTTAAGAAGTCTCAATGATATTGGATTATAGATTTTCATAATTCTCAATGGAGAAGAATCTGAGCAAACTTTGGGGGATAGTGAAGAACAAGGAGAACAAGCAGGCTGTAGTCCATGGGATCACAAAGCACAGGACATTAGCAACTGAACATAAACAACAGCAACATTTTGAAATTCTTATTCCATCAAATTCAACCAAATAGACAATCATCTTTTAGGATGGATCATTTTGTTTTCTTTTGTTTTTTAACAGGGTACCTAATGACATTTTAAAACTACCACACAGACAAAACTTTACAGGAAGTTGTCCGTATTTAAATCTTGTCTAGCTCACCACCCCCCAGCCCGCCCTCAGCACTTTCTGAGTTCAGCAAAGATGACCCTTTAGCATGCAACATTGAACTTGGCAATACATAATCAAACTTAGTATCTCTTCTTAGAAGTTCTATTCAATGCTATAACTTTGGTGACTAGTATAGAGCGCCATAGAATTGATACTTTTGAACTGTGGTATTGGAGAAGACTCTCGAGAGTCCCTTGGACTGCAAGGAGATCCAAACAGTCCATTCTAAAGGAGATCAGCCCTGGGATTTCTTTGGAAGGAATGATGCCAAAGCTGAAACTCCAGTACTTTGGCCACCTCATGTGAAGAGTTGACTCATTGGAAAAGACTCTGATGTTGGGAGGGATTTGTGGCAGGAGGAGAAGGGGACGACAGAGGATGAGATGGCTGGATGGCATCACTGACTCGATGGACCTGAGTCTGAGTGAACTCCGGGAGTTGGTGATGGACAGGGAGGCCTGGTGTGCTGCGATTCATGGGGTCACAAAGAGTCGGACAGGACTGAGCGACTGAACTGAACTGAACTGAACTGATAGTGCCTACCATAGGATGTTGTCTCTAAACTTTTTATGGACTAAATAAGTGGAGATACCCAGTACTGAAAGCACTGAAGTACTGTGTTGAGGCATGTTTTAAAGGTACCACCAGAATGCTAATGCCTATCTATCTGTTCCTTGGTTGTCTACACTCATTTCAGAAGCACTCAAGCCTATGCAAATTTTTTTTATTTTCACATTTTCCTGGTATAAGCACTGCTAAGATAAGTTCTCAGTGTCTCAAAAGAGTCTGTGAAATAGCTCTTTCAGTTTTCACTCATCCTTTTCTGGGCATCCTCACCTAAAACACATCCATGAATCTGTTCAATATCTGGGACAATATTGTGCTATAGTCACAACTTCCTCTCTAATTTAATTTTATTTTTTTCTATAAGACAATTCTTTCAGTTCCTCATCTTAGTGGATTTCTTTTGGGCTTACTCCATTAGTTCTATAAAATAAAACCTTGCAGAGAAAAATCAAATTATAAACAGCTTGTGTGCATGCTAAGTCACTTCAGTCATTTCCCTTTTCTACCCTACGGACTAGACTGTAGCCCGCCAGACTCCTTCGTCCGTGGAATTTCTCCAGGCAAGGATACTGGAGTGGGTTGCTGTCCCCTCCTCCAGGGTATCTCCCAGACTTAGGTATCAAATCTGGGTCTCTTGCTTTGGCAGGTAGATTCTATACCCTAGCACCACCTGGTGCAAACTAATATCTCCATTTCTTTACTTTCGAACGTACTCATTATTTCCATAAGTAACCTTTAAAAATGTGTGTTGTAAAAAGCCTTTAGCACAGAAACTGATACAAAGTAGATACTTAATAAATCTTAGCATCTCTGCCCCTTTTTATGAAAAACTATGAAATATTTTCCTACAGGAAAAAGCTGTTTAATGTGAAAATGTAATATTTTTACTATTTAAAGCCATATGCCTAATAAAACAGCTATTTAACATGATTTTTATAACAGATATGTAGTTAATATATAATGAAAAGTGTTGGAGAGCAGTGGAAGAATATCAGCACATAATATTCTGAGCTTTTTTAGTCCAATTTGGGAGATTATCTTTAATGCTAGTTCTCTACTAAAGTTGGTGCAATTACAAGCTAGATTTAGCTCTAAATTACAATCACATATTTGCATTTGATGCTAACAATTAAATTACTCAAAATTTCTCTAATCCATATTTAAACTATTTCTTCAATAAAAAGATAATACAATTTGATTGAGGATTTGATCTTGTTTTGAACCACTTTTTATTGAAGTATAGCTAATTTACAATGTTGTATTTGTTTTAGGTATACAGGAGAGTGATTAATATATTATCTATTTATCTATCTATGTATCATCTTCTTCAGATGTTTTGCCATTATAGATTATTACAAGATTTTGAATGTATTTCCCTGTGCTATGCAGTAGATCCTTAATCTTTATCTATTTTATACTTATCTATTATACTTTATTTATTTTATACCTTATCTTTATCTATTTTATTTTTTGTATATGTTAATCCCCAAACCCTAATTTCTCTCCCCTTCCACCTCCCTAGCCTCTTTGATAATTGTAAGTTTGTTTTCTATGTCTAAGAGTCTATTTCTGTTTGTCTATATCAAAATCTACTATCAGTTCATAGGTATCAGTTTTTAGATTCCCCATATAAATGATATCATATGTTCAGTAACAGCATTATTTCATTCTCTTTTGTGGCTGAGTAGTAATTTACTATATGTACCACATCTTCTTTATCCATTCATCTGTTGATGGACATTTAGTTTGCTTCCATGCCTTGGCTATTGTACATAGTGCTGCTATGAACACTGAAGTGCATATATCTTTCCAAATTAGAGTTTTCTCCAGATATATGACCAGAAGTGGTTATGAAGGATCATATGGTAATTCTATTTTTAGTTTTTTAAGGAACCTAAATACAGTTCTCCATAGTGGCTGCACCAATTTGCATTTCTACCAGCAGTGTACCAGAGTTCCTTTTTCTCCACACTCTCTCTAGCATTTATTATTCATAGACATTTTAATAATGCCACTCTGACTGGTGCGAGGTGATACCTCATTGTAGTTTTGATTTGCATTTCTCTATGGTTTTTCCAGTGGTTATGTATAGATGTGAGAGTTGGACTGTGAAGAAAGCTGAGCGCCAAAGAATTGATGCTTTTGAACTATGGTGTTGGAGAAGACTCTTGAGAGTCCCTTGGACTGCAAGGAGATCCAACCAGTCCATTCTAAAGGAGATCAGTCCTGGGATTTCTTTGGAAGGAATGATGCTAAAGCTGAAACTCCAGTACTTTGGCCACCTCATGTGAAGAGTTGACTCATTAGAAAAGACTCTGATGCTGGGAGGGATTGGGGGCAGGAGGAGAAGGGGACGACAGAGGATGAGATGGCTGGATGGCATCACCAACTCAATGGACATGAGTTTGGGTGAACTCTGGGAGTTGGTGATGGACAGGGAGGCCTGGCATGCTACAATTCATGGGGTGGCAAATAGTCGGACATGACTGAATGACTGAACTGAAGTGAATAATGATCAGCGATAGTGAGCATCTTCATACAAGCTTTTGGCCATGAAATGCCTATTTGGATTATCTGTGCATTAAAAAAAATTTTTTTTTAAATATTAAGCTGTATGAGCTACTTGTATATTCTTGAAATAAATCCCTATAGGTATTTTATTTCCAGACATCTTTCTCCCAGTCCAAAGGGTGTCTTTTCATTTCGTTTGTGGTCTACTTGCTTGCTGTGCTTAGTCGCTCAATTGAGTCTGACTCTTGGTGACCCCGTGGACTGTAGCCCACCAGGCTCCTCTGTCCATGGGGATTATCCAGGCAAGAATACTGGAGTGGGTTGCCATGCCCGCCTCCAGGGGATCTTCCCAACCCGGGGATCGAACCCAGGTGTCCCTCATTGCAGGCAGATTCTTTACCATCTGTGCTACCAGGTATTTGCCACATTTCTATAGTGTTATTTTTATTTCTAGGATACAGATCTGAAAGGTTTTTTTTTTTTTTTTTTTCTGTGATCTATGTCAAAGAGTGTTCTATGTTTTCTGAAGTCAAAGAGCTTGATTACTTGAGCTCCATTCTTCATCAAGATTATTTTGGCTATTTAGGGTCTTTTAGGTTTCTATGGTGGAGAAGGCGATGGCACCACACTCCAGTACTCTTGCCTGGAAAATCCCATGGGCGGAGGAGCCTGTGGCTGCAGTGCACGGGGTCACGAAGAGTCTGACGGGACTGAGTGACTTCACTTTCACTTTCCACTTTCATGCATTGGAGAAGGAAATAGCAACCCGCTCCAGTGTTCTTGCCTGGAGAATCCCAGGGATGAGGGAGCCTGGTGGGCTGCCATCTATAGAGTCACACAGAATAGGACATGACTGAAGCAACTTAGCAGCAGCAGCAGCAACAGCAGGTTTCCATATAAATAAAAAAATATACATTGTTCTAATTCTATGAAAAATGCCTTTAGCGATTTGATAAGGGTCATATTGAATCTGTCGGAGAAGGCAGTGGCACCCGACTCCGGTACACTTGCCTGGAAAATCCCATGGCCGGAGGAGCCTGGAAGGCGGCAGTCTGTGGGGTCGCTGAGGGTTGGACACGACTGTGCGACTTCACTTTTTTCACTTTCATGCATTGGAGAAGGCAATGGCGACCCACTCCAGTGTTCTTGCCTGGAGAATCCCAGGGACAGGGGAGCCTGGTGGGCTGCCGTCTGTGGGGTCACACAGTGTCGGACACAACTGAAGCGACGCAGCAGCAGCAGCATATTGAATCTGTAGATTGGCCTGAGTAATATGGTCATTTTAACAATACTGATTCTTCCAAGATAAGAGCACAATACAGTTTCCATTTTTTTTTGTTGTCCTCAATTCCTTTCATTAGTGTGTTAAATTTTCAAGTACAATTTTTTAGATTGTTAGATTTATTTCCAGGTGTTTTATTCTTTTTGATGTCATTGTAAATAAGGCTGATTTCTAATTTCTCTTTCTTATGGTTGCTGTTAGTATATGGAAATGCATCTGAAGCTTAATGAATTCATTGATGATTTCTAATTGTTTTTGTTTCTGTTTTTTTTTCGTTTTGGTCACATCTTTAGGATTTTCTATGTATAGTATAATGTCATCTGCAAACAGTGAGAGTTATACTTCCTTTCTAATTTGAACACATTTAATTTCTTTTTAATTTAAATCAAAAGTATTATGATTTTGAAGAAGTAAACCCAAAATATAAAAATATATAAAGGAAACTTTAATTTCAAGCTATTACTTCTGTAGTTTGCTATTTGACTTTAAGGAAACCCTTGCAATTAAAAAGATGTTGCCCTATATAGCACTTGATCTTTTTATACTTTAGTGTGATTAAGCATATTTTTTGTAAAAACAAAAAATCGATAACCTATACATTATAAACATCAAAATTTAATGTGTGGAAAGTAAGATTATAATTTTTCCAGTATTTTAATGACATTTAAATCTGTTTCAAAAGATTCCTAATATTAATCATGACAGAACAAATAGTAACTTCTGTGAAGAAAGGGACATCACCTTCAATAAGTAACCACATTTAGTATCATCACTAACAGGAAAATCAACACTATGTGCATCTGGATGTGATACACTGAGAAATACCCCAAATTCATAACCTGAACCTTGTTTTTCAGTCAGAAAGTCATGTCCAACTCTTTGTGGCCCCATGAACTGCAGCAGGCCAGGTTCTCTGCCTCTTATTATCTTTTGGAGTTTGCTCAAGCTCTTGTCCATTGGGTTAGTGATGCCATGCAACCACCTCTTTCTCTGTTGCCCTCTTCTCCTCCTCTCCTTAATATTTCCAAGCATCGGGGTATTTTTCAGTGAGTTGGCTCTTTGTATCAGGTGGCCAAGTACTGGAGCTTCAGCTTCAGCATCAGTCCTTCCAATGAACATCCAGGGTTGATTTCCTTTATGATGGACTGATTTAATCTCTTTGCTGTTCAAGGGACTCTCAAGGGTCTTCTCTAGCATTCTCTAGCACCACAGTTCAAAAGCATTAATTCTCCGGCACTCAGCCTTCCTTATGATCCAACTCACAACCATACATGACTACTTGAGAAACCGTAGCTTGTACTAGACGGAACTTTGTCATTGAAGTGATGTCTCTGCTTTTTAATATGCTGTTTAGATATAGCTTTGTCTAAAGCTATGACATAGTTTGTCATAGCTTTTCTTCCAAGGAGCAAGCATCTTTTAATTTCATGGCTACAGTCACCATCTGCAGTAATTTTGGAGCCCAAGAAAATAAAATCTGTCACTGCTTCCACTTTTTCTACATTTATTTGCCATGAAGTGACGGGACCAGATGCCATGATCTTAGTTTTTGAATGTTGAATTTTAAGCCAACTTTTGCACTTCTCCTTCCTTCACTCTCATCAAGAGGCACTTTAGTTCCTCTTCACTTTTTGTCATTAAATCTTGCACATCTGAGGTTGTTGATATTTTTCCTAGAAATCAGATGCTGGCTTGTGATCATCCAGCCTCACGTTTTGCATGATGTATTCTTCATATAAGTCAAATAAGCAGGGTGACAACATACAGCCTTTACATATTCCTTTATCATTTTTGAACCAGTCCTTTGGTCCGTGTCTGGTTCTAACTGCTGTTTCTTGTCCTGAATACAGGCTTCTCAGGAGGCAGGTAATTTGGTCTGATTCCCATCTCTAAGAATTTTCCAAAGTTTATTGTGATCCATACATTCAAAGGCTTTAGCATATTCAATGAAGTAGAAGTAGATTTTTTTTTTTTTTGAATTCCCTTGTTTTTCCTATGATCCAATGAGTGTTAGCACTTTTATCTCTGGTTTCTCTGCCTTTTCTAAATCCAGCTTGTATTTTGGAATTTCTCGTTTCACATTCTGCTGAAGCCTAACTTGAAGGATTTTGAGCATAATCTTGCTAGCATGTAAAATGAGGGCATTAGTATGGTAATTTGTACATTCTTTCACATTACCTTCTTTGAAATTGGAATGAAAACTGGTCATTTCCAGTCCTGAGGCCGCTGCTGAGTTTTCCAAATTTGCTGACATATTGAGTGCAGCATCATTTTTTTTAGAATTTGAAATAGCTTAGCTGGAATTCCATCACCTCCACTCGCTTTGCTCCTTGTTAAGTTTCCTAAGGCCCACTTGACTTCACACTCTAGGATTTCTGGCTCTAGGTGAGTGACCACATCATCTTAGTTACTTGGGTCATTAAAACCTTTTTGTATTGTTCCTGTATGTATTCTTGCCATCTCTTTTTAATCTCTTCTGCTTGGATTAGGTCCTTGTTGTTTCTGTCTTTTATTCTCCCCATCTTTGCATGAAATATTCCCTTTGTATCTCCAATTTTCTTGAAAAGATCTCTAGTCCTTCCCATTCTATTGTTTTCCAAGGCTTTCTTATCTCTCCTTGCTGTTCTCTGGAACTCTGCATTCAGTTGGGAACACTTTCCCTTTCTCCTTTGAGGAAATATTATATACCTAAATTGAGAGTAATTCTATGAAAAACTTGCTGCATTCTTCAAAAATGTAAAGGTCAGGACTGTTGAAACACAACTGAGCAACTTTTCCAGAGTAAAAGAACCCAGAGACATGTCAACTAAATGCACTCTGAGGTGTGGAAAATCTAATCTTACACTAGGAAAGAAAAATATCTCTCAATTGTATTATTTTTGACAAGCTAATGATATTAATTTTTTTACTTTAATTTTTTTTAATTATGAAAGTTTGATGACACATCTACAGGAGACTTTGAAAATACCAAACAAGACGCTACCATTATATTTTAAATAGATAAATTAAATTTTTTAATTGGAATTTCAATATCAAACTTTCAAAAATTAATAAATTGAATATATAGAGACAGTAGAAGGACATAGTAGGCCTGAAAAGCACTGTAAACCAATTCAATGTAATTAAGATTTATACAATTTTCATACAACAGTAGGATACAAATTCTATTCAAGTTTCCAATAGATTGTAAACTAGGAGACATTGGAACATATCCAGGGACATAAAGCAAGGTGCAAAAATTTCATGGCCTAAAGGTATTGAAATCATAAAGAGTCTGTTCTCTTATCATTGTAGAATTATGCTAGAAATCAATATCAAAAGATATTTGAAAATAACCCATATATTTTCAAGTGCAGTGTGACATTTACCAAGAGAGATCTTCAACTTAGCCATCAAAAGCCTCAATCAAGTTAGATTGGGAGAGAGAAAAAAAAAAACAACACAGAGGGTGACTTTAGAGAAGAAAGCATTTAAATAAAAAATTAGTATCAAAATAATTAGAGATACCTTAGCCAAATTCCCATATATTTGAAAATTAAGCATCCACTTCTAGATGATGGCTGTATTGTGAGAAGCCTTAGTAAAGAAAATTAGAAAATATTTGTAACAAAATAAAAATGAAAAGCTAATTTACCAGAATTTGCTGCATGCAGTTGAAGCTGCTCAGTGCAATAAATACAATGTAAAGTCTTGAAAAAGGTACAAAAACAAATAATAGACACTAGCATAAATTTTTGTGAAATTTAAACCAAATTTGTACTTTAGTTAATAACAGTGTATCACTTTTTGATTTCCTGTTTTTGTTTTTTCTTTCTAACAATACAGTATTTGTTAATATTCTCAGAATTGGATTAGAAGTTTCAAGTCTCATTTAAATTTTTTTAAATTACTAAGATAATAAATTTTCTAGAATTTTAGCAGTAATACTAGATGCCAAAATACATGGAATAATACAAGAGTTTTGAGTGAACATAAATTAGAAATCTAGCATTCTATGCCTATTAAGTCAAACAAGTGAAATCAAAATGTCATACTTTTTTTAGATAGGCAAAAGTTTGTGAGTTTTCTAAAATATATATTATACATACTATATATATATGTATAATATATATATACACATAGGTATGCAAAACTTTTCTCTTGTGCTTGATAAAGACGAGAAAGAATAACCACAAAAAAGAGAAAAATTGGAAAACACAAAAATAAATGAAATAGAAACACTGAATATGAAATAGAAAAATAAACTAGGCAAAAATGAAAGATCATCATATAATCCAATTGTTTTTAGACATGGCTTCTCATCAGAAACACATCTGGAGCTTTGGATAAGAAAAGCAATACCTGGCCATTTGTAATTTTCAAAAACTTCCAAGATATTTCAGTTATGCTTATAGATTTTAAAAAGTGATTATAAATTTTCTATTAAAAGGTAGTTTTAGTGATATAGAATTCTGTTATTTTCTGTTGACCAATCAAGATACAATGGTATTAATTGAACAATAGTTACATAATAACTATAATAAAAGGTGTTTATCAGTTTTCACAATCAAAAGCCAGACAAAAAATTAAAAACGATTACAATTGCCACCATAGTCGAAATATGATTAGCCCAGCAATACAAAATAATTGCATACAGCTTGAGCTAGGGCAAGCAGAGTGATGTGATAAGTGGAAATGCATACAAGTGCATGCTTTCATCCGCCCAGCCAGTCTACGTCTTTTGGTTGGTGCATTTAATCTACTTACAGTTAAGGGCTTCTGAGATGGTGCTAGTGGTAAAGAACCCATCTGCCAATACAGGAGAGGTAGTTCAGTTCAGTTCAGTCACTCAGTTGTGTCTGACTCTTTGCAAACCCATGGACTGCAATATCCCAGGCCTCCCTGTCCATCACCAACTCCTGGAGTTTACTCAAACTCATGTCCATTGAGTTGGTGATGCTATCCAACCATCACATCCTCTGTCATCCCCTTCTTCTGCCACCTTCAATCTTTCCCAGCATCAGGGTCTTTTCAAATGAGTCAGTTCTACACATCAGGTGGCCAAAGTATTGGAGTTTCAGCTTCAGCATCAGTCCTTCCAATGAATATTCAGGACTGATTTTCTTAAGGATGGACTGGTTGAATCTCCTTGCAGTCCAAGGGACTCGAATCTTCTCCAACACAGTTCAAAACCATCGATTCTTTGCTGCTCAGCTTTCTTTATAGTTCAACTCTCACATCCATGCATGACTACTGGAAAAACCATAGCCTTGACCAGACGGACTTTTGTCGGCAAGGTAATATCTCTGCTTTTTAATATGTGGTCTAGGTTGGTCATAACTTTTCTTCCAAGGAGCAAGCATCTTTTAATTTCATAGCTGCCATCAACATCTGCAGTGATTTTGGAGCCCCCCAAAATAAATTCTGTCACTATTTCCACCGTTTCCCCATCTATTTGCCATGAAGTGATGGGACCAGATGCCATGATCTTAGTTTTCTGAATGTTGAATTTTAAAACAACTTTTTCATTCTCCTCTTTCATTTTCATCAAGAGACTCTTTAGCTCTTCTTCACTTTCTGCCATAACTGTGGTGTGATCTGCATATCTGAGGTTGTTGATATTTCTCCTGGCAGTCAAGAGACATGGATTTGATTCCTGGGTCAAGAAGATCCCTAGTGTTTTCCATCTCTTGTGTTTCCTACCTAGAGAAGTTCCTTTAGTATTTATTGTAAACCTAATTTAGAGATGCTGAATTCTCTTAACTTTTGCTTGTTTTGGAAGTTTTTGATTTCTTTCCCAAATCTGAATGAGAGTCTTGCAGGGAAGACTATTCTTAGTTGTAGGTTCTTCTTTTTCATCATTTTAAATATATTGCCATTCCCTTCTAGCTTGTGGAGTTTCTGATGATAAATTTGCTGGTAACTTTATGGGATTTCCTTGTACGATATTTGTTGTGTTATGTTTTCCCTTGTCACTTTTAACATTTCATCTTTGTCTATAACTTTCATCATCTTGATTACCATGTGTCTTAGTGTGTTCTTCCTTTGGTGTGTCCTGCTGGAGACTCTGAACTTCCTGGACTTGGTTGACTATTTCCTTTCCCGTGATAGGGAAGTTTTCCACCATTATTTCTTCAAATATTTTATCAGGTCCTTTATTTTTCTCTTCTCCTTATGGGAACCTTTAATGTGAATATTGGTGTGTTTAATGTTGTCCCAGATGTCTCTTAGTCTGTTTTCATCTATTTCTCAATCTTTTTGTTTTCTAGATTTTGTTCTGCAGCAGTGATTTCCACCATTCTGTCCTCCAGGTAACATCTGTTTTTCTACATCAGTTATTCTGCTATTGATTCCTTCTAGCGTATTGTTCATCTCTGTTTCTTTGCTCTTTAATTCTTCTAAGTCTTTGTTAAGCATGTCTTACATCTTCTCAGTCTTTGGCTCCATTCTTTTTCTGAGATCCTGCATCATCTTCACCATCATTATTCTGAAGTCGTTTTTCTGGAAGGTTGCCTATCTCCATTTCATTTAGTTAGTTGTTTTTCTGGGTTTTTATCTTGTCCCTTCATCTGGGGCAAAACCCTCTGCTTTTACATCCTGGTTAACTTTCTGTGATGTGGTTTTAGTTCTAGCCCTGTGGGACTGTGATTCTTTTTGCTTCTTCTGTCTTTCCTTCGGTGGATGAAGGCTAAAGTCTTGTGTAAGCTACTTGATGTGAGGGACTGGTGATAAGGAAAACTGGGTCTTGCTCTGGTGGGTAGAGCTGTCCTCAGTAAAGTTTTAATCCAATTATCCCTGATAGTTGTTTGGACTGCTGTGACCCGGCCTGGGGTCTATGGGCTATATGGTGGGGTTAATGGAGACTTCCAAGATCTTATGCCAAGGGGTCCCTTCCAAAACTTCTGCTGCCAGTGCCCCTATCCCCACAGAGAGCCACTGCTGACCCACACCTCATGGGATATCCTCCAACACCAGCTGGTAGGCCTCGCTCAGTCTCCTGTGGGGTCACTGCTCCTTTCCCCTGGGTCTTGGCCTGCACAAAAATTTTTTGTACTTTCTAAGAGTGAAGTTTCTGTTCGTCTGAGTCCTATGGAAGCCCTGTAATCATATCTCACTGACCTTCAAAGTCAGATTCTTTGGGGATTCCTAGTTCTTTTGCTGGTTCCACAGACTGGGAAGCCTGAGATGAGGCTCAGAACCTCACAACAATGAGAGAGTTTCTCTAATATTATTGTTTTCCAGTTTGTGGGTTGTTCTCCAGGTAGGTATAGGATTTGATTTTATCATATTTTCATCCCTCCTACAATCTCGTGGCTTCTTCTTTGTCTTTGGACATTGGGCATCTCTTTTTGTTGGGTTCCAGTGTCCTCCCATCAATGGTCGTTCAACAGCTAGTTGCAGTTTTGGAGCTCTCACAGGAGAAGATGAGCACAGGTTTTTCTATTCTGTCATCTTGAATCAGAAACATCTAAATTTGAATATGGAGTAAAATTTAGGTATAGCATAGTATCAATGTTATACCTCTTAATTTTGAAAATTTTAATAATCATGAAAAATTTATCCTTGGTCTTAGAAAATAAATGAGAGAATTTAGGGATATAGGTCACCATATTGCCAACTTAATCAAACAGTATTGAATGAAATCCATGTCAAAAACATACAGGCAAATAGTAATAAAGCAACTGCAGTAGAATGTAAACAATTTGGTGAATTTGGGTATAATTGCTATAAACAAAAGTGCCTGGAAAATGTACATTATTTATCCTTATATATAAGTATATATATATTTCAAATCTAGAGAGTATTTTAAATATTTGACACACCAACCTCATTTGTTAGAAAATATATAGTCTGGATAATATGTTCCAGGAGTAACTTAAGAGTATGCATTATTATTTTATATGTAGATGATATTACAGCAGATGATCATTTTGGTAAAATCATTATTGTTTGTGATCTTTTGGTTCTTTTCCTCATTTCAATGATTAAGCAAATAGGTCTCTTAGAACAGTTCTGAGTCAAGCTGAATTCAAACCAGATGTTTTGAGTGTGTAATTTCACTCCAAAATTTTTGAGATGTACTGTAGAGAATGTCTAAGATATAATGATCAGGAAAAATTTCCCGTATAAAATTGGACATTCCTAGATCAGCCTCCAAGTTAAATGTTTATTTTTCAAACTGTTCCATAGTGGAAGTTTGGTTAAAAGATTTGGCATAGTGCTCCTCAGTTTAATTTTAAGCCTGACAGAAATGCTGGCCCTCAGTGTGTGTATGTGTGTAATTTAGTTGCTTTGCTACTGGAAGTCTATGGAAGATTAATGAATGGTGAGGCTCAGTGGCAGTTGTGAGGGGATGCAGGATAGAGAAAACCAGTCACCATCTGTTCAAAATGTCTTTTGTAGTGCTTTTAAGGAAAACAGTTATCAGCAGGAGACAAAGGCAAACAATGGCTTTAAATATTAATGTTTCTGTTGTTGAAAATAAATATTGCAATTGTACTTCTATTATCTCAACAAATAAATATGTTTATATCATGTTGTGACCAACTGTATATCAAATCAATTCTCCAGAAAACAAGAAAATTACTAAGAATGTTGTATCTTTAGCAATATTTACTCTCAATTAAGATCTTTGGAGATTTTATATATATATATATATATATATATATATATAAAGCTCAAAGACAAGCTCTGTAAAACCACCTTTTACCTTAAAGTTAACCTTTTCCTTTAGAATCAGATTCATTATTCCAGTCTTGCTTCAAATCTATTCAAAACTGGCCATTTTTAACTGAAATGCTATCAGTTATTTATGCTCACTCAGAAAACTCTAGGCTTATGACTTTTCAAACTTGAATTGAAGACAAAGCACCTAGGTGGTCTTTTTAAAATGCAGATATTGATTCAGTAAGTCAGGACTTGAACCTAACTCCCAGATGATGGCAGTGGTGTTGGTCTGCTCTGATTACAAGGATAGAAATATATCTTTATGATTTTTTTGTCATTAAGAATGGCGGAAGAGTCATTTATAAAATGTTAAAAATTCACCACCTTAATATTGGTGTCTACTTGGCTAAGGTTTTGCAAATATTCCCACTTATCCAGCCACCAAATAATAAAACAAAAACAGTATAGAAGTAGTAGTAAAAGAAAAATAAGCCTTTTAATAGAGTATTGGATGTCATTAGGACTAGTATTGAAACAGCATTGGGTCTTTCATCAACAGATTTGGTAACATCAGAAAATCATAAAAGATGTACAAAACAACTTAAGCATTTTATTTTAATTAAAAAGACATAAATGTTAATCCTTTGCCCCTCTTTGACCTAAGACCAAACTATTTTATTTTTGTATAATTTTGCCAATTTGATTTCCTTGTCATCTTTCAGGTATAAAAGGTACCCATGATTCATTACCTTGGATTTTCAGTTTCCATTTCTTTCATGTGAATCAATAACTTAAGTAAAGCTACAGGGTAGTATAATTAGAATATTTATAGTAACTTCCAGTTTTTCACAATTAGCTTGTTTACACCTAGCTCAAGTAGTTCAGAGGGTAAAAAATCTGCCTGCAATGCAGGAGACCTGGGTTTGATGCCTGGTTAGGGAAGATCCCCTGGTGAAGGAAATTATTGTTATTAATCCAATTTAATTGGGTTAATTAAGCTAATTAATCCAACAGTCAGTATAATTTCCATAAAAATAATAAAAATGCTTATTCTCTTACATACTGTTTTTATTTACATAATGTTTAATTATGTTATAGCTTCAAGGACAAATACAACCAAAATATTGAACTCATTACCAACATTGGTAGTAAGGTCATGTGTGTAAACTAGGGAGGGATGAACTAGACAGAAGGGTCCATTGAACTATTAGTATCCATGAGTTTGATTCACAAAGAATATTGAGAATGATAATAGATCTGGGAAATGGAGCATGATTAAGAAAGCTTTTAATCTTAAAGAAAATTCAATGCACCTGCAACATTTAAAAATTAAGGTATTTGACATAACCTCCAGTAAATATTTCTCATAATGTCTTCTGATACTTTCCAGTTCTTTTGTATCAATTTATTTGGCTGATCTTTCCTCCCCACATTGAGTCATATTTCTTCTCTGTCATTCTCTCACCATTTCTAGTTTTTTTTGTTTTTGTATCTATAACCCTAGATATATCCTCCCTTTTTCTTCCTCAATTTTACCTCTAATTTTTCTACTTTTTTCCCATTTTTTTTTTCTATTTTTCGGTCATGCCGTGTGGCATGCAGGATTTTAGTTGCCTGACCAAGGCTTGAACCCATGTCCCCTGCAGTGGAGACATGGTGTCCTAAGCCCTGAAACTGAATGCCAGGAAGTTCCCAATTCTCCTACTTCTGAATCACAAAATATCTGAGGAGAAAATGGCAGAAATGAATTGGTGCAGTCTAAAATTGTTTCCTTGATAATAAGTTGACTTTATGTCTTGCAAATATTTGTTAAAATTGTTATTTTCCTGATTAGTCAATTGTGAACCAAGATAGTAGCACAATAATCTTTTGAGACACTTGAGTTGCAGCAGAACTTTGTTATTTACTACTAGAGAATAGGATATATGATAAGGATCATTTAAATGATACCTGGGACCGAAATTCCTTCAAAGGACATTTTTATCTTAGTAGCAGCAATATAATAACTTCAGTGCTACCAGTTGATGAATCATGAAATATGAGAAAAATATAACTAAGTTTTCCACTCTTTCTTCTTGACAAAACTTGTGATTCACAATTCTTAACAATTTCCATCAGGAAAAGTAAACAGAGCAAATTTTTAAAAAACTTAAAATACACTATAATCAAAATTTCAATGAAATCATTCTAGCCAAAAATTGTCAAAAAGTTGATTATTTAGAAAGAAAATACATTGTCTAATTTAGTTTAATTACTAGTCATACAAAATGCTTGGTTATAGTTTCTGTACTCAGTATTTGCTTCACAATTTTGTAATTTATTTGAAAAAATATAGGGTTGGAATTCTAAAACTACTCATATCAATTCAGTTGTTTATTAACCATCTGACATCAAGTAAATCACTTCATCTCTTTGAAATTTATATTTTACTCTATTTTTCAGTGATTCTAATATGAAGGCAATGGCACCCCACTCCAGTACTCTTGCCTGGAAAATCCCATGGACGGAGGAGCCTGGTGGGCTGCAGTCCATGGGGTCGCGAAGAGTCGGACACGACTGAGAGACTTCACTTTCACTTTTCACTTTCATGCATTGGAGGAGGACATGGCAACCCACTCCAGTGTTCTTGCCTGGAGAATCCCAGGGACGGGGGAGCCTGGTGGGCTGCTGTCTATGGGGTCACACAGAGTCGGACACGACTGAAGCGACTTAGCAGCAACAGCAGCAGAATATGACTTTGAATTTATTATTTTTGGAGCAAAACTTCACAAAATATTAAAAAATAAAATATACAAAGTATATATCAACACATTAAAAATTAATGAGTGGCTTATGTATTATTATATTTAAGCATAAATTAAGATATAAATTAGGATGTGGAAAGCAAATTGTTCTAATCTTATCTTTTCCTGGTGAATAACAAATTACTTTTACAATATTAAATGTTTTATTCAGTATCTCTTGGTTAATGACTTGAAGAAATTATGAAAAAGCCTCTTCCAGTCCAGAAATTTAGACACTTGTAGTATTTGTCAGCATATAAATTTTTATAAATGTTGCTATTTAGACAAACACGTGCACACAGATGTCATATGGAAACACAGACAGAGCCACCAACTTACCAACTTATAAACCTATAAACAGTAATATTGTACCTTATTCATTGTTGGTTTGATATCTTGAAAGAAATGATGCATTATTTACAGGGCACCTGTGTTAACAAAACTGAATCAATGTGATATTCATACTAATTACTTTATTATTCTGGGGTTTTTGGCCTGATTTCTATTTCAGGAGGCAAAAATACAGTGAAAATTGGGATTAGTGAAAATGTTCTTGCCTATAAATAAGTTTCAAATGTAAATATATAAAGTGAATTATAAAAAAAATCTCTATCTACCCTGAGAGTTATTGTCCTCAAATATAGATACAACAGTAAGTTAAAGAAACTAGCCAAAACTTCTTCCAAGATTTAATATAATTTCTTTAAGAATTTTGTATATCAAGTTTGTTATGTAAACAGCACTAATTGAGATACAGAACTTCAACTGAAATCTAAGTATGGAGGATAAGAAAGAGCAGTTGTAGTCTTTCTTACCTTACCTTTCCACTACAAAGTTTATTGCATAACAATTGGCCAAAATGAATAAAAAATTTCTAAAAATATAAGCCAGTAGTTAGTGTCAACAAACAGCTTAGCTAGCTCATGCTGTTTAAGCTCATACTACAAAAGTATTGGCATAAGCAAAACTGATCTCTGGCACTCTCCCGTCCCTTACAAAGATCAAGTCATCTTGGTGCACCCCTAAGAAGGCTACGAAGACTATTTACTTGACCAAAGTCACTCTGCAAGTGGTACTTGCTTAATGATTTAAAACTGCTTATAGTCTTGCTAGGGCTTCCCAGGTGTTGCTAGTTGTAAAGAACCTACTTGCCAATGCAGGAGACAGAAGAGGGCAGGTTACATCCCTGGGCTGGGAAGATTCTCTGGAGAAGGACATAGCAACCCATTCCAGTATTCTTGCCTGGAGAATCCCATGGACAGAGGAGCCTGGCAGGACGCAGTCCATGGGGTTGACAGGGTCAGACATGACTGAAAAGATATAGCATGCACACAGGTATATTCTTGCTAATTTGCCGCATAATGTTGTTTAGAGCAAAGAGATGCATTTAGTGAGCAGAACTCCCCATCCCCAACTTCCAGGCACACATACACACACCCTTACCTTCAAAGATCTTCTGTTCTAATGGCTAGACCTAGTGAAAGTGTGTGTGTGTGTTTGTGTGTGTGTGCCTTCCGGGCTCAGTAACGCCCAACTCTTTTGAGACCCCACAGACCGTAGCCCATCAGGTTCCTCTGTCCATGGGATTCTCCAGCTAAGAATACTGGAATGGGTTGCCATTTCCTCCTCCAGGAGATCTTCCTAACCCAGGGATTGCACTCGTGTCTCTTGCATCTCCTACCTCGCAGGCATATTATTCACTGCTGAGATATCTGGGAAGCCCAGAATTGGTGAGTGTGTTTCCTTATGTGGCAAAATGTGACTGAGGTTAGGGACCGGTGATAAAATTAAACTGAATTACCCAGGTCAACCCAAATTAATCACATGAACCCTTAAAAATAGACAACCTTTACTAGCTGTGGTGGGAGAGAGAGATGGCAGCAGAAAGATTTGACTTCAACCACATGGGGCTTCCCTCGTGGCTCAGACGGTAAAGAATCTGCCTGCAATATGGGAGACTGAGTTCGATCCCTGGGTTGGGAGGTTCCTCTGGAGAAGGGAATGGCAACCCACTCCAGTATTCTTGCCTGGAGAATCCCATGGACATAGGAGCTTGGCAGGCTACAGTCATGGAATTGCAAAGAGTTGGACATCACTGAGAGACTAACACTTTCACTTTCACACACAGATGCTGATTCTGAGATGGAGGGGGCTGTGTGTAAAAAACCAGATTCTTTCAACAACTGAATGAGCAAGGGACTGGATCCTCCTCTAGAATCTTCAGAAGAGGCAAAAGTATTGCTAACCCCTCAACTTTGACTTGGGTGAATCTATGTTGGAATTCTGATAATACATTTAAAGTGTTCTAAGCCACCATGTTTGTGGTCATTTGTGTGACAGCAAATTAAACATAATAAAATTCAAAACAACATGCTCCATTTAACTGCCATATCTCTTTAGTTGAATTTATTTTGTAAGATACTCAGTCTTCTACTGACTTTCATGACCTTAGACATTTCTGAAGATTGCAGGCAGGTTAGAATGCCCTTTCATGTGGGTTTGTCTTAAATGTATACCTGATTAGATTTAGGTTCGTGAATCTGGCAGAATACCATAGAAGCGGTATTGAACATTAGAAAATGTGCTTTATAAGAACTTCAAATTAGTTTTGAATAAAGTAAAATATTTATTTCTCATTAAGTAGAACTGAATTTACTTTCATTGGCCCAGGAGAGTAAATAATCTGTTATTCAAGAGGGGGAACTGAGGAGAGTTCAGTGTTTGCTATCTAACTAGATATTGTAAATTTCAGAAATGCAACTAAATAAGAAATTGGACATACTAATGGATAAAAAAGGTATATCACTATGTCATACAATTTACAAAAAGCGACACTAGAATAATCTTACACATATTTATAGACATCATTTGGCCTATGGAGTCTTTTTAAAAGAAACTGATAAACTAAAAAAAAAAAAAAAAAGAAACTGGCAATAACTTTTTTTAAAAAAAGCTTGTAATTTGATTTGAAAAACTGATCCAAACAACAGGTGCAAGAGGCAAAAATCCATGAGTGCATAACACTACAGGATGGCATGTAGTTTTTTAGGGATAGTGAGCTAAATAATTAGAATAGCCTATCCCACGCTACCTCTTCATCTTCCTACTAAAACTAGAATGCTAAATATTTTGTTGTTGCTGAGTTACTGAGCCCTGTCCTACTCTTTTGTGACCCTGTGGACTGTTACCTGGCAGGCTCCTCTCTCCATGGGATTTCCCTGACCCAGGGATCGAATCTGCATCTCCTGCATTGGTAGGCAGGGTCTTTACTGCTGAACCACCAGGGAAGCCTGTTACTTATCTTACAGATGACCTAAGCTATACGCTGGGGTGGAAGTTGTTTGTATGTTAATAACCAGGAAATTACCAACCTTCCTGAAAGGCTAGTACTGAAACTTTCAGTGTTAGCTTTATCTTGGCTTGAATCATTATTGCATAGGATATATTATTGAAAGCATAATAGTGCTTTTAAGATGTTAGGCACTGAACTTTAAAAGAATTTAGTTTTGAATTCCTTTCAAGGCTGAAAATGTTAACAGTGGAGAAAATGAGAGTATGAGGTTTCTGGTGCTCTTTTTACCTGCAATTTTTAGTTTCCTCTGAAAAAATATTTCAAATTATTAAAAATGAAAAACCTGTTAATATTGCTTTCTGGCTTAATACCCTACTATGACTCTTCATTGAACAGAGTAAGACCCAAATCCTCAAAATATGGTCATCTGGATTTCATGTACTCTTGTATTTCCATGTAGCCATTTCTCACACACACTCTCAAAGCCAAACTGCTTACTTCTTTCTTTGTGCATTTTATATAATGTTCTTTCCACTGTAAATGACCCATTTCTTTATCTGGTGAGCAAGGCCCCACAGGGGAAAAAAAAAACCTCCATTCAAATGCCAGCACCTTTGCGAACCCGGTGGCTAAGGCAGAGTTAGATGATCTCTTCTTTGTGACTCCTGCTTCTCTAAAGACATTGCTGTGGTTATGATTATGTGATCATCCCTTTCATTCATCTATCAGTTCCTTAGAAGGCGAGATCATGTCTTGTAACTCCATGATTCTCTAGCATCAGATATAGCAGGTGTTTTATAAATCATTGATGAAGAATGAATGAGTGAACAAGGAAAAGAAATATTACTGCTACATTTAATGTAGATAACCAACAAGAATCTACTGTATAGCACAAGGAACTCTGCTCGATATTCTATAATAACTTACATGGGAAAAGAATCTGAAAAAGAATAGACACATGTATATGTATTACTAACTGAATCACTTTGTGGTATACCTGAAGCTAACATAACATTGTTATTCAACTATATTCCAATATAAAATAAAAATTAAAAAAGAAACATTACTCAGAGTTCAAACAGAATAAAAATTCATTTACTTGTGTTTTTTAGGGACAGCTAATCTAAATGTTGTTACATAACCACCTTCCCCATGCCAGGTATGAAGAGTAGAATTTAAAAATGCCATTAAGTTCAGTATGGGATCCCTGATGGCTCAGTCAGTACAGAATCCGCCTGCAATGCAAGAAACCCAGGTTCTATCCCTGGGTCAGGAAGTTCCCTTAGAGAAGAAAATGGGTACCCACTCCAGTATTCTTGCTGGAAAATCTCATGGACAGAGGAGTCTGGTGGGCTACAGTCCCTGGGGTCGCAAGGAATCGAACTCTACTGAGCAGCTAAACTACCAAACATAAGGGCTTTACCCTCTATTCTAAACTCTGTCACACCTCTATATCTGCGTTGTTATCCCTTTAACAATTGAAGGATGCTTGAGTGATTTTCTTTTCTTATGTATTCTTAAGATCTACCATTTGTAATTTATTCTTTTCTTTCTTGCACATGTATAATGTTATCTATAATGTTTTTCATCAACTTTTGTATCTAGCACTTAAATGATGTTAAAATTAAAGTAAATAAGTAATATAATTTTGCACAAACCCTAAAGACTTTGAATTCATGTATGCACAATTTGTTAACTTCTGCAGAGTTTGACAGAAATATTTTATTTTCATGTTAACACAGTTGACAGGTACTTGAACAAAAATGACCTTTTCATATCCTGAGGTCTTCAAATCCTCTACTGTGATTCAGTTCTGCATACTATGCCTGCTGAGTTTCTAATGCAAACTATCACGGTGTGTGGTCCCTGCTACTGTAAACATGAATTCTTTCTCATTGTGATTTCATATCTTCAGCACTGATTATAATGATTCTTTGTCATCTCAAACCTGTCAACTTTGTTCTCCAAGGACTGCAATCTTAGCTTAAAAAAAAAATACAGATAGCGATTCACACAGAGTTAAAGGTGGGCTAATGCTCTCAAATAAAAAAGACAAAAGGGAAACATATCTCTTTTTTCTCTCAATGACAAATATATATATATATATATTTTCCTATCATGTAATAAATAAATTCAGTATTTTTAATAAAGTAACTGGCATCACTTTTTTTTTCCATTTTACTGCAGCAATAATCTAGATATAAGCCACTGATAGTTATTCCTCTGTTTAATCCTCCTTAACACATTTCCCTTTTCATAAAAAGTGATAAACTACACAAACACTCAACTGCCTGATTACCCAAATACCTCTGCTAATTTGCCAAGGTTAGCAGAAATGGGGCGTACAGTATATTGTTGGCTATGCATGGCTGAAGGGTGCAGAAACAGCACAAGGCTATATATTTCACACTCCATAAACAAAATGGTGAAACACACACTAGAAAGGTGCAATACTTATCTAATCTAAATTCAGGCAACATCAGTAGCTTTGATCTCTATTAGGTTAAATCACTGTCTCTTCAAGGAATGACCAAATCATTAACCCAACAAACCAGTTGATGAAAACACTCATATATATGAATACTGAATAAGCAACATTTCTGATGCAGTGAAAAATAGCCCCACATAATTGTGCAGAACATGGACAGAAGTCTCTTTAAAGCTTTAACCCCTCTTTCAACTATTTGTCCGTGCATACAAAAAATGTATTTAATATCTATGAACAAGTGCTAAGCAATGAACAATGAGGCCTTGGAAAAACCAAAATAAAGAACAATTTCTGATCTTGCCAGCTACATAAACAAATTAATAAAATAGAACATAGAGAGTGATCTGTGGTGGCTTCAGCCTGCAGCGGCTTGAAGCAGAATTTTGGTGCCCAGCCAGAGATGTAAAGTCAAGCCATTGCAGTGAGAGTGCTGAATCCTAGCCTCTAGACCACCAGGAAGCAGTGGCCAGTGACATGACCTTGGTATGTCAGTTATGTAGAAATGAATTTTCGCAAAGAGAGGGAAAGTAGTGAAACAGGTAAAGTGTTTATTAGAAAGGAAAAGGGTACGTATGGCTAGACACATGGACGGGCTCAGAGAGAGGGTCGTGCCCTTGTTTGAATCACTTTTGTGGGGGCATTTTTTCCAGGTTTCCCTTGGCCAGTCACTATGATTTGCCTGCTTCTGAGTTTGTGTTTGATAACTCTCAGGACCCTCCCACGTGTGTGTGCACATGTCTTACTGAAGATGAATTCTAGTGAAGAGGCCTAAGGGTAGGTTGATATCACCTACTATGAGATGAGGCTCCTCCCTTGTGACCTTCAAGGAACCTTTCTACACATGTGTAGTTGGGAATATCTCCTTGACTTTGAGAATAAGTAATACGTGGTCTTTTATCTCTCATCTGGGCAGGGCCCAGCATCCACTCTTGCTCCTATTGTTATGGAGTTTTTTGTGCATAAGGAACAAACTAGCTGTTCACCTGGGGCCCATCTATCTTCTGCCTCTATAGGACTTGTTTCTAAATCATAAAAAATAGGCCCAAGTTGTAGTGGTTTATAGCAACTAAGGTTGTCATCATAATTTGGCTGTGGTTCCCCTACATGTCATTTCCAATATGGAACTCAGGGTAAAGGAACGCCTCTTTGTGGAATATTTTTAATTTTAAATTTCCTTCCTGGAAGGGGCATATGCCAATTCCCCTTATTTTTCACTGGACAGACTAAATCACATGGCCAAGACTGACATCAAGCCAATGACAAAATACAATATCCCTTTGGTAAGGTTCAAGAAAAAAAAAATGAGAAGAACTATGCACCTTTTATAGTACTGTAAAAGAAGGATAGACCACATGTTTTTGGAAGATAGGGTGCAAATCAGTGCCAGTTATGGAGGAATCTATTCTAGGGAGGGCTTCATAGAGGAGGTGACAATTGAAGCAAATCTGGAACAGTAATATACTCAGTCAAATATACCCTGATCTTATATCATTAAATAGGGAAAAAGTAATTCTCTACAGAGATTAGAGGAAGTCTTAGAGGCATAAATTGAGAATAGAGTGCTTGGGCAATAACAAGTGGTTCAGGACTGGAAGTACATTATTTCCCAGAAGGAAAAAGATAGTAACAGGAGGCCAGATAATAAACATTCTTGAAGACTAGGCTATGGGGATTGAAAGAAATTACAGTTGGCCTGGAGGAGTCAAAGGACAGAGTTAAACAAAAAATGGACATGGACTTTTCCAGACTCCTCTGGTCTCAGGGATATGTGATGCAGTTAAAAAGTAGCCTCAGGGAGAAGATGCAAGCTTGAAATAGAAGAGACAGAGTAAGAGTGAGAAAGGGTGAACTATTCCTTCTTGGGAAGTTTTAATGGTTCAAACACTTTAGTTAACATCTGGGACCTTAGCTAAGCAGTCATTGAAAGTGAAGTTAAAAAAAAAATACATTAAATACAGGAAACAAAATGTATTTATTGAGTGAGTCCAAATAATTTTGAATGTTATGATACTGAAATACTACCATTTTTAAATTATAAATTATTTTTTATTTGTGAAAAATCTAGATTACATGAAACTTACCATTATGACTATTTTTCAGCATACATTTCAGTGGTGTTAAGTATATTCACATTGTTGTGCAACCGTTGCCACCACTCGTCCATGGACTTTCTGTCTTGTGAACTGAAGCTCTGTACCCATTTTACAATTCTCTAGGAGCTTCTCTCCTCAGTCCCTGGCAACCCTCATCCTAGTTTCTATATCTATGAATTTGGCTACTCTAAGTATGTCATACTAATGATTTAATGGTTTTGAAACAAAAATTATTTATTTATAGTTCTGTGAAGTAGATATGTATATTGGAGAAGGAAGTAGCAACCCATTCCAGTATTCTTGCCAGGAAAATCCAATGGACAAAGGATGCTGGAGAGTGACAGTCCGTGGGGTTGCAAAGAATCAGATGCAACTGAGCAACTGAGCACACACACACATATATTTATGTATTGTATCACCATCACCAGATGGTCAACACCGAAATCAGGTTGATTATATTCTTTGCAGCCAAAGATAGAGAAGCTCTATACAGTCAACAAAAACAAGACCAGAAGCTGACTATGGCTCAAATCATGAACCCCTTATTACCAAATTCAGACTTAAATTGAAGAAAGTAGGGAAAACCACTAGATCATTCAGGTATGACCTAAATCAAATTCCTTATGATTATAGAGTGGAAGTGAGAAATAGATTTAAGGGTCTAGATCTGATAGACAGAGTGCCTGATGAGCTATGGAATGAGGTTCATGATATTGTACAAGAGATGGATCAAGACCATTCCCATGGAAGAGAAATGCAAAAAAACAAAATGGCTGTCTGGGGAGGCCTTACAAATAGCTGTGAAAAGAAGAGAAGCCAAAAGCAAAGGAGAAAAGGAAAGATATAAGCATCTGAATGCAGAGTTCCAAAGAATAGCAAGAAGAGATAAGAAAGCCTTCCTCAGAGATCAATGGAAAGAAATAGAGGAAAACAACAGAATGGGAAAGACTAGAGATCTCTTCAAGAAAATTAAAGATAGCAAGGGAACATTTCATGCAAAGATGGGCTCGATAAAGGAAAGAAATGGTATGGAACTAACAGAAGCAAAAGATATTAAGAAGAGGTGGCAAGAATACACAGAAGAACTGTACAAAAAACATCTTCATGACCCAGGTAATCATGATGGTATGATCACTCACCTAGAGCCAGACATCCTGGAATGTGAAGTCAAGTGGGCCTTAGAAAGCATCACTACAAACAAAGCTAGTGGAGGTGATGGAATTCCAGTTGAGCTATTTCAAATCCTGAAAGATGATGCTGTGAAAGTGCTGCACTCAATATGCCAGCAAATTTGGAAAACTCAGCAGTGGCCACAGGACTGGAAAAGGTCAGTTTTCATTCCAATCCCAAAGAAAGGCAATGCCAAAGAATGCTCAAACTACCGCACAATTGCACACATCTCACATGCTAGTAAATAATGCTCAAAATTCTCCAAGCCAGATTTCAGCAATACGTGAACCGTGAACTTCCTGATGTTCAAGCTGGTTTTAGAAAAGGCAGAGGAACCAGAGATCAAATTGCCAACATCTGCTGGATCATCAAAAAAGCAAGAGAGTTCCAGAAAAACATCTATTTATGCTTTATTGACTATGCCAAAGCCTTTGACTGTGTGGATCACAATAAACTGTGGAAAATTCTGAAAGAGATGGGAATTCCAGAACACCTGACCTACATCTTGAGAAATCTGTATGCAGGTCAGGAAGCAACAGTTAGAAATGGACAAGGACAACAGACTGGTTCCAAATAGGAAAAGGAGTACGTCAAGGCTGTATATTGTCACTCTGCTAATTTAACTTATATGCAGAGTACATCATGAGAAACGCTGGACTGGAAGAAGCACAAGCTGGAATCAAGATTGCCGGGAGAAATATTAATAACCTCAGATATGCAGATGACACCACCCTTATGACAGAAAGTGAAGAGGAACAAAAAGCCTCTTGATGAAAGTGAAAGTGGAGAGTGAAAAAGTTGGCTTAAAGCTCAACATTCAGAAAACGAAGACCATGGCATCCATCGCTTCATGGGAAATAGATGGGGAAACAGTGTCAGACTTAATTTTTCTGGGCTCCAAAATCACTGCATATGATGACTGCAGCCATGAAATTAAAAGACGCTTACTCCTTGGAAGGAAAGTTATGACCAACCTAGATAGCATATTCAAAAGCAGAGACATTACTTTGCCCACAAAGGTTCATCTAGTCAAGGCTATGGTTTTTCCTGTGGTCATGTATGGATGTGAGAGTTGGACTGTGAAGAAAGCTGAGTGCCGAAGAATTGATGCTTTAGAGCTGTGGTGTTGGAGAAGACTCTTGAGAGTCCCTTGGACTTCACGGAGATCCAATCAGTCCATCCTGAAGGAGATCAGCCCTGGGATTTCTTTGGAAGGAATGATGCTAAAGCTGAAACTCCAGTACTTTGGCCACCTCATGCGAAGAGTTGACTCATTGTAAAAGACTCTGATGTTGGGAGGGATTGGGGGCAGGAGGAGAAGGGGACGACAAAGGATGAGATGGCTGGATGGCATCACCGACTCGATGGATGTGAGTTTGAGTGAACTCTGGGAGTTGGTGATGGACAGGGAGGCCTGGCGTGCTGCGATTCATGGGGTCGCATAGAGTCGGACACGACTGAGCGACTGAACTGAACTAAATTATAATAAATGATTATAAATTAAATTATGAAATTTACTTTCTCAGTGGTCCCATGATCACACTAGCTTGTAAGGACTTCTAGGACTCAACAATAACACTAAAGGTAGCAATAATACTCATGACATATTTATCATAGAACACATATAGTAAAGGAACATCTAGGTAAAGGTACATCCAGGTAAAGAACATCCAGGAAAGAGAGAAGTTGTCAAACACAGACTTTCTTGCCTTTCTACCCAAAAAGTATCTTTTTTTCCACCATCAAATTGCAGCAGCTGTCCGATCTGTCCTTGCCCAAGAAATCTCTTTGTTTTTGATTTCTTTTGAAACCTCCTCTCAGTTTCTCTATTGCCTTATTTTGTTACTAAATATTTGTATTGTTCTATTTATTATTTTAACATATAATTTTGACTTAATTTTAGTGGTTGCTTTAGAAATTACAGTATGCATCTTATATCACAGGTTATTTCAGAATAATATTACTCCTGGTAAAATACAGAACCTTGGCTCCAGTGTAGCTTCATTCCCTCCCTGTTCCTTTGTGCTATGATTGAAATCCCAGGTCCCTATTTTTGAGGTTTAATGTCTTTAGGAACCCCTAAAATATTGTGAAGAAGAAAGAGGTTCTGATATGGATACCTAGCCTGTATTACCCATAGACATAGGAAATTATAATTATGAAAACCTTGTCTGCCCAGAAGAGCAGAAATTTGTGAATGGAGGGAAATGGTTTTACCCCAGTTCTGATACTGCTTTAAAACATGTAGTGTTGTATAGTTAGTTCGTCCTATGATAAGGAGCTTGTGACTCTGGTGTTTTCTAGTTCAGTGATGCTATGAATCAGTTTTACTACATTTCAAGCTAAGGTAGAATGTCTCCATCCTTCTTTTCCTTATGAAGCTAGAACTCATATCACAATGTGCCCTTCAGTGCTACATCTCTGCACTGAAAAGTCTGTGACTGGTTCTTGCCCCTGAACTGTTTTATTTTGCCAACTTTTCTACACAGTGTAGAAATTGACTGAACTAAATGCTGCTCTTGCAACAAAATGTATTTAAGCCTTAAAGGTAATCCATCTTTAAGACAAATGTCCTTTTCCAGAAAAAAAAACATTATTTCTCATATATATATATTAGTAATTAAGCTTCAAAAAAGGCACAATTTGTTGAATGGCAATGCACTGCCACAAAAATGTTAATTGCATTCACAATTGCACATATAACTCTGAAAGTTCTTCTTTTTTAAAAAATTTTCTACAAAACCAGACTACAAATGGCAGGTGCCTGCATTGCTCTTTTCATAAAATAACTTGGCAGAAACTGAGTCACAGTCTCCCTTCCCATGAAGAGGAACTATGTGTCAGACCCAAGGACCACCAGGATATTGAAACAGAGGATGAATTAGGATGAGATTGCTTATGTGATAAGCTGTGTTTAGAATGATGACAATTGATATACAATTCAAAAATAAGTGTGATAGCACAAAAGGTTTATCAGAAATAGCAGACAAAAGACAGAAAAAGAAGGGGAATAAACTCAGGATTCAGACTATTTTCATTAAATGTAATTTTATTCCTCTTGGATTTCCTAGTCTTTAATGTATTGTTTGGACATATCTTCCTTTAGGGAGAATTCAGTGTCCTGAAATACTGCATAATTTAATACATTTATTTCGATTTATAAAATTAAGTAAATTTAGACTGACTCATCCAAGCTTCATATTTAAGGAATTTAAGGAACGTATCTAACTAAAGGTAGAACGTCTCTTACCTCTGCAATTTTGTTACTTACAGAAGGAAACTGTGGTTATGAATCAAAGTGAATCATTGAAGTGTTTTAGAACTCTGTATTACCATATTTAAGTTATTATTATAGACAATAAATAGATTTTTAGAGAATAAATTTTAAAAGAAAGAAAGCTAAAGAGTTTAACACCGTGATATTAGGGTGATGGGTAGGACTGAAAGAAAAGAAAGAAAAAAAACTAACAGCATACACACTGTGATGCAGATTATTCTAATTGTTTCAATAGCAAGAAAATTAAAATGATGCTAATTCTGATCTTCGTTCTTATACTAACCTCCTCCAAGTTGGAATATACACTAAGAAAGATATTTGAAATCTAACCAGTAAGGAAGGCGAACAAAGTAGGAAACAATATTCAAACATTTGGTTATCTTCGAGGATTTGGAGTGTCTGTTATTTGTATGAATTCTTCCTAAGTCAAAGGACTTCAAATCTTTCCTGTGCATACTGTGATTTCCTAGATATGTCGATAGGAGGCTCATTACTTTATAGGCACAATGGATAAAGACATAGGGTAGTTAAAGTTTTTAATTTGAAAAATAAATTAACATTATATCACATAATTTATGGGAAATGTGTAATATATTTTATTGACTGCATGTAGAACTTAGAAATATGATTTATATGAATTTGCTATTTCAGCATGATGAATTGATTGTCACATTGAGGATTATGGAATTAGCTGGAAGAACAGATGATTAACCACCACAGCCTTTTGGCTGGTGAAGTTTTACCTTCTGATTTTCGAACATTAATAAATCATACTTCAGCATATGGGACTATTTTGGCAATAGAGCCACTATCAATTTAATCATCTCAAACCAGAAACGAATGTGTAAGTTGCAAATGTCACAGACACGCAAACCAGTTACTAAGAACAATTGAGTATATTATTCTTCTAGTCACATTAATTACAGCTGAAACAAACCTTGAAGAGCTAAGAAAACAGCACGACTTATCTACTATTTACTAGGGGGAAAAAAAAGAATCAATATAGCCATTAATTGCATAAATAGCAATAAATACTTTGGCTGCTGTCCAGGAAGTGTACCAACTGAGAGAGTTTTTCGTACTGCTGGTTTCATTACACAGATCATAGTCACAGTAAAGCGGGCAGTGGAGTGCTGTTCAATAAACTAAATTTAATGTTACTCAATTATGATCATCACGCTCAGATATAATACTAATAGGAATGTCAACAGCGATTACATTTTCAGATTTATGTAAAATAATTCAAATGCTATTTGCTATCCCTCAGATACAAGGTTCATCCGGTTGTTTATGCAGTTGGTCGATATTGATCGCACACAGCAAGTAGCATAGCAGAGGCCCAATGGCAAGGATATAGAGCATCCCTGGTGCCAGCCACCAGGGTGCTATGCCAAGCACTGGGGGCAGCATGCCAAGTCATCAAGCAGACAGCGCACCTCTGCAAAGCTGCCTTGTTGTTTTTTTACAATATTTTTTTTTGAATTGCTCACATGTGCCATGAATAATTCTTGCCAACATTACCCAGCATGAAACAGAAATGAAGGCTTGGAAATGTCTTTCTTAGAGAATTCTTTTCAGAGCTAAATGAATCTAGTGAAGATATCAGTCTAGCATCATTATATGTTGTTATGTATGGCTGGGGCTGTGCCATTTAGCAAAGTGTCACTCAGTGGGCTGAGCAGCTGGTGTATATGATTTTGTATACCACCTGCAAAAAAGATGCCAAACCATACAATCAACCACCTGGCCAAGAGAGGAGGGTCGCTAAACACTACTTTGTTGTTGCACCCACATTTTCAGAAAGTTCGAGAACGTAAACAGGCTTAGGCAGAATGAACATTGTACAAAATAAGATTTGTTAAAGCTTTTTCTGTTCAATAAAGCATATAGTGCCTGCTGTTCAGAGTACTGTTGAACAGATTTGCTTTATTTCTAATGAAGGTGTTTGGGCATTTTCCTGGCACAAATGGAGTAGAATTATGTACTTAAAATGATATTTTAGAACAACAACAAAACATACCGCCACTTCAATTGCACTGCAACAGATTGGAAAAAATGAAAATAGATATAAACTGAAACTCAATAATGAATTAGTGTCGTTAACTATGGATGAATCATTCGTTTAGGAGAATCTTGTCTAGCCTTGAACAACCTGTATGTCTAGCAAATTCCACTGAATGCCTTTCTGCCTAAAGCATGTGTTTATTATAATAGTCTCTGTTCCATTACTTGTGGGCAAAATACCTTACAGGCGGCCTCTTTATTTATTTGGTTATAAGTGAATATGAGAGTAATTTGATTGTAAACTAATCTTTCTATCACCAGGTTTTCAGAGTCAGAAATGTCAATCTCATTATCTCATCTTTTCACTGGCTCAGCACTGGCTCGCTTTCTGTGGCCACACACCTTTTAAAACTCCAGTCTCTGATTATTTCACAGATTACTGGAGAAAGAACTAATAACAATATAAGGGTATTCAATATGAAACAAAGGCACTTGCGGCTTAGAGACTAAGGTCTTTGGCTCTCATTATTTCTGTTCAGTTCAGTTCAGTTTAGTCACTCAGTCGTATCCAACTCTTTGCGACCCCATGGACTGCAGCACACCAGGCGTCCCTGTCCATCACAAACTCCTGGAGTTTATTCACACATGTCCATCGAGTCGGTGATGCTATCCAACCATCTCATCCTCTGTCATCCCCTTCTCCTCCCGCCTTCAATCTTTCTCAAGAATAGGGTCTTTTCTAATGAGTCAGCTCTTCCCATCAGGTGGCTAAAGTACTGGAGTTTCAGCTTCAGCATCAGTCCTTCCAATGAATATTCAGGACTGATTTCCTTTAGGATGGACTGGTTGTATCTCCGTGCTGTCTAAGGGATGCTCAAGAGTCTTCTCCAACACCACAGTTCAAAAGCATCAATTCTTCAGCTATTAGCTTTCTTTATAGTCCAACTCTCACATCCATACATGACTACTGGAAAAACCATAGCTTTGACTAGATGGACCTTTGTTGGCAAAGTAATATCTCTGCTTTTTAATAAGCTGTCTAGGTTGGTCATAACTTTCTTTCCAAGGAATAAGCATCTTTTAATTTCATGGCTGCAGTCACCATCTGCAGTGACTTTGGAACCCCACCCCAAAGTAAAGTCTGTCACTGTTTCCACTGTTTCTCCATCTATTTGCCATGAAGTGATAGGACCAGATGCCATGATCTCCATTTTCTGAATGTTGAGCTTTAAGCCAACTTTTTCACTCTCCTCTTTCACTTTCATCAAGAGGCTCTTTAGTTCTTCACTTTCAGCCATAATTGTGGTATCATCTGCATATCTGAGGTTATTGATATTTCTCCCGGCAATCTTGATTCCAGCTTGTGCTTCATCCAGCCCAGCGTTTCTCATGATGTACTCTGCATATAAGTTAAATAAGCAGGGTGACAATATACAGCATTGACATACCCCATTTCCTATTTGGAATCAGTCTGTTGTTCCATGTCCAGTTCTAACTGTTGCTTCCTGACCTGCATACAGATTTCTCAAGAGGCAGGTCAGGTGGTCTGCTAGTCCCATTTCTTGAAGAATTTTCCAGTTTGTGGTGATCCACACAATGATAGGCTTTGGCATAGTCAATAAACCTGCAAAAGATGTTTTTCTAAAACCCTCTTGCTTTTTTGATGATCCAATGGATGTTGCCAATTGGATCTCTGGTTCCTTACCTTTCTAAAACCAGCTTGAACATCTGGAAGTTCAAAGCTCATGTACTGTTTGAGCCTGGCTTGGAGAATTTTGAGCATTATTTTGGTAGCATGTGAGATGACTGCAACTGTGTGGTAGTTTAAGCATTCTTTAACATTACCTTTCTTTGTGATTGAAATGAAAACTGACCTCTTCCAGTCCTGTGGCCACTGCTGAGTTTTCCAAATTTGCTGGCATATTGAGTGCAGCACTTTCATAGCATCATTTAGGATTTGAAATCATTCAACTGGAATGCCATCACCTCCACTAGCTTTGTGTGCAGTGATACCTCCTAAGGCCCACTTGACTTCACATTCCAGGATGTCTGGCTTTAGGTGAGTGATCACACCATCGTTATTATCTGGGTCATGAAGATCTTTTTTGTATAGTTCTTTTGTGTATTCTTGCCACCTCTTCTTAATATCTTCTGCTTCTGTTAGGTCCATACCATTTCTGTCCTTTATTGTGCCCATCTTTGCATTAAATATTCCCTTGGTTTCTCTAATTTTCTTGCAGAGATCTCTAGTCTTTCCCATTCTATTATCTCTGTGGCTATGAGTTTAAACTCATTAGGTTCTCCCTTTGCCTCTTTTTAATATACAAGGATTGATTTGGGACGTTTAGAGTTAATGCCAACTCTCCAAATAAGAAATGCTAGAATTTTGAAGACTTATAGAAGTTGTTGCTTGTAATATTAGTTTTTGACTGAGCCATCTCTTCATTTTGATATAGCTTGATTATCCTCTACTTCATTTTTACCCCTTCACTTGAGGAGAAGAGTTCACATGACAACTCTTAAAATTATCACTGCAAATTTAAAAATAGGAATTTATTTTATTAATTTTAAAACTTTATTTTAAAATAAAAATAAAGTTGTAAGAATATATGGAGGCATTTTGCCAAGCACTACAAATCTACTTTTTTTTTTTCTTCTTTTTCCTTTAGGGAAAAGAAAACAAAGGGGAAGAAAAAAAATAGAGCTTTTAAAAGCTATTAAAATGTACTGTGATTTATTGTACTATTCATTACAACTCATGATCTTCTTAGAATGAAAGGAATGCTTTCTATATACTCAATGATCGAAGAAAAAAGGGCAGTGTGATTTATGTTTTTCAATATCATACTGCTCATGAACAAGCTAAATTTAAAGCTTTGAGAAAAGGAAGAGCTTATTTGTATCTTAGGTAGGCTGGTACAGATATTTATATTGAAATTAAAACTTTTCATTGTACAAATAAATAATTATGTTATATGGGTATAAAATGATTTATTTAACCTGTATAGACATCATTTCAATTACATGCTTTTGCTTCAAAGTCAAACAACTGTTACAATAATGATAAACCAGTTTTGTTAAAATTGATGTAAATACTCATGAAAAATAATGTTTTTGTATTTGATTTTGTTATTTGAAAATTTTAAGTATATTTGGAAAATCTTGGGGGATATTATTCTGCATTCTTAATTGCAATTTTTACTATATTAAATAAATCATGTAATTCTGATGAAAACTGACCATCTGAATTGAGATACACTATAAATGGAAAATCATGCTGAATTTTGAAGAGGTAGTAAAAACAAAGTAAAATACATGTGTAATATTTTATATTGATTCGTTTTGGAAATGATAGTATTTTGTATATATTTGATAAATAAAACATAATGCTAGAATTCATTGTTTTTTACTTTTTATGTGGCTACTAGAAAATTAAAGTGACATATATAGAGTTCACTTTATATTGCTGTTGAACAGCATGAAGATCTGGTATATATTCACATCAATAAATACAACCAATCCAAATCTATGTACTTGTGGTTTTTTTTTTGTTTGTTTATTTGTTTTGTCTTCCATTTTATAAACTACTTTCATAGAATGTTTTGAAAAATTTTGCCAATTTGTATTAGCATAATACAAGTTTGTAATAGAAATATTTGTAATTTGTATTACATTTCTATGATGTGTAAGTGTTTAGTCCCCTTGGACATGCCATGCTGAAATCTGACTCTGGTGAAGGGTCTCCAGACAGCAAACAGGTAGTAGACATGATCTAATTCCCCTCCAGCATCTGTGAGCAAGGCCTGATTCTGCTTCAAGTGAAGCTTAGTGGGAATGGGAGATTGAGTGTAAATTGAATCAAATAAATCCTTTAAAATATCAATATGCTCAATATCAGTCCCCAGTTCTTTTCTGATATGTGCTGTAATTAGTATATAAGATACTGGAAGGCTCTCTGAATATGCTATTATTTCTTTCTTTTCTTTTTTTTTCCTTAACTCAGAGTATTTGATTGTCTTTTAGGGCAGTCATAGAAAATTTCTTCTTTCTTTAAGAGCTTGAGACTTAAAATCTATCTGAATAGCTGCTTTGAACTTTCCAGTGTTTGAAACAGTCATTCACTCTCATGGTCTTACTATCTTCCTCACTCTTAGTGCCTATGTCAGTATGCATCTGGTCTGCCAAGGAGGATAAAAAAGGATAATTTAGGCAACTTACTTGCAATTTTTTATGTACCAATTACTGGCATCCTATTTGGAAATAAATTAATATACTGCCATCAAGACCAACCAGGCATCAAGCCCGGATTCCACTCACTAGACTGGTCTTACCAGTTACTTTGTAAGTTTCAGTGACAGAATCTACTCTAGATAGTTTTAAAAGAAATTTAACAGAGGGAATTAGGCACTTTAAGCTGTTAGATGATGTAATATATAATCCAGGAATGACTATCAGAACAAAGTCTCTGAATTGATTTGCAAAGGAGCTATAAGCTCTATCATTTCCGAAATTTGGGGAATAAAGAAACTATCATTGCAACTTCAGACTTCTGAATTATATAGTCACTGTTGTGACCTAAGTTAGAAAAGAAATATCTGCCTGAGGTTTTGTAAGCCATCTGCAGTGTTTGTTTTATACCACTTTCCAACAACAGGAAACTTAGAAAACCGGACGAGTCAATTTGTGAGCATTTGCTACAGAAATTCGGGCATAGTATTATCAAGAACAAGAAGAAACAACAAGGCTGATAAAAATAGCATTATTATAAAGGAAGTCATGAAATAGCAAAATCTTTTATTTCAACAGGAAGATATTACAACTCACAAGGAAAAATAGACATACATACCATCAGAATGCATAATTTTACTCTCTCCCTCAGTAGTTGGTAGGTCAAGCAGACAAAAACATCTAGAAGAACAACATAATCAACAAGCTTAATTGGATGTATATAATCCTGAAAAGTAATAAAACATAAGATATTTTAAGTTAATATAAGATGTATTTGAGAGATATCTCTAACTTTCAACACTGTTTGCTATACAAAAATCCTTTAAAAAATCATTCTGGACAAAGAGAAGTAAGCACCTTGCTTTTGTGATGTGAAGAAATCCAAAAGATGCATAGAGAATTGTCTCCCAACAATGACCCCTCCAAACGAAGGCAGTTTCAGATTGTTTTAAAGTAAAAGCATCAATTGTAATGTATGTTGCCTCTAAGATCCTAAAAGGTTTATCAGAAGAATTTTGACTTCTTCTTTGTCCTTGCCAGTATGGTTAATTGCATCAACACTTTGAGACCCCATGAACGGTAGCCCACCAGGCTCCCCTGTCCATGGATTCTCCAGGCAAGAGTACCAGAGTGGATTGCCATGCCCTCTTCCAGGGGATCTTCCCAACCCAGGGACTGAACACACATCTCTTGAGTCTTCTGCATTGGCAGGCAGTTTTTTTACCACTAGTGCTACTGGGGAAGCCCTTTTTTGTTCTTAGGAGTATACAAGGGCACCAACTTGTCTTTCACCTCTGAGGAGACGGTGAAGCTACAGTAATGTTTAGCATTCTTTCTTTACCTTTCCCCTTGCCAAAATTCACAGCAGGAGCAGTATAATTGCCAGGTTCTCTGACTTTGGGTTTGGCTACATAACTTGTTTTGTCCAACAGAAGGTAAGTGTCATGGTCTATGTGTGGGTTGGAAAAGAATACCCAGTATAAAGTTTATTGGAGTGGGGTTCACTGGCAGAGAATGGGCCTGCATCCTGATAGTCAGGTAACACTTGTTGCCAAAATCTCAGCTTTCTGCCCACCAGTGCCAAATATAAATATGGAGACAGAGTTTGGAGGGAATAGAAAAGAACGACTTTATTATTTTGGCCAGGCAAAATGGAAACACAGTTAGTGCCTCAAGAACTGTGCCCCTCATTCTCAGGAATAGGGAGAGGTTTTTTATCCTCTTGAAGGTCTTGCTTTTTTTTTTTTTTCTTTTTCTCTTGCAAAGTTTCAAAATGGCCACAGATGGCATCAGACAACTCAGCAACCAGGTCTCGTGTCCCTGAAGTTATCGTCCCATGACCTTCTTTCTGAAATGCAGAATGTTACAATAGAGTATAGGGGAACAAGTATGCCAGGTGCAGAGTATAATCTGTATGGTTTCAGAGCGTAATTAGCTTCACGAAGGATAAGTCTGGCTACAAGTGTTTGTTGGTAGTAAAAGCTAAAGAATAGTCATTTATTTAACTCTTGTAGACCTGTTTGGCTGTTTCTTTGCCAAAGGCTGTTTACTCATTTCTGTTGCAGCTTATTTTTGCTGCAACAAGCTGACCCTAACATGGGTCATTTGCCTGTTTTTATAGCTGGGGATCAAAAGAATGGGATAGAAATATTGCGAGTCATTTGCTGATTGGGTGAGGTATGTATACTGTCTAACTTACAGGGCGAAGGACAACAGGACAAAAAGCTTTCCTTATATGAGATGGGAAATGGACAGGCCAGCTACCCAGGAGGGCTCCAAAAATTTTGTAACAGTTGCAGCATGCAGCAAGGGTGATAAAGTTCTGGTGCTTTCTGTTTTGTGTTCTAGGGCCCTTTGAGCTTATCTTGTTCTTCTGTCCTGAAGACACCACAGTAAGCTCACAAGCTATCCTGCTCTGCACCATGAAAAGTAAAACCATCCTAAGTGGTAATTGTTTCTTCGATCCTGAAATGAAAGATACACAGAACTTATCTGAGCTTGATCTGCAACCTGAAACAGAGTGGGTGCAAGAAAGAAATGTGTGTCTGATAGATCACTGAGATTTTAGAGCTGTTCTTAGGAAGAATATTTTGAACCCAGACCCACTGGACATCCAAAATATTTACCTATGTGCAGATTCCTGAGTTTTCACAAGAATTAGCTCCTGTGTTGCTTCATAGGAATTTTCCACAAGTGTTTCTTAAAAACTGGGTGTGACTTTCAGTGCTCAAATCTAGGTCTTTACTTGAAATACTGTGTGACATTTCACTTCACTTCAGTCATATGCATATTATATGAGAAATAAAACCTGTGTCTGAATTGTAGCTCCCTAAACAGGGAAACTAAAGACCAACCTCGAGACCTCTTAATTAAAAGAGGAAATTTACTAACAATATCTATTAAAATGATGCTCTTTAAATTGCTAATCTAGTTCCTGGGTGGTTGCTTTATGTTCTACAATGAAAATCTTCTGATCTTCCAGTTTATAGTAGAAATATTTTGTTTCTAAATGGTCTTCATAACCTCTTTATTTTTTAAGTTTTATCACAAGAATATTATAAAATAATCAGGAAAAGTATATCATTTATCTCCATTTTACATTTAAAGAACAATGAAGGATCAAATTTTAAACTGATAAGGAAAGCATCACTACTTGGGAAATAGATGGGGAAACAGTGGAAACAGTGTCAGACTTTATTTTGGGGGGGGGGGTTCCAAAATCACTGCAGATGATGACTGTAGCCATGAAATTGAAAGATGCTTACTCCTTGGAAGAAAAGTTATGACCAACCTAGATAGCATATTGAAAAGCAGAGGCATTACTTTGCCAATAAAGGTCCGTCTAGTCAAGGCTATGGTTTTTCCAGTGGTCATGTATGGATGCGAGAGTTGGACTGTGAAGAAAGCTGAGCACCAAAGAATTGACGCTTTTGAACTGTGGTGTTGGAGAAGACTCTTGAGAGTCCCTTGGACTGCAAGGAGATCCAACAGTCCATTCTAAAGGAGATCAGTCTTGGGTGTTCTTTGGAAGGAATGATGCTAAAGCTAAAATTCCAGTACTTTGGCCACCTCACATGAAGAGTTGACTTATTGGAAAAGACTCTGATTCTGGGAGGGATTGGGGGCAGGAGGAGAAAGGGACGGCAGAGGATGAGATGGCAGGATGGCATCACCGACTCGATGGACGTGAGTCTGAGTGAACTCCTGGAGATGGTGATGGACATAGAGGCCGGGCATGCTGCGATTCATGGGGTCACAGAGTTGGACACGACTGAGCGACTAAACTGAACTGAACAACTGAAGGAAAGCAATATGTTTTTTCTAATGTTGAGTATGGGACACGTTGCTTAATGAGAAAATTTGTGTTTGTTTTTTTTTTTTCCAGAAAACCACTCTGTCCATAGATAGAACTCTAATTTTCAAATAACAGTTTAAGAAAAATGTCTCTGAACAAAGTTATTTGTGATTACATAAAGGATTTCAATTTTGTGAAATAATTTTATTGTAAAATATCTTTTGTGATAGGCTGGAATCTATGAATATTTATTTATTTATTTATTTATTTTTGTGTGTGTGTGTTATTCTTTTTTTTTTAATTTTATTTTATTTTTAAACTTTACATAACTGTATTAGTTTTGCCAAATATCAAAATGAATCCGCCACAGGTATACATGTTCCCCATCCTGAATATTTATATATATTAAGATATATATGTAGGTACATATATACATATATCTTGAGAATTTGCAATAGGTTAATATATATTCATTGTCTATGACCTAAAGAGCTCAGATAAAGTAAGGATAAGAGACTTGTAAATAACTAATGTCAGTAAGGTCCCACCTGCTATTACTTAATTATGCTGTATTCTACAACAAAACAGCCATGTAAGGGTCATTACTGTGAGGGATGTCAAATTGGCCGATTTGATGTTACTTAGGGCTTACTTTATCTATATAACTGTCTTAGATAAGAATTGCAACCTAATAATGATTACATTAGTGTCAGAAGTGTAGGGGACACCTATGGTTTATTTAGTAGGAAAAGATAGTATTAATGTTCTAAATTGAATTGTACTATCTACTTTCAGATAGTTAAAATAGTGTATGTAAAATATCCAACCACTCATTAATGGTTGATACCTGAGAAATACCAAAGTGCTTGAAATATTTAAATGTCTGCTGCTACCTCAGGCCAAACAGCTTTTCAAAAGGTATGGTGGCTTAAATATATTATTGATACATCTAAATAAAGTTACTGTGCTTTATGAAGTAAAATTTAATGTGTCATTTTTAGTTACCTATGACTTATATTTTGTGTGTTTAACATGTTTATTCCTTTTGGTATTATGGTTCATTCTCCAAATCCATCTAAGTGAAAAAAAAAAAAAAAAAAAACTTTTAAAAGTTTTTCTGAGCTTCCTTGGTGGCTCAGATGGTCAAGAATCTGCCTCCAATGTGGGAGATCTGGTTTTGATCCCAGGGTTGGGAAGATCTCCTAGAGGAGGGCATGGCAACCCACTCCAGTATTCTTGCCTGGAGATTCCCCATGGTCAGAGGAGCCTGGTGAGCTACATCCATGGGGTCGAAAAGAGCTGGACACAACTGAGCAACTAAGCACAGCACAGCGCACAAGTGGGGAAAAAAATCTTTACAAAAGGACATTTGTAATAGTAAAGTTGAAATAATGTATTTTATGTAAATTTATAATTTTCAGATAATAGGCATGCACACACACACAAAATCTGTATTTGATACTGAGTCATCAGAATCAATTATGAAACAGTAAAAAATTACAGGAAACAGTACAAACTCAAAGCTATTTAAAAAAATGGAGCATTGTCATCTATATATTTTTAAGTTTCTAATTTTTCGAAGGCAGTTGAGTCTCCAGTATATGCATTACTCTAATGTACTAAGAAGTAAGCCTCTTAAAAATATCTTCCATCTTCACAACAGTAATTTTTTTGTTTTAAAAAATTTATTTAAAATATATGTGACAGTTGTATTTTCATTCACAGGAGAAATCTTGAATAAATACAGAACAGCAGCAAATATAAGCACACCTATTTGAGCATGCTCATATGAGCATGTGATCAATTGATTGCTAGTATGAATCTATACTAACTAATCTAGTATAATAATGGGTAGGAATTGTAGAACATATTTGGAGAAAATTTCTCTCCTCTGTATGGGATGAAAAATTTTGGATTTAATGAAAAAGGGAAAATTTTCTCACATTGCTACATTAGCCATTATGTCAATAGTTAGAAAGACTAAATGCAAAGATGTCTGTCTTTGGTTGGAAGCTCAACTTTTCAAATTTATTAGAATAATTGACAACAAGCTTTCTGTCTGGAACATGCCTAGACAGAAACCACCAAGTAACAGAATAGCACATGGACATTGTGCTTTATAATTCACAAGACATTTTACCATACATAATCTCATTTCTTCCTCACAACAAAACAGATACATTGGTAGGTGAAATATTATATTCTACAAGTTCAACGGCAGAAGCAGAATGAAAGAATTTTAGTGATTCTCACATGAATGCAGAGTTTGTGGTAATAGATTCAAGATGTAGATAAAAGTTTTAAGTATTAATTACAGACTTCTTTCTTTTACATGTGCTCTTAAGAAAAGACTGAGAACATGTATTTCATCAAAATTTAATGTATATCATAATTTTGTTAAACGTCAAACATGTGAAAATTATTCTAGATAAATTCAAATTGACGATGAGCTTATTTTACATTTAGATCAATCAGCATTCTCAAATATCTATTCTTCAGGGCACAGTGAGGTCAAACAAATGTACAATGGGCTTCCTACTTGAATGGTAATTTTGTTAGTGGTTGATAAACCGTATACAGGGAGTAAGAGAATGTGCAGCCTTTTAACAAATATTCTCTTTTAACATATGTTAGAAATAGTATTAACAGCAGAAAAAAAATGAACAGAGTGAATGAGATAAAAACCTAGGTGTTTCTCTGTGAATGTGTGCTTGTGTATATATACTTACATGATGCCTGATATGCCAAGTTCCAACTGAATCCTCAATATGCAGAAAAACTGTTAGCATTACAAGAAGCTCTTCTTTTCCATTCAAGAATCTTAGTCTAGTAAGGAACACCAATATTAATCAAATAGTCATTTTCCATCTATGTATTCATTCATTCAGCTAATATTTAAAGAACACTATGGATGAGAAACTATTCTCAGTGAGTGCTACAGACATAGTTGTGTAAATACAGGTGCCATTGCACAGATACAAAGTCATAGAGCTGGGACACCATATATCCTGCAACTGGAACACACAACTCCATCTGGCTGAAAGCAAAGGTCTTGTGAACAATCAATCATTCCAACTCTTCTTCATCTATCTATAAAATGCTAACTAAAGGTGGAAAACAATTTGAAGTGTCTTTGGTTTGAAAATGCATATGATTTTGCATTATTTGATAATATATAATATATTTTATACCATATATTGGGCTTCCCACATGGCTCAAACAGTAAAGAATCCGCTGGCAATGCAGGAAACCTGGGTTCGATTCCTGGGCTGGAAAGATCCCCTGGAGGAGGAAATGGCAACCTGCTCTAGTATTCTTGCCAGGAGAATCCCCATGGACAGAGGAGCCTGGCAGGCTACTGTCACTGGGGTCCCAAAGAGTAAGACACAGCTGAGCAACTAAGCACAGCACAGCACATGTAATATATGTAATTTTGCATTATCTGATAATATATAATGTATTTTATACCATATAGTGACAATTAATTATTAATATATGGTACTATGTTGAAGACATTAGTTTTTATTTACCTACTTCTAATTTTCAAGTGAAATTGATTATTGGAGTTCTACTGAGACTTAAGGAGTGGTAAGCAATTATTTCATCTGCAGCATAATTTTCAAATATGTTTTTAAAATTGCAGTAACTAAAACTAGAGATATAGAATAAGAAACTGTTCTGGAGACCCATGAATACAAAAGCAAAGTAATGTTTTATTTAGAGAGGACTTATTGCATTATTTTTCACATTACTAGAAATATTGCTATCTACCTTGCAGGAAAGTAATGAGGCCATCTAGGTAAAGACACCTTTCACAGTATAGAACATATGATTAGAAATCAATAAATACTAAATATTAAGAGTTATATTCTTGACAACTTTTGCAATAGTTCCGTTTAGAAATAATGCAGATCATGCTGCTCCTCCTGCTGCTGCTAAGTTGCTTCAGTCATGTCTGACTCTGTGAGACCCCATAGATGGCAGCCCACCAGGCTCCCCCGTCCTTGGGATTCTCCAGGCAAGAATACTAGAGTGGGTTGCCATTTCCTTCTCCAATGCATGAAAGTGAAAAGTGAAAGTGAAGTCGCTCAGTTGAGTCCAATTCCTTGCGACCCCATGGACTGCAGGCTCCTCCGTCCATGGGATTTTCCCGGCAAGAATACTGGAGTGGGGTGCCATTACCTTCTCCTAATGCAGATCATACCACATGCTTATTTTATTTCTTCAATATAATATTTTACTCTCAACAGACAACCTTATCTGTCTCCTGAGAAACCTGTATGCAGGACAAGAAGCAAAAGTTAGAACCGGATATGGAACAATAGACTGGTTCCAAATCCGGAAAGGAGTATGTCAAGGCTGTATATTGTCACCCAGCTTATTTAAATTATATGCAGAGTACCTCAAGCAAAATGCTGGGTTGGATGACTCACAAACTGAAGTTAAGATTGCCAGGAGAAATATCAACAACCTCAAATTTGCAGATGATATCACTCTAATGGCAGAAAATTAAGAGGAACAAAAAAGCCTCTGCTGCTGCTGCTGCTGCTAAGTTGCTTCAGTCGTGTCCGACTCTGTGCGACCCCATAGACGGCAGCCCACCAGGCTCCCCCGTCCCTGGGATTCTCCAGGCAAGAACAATGGAGTGGGTTGCCATTTCCTTCTCCAATGCATGAAAGTGAAAAGTGAAAGTGAAGTCACTCAGTCATGTCTGACTCTTAGCGACCCCATGGACTGCAGCCCACCAGGCTCCTCCATTCATGGGATTTTCCAGGCAAGAGTACTGGAGTGGGGTGCCATTGCCTTCTCCAAAAAGCCTCTAGATAAGGGCAAAAGAGGAGAGTGAAAAAATTGGCTTAAAACTCACTCAATACTCAAAAAGCTAACATCATGGTATTCACATAACTTCATAGCAAATAGATGGGAAATAAGTGGAAATAGTGACAGATTTTATCTTCTAGGTCTCCCAAATCACTGTGGATGGTGACTGCAGCCATGAAATTAAAAGACACTTGCTCCTTGGAAGAAAAGCTATGAAAAACCTAGACAGTGTATTAAAATGCAGAGACATCATTTTACCAACAAGGTCCATAAGTTTAAAGCTATGGTTTTTCCAGTAGTAATATATGGATGTGAGAGTTGGACTGTAAAGAAACCTGAGTGCCAGAGAATTGATGCTTTCAAATTGTGGTGCTGGAGAAGACTCTTGAGAGTCCTTTGGACTGCAAGGAGATCCAACCAGTCAATTGTAAAGGAAATAAACCCTGAATATTCATCGGAAGGAGTGATGTTGAAGCTTAAGCTCTAATAGTTTGGCCACCTGATGTGACGAGCTGACTCATTGGAAAAGACCCTGATGCTGGGAAAGATTGAAGGCAAGAGAAGAAGGGAGCAATAGAGGATGAGATCGTTGAATGGCATCACTGACTCAGTGGACATGAATTTGAGCAAGCTCCAGGAGATGATGAAGGACAGAGAAACCTGACATGCTGCAGTTCATGAGGTTGCAAAGAGTTGGACCTGACTTAGTGACTGAACAAGAACACCACCAACAAATGCAACAAACAAAACAAACAGAAAACATCATTTCATCACAATCTGCTGCTTTATCAAGCAATATTTTGAGAACATATTCCTTCAGTCATTATATACTTTCTAAAACACAAAAGAAATTAAATCTGGAAGAAAGCTTACTATATCAGATACTGTGGTCAGAACTCTGTATGCTGGTGGTTATACTTTGATACATCACAGATCATCCACCTCATTTCCTTTATCTTGCCTGTAGTAACCTCTACTTCCTGCACTGCCACCTAAGCCATCAGGAATACCGTATCTCCACTATAAATCATTCCACAGTCCCATTCTCCCAACAGATCATTCATCTCCCATTTTATCCATTCCATCTCTTCCATAGCAACCCATTTCAGATCCTCACATTCCAAAGGCACTTCCAGGGCTATAATTCAAGAAAAGTTCAGTATATTAATGCTGTGTGTTATTCTTATCTTTAGACATGGCTAGCTACTGCTACTTCATGTGTCATTAAGTTTACATTTGCTTTTCCTGTTGTTTTGCCATCCACTCCAATATCAGTATGAACTAGTATTGGACTTAGTGCTGAGAAGAAATTAACAATACCATTTTCAGTTGAATGAACATGTATCCTCTCATGTGTACAATATGACCACCATGAAAATCTCAACGTACACAAGCAGCTCTACCATAGCCATGAACTCCCGTACTTCTTCCATCTCTCATTGAAGCATCAAAGCCCTCATTTCCTTAGTCAGAATTATTAGAGCTACCATAGTCATCACAACCTCTATAACCTTATTGGGGAAGAAAAAGCCAGGACAGATGCCAGAAATGTAACAAGTATCTTCTTTTCATCATCCATTCTCCACCTCTGATGCAGTGTGATAGTTTTGATGAATATTTGATCTGGAATAAATGACCCCTTTCATCTCACTGGTAATTTTACATAGCCTGCAAAATCTGCTGAAATTTCAAGATAGGAAGTTTGAGAATGTGCCAGATAGTAAGTAGGATAGTGTTAATGACATACACAGTCCTACAAACTATGATACAAATATAAAATGGTATTTGATGATTATTTAAAAAGTGAAATTTCAATTCTTTACCAAGCAAGGATAGAGTTGGACTTCTGAAGTCAGTGCAGCAAATTGGTTGCACAGAATTTGAACTCCTGTGCATCACATAACTCAGTGTTGTAGAAAACTGGATTGAGCCTTGTCTTTTAAATTTATGTAACATTCATATTATATACTGCTGAGATCACCTGACTCATATTTAGGCTCAAGTACCTTTATTTCTTTAATATTTATCCATCTTTCATATATAAATATAAAAATACACATAAACATTTTACTGGTTTCCCATCTAACATTTTTAAAACATTGGTATTTTGCTCTCTTCATTTGATGTTCTCTTATTATGTGGCTCCACATTTTATCCTCAGTGCCAGATTATCCTTTTAGACAAGAGAGCTAAGAATCTGAAGGATGTTCCTTTTTGAGGATTTAGATTTCCAAATGATCAATAATTTATAATGACTCAAGTACTGAAAGTTATCAGAATCCATTAACTTCTCAAATAAAGTTTCCTTTATATGAAAAAGCATTTCCTCTTATCTCTAAAAAATTGTTAGCCTCAATATTTTGGAGACCAGTATAGAGCTGAAGGGTAAAGAGCATTTTTCTAAGATTGAGTTTCTGTGCTTTGTGTGTGTGTGTGTGTGCATGCGCATGCATGAGTGTGCATGGTGAGTGAGTGGTGTGTTGTGCACGCATACTCTAATGTACTCATCTGTGCCTCTTTGTGGTGGTAAAATATTTTCTTTCCCCTTTACAAATAAAAATGTCTTATTCTAAAGAAGATACATAAACTATCAAATGCAATGTGATGTTTTTGTTAAATAATAAGCAACAGAAGCATACAGAAATAAATATTTCTCATGGAGATAAAATATATACAACTATAAAATCATAAATATACTGGAGAATTATAATATGAATTTGTAAATTGTATGCAAATAGCTTGAAACCAGATCTATAAAGACATAAATAAAGCAACAAGACTGAAAGGTTTATATGTTGGCTTGTTTATAGAGTAGCACAAACATTTTTCTTTTTTAATTGGCAATTAATTTTCGGCAGCCATCTAGGTACTTTCATGTCAAATTACTTTTCCTACACTAAACAAGATTAGGCATCCAAGCAGCAAAGCACTTACATGAAAAGTGAGAAACTGACTGTCAAGTGGATATTTTCCACCTATAACCAATTAAAATGTTTCTTTTTTTTGATGAATGGGTGTTGTAATTTCTCATTTTGTATTTTTACCTAAGTACATACCTGTGTAACATCTCAGTTCACAGGAGCTAAAAAAGATGGGTGTTGATATTTCTGTTATTTCTTTCATGCAATCTACCTTTAGAATGAAATGAAGGCACATTTTAGTAAAACAGAGTTTTATTATGCTACTGCACACAAAAATACATCAACAGTATATTTACAAGTGTGTATATATATATATATGCATATATATATGTCTGTGTAAATGTATATACACATATGTGTTTTTAAGCAAAAATTAAACTTCAAAAATATTTCTATTAAAAGATTTTAGCCTTTCAGTCCCCTGTAGATTATAATTTTACATTGAAACGTAAAGATACCTGTATTTAAAAATTAGAACCTTGACACATAAGGTAAAAAAGTAATGTATTATTGATAATCTTCAAATGAATGACATAAAAAGGAAAATATTGATTTTTTGGAAGATGTCTCATTTTTCTTACTTCACAGAAGACTGATGCAGGTTCATGAGCCTATCAATATCATTTGAATTAATGCATATTCCTTACTATTGATTGCTTTAACAATGATTGTCATAACTGATTTATGGGCACTTACGCCTGTTAAATATTTTAAGAGGTAAATATCAGATTTGTATGTATAAGTAGATTGACTTGAATAAACAACAAGGTTGGATGTTAACATTATGCCTTTTGATGTAAGCCATATTATAATACATTATGCAAGATGTATTTTTGAGAGAGCAGCAAAAATTCAACTAAAAGTTAATATTAGATTACATTGCTAACTAGAATTAAATGCAGAATACTCTCTAAGAAGTAAAAAAAGCACCTTAAATTGAAGGTAGCAGTTCTCAAGTTACTTGGAAATATACCTAACATCTATGAGAAAAATAAATTAGAATACAAAATTTGAGTATCATTTTAATGCTTAAAATGGATTTGTTCCTATTGCTTACAATAGGTCAGAACATAGGACTACAATTCTTAATTTCAGTTTCCTATTGTGACTGATACACAATATTCCCCAAATAATTGAGAGAAGATGCTATTAAATGGGAGACAAAGTAGGGGCATATATGTCTATGTGACTCTTTATTTAGCATGATTATCTTTGACTTGAGAAATTTTATGTGATAGCTACAGTTATTTACCAAGGAACCTACTAAAAAAGTTTATTGAATTATCACATATGTGCCATAAATTCACTTGCTTTAAGAGTACAAATCAATTATTTTTATTATTCTTTGTTGTTTGTTTGTGCAAACATTTCTGTGCTATAACTTTCGTGTATTCTATTATCCCAAACGGAGAAGGCAATGGCAACCCACTCCAGTAGTCTTGCCTGGAGAATCCCAGGGACAGAGGAGCCTGGTAGGCTGCAGTCCATGGGGTCGCTACCGTCGGACATGACTGAGCGACTTCACTTTCACTTTTCACTTTCATGCATTGGAGGAGGAAATGGCAACCCACTCCAGTGTTCTTGCCTGGAGAATCCCAGGGACAGAGGAGCCTGGTGGGCTGCAGTCCATGGGGTCGCTACCGTCGGACATGACTGAGCGACTTCGCTTTCACTTTTCACTTTCATGCATTGGAGGAGGAAATGGCAACCCACTCCAGTGTTCTTGCCTGGAGAATCCCAGGGACAGAGGAGCCTGGTGGGCTGCAGTCCATGGGGTCGCTACCGTCGGACATGACTGAGCGACTTCGCTTTCACTTTTCACTTTCGTGCATTGGAGGAGGAAATGGCAACCCACTCCAGTGTTCTTGCCTGGAGAATCTCAGGGACGGGGGAGCCTGGTGGGCTGTCGCAGCAGCAGTATCCCAAAAACATGCTTCTTAGCCACTGCTGTCACTTCCTATTTCCAACTCTAGTCTCAGAAAATTGCTAATATACTTACTATCTCTAAAGATTTGTTTTTTTTTCTGGATATTTCACATAAATATGCTCATGCATGCCTGCTCAGTGCTATTGGACTCTTTGAGACCCTGTGACCATTAGCCTGCCAGGCTCCTCTATCCATGTGATATTCGCAACAAGAATACTGGAATGGGTTGCCATTTACTCTGTCAAGGGATCTTCTTGACCCAGGGACTGAACCAGTGTCTCCTGTATTACAAGCGGATTCTTTATTGCTGAGTCATGAGGAAAACCCTTTTACGTAAATAAAATCATACATAACGTGGTCTTTTGCATCTGGTTTCTTTCCTTCAGCATATTACTTTAAAAGTTCATCCATGTTGCAGCATGTATCAGCATTTCACTCATTCATTATTGGCAAATACTATTTAATTGTAGGTATAACCACATTTTTTTTAATACATTCACCAGCAGATGGATATATGCATTGTTTTGGGCTATTACAAATGTCATTTCTATGATCTTTCATGTAAAAAACCGTTACATGGTCATACGTTTTCTTTTTTCTTGTGTAGTTTCAATTCATTCAGTTCAGTTGCTCAGTCATGTCCAACTCTTTGTGAACGCATGGATTGCAACACTCCAGGCTTCCCTTTCCATCACCAACTCCCAGAGCTTGTTCAAACTCATGTTGATTGAATCCTTGATGCCATCAAACCATCTCATCCTTTCTTGTCCCCTTCTCTTCCTGCCTCCAATTCTGCCCAGCATCAGGGTGTTTTGCAATGAGGCAGCTCTTCACATTAGGTGGCCAAAGTATCAGAGTCTCAGCTTCAGCGTCAGTGCTTCCAATGAATATTCAGGACTGGTTTCCTTTAAGATGGACTGGTTGGTTCTCCTTGCAGTCCAAGGCACTCTCAAGAGTCTTCTTCAACACTACAGTTCAAAAGGATCAATTTTAGGCACTCAGCTTTCTTTATAGTCCAACTCTCACATCCATACATGACTACTGGAAAAAACATAGCTTTGACTAGATGGACATTTGTTGGCAAAGTAATGTCTCTGCTTTTTTAATATGCTGTCTAGATTTGTCATAGCTTTTCTTCCAAGGATCAAGTGTCTTTTAATTTCATGGCTGCAATCACCATCTGCAGTGATTTTGGAGCCCCCCCCAAATAAAGTCTCTCATTGTTTCCATTGATTCCTCATCTATTTGCCATGAAATGATGGGATGAGATGCCATGATCTTAGTTCTCTGAATGTTGAGTTTTAAGTCAACTTTTTCACTCTCCTCTTTCACTTTCAACTAGAGGCTCTTTAGTTCCTCGCTTTCTGCCGTAAGGATGGTGTCATCTGCCTATCTGAGGTTATTGATATTTCTCCTGGCAATCTTGAGGGAGGACCTTAGGAAACATCACTATGCACAAAGCTAGTGGAGGTGATGAAATTCCAGTTGAGCGATTTCAAATCCTAAAAGTTGATGCTGTGAAAGTGGTCTTTCACAAATTCCAGCTTGTACTTCATCCAGTCCAGCATTTCACATAATGTACTCTGCATATAAGTTAAATAAGCAGGGTTGACAGTATACAGCCTTGACATACTCCTTTCCTGATTTGGAACCAGTCTGTTGTTCCATGTTCATTTCTAACTATTGCTTCTTCACCTGCATACAGATTTATCAGGAGGCAGGTAAGGTGGTCTGGTATTCCCACCTCTTTTAGAATTTTCCACAGTTTGCTGTGATGCACACAGTCAAAGATTTTGGCATAGTCAATAAAGCAAAAGCAGATGTTTTTCTGGAACTCTCTTGCTTTTTTGATAATCCAACAGATGTTGGCAATTTGATCTCTGGTTCCTCTGCTTTTTTTAAATCCAGCTTGAACATCTGAAAGTTCTAAGTTCACGTACTGTTGAAGCCAGGCTTGGAGAATTTTGAGCATTACTTTACTAATGTGTGAGATGAGTGCAGTTGTGCGGTGGTTTGAGCATGCTTTGGCATCGCCTTTCCTTGGGATTGGAATGAAACCTGTACTTTTTCAGTCCTGTGGCCACTGCTGAATTTTCCAAATTTGCTGGTGAATTGAGTGCAGCACTTTCACAGCATCAACTTTTAGGATTTGAAATCGCTCAACTGGAATTTCATCACCTCCACTAGCTTTGTTCATAGTGATGTTTCCTAAGGTCTTCTTGACTTTCCTCTCCAGGATGTCTGGCTGTAGTTGAGTGATTACACTATCATGGTTATCTGGGTCATGAAGATCTTTTTTGTGTAGTTCTTCTGTGTATTCTTGCCACCTCTTCTTAATATCTTCTGCTTCTGTTAGGTCCATGCCATTTCTGTCTTTTTTTTGTGCCCATCTTTGCATGAAATGTTCCCTTGTTATCTCTAATTTTCTTTAAGAGATCTCTAGTCTTTCCCATTCTATTCTTTTCCTCTATTTCTTTGCACTGATCACCGAGGAAGGCTTTCTGATCTCTCCTTGCTATTCTTTGGAACTCTGCATTCAAATGGGTATGTCTTTCCTTTCCTCCTTTGCCTTTCACTTCTCTTCTTTTCACAGCTATTTGCAAGGCCTCCTCAGACAGCCATTTTGCCTTTTTGCATTACTTTTTCTTGGGGATGGTCTTAATCACTCCTTCTTGTACAATGTCACGAACCTCCATCCATAGTTCTTCAGGCACTCTTTCTATCAGATCTAATCCCTTGAATCTATTCCTCACTTCCACTGTATAATTGTAAGGGATTTGATTTAGGTCATACCTGAATGATCTAGTGGTTTTCCCTACTTTCTTCAATTTAAGTCTGAATTTGGCAACAAGGAGTTCGTGTTCTGAGCCATATTCAGCTTCCGGTATTGTTTTTGCTGACAGCATAGAGCCTCTCCATCTTTCGCTGCAAAGAATATATACCAAATCAATCTGATTTTGGTATAGACCGTCTGGTTTTGTTCATGTATAGGGAGGCCTGATGTGCTGTGGTTCATGGGGTCACAAAGAGTCAGACATGACTGAGCGACTGGACTAAACTGAAGAGTCTTCTCTTGTGTTGTTGGAAGAGGGTGTTTCCTATGCCCAGTGCGTTCTCTTGGCAAAACTGTATTAGCGTTTGCCCTGCTTCATTCTGTCCTCCATGGCCAAATTTGCCTGTTACTCCAGGTATGTCTTGACTTCCTACTTTTGCATTCTAGTCCCCTATAATGAGGAGGACATCTTTCTTGGGTGTTAATTTTAGAAGGTCTTATAGGTCTTCATAGAACCATTCCACTTCATTTTCTTCAGTATTACTGATTGAGGTATAGACTTGGATTACTGTGATTTGAATGGTTTGCCTTGGAAACGAACAGAGACCATACTGCCATTTTTGAGATTGCATCGAAGTACTGCATTTTGGACCTTTTTTTGGACTATGATGGCCACTCCATTTCTTCTAAGGGATTCTTGCCCACAGTAGTAGATATAATGGTCATCTGAGTTAAATTCACCCATTCCAGTCCATTTTAGTTCATTGATTCCTAAAATGTTGATGTTCACTCTTGCCATCTCCTGTTTGACCACTTCTAATTTGCCTTGATTCATGGACCTAACATTCCAGGTTCCTATGCAACAAAGGTCCGTCTAGTCAAGGCTATGGTTTTTCCACTGGTCATGTATGGATGTAAGAGTTGGACTGTGAAGAAAGCTGAGCACTGAAGAATTGATGCTTTTGAACTGTGGTGTTGGAGAAGACTCTTGAAGAGTCCCTTGGACTGCAAGGAGATCCAACCAGTCCATTCTAAAGGAGATCAGTCCTGGGTGTTCTTTGGAAGGAATGATGCTAAAGCTGAAACTCCAGTACTCTGGCCACCTCATGAGAAGAGTTGACTCATTGGAAAAGACTCTGATACTGGGAGGGATTGGGGGCAGGAGGAGAAGGGGACGACAGGGGATGAGATGGCTGGATGGCATCACTGACTCGATGGATGTGAGTTTGAGTGAACTCTGGGAGATGGTGATGGACAGGGAGGCCTGGCATGCTGCGATTCATGGGATCGCAAAGAGTTGGACATGACTGAGTGACTGAACTGAACTGATGCAATACTGCTCTTTACAGCATCAAACTTTACTTCCATCACAAGTCACATCCCCAACTGGGTGTTGTTTTTGCTTTGGCTCTATCTCTTCATTCTTCCTGGAGTTATTGCTCCACTCATCTCCAGTAGTATTTTGTGCACCTACCAACATTGGGAGTTCATCCTTCAGTGTCATACCTTTTTGCCTTTTCATACTGTTCATGGAGTTCTCAAGGCAAGAATGCTGAAGTTGTTTGCCATTTCCTTCTCCAGTGGACCACATTTTGTCAGAACATTCCATCATGACCTGTCCATCTTGGGTGGCCCTACATGATATGGCTCATAGCTTCATTGAGTTAGACAAGGCTATGGTCCATGTGATCAGATTGGTTAGTTTTCTTGACTTTGGTTTTCAGTCTGTTTGGTCTCTGACAGAAAAGGAGAAGAGGCTTATGAAAGCCTCCTGATGGAAGAGACTGAGGGGGAAACTGGGTCTTGTTCTGATGGACCATGCATAGTAAATTTTTAATCCAACTTTCTGTTGATGATCTGTGCTGTTATTTGACCTGAGGCCAAACTATTGTGGATGTAATAAAGATCATGGTGACCTCCTTCAAAAGGTCCCATGCATACATTGTTATACTCAGGGACCCCAACCCTGCAGCAGGCCACTGTCGACCCACTTCTCCGCCAGAGACTCCTGGTTCCTTACGGGCAAGTCTGGGTCATCTCTTGTGGGGTTACTGTTCCTTTCTTCTGGGTCCTGCTGCACACAAGGTTTTGTCTGTGTCCTCCAAGAGTCTGTTTCCCCAGTCCTATGTAGGTTCTGGTGGCTCTAGGGTGGGGTTAATGGTGACCTCCTCCAAGAGGGCTCATGCCGTACCCAGGTCTACTGCACCCAGAGCCCTTGCCCCTTCAGCAGTCCACTGGTGACCCATACCTCCTCAGTCCAGTTCAGTTCAGTTCACTTGCTCAGTCATGTCTGACTCTTTGTGAGCCCATGGACCACAGCACACCAGGCCTCCCTGTCCATCACCAACTCCCAGAGTCTACCCAAACTCATGTCCATTGAATCAGTGATGCCATCCAACCATCTTATCCTCCATCGTCCCCTCTCCTTCTGCCTTCAATCTTTCCCAGCATCGGGGTCTTTTCAAATGAGTCAGCTCTTAGCATCAAGTGGCCAAAGTATTGGAGTTTCAGCTTCAAAATCCATACCTCCTCAGAAGACACTCAAACACAGTTCTGTCTCAGTCTCTGTGGGGTCTCTGGGTCCTGGTGCATAGAAGGTATCTTTGGACCCTCTGAGTGTCTCTGGAGGATATGGGGTTTGATTCTAAACATGATTTTTACCCTCCTACCATCTTGTTCGGGCTTTTCCTTTGCCCTTGGAAGTGGGGTATCTCCTCAAAATCAGCAATGTAGAGTTGGAGAAAATGAGAAAAAACAGTAGACTGGCCATCTTGCAGTGATATACAAGAAGAGGGAACCCTGTAAGATTAGGTTTTTGTGTGAGGGAAGACAATGTGTTGTGGATCAAATGCCACACACTCATTACTAAGATTTAGTACATTTTGTTGAATGAATATCTTTTTCCATTTGCTGTATACCCTTAGGATAATTTACAATGACTTAAATTGTTTTTTGAAATAAAATTCTCTGTATATAAATGGTTGATGAGTAAAGCATCTATTGTGCTCCTTCTTCTGTCATTTCAGAAGTCAGTCTCTTAAGGAACTTACTTTTAAAGGTAATGATTTTGTTTTTATTATCAAAAAACAAAATTTTTCATTTGAGACATAAACACTTTAGGGACTCAAGTATATTACAAGCTTTTGTAAATATTACTATATTGAAATGTTTCTTTTAAAATTAATATCTTCATAATTAAAATTGCCAAATGACAATCCTTTTTCAACCATTATAATACATATAATGCCATTATAGCATTTTTTTCTTCTAAAGAGTCTTCATTTAATTGTTCTTGATAAAATATCATTTGCTGTCATAACACCAAAATCATTCTGAGTGTAAATTTTAATTGATAATCTATAGTCTAATTGCTAATCCCATTCCACACTAATTTATAATTCTACTTATGTCATAAATATGAATGTGTAGTTTCCAATAATATACTATCATGCATTTGTTCAAGGACTGCCTTTAATTACTTCCATTATTTCTGGTCTTCTGGTGTAGGTGGGAGAAATTTGGGTAACCCTTTGGATGTTACCACTGTTTTATGTGTCAAAATTGGATTAGATACTATGCATAATGCAAATAACCATGTAATTATTTTGAATTTACAATGTATTTACTATGTAATTGCATAGTAAGTACCATATAATTACAGGATGATTACATGATTATTTCTGCCTTTTACACAGCTTTAAAAGCAAAAGATTTTGTTGCAATTATTATTGGCATTTATTGGTAAGTGTTACATGGTAGGGAACAAAATATTTATCATATAATCAACCAACTAAGCAACTGCTATTGACTCTTTTCACTTGCAAAAATTATATTTAAAAGTTATTTTAGTGAACCTAAAATTGCTTTAAAATGAATTTTATTAATTAAAGAATTTAATGCACTTGAAGTTGAACATGAATACAGGCACAATTTGATATCTCTCAAACAGTTGATCATTGTGTACACCATTCTGTTTAACTATTGTTATTGTGCATTTTTATTTGAGATTTTGAGTTTCAGGTTAATTTCTTTGAATATTCCAAGAACATCTTAAATGACCAATATGAGGAGAAACTCAAGAGATAAACGTGCTTTTTCACTTTTTGACTTTTTACCTAAAAATGTCCATACTTATGATAATAAAATGTATTATGCTTCTAAAAATTCTTGACTCATACATTTTGCAATTATAAAACAAATATTTTATATTAAAGGATTATTCAGTTCAGTTCAGTTCAGTCACTCAGTCGTGTTTGACTCTGCGACCCCGTGAATTGCAGCATGCCAGGCCTCCCTGTCCACCACCATTTCCCGGAGTTCACTCAAACTCACGTCCATCGAGTCGGTGATGCCATCCAGCCATCTCATCCTCTGTCGTCCCCTTCTCCTCCTGCCCCCAATCCCTCCCAGCATTAGAGTCTTTTCCAATGAGTCAACTCTTCACATGAAGTGACCAAAGTATTGGAGTTTCAGCTTCAGCATCAGTCTTTCCAATGAACACCCAACACTGATCTCCTTTTAGTCTTACATGAAAACTGGAGAAATAGTACATGTTTTCTGCACCCTGTACATTCTCTGCTTCCACTATTATTAACATCTTGTGTTATTTTGCTGCAATTGTTATAATAAATGAATTAGTACTGATACATTATTGTTAACTAAAGTCCATCATTTATTCTGATTTCCCTGGAAGTGAAAAGTGAAAGTGAAGTCATTCAGTTGTGTCTGATTTCCTTAGTTTGTAACAAATGTTCTTTTTCTGTTCTAGGATTATATTCATGACACCACATTGCATTCAATAGTGATGTCTATTTAGTATCTTCTTGGATGTGCCAGTTTCTCAGATTTTCCTTGTTTTTGATGACCTTGAGAGTTTGAAAGAATGTTGGTTAGGTATTTGTAGAATATCCCCCAAATGGGATTTGCTTCATGTTTTTCTCATGCTTAGGTGATAGCTATGTGTTTGGGGAAGGAAGATCACTGGCGCAAAGTGCTAATATAATCACATCATATCAAGAGTACATAATATAAACATGATTTATCACAGTTGGTGTTAACCTTAATCTCCTGGCTGAGGCTGTGTTTGTCAGAGTTCTCAACTATAAATCGACTTTTTAAAAAAAAAATCCCTTTTCCATGCTATAATCTTGGAAGAAGTTCACTATGCACAGCCCACAATTAAACATAGAAAAGTTACACTCTAACTCTTTGAGGGCAAAATAGCTACATAAATTATTAGATATTCTTCTACATGGCAGATACATCTCTTCTCTTCCACTTAGTTATTTATTCAACCATTTATTTATATCTGTATGGACTCATGCATATTTATTTTAGATTTTGGTTTATAATCTAATACTGCTTTAGTTTGTTGCTCAAATGTTTCCAGCATTTGCTCCAGGATGCTCTCTTGATTGGCTCTTGTGTTCCTTAGACATATTGAATATTGTAAAAATTTTGAGCAATTATATACAAAGGTGTTATATTTTGTATGAAAATTTTTATGTGAAATTAGCTATCATATCTCTTGAGTAAATATCTAGAACTGTGATTGTTGAAGTGTATGGTAAGGCTATACCTACTTTTTTCAGAAACTGCCAAGCTGTCTTCTAAAGCTGCTGTATATTTTATATTGACACTAATAATGAAGGAGAGTTGCTCTTGCACCACATTGTTGTCAGTCATTGGAGTCACAGTTTCTTGGATTTTAATTGCTGAAATGGGCTTCCCTCATGGCTCAGCTAGTAAAGAACCTGCCTGCAATGCTGGAGACCTAGGTTCCATCCCTGGTTTGGGAAGATCCCCTGGAGAAAGGAAAGGCTACCCACTCCAGTATTCTGGCCTGGAGAATTCCACAGAATGTATAGTCCATGAGGTTGCAAAGAGTTGGAGACAACCAAGGGACTTTCATTTCAATCACTGAAATAGATATACAGTTATTTTAATTGGCAATTATTATAAATGATATCACACATTTTTCATAAATATATTTGCCATCTATGTATCTTCTTTGGTAAGGTATTTGTTAGATCATTTGCTCATTTTAAAAATACTTTCTTCTTGCTGTGTTTTAAGAGTTCTTTACATAATTTGCATACATTCCTTTATGAAATGTATTTTTAAAATATTTGCTCACAGTCTGTTGTTGTATTTTGTTTTTCTTAATGGGCATTTGCTGAAAAGAAGTTTTTAATTTAAATAAATATAAGTGATCCACTTTTTCTTTTACAGATGATGCTTTTGGTGCTACATCTGTATTATGCTGCTAGGCCTGCCTAACAATTTACTACAGCCTGTGTGGCTTTAACAATAGATTCATTGTCTCACAGCTCTAGAGCCTAGAAATCAAGATCAATGTGTCAGTAGGGCCACAGTCCCTCAGAAACTGGTGGGGAGCAATCTGCTCCAGACCCTTCTCCTAGCTTCTGGTGGCTTAACTCTCGTCTTCACTTGGCATTCTCCCTGTGTCCAAATTTTCTTTCTGGGCTTCCTTGGTGGCTCAAATGATAAAGAATCTGCCTTTCAATGTGGGAGACTTGGGTGTGATCCCTGGGTTGGGAAGATCCCCTGGAAGAGGGCTTGGCAACCCACTCCAGTATCCTTGCTTGGAGAATCCCCATGGACAGAGGGGCCTGGCAAGCTAAGTTAGCCCAAGGGGTTGCAAAGAGTCAGATATGACTAAGCACATAAAGACACCAATCATATTGAATCACCCAGTGGCTCAGAGGCACACAGGTAATGCAGGAGACACAGGTTTGACCCCTGCATCAGGAAGATTCCCTGGAGGAGGAAATGGTAAACCATTCCAGTATTCTTGCTTGGGAAAAATCCCATGGACAGGCTCCCAGAGAGTCCTGGTGGGTGATGGGATCAAAAAGATTCAGACATGACTTAGCATCTGAACAACAAATTAAATCAGGGACCTACCTTACTCCAGAAAGGCTTCACATTTACTTAACAATTATGTTTTCCACAACCTTATTTCCAAGTAAGATCATATTCTGAGGTACTGGGTATTAGGACTTTAACGTATGAATTTTAAGGGACCCAATTTTACCCATGAAAGTGAAAGTGTTAGTTGCTCAGTCATGTTCGACTCTTTGCAACATGATGGACTGTAGCCCACCAGGATCCTCTGTCCATAAGATTTCCCAGGCAAGAATACTGGAGTGGGTAGCCATTCCCTTCTCCAGTGGATCTTCTCAACCCATGGACAGAACCCAGATCTCCTACATTGCAGGCAAATTCTTTATTTCTGTGCTACCAGGAAAACCTATTATTATTATTATTTTTTACCCATTAGTTCAGTTGAGTTCAGTCGCTCAGTCATGTCCAACTATTTGTGACCCCAGGAATCGCAGCATGCCAGGCCTCCCTGTCCATCACCAACTCCCGGAGTTTACCCAAACTCATGTCCATCGAGTTGGTGATGCCATCCAGCCGTCTCATCCTGTGTTATCCCCTTCTCTTCCTGCCCTCAATCCCTCCCAGTATCAGGGTCTTTTCCAATGAGTCAACTCTTTGCATGAGGTGGCCAAAGTACTGGAGTTTCAGCTTTAGCATCATTCCTTCCAAAGAACACCCAAGACTGATCTCCTTTAGGATGGACTGGTTGGATCTCCTTGCAGTCCAAGGGACTCTCAAGAGTCTTCTCCAACATCACAGTTCAAAAGCATCAATTCTTCGATGCTCAGCTATCGTCACAGTCCAACTCTCACATCCATACATGACCACAGGAAAAACCATAGCCTTGACTAGATGGACCTTTGTTGGCAAAGCAATGTCTCTGCTTTTGAATATGCTATCTAGGTTGGTCATAACTTTCCTTCCAAGGAGTAAGCGTCTTTTAATTTCATGGCTGCAATCACCATCTGCAGTGATTTTGGAGCCCCCAAAATAAAGTCTGACACTGTTTCCACTGTTTCCCCATCTATTTCCCATGAAGTGATGGGACCAGATGCCATGATCTTCGTTTTCTGAATGTTGAGCTTTAAGCCAAAATTTTCACTCTCCTCTTTCACTTTCATCAAGAGGGTTTTGGTTCCTCTTCACTTTCTGCCATAAGGGTGTTGTCATCTGCATATCTAAGGTTATTGATATTTCTCCCGGCAATCTTGATTCCATCTTGTGCTTCTTCCAGCCCAGAGTTTCTCATGATGTACTCTGCATATAAGTTAAATAAGCAGGGTGACAATATACAGCCTTGACGTACCCCTTTTCCTATTTGGAACCAGTCTGTTGTTCCATGTCCAGTTCTAACTGTTGCTTCCTGACCTGTATATAGGTTTCTCAAGAGACAGGTCAGGTGGTCTGGTATTCCCATTTCTTTCAGAATTTTCCACAGTTTATTGTGACCCACACAGTCAAAGGCTTTGGCATAGTCAATAAAGCAAAAATAGATGTTTTTCTGGAACTGTCATGCTTTTAAATGATCCAGCGGATGTTGGCAATTTTATCTCTGGTTCCTCTGCCTTTTCTAAAACCACCTTGAACATCTGGAAGTTCATGGTTCATGTATTTTTTACCCATAACAGGCTCTAAAACTCATTACTAGTCTCATGGCCACCTAGAAGTTTTCCTATGTTTTCTTCCAGAAGTTTGGCAATATTTCATTTAAAAGTTAAGCCCATGATTCATTTTGAATAACTTTTTTGAAAGTTGTAAAATTAATTTTTGTATGTGAGCTTCCAATGATTGAAAGCAACCACCACTTGTTGAAAAGACAAAGCATTCTTCATTTAACTGTCTTTTCTCCTTTGTCAAAGTTTAGTTGACTATACTTGTGTGACTGTTGTGGATATTTTTCTGGACCTCTGTTCTGTTTCATTGATCTTTATCCTTTCACTGCTGCCATGTTGTTCTTATTGAAATATGTTTAAAGTCAGTCTTGAAATTAGCTTATGAGAGTTCTCCAGTCTTTGTTTTATTGTTTTAGTCTTGTATTGGCTGCTGCTGCTGCTGCTGCTAAGTTGTTTCAGTCATGTCCGACTCTGCGCGACCCCATAGAGGGCAGCCTACCAGGCTTCCCCGTCCCTGGGATTCTCTAGGCAAGAACACCGGAGTGGGTTGCCATTTCCTTCCCCAATAGATGAAAGTGAAAAGTGAAAGTGAAGTCGCTCAGTCGTGTCCGACCCTCAGTGACCCCATGGACTGCAGCCCACCAAGCTCCTCCGTCCATGGGATTTTCCAGGCAAGAGTACTGGAGTGGGGTGCCATTGCCTTCTCCCTGTATTGGCTAGACTTGTTCTTTTGTTTTCAAGATAAACTATAGAATCAAGTAAATTTTCTCAAGTACATGATAGAATTTGCTGAAAATTTCAGCAATAAGAACTAAAAGGATAAATTGTTTATCTTGCTGTCTATCTGTGGCTAATATATAATTCCTTGTCTGAGTGATTCAACCATAAAACATGAAACTTATGCCTTCTAAAGGAATGAGGCAACCTCTCCCACAGTTAATCTCTGAGTTATGAAAAAAAAAAAAAAAAAGAAAGGACCATGGTGTCAGCCTTTTTAATGAAGAGCCCTTGCTTCTGCTGACAGAGGCTGCATTATTCACTGAAGTACTATCTTTTTCTGTAGCTGTTGAGGCATACTTGATCACATCTGGAGAAGACCGAAAACCTAGGCAGTACCTTTCAATATTAATCTACATACAAATCACCAAAGGATGTTGTTGAAAAGTGTATTCTAATTCAATACGTCTGGAGTGGCGCATACTTCTGCCTCTCCAGCAAGCTCTCAAGTAATGCTGTTGCAATTCTATGAACCACACTTTGAGTAGCAGAGAGATAGAGAAAGTTTTCCCAAACTTGAGCAAATACAAAATGACGTTATTGATCATATAAAGATTGTTGGTCTTCATCCCCAGACTTTCTGATACACTAGGCCTGAGAGCAGTCCTTTGAATATGAATTTTTTGACAAATTCCTAGGTTGGATTGAGGCTGGAGATTGAGAAACCACAATTTGGAAAACACTGACCCAGAATTCTAGCATGCAATCACTCCAAAATATAAAAGAACCAGAATTCTAGCTTATTTGACAGGTTGGAGGAAAAACATAAAATAAAAAAACAAATAAAATCTTCCTACAGTTCACCACTTATTGACTCATCTGTTGGTCAGATGATCCAAATTATGATTACAAAACATAAAGAAATCAAGATGGAAAATAAAATAGATTCCATCTGGGAGGGGGAGGGGAATGGCTAAATTCTTCCCCAACTACCAATTGGCTATCCATACTTTCCAGTTGCTGTATCTTAATGCTTGAGTACTTCTCTTTGTCTTTCACATTTTATATGCAATTATTCAACAAATCCACTTGGCATTGCCTTCCAAATATATAGAGTTTAACCACTCACTACTGCATCTACTGCTAATATCTTGAACTAGGCAACACATTCTTTAATCTGATATTAACATATCTGCTAATATACGTCTTTGCTTTCCCTTATGTTCTCTCCACAATCTACTGTTCTCAACATCACCTAAGAGTGATCCATTTTAAACATCAAGCAGATCACATCACAGCTGTCTTCAAAATGTTCAGTGGCTTTTACCACACTCAGTAAATTCAATTCTTAGTGAGTCCTACAAGACCCCTCACCACCTGGTCCCTGTTACTTATCTAACCATCACCCTTCTACCCTCCCCTCTTGCTTATTCTGATTCTCAAGATACTCTGATTGAGGCTTTAGGCTGCTCCTGCCTTTAGGTCTTTGGTGTTTGCTTTTACTTGTGTGTGGTCTGTGTGTGATCAGTTGTGTTTGACTCTTTTTGACCCCATGGAATACAGCCCACCAAGCTCCTCTGTCCATGGAATTTTCCTAGTAAGAATATTGGAGTGAGTTGTCATTTCCTACACAGGTCTTTGATCTAATATCACCTTTACAATCAGGCCTTTGTTGACTGCCCTGTAGTAGCAACTGGCTCTCTCTCCATACTTCTTTCCCTCTTTTAATTTATATGTCTGCTTCCCTGGTGGCTCAGACAATAAAGAATCTGCCTGCAAGGCAAGATCCCTGGGTCGAGAATATCCCCTGGAGGAGGGCCTAGCAACCCCCTCCAGTATTCTTGCCTGGAGAATCCCCACAGATAGAGGAGCCCGAGGGACTATAGTCCATGGGGTCACAAACAGTCAGACATGACTAAGCATAGCACATAGCACTTAATATTATCTGTCATGAAATGTATTTTTCTCATTTGTTGTTTTTAGTATCATAATGTAATATAAGTTGTAAGAAAGAATCTTTATGGTGGGATGGAACTTTTTTGTTCAATGCTGCTGTATGCCTAAAAGCTTGGGGAACACAGAGGTCCCTAGGAATGATGCACCTCTGACCCCAATGAAAAAACAATGAAAAACCTTCAAAACATAAAAAAAAATAATAACAACAATAATAAAACCTAGGGGAGTACTTGACCAGTCAAAACAAAAATCCAAAGGATTACTTAATATCATTGAGAGTAATATATACATATATATATATAAGAAAGAAAAATCCAGAGTCTTACGATTGAATAATAAAAATTCAATGGGAAAGACTAGAGAACAAAATAATTAATAAACAGTATAAAAATACTTTACAATAAATAAATGTATGAACTAGCAATAAAAATAAAATCTAGAAGCTTATTATCAGACAAAATAGATAACCTATCAAGAATGAGAACCACGTAGCCATTTCTTTTAAACTGACATTTAAAATACATGGACCTATGTTTATGGATTTATAAAGAGCTATATTTCTAGAAGACTGCATGTTTTCATAAGGAAAACAAAAAACAACTGAGGGGATCTCCTCACTTGTGGTGGAGACTTCTGGCTTGTCCCATGGCATGGAGTTTCTGTGTGGGTCCAGGACTGCTCAGTGATAGCATACTTCCCCACCACTCGGTTAGCTGAAGCCTATGACTAGGCTCTTGACGGTGAGATAGGAACAGATGTGAAATGTACAAGGTCTGTGATCTTAGATGTTTATGTGTGCTTTGTTCATCACATGCTCTTCCTTAAACTTCTATCACCTGGAAAATTCAATGCACAGGTATATTGAAAAGGAAACTAAGTCCCTGATCAACTTTGGGGAGCAGAGGTGACATAAATTTGGAGATTTCACATCAACACAATAAAGAAGAACGTTGCCCCCAAAGAAGGGTTTCTTGTTTCTTAGCTTAAATGTGCAGATATAGTTCCAGGCAAGATTAAGGAAAAAAAAAAATAAAATATGAACATATATCTAATTATATTTCTGAAACCTGAGGAGAGAGAAAGAAAACTTTTAGTATTTAAGTCTCTGTATTTTGAGAGTCTTTGTCATTATAAAGTACAATCTTTATCCAAAATAATGCATTACCCATTTGCCTTTCCCTATAAAGTTTACCTAATCAAGTATTCCATGGGAAGAAAGAGTAAGTTTTACTTCTTAATATAGCTTACTAAGGTTGTAATGATGAGTTATTTTTTATTATATTTTTTCTTTTCAATCATCATATTGATGTAATAAGAAACTGAAAAATCCATAATGCGGTGTGGAATGTTGAATCAAATAATTCAGTTGAATTGGTTTTTAAAAAAAGAGAAAATAACCAAAAAAACCCAATAATTTTTAGAATGCTTTTTTTTTTTTTTTGTCTTAGAATGCTTTACATAGACTGTTCATTCCCTCAATCTGTCAGCCTGAAATGACTTTTCCTTCTTTTTCCTTTTGTTCTACAGATATTTTTCTCACCCTTCAAGATTCAGTTTAAATATCACCTTGTCCCATAAAATTCTGCCCATACTTCATTATAACCTATGTAACACATGACTTTATCATAATCTGTCTAAATGTTACCTTCTCCCTCTAGGCTGTGAAAACCTTGAAGACAAGAAATGTATCCTGTGCTATTATTTAAAGAAGAAACACTATTTATAATTATAATGACATGAAAGGGATGAACTTGACCATGTGCTTTAAAAACAAGCCAAAATTAATAATATCAAGAGTAGATAGAAATGTAAATTCTTATGGTTGTGTTCAAAACAACAATTTCCCAAGGATAGGAAGAGAAAGACCAACTTAAATACAGTTCATATAAAATGGCTTATGAGATTTTGTTAACTACTCAGCATGTGAGTCAACCACATAACATGGCTGCCAAAACAAGCAATAAGCCCAATGAAAATGTTTCACTTTGCCAGACTCAATAAACATTATTTTGCTGTTCTGATGGTCTCTAATTAGGATAATTAAGAGCTGAAGTGTCAACATTGGCCCATCTACTAATTTCCTGATTGTTCATAGACTTTAGCAACTCCACATTTTGTTGCTCTGCATTCTAACACTCTGGTCTTTTTACTCTGCATAATAAAGATATATGACTCACTCTTAGCTGCTTTGATATATGTATTAGACAGTTTCTATCCATACAGATGATGTGATAAGATATGCAGTCTTAAGAACTATCAAGAGGTATTGAATATTTTGCCTTAATAGTAGTTCTACTTTCAGCCAGAGGGTGGCTTTAATGATTTCTGATCAGCATTATATTTGATATAATAAGCAAAATAAAGTATAGACAGGTTACAACATTGTTTAAATAGAGTTTCATGGAAAATTAGATAATGAAAAGTCTTAGGGAATTTTCTATTTAAAAATATTTCATTATACTATTAGCATAATCTCTTATCATGGAAATAAAGAATAACCTTTCCAACTTTATTTTCCTCAAATTTCAGGTAAATGTCATCTCAACTCATGGTGTATAGTGCCTCGTCTCCTGACTGAGGCTCTGTGTGTGCAAGCTTTATTCACCTGAGCCCATATATGATTTGATGTTCCTCTTATCATTAATGGAGAAGGAAATGGCAACCCATTCCAGTACTCTTGCCTGGAAAATCCCATGGACAGAGAAGCACAAATCCTTTATTTCACCTGATCTGCTGCCTTCATCTCAAATGTAAATGTCTTAGATCAAGCTCCTAAGAAGCAAAACCTGAGCCAGCAGTCTGAGTGCACATAATCCACTGAGGGAGAACTTTTCAAGAAAATTTTCAGAAAGTGGATAGACTAGATTAAGGAAGGGAAAGTGCCATGTAAGAATGTGGATTTGGATCAAGTCTAATCTTTGTCTCACCTATTTGGTGGAAGGGAGATGTTCAGAAAACAAACAGCTCTGCTGCACTCTCCACATTTAACGATAGAGGTTCAGCATTTAAGACACCAAATCAGGAAGTCACTGGCTGTGTGGGTTTCCCCTGAGTCTGGCCAGGTGTGTATAACTTCTGCTCTAAGGTAACTCCAATCAGGCAGGACAATTTTCCATAGAAGGAATGGTGTCTACTATTTTGTAGCAGAAAACAAAGCAGCTAAAAACGAATCATGTACACAAAATTAGAAAGGGGAATCGGCTGGGACATTGTTCAGGCACAGCTTTCCTAAAATTTTCTTGTCAAAATTCTTGAGACAATTGACAATAGTAAAGTTACTGGGAAAATTATGGCCTCTGGCATGGATACTGCAGTTAGTACCAGGATTGTAACTAACACCTTCGCTTCATTTTTTCCCCCCCCCACCCCTTCCAGATTCCCCTCACTCTTGGATAAAACCTCTGCTGGACTAGAGACTGGCAAAATAGGTTGACTCAGACTCCAATTTTGTAGACTTTTGGTATCTGGGCCTCAGGTTATCATGTACGATCAGATGCAGATGCTGCAATTGCTAATTTACAGGTAAAATTGGTCATGTGAGTACCACCAGCTGCCTCACTTGTCATATGAATATCAAATGCATTTCTTACTCCCTTATTTGCAAAAGCAACAGTCCTACCTTTCAATAAGAATCAGGGTCAATTATCTCTGACAGACTGTATACTGGCATATGAAGCCAAAAGAGATCCTCTATCAGTCCCAGATTCAGTTTTACTATATCCCTTGTTGGAAGGATCATTCTTCAGAGAATGAAGACCTCTGGACTCACAGATTCTAGAGTTTCAAGGAAGAGATTCATGAATTCATCAAGTGAATGGTATAGGTAAGTGGGGTCTTATGGGCTGAAGACCCATATGTGTTACTCAAGCAGTGTTAAGACCCAGTGATTCATAAGGTGGCTGTTTTCAGGATAAGGACTTTAATAAGGCAATTTTGATGCTATGGGGGGGGGAGTGGGGGGGTGCTAATCTAATCTAACTATCAGTTTTATAAAAGAGGAAATTTGGACCCAAAAAGAGATACTGAGGATGTGCATGCCCTAAGAAAAACCTATTTGAGGACCTGGCAAGAAGTTGGCCACCTACAAGCCAAGGACAGAGACCTTATAAGAAATCAATCTTACTAGCACTTTTATTTTTGGGTTTCTAGCATCAAGAACTGTGAAATAACTGTCCATTATTCAAGTCACCCAAATTGAGGTATTTGTTATGGCAGCCCTATCGTGGCGCCACATTTGCTTTTACAATTTGTGTTCCACATGCATATTCTATCTATGGGGGCTACAGTGACATATAATGCTTATATTTTAAGGATTATACCTCATTCTGAAGATTAGCCCTCTTTCTTGGCACTGTTTTATTTCTTCATCTATTTTAGGTTAGTCTACTGTTCTTTAGAAAGTATCTGAAAGATAATCTGGGTAGCGAGACCAGTGGATCTCATGGTTGGAAGTACACTACCATTTTAACTTCATTGTGAAGTAAGTTCCTTGGTGCAAGGTGACATGCTGTGATAAACCCTGTAAATGAGAAATAGCACTTATAGAATGGGAGAAGATCTGGAAAATATTTCCCCATAAAGCTATTAAACAGAACAAATTCTTCAATAACCATCAGTTCTCCAAAGTAAAAAAATACAACAAATTGTGAAACATTTAATTATTAAGAAAAGCATAGCATGTAAGAATAGTGGTGATCTATGGGGTTTTGGCATAAAACAGATCCTAACCCTGCTTCTAAACTATCAGAAATAGCTTTCTTGGAATTGAGAAAGCCATAGAAACTATCAATTTTATTGCCAGGCAGCACCAACTTGATTAGTAGCAGAGCACATAAAAACTCCATAACCACGATCATTGCTGAAAGCCTTATTGATCTTGCTACTCATCAATCCCTACCTGAATTTGGGATACTGGTTAGACCAAGCAACAGGTAAGATAACCCTAGGAGTTTATCCAGGAGATTCGGGAGAATGAGACTGTCATAGTGGGCTTGATACGCTACCACATATCGTAGGTGGTCTCAAAGGCTGTGCATATGTATTCACAAGGATTCACAGAAACAGGAGAAACTGGAGAGGGCCTTATTATGTTTCTGGATGAACACGAGACCATGTGCCAGTGCATAAAAGACCTGACAAGACCCAGCAAAAGGTAAAAGCTGGACATACTTGTAAACTGCCTGAAATATGAATGTACAACTTAATCTTTACACAAAAGAGTCATAGAGTGGAAATTTTACTGAATCAAGGTGTTTAAGCACTATCTCTAAATAAACAAATAGATACACTAAAAAGGGAGATCATTGACTACACACTTTAGAACAGGCAAACTCTATAGAATTAGTTCAGGTAAGTGGATACAAATATAAACAAATAACAAGAAACTACAGATTCAGTAGGGAGGAGCACCAGAATCCAGAGTTGCTGCAACATATTACTTAAAATGTTGAGCCTTCAACAACAGATTGTGAGGCATGTGAAGAAACAGGGATATGTGACACATACATATGAAAAAAATCAATATTAACTATGATTTATACAAGTCCAGATATTAGACTTCACAAAGATGTTAGGGAAGCTACTATAATATATTCAAGGAACTAAAGGAAAGCATTTAAAGAATTAAAGGGAATATAACAATGACTCATCAAAGAGTGAATATCAATAAAAAGAAATTTTAGAAAAGAAGCCAGTGGGAATTCTGGTATTAAAAGTATAAATATTGGAAAAAAACACCTGAAATATCTAAAATGAAGACACAAAATATGAAAATCAAGATTGAAAGAAGGGTCATCACTATTAACTCTAAAGACATGAAAATAATTATAGGGAAATGATAATAAAAAGTTTTTGTCAATAAATTAGACAATTAAGATGAAACATAAAAATTACTAGAAAGAACCAACTTCCAAAACTGACTCAAGAAGAAATTGAAAATCTGAATACATTTGTAACAAGTAAATAAATTAAGTTAGTAGTTACAAATCTCACATGATAGAATTAGTTATTTTATAAAAGCAGCAGCAGAGAGCTTCCTTGCTCCTTCTGTCATTTGAATATACAACAAGAGGATAGTTATTTATTAGCCAGGAAGTGGACTCTCACCAGACACAAGATCTGCTTGTTCCTTTGTCTTAGACTTCCCAGCCTCCAGAAGTATGAGAAATAAACTTATGTTGTTTATAAGACACCCAATCTATGGTATTCTGTGCTGAGGAGTTGAGTACGGCCAGGCAACCATTTGTTAAGAATATTAATGTGGGTGTGAATCACAGTCCCAAACAGCCACTTCAACAGAAGCCAGGTTCCGTTCTTACAGATAAGGGAAGAATGACCCAAAAGTGACTGGGACTACCACTTCAGTTTTAAAATGGGAGGATGATTGCCTTGTTTTCAACAGGTTAGATGTGTTCTGCCCTAAGCCATAGGGGTGAGGCAGCTCAGGGTCTTGGTTGGCAATCCTTGCTCGAAAACTGAAGGAGAAAGATCCCTAACCCACTAGGTCCAGAAGGGGAGAAAATCTCCTCCAATCTCCTCCAAGTGTGTCCCACAAGCAGGATCTTGACCTAGGTGGTAGGGCAGAGCATCAAGCCAAAGAGGATTATTTAGGTGCCTTAAGATCTCATGTGGAGTTTGCCTTGTAGCTTGAACTTACGTGGGACCTGGTCCCCTTATTTCTTTCTTATATCCTCTTTTGGAATGAGAATGTCTATCTTATGTCTGTCTGACTATTGTGTACTTTCAAAGCACACAACTTGTTTGATTTCATAGGTTCATAGCTGGAGAGCAATTTACCTCAGGATGACCCCTACCTCGAGTCTCACACATTTGTGATTTGGATGATATTTCAGTGAGACTTTGGATTTTAGGCTTTAGAGTTCTTTGCAGGCTATTGGCATGCACTGAATGTGTCTTGCATGTGAGAATAACATAAATTTGGTGGGGTCTACTGAATGTTATGTTTCTCTGAAATTCATGTGTTGAAATCCTCAGTTCAGTTCAGTTCAGTTGCTCAGTTGTGTCCAACTCTTTGTGACACCCTGAATCGCAGCACGCCAGGACTCCCTGTCCATCACCAACTCCCGGAGTTCACTCAAACTCATGTCCATCGAGTTGGTGATGCCATCCAGCCATCTCATCCTCTGTCGTCCCCTTTTCCTCTTGCCCCCAATCCCTCCCAGCATCAGAGTCTTTTCCAATGAGTCAACTCTTCACATGAGGTGGCCAGAGTACTGGAGCTTCAGCTTTAGCATCATTCCCTCCAAGGAACACCCGAGGCTGATCTCCTTCAGAATGGACTGGTTGGATCTCCTTATAGCCCAAGGGACTCTCATGAGTCTTCTCCAACACCACAGTTCAAAAGCATCAATTCTTCGGCACTCAGCTTTCTTCACAGTCCAATTCTCACATCCATACATGACCACTGGAAAAACCATAGCCTTGACTAGACAGACCTTTGTTGGCAAAGTAATGTCTCTGCTTTTGAATATGCTATCTAGGTTGATCATAACTTTTCTTCCAAGGAGTAAGCATCTTTTAATTTCATGGCTGCAATCACCATCTGCAGTGATTTTGGAGCCCAAAAAAATAAAGTCTGACACTGTTTCCACTGTTTCCCCATCTATTTCCCATGAAGTGATGAGACCATTTGAAATCCTACTCTCAGTCTAATTGTATTAGGAAGTAGGGCTTTCAAGAGGTGATTAGATCATGAGAATGAAGCCCCATCCATGGATCCCCCATGGATGGAGTGCCAATGTAAAAGAGATCTCAGAGAGCTTCCTTACTTCTTCCATGTAAGGCTATAATGAGAAGAGAACCATCAAGAAACCAGGAAGAAGGTCCTCACCAGACACTCAATCTGCTGGCACCTTAGTATTGGACTTCCCAGACTCAGAACTGTGAGAGATGAATTTCTGCTCTTCATGAGATGCCCAGTGTGTGGTTTTCTGTTATAGTCACCTGAAAGGACTAAGATACAACTTAATATTTCATTGTTTAGCATCTGGAAGCATTTTTTCCCCCAATCCTGAAAAATTGCAAAAATCTGATCTCTATTATTCCTTTATTATTTTGTTTCCAAAAGAAACAAATCTCATACAAGCTTTTCTTTTCCTTCTTATAACTACTGGCTAACCAAACCAATGTTATCTGTTCATAATTTTATTTCTGTGTCACAAGGTACCAATGTTCATTACTTAATGAAGGTAGTGCTAGCTACCCTAGCATATGAATTCCTAAATTTGTGGCTTAATGCAATAAAAGTTTCATATTTGCTCACAATAAGTCCACTGTATGCAGTCCATTCATTCATAGGAACACAGACTAGAAGAGACTGCAGCTTCATTATATTTGGGAAACAACTAGGCTGTTTCTGCCAGTTTTCTCTCTGAAATGCAAAATTTTCCTCATTGAAATCCTTCTTATGAATCCCTTCTTACCTTGAGAATAAAATCCAGGCACCTTCACATAGGAGTACAGAGCTTCTTAAATGAACCTGCCTTTTAAATCTCTTTTTCCTTGTCATATAATGCTTCCTCTTTTTGGAGTTCTCTTCTCCTCCATTACTACTAGGCACGGTGATATTCATTGTACAGAATCCATATCAAATGCCATCTCCTCTAGAATGTTTCTCCAAAATCTACATCTAACATATTCTAATCAATTCTTCTTTGTGTAATATCTTGAAGTTGCTTATGATTTTACATTTAAAATGATGCATTTTATAAATTTTTGTTTTTATTCATATACATATGTTTTTATTCTTATAAGTTTTCCTCAGTATCTAGCAAGGGTGTAAAGTGAAAGAGGTCAAAAATATGTTTACTGAAATACATGATATGCTTAGCACTTTCCAATGAGACACATTGTAGCAATTATTACTCACTCTGCACTGAAAGTTTTCAAATTTCCAAGACCTATATATTAAAATGAGTATGACTCAGACTACTTTTATAAATAAAAGTAAATAATGATTTGTCTTTCATCTGACCCCATGGGAATCTTTCTTAGAATTCAATGCCCTTTTATCAGTTTGTTTTTCTAAATAAAAAAGCTTCTTTGTTTTCTTGCTGCAATTTTCTTTCCTTTTCTGTTAAATTGTAAAATTTAAACCTATTCATGGTATAATAGATATTTGCATTTTAACATGATTTTCAAGCACATTTCCTTTTCTGTGTGGTACAGACAAATGACCTCAAGCTCAGAATAGGACTGGGTCACTGAGATTTGGCTGTGTTTAAATTTAATTTGATTTTAGAAAATCATTTATCTGGCTTCTTTTATGTGTAAAGAAATATGTTACACTTTTAGAGGGATGGAATTGAATAAGGTATATCATCTTCTGGAGGCATTGGGGGCAGGAGGAGAAGGGGACGACAGAGGATGAGATGGCTGGATGGAATCACTGACTCGTGAATCTGAGTGAACTCTGGGGGTTGGTGATGGACAGGGAGGCCTGGCGTGCTGCGATTCATGGGGTCACCAAGAGTCGGACACGACTGAGCAACTGAACTGAACTGAACTGATATCGTCTTTTGCCTTCACACAGCTGCGGTGGAGACCAGGTTGAATTAGAGGCTTATCAAGCACGATTGGCCTTGATTGCTGGTATTTCCAGAGATGAATTTCTGAGGTTCATGCTTTTAATTTTCCACTTCCAAAATGTTAATTACTTGAATTTACATTACTTAGTTCGGTGCTATGCAGCAAAGATACTTCTTTAAAGCCATCGTTCTGAGATTGAGTTTCTTGGTTTTTGTCCTCAAATTAGTGTCAGTAAAACCAAGACAAATACTGAATGGACAATACTGTGGTCCTAGTCTCTGAAGTGCCCATGACTGAGAGATGGTGGTAGAAGAAAGGTGTATTTTGCATTCAAGGGTCCTGACTTTTCTTAGCCAACTATGTGGTGTCTGAGGGACTCAACCTCTGAACCTGTATTATATATATCTTGAATATCAAATGAACAGTGATACTCAATATTTCTTTTAGATTTTTTAAAATATGACATTAAACTCATATAGTAAAAATGGGTGAGTATTAAATCAATTAATCAAAAATCAATTATTTAATGGATATTCTTTGTTCAGGAAAACGAAGCTTATTTTTTCTGTTACACAAAATTCACAATGAATTGATGTTAATAGCACTTAATACATATGTTCTTCTTTGCATTTTCCAATGTATTTCAACCTTCATTTTATGCTAATTAGTCATTGCAGCAGTGTTTTCTCCTTATGAGTGAGTAAACACATATTTAAGGATTTTTTTTTAATCATAGAGACAGCAAATTGTAGTATAAGGAATCAAACTCAAATCTTCTGATTCCAAGGCTTCAATATTTAAACAAAACAAAACAAACAAAAGACATCAAAAGCTAACACCAGGAAGAGACTGGTACTCTCATTCCCTGAGGCTTCGAGGATGAAGCCGAAGTCCTGCCAATTCTAACTGTCTCATTTATTCAAAGAGATAGAATAGAAAGCTCAGAAATCTTTGGGGACCCACTCCAAAGGCACCAGATTTGGCACTAGAAGCATCCCTAAAGCACAGATTGGAGCAGGAGCAAGGAAAAGGAAGCATTTTCACTGTACCACTTGTATTTTAAGGCCTTTTTCATTATGATTTTATTAAAGTGTTTTCAGTAACTTCTAGGATCAGGACAAACTCAAGCACAGAGGCCTGTGGGATAGGGGTTATGGCAAGTTGAAGTTTGGCCTATGGACACCAAAGCATCTTCCTGGGTTGTAAAAATAATAAAAACAAGTCAGATGAGGCATTTGAGGATAGTAAATCTAAAGTCTGTAACTCTGCCAAAAAAAGGCACTAGAAACAGCTACATCTCTCCCAACTCTGCTGTTTGCCTTGTTGTTGCCAAATTCACCAGTGTAACGTCCATTCAAATAACATCTTTGGGAAAATAGCACAGTGAAAGTGTTGTCTGTGAGAGCAAGGAAAACAAAAAGCAGAGAATGACTGTGTGACAGTCTCTAACTGAGTAGCTATGGGAAATTGAAACTTCTAAGAGAAAAATAAATCCATTCGTAGAAGAGGAGTAAAAGAAAGAATAACTATCTCAAATCAAAACAAGTTTAATCCTTGAACTTAACCACAGTTCAAAGACAAACAATAAAATGGATCCCCATTTCTTTGATGTATGATTCAGTTAATTTCTTCATTCTTCAAAACAATAATACAGAAACTCTTGTGCATTAATGTGTGATGAGAATTCTCACTAACGACCTGATAGGCTCTCAATTGGACAGCCTCTGATTTTCCAAAATTTGGTCACAAAATTATTATATGCTGCTGAAGTCCTGTCTTACTTCTTTAGCTAATTATTTCCTGGAAAAGCAAGAAAAGGAAGTTTAGGTTAGCAACTCATAATAGCACTAGCGACAATTTACTCTTCTTTTTTTTTTTTCTTCACAACTTTTTATTTTGTGTTGGGTATAGCCAATTAACAATGTTGTTATTAGTTCAGTTCAGTTCAGTTCAGTCGCTCAGTCATGTCCGAATCTTTGTGACCCCATAAACCGCAGCACGCCAGGCCTCCCTGTCCATCACCAACTCCCGGAGTTCACCCAAACTCATGTCCATTGAGTCGGTGATGCCATTTAGCCATCTCATCCTCTGTTTCAGAGAATGCAAAGGGACTCAGCCATACATATACACGTATCCAATTTCCTCCAGAACTCTGTTCCCATCCAGGCTACCACATAACATTGAACAGAGTGTTACTTTTGCTTTTTAAATTGAAATATAGTTGATTTACAATTTTTTTTCTTTCTTAGTTAATTAACTAATTTAATTGGAGGATAATTACTTCACAATATTGTGATGATTTTTGCCATAATTTACTCTTTGATCTGCTCTCACATTCCTCAGAGCCACCAATCTTTCTTATTCCCCAGTGTCTGAAGTTTTCCTGAATTTTTACCTTTCAAAGTAACCCTGCTGTGACATCCTTGATGTGTGTCTCTGACCCTCGATTGTCCTTTGCAAAATACACCTTGCATTTGAACAGTTTAAGTTTTTGCAAACAGTTTCTACCTAAATTCCATTTTTCATACTACATTCAAATTATCCACTATTGTTCATACTAATAACTGCCCTCCTGTGACTAGATATTGACATATTCCAGAGATCTGGTTTTTTACTCAGCCTTAACCTTCCACAGGGTGACTCTTCTAGATAAGCCTTACTTCTGATCCCCTATTATTCAGGTGATGGATGTATTTTCCTTGCTAGGTAAAATAGTACATGTGATGGTTAATTTAATGTGTCAACTTGACACAACTACAAGATACCTAGATATTTGGTCAAAATTTATCCTGGGCATTTCTGGGTGTTTTGGATGAGATTAACATTTAAATTGGTGAGTTTTAGTAAAGAAGCCTGTACTTAAAATGTGGGTGGGTCTCAATCAATTGATTGAAGGCCTGAATAGAATAGAGATACAATCTCCCCTAAGAAAGAATTCTCCAGCTGACTGTCTTTGAAGTTACTTCATCTGCAGCATCAATTCTTCCTGGACGGCCTACAGGCTTATGTTAGAACATCAACAGGGCTGGGTCTCCAGCTTGCTTAAGGTTTTGGAATTGGCAGTCTCCATAATCATCTAAGCAATTTCCTTAATAAATATTTTTCCATATATACAGACATCCAAAATTTCCTGGGATTTCTTTTTGGACAACTTTGTCTGATACAATACCCTTTACTTAGTAATTTACTCATATTCATTAAAGAATAATTCTATAATGTTATAGAGAAGTCTTATAAATTAAAACTACCTACACCCTTTTATTTTAATGTTCATTCTCCTATGGGATTTTAATCCTGGTGCATAGTAATATATTTTTATGACATTGTCACATTTCTTGACAATCTATATTTTATATAGTTATAGATGCCTTATAAGTACTCCAGTTAACATTATACCATAAATAACTTTCACATTAGTTTTATAATAATTAAGGTTTCTTATATCCATTAAAAGTAATTTATTATAATTTTCAAAAAAGTTAATTTTAACTTTTTAAATTTAAAAAACTGACAATACACCTGAATATAAATATAATTTATTATATACTAATAATAAACATATAACATTCTATAATACTAATAAACATCAGTCCAGTTCAGTTCAGTCACTCAGTAGTGTCCGACTCTTTGCGACCAAATGAATTGCAGCAGGCCAGGCCTCCCTGGCATCACCAACTCCCAAAGTTCACCAAACTCATGTCCATCGAGTCGGTGATGCCATCCAGCCATCTCATCCTCTGTCGTCCCCTTCTCCTCCTGTCCTCAAACCCTCCCAGCATCAGAGTCTTTTCCAATGAGTCAACTCTTCACATGAGGTGACCAAAGTACTGGAGTTTCAGCTTTAGCATCGGTCCTTCCAAAGAACACCCAGGACTGATATCCTTTAGGATGGACTGGTTGGATCTCCTTGCAGTCCAAGGGACCCTCAGGAGTCTTCTCCAACACCACAATTCAAAAGCATCAATTCTTCAGCGTTCAGCCTTCTTCACAGTCCAGCTCTCACATCCATACATGACCACTGGAAAAACCATTGCCTTGACTAGATGGACCTTTGTTGGCAAAGTAATGTCTCTGCTTTTGAATATGCTATCTAGGTTGGTCAAAACTTTCCTTCCAAGGAGTAAGTGACTTTTAATTTCATGGCTGCAATCACCATCAATGGTGATTTTGGAGCCCCAAAAAATAAAGTCTGACACTATTTCCACTGTTTCCCCATCTATTTTCTATGAAGTGATGGGACCAGATGCCATAATCAGAGTTTTCTGAATGTTGAGCTTTAAGCCAACTTTTTCACTCTCCTCTTTCACTTTCATCAAGAGGTTTTTTAGTTCCTCTTCACTTTCTGCCATAAGGGTGGTGTCATCTGCATATCTGAGGTTATTGATATTTCTCCTGGCAATCTTGATTCCAGCTTGTGCTTCTTCCAGCCCAGCATTTCTAATGATGTACTCTGCATAGAAGTTAAATAAGCAGGGTGAAAATATATAGCCTTGACGTACTCCTTTTCCTATTTGGAACCAGTCTGTTGTTTCATGTCCAGTTCTAACTGTTGCTTCCTGACCTGCATGTAGGTCTCTCAAGAGGCAGGTCAGGTGGTCTGGTATTCCCATCTCTTGAAGAATTTTCCACAGTTTACTGTGATCCACACAGTCAAAGGCTTTGGCATAGTCAATAAAGCATAAATAGATGTTTTTCTGGAACTCTCTTGCTTTTTCGATGATCCAGTGGATGATGGCAATTTGATCTCTGCTTCCTCTGCCTTGTCTAAAACCAGCTTGAACATCTGGAAGTTCACGGTTCACGTATTGCTGAGGCCTGGCTTGAGAATTTTGAGCATTACTTTACTAGCATGTAAGATGAGTGCAATTGTGCAGTAGTTTGAGCATTCTTTGGCATTGCCTTTCTTTGGGATTGGAATGAAAACTGACCTTTTCCAGTCCTGTGGCCACTGCTAAGTTTTCAAATTTTCTGGCATGTTGAGTGCAGCACTTTCACAGCATCATCTTCCAGGATTTGAAATAGCTCAACTGGAATTCCATCATCTCCACTAGCTTTGTTCATAGTGATGCTTTCTAAGGCCCACTTGACTTCACATTCCAGGATGTCTGGTTCTAGGTGACTGATCACATCATTGTGATTATCTTGGTCGTGAAGATGTTTTTTGTACTGTTCATCTGTGTATTCTTGCCATCTCTTCTTAATATCTTCTGCTTCTGTTAGGTCCATACCATTTCTGTCCTTTATCGAGCCCATCTTTGCATGAAATGTTCCCTTGGTATCTCTAACTTTCTTGAAGAGATATCTAGTCTTTCCCATTCTGTTGTTTTCTTCTATTTCTTTGCTTAGATCGCTGAGGAAGGCTTTCTTCTCTCCTTGCTTTTCTTTGGAACTCTGCATTCAGATGTTTATATCTTTCCTTTTTTCCTTTGCTTTTCACGTATCTTCTTTTCACAGCTATTTGTAAGGCCTCCCCAGACAGCCATTTTGCTTTTTCGCATTTCTTTTCCATGGGATGGTCTTGATCCCTGTCTCCTGAAAAATGTCATGAAACCTTCATCCGTAGTTCATTAGGCAGTCTATCAGTAAGTCCCTTAAATCTATTTTTCACTTCCACTGTATAATCATAAGGGGTTTGATTTAGGTCATACCTGAATGGTCTAGTAGTTTTCCCTACTTTCTTCAATTTACTTCTGAATTTGGCAATAAGGAGTTCCTATCTGAGCCACAGTCAGCTCCCTGTCTTGTTTTTGCTGACTGTATACAGCTTCTCCATCTTTGGATGCAAAGAATATAATCAATCTGATTTTAGTGTTGACCATCTGGGGATGTACATGTGTAGAGTCTTCTCTTGTGTTGTTGGAAGAGGGTGTTTGCTATGACCAGTGCGTTCTCTTGGCAAAACTCTGTTAGCCTTTGCCCTGCTTCTCTCCGTACTCCAAGGCCAAATTTGCCTGTTACCCCAGATGTTTCTTGACTTCCTACTTTTGCATTCCAGTCATCTATAATGAAAAGGACATCTTTTGGGGGTGTTAGTTCTAAAAGGTCCTGTAGGTCTTCATAGAACCATTCAACTTCAGCTTCTTCAGCGTTACTGGTTGGGGCATAGACTTGGATTAATGTGATATTGAATGGTTTGCCTTGGAAACGAACAGAGATCATTCTGTCATTTTTGAGATTGCATCCAAGTACTGCATTTCAGACTCTTTTGTTGACCATGATGGCTACTCCATTTCTTCTAAGGGATTCCTGCCCACAGTAGTAGATATAATGGTCATCTGAGTCAAATTCACCCATTCCAGTCCATTTTAGTTCACTGATTCCTAGAATGTAGACATTCACTCTTGCCATCTCCTGTTTGACTACTTCCAATTTGCCTTGCTTCATGGACCTAACATTCCAGGGTCCTATGCAATATTGCTCTTTACAGCATCGGACCTTGCTTCTATAACCAGTCACATCCACAATTAGGTATTGATTTTGCTTTGGCTCCATCCCTTCATTCTTTCTGGAGTTATTTCTCCATTGATCTCCAGTACCATATTGGGCACCTACTGACCTGGGGAGTTCTTCTTTCAGTATCCTATTATTTTGCCTTTCATACTGTTCATGGGGTTCTCAAGGCAAGAATACTGAAGTCATTTGCCATTCCTTTCTCCAGTGGGCCACATTCTGTCAGACCTCTCCACAATGACCTGCCCATCTTGGGTGGCCCCACTCAGCATAGCTTAGTTTCACTGAGTTAAACAAGGGTATGGTCCGTGTGATTAGACTGATTAGTTTTCTGTGATTATGGTTTGTGTGTCTGCCCTCTGATGCCTCTCACAACACTTACTGTCTTATTTGTGTTTCTCTTACCTTGGACATGCTCCTTACTTTGGACAATGGGTATCTCCTCACAGCCGCCCTCCTGACCTTGAACGTTGAGTAGCTCCTTTTGGCTCTCCTGCACCCTCGCAGCCACAGGTCTTTGGACATGGGGATGCTCCTCTCGGCCGCTGCCCCATTGCTACTACCGATTGGATGGTTTAGTGTTGCCCTCAGATAATCCAATAAGTAGAATTAATGGGTGAAAAGTTGTGAGCATTATTAATTACTTTCTAAAAACTGTTTTATTGTATGCTTGTGATTAGAGATGGCCCAATTGATAATGGTTTAATTTAGAATTTCACTTTTCAATGGTGTGAAGGTATTAGATGGGTTTGTCAGGTGTCTCAGTGGGTATAGAGTCTGCCTGTAATGCAGGAGATGCAGTAGTTGAGTGCTGAATCCCCAGATTGGGGAGATTCCCTGAAGGAGGGCATGCCAACCACTCCAGTATTCATGCCTGGAGAATCTCTTAAACAGAGAAGCCTGGTGGGCTACAGTTGTTGGGTCACAAAGAGTCAGACACAACTGAAGCAATTGAGCACGTGTGCATGTGTGAAGGTAATAGGCATCCAGTGGAAACCATATTTCAAATTCTGAATTTTGATATTTTCTTAGGGTAATGATGTGCAGTACTGTGTATACTCTTTTGTGATGTTGAGCAGCTGCTCTGAGCCCTAGCTCTTCAAGTCATGCAAGTGATCCTGAGGGTAAACAAGCAATGCATTTATTAACACAAGCATTCTTGACTCACACAGCCATAGTTTTTCATTTTCAATATAACATTCCTCAAATTACATGAGATGTTCAACACTTTGCCATAAAATAGGCTTTATGTTAGATTATCTTGCTTGATTGTAGGCTAACATAAATGTTCTGAGCACCTTTAACGTAGTCTAGGCTAAGCTATGACTACATTAAAAGTGCTCAGAACATTTATGCTGGACTACAATTAGGCAAGCTAAGCTATCGGAGAAGGCAATGGCACCCCACTCCAGTACTCTTGCCTGGAAAATCCCATGGATGGAGGAGCCTGGTAGGCTGTAGTCCATGGGGTCGCAAAGAGTCGGACATGACTGAGTGACTTCATTTTCATTTTTCACTTTCAAGCATTGGAGGAGGAAATGGCAACCCACTCCGGTGTTCTTGCCTGGAGAATCCCAGGGACGGGGGAGCCTGGTGGGCTGCCATCTATGGGGTCACACAGAGTCGGACACGACTGAAGCGAACTAGCAGCAGCAGCAGCAGCAGCAGGCTAAGCTATGATGTTCAGTGGGTTAGGTGTATTAAATGCAATTTTATTTAAATTATGATGTTTTCAACTTATTGGGTTGATATAATGTAACTATATTGAGGAAGATTGCATATACAACACTTGCTGTTGTTGTTCACTAGCTAAGCTGTGTCCTCCTCTTTGCAACCCCATGAACTGAAGCATTCCAGGCTTTCCTGTCCTTCACTATCTCTTGGGGTTTTCTCACACTCATGTCTATTGGGTTGGTGATGCCATCCAACCATCTCATCCTCTGTTGCCCACTTCTCCTCCTGCTTTCAATCTTTCCCAGCATCAGAGTCTTTTCCAATGAATTGGCTCTTTGCATCATGTGGCCAAAGTATTGGAGCTTCAGCTTTAGCATCATTTCCTCTAAAGAATATTCAGGGTTGATCTCTTTAGGACTGACAGGTTTGGTCTCCTTGCAGTACAAAGGACTCTCAAGAGTTCTCCCCAGCACCACAAGCTTTCTTTATAGTTCAACTCTCACACCAATACAGGACTACTGGAAAAACACTATACAACACTAGCAATAAGATAAAAATATTTGTGTCACAGACAACACTAATATATATATTATACTGTTATTTAAAATTTTATTATAAATTAAAATTTTTCCATTATATTATCGAACATCGAATTTTGTCCCAAATAAGATACAGCAAATTCATTATTATTGATATATCCTATTACTCTCTACTTTTTCCAGAGAGAAAAGCTCTCACTCACTCATTTCATTGATTTTCTCTTCTACAAATAAGAATTGCATATATTTTATAGTCTACATATGTTGATATAGTATATATTGTGAAATGATTACTACAATCAATTTAATAACAAATTCATTATCTCAATTGTAACTCCCCCTTTCTTCTTGTGGTAGGAGAAATTGAGATTCTACTGTTGGCAATTTTCAAACATATAACATATTATTATTAACTGCAGTTATCATGCTGTACTTTAGGTCTTCAGAATTCATTAATCGTATAACTGAAATTTGTGCCTAATGACCAACATCACTGCTCTACCCCCAATCCCCAGCTCCTAGTAGCTATCATTCTACCTTCTGTTAATGAGTTCAATTTCTTCATGTTTTGATTCTACCTGTAAATGAGAGTATACAGTATTGGTTTTTCTATGTCTGGCTTATTTCATTATATACACACCACATTTTCTTAATTGATTTACCTGTTGGTGGGCAGATAATGTGAATAATGCTGTGATGAACAATGGAGAACAAATATCGCTTCCAGATAATGATTTTATTTCCGTTGGATACACACCCAGAAGGAAGATTGCTGAATCATATGGTTTCTATTTTTAAATTTTTGAGGAACCCGCAGACTTTTTTCTGTAAGGACTATACATTTATATTCCCATCAACAGTGCACAAGGGTTCTGTTTGCTCCAAACATTGGCAGCATTCATGATCTTTTGACTTTTTGGTAATAGTCATTCTGAGAGGCGTGAGGTGATATCTCATGAGCTTTCAATTTGCATTTCCCTGAAATTTGGTAGTGTTGATCATCCCTTCAGATTCCCTTGGGCCATTTGTATGTCTTCTTTGGAAAAAAATATATGTTCAAGTCATTTACACATTTATTATTTGGGTATTTAATTTTTGCAATTATGTCATATGAGCTTCTTATACATTTTAGATATGAATCCCTTATCAGATATATAATTTGCAAATATTTTCTCTCATTTTATAGATTGCTTTTTTAGCTTATTGTTTCTTTTGCTGAGCAGAAGGTGTTTAATTTGATTTAATCCCATTTCTTTATTTTCGCTTCTATGTTTTTGATGCTAAATTCAAAAAGAAAAAATTGTCAGGATCAGTGTCAAGGAATTTTATGGTTTCAGAGTATCAAAAATTTTTTTTTTCTATTCTGTAAAAAATGCCATTGGAATTTAAATAAGGATTACACTGAATATATAGAGTTTGGAAGGTATGGACATTTTCAATTCAGTTTAGTCATGTCCAACTCTTTGCGACCCCATGAATTGCAGCACGCCAGGCCTCCCTGTCCATCACCAAATCCTGGAGTTCACTCAATCTCACATCCATCGAGTCAGTGATGCCATCCAGCCATCTCATCCTCTTTTGTCCTCTTTTCCTCCTGCCCCCAATCCCTCCTAGCATCAGAGTCTTTTCCAATGAGTCAACTCTTTGCATGAGGTGGCCAAAGTACTGGAGTTTCAGCTTTAGCATCATTCCTTCCAAAGAACACCCAGGGCTGATATCCTTCTGAATGGACTGGTTGGATTTACTTGTAGTCCAAGGGACCCTCAGGAGTCTTCTCCAACACCACGGTTCAGAAGCATCAATTCTTTGGTGCTCAGCTTTCTTCACAATCCAACTCTCACATCCATACATGACCACTGGAAAAACCATAGCCTTGACTAGGTGGACCTTTGTTGGCAAAGTAATGTCTCTGCTTTTCAATATGCTATCTAGGTTGGTCATAACTTTCCTTCCAAGAAGTAAGCGTCTTTTAATTTCATGGCTGCAGTCATCATCTGCAATGACTTTGGAGCCCCAGAAAATAAAGTCTGACACTGTTTCCACTGTTTCCCCATCTATTTCCCATGAAGTGATGGGACCAGATGCCATAATCAGAGTTTTCTGAATGTTGAGCTGTAAGCCAACTTTTTCACTCTCCTCTTTCACTTTCATCAAGAGGCTTTTTAGTTCCTCTTCACTTTCTGCCATAAGGGTGGTGTCATCTGCATATCTGAGGTTATTGATATTTCTCCCAGCAATCTTGATTCCAGTTTGTGCTTTTTCCAGCCCAGCGTTTCTCATGATGTACTCTGCATATAAGTTAAATAAGCAGGGTGACAGTATACAGCCATGATGTACTCCTTTTCCTATTTGGAACCAGTCTGTTGTTCCATGTCCAGTTCTAACTGTTGCCTCCTGACCTGCATATAGGTTTCTCAAGAGGCAGGTCAGGTGGTCTGGTATTCCCATGTCTTTCAGAATTTTCCATAGTTTATTGTGATCCACACAGTTAGCAGCATCTATTTTTCCAACCCATGAGATGTCTTCCATTTATTTTTATATTTTAATTTCTTTAATCAGTGTAAGATAGTTTTAGAGTACCATTGTGATATGTGATATTTTTTACATCCTTGATTAAATTTATTCCTAAATAAATAAATACTTTATTTTTAGTATATAGTTTGTTGTTGTAATAATTTTTCTTAGTGTATAGAAATGCAACATATTTTTGTGTTTGGTTTTGTATTCTGACATTTTACTGAATCTGTTTATTAGCATTAACAGTATTTTAGTAGAGTCTTTAGGATTTTCTGTTATGAGATCAAGTCATCTTCAGACAATTAAGATTTTTGATTTAAGATGGACTTATGCTTTTTCTTTGCCTAGCTGCTCTGGTTAGGGATTCAAGTACTATGTTAAATAGAAGTGATAAGAGTGAACACTGTCTTCTTCCTAATCTTAAAAGAAAAACTATACTTTTCACCATAGAGTATTATATTAGTTGTAATCTTGTCATAAATAATCTTTCAAATGTGGAGGTGCATTCTTTCTATACTTAGTTTGTTGAGAATATTTTTCATTAAAAAATGCTGAATTTTGTCAATTTTTTTCTGTATCTCCTGTGATGATCATATAATTTTTACTATTGGTTTGAATATGTTATATCTTCTTTGCATCCTAGGGATAAGTAAAACTTGATCATGATATAGGATGATTTTAGTGTGGTGCTGAAATCAGTTTGCTATTTTGCTGAGGATTGTTGCATCTATCTTAGGTAAAGATTTTGACTTATACTTTTCTTATCATGATAATCTGCTGATATTCTTATGGGGGTTCCCTTGTATATGATCGGTTTCTTTTCTCTGGCTGCTTTGTAATTTCTCTCTTTGTCTTTGATTTTTTTTTTCTTTCCCGCCCCCCCTTTTTTTTTTTTTAATTTTATTTTATTTTTAAACTTTACATAACTGTATTAGTTTTGCCAAATATCAAAATGAATCCGCCACAGGTATACATGTGTTCCCCATCCTGATCCCTCCTCCCTCCTCCCTCCCCATTCCATCCCTCTGGGTCATCCCAGTGCACCAGCCCCTAGCATCCAGTATCGTGCATCGAACCTGGACTGGCAACTCATTTCATACATGACAATTTTATTATAATGTATCTTGACAAAGTTCTCTTTGGGCTGAATTTATTTGGGGACTTGTGAGTTTCTTATAACTGAATGCCCATATCTCTGCTCAGATTTAGGAGGTTTCTGGTCATTATTCCTTTTTTCTTTTTTTTAATTAATTAATTTAATTGGAGGCTAATTACTGTACAATATTATAATGGTTTTTACTATACACTGATATGAATCAGCCATGGGTGTACATGTGTCCCTGATCTTGAACCCTCTTCCCACCTCCCTTCCCATACCATCCCTCAGGATTGTCCCATGGCACCGGCCCTGAGTGCCCTGTCTCATGCATTGAACCTGGACTGGCGATCTATTTCACATATGGTAATATACACGTTTCAATGCTGTTCTCTCAAATCATCCCACCCTTGCCTTCTCCCACAGAGTCCAAAAATCTGTTCTTTACATCTGTTTCTCTTTTGCTGTCTCGCATGTAGGGTCATCGTTACCATCTTTCTAAATTCCATATATTTGCATTAATGTACTGTATTGGTGTTTTTCTTTCTGACTTACTTCACTCTGTATGATAGACTCCAGTTTCACCCACTTAATTAGAACTGATTCAAATGCATTATTTTTAACAGCTGAGTAATAATTCATTGTGTATATGGACCACAGCTTATCCATTCATCTGCCAATGCACATCTAGGTTGCTTCCATGTCTGAGCTATTGTAAACAGTGCTGCGATGAACATTGGGGTACATGTGTGTCTTTAAATTCTGGTTTCCTTGGTGTGTATGCCCAATAGTGGGATTGCTGTGTCATAAGGCAGTTCTATTTCCAGGTTTTTAAGGAATCTCCACACTGTTCTCCATAGTGGCTGTACTAGTTTGCATTCCCACCAACAGTGTAAGAGTGTTCCCTTTTCTCCGCACCCTCTCCAGCATTTGTTGTTTGTGAATTTTTTGATAGCAGTCATTCTGACTGGCATGAAATGATACCTCATTGTGGTTTTTATTTGCATTTCTCTGACAATGAATGATGTTGCACATATTTTCGTGTGTTTGTTAGCCATCTGTATGTCTTCTTTGGAGAAATGTCTGTTTAGTTCTTTGACCCATCTTTTGATTGGGTCATTTATTTTTCTGATATTGAGCTGCCTGAGCTGCTTGTATATTTTTGAGATTAATTCTTTTACAGTTGTTTCATTTGCTATTATTTTCTCCCATTCTGAAGGCTGTCTTTTCACCTTGCTTATAGTTTCCTTCCTTGTGCAAAAGCTTTTCAGTTTAATTAGGTCCCATTTGGTTTTTTTTGCTTTTATTTCCTTTACTCTGGGACGTGGGTCATAGAGGATCCTGCTGTGATTTATGCCAGAGTGTTTTGCCTGTGTTTTCCTCTAGGAGTTTTATAGTTTCTGGTCTTACATTTAGATCTTTAATCCATTTCGAGTTTATTTTTGTGTATGGTATTATAAAGTGTTCTAGTTTCATCATTTCTTTTAAAAGGTTTCCTTTTTCTCTCTTCTAGGACTCCCATAATGCATATATTTCTCACTTGAATGTATCTAATTCCTTTTTTGTTGTTGTTGTTGATTTTTATTTTTTTCCTCTAAAAATAATTTCAAATGAACTGTTTTTGAGTTCGCAGAATTGTTCTACAAGTTGATCAACTCTGATTTTGACAATCTCTATTGAATTTTTCTTTACATTTATTGTATTTTTTAGCTCCATAATTTCTTTTTGGTTCTTTTTTTTATTTTTATAATTTCTATATCTCTGTTAGAATTCTCATTTTGTTTCTGATTGTTTTTCTGACACTGTTGAATTATCCATGTTCACAAACTCTCTAAGCTTTCTTAAAACAAGTATTCTATAAGTTGTCAGCAATTCACACACAAAAAATCCTTTGATGGTATTGGGTTTCCTTGATTTTCATGTTTCCTGTCTCTTTAGTTTAAACTCTGTACATTTGATGCAGAAGTCATCTCTTCCAAGCTTTACATTCTGGTTTCAGTGTGAAAATATCTTTATCTACAGGTGGGTGTGAAGCATCAGCTGGACAGGGTGTGACTGTTCTGGCTCTAGGGAGGATACAGCTGTGTAATCTTTGTCCAGGTATAGCTCTGTGTAGCTATCATGAGCTCAACGTTGCTGGAGATCACAAAGGTCCTTGACAGCCAAGACTGAAAATGTCTGTTGGAAAAGCTGTTAGGTCTTCAGTGGTAAAGACTGCTGTAGTCTTCCTGACGTCTTTTTCTTCCAGAGACACAGTCATGGTTAAGGGTCTTCCTCCTGGGTCCTGCTTGCAGGTGAATTTGCAGTGGTATCTGTGTCTGATATTTAGGCACCTGTGGAATGGCCATGGAGCTGATACTTAAAATGTGAATGCCCTTGGTGCAGCCATGGAGCTGGGATTCAGAATGTGGGCACATGCAGAACTACACTCCAGGGTCCACAAGCATTCTCTCTGAAGCAGTGGCTCTGGTACTAGGCATGGGTGTTCATGGAACTGTCATGGAAGTCAGGACTATGTGCAGAGTTGTGGAGGTGACCCTGGTCCTTGGACGTAACAACAATAACTTCTTCTTTGGGAGGAGAGTGGTGCAGCCATGTCTCCTTCTTTAGGGGTGGGTAGTGATGTTGACTATTGATTATTTAAGTGGTGAAAACTGCTGGTGTCCTCTGCAAATGAGCTGATGGAGTTCACACTGATGAACACTGTAGGATCTTCTGCTGTGAAAGCTGTGGGGAGTCTATGGCTGCCATCTGTAATGAGGGCTGTTGAGGTCCTCAGAGGTAAAGGCTGCAAGGGTCCTCTACACAGTAGGCCACTGGAAACCATGGTGGCACCTTCTGCCTGGCTGATCCTGGCAGCCCCTGCCCTTTTTCTTTATTTTAATCTGTCTCCAGACATTTCAACCATACCAGTCACCCAACAATCCTTTGTATGAGGTTGTTATTTATTTTTGACTTCGCTGTGTTGCTGCAGAGGCTAAATGGACTCTTGATTTCTCCCAAGGCTATGTTTGTGGATTACTATCTAATTCACTTTTATAAAGAGAGAAAAACTGGTATCGCCTACTCCCTTATCTCAACTACAAAATTCTTTTTATAGATTTATTTATTTATTTTTTTTATGTTGTTATTATCTCTGTTATTCAAATTTATTTTATTTTATTTTTTTTTTAAATTTTATTTTTAAACTTAACATAACTGTATTAGATTTGCCAAATATCAAAATGAATCCGCCACAGGTACACATGTGTTCCCCATCCTGAACCCTCCTCCCTCCTCCCTCCCCATTCCATCCCTCTGGGTCGTCCCAGTGCTCCAGCCCCAAGCATCCAGTATCGTGCATTGAACCTGGACTGGCAACTCATTTCATACATGATATTTTACATGTTTCAATGCCATTCTCCCAAATCTTCCCACCCTCTCCCTCTCCTTTTTATAGATTTATAAAAACAAAATGCATTAAAAACATTATCAAAAATATTACCCAAATATCATAATACCCAGAAGTCTTTGTTTTTATATTTAAATATTATCTTATCTATAACTTAAAATCGGCCTTTGAAGTTAGATACAACTTGAAGCTTTTATGATCCTAGACAGTTTTGCTAAATGTTTTTTTAACTCCTGATAAATTATTATAATTTTTCATCTGAGCAATATTTTGCTTGTATTTTATAAATGTTAATGTAGTCATATGATTATTTGATAAATATCTCTTTCTCCAGGGTTCATTTTTCTTATTTAGAAGTATTCTTAATTTTTTTGTTCATTTCTAAGTAACAAGATTTTTATTTGCTTCTAATATTTATTATTTTTTCTAATTTTGTTGTGTCAATTTATTATCTAAATTGATATTTGATCAATTTTTAACTGTTCAATGAATGCTTTATACTCTTAATACTAACATCAGTATCAAAATAAAACTAAAACTAAAAGTGAAATTAAAATAAAAAAAGAAGACAAGACTGATTTAATTATATTTGTATGAATAACATAAACACATGTGTACTTGCTAAATCACTTCAGTCATGATTCTGCAATCCCATCAACTGTAGCCTGCTAGGCTCCTCTATCCATGGGATTCTCCAAGCAAGAATACTGGAGTGGGTTGCCATTTCCTTCTCCAGGGGATCTTCCCAACCCAGGGATCAAGCCTGTGTCTCTTATGTCTCTTGCATTGGCAGGTGGGTTCTTTACCAATAGCGCCACCTGGCAAGCCCAACATAAACAGAGAAACATCAAATGTAAAAGATGCAACAATATTTGGACAGAAAGAAGGAAATGGCAACCCACTCCAGTGTTCTTGCCTGGAGAATCCCAGGGACGGGGGAGCCTGGTGGGCTGCCGTCTATGGGGTCGCACAGAGTCGGACACGACTGAAGTGACTTAGCAGCAGCAGAGTACTAATAATAGGCATTAATAATCTTACTTCACAATAAAAGCCCATGAAACAATAAGGGAATAAAAAATAAATAACGGTGAGGAGGGTCTAAATGATATAACCATGCAACCAGTAGTGATAACTCATCAAGAGTTTCCACTTTTTGTAAAATAATTTCTTAGCTATTTGTTATTTAATAATTGTAGACATATATAACACTGTAAATACAATGCCATGCAGGCTTATAATTGATGCTTCCCAAGTGGCTCAGTAGTAAAGAATCCACCCATCAATGCAGGAGATGCAAGACATGTGCATTCGTTCCCTGGAAGACACCTTGGAGAAGGAAATGGCAACCCACTCCAGTATTGTGGCCTGGGGAATCCCATAGACAGAGGAGCCTGGCAGGCTACAATCCCTGGGGTTACAAAATGACTTGGTGACTAAATAACAACCATAACAACTTTTAAAAATTAATGTAGAGTTTATCTTTGTCAAGCAAAGATAAATGGTATGCTGATGTACTGCTTCAGGGATGTACTGCTTCAGCAAAAATTCAAACAAAGACCATTTCTGGGAGAATTAGGACACCAGATAGTAAATAGTTACATAATATAGACTTAGAACATGATGATATAATGTAGACTTAGAGGATGATTGTGCAGAAATGATATATACTTAGAGCTTTCCACAGTGGTAGGTACATAGTGCACCATTCCTATCTTGTATATATCACCATATGACAGTTTATTAGTAGAAAGTTTAATAATATAGTCACAAGGAAGGACACAAGGTAAACCATGAATTGTCTTTTTCAGTATTATATTTAGGGTATGAAGCTTGAAATAAGAGCTATCATTCAAAGAAAACTGTTTTCCAAATACAAGGCTGTACATAAAAATGATCAAAGCCTTTTATTTTGGGGAATTATATTCAAAATTTAGTGATGAAGTGATGAAAAATAATAAATCTGAAATTTGAAACCAATATTGAAAGAGTATGTATTTTTCGTAATTAAAATGGGTTATTTTTATACTCTATTTTAATTTTATTTTATTTATTTTTATCTATTAAGTCTTCATTAATAAATTTTAACCAATTTATAAGATAATTTTTTGTTCCTAGAAATTGCCTCAAAGCTTTTAAATACAGCATATTTTGTAGTTTCTAGACTTCTGGATCTTCCCTTCTATCTCACTCTGTTTAAATTTTTGTTTACTGTTATTTCAATTTATCATTTCCTGACAATTATTTAAAAATTATGATTATTTCAGACAACTTAATGAATTTTTTAATGAATGGATTTTAGAGGAATATTCCAATTTCCAAGCTTTTTCCTGAAATGGATTTTGATTTCCATTTTGTTTTCCACAGGATATTTTTCTGTGATTGAAACAAGAGTAAATTTAAAGGTCAGTATTTTAGGTATTAACACAGGTAAAGCGGATATATTTTAAGCATTTTGATGCTTTTCAAAATGTGCACGAATACCCTGCTATACGATGGACAGCCGGGATGGACAAAGCAGTTTGTCTTTGCTGTGGTAGCAATTGTCTATACTGGTGACAACAAACACAAAATAGTACATCAAACCTCTGTTGTAATACTGAATTATGAAGATTGTGATTTTGTGAACACTCGGAAATAGTCAAATAAAAATTTCACACAACAGGATCTCTTGTAAAATGATTTTTCTTTAATTAGATTTTTAGAAAATGTATTTTTAGTTTTTTGATGAAATATGTGACAAATAAAATTCAAACACTAAAATATAAAGCTTGTCAACTTACTCTTTTAGTTGAAATTTCCAAATATATATATGTGTATATATATATATCAGTTCAGTTCAGTCACTCAGTTGTGTCTGACTCTTATATATAAAGACACATATAGACACATATTCCACATTATCTGTCAGAGGTTTTATGTGTTTTCAGGTATAATAGCCCAATGCTATTTGTTGCGTTTTATAGGAAACTGTTTATTAATAGCTATAATTGTATAGATCACTTGAAACTATTATATTTGCACAATAAAATTTGCATTGTGTGACAAACAAAAAGACTGAAAACAAAATGGTATATAGATATATAAATTAAAAAATATTTTACTGAATTTTAAAAATATATTTTTGTTTGCTAATATTCTCTGGGAATTAGATCTCCATGTTTAAATCTGCAACTTAGAAAGCTGGAATTTCTTCCCATTAGAGATACAGTAATAACTTTGTAATTAGTGAAATCATTGTCACACTGCATAATCAGCTCATTGAACACATACATTATAGTAAGAAAAAATAATAAAAAATCCTTGATAGTAACATAACTGTCCCATTAAAGTCTTGATTAACTTTATAACAATAATGTAGTATCATTTTACTTTTATAAATTAGCAGACAAATTGGAAATATATCAAACAATGCTCCTGTATCTCTACAGAAGGGAGGGATGCTTAATTAAAATAATATAACGCTGGCAACATTAATTTCTTATTGTGGGGGTTTAGCAACTCATTTCAGGATGTGAGGCCAAAATTATATTTCAGCAGTTTTATGTTAAATGTTTCAAGGAAAGCCATACGGCCCCTGGGCACTGCATGACATACAGTAGTATCAGAAACAATTGATGTGTGTAATGACAATTGTGAGCATCCTTTCCAGATGAGCTGACACGCCCTGATTCCACCCTGCTGCTCCTGTTTGGTCAGCAGGTACCTTTCACCATCTGTTTCTCTCATAGCAGCTGAATTGTTTCTCTTATTGTGCACCTAGATGGTGAAGCATGTTGAGTATGAAATATAACTTGTAGGTCATGGGATATTCTAAGTATTTCCGTTTAATTTGATAAGACTAATTTTAGTCTTTGATTGCATTTTGCTTTTTTAGTAGGCAAAGAGATTCTATCCTGAGTATAATTAGACCAAGGCATGTAAATTTTTAATAGGGACTGTACACATACTTATAGAGATTGCTGCATTTTGCTGTTTGTATTATTAACATCTTTATGATGATTTAATAATCATTTCTTCTAACTAAGTACTTGGCATGATTACTAAACTGGCCATGAAAGCTAAAGAGCCTTGAAGAAATCATGTAGAGTCCATTCTTTGAATCCATGCATTTTGTTTTTTCTTATTCAAACACTGATGGGGAATATTTGGGGAAAAAAATCATGTCATGTACAATTCAGTTATGTCCAACTCTTTGCAAACCCATGGACTGCAGCACTCCAGGCTACCCTGTCCTTCACCAACTCACAGAACTTGCTCAAACTCTTGTCTATTGAGTCGGTGATGCCATCCAACCATCTCATCCTCTGTTGTCCCCTTCTCCTCCTGCCTTCAGTCTTTCCTACCACCAGGGTCTTTTCCAGTGAGTTAGTTCTTCACATCAGGTGGCCAAAGTATTGGAGTTTCAGCTTCAGCATCAGTCCTTCCAATGAATATTCAGGACTGATTTCCTTTAAGACTGACTGGTTTGATCTCCTTGCAGTCCAAGGGACTCTCAAGAGATTTCTCCAACACCAAAGTTCAAAAGCATCAATTCTTCAGCACTCAGCTTGCTTTATAGTCCAACTCTCATATCCATCCATAACTACTGAAAAAACCATCGCTTTGACTAGCTAGACCTTTGTCGGCAAAGTCTCTGCTTTTTAATGTGATGTCTAGGTTGGTCATAATTTTTCTTCCAAGAAGCAAGTGTCTTTTAATTTCATGGTGGCAGTCACCATTTGCAGTAAATTTGGAACCCCCCCAAAATAAAGTCTGTCACTGTTTCCATTGTTTCCCCATCTATTTGTCATGAAGTAATGGGACCAGCCATGACTTTAGCTTTCTGAATGTTGAGTTTTAAGCCAACTTTTTCACTCTCTTCTTTCACTTTTCTCAAGAGCCTCTTTAGTTCTTCTTTCTGCCATAAGGGTGTATTAATTATTACATAAGGGTTATACATTATTAGTTATTATATATGGATGTGCTAGTTTTTATAGTATAAGTAATCTAGATGCAACAAACTATACAGGATAATGTGTGTATGGTACATGCAAATACTACACCATTTTAAATAATGGATTTAGTATTCTTGGATTCCATATTTATAGGAAGAATGGAATCAAGAAGATTCAATGCTCTGTTGAATAAAAATCTAGACATAATTTTTGCATTGTTTCTTGTCTTTCTTCTCCAAAGATCACAACTTACATTAAGGTTTGCTTTTTTAATCTTGTGTTTCAATTTATTAGTATTTTTATAGTTAAACAAAGCCCGCAGTATTAATATTCTATACAGGAGATTCATTTATGTTTCTTTGAAGCAATTCCATTTCTCTTGAATTTAGGGAATGAGTGTTAAGAAATTAAGTCATGCCAGGAAGAGACCCAAACTGAGATTGTTTTAGGAAAAGACTGGTAGGGGTCCAAGGCAAGAGATGGGTAAAAAAATGACTTTATTCTTGAAAGGAGAAAGAAAATACCTGAGATACGAGCCTCATCATAATTAGCAACATTTCCAAAACCTTTCAAGAATCTGACAAACAAACCTTTCTAAAACGTTGTTTTCATCATGTTAGGTTTATTTGTTATTTAAATGTAAAGATAACTCAGAGAAAACCGAATGTGCTAGTTTTGTTATTCCATTACTAATTCCCAGATGGTACTAGTAGTAAAGAAACTGCCAGACAATGCAGGAGACACAGGAGATGTGGGTTCAGTCCCTGGATCAGGAAGATCCCCTGGAGTAGGAAATGGCAACCCATTCCAGTATTCTTGCCTGAAAAATTCCATTGATAGAGGAGCCTGGCAGGCTACAGACCATAGGGTCGCACAAAGTCAGACATGACTGAAGCCACTTAGCACACACACATACACACATTAACTAATTATAGGACCTTGGATAAATAATTCAAAAGTTAACATTTTATAGTGGTCTCTCAGGTACCTAATCTGGGCCCTCAGTAATTCTGTAAACATTCATTTTATTCTTGTCCATTTCATTTACTCAGCTCCAGTCACACTAGCGTCCTTACTGTTTCCTGAACATGCCAAATATACTCCAGCTTCAGCTTTTGCAAAGGTCTGTATAGGCAAAACTTCAGTTTTTCCAATGGTCATGTATGGATGTGAGAGTTGGACTGTAAAGAAGGCTAAGCACTGAGAACTGATGCTTTCAAATTGTGTTGCTGGAGAAGACTCTTGAGACTCCCTTGGACATTAAGGAGATCAAACCAGTCAATCCTCAATGAAATCAAGCCCAAATATTCACTGTTAGGACTGATCTGAAGCTGAAGCTCCAATAATTTGGCCACCTGATGCAAAAAGCGGACTCATTTGAAATGACCTTGATGTTGGGAAAGATTGAGGGCAAGAGAAGAAGGGGGCAGCAGAGGATGAGATAGTTGGATAGCATCACCAACTCAATGGACATGAGTTTGATCAAACTCTGGAGAATAGTGAAATACAGGGAAGTTGCAGTCCATAGGGTTGTATAGAATCGGACCTAACAGATACAACTTAGTGACTGAATAACAACAGCTTTTGCAATTTCTTCTTCCTCGACCATTCGTACTTCAGGTATTTTTACTTCCTTCAATTGTTTTAATATAATGAGCTTTATTATTGAGGATTCCCTTGCCCACTTAATGAAAAATGGAGTCCATCTGCAACAACTTTCTCTCTCACTCTGCTTTAATTTTCCCGCAAGCTCTTTCCAAGCATCGTGATTGAACTTCTTTTATTTTCTTATCCTTTTTACTAAAATATAAACTCAGTGAGACACAGGCTTTGTCTACTTTGCTTATAGTACTAATATGATCCCTAGCTCCTAGAACAGTGCCTGGCACATAGTAGATGCTCAATAAACATTTGCATGAAGCAATTAATTCAGATAGCTAGAGTGAGCTTTTTGTACAACCAGTATACTAATGATGGACTAGAAATATATTGCTGAGTAAGACAGCTTTGGCACTTGTGGAGATATATTCTTAGATTATAAAATATTTGTAATGTGCCAATCTGTGTATTATCTAACCTCTCTTTACTTGTGCACTAATGAAGGGTTAAATTCAATAATCTCTACAGTTTCTTTCATTTCAAAAGTTCTATAATATGGTCAAGTTGGATTCCAGATCCTTCCTAATCTACCTTCATTTCACCGTTTTAACATTCTCTCAAGCCTATTTTATAAGCAACAAACTCTACTCCTGATATATGCCCTCAAAATACCAACTCTGAAATGTGTAAAAATTTCTTTTCATATACTAACTTGTCTTTCCCATCTCTATCTATCTGCATCCTATCTACTCTCAAAGGTGGTGTAAATCCTTCTTATCTGTAAAGAATCTGTGGTTTCACTAAGGCAGCTCACAATGATTACAATGAGAACTTGCCAATTAGTTTAATTAACATCATTCACAACGAAAATGCAAATAAACTGAGTCCTAGAGACATTGCTTCTTACACAAAGGCTCTAAGTAGTTGATGACAAATTTGCTTGTGTACCTAAGCCCCCAGTTTAGAGATCTGCCTGGACCTGGAGATCATATATTCTTTTGTACTGTTGTCTTAGACTCTTCAGTTCAGTTCAGTTCAGTTCAGTCGCTCAGTCGTGTTTGACTCTTTGCGACCCCATGAATCGCAGCACGCCAGGCTTCCCTGTCCATCACCAACTCCCGGAGTTCACTCAGACTCACGTCCATCAAGTCAGTGATGCCATCCAGCCATCTCATCCTCTGTCGTCCCCTTCTCCTCCTGCCCCCAATCCCTCCTAGCATCAGAGTCTTTTCCAATGAGTTAACTCTTCGCATAAGGTGGCCAAAGTACTGGAGTCTCAGCTTTAGCATCATTCCTTCCAAAGAAATCCCAGGGCTGATCTCCTTCAGGATGGACTGGTTGGATCTCCTTGCAGTCCAAGGGACTCTCAAGAGTCTTCTCCAACACCACGGTTCAAAAGCATCAATTCTTCAGCACTCAGCCTTCTTCACAGTCCAACTCTCACATCCATACATGACCACAGGAAAAATCATAGCCTTGACTAGACAGACCTTTGTTGGCAAAGTAATGTCTCTGCTTTTGAATGTGCTATCTAGGTTGGTCATAACTTTCCTTCCAAGGAGTAAGCGTCTTTTAATTTCATGGCTGCAGTCACCATCTGCCGTGATTTTGGAGCCCAAAAAAATAAAGTCTGACACTGTTTTAACTGTTTCCCCATCTATTTCCCATGATGTGATGGGACCAGATGCCATGATCTTCATTTTCTGAATGTTGAGCTTTAAGCCAACTTTTTCACTCTCCACTTTCACTTTCATCAAGAGGCTTTTTAGTTCCTCTTCACTTTCTGCCATAAGGGTGGTGTCATCTGCATATCTGAGGTTATTGATATTTCTCCCGGCAATCTTGATTCCATCTTGTGTTTCTTCCGGTCCAGCGTTTCTCATGATGTACTCTGCATAGAAGTAAAATAAGCAGGGTGACAATATACAGCCTTGACATACTCCTTTTCCTATTTGGAACCAGTCTGTTGTTCCATGTCCAGTTCTAACTGTTGCTTCCTGACCTGCATACAAATTTCTCAAGAGGCAGGTCAGGTGGTCTGGTGTTCCCATCTCTTTCAAAGTTTTCCACAGTGTATTGTGATCCACACAGTCAAAGGCTTTGGCATAGTCAATAAAGCAGAAATAGATGTTTTTCTGGAACCCTCTTCTAGCTGCTATAACAAAGCACCATAAATGGCTTATAAACAATAAAAATGTATTTCTTACTATTCTAGAGAATGAGAAGTAAATTTCAAGTTGTTGACCGATGTGGTGTCCAGTGAGGCCTTGCTTACTGGTTCATAGATAGACTTCTTCATGCACAAAGAGTAAAATATTACTCTGTAGACTCTTTTGTAAGGGTGATAACCTCATTCATGGGTGTTCTGGGCTCATGATGTAATCAGTTCCCAAAGGCTCCTTCTCTTAATACCATCACACTGGGGATTAGGTTTTAACATATGAATTTCAGAGGTATATAAACATTCAGTCTAGATCTATTGCTAGCTATCTTTTTATTTACAATGCCAAATAAACACAAATTAGTTGACACATAACTTGATGTTGAAAGAACCAGGACTTTTTGATATATGATGACTCAAAGTTTTCAGAATTCCTTTTTTTCAAGATCTGATCTTTTTGCAATATTCTTTCTGGGAAAAATGTATAATTTAACGGAGTCTGTATTTACATCACAGATCATAGTATTGTGATTTCTTCTAGGAAAGCAAATTTATGTACCCTAACACAAATATTATGAATAGGTGTGTGTTTCATCTGTGTTTTTTCTAAACACAAAATTGAGCACAACAGAGATACTTCTTAAGTCCTTGAAATATTTACTTAATACTTTTGCAGATATTTTCCATATCAGCACTTGTTCTTTCTAATTTTTGCAGAGTATTCCATTGTATAAAATGTATAAAATGTGAGGACTTAACTATGCATCTATGTATCTCTTGATGGATTCTTTGGGTATTTTCATTGTTTTGCTACTCCTAGTAACAGTGCAATAAATAGAATATGCATATATATATATTTTATATATTTATAAATTTCATACACATACCCACCATATCAATAAAAATAGTTCTCATAAATTTATTATTTTTTGTGAAATACATACTCCTTTCCTTGGTTGATTTTGTGTTGATTCCATCATCTTTTCATTTTAAACTTGTATGGGCTCTTTGAAAATTGAAGGTGGTAGTTCTGTGTCAAATTCTGTAAATATGTTTTTCCAGTTGTCACTGGTATTCACTTTGAGATTTAAGGCAACCCATGAAATGACTATGAAAGCTATTCAAAATTAAGTGGATAATTGAGGCAATTATTCAGCAGTGTCTATCAAGGAAGAAAAATACTCACTTCTGTTAATATTTAGAAAGGAAAGGTTAATTTGGCCAATTTTTTAGGAAACAAAATTATTGGCATAGCAAAATAATATTTTATCTGGAGTTGAATGGCATCAGTTCAGTTCAATTCAGTGCAGTCGCTCAGTCGTGTTCAACTCTTTGCAACCCCATGAACTGCAGCACGCCCGGCCTCCCTGTCCATCACCAATTGAATGGCATAAATAATATTTAATAGTTTTTGCCATATAATTCATATATAATTTAAACATTTTGCAGGTGTCACAAGAAACTTTTCCTCTTCTTAGTTCTTGGTCATGTGTTCAAAGTAGTTGCTTTGGTCATTTGAACATGTTTGTATTTCCTTAACACCACCTTGCCATTAATGCTTAACTATATATGCTTAACTTAACATATAAATATACACCGAATGGAGATAGAATTCTTGCTTCTCCTTCACATTAAAAAGTCTGCTTAATGTTCATCATTTCTCTGTCTTTTGATTATTTCTACCACCTATTTTAAAAACTCAGTTTTTACTAAGGGATATTCAGTTTTATGGTCCCCTTTTCTAATCATTATGTGAAAATTTTTTTGTGTATAATTGTTTTACTTCTAACAGATATTTACTTCATTGCTATTTCCATTTCCACACTCTCTGTCTTGGATTCTCTCTGGTAGGAATATCATCTTGCAGTTAGCAAACAGGGTCAAGTGTTGATGTGAGCTTACCTGACACTTTTCTTCTTTTAAATCATGTTTATTAGTGGCAGAGTGCTTTCTGTTTTCATTTTTCTCTACTTTTAGTTTAACATAATTTTTCTTCTTATTTATTTGCTGCATATGGAGATGCCATTTAAAATGCTCTCTGGAAAACATTATTTACAAATAGATGTTGCTCCCGACACATATATAAAATCTTTTATCTGGAATGCAGTAGCATAAATAACATTCAGTAGCTTCTACCAAAAAACAGGTATATAAATATTTACCAAATAGTAGTGAAATTCTTTCTCCTTTTTATTCCCCTTTTTATCTATCTGTTTATCAATCAATAGTCTATTTACCTATTATCTCTGTATCTACTTACCTATATTTATATATATATCAGAAAACAAAATAATGGATATACTTGAAATGTATAGGTATGTACGTGTTTACACATATGCCTGTATACATACATATAGGTGTATATGTACACATATACATATACGTATGTGTACATAGGGGGAAGAAGAAAGACTTTTTTTGGGTGCATTTTCCACCATCTGACAATGTTCAAAATACTCTGCTAGAGAAACTGTGATGTTTTAAAATATAAAGTATGTGGAACAAATCCCACAGATTTTCTGCAGTGAATTAGTGAAGCAAAAACACAAATAAAACAACTCTGCATTACCTACAGTGAGTAGTTTAAGTGCTTCTCCTGGGGAGCTCAAAAGGAGAGAGAAGTCAAACAGTATGGGTGTTAAGAGAGTGAGCTGTGGATGTCTCGTGACTGGGTTCACTAGCTGTGTATCCTTGGCATTGACACAACTATTCTGCATATCTTTCTGCTTATTTATAAAATAATAATCCCCATCCTATAGGGTGCTGTAAGGATGGATAAGTTAATACATGTAAAGTTCACTGAAGAATGTTTGGCAGGCAGCAAATGCTCAGTGACTATCTGGCTGTATTATTACTGTTATTATCCCATCTTAAGCCTGTCCAAAAGAGGCTTCTTCCACACCTTCCTCATATGCAGCAATCCTTCTGCTTTATCTGAGGTTTGGGAGAGAGCTGGCTTTTAGAGAAATGCAATCTGAGAGAGTGAATAGGGGCATGCCAATTAGTATGACGGCAGCTGAAAAGCTTGGGTATGATTGTTCTCATGAGACTAAAGCTGAGGGCACAGGGGAGGGTTGGCAGTAAGGTGAGAAAGGTAGGCTGGCATCAAACTGTGACCAGTGTAATTGTCATATTGAAAACATTTGAAAGTCACTGAACTCTAGCTCTGGGGCCAATTTCTATAATGTTGTCTGTGATAATGGCCATCTTTCTTCCTGAAGGGTCTCCTGATCAAATTTTACAGATCTTAAAAAAATTTTCCCCAAATTTCAAGTGAAGAAAGAATGCAATAGATATGATATAACGTCGTGAAGCTTAAATAAAATTAAATATGAGAACTTAGTATAGTGCCTGGTTTATAAATTACAGTTATTATTGTTATCAATATCATTATCACTATTATTATATACAATTCACTAGAGGAAAGATTAAAAGTCAAATTACATATATTTATATAGAGAGAAAGCCAAAGAACAAGACAAATGAGAATATTTTTAAAAACTACAATAAAAGAAGTATTATATTTGTGCCATCATCTGGCTGGTACACCTTAGGCAGATAATAGTTTCAGCAAATAAGTAGTGAGAGTCCCAGAAAGTTTTATTCATAGAAGATTATAAGTGTGAAAAATAGCCATGTGGGATAACATAAGAAAGTTAAAAGGCACAGCATCCAAGTGAATAAGGTATCACATCAGCATCCTAACCATTTTACAGCCTGAAGACAACTACAGTGTAGCCAACGCGAGAGCAAGAGGAGGCTGCCAAGGAGCCAGATGCTATTGCTGGAAAGAAAATTTTCTCAGCTCAGCATCTGGGTCTTCTAAATGCAATCCAGAAAGAATGAGGGCAAGCAGAGCTTTGTAGAGGGGAAAATAGTCTTCTTTTCTATATGCTGTATATAGTATACAAATGAATATTTGCAATTAAAAAAAATAATTGACAAACACAAACAGACTATACTTTGAATGCAATAGTAATCATTGTCAGTGATGACATCCATAAAGACATTTACCCATTATAAGGATTATAATAATATATATTATATTTGCATTTTTGGAGGTGGTAATGGTTATATATGATCATGTGTTCAGTATAACTTCCAGCGGATAAAGAGCTCATAACTGGAAACCTCTGGTCTTTGGATGTCTGTATTTGTAGAAAGAGGTAGGAATTACAGGCTTTCAAATTCTAGTATTTCCTTCTAATGTAAAATAGTTACCATAGATAATAACATTTATCCATTGGAAAACATTGAATAAATCAGAGATTAAATGGACAAGATAAGAGTTAATATTGACACCAGACAAGAATAATGCACTTGTTTATTTGAAAAGATCTTATAATCTTTATTCTTCAGAAGAGTATTTCTGTTTGGAAAAGGATGACGTGTATATAGAAATAAATAAATATTTGTAATACATATCCCTGTATATCAACTAATTATATATTTCTGTGCAGAAGTTACATCATAATATACTATAGGAATATTTGTATATAAATCTAGAAATCTGAGATTGATTATTATAACATTGTGTCTTTCAGTGAATAACCCTGTATTTTTAAAATAAAGCACAGTACTTGGTAATGAAAGCTTAGGATCAAATTTCCTAATAAGCTGTGCCTGGCATTTCAGTATTTTAATTTCAAGAAGTTGTGTATTAAAAGATACAGTTTAATCTAATAATCCTAGTTGGTGACCTATTATGTTTATAGCTTTAAGAAGTTGCCTAGTTAATTTAAAACTTAAAATGTGCTTTTTCTGTCCAGAAGTTTGCTATATTTTGATATAACCACAAATATATACCACTTATATTTTTCTACCATTTTATGAAGAACAACAGCCCAGTACTAACATGCTTCCAAATACAACTATGGATAAAAGAAAAATCATGCTTCCAAATACAACTATGGATTTGCTTCATTCTATATCTGCTAGGCAATAAGATTTGTTTGTTTGTTTACTTATATATTTATACAGAACAGAATGATTTTCTTTCAATATGCAAACATCCTGATAATTAAAAATACTAATACCAGTTTCTAATGGTAAAGTTATAATTTCAAAGTAAAGCAAACAAAATTATTTGTGGTGAATATCATATTTTTTCTTATCAAATCAAATATGTGCTGGCTGAGCTTTATATTTTTCTTATATTTTACTTGGTTTTTAATTTATGTGTTTCGATAAATAATATCAGTGAGACCAGGTCCAAGGTCTGTCCCCATTTAAACTATTTAATTTCTTGGTCAGTAGATATGTTGCTAAATCTAGAAGGTAGTTTTGGAAACATGTGACACTGGTGATAAGATACACTTGAAAATCTAGTGTGAGTACAAAATAACTGCAAATGGTGATTGCAGCCATGCAATTAAAAGAGGCTGTCTCCTTGGAAGAAAAGTTATGACAAACCTAGATGGCATATTAAAAAGCAGAGACATCACTTTGCCAACACAGGTCCATAGAGTCAAAGCTATGTTTTTTCCAGTAGTCATGTACAGATGTGAGAGCTGTCCATAAAAAAGGCTGAGCACTGAAGTAATGATGCTTTTGAACTGTGTTGCTGGAGAAGACTCTTGAGAATCTCTTGGTCAGCAAATCAGTCAATCCTAAAGGAAATCAACTCTGAATACTCACTGGAAGTTTGATGCTGAAGATGAAGTTCCAATACTTTGGCCACCTCATGTGAAGAGACGACTGTTTGGAAAAGACCCTGATGCTGGGAAAGATTGAGAGCAGGAGGAGAAGTGGGCAACAGAGAATGACATGGTTGTTTGGCATCGCCAACTCAATGGACATGAGTTTGAGCAAACTCTGGGAGTTAGAGAAGGACAGGGGAAGCCTGGTGTGCTGCAGTCCCTGGTCACAGTCAGGCATGACTGAGTGACTGAACGACAAACACTAAATTGTACAACTGAAATGAATCTTTCTCCCCCACCCCCCAAATAAATAAATGTCTGTGGTGTTTTCACTTCAAGATTATATCAATAGATTATATGTGTATGCTTATACAGAAGATGAAAATGAGGCAGAACTTAAATACCTCTGAAAAAGAAATAAAACATTATTTAGCATGTTAAACATTCCTGAATAGCTTACTTTCTGTTAAATTGGCAGTTTTACTTGCAAACTCTCTGTGGTTTTTGAAGTCACTGAAGAGAGCCCAAATTAGATTACTTGAATCCACAGTCTTGTAGCTACTCATATACTGAGCTCCATGCTTTTCATTGGGTAGGAATTGCTCTAAATTTTCCAACTGCATTATCTCTGTACTTTGCATACAAACCAAATCTGTTAGATGCATGATAAAGATAGGGCTTATAATTGTGTTTTTCTCTTGATTGTGTTAAAACAGGATTGAAGTAATCCTGTAACTTCCCCAGCATCAAGAGTTGTGTATACTGACATTTACAAAAAAGGTTTGTTGAATGGAGAAATAAAAGAACAAATGAAAAAAAAAAAAAAAAGGAATAAGTCATGAGGGATTTAAGTTATGGTTAATGTGATTTCCCTGGTTGTCCAGTGGTTAAGAATCCACCTGCCAATGCAGGGTACATGGGTTCAATTTCTGGTTCAGGAAGATTCCACATGTCACAGGGCAACTAAGCCTGTGTGCCACGACTACTGACCCTGCATGTCCTAGAGCCTGTGTTCTGCAACAAGAAAAGAAGCCACAGTGAGAAGCCTGCATACCACAGCTAGAGAATAACCTCTGCTCACCACAAGTAGAGAAAGCCCATGCACAGTGCAGCTATAAATAAGTAAATTTAAAAAAAAATTAATTATTTAAAAAATAAATTAAAAATTATAATCTGTTAGTAACAGATTAACAGTTATTTTACCTTAATTTTTTTTTACTCTATAGAGGTGAAGAGATACATGAGAAAAGAGGTAGAAAAACATATTCACAATGAATAACTTTACTTATTGACAAAAATATCTTAGCACTGTCAAGAGAATCAGCCATGTGCTAACAGTGAAGCATGGGTTTCTAATTGTAGTGTTACAGTTGATGTTTGGTGAATTACAGACTTCTCTAGGTGGTGACTGCAGCCATGAAATTAAGAGACACTTGCTCCTTGGAAGAAAAACTATGACCGACCTAGACAGAATATTAAAAAGCAGAGATATTACTTTGCCAACAAAGGTCCATCCAGTCAAAGCTATGGTTTTTCCAGTAGTCATGGATGGATGAAAAAGTTGGATTATAAAGAAAGCTGAACCCTGAGGAACTGATGCTTTTGAACTGTGGTGTTGGAGCAGACTCTTGAGAGTGCCTTGGACTGCAAGGAGATCCAACCAGCCTATCCTAAAGGAAATTAGTCCTGAATATTCATTGGAAGGACTGATGCTGAAGTTCAAACTCCAATACTTTGGCCACCTGATGCAAAGAATTAACTCATTGGAAAAGACACTGATGCTGGGAAAAGTTGAAGACAGGAGGAGAAGGGGATGACAGAGGATGAGATGGTTGGATGGCATCACCGACTCAATGGACATGAGTTTGAGTGAACTCCAGGAATTGGTGATGGACAGGGAGGCCTGGCGTGCTGCAGTCCACAGGGTCGCAAAGACTTGTACAGACTAAGCGACTTCTCTTTCACTTTTCACTTTCATGCATTGGAGAAGGAAATGGGAACCCACTCTAGTGTTCTTGCCTGGAGAATCCCAGGGATGGGGGAGCCTGGTGGGCTGCCATCAATGGGGTCGCACAGAGTCGGACACGGCTGAAGCGACTTCGCAGCAGCAGCAGCTCCTCATTAGTTCTGGTAGGAGTATAGTGACTGTAAGGGCCAGGAGATGAGTGATTCTGAGCTCAGCACTTTGTGGAACAAACAGGCAAATTGTGGATGTTTGGTTAGCAATGCCTATCATGGGCTTGTGGGAATAATGATATCCATGAACTAGAAATTTTCTGAGGGTTTTCCGTGTTTTTTCTCACTTCTTTAGCTATTGTTTCTTTGGGCTGAATATGCTTCTCTTACTTCTTTAACCTCTTGCCATCACCCACTACTTATTAGCTTTACTTAAACGTCTTCAGGACAGAGGTTCCAAACTCATCTCTGGTTAAATGATTAAGTTTCATATTTGGCAGGCCTTTTCCTTATTGTTTGGTTATCATAGATGAGAAGTTGCTAATTTTAAGAACTAATATAAACAACTTCATATAAAGCAACTAAAATTTTTAGTACTATAAAAGTTAATTCTTCTCTATTTAATAAGATACAAAATTATTCGAGATCATATAATGCTTCTGCAGTTCCATAAAACTAATCAGTTATTTGATAACATTAGCAATGGGTAATTCTAATATAATGTAGAGTTTTCATACAGGACTAAACAGTTATATTCAGATTTTATAATAACTGATTCCTATGAGTTTTAAACTATCATCTATTTATTTCAAAGCACTGGTAATCCACAGATCGTGAAATGAGACTGTTATAAACTTTAAACAGTTCAGTTCAAACTCTTACACGTGTAGTTAGATTGCACATGTAGATGCTTAAAAAGCTGCTAATACAAGCAGTTTAGTCAATTTTGTTACATTCTTTTCTGGATTACAGACATAACAATGTACTGGGACTAATACATTTTAATTTATCAGTTTAATCAACTTTGGATAACATGTTGCCAATGTTTTGCCTTTAAACAAGACTATATGGCAATTGATCAGAAAGAATATGCTTTCGGTGTGACTTTGAAACTCCGCCATTCCTGCTGCAGTTGTGTTGCTGCGATGGATGACTTTCACAACAGGAAATCAGGCCAATTTAAAGTCCAGGCACCGAGCAATTTGAGAACCACCAGCTTTATGCAGTAATATAATTATTCCCTCTGAGGCTCTTAATTGTATTCATCACACCATGATTTCTGCACAAATTAAGCATGCATTTACTGCTATATATAACTTCCTTTGCAGTTAACATTCTGGAAACAAATTTCAAGGAGATAGAATTTTGGACTTATTCATCCCCTGAAATCACAAGTTCCAAATGTTCCGTATACTGTAAGGTCACATTTTCTATCTTCTGGCCACTAAATAAATGTGATAGCAAACTGTTTAAGGGAGAAGAAATATCTGAAACTGGATCTTTTTATTTTTATGTTTCACTACCCTGAAAATGTGTAGGGCTTTAAATCCTAAATAGTTCTTGCATGATTAATATATTGTTTTTTAGAAGAAATTCTTAGCAAAATGGAAGTTATGTACAAACTCAGAATCAGAAACTGAATATGTTCAATATGAGGTTTTAATAATCTGTGAAATAGATTGCATATTTAGGACAAAAATAAAATAATCAAAAATGGCCCAAGAAGTATACATAGATAACTTAAAAATACATAGGGTATTTTAAAATAAATTTATTTTCATGTGTTTCTAAAAAATTTAAGCCAGAAAAATTAAGCTTCCTTTTCATTATTTCCTTTAGAAAATTGGAGTTAAAAAGCATTGGTTTCTATAGTAGTTGCTGCTTATGGCTTTTATTACTCTACTTTCCCTAACCCTGCTTTTTGATTATATTATAAACATTTAAAAAACTAAGATCATGGCATCCAGTCTAATCACTTTAATCAAATAGAAGGGGAATAAGTGGAAGCAGTGACAGATTTTCTTTTATTGGGCTCCAAAATCACTGAGGACTGTGACTGTAGCCATGAAATTTAAAGACACTTGCTCTTTGGAAGGAAAACTATGACAAACCTAGACAGCACGTTTAAAAGCAAAGATATCACTTTTTTGGCAAAGGTCTGTATGGTCAAAGCTATGTTTTTTCTAATAGTCATGTGCGGATGTGATAGTGGGACCATAAAGAAGGCAGAGCACTGAAGACTCTTGAGAGTCCCTTGGATAGCAAGGAGATCAAACCAGTCAATCCTAAAGGAAATCAACCCTGAATATTCATTGGAAGGACTGATACTAAAACTGAAGCTCCAAAACTTGGTCACCTGATGAGAAGTGCTGACTCTGATGATGTGAAAGATTGAAGGCAAAAGGAGAATGCGGCATAGGAAGAGATGGTTAGATAGCATCACTAACTCAATGGACATGAATTTGAGCAAATTCCTACAAATAGTGAAAGACAGGGAAGCCCCACATGCTGCAGTCCATAGAGTTGCAAAAAGTTGGACACAACTTAGCAACTGAACAACAACAATATTATAAACATCACTTTCTAATATTTTATATAGTTTACTTATTTTCTCTATTTTTTTCCAGATTGTAAGCTCCTGCTGCTGCTGCTGCTGCTGCTAAGTCGCATCAGTTGTGTGCAACTCTGTGCGACCCCATAGACGGCAGCCCACCAGGCTCCGCCGTCCCTGGGATTCTCCAGGTAAGAACACTGGAGTGGGTTGCCATTTCCTCCTCCAATGCATGAAAGTGAAAAGTGAAAGTGAAGTCACTCAGTCGTGTCCAACTCTCAGCGACCCCACGGACTGCAGCCTACCAGGCTCCTCCGTCCATGGGATTTTCCAGGCAAGAGTACTGGAGTGGGGTGCCATTGTAAGCTCCACAAGGGCAGAAATTTCTCTCCTTCTCTCTCTCATCTACGAATCTAATCTCACTACTGTTGTTTTTGCAAAATGAAATGCTAAGTATCCAGTTTCTGTGTCATTCCTCACTTATTAGATAGGTTTTAAACTCCTTGAAGAGAGAAGCTTCAGGGAGGCCACGGAGTGATTTGTCTTCTCTCAATCATACATTCAAAACCCTTTGTTGAGCAGCAACCCTGGGCCAGACAACAGGCTAGAAGACATCTCTGGCTTTTGTATGCACAAACTGCAAGTGGTTCAAAGCATGGGTCGTGCCCTGTTTTAGTTGAATAGCATAAAATTATATAGAATCTTCAATATTCAGTATTTCATTTGTGAAAGCAGATTAATTACAACTCTTTTTAAATTGTTGGAAATCACATCCCTTGCACACTGTGGGGGTGGGGGGGAATATAAAATGGTACCAACACTATGGAAAACACTATGGAGATTCTTCAGAAAATCTAAAATGGAATTACCATATTATCCACTAATTCCACCTCTGTGTGTGGATTCAAGAGATCCAAAATCAGAATCTCAAAAAAATATTAACACTCCCATTTTCTACAGCACTCTTCACAGTAGTTAAGAAATGGAATAATATAAATGTTCACTGACAGATGGCTAAAGAAAATGTACTATGTGCATGTAAGAGAATACTGTTCAGCCTTAATAAAAATGAAATTCTGCAATATGTCAATAATATGGGTGGGCATTGAGGGTACTCTACTGATATAAACCAAAGGCAGACACTACATAATTTCACTTATATGAGATATCTAAAATGGCCAAATTCATAAAATAGAGGATTAAAATGGAGTTTACCAGAGGCTGGAGAGTTATTAATCAATAGACATAAGGTTTTGGCTAAAGTCAAGAAATCTGAGGTACAGCATTGTATCTATAGTCAACAAAAATGTACTCTTAAAATTTTTAAGAGTATTTAACATAGGTTAAATGTTTTACCACAATAAAGGTAAATAAAATTCCAATGTTTACTTTTACATTTTTCTGAATTGATAAATATTTTTAGAAGCAAAAAATCTTAAGATATAATACAATACTGAATGTATACTACTGTAAGAATAGGTCTGTCAGAAGGTAAGTACTTAAAAATTGGCAACTATTACCTCAGAAGGATTTTTGTCTCCTATATTTTTGACCTAACACCTTAAACAAACTAGGGAGATAATATTTTTGAATGATTAATTCATTTCTTTTCAGCCACTATCATTTATTCAGTTATTCTTAAAAGTAAGATGTCTCTACTTTAATTACAGCTCTGAGGGCAGCTATGAAAAATGGTGTTTGTCAGCGGGGTGGCCTGAGCCGTTGAGACAGGAGAAGACCCTGGAAAGCAGGGGAATGGACAATGTGATGAGCCGAGATTTCTTCTAAGTGCATCTAATTACAAACCAGTGAAAGATGTTTAAGAATTTTGCAAGATAGAAAATATCTCTAGGTATTTTCTAGGAGTCAAAGAACTAGATTAGAGGAAATTTGATGATAAATAAAACAAATTTTCTCATTAATACAGGTGTGAAGTCGTGGTAAATTATATGGGATTATTTGGAAAGTGACTGTAGAAAAATAGGCAAGAGAAAGACTCAAAAGTACTGGGTAATTGGGTGGAAGGGCTTGCACCTAGGGTGCAGATGAAGTAGAAAAAGTAACCAATTATAAAACACAAACATGTGGTCTTCCCTGGTGGTCCAGAGATTAAGAATCTACTTTGCAATGCAGCGGATACCAGTTCAATCTCCGGTCCTAAAGTTCCCACATGCTGCAGGGCAATTAAGCCCACATGCCACAGTTACTGAAGCCCTGGCTCCTAGAGCCTGTGCTCCACGAGAGAAACCACAATAAGCCCCACACCACAACTAGAGAGTAACCCCGCTGTCTGCAACTAGAGAAAGCCTGTGTGTAGCAACACTCAGTGCAGCCAAAAATAAAAATGAATTGAAAAAATAAAAATTAAAAAAAAGCAAATATTTGTCATTCACTAAGGAAGGGAATATAAAATGAGGAATAAATATTCTCTGGATACATATTTTAGGCAAAAAAATAATGGTACATAATTATTGGACAGTATATTAATTCCTCCTTCCTATTTCCTTGTTTAAATTTATTATGTTTTTTTCCACTTGTAAATTTGATCTGCTCAGTAATCCGTAGATTTAAAACTTAGAGCTAAAAAGTATTAGATATTTTCTCTATTGTTTTCTTATAAAAATGAATTTTTAAATTTAATTAATATTTATATTAATTTATAGAGAATACCTATGCTGGGTTGGAAGAGTCAGGAAGTCCTTGTGAAATGTGAAAGTAACTTCCAAACAACAAACGGTGGAAATTAAATCTTCTCATTTATAAAATGCCATTTCTACATAAATGCTTGGAAACTGATGATTAGAATAATTGATTCCTTGTATATGCACTTAATTGCAGTATCTGCTCTTATATTATGGAGCAAACATCAGATTGGCATTTTGCAAAATCTTTCATTTGCAAATTGTAAGCTTTTAAATTCTGTGCTCCCATCTGTCAACTTCAAGTCCATCCAGTCTATATCCTTTTTAAGTGGTGTTAACACAACTTCATTACACAGTGATATATATTATACAAATGTTAATTATGTATTTGACCTTGTTAATAACATGGCAATGTTACAATTTTGTTTTGCTTTTAAAAACTATAGATAAGACAAATCATGCAAAAGATATAGAAAAGAATCATTAATGCAATTAGATCTAATGCATAAGCATAAAATGTCCCTAACATGTTATTAATTTATTCAACTTATTTTTTAGGAGAAAGCAATAACATTCATGATATATTGTTATTTTTTAACTTCATGTATTATCATTCTTATGTGCTAATTAAGGAATAAACTAATATAATAACATGACATTATTGCAAGGTACACCAAGAATAATTTTGTGTTTTACTAAGATTCAAACTCACATGTATTCCATTTATGTGAGAAATGATAGCAAGCATAATTCTCTGAAATTGATTATTATCAGAGTTCTGTCTTTTAACATTTTAAGTTTAACAGCCAATAAATTCTGCATACCTCTAGATTTATGCTGTTCACATGTCACTATAATAATTGACATATGATAAAGCAGAAAGAATCAAAGAGAGAGAGGGAGGGAGAGAAAGAGAAGAAGAAAAGACAACTAGGAAATGGTAGGTAGCAATAATCCCAGTTACAAAAAAGTATTAACTATAATAGATTCATTGGTATTTCAGTATCATCTTTTTCCAGTAATATCATATTTTCAGGAAATCGAATCTTCATAGAATGGTGAAATTCAGGGCTACTAAAATCACTAAGCTCCAGTCTTCTTGAGACCGAAAAGATAAAGAGCAAACAAACAAAAGGATATAAAGGAATAAGTTGTCTGCAACAGGAGAAACAGAATCAATGCAAAACAAAACAGTATTCTATGAGAATATCAAAAGAGAAGAAATTACTGGCAGAGTATAAACTGCATACAAGAAGCATTTATTGTCATGAATATTCATGCTACTGTATGCAAGGAAAGTTGAGTGAATTTCTTGAAGCTAGTGATATAGTAACAGAATGGGTCCTGAGAAGAAAACCTTAAGTAAATCTAAATTTGCACTGAGGAAAGAGAATGATTAGGGAAGCAAGGATACATTTTTGCCTGGTGACACATATGTATGTGCTGTGGTTAGTCACTCAGTCATGTCCTACTCTTTGTGGCCCCATGGACTGCAGCCCGCCAGGCTCCTCTGTCCAAAGGCATTCTCCAGAATACTGGAGTGGGTAGCCATGCCCTCCTCCAACGGATCTTCCCGACCCAGTGATCGACCCCAGGTCTCTTGCAATGCAGACAGATTATTTACCATCTGACTATGTGGCGCCTTCTAATAATGGGACAGTTCTTGTGTTTTGGCATATTCCTGGTTCAATGGAGAAGAAGCTCATTTTGTGAGTAACAAGTGAAATCCCAAGTAAGTTGGTATCTCCTGTGCTACTCTTACAATCAGTGCCAAAAATTAGGCTGGAAACTATTCGTAGCAAATTTTTAAACAAGTAATTCACAACATCTTCTTTCTGCTTGAATGCTGCTATATATTTCAGTAGGCAGGCAGTAAAATTTTAAATAAAGAAATCCAAATAAAAGGATTCTAAACAATAAATATATAAACAATAGCTATTTGAATCCAAATTTTTATATTGTGACAATTTATTGGAAATTTGATTTACTGCTTTTATGTATTATGTAGGAAAAAACACCAGCTTCTTTTATTTTTTATGATTTTTAGATTTTTTTGTGATCTGAAGAGATGCTTTTGTACTTTAAAATAAGAGTTGCCTTTATTTCTAATTCATATTAATTTCTAAAATTACTGAATGACCTGTGGCTATTTATGAAAATGATAAAAGTTAAATGTTGTGGCTTTGAGAATAGCTGTAAAAATGCATAAACTATAACTGTTTTCACTTTTCATTATATACCTTTAAAAATAATGTCAATATATCTCAGGAGTTTTCTAATTTACAGAGATAAGTTTTAATTAATTATAGAATAAAGGCATGAATCATGAACTTAAAGATTATTCATTCAAGAAAGAGAAAGCTTTCATTTGAGCACTATATTAGGAGCTTAGAATAGAGTCATAAATAAAGTGCTGACTGCCTTTGGGGATATCAAATCACCTTAATAGCTAAACACAACTCAATGTACTTCTGCCTTCACTAACTTGAGTGAAACACATGTCTTAAAAGGTTGGCAAAAACTCTCATTCACAGCAGAGGGAAAGATTCTGTGTGTATATAGGTAGAAATTTAAACCATTTAAAAGAATATAGTAAACCCATAAAGATGATGCATTACAAACACCCTTTGATGTCAGATATAGGAATCACAGTAGAGGCAAAACAGTGCAGATGTGAGAGTTGAAGTACAAAAGTACTATTAATTAAAATGTGTGTGTGTGTGTGTATGTATGTGTGTGTAGTACAGCATTATATGTATAATCTCTGAATTTTAGATTTTGTATGTTAAAGGTGTGTAATTTTACTTTTTTCTCTTCAACTTTTACAGGATACTTGAATCTGTACATTGAATGCCTAAGAGTTGGATGTTACTTAATGCTGACAAAGGGCAGTTACTCTGGAAACTTTATCTTAAAGGGGCTTCCCACGTGGCACAGTGGTAAAGAATCCACCTGCCAATGCAGGAGACACAGGAGATGCAGGAGACACAGGTTCGATTCCTGGCTTGGGAAGATACCCTTGAGTAGGAAATGGCCACCCACGCCAGTATTGTTGCCTGGAAAATTCCACATACAGAGGAGCTTGCGGGGCTACAGTTCATCGGGATGCGAAGAGTCAGTCACACTTTTTTTCCTATTTGATACTCAATTTTATTGACTGGGTCAAGAACTGGAGACTATTCTTCAGATTAAATAGGGTTGCTCTTAGACTCTTCTAACACAATTATTTGCCTTGTCCCCAAAATGTAAACAAACAAACAAACAACAGCAACAAAAAAAAGTGATTAGTATTGGATTTGGGAAAAGGAGGAAACAAAAGAACTAAACAGTGAAGAGAAAACAAAGGGGTAGGTGAGAGAACATTACCAAAAAAAAAGAGGGGAGATTGAGTTAAAACTCTCATGGCAATTTGGTTTTGAGTAAGTTTCAATAAGATCATGATTTAGTACAATGATTAGGAAGTATGAACTTTAAAAGAAAAAGAGATTAATGTTGTACACAGAAGTTGTTGTAGGCACATGTTTCACTGCAACATAAACTTGCAACAAATAAAAAAATAAAAAGTGTGTGTGTAGATATATATATGTGTGTGTGTGTGTATCCATAAATATATATATATAAAATGAAGGTATTTCTGATTGTGATAATTATTTTTGTTATCCAAATAATTGTAAAATAATGGCAAGAGCATGAATCTCAGAATCTGAAGATTTGGGATCTGGAGCTAAGTCTGCTCTGTGATCAGAAATATAACACTAATGAGTTTACCTAATCTCTCCAGGTCCTTTTTCTCAACAAGACTATTGTTTTCACTGAAATTTTCCCTGAAATTTCTTCACAAACTGGGAGTCAGGATGTTCCCAGACTTGTGTATGTATACAGTGGTCTGTAAGCTCTAAAATACAATGGCGTGGTATGATGATGATAGTATATTTCAGAACATGATTGGTATCAGCCTAAATGTGACCTGTTCATAATTAACAATAACTTTTATTTTTTGTGCATCAAAACTAACAAGCATCAGGAGCATCATGCACTATACATTTTCTTTCCTTTTTAATTTTTTTTTCCTTAACAGCTGTCTGCACGTGAAAGAACAATATAAAGGGGAAAAGTTAGCCCTTTGTGAGCTCCTGTGTTGTGTCTTCTGAAATGGATTATTTGAAAAAGGATTTACAAAATGAATAGAAAAGAGAGAAATCTTTTCAGTTATTCTTCATCATATAATTACTCATAGAAGTGTGGTTCAATTATAGCCATATATTTTGGGGGGCTCCAAAATCACTGCACATGGTGACTGCAGCCATGAAATTAAAAGATGCTTGCTCTTTGGGAGAAAATTTATGACCAACCTAGATCTGCATATTATACAGGTCATATTATACTTCCTAATGCATATTATACAACCTGCATATTATATAGCAGAGACATTATTTTGCCAAAAGTCTGTCTAGTCAAAGCTATGGTTTTTCCAGTAGTCATGTGTGAAACTTGGGCTATAAAGAAAGCTGAGCGCCAAAGAGTTGATGCTTTTGAACTGTGGTGTGGAGACGACTCTTGAGAGTCCCTTGGACTGCAAGGAGATCCAATCAGTCCATCCTAAAGGAGATCAGTCTTGGGTGTTCATTGGAAGGACTGATGCTGAAGCTGAAACTCCAATACTTTGGCCACCTGATGCGAAGAACTAACTCATTTGAAAAGACCCTGATACTGGGAAAGATTGAAGGCGGGAGGAGAAGGGGACGACAGAGGATGAGATGGTTGAATGGCATCACTGATTCAATGGACATGAGTTTGAGTGTACTCCTGGAGTTGGTGATGGACAGGGAGGCCTGGTGTGCTGCAGTCCATGGGGTGACAGAGTTGGACACGACTGAGTGACTAAACTGAACTGAACTGAAAATACCTTACTTTATTCAATGATCTTAGGAAAAAAATATTTTTGAAGGTCTAATTCGTTCATGTCACTAATGATGGCAATGATTGTGTCAATGGTGGTTCAGGGGTAAAGAATCGGGCTGCCAATGCAGACGTGGGTTTGATCCCTAGATCAGAAAGTCCCCCTCAAAGAGGAAATGACAACCCACCCCAATATTTTTGCCTGGGAAATCCCACGGGCAGAGGAGCCTGGTGGGCTACAGTCCTTGAGGTTGCAAAGAGTCGGACAGGACTGAGGGTGTGCGCGCGCGCGCGCGCGCGCGCGCACACACACACACACACACACACACACACACACGATAAATATCATGAATTAGATCACAGTCTTTTGTTACAACTAAAAGTGAAAAAGAACTCGGAGGGAGAAGTTTCTTACAAAAAAGGTCAAATTTCATTAAAAGCATAACATGAAAAGATTTTAACAGAAATTTAAAGATTTTTCAAAATGTCATTGAGATTAATCAAAATGACAATACGAAGGAGAAGCTTCCTTGTTTTGTTATTTCCATTTAAAATAAATTAATTAGATAGATTTACTACCCTTAGAGATTTGGTAACTTTTCAGTGAGCAACAAATTTCAAGGATAGAAACATTTCCTGAGAGACTGAATTGATTTAACCAAAAATTTTAGGAGTACTGAAGAAATAATTTTTTATCAATAATTCTAAAGAAATTCAAATTCTTAAGTTTTATTTTAAAAATGATTTAGGATTACACAGGGCAGTAAGCAACTACATGTAATAAGATTATATTTCTAATAGGGAAATTTGGCTATGACGCATAGGTCAGTTACCATCTTTTATTCAAATAAATTTTAATGATAGGGAAAAATGTTTTTAAATCTGTATGATCAATAGAGGCAAAATATAAACTATTTGTAGTATAACAATATTTCAATCTTTCACATAGTGTGAAAGATATAGACCAATATAATAACAAGGTTGTGTGTGAATGATAGTACTGTGTGCAATGAATAATTTAATTTTTTAAATTTATACTCTTCCAAATTTTTAAGAGTTCCTGTATTTTATAGATCCAATATTACAAACTGAATGCTCATTAAATGCCTAGCTTGTGCCAGTAACTTCAGTTATAAAGGTGAAAAGGAGCTAATTATTGAGAAAATATACTATTAATAAATATTATAATAACAATTTTCTTACAATGTAACTAAAATCTAGTTTATATTTCAGAAGCGTATGTATGTGTCAAAATTATGTTTTGTGTTTTTTTTTGCAATAATTTATCTGCATCCACTTAACTATGACATATTCTAGTGCTTTTTATAAGGAATGATTAGTAGGGAGTAGAAAGAATATGTTCCCACTTGCAGAAGTTTTCAAATGCAGAAGCTGCATTTTTATTGTTGTGAAGTAACTGAGAATAATCCTCAAAATATATATAAATTTGGTATTACAAAAAGCAGAGGTGAAATAAATGTTTTAAGAGTTTTTTTGCTTTGTTTTGTTGTTATTTTCTTACTTCTAAGAACCTACAATAAGTCTTTAGGAAAAGCTGAGAGTGAGCAATTTTAATACTCCATTTTCATTACTTTGATAAGTTCAATTTTATTATTTTATTCTAATAAAGGAGTGTCCCTTTAAATAAGCCTGCTTTTGAGAGACACAATTTAATTGTGCACAATAATCTGAACCCAACAAAGCACATTATGCTTTTACCATACTTGCCTCATTAGATTCAGCACTCAAAAGACATCAATGACTTGGCTGAACTAACAAAATATGCATTTTTCCTTTTGCTGATGTGCTGCCTAAGACAGATAGGAAATATTGCTTTCGTTTTTTTTTTTTTTTTTTTTCATTCCTTTAAAGCATTTCAACTTTCATTTCTGTAAGTGTTATCACATTCGACGACTTCAACACACTCTCCATTTCACTAGCAATCTGTTAGTGATCTGCTCCTTTCATCTCTCCACAGATTTGTCCTAATGAAATCATTATGACTGAACTGTTGTTTTTCATCTGCTTTTATTCCATCTCTCTATGATAATAATTATCTCATTTTATTTTCAGAAACACTGACACACAGCCACAGTTTTGAGTCATTATTTTTATGTTTCTTAAAAGAAAAGTAATTGATTCTCTAAATATTTTTGTTTTGTATATTTATTTAAGGTGAATACAAGACAGTAACTGCATTTAATCTGAAAGGTAGTAGAATAGTGTGGTTAGTAGATGCCTCTGCATTCATAACAAACTGGGTTCAAATCTCTCTGCAATTTAGAACTATGTTGTCTTAAACATGCAGCTTAATTCATTAATTTTCAGCTAATTCATAGGTTTCCTGTGTGTATCAAATGAGACAATGTACAGGGAATAATTAGTTCAATCCCCAAAACATAGATGTCAATCTAAATGCTTTATAAGAATAGACCTGCTCTTATGACTCAAGGCCATTATCATAAATGCATTCATTTAAGTCATGCTCTAATACTGAGGTACACTTATGCATTTTTACACGTCTTTACCTGTCAATATCAACTTATATCTTTTATCTCTTCTGCCACAAGTTCTTTTAATCCAATACCATTGATCTTTAGCAAACTTAAAAACAATGACATTTACATAAAGTACACTTTAAATAAATGTTAATCCTATGTTGAATATGAGCTTGAGGATCTGGTTTAAGGATGGCGACCCAGGGAATTCATAAATTCTGCCATGTAAATCTGATTTTTTTAAATTTTCATAACTATTCCAATTTTCTTTTGCCTTTTTTTAACTTCCCCCACCTTTGCTTTTTGTTTCACTCCCATCCATCCCTACCTTATCCCATTCCCATTTCCCACACATTCACTGGTAGGCTTTCTGTCAAAATGGATTATTTTGCATTTATATAATTTTATATAAATGGAATTATACAGTACGCACCATTTATTTGTCTCACTTCTTTTATGTAGTTATTTTGAGATTCATTCATGTATGAGGATTTATCAATAGTTCATTTAATGGCTAAATAGTATTCTTTTGTGAGATATAACCAAATTTGTTTATCCATTTAAGATTTGGGTTGTTTCCAGTTTTTGCCCATTGCAAAGTTGCTATAAACATCTGTGACCAGTCTGTGTTTAAACAAATTGCTTTCTTTTCTTTTGAGTAAAGAGAAATGGCTAGGAATGGAAAGGCTGAATTGTATGTCAATTTTTAAGAAGCTATCCAACTGTTTCACAGTGGTTATATAATTTTACATTCCTTCTAGTCATGTATGGGAGTAGTTTTTGTAGAATTGATAGTATATTTTTTCTTAAATGCTTAGTAGAATTTACTGGTGTAAATTTCTGTTCTTAAATATTTCCTTAACATTCATGTGGGAAGGATTTTAACTACATATCAAATTCTTTAATAGTTAAAGGACCATTTAGGCAACATATTTCTTCTTGAAGGAGCTTTGGCAGTGAGTGTTTTTCAAAGATTTGTCCTTTTCATTTAAGTTCGTAGAGTTGTAGATGATAATTTCTTATTACCCTTTTAATATGTGGATCAGCTCTCTCATTTCTTATATTGGTAATCTGTGGCTTTTCTCTTCTTTTGAAGGTCAATCTGCCTGAAGACTTATCAATTTAATCGATCTTCTAAAATAACCAGAATTGATTTCATTACTTTTTCTGTTTTAAATTTTTGTTCTAAGCTTTATTTTTGTCAGCTTATTTTAGATATATTTTGCTTATTTTAAATTATTGATTCTTCTAGTGGAATCAGATTACTGATATGAGATATTTTCTTTCCTAATACAAGCAGTTAGTACTCTAAAATTGCCCATAGGTACTATTTTAGCAATATCATCTCACCGCATTAATTTTGATATTTTTTTTTAAATTTCATTCAGTTGTATGAAAATGCATTCATTTTGAAAATACTGTTGATTTATTTTTGATTTCTTTTTAAAATGTCTTCATATAAGTGTTTTGGTTGTTTTTAATGCTCACATACTTAGAGATTTTCCAATATTTCTCTCCACTGTCTCCCTCCTTCCTCTGTTCTATTTTCATGTACTTTGGTTACAATGAGATATCTGCTGTCATCCTTATCTTTGTTCCTCTTTATGTAACATGTTACTTGTTCTCTGGTTGCCTTTAATTTTTTTTTCCCACTGGTTTAAAGAAATTTTATTATGTTGTATATTTATTTTCTTTAATGTTTCTTGTATTTGAGGTTTGTTGAGCTTCTTATATCTGTATATGTATTTATTTTATTTACTGATTATTTGCAAGCTGGAAGATTTAGACATTATTGTTTCAAATATTTCTCTGTTCTTTTTCTCCCTTCTTTTTGGTATTGAAATTATTTTTACAGTATATTGCTTAAAGTGATTCCACATTCAATTCAGTTCAGTTCAGCTCAGTCGCTCAGTCACGTCCAACTCTTTGCGACCCCATGAACCTCCCTGTCCATCATCAACTCCTGGTGATGGACAAACCCACGTTCACTGAGTCGGTGATGCCATCCAACCATCTTATCCTCTGTCGTCCCTTTCTTCTCCTGCCCTCAATCTTTCCTAACATCAGGGTCTTTTTAAATGAGTTAGCTCTTCATATCAGGTTACTCCACATTCACTGATATTCTTTTCTTTATTAGTTTTAATTTTTTCTGTGTTTTACTTTGGATAATTTCTATTGCTCTGTGCTCAAGTTCACTACCATTTATCCTGTCATGTCTAATCTGTCATTAGTGTTATCAATTGTACTTTTCAATTCAGACATCACAGTTTTTTCCTCTCTAGAAGTTTGATTTCTATCTTTTAAAATTTTTCATTTTAATTTTTGAACATATGGAGTTCATAATGATTGTTTTAATGCCCTTGTCTGTTAAGTTTATCATCTGTGTCAGTTCTGAGTTGATTATGATGGATTGATTTGTTTCCTCAATAGAGTTTGTAGTTTCCTACTTCCTTTGTTCATGGTAATATTTGATTAGAAACCACATGTTGTAAATTTCAACTTCTAATGTGATGGATCTTTTTATATGCTGAGTGTTTTGTGTTCCTACCTACAATGCTAATATACATTGTCCTGGGTCACAGTTAAGTTACATGGATATTTTGAGTCTTGCTTTTAAGATTCTGTTGCTTAGTCTAAGGCTAAGAGTGTCTCACTACTGAAACAAAATTATTAGGAATACCGTCAATGCTTTGTGAATCAAATTTCCCTATAAGATGGTGGGAAAGACTATTCCTAGCCTTGTGTGACTGCTGTGAACTGTTCCTCTAATCTTTTCAGATAATTGATTCCTTGGCTTTAGGCACTTCAGTTACACACATACACTAATACTCAGCTGAAGACACAAGAGGAACCCTCTGTCATCACATTTCTATCTCTCTTCAGTGCTTTTTTCTCTGATTCTCTGTCCAACAAACACTAACCACCTTGTTCTCCTTAAGTCTTAACTCCATTTTCTCAGTTCCTTCTGGGTTCCTCTATCCTACTCCTTAACATGGATATCTTTACTTTTCAAGACTTTAGGCTGGAACAATCTAAGGGCTCAATTTTTGTTTTTTCTCTCTCTCAGGGGTCATTTTCTGTTAGTGTGTTCATAACAATTGTGGTATTTAATTCCTCCCCCCCCCCCTTTTTTTTAGTCATTTCAGGTGGAAATTAAATCTAGTATCAACTACTCCATTTTCTAAACCTGGTTTTGAAACTATTTATTTGTGCATTCATTTGTTTCATTTGAAACCAGAAAATGTACAGTTGTATTATACTTGTGGGTATATGCTATAGATATTAGTATTTTCTAGAAGCATTGCAAGCATTAGATTGTTTTCTGTTTTTAAGTATGGGTAGTATTCACATTTTAATTTTCTAGTGGCCATTTTTATAAATAGATGAATAAATGTGAAGTTAGACATGGATCTTATTCAGTTCAGTTCAGTTCAGTCGCTCAGTCATGTCTGACTCTTTGTGACCACATGAATTACAGCATGCCAGGCCTCCCTGTCCATCATCAACTCCCGAAGTTCACTCAGACTCACATCCATCGAGTCGGTGATGCCATCCAGCCATCTCATCCTCTGTCATCCCCTTCTCCTCCTGCCCCCAATCCCTCCCAACATCAGAGTCTTTTCCAATGAGTCAACTCTTCGCATGAGGTGGCCAAAGTACTGGAGTTTCAGCTTTAGCATCAGTCCTTCCAAAGAACACCCAGGGCCGATCTCCTTTAGAATGGACTGGTTGGATCTCCTTGCAGTCCAAGGGACTCTCAAGAGTCTTCTCCAACACCACAGTTCAAAAGCATCAATTCTTCGGTGCTCAGCTTTCTTCACAGTCCAACACTCACATCCGTACATGACTACTGGAAAAACCATAGCCTTGACTAGATGGACCTTTGTTGGCAAAGTAATGTCTCTGCTTTTCAATATGCTATCTAGGTTGGTCATAACTTTCCTTCCAAGGAGTAAGCGTCTTTTAATTTCATGGCTGCAGTCACCATCTGCAGTGATTTTGGATCCCCCAAAATAAAGTCTGACACTGTTTCCACTGTTTCCCCATCTATTTCCCATGAAGTGATGGGACCAGATGCCATGATCTTAGTTTTCTGAATGTTGAGCTTTAAGCCAACTTTTTCACTCTCCTCTTTCACTTTCATCAAGAGGCTTTTTAGTTCCTCTTCACTTTCTGCCATAAGGGTGTTGTCATCTGCATATCTGAGGTTATTGATATTGGCAATCTTGATTCCAGCTTGTGTTTCTTCCAGTCCAGCGTTTCTCATGATGTACTCTGCATAGAAGTTAAATAAGCAGGGTGACAATATACAGACTTGACATACTCCTTTTCCTATTTGGAACCAGTCTATTGTTCCATGTCCAGTTCTTTTTTTTTTTTTTTAATTTTATTTTATTTAACTTTACAATATTGTATTGGTTTTGCCATATATCAGAATGAATCTGCCACAGATTGTGGCATCTGCCACAGATGGTATACATGTGTTCACCATCCTGAACCCTCCTCCAGTTCTAACGGTTGCTTCCTGACCTGCATATAGGTTTCTCAAGAGGCAGGTCAGGTCATCTGGTATTCCCATCTCTTTCAGAATTTTCCACAGTTTATTGTGATCCACACAGTCAAAGAATTTGGTATAGTCAATAAATCAGAAATAGATGTTTTTCTAGAACTCTCTTGCTTTTTCAGGTTCAAATTTGCTTATGATGCATTTGAAAAAATTAATTTTTAAAAATTCCAGCACTATTTATATTCTGTGGATCATTTAATGCTTCCTAATGAGATCCACAATTTTAGTGGATAACTATTAATATTAACCATTCTTATTCTTTCATACAAGAACAAAAATTAGACAATCTCTGAAACTTAAGTTGAGAGTCTGTAGTGGGGAATCTGTAAATAATGACACAATCTAAGAGTGCAAAACAGTCCTTACACCCAATAAGAATTTTTTTTCATTAAACACAGATAATTTCTGTAATTGTAATATTTTAAAATAAAGAAAACATTAGTGAATGTATATGACAATATCTTCAGAAACTAATGGCCTTTGCGCCACCCCCCCCCAAAATTGTTTTAGCCACTTCATTTATTCTCACTCTATTTGGTCATTCTCAAAAAGAAGTATTCATCTGTATTTCTTTAACAATATTATTTTAGAAGAACACAGGTGATGTTTGACAGTCTAAATTTTTCAAGCCAAGAAGTAGTCCACGTAAAACTGGCTTCAGTTTTCTTTTTTGCTGTATATTTTTGCTACATTTTCATGGTATGTTCTACTTAAAATACAAACACACAGATGGCGAGATACAGATAGCAGGCATAAGGTTGAAATATGTTTGTGTGTGTTGGTTGAAAAATACAAAATGAAGTACTTGTACACACTAAATAAAATCCATTCCCTCTAGATATTTTATAATGTAGCTACATATGGAACACTTAAATGATCACAATATATGCTTCTAAAATTAAGCTTGTTTACTTCAGTGAAAAATTATACAGTCATTGGAGACCAAGTCCAAGTTGCCTTCAATTATTCAGTAAGATGAAAGAAAAGATTTTGCTTACAAGTATAACGTAAGGAAATGAAATGAAAAAGGGAAAAGGTTTAGAATTGAAGCTACTTGACATAATCTGGCATATATTTAAACTATTTGATATTGTTCATGTCTTTATTTTATGTAAATGTAGTGACTCTCATGCGGAGAAGGCAATGGCACCCCACTCCAGTTACTCTTGCCTGGAAAATCCCATGGATGGAGGAGCCTGGTAGGCTGCAGTCTATGGGGTCGCTAAGAGTCGGACACGACTGAGTGACTTCACTTTGACTTTTCACTTTCATGCATTGGAGAAGGAAATGGCAACCCGATCCAGTGTCCTTGCCTGGAGAATCCCAGGGATGGTGGAGCCTGATGGGCTGCAGTCATGGGGTCGCACAGAGTCGGACACGACTGAAGCGACTTAGCAGTAGCAGTGACTCTCATGACTGAGCAACTTCGCTTTCACGTTTCACTTTCATGCATTGGAGAGGGAAATGGCAACCCACTCCAGTGTTCTTGCCTGGAGAATCCCAGGGACAGGGGAGCCTGGTGAGCTGCCATCTATGGGATCACACAGAGTCGGACACGACTGAAGCGACTTAGCAGCAGCAGTGACTCTCAGGCAATTATGCTTTTAAAGTAATCCATTTTCTTTAGTGTGATAACAATGAAATATTTTTAAAAGTTGCTGACTTATTATGACTCATTATCACTGATTTATTATGACTTATTACCTTTCCAATCCAATATTAATTATTGCCATACAGAGGAAATTGTCATGGAGAAGCTATTTTTGTTCCAAAAACAGAAAATTAATTTACTTAAGCATTATGGTTGCAAGTATATGGATTGTTTCAAAATGATTTACCTTGAAGGAAGAGGAGAGACTACTATGCAATATAAAGACATGGTTAACTTCCATGAAATCATCAGTAGAAAATTTGGTCTCCAGATTTAAGGTATTGATAAAGGGGATATACAAGGTTTCCCATGTGGTGCTAGTGTTAAATAATCTGCCTGCCTAAGCAGGAAATGCATGAGATGAAGGTTTGATCCCTGGGTTGGGAAGACCCCTGAAGGAGGCAGTAGCAATCTGCTCCAGTATTCTTGCCTGGAAAATTCCATAGACAGAGGAGCCTGGCAAACTACAGTTCATGGGGTTGCAAAGAGGTGGACACAACTGAGCACACACACACACAAAGGCGATATGTGGAGATAACTGGTTCAAAGGGTGAGACGGAAACTAAACAGAAATGCAGTAAAAAACATCAGATTCATTCATTATTGGTGTAACATTGAAACATGAAGAAAAAATCAGAGTGATCCATCATATTTGCTAAAATTATTGTTATTATCAGTTTGCATTTAAACCTCCTACAATTTGTTGTGATACCCATAAAATTTTAATAGTAATTTTTTTTAATTTATTTTTTTATTATTTTATTTTATTTTTAAACTTTATATAATTGTATTAGTTTTGCCAAATATCAAAATGAATCCGCCACAGGTATACATGTGTTCCCCATCCTGAACCCTCCTCCCTCCTCCCTCCCCATACCATCCCTCTGGGTTGTCCCAGTGCACTAGCCCCAAGCATCCAGTATCGTGCATCGAACCTGGACTGGCAACTCGTTTCATACATGATATTTTACATGTTTCAATGCCATTCTCCCAAATCTTCCCACCCTTTCCCTCTCCCACAGAGTCCATAATACTGTTCTATACATCAGTGTCTCTTTTGCTGTCTCGTACACAGGGTTATTGTTCCCAACTTTCTAAATTCCATATATATGCGTTAGTATACTGTATTGGTATTTTTCCTTCTGGCTTACTTCACTCTGTATAATAGGCTCCAGTTTCATCCACCTCATTAGAACTGATTCAAATGTATTCTTTTTAATGGCTGAGTAATACTCCATTGTGTATATGTACCACAGCTTTCTTATCCATTCATCTGCTGATGGACATCTAGGTTGCTTCCATGTCCTGGCTATTATAAACAGTGCTGCGATGAACATTGGGGTACACGTGTCTCTTTCCCTTCTGGTTTCCTCAGTGTGTATGCCCAGCAGTGGGATTGCTGGATCATAAGGTAGTTCTATTTCGTTTTTTAAGGAATCTCCACACTGTTCTCCATAGTGGCTGTACTAGTTTGCATTCCCACCAACAGTGTAAGAGGCTTCCCTTTTCTCCACACCCTCTCCAGCATTTATTACTTGTAGACTTTTGGATCGCAGCCATTCTGACTGGTGTGAAATGGTACCTCATAGTGGTTTTGATTTGCATTTCTCTGATAATGAGTGATGTTGAGCATCTTTTCATGTGTTTGTTAGCCATCTGTATGTCTTCTTCGGAGAAATGTCTATTTGGTTCTTTGGCCCATTTTTTGATTGGGTCATTTATTTTTCTGGAGTTGAGCTGTAGGAGTTGCTTGTATATTTTTGAGATTAGTTGTTTGTCAGTTGCTTCATTTGCTATTATCTTCTCCCATTCTGAAGGCTGTCTTTTCACCATGCTAATAGTTTCCTTTGATGTGCAGAAGCTTTTAAGGTTAATTAGGTCCCATTTGTTTATTTTTGCTTTTATTTCCAATATTCTGGGAGGTGGGTCATAGAGGATCCTGCTGTGATATATGTCAGAGAGTGTTTTGCCTATGTTCTCCTCTAGGAGTTTTATAGTTTCTGGTCTTACGTTGAGATCTTTAATCCATTTTGAGTTTATTTTTGTGTATGGTGTTAGAAAGTGTTCTAGTTTCATTCTTTTACAAGTGGTTGACCAGATTTCCCAGCACCACTTGTTAAAGAGATTTTCTTTAATCCATTGTATATTCTTGCCTCCTTTGTCAAAGATAAGGGGTCCATATGTGCGTGGATTTATCTCTGGGCTTTCTATTTTGTTCCATTGATCTATATTTCTGTCTTTGTGCCAGTACCATACTGTCTTGATGACTGTGGCTTTGTAGTAGAGCCTAAAGTCAGGTAGGTTGATTCCTCCAGTTCCATTCTTCTTTCTCAAGATCGCTTTGGTTATTTGAGGTTTTTTGTATTTCCATACAAATTGTGAAATTATTTGTTCTAGCTCTGTGAAGAATGCTGTTGGTAGCTTGATAGGGATTGCATTGAATCTATAAATTGCTTTGGGTAGTATACTCATTTTCACTATATTGATTCTTCCAATCCATGAACATGGTATATTTCTCCATCTGTTAGTGTCCTCTTTGATTTCTTTCACCAGTGTTTTATAGTTTTCTATATATGTCTTTAGTGTCTTTAGGTAGATATATTCCTAAGTATTTTATTCTTTCCGTTGCAATGGTGAATGGAATTGTTTCCTTAATTTCTCTTTCTGTTTTCTCATTATTAGTGTATAGGAATGCAAGGGATTTCTGTGTGTTGATTTTATATCCTGCAACTTTACTATAGTCATTGATTATTTCTAGTAATTTTCTGGTAGAGTCTTTAGGGTTTTCTATGTAGAGGATCATGTCATCTGCAAACAGTGAGAGTTTTACTTCTTCTTTTCCAATTTGGATTCCTTTTATTTCTTTTTCTGCTCTGATTGCTGTGGCCAAAACTTCCAAAACTATGTTGAATAGTAATGGTGAAAGTGGGCACCCTTGTCTTGTTCCTGACTTTAGAGGAAATGCTTTCAATTTTTCACCATTGAGGATAATGGTTGCTGTGGGTTTGTCATATATAGCTTTGATTATGTTCAGGTATGTTCCTTCTATTCCTGCTTTCTGGGGAGTTTTAATCATAAATGGATGTTGAATTTTGTCAAAGGCTTTCTCTGCATCTATTGAGATAATCATATGATTTTTATTTTTCAACTTGTTAATGTGGTGTATTACATTGATTGATTTGAGGATATTGAAGAATCCTTGCATCCCTGGGATAAAGCCCACTTGGTCATGGTGTATGATCTTTTTAATGTGTTGTTGGATTCTGATTGCTAGAATTTTGTTAAGGATTTTTGCATCTATGTTCATCAGTGATATTGGCCTGTAGTTTTCTTTTTTTGTGGCATCTTTGTCGGGTTTCGGTATTAGGGTGATGGTGGCCTCATAGAATGAGTTTGGAAGTTTACCTTCCTCTGCAATTTTCTGGAAGAGTTTGAGCAGGACAGATGTTAGCTCCTCTCTAAATTTTTGGTAGAATTCAGCTGTGAAGCCGTCTGGACCTGGGCTTTTGTCTGCTGGAAGATTTCTGATTACAGTTTCAATTTCCGTGCTTGTAATGGGTCTGTTAAGATTTTCTATTTCTTCCTGGTCGAGTTTTGGAAAGTTGTACTTTTCTAAGAATTTGTCCATTTCTTCCACGTTGTCCATCTTATTGGCATATAATTGTTGATAGTAGTCTCTTATGATCCTTTGTATTTCTGTGTTGTCTGTTGTGATCTCTCCATTTTCATTTCTAATTTTATTGATTTGATTTTTCTCTCTTTGTTTCTTGATGAGTCTGGCTAATGGTTTGTCAATTTTATTTATCCTTTCAAAGAACCAGCTTTTGGTTTTGTTGATTTTTGCTATGGTCTCTTTTGTTTCTTTTGCATTTATTTCTGCTCTAATTTTTAAGATTTCTTTCCTTCTACTAACCCTGGGGTTCTTCATTTCTTCCTTTTCTAGTTGCTTTAAGTGTAGAGCTAGGTTATTTATTTGACTTTTTTCTTGTTTCTTGAGGTGTGCCTGTGTTGCTATGAACTTTCCCCTTAGGACTGCTTTTACCGTGTCCCACAGGTTTTGGGTTGTTGTGTTTTCATTTTCATTCGTTTCTATGCAAATTTTGATTTCCTTTTTGATTTCTTCTGTGATTTGTTGGTTATTCAGCAGCGTGTTGTTCAGCCTCCATATGTTGGAATTTTTAATAGTTTTTCTCCTGTAATTGAGATCTAATCTTACTGCATTGTGGTCAGAAAAGATGCTTGGAATGAATTCAATTTTTTTGAATTTACCAAGGCTAGCTTTATGGCCCAGGATGTGATCTATCCTGGAGAAGGTTCCATGTGCACTTGAGAAGAAGGTGAAATTCATTGTTTTGGGATGAAATGTCCTATAGATATCAATTAGGTCTAACTGGTCTATTGTATCATTTAAAGTTTGTGTTTCCTTGTTAATTTTCTTTTTAGTTGATCTATCCATAGGTGTGAGTGGGGTATTAAAGTCTCCCACTATTATTGTGTTATTGTTAATTTCTCCTTTAATACTTGTTAGCATTTGTCTTACATACTGCCGTGCTCCCGTGTTGGGTGCATATATGTTTATAATTGTTATATCTTCTTCTTGGATTGATCCTTTGATCATTATGTAGTGACCTTCTTTGTCTCTTTTCACAGCCTTTGTTATGAATCATTGATATTTTAACTATGATTTCAATTTATTTGGTTTTTTCAATTATGCCTCTATATTTAGCTGTCAAGTTTCATCTCAGAAATAGGAAATTACTTACTTCTTTATAATTAAATCTTTCCTTGTTTATTTACTTTATCTCAGATTTTATAGCTGCATACAATAATTTGCATCTTAGCTTGTTTCCAGTAACAAAATATACTTAATATATAAATAACTAGATATATTTTAAAACAAAAATAAATAAACACTGTTATTTTGATGGAGTTATTGGATAATTGCTTAATTGTGTCTGGAGATAATCATTTATGCAGGTGCATGTTATTCCTTTCACTTAAGTTATATTTTATGGACTACATTAATCTTTAGAACTTGGAAAATGTATATATTAAACCTACTTACTGCTGATTTCACCTACAGACATTTCTTTCTTAAACTCAATAAATGACTCTGTGGAAATTACCTTGTAGTTTGAATGATATATTTCTATTGAATTACAGTACAGTGATATATATTAATTGGTAATCAAAATCAAAATCAAAAGTCATCAATCTGCTTATGCTTCAGTTCAGTTCAGTAAGTCAGTCGTGTCCGACTGTTTGTGACCCCATGAATCGCAGCACTCCAGGCCTCCCTGTCCATCACCAACTCCCAGAGTTCACTCAAACTCACGTCCATTGAGTCGGTGATGCCATCCAGCCATCTCATCCTCTGTTGTCCCCTTTCCCTCCTGGCCCCAATCCCACCCAGTATCAGAGTCTTTTCCAATGAGTCAACTCTTCGCATGAGGTGGCCAAAGTTTTGGAGTTTCAGCTTTAGAATTATTCCTTCCAAAGAACAGCCAGGACTGATCTCCTTTAGGATGGACTGGTTGGATCTCCTTGCAGTCCAAGGGACTCTCAAGAGTCTTCTCCAACACCACAGTTCAAAAACATCGAGTCTTCGGCGCTCAGCTTTCCTCACAGTCCAACTCTCACATCCATACATGACCACTGGAAAAACTGCTTAGTTTGGTATATCTTGACCTATCAGAATCCAACAAGTTCAGGTCAATTCAGTTCAGTGGCTCAGTTGTGTCTGACTGTTTGTGACCCCATGGACTGCAGCATGCCAGACTTCTCTGTCCTTCACCAACTCCCTGAGCTCACTCAAACACATGTCCTTCAGGTCCATGATGCCATTCAACCTTCTCATCCTCTGTTGTCCCCTTCTCTTCCTGCCTTCAGTCTTTCCCAGCATCAGGGTAATTTTAAATGAGTAAGTTCTACACATCAGGTGGCCAAAGTATTGGAGTTTCAGCTTCAGCATCAATCCCTTCCAATGAATATTCAGAACTGATTTCCTTTAGGATGGACTGGTTGAATCTCCTTGAAGTCCAAGGGACTCTCAAGAGTTTTCTCCAACACCACAGTTCAAAAGCATCAATTCTTCAATGCGCATCTTTCTTTATAGTCCAACTCTCACTGGGAAAACCATAGCTTTGACTAGACAAACCTTTGTTGGCAAAATAATGTCTCTGCTTTTTAATACATTGTCTAGGTTGGTCATAGCTTTCCTTCCAAAAAGCAAGTGTCTTTTAATTTCATGGCTACAATCACCATCTGCAGTGATTTTGGAGCCCTCCCCCCACAAAAAAAATAAAGTCTCCTACTGTTTCCATTGTTTCCCCATCTATTTGCCATTAGTGATGGGACCAAATGCCATGATCTTAGTTTTCTGAATGTCGAGTTTTAAGCCAACTTTTTCATTCTCCTCTTTCACTTTAATCAAGAGGCTCTTTAGTTCTTCATTTTCTGCCACAAGGGTGGTGTCATCTGCATATCTGAGGTTATTGATATTTATCCTGACAATCTTGATTCCAGCTTGTGCTTCATCTAGCAGGGCATTTCTCATGATATGCTCTGCATATAAGTTAAATAAGCAGGGTAACAATATATAGCCTTGACATACGCCTTTCCCAATTTGGAACCAGTCTGATGTTCCATGTCCAGTTCTAAGTGTTGTTTCTTTTCCTGCATATAGATTTCTTAGCAGGCAGGCCAGATGGTTTGGTATTCCAATCTCTTTAAGAATTTTCCAGTTTGTTATGATCCACACACTCAAAGGCTTTGGCATAGTGAATAAAGCAGAAGTAGATGTTTTTCTGGAACTCTCTTGCTTTTTAAATGATCCAGCAGATCATCTTTCTAATTCATTTTTTTCACTTTTTCTTGTATTACTTCTCAGACTCAAGCAACACAATCAAAACTCTGGAAATACAGTTAAAAGGCTCAAAATGTATTAGTAAGTTACCAAGTAAGTGAAATCAGCTTCCCTGATAACTCAATTTATAAAGAATCTGCCTGTAATGCCGGACACCCTGGTTGGAGTCCTAGGTCTGGAAGATACCCTGTAGAAGGGATAGGCTACCCACTCCAGTATTCTTGGGCTCTCCTTGTGGCTCAGCTGGTAAAGAATCCACCTACAATGTGGGAGACCTGAGTTGGGAAGATCCCCTGGTGAAGGAAAGGCTACCCACTCCAGTGTTCTGGCCTAGAGAATTCCATGGATGAGTCCATGGGTCACAAAGAGTCAGACACAACTGAGTGACTTTCACTGTCACTTTCAAATAAGTGAAATAGAAAGGCTTGAATATGAAATGACGTGAAGGACACTAAGGAATTTCCTGGAGCTCCTTAGGCATTCATTGCTTTAGGTAAATCGTTGCTTCTCCTCACCTCCCCTCACCAGACTTGCCCAGGACTCCACTCAAAGGGACTGATTTTACCTTAGAAAGAATTAATTTATCATATCATTTTCTTTGAGATAAAGGAAACCAAGAGAGCATAGCAAATTCAGATTCATAAGATGGAGAAAAAAGAAGGTGCTGAGAGCTTGAAAGAATTGACCAAATATACTTTCTCATAATTTTGTGAAACTAGCTTCTTAATATGATTTCAGTTTGGATTAGAATCATTTCTCACCTTGATGCTGTAAAATTGAGATTAATTTATAGACATGATGGCCATAAAGACAGGCAGATATCTTCTGTAAGAATGGAGGGCATCTCTTTCTCTAGATAGCAAATAGCTAGTGACTAGTCTTCATTTCTTTGTACCTTCTATAATCCTAACCCAAAAGGGAAAAAAAGGCTGCAAAAATTAATATATTTATTTAGCCTGCAGCATGTAAAATTACCTCAAATTCAATACCTTTCCTCATTAATACATGAATTTTCTCTTTTAAATAAATCTATGCACCATTATTTCTATCAGCATGATCATCCTCATTATTATTAAGGAATTTTGCATCCATTTTTGAGACTGCACTCAGTGACATATCAGCCTCTGTACTGATCCACGGAGGCAGGTGGCCTCTCTGACAATGACCGTAACCCTCATAATACCCCCAGTCAATTGTGCAGGAAGTCATTCCCTCCCAATTTCTGCAATGAGCAACTTATTCCCTAAAGTGTGAGATTTGATTACCTTTTCTCAGCATGCATTCAGACAAATGTTATTATTGGTCATAAAATTATCCAGCCCAGTGACCTATGGTGACAGTGAATTTCACAAGGTGACTGCCTGCTGAGTGAAGCATCTCCTTTTATTTGTTCTAAATATTTTATATTATGGACCTTGAAAATAAAAGGACAAACTTCAGATGTTTAAAAATATTGACACTAATACTGTAAGATGGCAATATTTTAATATTTACATTTCTGATTTGCCTTCATTAAGTTGTCAAATTTAACAAAAAAAATAAAAAATTTCCACTTAAATTTGAATTTATGATGAAAGATGATTTTAATATAAGTATGTTCCATGCAATATTGGGGATATATTTATACAAAAATATGAGATGTGAAATATGAAAATATGAGATACTTATGCAAAAATATGAAATTCAAACTTAACAAGATATTCTGAATTTTATTGAGGATTTCATTTTCACCTTTGTTTTACCAAAACTATTTATATTCACTATAAGTGAAGTCGTTCAGTCATGTCCCCATGGACTGTAGCCCATCAGGCTCTTCCATCCATGGGATTTTCCAGTGAAGAATACTGGAATGGGTTGCCATTTCCTTCTCCAGGTATAGTCACTACAGGTTGTCCTAATACAAATCACTGGTTCAGTTAACTTTTTATAGTGCTATATACAAAGAAATGTTATAATTTTCAATTTCTCTTTGAATCACTCAGAAACTAGGCAAGGTGAAATGCTTGCTGCTGCTGCTGCTAAGTCGCTTCAGTTGTGTCCGACTCTGTGCGACCCCATAGACAGCAGCCCACCAGGCTCCCCCGTCCCTGGGATTCTCCAGGCAAGAACATTGGAGTGGGTTGCCATTTCCTTCCCCAATGCATGAAAGTGAAAAGTGAAAGTGAAGTCGCTGAGTCTTGTCTGACTCTTAGCGACCTCATGGACTGCGGCCCACCAGGCTCCTCCGTCCATGGGATTTTCCAGGCAAGAGTACTGGAGTGGGGTGCCATTGCCTTCTCCGAAATGCTTGCTAGAAATAGTTTAAGTTCAAAATCCAAAGCTATGTGTTAAAAAGGAGAGAATGAAAAAGAGCAAGTCAAGATTTTTTTTCAATAGATTCTTATAGGCAGTTACTGAAACACTAGCTCTGAATAAAAATGTCCACCTCCTTTATCTTCTTTCTTGGAACTACTCTCATGCATGGATTTGTATGTAAAATTCATAAATGATTGCATCGCTGAATCTAGACTTAACTGTTGCCTGAATGAAATTGTCACCACAGAGACATGTATGTAGCACTGAGAGGTCATGAGCGAACCTGCCCAGATGTTAGCTTATTGTGATACTTTGTGCTGCAACTTTGGTTAGTAGAGCTTTTCTGTGGAGTACAATACTAATATTTACTCTAAGAAGTTACTGAACAAGACAGCTCACTTGGTGGGTACTCTGCTAGCCGTGAATAAACCAGTGAGCACACATTTTTGTATTGAAACAGAAAAAGATCTGAGTTTTACTTACTTGAGCAAAATTCTGTAAGTAGGGCACTTGGAGTAATAGAATTATATGCATACTTATCTGAGAGAAAAATATTTCAATGACTGACCATAAGCCTTTTGAAACATGGCTAGAGATCTTTCTACAGTGAGGCTAGGCTGTAGTAATTGTTTATAACATTGTCAGTAAGGAAGACAGTCACTATACAGCCTCTTTGGAACATGGAAAAGCAGGTTTTCTTAAAATTCTCTAGAGAAATCCAGACGCCTCAGTGTAATTTTTGTCCAGTTTGTTCCACAAACAACTTTAGCTATAACAAAAGGAAACAATAATGACTCTGAGCACAGGATGTCAAGTACTTCATAAACATATAATATTGTAATTCCTAGTTCTGACTCAAAGTTAGATCCAAGGGAAGATACAATTGGGTCGCTGATAATACCTTTTGTAATGAGACTCAAGGATCCTATTGAATCTATATAATTCTATTTTAGAACAAACAGTTATAAAAATTAACAATGTATCACCCATAGTCATGGGTGTTATAGCAAAGAGGTAAAGAGCAGAGCCATACCACGCTGTCAGTGTAGCTGGTATTGTGAAGAGGTTTATGTGCATATGATGCTGTATAAAACTATGTGCAAAGATTATGTGCATATGATGCTGTATAAAATTGTGTGCAAAAGATTGGGGAGGGAGGAGGGAGGAGGGTTCAGGATGGGGAACACATGTATACCTGTGGCGGATTCATTTTGATATTTGGCAAAACTAATACAATTATGTAAAGTTTAAAAATAAAATAAAATTTAAAAAAAAAGAAAAAAGGAAAAAAAAAAAAGAGATTTTAAATAATTGTACTTCCATAGGAGATCACAATCTAAAACCAGAGAGTGGAGAATTGGACACTCAAAAGAAAGCCTTTAAACAGATAACTAAATACCTCAAAAGTTTCAGCACAAATGACAAAGGCAAAAAAAAATCATTTCTGTGTATTTCCTCCTTTTTTTAAGAAAGATAATCGATGATGTTTACTCTGTACTAAGAGCATACCACAGGCTTTGTGTACATTATCTTTTTTATCCCTGTCATTGTTAGAGATAATCCAGGCAGAGATGAAGAGGTGGATTGCTATTTCTAGTTTAAACCTGAGTATCTTGTTTGAGTGCACACATGAAGTTATAGGATCAAGAACAAAGGTAAGACTGTAGTATTAAAAAAAAAAAAAAGGGAATAAATCTAAGTAAAAACTGCATCCTTTCTTCTGTACCTTCTAACCAGTGGGTCTGTACTGGAGACAATTTTGCCCTGAAAGCAAATTTGGCAATGTCTGGAGATATTTTTGGTTGCCACAACTATGAGAGAGGGGAGAGAAAGAATGTTAGTCATCTAGTGGGTGGGGACCAGGATGCTGCTAAACATCCTACAATGTGCAGGAAAGTCCTCTCAACAAAAAATATCTGGCCAGATGCCAAGGCTGAGCAACACTGGTTTAAAAGAGGACTGCTATTAAACTGCTTTGATACCTGTGTTACTCTTATCTTTTAAAAAAGAAAATTCTCTGCTATACTCCATAATTACTTAAGTAATGGACCACAGAGACCAAGGACTCAAATATTTCTGCTATTCTGTCTTCTAGATGTGTGGATTTGGGTAAATCTTCCCAAAGTACAGGTTTGGTCCTATTATGATTCAATCAATTTGATGGCTCAGGTGTTTTGCCAAGGAACTGGGTGAATTATAACATAAAATTGTTGTGGTTTTAATAGCCATCACAATCAGGTCACACATACACACACACAATTCTAGGACATAGCTCTTTCTTTGAGGACAATTCTAATAGCCATCATAATCAAGTCACACACACACACACACACACACACCCCTCCCTCATCATTTTCCCAAACTTATAGGCTCCAGTACTGTTCTAGTCACCTTGGCTCAAAATCAGATATCTATTCATCTTGTTCCTCAGACATGAATCTTATTGTAACTGGACTTGTTTTAGAGATCTATTATATATCTTTGTGTGTGTGTGTTTAAAAGCATCTCTTTTAATCCAGTCTTGTCTATGCACACAAAACCATGACTGTCATTCCTTGGTTTAAAACAACAATAACAAAAAGAAACAGATGAAAATCAATTTGTCTCTGGATTCCTTTTAGCTGCAAGTGACACAAAACCCAACACAACATTGGCTAAAGCAGTTCAGAGCTCTGTTTCATAAAGTTAGCTATCCAGACTACTTCCAATTCATATTTTGTTCTATGGTATACCCTTGGTCTCATGGTCCAAGATGGATAGTCCAGATCCAGGTTATTGATCCCAGTACAGGCAACAAGGAGGAAGAAACAACAAAGGACATAGCTCTTTCTTTGAGGACACTTAAAATTTGCACGCAAAACTTCTGCTTTTCTATCATTGAAAGTAATACATTTGTTTGTATGATGTCATCCAGCTACAACGTGGCTAGGAAATGTAGTTTTCATTTTAGGTAACCACACAACAGGGTCTTGGTTGCTAAAGGAAGAGGAACATGGAGAAGGAAAGACAGCCATTAGTTTCTTCCACACAAAAAAAGTAATTCCCCATTGACAAGACAGTAAGGGTAAAATTATTCAACATGACTTTTGAGGCTCTAAAATAAGCTTCTCATTAGTTTTTCAGCCTCATTTTTCACAGTTTATAGGCCTTGCCACTGCCAGATCTTTAAATCCACCACTATAACTTAAATTCCTTCTTTTCAGCCTTTCAATTTTGCTACTTCCTGCTTCCCAAATACAAAGATATCCATACTTGAGGCTAACTTTAGATTTTTTACCATTACACTTTATGCCTTTCTGTTAGACCATCATGGAAGGAGTCTCTCCTTTTCTGTGTTCCTCTAGCTCTTGTTCCTCCCCTAGTTTTTCTGTCATTTAGCAAGGTATTTTCTATTATTTCATCCCTTCTACTCATCTGTAAGTTTTATGTTTCTATGCTCCAGTGCTCCTTTCTGAAAGCCCTATTTACACTAAATATGAACTAAACTCCAAGACCTGGTTAAAAAAAATAAAATCTTAACTAAGTTTTGGTTATGGTGAAAAGAAATTGAATACTCTGGAATGAAAGAGTCCAAATCTTACCTGTCATTAACTTAATATCTCTTTCTCCTTTGTTTTCCTTCAGTTTAATCACATATCTGAGAAACCTTTCCATGTCATCTTCACAGTTTTACTTTTGCTCTCCTTCAACAACGTTGTAAAAAATATTATATTTTAAAAATTCATACTTAATCAGTAAAGGCAAGCATTTTCTTCAAATTTGAATTTTAAACTCAATTTCTGACTTTGAAGAATGGTTAGTGTAACAAATGTGGTGAGAGTCATACATAGATTAGGAACTTAGTTCAGAATGCTGTAACAAAATGTAATAGACTGGGTGGATATAGCAACAAGAATTTATTTCTCACAGTATTGAAGGCTGAGAAGTCCAAGATCAAGATGGCAGCAATTCAATTGCCTGCTAAGGGCTGTCTTCTGGATTTGCAGATGTCTGCCTTCTGGCAATATTCTTCAATGACCTAGAGACAGTTCTCAGGTCTCTTCCCCTTTTTACAAGAGCCTTAATTTTATCAAAATGGTCCCATCCTCTTGATCTAATATAAATTTGATTGCCTTCCAAAGGCCCCAAGACCAAATATCATCACACTGGGGATTAGGACTTCATTTTATGAACTGGGCAGGTGAGAGGGAAAAAAAACATTCAGTTCATAGCAGAAACATGTGAGTGAGAAATGAAAGCTACCTCATGTGTCATAACTAACTGGAATTTGAAAGTCAGGAGTTCAAAGAAAGAAGTTTCTGTGTAGAAATAAAAATATATCAAAATACATAATATCTTGACTCATGGGGTATGAGAAGAGAATGAATCCAAAGACATTTGTTATTAGATCATGCCTAAATTTTTTAAATAGACATAGATTATACTAGGCTTCCCAGTGATAAAGATTCTGATTGCAAAGTAGGAGACTGGGTTAGATCCTTGGGTCAGGAAGGTACCTTACTGAAGAAAATGCCAACCCACTCCAGTATTCTTGCCTGGTAAATCCCATGGACAGAGGAGACTTGTGGGCTCCAGTTCACAGAGTCTCAAAAGAGTCAGACACAACTAAGTAACTAAACAGCTGCAACAGCATATTTTATTAATATATGATAGAATGTTTGCTGCTACTGCTAAGTCACTTCAGTTGTGTCCGACTCTCTGTGACCCCATAGATGGCAGCCCACCAGGCTCCCCCGTCCCTGGGATTCTCCAGGCAAGAACACCGGAGTGGGTTGCCATTTCCTTCTCCAATGCATGAAAGTGAAATGTGAAAGTGAAGTCCTTCAGTCGTGTCCAACTCCTAGCGACCCCATGGACTGCAGCCCACCAGGCTCCTCCATCCATGGGATTTTCCAGGCAAGAGTACTGGAGTGGGGTGCCATTGCCTTCTCTGGATAGAATGTTTAGATGAGTATAATGTGCAATGGGTATGTGGGTTGTTAATTTAAATTTGAAATTTAAAATTGCTGTTCAGTCACTAAGTCATGTCCAACTCTTGGTGACCTCATGAACTGAAGCATGCCAGGCTTCCCTGTCCTTCACTGTCTCCCAGAGTTTGTGCATATACTTATGTCCATTGAGTTGACAATGCCATCCCACCATCTCATCCTCTGTCACCTCTTTCTCCTTCAGCATCAGTCCTTCAAATGTATAATCAGGATTTATTTCCTTTAGGATTGACTGGTTTGATCTCCATGCTGTCCAAGGGACTCTCAAGAGTCTTCTTCAGTACTACAATTTGAAAGCATCAGTCCTTTGGTCCTCAGCCTTCTTTATAGGTAGATTTTTTCAAACTTGTTTTCTTTGTTGTACTCTAAATTTTAACTATTTTTTTCATAATCATTCTTACTCTCATAAAATTTCAATACCACAGATATATTGGATATCTTTTTGGGTACTGTAGCTCCTCAGAGGGCCACAGATTATTCTCCTCTCAAGAACCACTTTCCACCAAAAACACTTAGGTATACATCTAACATAATATGTACAAAATCTACAAGAAGAAATCTAGCAACTAGCCTGATGGAAGAAAGCAAAGAACTAAATAATTGAAGAGGTATTTCCTGATCATAGATAGGAAGGATCAATAATGTCAATATGTCAGTTCTTTCTAACTTTATCTATAGATACAATGTAATCTCAATCAAAATCCTAGCAAATTCTTTTGAGATACTGAGAAATAGATCAATGGGACATAAAAAAGAATCCAGAAACAGACCCACATAAACTTAGTCAAGGAGCAGAGACAATACAAGAAAACAAACAAATTATCTTCAACAAATGTTTCTGGAGCAACTGGACATTCATATGCAATCAAATAAGTCTATATACATGCCTTATACCTTTAAAAAACCTAACTCAAAATGGATGCAACCTAAATGTAAAATGCAAAACTACAAAACTTCTAGAAGATAACATGAGAGAAAATCTAGATGACCTGGGATTTAATGATGACTTTTTTAGATACAACACCAAAGATTTAATCCATGAAAGAAAGAATTGATAAGCTATATTTCATTAAAATTAAATATATATATATATATATATATATATATATATATATATATATGCACTGTGAAAGACACTGGCAAGAGAATAAAAATATACCACATTTTTTGAGAAAATTTGTACAAAAGACACAGCTGATAAATAGTTCATATACAAACTATACATAAGAGTTCTTAAAACTCAACAATAAAAAAATAGACAATTAAAAATGACTAAAGATCAAATAGACATCTCATCAAACAATGTATACAAATAGACATATGAAATACTGCTTCTCATCAGTTGTCATCAGGGAATAAAAATTAAAAACAAAAAATATCTATTAATATGCCAAAATTTGGAAACTTGGTGACTGCTTAATAATGATGAGAACATAGAGTAACAGAAATTCTTATTCACCGATGGCAGTAACTCAAAATGGTATAGCCACTTAGGAAGACAGTTTGGCAGCTCTTTTCATATTATATAGTAAGAGTATATTTAGTATTAATATACTAAATATACTTTTAATAAATGACACAGCAATTATGCTTCTTGGTATTTTCCCAAGAGTTTAAAACTTATGTTCAGATAAAATCTGCACATGGAAGATTATAGCAACTTTATTAATAATTGCAAAAACTTGGAAGCAACGAAAATGTTTTTCAGAGTATATACAGCTTTCTGGAGAATCTTGCCCTAGTTCTGCAAGTTATTACCACCTAGCTGTCACTCTAACTGAATCTCCAAAAGGCCATTCTGCCATTCTATCAAGCCAGTTGCCTCAGCATGTTGGGGAACATGATAAAGTCACAAGCAAAACTCATTAAAAATTCCCAGGAAGTAAAAACAGTTCTGGTAATAAAATACAGTATAACCTTTTTCATTTGTGCTCAGTCTCATAGGTACCATATGCAGAAGCCTTGCAACAGGCACTTCAGACCTGAGGAAAGTTCTTATCCAAAGTAACTGTTTGTTCCAGTGAAAACAAATTTTTTGCTGAACCAAACTTGTGTTCATTTGCTCACGTGCCATAACGGCAATCTACTGACATCAAGTTGTGGTGAAGGAAAGTGCAGCTTGCATTGTAAGGTGCCAGAAAAAGAGTTTGGCCAGCTAATGCTCAAAAAAGGTAAACTTCTTGATGGGTTTCAAGGAAAAAGCTTGTTTTGGCAAAATTGGGTATGCATGAGAGCTACAGGGTGTGTAATCCTTCTCTGATTGGTTGGTGAGGAGGTAACAGGATTGTGCCCCAGGAATCGCAATCATCAGCCTCCTGGTTCCAATCAGCCTGGAGTGCATGTGCTTGGGTGCAGTCTGAAGATACCATCCTCCACCTGGTTGAGGAACTTAGTTCCTCTTAAAGAACTCAGAGATAAGTATCAAATTGCTGTTTACATACAAAGACCAGGTTTCATTGCCGAACTCATTTATTTCTGCATTCCCTCAATCCTCTGATTACTACCTGAATCTGCTGTTTGAAACTCAGAAAAGGTCTAGGAGGCTAAAACTTTTTCCCTAGACCCATTCAAAGACCAGGTTTCATTGCTGAACTCATTTATTTCTGCATTCCCTCAATCCTCTGATTACTACCTGAATCTGCTGTTTGAAACTCAGAAAAGGTCTAGGAGGCTAAAACTTTTTCCCTACAAACAAGAAATGGATTATGACTGATCCTTGTTGTTGTACAGCAGAAACCAACACAACTTTGTAAAGCAATTATCCTCCAATTAAAAATAAAACTAAAAAAAAATAGGGAACATAGAAGGGCCTTTTTATTTGGGAGGTTCCCAAAAGGCCCCTATAGGATTTCAAAATTACTGACCTCTCCATGATGGGGGAAGAGGAAGTCCAATGTAATCAACTTTACCAAGTAACTGACTAATTACCCAGGTGAATGGTGCCATATCAGAGATTCAGGGCTGAGCTCTAATGCCGGCATATTGGGTACTCAGTGGTGGCTGTAGTTAAGTCAGCCTTGGTAAGTGGAAGTTATGTTACTGAATCCACGCATAACCCCCATCATCACCATTATGGCTACTTTGTTCATAAGCCCATCAGTATGATGGCAAAGGTCACTGGGGAAGGATGTTGACTAGTATCTACACAATGGGTCATCATTTTCACTTGATTATTAAACTTTTTCATGTCTTCTCTTCCTCTGTCTGCAGATTGTAGGGAACTCCCAATGAAGCCAAGAAACAGGCTAGGAGAGAGAAGGTAGTTTAGCAGAAGAGAGGATCACGGACATTTGGGCCACTATATGTAATTTACTTGTGCCTTTGAGGACTGCTTGGGCCTGATCTCATTTATACCTCTTTATCTGATGATTGAATGCTGCTGTGTACACCTAACTTTATGGCTTGGTCAGTCATATAACACCCAGTTCACGGTAGGTGGTTCACTTCACACGGTAATTCACTGGCTTCTGGTTAAGTATTCTACTAAGGCTAAAAGCCTTAGTCAAGCTAAAAGCTGTTTCTCAAAAGGGAAGTAGTTATCTGCAGAAAAAAGTGACGGGACTCTTTTTCAAAATTTTAAGAACCTGAAGGGCCCTGCCAAAGGCTCCAGACAGCATCCCTATCTGCCACTTATACTCCATACACCATTGTATCTGCTGGATCCTATGGCTTAAGTGTCAGGGAAGATTTTACAATAGCCTAGAACTATTTCAGATCCTTCCTTCTGAAATCATGCAGCTCAAATTGGGACTTGAACCCACATCACTTGGGATAATATACCTGGTCTCAGTACTTAAAGAAGCTCAGCTTCTTGATGTCTCATCACACAAAGAATTTAGTAAGAGATGAAGTGATAGGTAAGAAGTGGATTTATTTAGAAAGAAACACTCCATAGACAGAGTGGGGCCCAGCTCAGAAGGCAGGAGTGCTTCAAAATATGGTGCAGTTAGTTTTCATGGGCTGGGTAATTTCATAGGCTAATGAGTGGGAGGATTATTCCAGCTGTTTAGAGATGGGGCAGGGATTTCCAGGAATAGGGCCAATGCTCGCTTTCTGATCTTTGTTGGAACTGTCAAGGCACTTGTGGGTGTGTCACTTAGCTTGCTAATATGTTACAATGAGCATATACTGAGGCTCAAGCTCTGGTGAAAGTTGACTTGTCTACCATCTTGGACCCATTTGGTTCTAATTAGTTTATATCAACTCCTTGACTTGTTATTCTTTTAAAGTTTGTGCTCTGCCCCTTTGCTTGCCTATATCCCCAAAATAAATTGAGTTCCTTTGCAGGATGCCTCACACAGTGGCTCCGTGGAAAAGAATCTGCCTGCAATGCAGGAGATCTGGGTTCGATCCCTGGGTTGGGAAGATCCCCTGCAGAAGGGATTGGCTGCCCACTTCAGTACTTTTGCCTGGAGAATTCCTTGGACAGAGGAGCCTGGGGACTACAGTCCATGAGACTACAGACTCAGGCTTGACTGAGCAACTAACACTTTCACTTTCCCTTTGCACATAATGCATATTCAGTAGTACACGATGGGGGTTGTGTGGGTCTGTGAATGCATATGTGTGTTTATGTGGGAAATAAAATGCAAGAGATAAACAGAAGTGGGGCAAGAAAAGGAGGGAAGAAAATAAGGAAAAAGAAAGGAGGCAAGAAGAAAGGGAGAGAGGAAGAGAAAAATCAAGTTTGAACTTTGTTTGCCCCTTTCATTTTTGAAAGTTTGCTAGTGTTAGCAAATATTTGCATAGAGATCAACCCACATAAAAATGCAGAATTTCAAAGCCATTTTTGGTAATGTTTCTTCAGGTAGATTGATGGAAAGTCTAGCTTACCTGCTGTGCAAAGAAGGGCGAATTCTCAGAGAGCTCTCACTCTTGACCTTGAGGAGCAACATTCACTAAGGATAGCTCATGCAGATGGAGTTCCTATCGTTCCCACACCCTCGGGGAAGCTCACAATTGTGCATCAGATTCATATGTCTGACAGAGGTGGTACTTTTACAATTGACTTTCTTGTTTTTAAACAATAATTAGTAAAGAACTGGCCCTTCCACTGGTGCAATTAAAGACTGGGGAACAAAAGATATGACAGGACAGAACTTTCTCTTCAGTCATATCCTGACAGTTCAGTAACTGTAGCTGGGGATAGAGCCAACTCCTATTGTCAACCAGGGTACTTGAGCTTGCAGTTGTTGTTTGAATTTTGGGTAATAGATTTAAAAGTATTTTTCACTATTTCTATGCAATAGTTTTTGGGACAAGTTGGCAGCGCTTTTCTTTTTTTCATATGTATTGACTCTCACTTGGTTGTCTGTTTTCTCAAGTGTCTCATGGTTTTGGATTTTCCACTCATGTTCAGTGCTACCTGCATAGAAGGATGTCATTTCAGAGCAGTTTTACGTTATCTGTGAAAACAACACATCACATATAAATCATTTGTTTAGTGGTAACCTATTTTTTTTTTTAATTCAGATCTTAGATTGAAACAAATAAGCATCTGGTTGTGTCCTTATTGTGCAAGGAAGATACTTATCTCATTTGTTCTTTATTATTTCTTTAACTTATAGCTCTTTGGGGGCCAAGATCTTCACCCCCACTATTTTTGCTCATCCAAAAAAAAAAAAAAAAACTCTAGAATTTTTCAACACAGCGGCTTTCCTCTCTGGCCAATAGTTTAAACGTCAATGTTTAACAGCTTCTTTTCTTTCTTTGTGTACTTTTATGATTATTAAGTATTGAAGTCTTATAAAAAGTATAGAAAACAAAGCAATCCAGACCCCAAATACCACAGAAAAAGATTAAAAAAAAACTTCTGTCAGTAGAATTAGAGTTTTCTGTGAAAACTTTCCCGATTCGATTCCCCTTCAATGCTCCTCAGACATTGTCTTGATTCTGAAATTACCATTTATAAATTTTATGGAACATTTTATACTTTTATGACACATCTATGAGCCCCAAAATATACACATTTTTCTAAGGTAGTAACATGCACAGTATATCTTTCTGCATCTTTAATTTGCCAAAAAAAAGCTGTGAGATTAAATCATGTTGATACATGTAGTGTTAGGCATTCATTTGCATTTTCCATGTTTCATTTCATTGTATAAATACATCACAATTTCTCAACCCCTTTACATTATGTTTATAGACATTTAGGGTGTTACCGCACTTTGAAATTAAATGCAATGCTCCAAAGAACATTCTTAAATAAGTTTCTTTGTATACAAGAGTTTCTCCAGTATTTATTGCTGAGTCCTAGAGTACACAAATTTTAAATTTTGTTATCTATTTTTAAATTGCTTTTCAAAGTTTTTTATTCTTATTCGTATTTTTAAATATTTATTTGTATGTGCCAGGTCTTATTTATGGCACTTGGGGTTTTTGATCTTTGCTGGGCATGCAGATCCAGCATCTTTAGCTGTGGCATGCAAACTCTTAGTTGAGAGGCATGAGACATCTAGTTCCCTGAGTAGAGACTGAATCCAAAGCCCCTGTGTGGATCACCACAAACTGTGGAAAATTCTTAAAGAGATGGAAATACCAGATCACCTGACCTGCCTCTTGAGAAATCTGTGTGCAGGTCTGGAAGCAACAGAACTGGACATGGAGCAACAGACTGGTCCAAAATAGGGAAAGGAGTATGTCTAGGCTGTATAGTGTCACTCTGCTTATTTAACTTATACGCAGAGTATATCATGAGAAATCCTGGACTGGATGAAGCACACGCTGGAATCAAGATTTCTGGGAGAAATATCAATAACCTCAGATATGCAGATGACACCACCCTAATGGCAGAAAGCTAAGAAGAACTAAAGAGCCTCTTGATGAAAGTGAAAGAGGAAAGTGAAAGAGTTGGCTTAAAGATCAACATTCAGAAAATGAAGATCATGGCATCTGGTCCCATCACCTCAGGGGAAATAGATGAGGAAACAGTGGAAACAGTGGCTGACTTTTTTTTTTTGGGGGGGGGGCCTCCAAAATCACTGCAGTTGGTGATTGCAGCCATGAAATTAAAAGATGCTTACTCCTTGGAAGGAAAGTTATGACCAACCTAGACAACATATTAAAAAGCAGAGACATTACTTTGCCAACAAAGGTCCTTCTAGTCAAGGCTATGGTTTTCCCAGTAGTCATGTATAGATATGAGTGTTGGACTATAAAGAAAGCTGAGCACCAAAGAATTGATGCTTTTGAACTGTGGTGTTGGAGAAGACTCTTGAGAGTCCCTTGGACTGCAAGGAGATCCAACCAGTCCATTCTGAAGGAGATCAGCCCTGGGATTTCTTTGGAAGGAATGACGCTAAAGCTGAAACTCGATTACTTTGGCCACCTGATGCAAGGAACTGATTCATTTGAAAAGACCCTGATACTGGGAAAGATTGAATGTGGGAGGAGACGGGAACAACAGAGGATGAGATAGTTGGATGACATCACCGACTCAATGGACATGAGTTTGAGTAAACTCTGGAAGTTGATGATGGACCCGGAGGCCTGGAGTGCTGCAGTCCATGTGATTGCAAAACGTTGGATACGACTGAGTGACTGAACTGAACTGAACTGAGGTCTGTTTAATTTGTTTGGCACTTTAAACAGATTTTTGTTCAAACTTAACTTGTAAACTATGCTTTGGTATTTCAGAAACTATTAGATAAAAGATAATTTTACAGATCTTCCAAATGTTGAAACATCATATAATATAATGTAGAGAAATACTATTTATTAAAAACAGCAATAGTCTTATCACTGTTCTAAATCTGTCAAGCTCTAGTAACAGGTTTGTGCTCTGCCACTAAATTGTGTCTAACTTTTGAAACCCCATGGACTGTAGACCACCAGGATCCTATGTCCATGGTATTCTCCAGGCAAGGATACTGGAATAGGTTGCCATTTCCTTCTCCAGGGGACCTTCCTCACCGAGGGATCAAATTTGCATTTTGGCATTGGCAGATGAGTTCTTCTTTACTCTGTCACCTTGGGAAGCCCCTAAGTTAGCAAAATTACATTAATTTTAGGGCTTCCCTGGTAGCTCCATGGTAAAGAATCTGCCTGCAATGCCACAGACCCAGGTTTGATCCCTGGATTGGGAAGATTCCTTGGAAAAGGGAATGGCTATTCACTCCAGTATTCTTACCTGGAGAATTCCACGGACAGAGGAGCCTGGCGAGCTATAGTATATGGGGTCCCAAAGAGTTGGATACACCTAAGGGACTAATACTTTTACTTTTCATTATATTAATGAATTGATCCTATGTTGGAACCATACAATAATTTATATATTGCACTGAAATGCTGTCAAAGGAATATACCTTTGGTTTACAGGTTCTTTGACTATTGTCCTGGGCTGTATTCAGTTGGTTTCCTAGGGTTGATGGGCTCCACACATTGTTACCAAAATAATTAATTATGAATACGTGAATGTAAAGAGATTTTACAGAAATCAACATTTTCTTAATGATTGAAAACACTTCCTGTTATCATTGTTATAAGTATTTAGTGAAACTTTCTTAATCAAAATCAATATTTACTCTTTTATTTTTATGAAGTTGCTTTTCCTTATACTTGGATTTAAATTCTATTTAATAAATCTTAAACTCTCCAAAGATATCCTCTATAGCATGTTTTCTTTTTCTTTACTTAATATTTTTATTTTCAATTACTATCTGCAAGCAATTTTATTCATCAGTCTGTTTCAAAGTTTTCTATAGTTCCATAAAAACTTTACATTGTTATGCCTGGAACTAACTTCTTAACAGATCCTATCAATTTTTCTTTCCATACATTGCATTTTCCCTAGAGCAGTAATGCCCTTTTGTGGAGTGGTAGCTAGTACTGTACTATGCAGAATGAGAAGAACTGATTAATTGCTTTTAGAATAGTAAATGAAGCCTTTTAATTTAATGAATATTTCAACAGAATCAATTCACTTTATCTCTCTAAAGGCAAAATCCCATCGGGAGAATTTCTTTGGGGTGACCTAGAGATCAAATTGGAACCTCTGTGAGGTTGGCATACAACCACATATTTTCACAAGCACTAAGATTATCTGTATATTTCTAATAGATTATCCCATAACCTAAAATGCATTCAATTTCAAGAGTTTAGATTTACAAATTATCCTTGGGTATTGTGAGTTGTAAGGCCAGGGCATGAGCTCTCTCTATCTGAGATCTGTCTGTTCTAAGTGTATTGCTGAAGTTGGATTGCTTAAAAGGCATGAGAATGTAATGGATAGGGTGGTAGGCTAAGAGCACATCTATATGTGGTAAAGGAAATGAACTGCAGTTTAAACCCTGTAAGCATGACACAATACAGCTCATTTATACGACAGCCATTTGAATCTTTGAACTAGCTTGATCTTATAATCGTAGTCTTGAATTTTAAACCAAATATCAAGGCTTTTTTTTTTCCTACTTGCTTATGGATTTACTTATCCTTTAACTTAGTCTGTCATGCTTCACTTTCTATTCATTTGAAAATGTAGCAATTGCATTGATTATCAAATTGCTTTCTGTGAAAATCCTTTTTATCTGGTGGAAAATTGCATAATGACAATTGATAATTATTTTATTGAATTTGAATAAAATATAATCATCTTTTCATGAATATATGTACATAAATATATATTCAGGAAAATTTTAAAGTATTACCCTCAAAGGTAAGGTCAATATTAAAAGCAGATGCAAAATTGGAATTTCTGATGCTCTTGACAATTTAGTTTTGCTGGTTTTTACAGAAACTTTAGACACAAGTTTCATAATTTCTTAATACAAATGTAATGAGAATAAAGTAGAACAATGTAAAAATTGTAAGACAAGAGATGCTAGAATTCTACTACTCAAAAATAAGTCTTTTTTATCCACAGCAAGTTAAAAAAGATTGCAATTTTTTCATTTGCATATATTTATTTTAATATTTCTTATGTTTGCATCTTCCCTTTGGTTGACTTGAAATCAACTGATACTTCCATTCTTCATTGCAATAAAGTGTTCTAAACATATTCATTAAATTAAAACCAATGGGGATTTAAAAATGTAGTGAAATACTTGAAATAAGAGGACTAGCAACAGGGCATAAAGATGAATAATAATATACAATAGAAAAAGAAATTATAAAACCTCCTTCAGAAATCCTGTTTACACAAAACAAACTGCAAAAATGTGAAAACTAGAGAGGAAGAAATTATAACCGTTAATAAGCTATTTGATTCTCTGGACATTGGTATCTAAAAAATTAGAAGATAATAAGATCTTATTCCTGATATTTAAATATTATGAAATAGTTTTTTGAGGATAAGTAGCAATAGTTCAGGAACTCAAAAGCCTCTTGATGAAAGTGAAAGAGGAGAGTGAAAAAGTTGGCTTAAAGCTCAACATTCAGAAAACAAAGATCATGGCATCCGGTCCCACCACTTCATGGGAAATAGATGGGGAAACAGTGGAAACAGTGTCAGACTTAATTTTTCTGGGCTCCAAAATCACTGCAGATGGTGACTGCAGCCATGAAATTAAAAGACGCTTACTCCTTGGAAGGAAAGTTATGACCGACCTAGATAGCATATTCAAAAGCAGAGACATTACTTTGCCAACAAAGGTCCATCTAGTCAAGGCTATGGTTTTTCCTGTGGTCATGTATGGATGTGAGAGTTGGACTGTGAAGAAGGCTGAGAGCCGAAGAATTGATGCTTTTGAACTGTGGTGTTAGAGAAGACTCTTGAGAGTCCCTTGGACCGCAAGGACATCCAACCAGTCCATTCTGAAGGAGATCAGCCCTGGGATTTCTTTGGAAGGAATGATGCTAACGCTGAAACTCCAGTACTTTGGCCACCTCATGTGAAGAGTTGACTCATTGGAAAAGACTCTGATGTTGGGAGGGATTGGGGGCAGGAGGAGAAGGGGACGACAGAGGATGAGATGGCTGGATGGCATCACTGACTCGATAGACATGAGTCTGAGTGAACTCCGGGAGTTGGTGATGGACAGGGAGACCTGGCATGCTGTGATTCATGGGGTCGCAAAAGTTGGACACGACTGAGTGACTGATCTGATCTGAGCAACAGTTCTCAATGTTTTAGACCCAGAACCTATATTTAGAAGTTATTTTATAACAAATTTAGGTATAATATAAGAAAAAATAACTTTTCCATATCTGGAGCTTTAATGACATTTTCGAGCCTACATATTTAGGTTCCCTTTATCTTCAGTCTGTGGTGGTTTAGTTGCTAAGTCATGTCCAACTCTTGTGGCCCCATGGACTGCAGCCTGCCATGCTCTTCTGTCCACATGATTCTCTAGGCAAGAAAACTGAAGTGGGTTGCCATTTCCTTCTCCAGGGGATCATCCAAACATAGGAATCGAACTCAGGTCTCCTGCACTGTGGGCAGATCCTTTACTCAATGAACTAAGAGAGAAGCCCCTTATCTTCACTCTATTTCCCAAATAATCTGTGGGAGATTTCCCAGGCTGTCAGTTCAGAACTCTCAGAAAATTTGCTAAACAAAGGTAGGAAAAATGTAAAGGTTCAGTTAACAATTTTTCTAAGTCAAATTTACTTTCAATGTAGCAAAGTGATGATGTTAGGAAATGTTCTCCACTGAGTTGTTTTACATTTGACTCCATCTCAAAATCTCTCTATACTTTTTCACTACATTTTCAAATCCTCAGTTTATAGAAGTCATCATTATCCATGAACTGTTCTAAGTTGGACAACTCATATTTCCTCTTTGGGAGGTAATTTGAGCAGCTTGGAACAGAAGATTTATGGAGGACATGAATATACTAAGATGCTGAAGAAGACTAATGCACCACATTTATGTAGTCTGAAGTTTATAGCTGTCCTCATTAAACAGCTGGCCAGAACTAAGCTGAAAGAGTTTTTGTGACTGCTGAGAAAATGTGTTTGACTCTTTAGAGTCAATCACCAAAATGGTTGGAAAGCATCATCTATGTTACTGTTTCTTATATTTAATAATGCACATAACTCATTTTAAAATGATTAGCTTCTGCAGTGTGGACTCTCTTAGTTTGCTTTGGCTGCTATAATAAAATACCACAAGTTGGGTAGTTTGCAAATAGCAAAACCTTCTTTTTCTCATTTTTTGGTCTGTGTAGCCAACAGTGCATTAATTTTTTTTTGTTATTTTCAAATAAATGGCTTTAGGTTTTATTGCTTTTCTTTATTCCTTATCTCTTTTCTATTTAATTGATTTCCATTGTGTATTATTTTTCCTTTTTCATACTTATTTAGTCTTATATGTACCAGAGCTTCTTTATCCATTCATCTGTCAATAAACATCTAGCTTGCTTCCATGTTCCAGCTATTGTAAATAGTGCTGCAATGAACATTGAAGTACATGTATCTTTTTCAATTTTGGTTTCCTCAGGGTATATGCCTACTAGTGGGATTTCTGGGTCCTATGGTGGTTTTATTCCTAGTTTTTTTTTTTAAGGAATCTTCATACTGTCTTCCATGGTGACTGTATCAATTTACATTCCTACCAACAGTGAAAGAGGGTTCCCTTTTCTCCACACCCTCTCCAGCATTTATTGTTTGTAGACTTTTTGATAATGGTTATTCTAACTAGTGTGAGGTGATATCTCATTGTAATTTTGATTTGCATGTGATTTGAATTTGCAATAAATTTTATTTGCATTTCTCTAATAATGAGCGATGCTGAGCATTTTTTCATGTGTTTGTTAACCATCTGTATATCTTCTTTGGAGAAATGTCTATTTAGGTCTTTTTCCCACTTTTTGATTGGATTGTTTGTCTGGTATTGAGTTGTATGAGCTACTTATACATTTTGGAGATTAATACTTTGTCAGTTGTTTCATTTGCTATTTTTTTTCCCCATTCTGAGAGCTTATTTAGTCTTAAATTGCTCTTCTTTTTCCAGACTCTTGAGGTATAAGTGTAGAATTTTGGTTTCAGGCTTTTTCTTTCTAATAAAACATTTAAAAGTGTAAGTTACTCCCCAAGAATTTCTTCAGGCTCATACCACAATTTGTATATGTTCTGGATTTCTATATTATTCAAGATTTTATCTAATATCCCTTAGCATTTTTTGCTTGACCCATGAGTTCTTTCAGAGAAGGCAATGGCACCCCACTCCAGTACTCTTGCCTGGAAAATTCCATGGATGGAGGAGCCTGGTGGGCTGCAGTCCATGGGGTCTCTAAGAGTCGGACACGGCTGAGTGACTTCACTTTCAGTTTTCACTTTCACGCATTGGAGAAGGAAATGGCAACCCACTCCAGTGTTTTTGCCTGGAGCATCCCAGGGATGGGGGAGCCTGGTGGGCTGCCGTCAATGGGGTCGCACAGAGTTGGACAGACTGAAGAGACTTAGCAGGAGCAGCAGCATGAGATGTTTAGAAGGCCTAAATTAATTTCTAAGTATTTACACATTTTTCAAATTTTTGCTAGTCTCAAAATTAATTCTGCTTTGCTCAAGTATACATTCCATATTATTATCTTTTAAATTCATTAAAATTTAAATATGGACTAAAATATGATCTATATTGCTTAATATTTCATGTGCATTTAAAAATAATGCATATCATGCAATTTACATTGCAATTTTATATATTTTAAAACTTAGATATAAGGTATATTCATGATATATTTATCATTATTATATCTTTGGAATAGCTAGAAATTGCATTGTGATTAATTGTTCCATCTCTAATAATATTCCTTATATTTAAGTTTTATTTTGCTTGTATTTATTTAATCACTCCATATTTTTTAATGCTTTTTTGTTTGTTGGATATTTCCCCCTGCTTGCATTCAGCTTAAGTATGTAGATACTTAAGAAGTATATATCCTGTGGGCAGTATATTATGTCCTCTCTTTTTTTAAATCTCATCTCAGTCTTTTGAATGGTATGTCTAGTTTATTTACATTTAATGCAATCATTGGTATATTGTATTTATTTAAGTCTAATATTTTGATATTTGTTTTCCATTTTGCCTTCATTTTTTTAATTTATCCTGTTTCTTCTTTCTTAATTTATTTTTTGTTAAACAAAAGTGCAATATATTTTTAAAATTTGCTATTGGCATTATAGCAGAATATATTTACATTGATATTTTTGTAATCTTTGGAAAGATTGAAATGTGCTTTTTTGATTTGTTGCAATTTCCTTGCATTTAATATTGAATTACTTCTACTAAAATGTTGGAAATGTGCTTGCAATGATATATTTCCATTTATACCTTATTCCATTGCTAGCATTTTCATAAACATTATAGGCACAATAATATATTGATGTAATTTTTACTTTAAATGATAACATGGTTTTAGGGAAAAGACAAAAGTATGTGGGTGTATGTTTACTCACATACCATTTCCAAAATTTAAGTCCTTTTTATTCACATTCATCTTGCCATCTGGAGTCACTTTCTTCAGCTTGAAGAACTTTAGCAATTCCTGCGGTGCAGACCTGCTAATAATTTGTTCTTTCCACTTTTGGTTTATATAAACATGTCTATATTATTTTAATTAAAAAATAAATATGTTAGATGAAGAGAGTTTGTTTGCTCAATTATAAATATTTTTATTTCAATGTATGGAATATCATGTTATAATTGTTCTTGATGAAAGTGAAAGAGGAGAGTGAAAAATCTGGCTTAAAACTCAACATTCAAAAATCTAAGATCATGGCATCCAGTCCAATCATGTCATGGCAAATAGACAGGAAAACAATAGAAACAGTGACAGAATTTATTATCTTGGGCTCCAAAAACACTGAAGATGGTGACTGCAGCCATGAAATTAAAAGATGCTTGCTCCTTGGAAGAAAAAGCTATTACAAACCTAGACAGGATATTAAAAAGCATAGACATTACTTTGTGACAAAGGTCCGTTTAAGTCAAAGCTATGATTTTTCCAGTACTCATACATGCATGTGACAGTTGGACTATAAAGAAGGCTGAGCGTTGAAGAATTGATGCTTTAGAACTGTGGTGTTGGAGAAGACTCTTGAGAGTCCCTTAGACTGCAAGGAGATCCAACGAGTCCACCCTAAAGGAAATCAGTCCTGAATATTCATTGGAAGGACTGATGGTGAAGCTGAAGCTTCAATACTATGACCACCTGATGCAAAGAACTGACTCATTGGAAATGACCCTGATGCTGGGAATGATTGAAGTCGGGAGAAGGGGACAACAGAGGATGAGATGATTGGATGGCATCACCGACTTTGTGGACATGAGCTTGAGCAAACTACAGAAGTTGCTGATGGACAGCGAAGCTTGGCGTGCTGCATTTCCCAGGGTCACAAAGAGTTGGACACAACTAAGCGACCGAACTGAATTGATGAGAATCAGCCATTAATCAAATTGGCTTTCTCCCGTACATAAAGTGTTTACCTTTGTATATGAAATGCTTTCAGGATATTCCTGTCATTGGTTTTCAGCTAAACTGAAGAGTAGTTTTCTTTGTTTCTATTCTCCTTAGGGCTTAATTATTTGTGAAAATTTTCAGTCATTATTTTTTCAAGTTTTTTTTTTCCCTCTCTTTTCACTCTGCCTTCTTTCATTCTGAGATTCAAATTTTACTTTTTTTCTTATCATTTAATATTTTCACATGGGTCTCTGAGACTCATTTTAGTTTCCTTAAATCTTTTCTCTATGTTCTCTAGGTTTAAAAAAAAAAGTTCTCTTATCTATCTTAAAATACTAATTCCCTCTATCATTTCCAATCTCTGTTGAAACAATCTGCTATTTCATTTTTCATTGTTTCTATTCCTCTGTTTGGGGCTTTCCCGGTAGCTCAGCAGTGAAAAATATGCCTGCAATTTGCAGAGGCAAGAGACGTGGGTTCGACTCCTGGATCAGGAAGATCCCCTTGAGGAGGGCATGGGAACCCACTCCAATATTCTTGCCTGGAGAATCCCATGAACAGAGGAGCCTGGCCTGTTACAGTCCATAGGATCGCAAAGAGTTGAACACTCCTGAAACAGCTTAGTATGCAAGCACACCTCTCTTTATAGCCTTTTCCCCCTCTCTTTATGTTGTTTGAATATTTCTGTAAAAGCTGTTTTTAAGTCTTGAATTCCTATGTCAAATATCTGTGACGACTGACTTGGAATCAGTTTTGGTAGATTGCTTTTTACCCTGAGTATAAGTCAGCTTCCATATCTTTGGATCACTATAAAATTTTGGAAAATTGGACAATAAAGATAAGATGTAGTACTGACTCATATTCTGTTATCCTCTTCAATGGATACTCAGTTTTTTGTTCTGATAGTCTTTGACATCCTAGCTTCAAGCTATAAACTATTTTTTTCCCACTGTGTGTAGTAGTTGATATCCAGTCAGTTCTTATCTGAATTTGCTCTAGCCTCTTGCGGTTTCACTCTGGACTTCTAGAATTCTCTTCTGTAGCTGCAGAGTTTGGTATTCAACTAAGTATTTGAGTATAGTCAAAGCACAGCCTTTGGGGCTTATCCTTTCTTTGGTCTTTTTTTTTCTTTTTCTTTTTTTAATTTTATTTTATTTTTAAACTTTACATAACTCTATTAGTTTTGCCAAATATCAAAATGAATCCGCCACAGGTATACATGTGTTCCCCATCCTGAACCCTCCTCCCTCCTCCCTCCCCATTCCATCCCTCTGGGTCGTCCCAGTGCACCAGCCCCAAGCATCCAGTATCGTGCATCGAACCTGGACTGGCAACTCGTTTCATACATGATATTTTACATGTTTCAGTGCCATTCTCCCAAATCATCCCACCCTCTCCCTCTCTCACAGAGTCCATAAGACTGTTCTATACATCAGTGTCTCTTTTGCTGTCTCGTACACAGGGTTATTGTTACCATCTTTCTAAATTCCATATATATGCGTTAGTATACTGTATTGGTGTTTTTCTTTCTGGCTTCCTTCACTCTGTATAATAGGCTCCAGTTTCATCCACCTCATTAGAACTGATTCAAATGTATTCTTTTTAATGGCTGAGTAATACTCCATTGTGTATATGTACCACAGCTTTCTTATCCATTCATCTGCTGATGGGCATATAGGTTGCTTCCATGTCCTGGCTATTATAAACAGTGCTGTGATGAACATTGGGGTACACATGTCTCTTTCCCTTCTGGTTTCCTCAGTGTGTATGCCCAGCAGTGGGATTGCTGGATCATAAGGCATGTCTATTTCCAGTTTTTTAAGGAATCTCCACACTGTTCTCCATAGTGGCTGTACTAGTTTGCATTCCCACCAACAGTGTAAGAGGCTTCCCTTTTCTCCACACCCTCTCCAGCATTTATTACTTGTAGACTTTTGGATCGCAGCCATTCTGATTGGTGTGAAATGGTACCTCATAGAGGTTTTGATTTGCATTTCTCTGATAATGAGTGATGTTGAACATCTTTTCATGTGTTTGTTAGCCATCTGTATGTCTTCTTTGGAGAAATGTCTATTTAGTTCTTTGGCCCATTTTTTGATTGGGTCATTTATTTTTCTGGAGTTGAGCTGTAGGAGTTGCTTGTATATTCTCGAGATTAGTTATTTGTCAGTTGCTTCATTTGCTATTATCTTCTCCCATTCTGAAGGCTGTCTTTTCACCTTGCTAATAGTTTCCTTTGATGTGCAGAAGCTTTTAAGGTTAATTAGGTCCCATTTGTTTATTTTTGCTTTTATTTCCAATATTCTGCGAGGTGGGTCATGGCCTTTTTATTTCTATGCAATGCCTTATAAAGTCTTAGCTACTGTCTTCTTGGTATGTTGTCTCATACCTCAAAGACTAAAAGACTAGCTTTCTGCTGCTGAAGATCTGCAGAGACTGGAAATATAGTCGCTTAAAAAACAAACAAATTACAAAAACTCAAAGATCTCAAAGTGAAGCTTTGTCTTGCAGGTATACATTCTTCTCTGGTTCCTGAATATGGAAGCAGGTCTTCGTAGTTGGTATTGAAAATATTTCAAGCCTATAGTTACATAACAGGGTGATCTCTCTATGAAATATAAAGTTAGCTAAATAACATTTTCAGACATTGGATTTCTTAAGAAATGTCCTTCATATGCACCATACCTTAGAAAGCTACTGGAGGAAAAGCTCTCTGCAAATGAGGAAGAAAAATCAGGAAAAACATAAAAACAGGATCTATTTCAAGAAAGTAGCAGGATAACTGCCATCCCATTCAGATGATAATAAAGGGAGAATCTACACTTTGTGCATCAAAAACACCCAAGAAGGTATATCTTTAAAATAGAAAAAATCATGGACTGCTTGAGGCATGTGAAGGAATTGAGATTTAGGCTAATAAGGAAAGTTCGGCTGTAAACTAGGTTTAAAATCTACACAAAGTTACAAAGAAAAAATTAAGAAAAAACAAAATAGTGTGCCAGAGAGTTTACAATACTCTTTGCAAATATGTGTCATTTGCAAATACACGGTTCAAGTTGTATCCTCAATAAACGATGATCTCATTAAATTTTTATATACTGATAATTGAAAAGATTTTGGAGGGACAGGGCTACTAAATAAAATACAGTATACACAGTTAAATTTGAATTTCTAGTAAACAATTTTGTTTAATGTTTAAGTAACACAATGGGGTTGCAGATTTAGAGATGACTTACTGACTGAACAAAATCAACAATGAAAAAAATTAAGATTTTTTAGACTTATAGAATTCTCACACAAATACTATCAATTAGGTTTCACTTTGCTCCTTTAAAAGACTGAAAAACAAAGTCAAAGGATTCAAGTATCTCTAAGTTAACTAACAGAATTAGAAGATGTTAAGAAGAGGTGGCAAGAATACACAGGAGAACTGTACAAAAAAGAGCTTCATGACCCAGATAATCACGATGGTGTGATCACTCCCCTAGAGCCAGACATCCTGGAATGTGAAGTCAAGTGGGCCTTAGAAAGCATCACTATGAACAAAGCTAATGGAGGTGATGGAATTCCAGTTGAGCTATTTCAAATCCTGAAAGATGATGCTATGAAAGTGCTGCACTCAATATGCCAGCAAATTTGGAGAACTCAGCAGTGGCCACAGGACTGGAAAAGGTCAGTTTTCATTCAAATTTCAAAGAAAGGCAATGCCAAAGAATGCTCAAACTACCACACAATTGCACTTATCTCACATGCTAGTAAAATAATGCTCAAAATTCTCCAAGCCAGGCTTCAGTAATACGTGAACCATGAACTTCCAGATGTTCAAGCTGATTTTCAGAAAAGGCAGAGGAACTAGAGATCAAATTGAAAAAGCAAGAGAGTTCCAGAAAAAAATCTATTTCTGCTGTATTGACTATGCCAAAGCCTTTGACTGTGTGGATCACAATAAACTGGGAAAATTCTGAAAGAGATGGGAATACCAGACCACCTGACCTGCCTCTTGAGAAACCTGTATGCAGGTCAGGAAGCAACAGTTAGAGCTGGACTTGGAACAACAGACTGGTTCCAAATAGGAAAAGGAATACATCAAGGCTGAATATTGTCACCCTGCTTATTTAACTTCTATGCAGAGTACATCATGAGAAATTCTGGACTGGCAGAAACACAAGCTGGAATCAAGATTGCCAGGAGAAATATCAATAACCTCAGATATTCAGATAACACCACCCTTATGGCAGAAAGTGAAGAGGAACTAAAAAGTCTCTTGATGAAAGTGAAAGAGGAGAGTGAAAAAGTTTGCTTCTAGATCAACATTCAGAAAATGAAGATCATAGCATCCAGTCCCATCACTTCATGGGAAATAGATGGGGAAACAGTGGAAACAGTGGATGACTTTATTTTTGGGGGCTCCAAAATCACTGCAGATGGTGATTGCAGCCATGAAATTAAAAGACACTTATTCCTTGGAAGGAAAGTTATGACCAACCTAGATAGCATATTCAAAAGCAGAGACATTACTTTGCCAACAAAAGTTTGTCTAGTCAAGGCTATGTTTTTTTCAGTGGTCATGTATGGATGTGAGAGTTGGACTGTGAAGAAAGCTGAGCACCGAAGAATTGATGCTTTTGAACTGTGGTGTTGGAGAAGACTCATGAGAGTCCCTTGGACTACAAGGAGGTCCAACCAGTCCATCCTAAAGGAGATCAGTCCTGGGTGTTCTTTGGAAGGACTGATGCTGAAGCTGAAACTCCAATACTTTGGCCACCTCATGCTAAGAATTGACTCATTGGAAAAGACCCGCATGCTGAGAGGGATTGGGGGCAGGAGGAGAAGGGGACGACAGAGGATGAGATGGCTTGATGGCATCACCGACTCTATGAACAAGAGTTTGAGTGACCTCTGGGAATTGGTGATGGACAGGGAAGCCTGGTGTGCTGCGATTCATGGGGTCAAAAGTGTCGGACACGACTGAGCGACTGAACTGAACTGAAGTTAACTAATCTATAAGAATCAAACATCTAGTCAGACAGACAGTTTCAAAAGTGTCTTTCTTCAACAACCTAACAAAGCTAGGTTGTTCCATCCATTCTATTAAGGTTGGTTGCTTTCGATTCAATTGCACGACTCTTATGATACTGGGAAAGACTGAAGGCAGGAGAAGGGGACAACAGAGGGTGAGATGGTGGATGGCCTCATCAACTCGATGGACATGAGTTTGAGCAAGCTCCGGGAGTTGGTGATGGACAAGGAAGCCTGGAATGCTGTAGTCCATGGGGTCTCAAAGAGTCAGACACGAATGAGAAACTGAACTAAATTGAATGATTTTTGAATAAAGGTTTGTTACTGTATATCTTTTATTCAGTGTCGATGTGTTAATTTCAATGCATTCAGTAATTGAAGCTTTACCCTATGAGATTTTAAATGAAAGCAAAAGAATATTTTAATGGAAATATATACAGAAATGTGTATTTAATGTTCAATGTTTGATAGGATGATTACTATCAGTTTAAGGGTCCTAAGGGGGTATGGAGTTTTGGGCCAAAACTCTGTCAATTATGCTTTTTCTGAATTTAGCATGATTCTAAAAGTTGTTTCTTAAAGATGATTTCTTTCTTACCTCCATTGTAATTTCCAAAGCTTTTAGCTTGCATAGGAGAGAATGTAGGAAGGTTAACGGCATACACATTTATCATTTTTAAAACAAAATCAGGTTCTATAAAAGACACATGGTGAAGTACCCACTCCTACATACCATAAGATTATCCACTTCCATGATGATAACCAAAAATGAATCAGTGTTGTATGTTTGGTTTATATCTGCCTTTTAAGATTTAGGGAATACTTCTCTCAACCACTCCTATTTACTTCATCTTTTCAAATGGGAAAACACTTTTCTCTGAATTGATGACTACTTATTTTTCAGCTAAAGTAAATACAGGTCTATATCTCTTTTCATTTGTGTGAGAAGCTGACACATTCTGTCACAACATCGCTTGAGTAAATGGGAAAGTGACAGCTTCCTGGCAAAATTTTAAAGAGATAAACATCTATTTTTGTTTAAACAGCCACTAAAAAAATCAGATAGAAGCTTTCCATGTTGAAAGGATGAAGAATGCACAAGTGGTGCAAATTGGTAAATGAATGCATGTGGGATAACTTCTGATGTTTGCCTCTATGGTTTTAACCACAGGTCAGTATTTTCTGGAATTAAAGTATAAGTCTTCAAAGAATAAATCCTATCAAGATAATAGGATAGAATTATCAACAAACTAGACCATCAAATATTTTCTCTTTCCTGTATTTGTGAGGCATATTCCAGTTTTAGTCAAGCACTCTATTTCTAAAATCATATTATTTGGTTTAAATTTAATTTCCTAAAATTATTGTTACTTAGATTTGTATACCACCTTTAAAATAACACATTTATAAAATGTTTTTTTCTTTATAGCTATTTTATAATTATATAAATGTTACTACTTTCACCTGGTATTTCTCTGAAAATGTATTCACATATGTCAAATTATTGCTCAAATTACAAAATTAGTTATAAAATTTGTATTTTTCTCTTGTTTGCCATTAAGCCTTTAAAAATAGAATCACATAATTCACTTTTAATGTATTTAAAATAAGGCAAGTATGTTAAATGTGGTCTAAAGTATTTAGTAAACAAGAAAGCTATGTTAATTATTGAGACATAAGACCACATGAATGTCAGACATAGGTATTTATGTGTCATTTTTTATTTTATGACTCTCATATTTATAATTCCTACTGATATTACATTAAGTAATTATAAATATGAGAGTGGCTCATATGGTAAAGAATCCACCTGCAATGCAGGAGACCTGGGTTCGATTCCTGAGTTGGGAAGATCCCTGGAGGAAGGCATGGCAACCCACTCATTCTTACCTGGAGAATCCCCATGGACAATTAGACTGTGGTCCTGCAGTCCACAGGGTCGCAAAGGGTCAGACACAACTGAATGACTAAACATGCACTGATTTTAACCTTTATACCACTGTATGATCTTCTTCAGAATTTCCTTGCAAGAAATATGTTCAATCTTGTGCATTACATGTTGTTCAGGTAACACTCTGAGCCTAGCATTGAAACAACCATAACGCAATTCTGTACTTCTTTTTCATCTCTTTCCATACCTCCTCAGCCAAACCACTTCATGGTTCTTGGAAGCTGAGACTAACAAGGGATTTTAATTTGTTTTTTCAGTTACAAATTAGAGGCCAAACATACTAAATGGTACTTGTAGAGACTAGTACCAATTAAGTAGAATTGTATACTGATAACTGATAAGTTATATGATCAGTACAGTGATTGGAAAATAGGCAAATAAAAAAAGGGTTCAAACTATTCCAACAGTTCAGATGAAAATGGATTTTTTGTAGGAGAAATTAAAAAAAGAGTCACAGATTATGAAACACTGTTGCTTTACTTATTTTATTGAACTGTCAGGTAATCTTGAAATGCCTTATGCCTGTGTTCAAAAAAAAGAAAAAGAAAACTTCTATAACATTCACAAACTTCCTTTGAATCTTACTGTTAAGAACCACTATGAGGTACCATTTCACACCAGTCAGAATGGCTGCGATCCAAAAGTCTACAAGCAATAAATGCTGTAGAGGGTGTGGAGAAAAGGGGACCCTCTTACACTGTTGGTGGGAATGCAAACTAGTACAGCCACTATGGAGAACAGTGTGGAGATTCCTTAAAAAACTGGAAATAGACCTGCCTTATGATCCAGTAATCCCACTGCTGGGCATACACACTGAGGAAACCAGAAGGGAAAGAGACATGTGTACCCCAATGTTCATTGCAGCACTGTTTATAATAGCCAGGACATGGAAGCAACCTAGATGTCCATCAGCAGATGAATGGATAAGAAAGCCAAGGTACATATACACAATGGAGTATTACTCAGCCATTAAAAAGAATACATTTGAATCAGTTCTAATGAGGTGGATGAAACTGGAACCTATTATACAGAGTGAAGTAAGTTAGAAAGAAAAACACCAATACAGTATACTAACACATATATATGGAATTTAGAAAGATGGTAACAATAACCCTGTGTACGAGACAGCAAAAGAGACACTGGACTCTGCGGGAGAGGGAGAGCATGGGGAGATTTGGGAGAATGGCATTGAAACATGTATAATATCATGTATGAAACGAGTTGCCAGTCCAGGTTCGATGCATGATACTAGATGCTTGGGGCTGGTGCACTGGGACGACCCAGAGGGAGGGTATGGGGAGGGAGGAGGGAGGAGGGTTCAGGATGGGGAGCACGGGTATAACTGTGGCGGATTCATTTTGATGTTTGGCAAAACTAATACAATATTGTAAAGTTTAAAAATAAAATAAAATTTAAAAAAAAGAATCTTTGGGAACATATGTTGTCATGGTTTGTGTTTGAGAAAAACATTTTTATTCATTTACATGTATATAAGCATCTAAACTTGAACTTCATTTCAGACTTTGTCACTTGCCTCTGCTCTGACAGTCATTGTGATTTACATACACAGAGAGAACTTGAGCGTGCAGTCAAGACATTCAGGAAAAAGCAGAAGTAGAGGAGCTAAAAATACTGCTGTATTTCTATAGTGACCAGAATCTTCAACACTCCGACCTTAGTTTTGAGCTATTCTGAAGCAAGAAGTGAGAAAGGTGGGCTGGGATTTAAATAAACAGCGTATTCATTTTACATTGATGTCTCTTGATTAACAGTAGAAGACATCACTCCTGAAAGCATCTGCAGTGTCAGTAATTCCATTAACAAAGAAGCCACTTTATTATCAACATACTGTAGATTCATTTTAATGTGTCATTTGCACTTCAAAGTCGCATAACTTTTATTATGGTAAATCAATTAAAACTATTTCTCATGATAATTTATCTTCTGTGGAGTTTATCATCTCAGAGAATGCAATATTTCCCAATTTAACTTCCAAGACAAAAGTGATGTAATTTAAATGTCTTTTACTGAGCTTATTAAGCATAAAGATCACAGAAATTTCAAACCCTGAAAGATAACTGTTTCATCTATGTGATAAAATGGAAGCCACATTTTTTTGTAGTGTATTATAGGTAGTGGAGACAGTATGCTAATTAGTAATATAACCTCATTTACTGATTTTCTATGTCTCCCATTTTAAAATATAATCGTGTAAAAGCAGATAGTTTCTCTGATTAGTTTTAAAGAGAATGTAAAGATTTCTATAAAAAAGCATGTTATTGAAGATTTGCAAGATGCAGTTATCTATTTTTTTTTAGTTTAAATGACTTTGTAAGCACATGCTTCAAAGATTTACATACATTTCTTATCCTCAGAAACTGCCAGTATTTTTTGACCTTTTGCTGAATATTTCTAAAACAAGCAGTTTTGATATCTGTTTTAAACCCTAAAATGTTTGCATGGAAATGTGAAATTTTATGCTTTTCTAAATTGAGTATTTAAACTTAGAGGGTATTTTCAAACATTTTCTTTACTGTCCCATTGAGTTTAACTCAAAACTTCTGTCAAAAGAGATAGAAGAGAAGAGGAAATACATGTAATTATGAATGGTAATCAAAATATATAAGTTCTATATAAAGAACAGGGTAGTTTACTTAATAATGCAATATTAAGTTTTGATTTATTTTATGATAAAATTAAGAAGCTTTAATGATTTTTTTTCTGTCATATTTATTGGAAAACCTCATTAAAAATGCACACAATATTCATTTTTTTATCAATATCTTTAGGTTCTCAGTTTCTAAGTATGAAGAAATTTATGCCAGCAAACATTTTGTATCTATTAATTTCATTTTTGCAATAAAACTGTTTCTACAGTACACAGAAGGAGTAGGACTTAGAAAAATAAAGTTACTATACACTATCAGAAACTGTACCCTTGATTTCAGCTTTAGTAATGCGGAAGTTATGGTCTAATATCAAAGAATTATGCTTGTAAAAAAGACCAGAGAGTAAAGTCAAATTAATTATAATAAACTTACTTTCTCCCATCATCATAGCAGTGCCTAAAGGATTCCCTGAGGATGTTTGGATTTAGGCGGAACAGTTAAAGCACTGGCTGGTGCTGTTAGAAATCATGAAGATTGAAGTTAAAGAGACCTAGAGCCTAAAATCCTATGTATGCAATGTATGTGTATTACTTTAGAAATTTTACATATCCCATACCTATTTCGTTGGTGGTGTTGATAGTGGTCATGGTGATGATAGTGAGGTGACATCCATATTAATTATTGCACGGATAGTATATGTAAAGCATTGGAATCTGGTAGCATGCAAATCAAATACTTTCAACTGTGGTTCTGATCCCTTTAATCAGTCTACACCACTAACCCAGAGGCTGTTAGCACCCCTGAACCTCATGGCTATGTATTCCAAATTGCAATTAGGTTTCCTCACTTAAGTGATCTTTAGTTTGATCAGCTCACCATTGCTTTCTTACGGTTATATAGTGTGACTGTAAATATAGATCTTTATGGTTCAGAGAAAAAGGAACTAAATTTCAAGATGATGCAGTCACCTTTTTTGATAGTTTCAATGATTTCATAATTAACTACTTCTAAAACTTATACCCATCTCTTCTAGTACCCCACCCTATTTTGAATATCTCAAAATATTTTGAATATTTCTGAAATTAGCAGTTTTATACCCATTTGCAGTCTTAAAATATTTGTATGGAAATGAGAAACTCTATACTTTTCTACACTGAATCTAAATATTCTAAATAAGTATGTGCACTTTTAGATTACACACCTCACATATATTGGGTGTGCGTTTGTTGCATAAAGTACATATGTGAACCTCTATAGTAACATGACATTTCTATAAAAGCACTCTCGTGTTATGAATTGATGTCTTACTAATAATAATGGCTTAATATTATCTATGACTAATATTTCAAGGGAAAATATACACTTTGAGTAAGACTATCAATGCCTGTGAATATAGATCTACTTTCTAGTTGGTATTCCAGATAATTTTGAATTATTTTGAACAATTTGTTAGGTATAGTTATGTCACAAATGATTTTTTTCTCGGAATGAGACAGATGAAGAGAGCATTGGGCAGTAAACTGTCAGCTCTCCTGTGACCCCATTGCCTTCTTGTGCTTAAATAATTGAGACTATCATCAATCTTTATCAGGTAGAAACCTTGTTTAACCCATTTGTCCATTGTCCTTGGGTTAGTTCAGTTAAAACTGGATGATTAAGTAGCAAATCCACTTAATTATGGAAATATCTATGAAATATGTAGCAGTACACCAAACCCATAAGGATAGTTTCTTTAGCTCTTCTGCCTTGCAGAAATCCTGCTCATTTCTCAAACCTTTCATTATCAATGCAGCAGCTGTTATGAAATAAGAGCTAAGAAAGGTTGTCATATCAATTAGTACTAAAAAGTTAACACATCTTTTAAATAAAATTTGAAAACTAAAATTTTTAATATGTTCTTTATACGTTTATGTATGTAGTTGGTTGTGTACAGATCCTGGGGTGTTTTACTTCTGATTTGGAATTGAAGCATCAGATGCTGCTATTAAACTGCTATGATTCAGTTATCTTCTTCCAGATATCAGAACATATTACAGGAATTCTTCCCTCTGAGAGAATGATCTTACTCCCCCAATATGAAACTTGCTCAAGTCTTAAGATTTCAGCTTTCTATGTTCAGCTCTATCCATACCCACTGTAACTGTCTTTCAGAGAGTTTCTCAACCAGAAGATGCCTAAATTAGAATGAGTTACCATTTGGAATCTTAAAAGGATCCCTTTGTCCCTTTGAGATTCACATGCAATGCTTTGTACAGTTTTGTTTTAAAATAGAGGAAAAGCAAAGAGTCTTTTACCTTCAGTTCCACATCCATCTAACTGAGTGATGATTAAAATTTAATCATCCAGTTTTAACTGAACTAACCCAAGCACAATGGACTCTTTAAACCACCAAAATCATGAAAATCATGCTTCCAGTGGGTTCTCCACCTCCTTCCTTTATAAACTCAATGTTTGCTTTCTGTTGTTGTTATTGTTTTAAGGAACATCTTGCAAATCATTTTGAGATGTCAAATCTATTATATCTGAAGGTGAGGTGAAGAATCAATGGTCATTCTAAGGCTTCTTTGTATGTCCTCCCTGAGGGAAGGACTTCCCTGGTGGCTCAGATGGTAAAGCATCTGCCTACAGTGAGGGAGACCTGGGTTCAATCTCTGGGTCAGGAAGATCTCCTGGAGAAGAAAATGGCAACCCACTCCAGTATTCTTGCCTGGAAAATTCCATGGACAGAGTAGTGCCTTCAGTGACCACAAAGTCATATTTAGCATATCCTTAATAATCAAAGGCAAATGCAGTTTCTAGGGAGAATAATATTCCAAACCAAAATAAACAACAAAATATCTTTCAACACTTCTAATCATTTTGCTTCTGTTTCTTCCCCGCTATAGTGAAAATAGAAAATAGTTGAAAAATTCTTGAAAATATTATGTCCTTTCTTGTTGACATATTTGTAAATTCTTGTTATCATCCTACAAAAATGATTCTTTAGAATGTTACCATTGATTTCTTTTTCTTGTGAAATGATACAAACAACACACCTTAAAAACATGAAGGATCAAGAGAGTGTCTTCATTATATGATTTTAATATTCAATTGACTTCTTTAATTATTGGTATGATTTTTATATGACTATTACAGGAAGCACAATTATATTTATAAGTTACTGCTTATTTTAGAAATTTTATGAAAATTTATTTATCTAACACTAGAACTAGTTCTCATCAAGGATCCTTACCAGAGTAATAGATTGTTCTAAGGAGTTCAGTGTTCCAAGAGTTCTTCAAGACATTCATCAAAACCCCCGTACTTCATTCTGTGTGCAATTTTACCATTATCTAAAAAAGATTTCCCAGTCTTGATCAAACTCCTAGTTAAAATATCTACTTTATGCTAAACCCTAAATACTTTCCCCTTATCTTCCCACTCTCAGAAAGGCACTGAAACTAAGTTAGCAGTTTCTTCTGCTCTAGGAAGCAATGACCTCAGCTTTGCTTTATTGACAGATTATTTGATTAGCTTTGTTTTTCAGGTTGTGTATATTTTAATTGGTCATATACTATATATTTATTTAATTTGTTATTATGGTTCATAAACAAGAGTATATATAATGTGGCTGTACATTCTAAGAACATAATTAATAATTAAATGTGCTTGTGTTTCCTGATTTTTTATAGTAGGATGTGGCAGCCCAATGTTCCTGCTTAAAACAATTAGAAAAATTACTATGAATTACAAGGATTGTAAAAGCATCACAGAGAAATGAGGTTAGAGAACTAGATGGACTAGCATTCCACAGAGGGGAGATCCATTCCAAAGTAAACACACAGTTGTCTCTCCCGGTTTGAAATAAAAATTAAGCCTGACTTGGTCCAGGTGGAATCTTTAAGGGGAAAGCAAAACCAACAATTTTTTAGTGGTCATGTGGGACTAGAGTGACAAACTACAGAACTGAGTGTCCTAAAATGTCTGGTCCTTTCTTCCACAAGATGTACTCTATTCTGAGGCATTGCAGTGGATTAAAATGCTAGACTGAAAGTAAACTTCTGAAAATTAGAGCAAAATCTTATAAAGTTCACTGTCATTTAAAAAACAAAGATCCAGGTTGAGGGATAAGGTCTAGGTGAGTGGAGACCTTCATAAAAACAGAGATAAAAGTCCTAGGAGAGTTGAATGGATTCTGAGTGTCTTCATAATAGAATTAAAAACATTTTTTTTTTAAGCCAAACTTTTTTTTTCTCTAGTTAAATGCAGTGGAGTTTTCCCTACCCATTTCCTCCTTTTACACAGTAGGTAAAGCTCACTGGCCTTGGAATAGCCTCTATCTGCAACTTTGGGCAGTGAAGAGGATTCAGAGAAAATAATACAATTACCAGTCATAAAGAGGAGGGATGACAACGCAAAGTATTGGGTTGGCCAAAAATTTCTTCAGAATTGTCTATAAGAAATTACTGGAAAAATCTGAACTAACTTTTTGGCCAACCCAATAATTGAGCTGTGGCCTCAGTCATTTCCCTAGGTGGAACTTCCTGATTCTGGGTGTAGATGGAGACTAAGTATCTAGGCTTGGGCTCTAATCAAAGACTGATGTTGAAGAACAAAGAAAATCAGCAGGCATTTTGCATTCTTTGTATTTACTTTCTGCTTAAATGTTTTCTTTAGAATTTCCTTATTTCTTTTTTTCCCTTGATGATAATATCTTCACTTAACCCTCATTCTTAATATATTTCTGGGTATAAAATTCCAAGTTGATAATTAACTTCTTTATAAACATGGATTTTCTTTCTTCTCTTGTTGATAAGATTTCAGCAATTGTGTATAATCACTATTCATTTCAGGTGGTTTACTTTTTATTCTCTGTATTTTGTAACAATCCTATTTTTCTTCAGTGTCTTCACTATATTTCATCTAGAAATGGACTTCTTTTTACATTTCCTTCTTTGGACTAGCTAGAGTTTCTAGGATTGATACCTTTTAACAATAATGGAAAGTTATCATCCATTGTCTCTGGATACTGCTACTTTTATTCTTCTCTGTGTTAAATGCCTTGGAATTTTTTATGGACATTTTGATGTCCTGGTAAATGTTTAACAATTGGCTTTTCAATGAAAAAACCCTGATTGTAGCTTTTGAAAATTTCCATGTATGAATATCCTCATCATGGGCACTTTCAAAATACCACAGTGAGGTTCCTGAATCCAGAGTTGGAAAAATATATGCACGATCAGCTTTTGTAGGCTAGTCAGAGCTAGTTCTGTTGTGTGGACTTAATTCTTCTTTTTTATCTGTCTTCCATGTAACATATTTTCCATTTATTCTTCCAGGTTTCTAACATTCTCCTTAGGTATGGTTAATTTGCTTGCTAATGCAAACATAGAGCTTTACATTTAAATTTTTTAAAAATATTCATTTTGGGGTTGTGTTGAATGATTTTTAATGTGCTAGTTTTCTGTTCTTATTTTCAAGCCTTTATTATATTTTGACAAATACATATATATGCTACATGCAACTGATATATAAATTTGTAACATTTTGTGTTTTGTCTAATAATTTCAGTGATAATGGAAATCTGTTTATACTTGTTTTGACTCTAAAGCCTTACCTTCTTTCAAGTTTTGTAAATTTTTTTACTGTGAATTGATCATTTTCCATGAAACATTATTTTTAAGAAACTTGAATTTCCCCAAAAGGGCATTTATTTACTTATACCAGTCACATTTCTAAATTCTCTTTCAAGGTTTTAGACACATATCGCCATTATAATTTCTTAAAACAAATATGTATAAAAGCCAGCTTGTCACTACAAATTTTCCAGAGATTTGTTCTTTTCCATTTTGTTCCAGAACTGAAAAAGGTGCATTTTCTTGCTGTTGTTTTTAGCAAAAAGAGTTTTTATCTTTCATTAATCATTATTTAGGGGATATGGTCTTTTGATGTTCTAGTTTTAAATAGAGGTCTCCTGTTAAGAGTTTTTATGCTATGTGGGCCTAGAATTTTTTCCCTGTCCCTTATAGTCTTTAAAATAGTCTTCAAAACACAAGCTCAAGATCTCCAGCAATCAGCAAATACAGTAAAGGTGAATCTTCAAGATAAAAAGTAGATTTGGTTCTTTTTTTATTTTCAGGGTTCCAGATTCCATTTTGGGGGATTCAGAATAGATCTCACTTTTTTGTGAAAATGTGTGGAAAATTAGCAATGAATTGTATTTATATTTCATTTTATATTTATTTCTTATTACTTTTTCAGCATTTCATTTGTTTTAGTATGAAAAGTGACACACATGTCTAATCTTTTAATTTAGATTTCAAAACCTAAAGCCAGGATTTGTATCTAATGAAAACCTAAAGAACAAAATATAGCAGACTGCATCAACACAGTGAGAAAAAAAAAAAAAGTCCTTTTAATCTCAATCAATGCCTTTTTAATTTTACCCCCTAATTACTTTTTAAAGGAGTATTCACCATTTCTCCAAAATAATTCAAATTTAGCAAAATATCAGATTGTTAAATTAGACTCAACTTGCCTTATTAAATTGCTTCACTTCACTTGTCTAACACACAAAGGTTTTTCCATGTAGTGTAACAAACCAGTCAAATTACTGTTAGCTATAGACAACTGCATTTAACATGTATCAATCATATCAAAATAAATTCCAAAACTGAATTCTACTTTTTAGTTAAAGCATTTAAATAGCATCTGTTTGTGGTTTCTTTCTCTGGTGTCTAAATTTTATTTCTGTTCTCTATGGTTTGTGGCAAACCTGGATACATATCTACTTAATAAAAATAATTGTCCTCATTCATAAACAGATTTGGATTTTAAGACATTTAAATTGGTCATATTTTAAATATTTTACTACTTGTGTGCTTCCAATATTATCGACCAACAAACTGGTAATCTTCTTCTCTAGATATACGTTATAAGAGTCAGAAAAGAACTGCTAATCATACTGTGAGTATCAGAGATACTCACCAGACATCAACTCTCGGCCCTCAGAGTACACAGCTGGGATTGCATTTCCTTGTCTCCTTCCATGGGTGGAGAATTTTGGATAGTTTTGATGAGTAAATTTTGAGCAGACACATGCCACTTCTAGGACAGCGTTTTCATTTCCTGGTGTGAAAAACTCTCACAGCTCCCAAGGACTTTTTTATTCTCCCAGTGGCAGCAAGCAAATAATAACTGCTTTGTCCAAATAATAACTGCTTTGTCAGACAGAGTCACAGAATGATACAGAATCAGAATGAAATAAGCCTTGATTTTTGGTGTTTCTTTGGGATGGCTGCATATTCTGACTGAAAGAGTGGCCATCACAGACTTAGACATCAAATTGCAAATCAAACAAATGATTCTACCATTTTTGTTTGTAGTAAGCAGAACAATGACCCTCTCTCCCCACCAAAAAAAGTCACATCCAATTCCCTGCAACCTCTAAACCTGGAGAATAAACCATTTTTGAACACAGCAAAGAGGAGCTAAGGTAGCAGATATGAATGATTTTGCTGATCAGCTGACCTTATGAAAATAGAGTAATCTGGATCACCAATGTGGGAGCCGTGTAATCAAAAGCATTCTTAAAAGTGGAAAAGAAGGCAAAGAAGAGAATCACAGAGAGTTGTGACCACAGAAGAGTGTTTAGAGAGATGCAATGTTGGCTTTGAAGATGGAGGAAACGTACTAACCTCCAAGGAATGGCTGCTAGAAGCTGGAAAGGCAGGAAATGGAATATCCCCTAGTACCCCCAGAAAGGAAAGCAGCTCTGTGGACAGTTTCAGTGTAAGCCCTTGATACCCAAGATAGACTTCTGACTTCCAGAAAGGTAAGATAACACATTTAACTTGATGTTTTAGACCATTTACTTGGTGGTGATTTGCTATTCTGTGCTTTGTCGTTCAGTTGTGTCTGACTCTTTGTGACCCCATAGACTGTAGCCAACCAGGCTCCTTTGTCCATGAGATTCTCCCAGCAAGAATACTGAAGTGGATTGAAATTTCCTCCTCCAAGGAATCCTCTTGATCCAGGGATTGAAACTGCATCTCATGTCTCCTGCATTGGCAGGCAGGTTCTTTACCACCGGTGCCACCTGGGAAACCCAGGTGATTTATGTGTGTCTTTCTTCTTTTTTCAACTTCTAGCTTTACTGATGCATAATGGACATATAGCATTGTATACATTTATTACACATGATAATTTGATACATCTATATATTACAAGATGCTTAAAGCTCATGGTAATTTGTTACAGAGAACATTAATGCAGTGGTATTTGTCAGTGTATTATGTAAAATGTATACTTTCAATAACTGATGTATTTTATTAGTATTATCTGGAAATGTATTAATAAACATTGAAGAACTAGCTGATACTAGATCGAAAACACTTCGCTAGACATTCCAGGTGCAACAGTAAGACAGAAATACTGATGTTCACTGAATACATAATAACATAGAATTTCCAGCATATTAACTTTATTATTAACCATAAGAGCAAGTTCATCAGATATAATACTTTGTATAAAGAAATGAAAGTGAAGTCCTCAAACTGTCATTTAATTTTAAAACTTTTGTTGATATAGAGGAAGATTTAGTGGAGCAAATCTGAGGATATTGGGCAGAAAAAGCTTTCAGTCACATTGTTTCAATTGCAAAATTAATCTATTTGCATATCTTTCCCTTCACAAAGATTTATTCTACGTTCAAGCCAGGTTCTCCAGATGCTCCTGCATGCCTCTGGGTCTTTACATGTACTGTTCCTTTTGTGTGATGCGTCCTTCCCTGTGCTTTTAACTTGGCAAGTTCTTCTTTTTCATTTCCCCTCAGACTTTACTGCATCAGAGAAATTTCCCTTACCCTTTTATTAGCCTAGTTTATCTAGTTGTGCTTGTGCTCCCACCATTTCCGGTACTCATTATTATCACATTTTAAAAATATTAAAATGAAAAATTTCATGAAATTATAATAGAAAACAGATGAAAAAATAAGTGTGAGACATAAACATATTTAGAACATAAAAGGAAGTATCTGAGAAGTAGTTCATAACTAAGTCAGATATAAATGAATCTTTTTAAAAGTATGTGCTGTGCTTAGTCGCTCAGTTTTGTTTGGCTCTTTGCAACCCCAGGGACTCTAGCCTCCCAGCCTCCTCTTATGGAGGTGTTCCAGGCAAGAATACTGGAGTGGGTTGCTACGCTTCCCTCCAGGTTTAAAAGTATAACATAGTATAAAACATATTTGTGTGACTAAAATGGGAGAATTAACTACCAGATTCGCTTGAATGAATGGTTGCCATTCTCTGATTCTCAGAGCATCCCTCATTACCAGGGAGAAGGATGGAAGTTATTATCTCCCTACCTCAAAAATTCTGAGAAGTTTTGTGCCTATGCTGTGACTGATTCAGTGAATAGATGTTAAGTTTGGCCAGAGTACATTTCTATCAAATGATGAGGGAAGGGATGTGAATATTTCCCAAGGGTCAGGAGAGCTGCTCAGAAGCCTTTGCAGGTTCTTCCCATAGTAACAAAATATCTATTGTCTTTTATCTTTGTATCACTCTCTTTTGAATAAAGGATCCTATGGATATTGTATATTTATACTTCTCACATATGGCTAGCACATTGTGAACATATAGTAAATTTGATATTGAATTATGAATGTATACTTTTCACTTTCATGCATTGGAGAAGGACATGGCAACCCACTCCAGTGTTCTTGCCTGGAGAATCCCAGGGACTTGGGAACCTGGAGGGCTGCCATCTATGGGGTCATACAGAGTCGGACATGACTGAAGCAACTTAGCGATATGAGAAATTGAGAAATAGATATAGATTCCAAAAACTAACTACCTAAAATAATCTAGTGCAAAAATGACAGTTTTTTTAAAGTCAAGGTTATTTGCAGAGCAGTAATAGATAATACATTTTCCTCTAATTTTCTTAATATTAACCTTATATAGATAAGATATATTTTTAGGTCTATCTTTCAGATGAATCAGCTTAGCAAGAAAGAATTAAATACATATCCAGTGAGAATAAGATTTGCTTTTCTAATTCTTTGCCTTTTCCTCTCATTTGTTGTTGTTGAGTCACTCAGTTGTATCTGTCTCCTTGTGACTCCATGGACTGCAACACATCAAGCTTCCATTTCTTTCACTATTTCTCAGGGTTTCCTCAAACTCCTTGGAAAATCCCATGGACGGAGAAGCCTGGTAGGCGACAGTCCACAAGGTCGCAAAGAGTCAGACATGATTGAGCGACTTCACTTCACGTGTCCATTGAGTCGGTGATGCCATCCAACCATCTCATCCTCTGTCATCCCCTTCTCCTCCTGCCCTCAATCTTTCCCAGCATCAGGGTCTTTTCAGATGAGTCAGTTCTTCACATCAGGTGGCCAGAGTATTGGAGTTTCAGCTTCAGCATCAGTCCTTCCAATGAATATTCAGGACTGATTTCATTTAGGATAGACTGATTTGATTTCCTTGCAGTCCAAGCGAATCTCAAGAGTTTTCTCCAAGATCACAGTTCAAAAGCATAGATTCTTCAGCACTCCGCCTTCTTAATGGTCCAACTCTCACATCCATGCATGATTACTAGAAAAACCATAACTTTGACTATAGAAACCTTTGTTGGCAAAGTGACGTCTTTGCTTTTCAATACGCTGTCTAGATTGGTCATTGCTTTTCTTCAAGAAGCAAGTGTCTTTTAATTTCATGGCTGCAGGCACTGTCTGCAGTGATTTGGGGGCCGAAATAAATGAAGTCTGTCAGCGTTTGCATTGTTTCCCCATCTATATGCCATGAAGTGATGGGACTGAATGCCATGATGTTAATTTTTTGAATGTTGAGTTTTGAGCCAGCTTTTTCATTTTCATCAAGAGGCTCTTTGGTTCCTCTTTGTTTTCTGCCATAAAGGTGTTGTCATCTGCATATCTGAGGTTACTGATATTTTTCCTGGAAATCTTGATTCCAGGCAGTGATTCATCCAGCCCTGCATTTTGCATGATGTACTGTGCATGTAAGTTAAATAAGCACAGTGAAAGTACAGCCTTGACACACTCATTTCCCAATTTTGAACCAGTCCATTTTCCATGTCTATTTCTAACTGCTGCTTCTTGACCTCCATATGGGTTTCCTTCTTTAATTATTACTATAATCAACTAATATATTTTAGGGATTCCCAGGTGGTGCAGTGGTAAAGAATCTGCCAGCCAAGGCAGGAGACTCAGCATATGCGGGTTCAATCCCTGAATCGGGAAAATCCCCTGGAGGAGGAAATGGCAACCCACTCTAGTATTCTTGTCTGGGAAATCCCATTGTCAGAGGATCCTAGTGGGCTACAGTCCATGGGGTTGCAAAGAGTCGGTTACAACTGAAGACTGAACACACCCTAACAAAATCCAATATGTTATAATTTATTGGTTGAATGTTGAAACCTGTGAGTAAAAAACTGAGAACTGAATCAGTCATCACAAAAATACACTAGTGATAAAATATCCTACTTCATGTATTGTTTCACATTTTTTCATTAGCAACAATACTAATTTAATAACCACACCTTGACCATGCAGCTCTTTTATAGAATCCACTTTCATTACTAGTCACAGTTTTGCCAAGTAAGCTTCAGGGGGAAGTAATTAAATTTAATAGAAGCCACCTTCATTTTGAATCTGCCGTCAATTTAAAGCCATGGGGAAAGGTAATTACATTTAATAGACACCATAGTTTCTAGACGAAGATGTACGGTATGTGACGTTAATCATTAGTCCAGCGGTCTGAAAAGTAAAATCTTACTCAGAACAAACTCCTTACAAGTAAACTAGACCCTCCATTTCCCTTTCAACTTAATAGAAGTAAAAAATGATGCTTTTTTGTCCCTTAAATATGTCATTGAAATTTTACTCTGATGATTCAGTTCATTGATTTCAAGCAATGAAATGAAGGTAGATGGCATTTATGAATCCCACTGCAGTATTATTAACTCTTAAGGAAATATATATTGATAATATTCTTTATTAAATATTCCTTAGGCTCAATAACATCTCTCTCTTTTTGTAATTGCTAAGGCTGGTGCAATAAACTACTGCTTTTCAAATTTATTCTTATATTACATTTTTTTATGCTGTGGTTTATGTAAATTAAAAATGTTTACTGAGTCTCAGTATATAAGAGTTTTAAATCAGTGAATGATAATAATAAATATGAAAGCAGAGCATTCCTTTTTGGTAAACACATCTACAAGCCTGACTGCATTTCACTAAGCATTTTATAGGTTCATTACGTTATTTGGCTCACATTGAAGTCACCTTAGATTTAATTTTTATTTTTTTCTTCATGGTGTATGAATAATTTTGGGCTTCTCTTTAGACATTTGATTTTATAAATAGTTTTTGAATCAGATTTAGATAATAAGTTCATATGCAGTTCCCATAAACTCAAAGGGAATTTCCCAAGGGTTCATGAAATTAAAGGTGAATATAGAATTGGTAAAATTTACAACACTATTTTAGGAATCTAGAATTATTACCCTTCAATGGTAATTCTGTTCAAAATTTTTTTTACTTGTACTTATTCTGTCAAGCATAGTCATATGCAGAAAGAGGCAAGGAAGAGAGAGGCAAAGAAAGAAGGAGAGTATGGATAAGAATGTTTTTTAGGATTGGAGAGAACAAAAATTTCTCAATAAAAAAGGAAATTGATCCAAATAGTGTTTGACACTTTTCCAAAGAATAGTAATAATGATAAATCTGTATCAGTGACTCAATTAAGACACACAACATTCTTTTGTGAAACTAAAACAATACTGAAAGCATTTTGTAAGAAAATTTTAAGAAATTATGCATTTAACATTTGTGATAAGAAATGAAAGCACAGTGGTCTTTTTCTTTATTTACAGTATTACTTTCCAGGGATACCAGCAATCTCTTAAGAAATACCAATGTTGAGTTTGTTCATTTTTCAAGCACATTTTTGGGCTCTATTGGCTCATTTTTCTTAGTAATCGCATTTGTAATTATCAAGGCATACTTTTGTCTTTCTTCTCAAAGGCTCTAAGAAGTACTTATTTACTGGGGTCAGATTTCTTTGTTTGTTTGTTTGGTTTTTTTTGAAGAGTCACCATCATGTTTAGTGAAGTAAAAAGTTAGAATAGTAAAAATTCATCACACCGGGAACATTGGTTGGGTGCCTATTAACATCACTCACATTTTTTAAGACAATTTGGTTAATATTTTCAAAATTTTTAAATTTTCAGTAATTATATTTTATCTGAAAAAAAGACAAAAACAATTGAAAACAAACTCTATGGTTTTCTTTCTTTTTTTTTTTATTTAAACATTGCTTGCCTTATACATTTACAACAGCCCATAGAATAGTTAGAAATTCATACATTTTTAATATTAGTAAAATTTTCTGTTCAGCAACATTTCTAAAAGCCATCATATAGCCTATTTATGTAAGTTTAAAGAATTTTACATGACTAGCTATAATTTATATAGTTTTTACAGTTAGTCAGTATTGGGGGAAAAATGTTTTGAATAAATCAAGAATTTTGAAGGGTATTGAAAAGTATATTTGCATAATTTTATCAAATAAATAGTCAAAGCTATGTTTTTGTTTTTGTTTTTTTTCTGATAGTCATGTATGTATGTGAGAGTTGAACCATAAAGAGGCTGAGTGCCAAAGAATTGACACTTTCAACTTGTGATGGAGAAGACTTGAGAGTCTCTTGGACTGTAAGGAGATCAAACCAGTTGATCCTAAAGGAAGTTAACCCTGAATATTCATTTGAAGGACTGAGGCTAAGTCTAAGCTCCATTATGTTGGCCAACTGATGCGAAGAACTAACTCATTGGAAAAGGCCCAAATGCTGGGGAAGATTGAGGGCAAAAGAAGGGGATAGCAGAGGATAAGATGGTTAGATAGCATCACCAACTCAATGGACATGAGTTTGAGCAAACTCCAGGAGATAATGAAGGATAAGGAAGCCTAGTATGCTGCAGCTCATGGAGTCACAAAGGGTCAGACACAACTTAGTGACAACAACAACAGCATTCTTCTTAATCTTAGGTTTTGATCTAAGTAATTCCAGAAAACATCTATTTCTGCTTTATTGACTATGCCAAAGCCTTTGACGGTGTGGATCACAATAGACTGTGGAAAATTCTTCAAGAGATGGGAATACAAGACCACCTGACCTGCCTCTTGAGAAATCTGTATGCAGGTCAGGAAGCAACAGTTAGAACTGGACATGGAACAACAGACTGGTTCCAAATAGGAAAAGGAGTATGTCAAGGATGTATATTGTCACCTTGCTTATTTAACTTCTATGCAGAGTACATCATGAGAAATGCTGGACTGGAAGAAACACAAGCTGGAATCAAGATTGCTAGGAGAAATATCAATATCCTCAGATATGCAGATGACACCACCCTTATGGCAGAAAGTGAAGAGGAACTAAAAAACCTCTTGATGAAAGTGAAAGTGGAGAGTGAAAAAGTTGGCTTAAAGCTCAACATTCAGAAAACGAAGATCATGGCATCCGGTCCCATCACTTCATGGGAAATAGATGGGGAAACGGTGTCAGACCTTATTTTTTTTGGCTCCAAAATCACTGCAGATGGTGATTGCAGCCATGAAATTAAAAGACACTTACTCCTTGGAAGGAAAGTTATGACCAACCTAGATAGCACATTCCAAAGCAGAGACATTACTTTGCCAACAAAGTTTCGTCTAGTCAAGGCTATGGTCTTTCCTGTGGTCATGGATGTGAGAGTTGGACTATGAAGAAGGCTGAGCGCCAAAGAATTGATGCTTTTGAACTGTGGTGTTGGAGAAGACTCTTGAGAGTCCCTTGGACTGCAGGGAGATCCAACCAGTCCATTCTGAAGGAGATCAGCCCTGGGATTTCTTTGGAAGGAATGATGCTAAAGCTGAAACTCCAATACTTTGGCCACCTCATGCGAAGAGTTGACTCATTGAAAAGACCCTGATGCTGGGAGGGATTGGGAGCAGGAAGAGAAGGGGACGACAGAGGATGAGATGGCTGGATGGCATCACTGACTCGATGGACGTGAGTCTGGGTGAACTCCCAGAGTTGGTGATGGACAGGGAGGCCTGGCGTGCTGCGATTCATGGGGTTGCAAAGAGTCGGACACGACTGAGCGACTGAACTGAACTGAATTTACAATCTAGTGAAAATGGAGCATGCAAACAGATTAGTAGCACATGACAATGTGATGAATGCTATTAAAATATAGGAAAGGGGCTTCTTTAGCAGTCTGCAAAGTCATGGGTGACTTGAGTAGAAGTTATAAGAGGAATAAAGAGTTAACATTACAGAAATCCAGTTAAGTTCTTCGCCACAGTATTGCAAGTTTCCAATCCCATGTTTCCTCTAGTTTCTAATAGGATGTTCCTAATTTCCATTTCAAGTTGCCATCCACATTTCTACCAACATTCCATTCATGAATACTTAGGTGTTTTCTCTACAATTCCCCATTTTTCTTTCTGAGCCCTTATTAGAAATTATCCTCAGTGGTCCATTCAAGGCAATGTAGCCTTTTAAAACACACATCTCAAAATTTTCCAGCCTCTACCCATCACCCAGTTCCAAAGCAGCCCCCATATGTTTAGGTGTTTATTATAGCAACACTCCTACTTCTCAGAATCAATTCCTGTCTTATTCCATTCAAGCTGTAATTACAGAGTAGCAATGGCACCCACTCCAGCACTGTTGCCCGGAAAATCCCATGGATGGAGGAACCTGGTAGGCTGCAGTCCATGGGGTCACTAAGAGTTGGACACGACTGAGCGACTTCACTTTCACTTTCCACTTTCATCCATTGAAGAAGGAAATGGCAACCCACTCCAGTGTTCTTGCCTGGAGGATCCCATGGACGGAGAAGCCTGGTAGGCTGCAGTCCATGAGGTCGCACAGAGTTGGACACAACTGAAGCGACTTAGCAGCAGCAGCAGCATAGACTGGGTGTCTTGCTGCTCCAGTATCCTTGCCTGGGGCTACAGTTAATGGAGTCTCAAAAGAGTTGGACACAACTTAGCAACTAAACAACAACAATAAAAATAGTAATAAAAAAATAAACAGTAGTTTTTACTACTAATTCTGAAGCACAGAATATACAGATTAAAGCTCAACTATTTTCAGGCACACAAATCTCTTATGTAATCATTGATTCAAAAAGCAAAACATTTATGAAGGGCCATGAGGACAGTGTGTATATATAAAAACATGCATACATATATTCAATACACATTTGAAAAATATAAATTACATAATTTTTTACATAATTATAAATGTACATAAATTGCATCATTACAAAGCAAAAACAACACCCAGTTGTGGATATTACTGGTGATAGAAGCAAGGTCTGATGCTATAAAGAGCAATATTGCATAGGAACCTGGACTGTTAGATCCATGAATCAAGGCAAATTGGAAGTGGTCAAACAGGAGATGGCAAGAGTGAACATCGCCATTCCAGGAATCAGTGAGCTAAGATGGACTGGAGTGGGTGAATTTAACTCAGATGACCATTATATCTACTACTGTGGGCAGGAATCCCTTAGAAGAAATGGAGTAGTCATCATAGTCAACAAAAGAGTATGAAATGCAGTACTTGGATGCAATCTCAAAAATGGCAGAATGATCTCTGTTCATTTCCAAGCCAAACTATTCAATATCACAGTAATCCAAGTCTATGCCCTGACCAGTAACACTGAAGAAGCTGAAGTTGAACGGTTCTATGAAGATCTACAAGACCTTTTAGAACTAACACCCAAAAAACATATCCTTTTCATTATAAGGGACTGGAATGCAAATGTAGGAAGTCAAGAAACACCTGGAGTAATAGGCAAATTTGGCCTTGGAGTGGAGAATGAAGCAGGGGCACAGGCTAATAGAGTTTGGCCAAGAGAATGCACTGGTCATAGCAAACACCCTCTTCCACAATACAAGAGAAGACTCTACACATGGACATCACCAGATGGTCAACACTGAAATCAGATTGATTATATTCTTTGCAGCCAAAGATGGAGAAACTCTATACAGTCAGCAAAAACAAGACCAGGAGCTGACTGTGGCTCAGATCGTGAACTCCTTATTGCTAAATTCAGACTTAAATTGAAGAAAGTGGGAAAAACCACTAGACCATTCAGGTATGACCTAAATCAAACCCCTTCTGATTATACAGTAGAAGTGAGAAATAGATTGAAGGGACTAGATCCGAAAGACAGAGTACCTGATGAACTATGGATGGAGGTTCGTGACATCGTACAGGAGACACGAATCAAGATCATCCCCAAGAAAAAGAAAGGCAAAAAAGCAAAATGGCTGTCTGAGGAGGCCTTACGAGTAGCTGTGAAAAGAAGAGAAGTGAAAAGCAAAGGAGAAAAGGAAAGGTATATCCATTTGAATGCAGAGTTCCAAAGAATAGCAAGGAGAGATAAAAAGCCTTCCTCAGGGATCAATGCAAAGAAATAGAGGAAAACAATAGAATGGGAAAGACGAGAGATCTCTTCAAGAAAATCAGAGATACCAAGGGAACATTTCATGAAAAGATGGGCTCAATAAAGGACAGAAATGGTATGGACCTACCAGAAGCAGAAGATATAAAGAAGAGATGGCAAGAATACACAGAAGGACTGTAAAAAAAGATCTTCACAACCCAGATATCATGATGGTGTGATAACTCACCAAGAGCCAGATATCCTGGAATGGGAAGTCAAGTTGGCCCTAGGACGCATCACTACGAACAAGGCTAGTGAAGGTGATGTAACTCCAGTTGAGCTATTTCAAATCCCAAATGATGATACTTTTCATGTACTGAACTCAATGTGTCAGCAAATTTGGAAAAGTCAGCAATGTCCACAGGACTGAAAAAGGTCAGTTTTCATTCCAATAACATAGAAGGGCAATGCCAAAGAATGCTCAAATTACTGTACAATTGCACTCATCTCACATGTTAGTAAAGTAATGCTCAAAATTCTCCAAGCCAGGCTTCAGCAATACATGAACTGTGAACTTCAAGATGTTCAAGCCGGAGTTAGAAAAGGCAGAGGAACCAGAGATCAAATTGCCAACATCTGCTGGATCATGGAAAAAGCAAGAGAGTTCCAGAAAAACATCTATTTCTGCTTTATTGACTATGCCAAAGCCTTTGACTGTGTGGATCACAATAAATTGTGGAAAATTCTGAAAGAGGAATACCAGACCACCTGACTTGCCTCTTGAGAAATCTGTATGCAGGTCAGGAAGCACCAGTTAGAACTGGACATGGAACAACAGACTGGTTCCAAATAGGAAAAGGAGTACGTCAAGGCTGTATATTGTCACTCTGTTTATTTAACTTATATGCACAGTACATCATGAGAAATCCTGGACTGGATGAAGCACAAGCTGGATCAAGATTGTTTGGAGAAATATCAATAACCTCAGATATGCAGATGATACCACCTTTATGACAGAAAGTGAAGAGGAACTAAAGAGCCTCTTGATGAAAGTGAAAGAGGAGAGTGAAAAAGTTGGCTTAAAGCTCAACATTCAGAAAACGAAGATCATGGCATCTGGTCCCATCACTTCATGGCAAATAGATGGGGAAACAGTAGAAACAGTGGCTGACTTTATTTTGGGGGGCTCCAAAATCACTGCAGGTGTTTATTGCAGCCATGATATTAAAAGACGTTTACTCCTTGGAAGGAAGGTTATGACCAACCTAGACAGCATATTAAACAGCTGAGATATTACTTCGCCAACAAAGGTCTGTCTAGTCAAGGCTGTGGTTTTCCCAGTAGTCATGTATGGATGTGAGAGTTGGACTATAAAGAAAGCTGGGCACCAAAAAATTGATGCTTTTGAGCTGTGGTGTTAGAGAAGACTATTGAGAATACCTTGGACTGCAAGGTGTTCCAACCAGTCCATCCTAAAGGACATCAGTCCTAGAGTTCATTGAAAGGACTGATGTTGAAGCTGAAGCTCCAATACTTTGGCCACCTGATGCGAAGAGCTGACTCATTTGAAAAGACCCTGACCCTGGGAAAGATGAGGGCAGGAAGAGAAGGGGACAACAGAGAATGAGATGGTTGGATGGCATCACTGACTCGATGGACATGAGTTTGGGTAAACTCCAAGAGTTGATGATGGACAGGGAGGCTTGGCGTGCTGCAGTTCATGGGTTCGCAAAGAGTAGGACACGACTGAGTGACTGAACTGAACTGAACTGAAATTACATAAATGCAAATAAATGAAACAAATATATGTACATTTATATATGCATTCTTATCTATGTTTTTTGTGTCTGTTTCTATATAGTTGTTACATAACATGTTCTTTACATGTGACCGTACATAACAGTGAAGAGAGTAAGACAAAGGTGAAACACTACCTTTGGAAATAAACTTATAATATTAAAAATACATGTAACTTTTGAAATGGCATGGGAGAGAAATTCAAGTAAAGAGAACAATGTAAGAATGAAAAGTTATCTGATACAGAATCATAGATAGATATGGACTAAAAATTGTCTAGATACCTAGACAAAAGAGTCTAGACAAACATTACTGAAACTTAGTTTTGTTATCTGTGTAATGGGGATAATAACATTTTCTGTGTCTCATGCAAGGTATGTGTTTTTGATACATTCTTTTTATGTATTTAAAATGTCTGTAATAAATCTCTCTAGAAACCAAGTAGAATGTTAGAAGATAAAGAGAGATGATAAAGCAATAAACAGTTGGAAAATGAATTTTGAAATCTGGTGTTTAGAAATCAGATCCATCTCAATTTTCCCTCTTGGTTTTTCATTTACTAGTTATGCACCACTGGACTATTGGCTTAATTGGTTTAAAGCTGTGTCTGTATATGTACAATGGAGCTTTTAATGATACCTGCAACATAGTGACATAGGGAGAATTAAAAAACATTAGGCAACCCACTCCAGTGTTCTTGCCTGGAGAATCCCAGGGATGGGGGAGCCTGGTGGGCTGCCGTCTATGGGGTCGCACAGAGTAGGACACGACTGAAGCGACTTAGCAGCAGCAGCAGCAGCAGCAGTGTTAGTTTGCCTCTGGATAGTCATATAAAGTACCATCTCCCTTTTCTTAGGTGAGAATAGTCTCAGAAAACAAAGGAAGATTGCCACATTCTTAAAAAGGACAACTAGTAACCATTGAGGTTCTCTCAGTAAAAGGATTTACAAAATTTATTTTCTATACCATTTTGTCTCACAGAAAATCCAGGCACACGATTTTTAACAAAGTATTTGCAAAATATTGCAAATGTGTTGCTTCACTGAAGATATTCTTGACACTTACTTTTAAAGTAATTGGGAGATCTAGAAAGAGACTAAGGGCTTCCTTGGTGGTTCAGCTGATAAAGAATCTGCCTGCAACACGGGAGACCTGGGTTCGATCCCTAGGTTGGGAAGATCCCCTGAATAAAGGAAAGGCTACCCACTCCAATATCTTGGGCTGGAGAATTGCATGGACTATTCCATGGGGTTGCAAAGAGTTGGACATGACTGATCAAACTTCACTCACTCATTCACTCACTCAGAAAGAGACTAAAGTTGTTAAGGTCAGATAGTAAATGGCATAAGGTAGTTCAGTCAAAACAGGGAGCTGTGACAACTGACAAGATATTAATTTTGTGACTGATAGAGATTTTCAAAGTTTAGAGGAAAAAATGATATTTCCAATATATGTATCATTTTATTAAAGACAAAATGAACAAAGTATTTCAAAATGCAATACTTTTCAAGTGACTTATTGTCTTTCTCCTCTCAAATTAGCTTTTTTAGTTTTTGTATCATCTTTTATTTCTTTTTCAATTCTATATGTATAATTTCCTCAATAACCTTGAGTCTAGGTTTTAAACATTATTGAATCTGTATTTTCTCAATGGAAACTTATGCATAATATACTGACAAAATGATTCTGTTTAAGCTGAAACTCATATGTTTTCTTCTTGAAAAACGAAACATTTTATTTTTATTCATTTTCTTGACAAAATATCCTGAATCAATATGATATATCCATGCATGAATTGTATTAAACATTTTTTTTTTTAGTGCTTATCAGAAAAATGCATTTCATTCTTGCAGAACTGAAGGGTGTGTTAACTTCTGAACGAGATTCCTGACATTAGCAGGAATGTACTGAACAGATCCTGTCCCTTTCCACATTTTATTCTGTCAGAATATAATTAAGCAATTAGACATGATAGTGTGTATTGTAATGTAGAAATAACACAGATCCTCAGATGTGTTATGCAGTACAAGACTGAATTCCATTAGGAATCTCCCCCAAAACAACTCATTTACACAAATAAAGTGTGTCCTTAACTGAGAACTTCAACAAAACAAGTCCACTGTGGGACACATTTGGTCTAAGATGGTGAAGTTGCAAAACAAAGGCTGTAAGATGGATTTTCTGTTATTGCTTTTATTTTTTTAAAAAACATGAAATATATTTATTTGTCTCCAGCTATTTTAATTTATTCCATACTAAAGTCTGCATTTTCTAAAGTTTCATAGATATCCAAGTTTACTTTTTAAGTATAATAATGTAAATTTGAGTTCTTAGATCTTAAATCATTGAACACTTTCCTTTGAATGCTTAATTCTTGTCCCAACATAAAAATTTTAAAACATATATCATTGAATATATTTGTTCCAGATAGGAATCATAAATAAAATAAAAATGTTTCTGGATTTCCTCATTATACAGACATGTTGAAAATTTAAATTTATTAAAATGAATATGTACATTCTATAACTGTGGTAAAAGTATATATATATATATATATACACATATATATTTAAATATATGAATGTATACATATCCAAATTTTACCATACCCTGAATTATAACAATGTGAAGGCTATATAATATTAAATGGTCAGGAAGAAAGATGACAGAAGCTTAAATATTTAAATATTTAAAACTTTAAATTTGATCATTATATTATTTAGTTGCAATAGAAACATACTGCACAAAGTATGCTGCTGTTGCTGCTGCTAAGTCGCTTCAGTTGTGTCTGACTCTGTGTGACCCCATAGACGGCAGCCCACCAGGCTCCCCCGTCCCTGAGATTCTCCAGGCAAGAACACTGGAGTGGGTTGCCATTTCCTTCTCCAATGCATGAAATTGAAAAGTGAAAGTGAAGTCGCTCAGTTGTGTCCGACTCTTATCGACCCCATGGACTGCAGCCTACCAGGCTCCTCCATCCATGGGATTTTCCAGGCAAGAGTACTAAGTATAGATAGAACCTAAAAATGAGAAGACTTCTTTGAAAGCAAATATACTCTTCTAAATGTCTAACTTTTATTCTCAATCAATATATTTATAAGAGTGAAATTTACAAATAAGTTGTGAAGGCATCCAACAAATTCATTACAGGATAATTTCCAGTGTGTATGTGTATAAATGTTTGTATATAAAAACACATATGGGCTTCCCTGGTGGCTCAGTGATAAAGAATCTGCCTGACAATTCAGGGGACACAGGTTTAATTCCTGGGTCAGGAAAGTCCTCTGGAGAAGGAAATGGCAACCCAGTCCAGTATTTTTGCTTAGAAAATCCCATGGACAGAGGAGCTTGGTGGGCTACAGCCCATGGAGTCACAAAAGAGTCAGATATGACTAAACAACAACATCATATAAACATATGTATACTTACTTGTGTATTTATAGATTTATATATATATATTCAAATTTATGTGCAAATTTGCTTATACTTAAAGAGGAGGCATCTGGTCCCATCACTTAATGGGAAATAGATGAGGAAACAGTGGAAACAGTGTCAGACTTTATTTTGGGGGGCTCCAAAATCACTGCAGATGGTGATTGCAGCCACGAAATTAAAAGACACTTACTCCTTGGAAGGAAAGTTATGACCAATCTAGATAGCATATTCAAAAGCAGAGACATTACTTTGCCAACAAAGGTCCGTCTAGTCAAGGATATGGTTTTTCCTGTGGTCATGTGTGGATGTGAAAGTTGGCCTGTGAAGACAGCTGAGCGCCGAAGAATTGATGCTTTTGAACTGTGGTGTTGAAGACTCTTGAGAGCCCCTTGGACTGCAAGGAGATCCAACCAGTCCATTCTAAAGGAGATTAGTCCTGGGTGTTCTTTGGAAGGACTAATGCTGAAGCTGAAACTCCAATACTTTGGCCACCTCACGTGAAGAGCTGACTCATTGGAAAAGACTCTGATGCTGGGAGGGATTGGGGGCAGGAAGAAAAGGGGACGACAGAGGATGAGATGGCTGGATGACATCACCAACTCAATAGACATGAGTTTGGGTGAACTCTGGGAGTCGGTGATGGACAGGGAGGCCTTGCGTGCTGCAATTCATGGGGTCACAAAGAGTCGGACACAACTGAGCAACTGAACTGAACTGAACTGAAAGAGGAGATAGTGGGCATGTGCAATATACTACAAATAGAAAAATTTGTTAAAGGTATTTAGGCTAAATCTAATGTAATAATTCATGTATATAGACATTGCTCATACTTAAGATGAAAATAATCCTCTGAGAATATTAGTAACTAGTCTGAGACCTCTGGCGTATTATTTTTATTTTTTTCCAGATGTTCAAGCTGGGTTTATTTTTATTTATTTATTTTTAATCTCTGAAGTGTTTATTTTCTCTAATTTATTATTTTTATTATTTTTTTACTTTACAATATTGTATTGGTTTTGCCATACATCAACATGCATCCGCCACAGGTGTACATGTGTTCCCATCCTGAACCCCCCTCCCACCTTTCTCCCCATACCATCCCTCTGGTTCATTCCAGTGCACCAGCCCCAAGCTTCCTGTATCCTGCATCGAACTTGGACTGGCGATTCATTTCTTATATGATATTATACATGTTTTAATGCCATTCTCCCAAATCACCCCCCCCTCCCTCCCACAGAGTCCACGGGCTTATTATTAAATCTCACTGTGTCATAATATTTTCCTTTGGTACTGTTGGAATGACAGTATCTATGTACTCACTGAGCATAAGAACCAAGGCAACTTCATGGGCGTGCGATCAGGACAGTTGAGTAAAAGGACTTCACACCTAGGGTTTAATGTTCTGGATTTACATCTTGAAATGTTCAGCAACTTTATCTTAGAAATGGTGTTTTTTAAGTTAAGTGAGACAACAGCACATGGGGAAAGGTGGTGGTTGGATCCAGGGGTGGGGAGCATCTCTTTTGCCTTCCAAACCTCTTGAATCTGGCTTGTATCAGTCTCTTTTGCTCAGCTTGAGACACCTCTGGGAAAAAGCCAAGACATAAAAATTGGGACAGTTCAATAATTCCATGTATGAATGAAATGTTCTGACATTTCCACTTAAAACTGCCATTGGCCAATATGAAGATGAAAGGTAAAATTCATGCTAATAGCTAAAATTTTTAATTTTCCCTTTCTTAGAACAATATTAAATAGCAAAAAATACCATGACAACTTGAGGAAAGGAGAGAGAAAGGGAGAGAGGCAGAAACAGAGACTGTGGAAAAGTGTGGTACTTTTCCCCCGTTTTTTGAACAAAGTCTTGGGCATATGCATTTTTGCACAGTGGCCCATAAATTGTGTACCTGTCTCTGATACAAACCCTAAAATGTTGTGTTTATATGATCATAAAAGATTCTTCTCCTTCTTTAAGGTAGCTGCTACTGCTGCTAAGTCACTTCAGTCATGTCCGACTCTGTGTGATCCCATAGATGGCAGCCCACCAGGCTCTGCCATCCCTGGGATTCTCCAGGCAAGAACACTGGAGTGGGTTGCCATTTCCTTCTCCAATGCATGAAAGTGAAAAGTGAAAGTGAAGTCGCTCAGTCGTGTCCGACTCTTAACGATCCCATGGACTGCAGCCCACCAGGCTCCTCCATCCATGGGATTTTCCAGGCAAGAGTACTGGAGTGGGGTGCCATTGCCTTCTCCTCTTTAAGGTAGATTATGTGGTAAATTTGTACAATTATTATTACAATATTAACAGTAAAAGCAAATACATATTTTTCCTTTTTTGATTAATTTTTCAAATTAAGAAAGCTTCCTTAGCTTTGTTTATAAAATTTCATTAATAAATGCATTATTGTATACCCAAATGTGTGGTTGAAGTAATAGGATTTTCATTAATATTTCTGATGAATGTTGAAATTTGGTAATGAGAAAGTAGAAGATAAATATGGAATAAAGCCATAAGTATGCTATGCAAATTATGAATAGCAAATTGGACACATTGATTAGATTCTTAGAAGGTGTAATAGATTGAAAAAAGAAGTCTGTCAACTAAATTTTTGACAGGTGTCAAATACACAGAACTATTTTTTAAAATGAGATTAAGTAATTGACAGAGGGTGCTATGTGCACTTTTTATAAGTATGATTCAGTTTATTTTTACTAACATGAAGAATACTTTAGCAATTGATAGTTTTTGAAAACTAAGTGACCTTAGGAACTCAACTACCTGTTGTGGTGCAAATTTAGAACTAGATTCAAAGTTCTTTGTAATGTAATCGATAGTTTGCAAGATCATAATAGCATTTCATTCTTTATATGACTATCATGTTCCTTGTAGGCTGAGAATACAATATCATAAATCAATATCTCAATGTGGCCATCCAAAGGAATCAACTGTTCTGTTGTTTAGAACTTTGTTACCATAGTAGAAAGATTTCTAGATATGGACTCAAAAAAGAGTTATGAGTTCCAGTCATGATCTAGCATTTCACTGCCTGAATGACTGTGGGCAGGAGACTAACATTACTGAAACTTAGTTTTGTTATCTGTGTAATGGGGATAATAACATTTTCTGTGTCTCATGCATAGGATGTGGGAATCGAAGCAGCATTAAGTACAAAAGTATTCTGTAAATCATGATGGACTACATAAGTGAGAGTTTCACTAACATAAATGGGCTTCCACTATGGGCTGAATTTACTGTTAGCCGGAGAATAACATTAGTAACCCACTATACTCATATAACAATTTAGTGGATGCTAATCATTTTACTTTTATCAGTTATTCTTTTTGCCAATGGTATGAGAATTGCAAAACTGAATTAGATCTATGAGTAAACTGAGACAAAGACTTTAAATAATTGCCTGAGATCATAGAATCATCAAGTTTGGTAACTGAAAAAAATGTTAATGATTATTTGCTCTATTTTTTTCATTCTCCATATGAGAAAATTGAGGTTCAGATAAAATTGGTGAATTTCCTATGGCATGTATAAAAGAACAATTATATTACTTCATATATTTTACTTTATAGTTCCTTTTTCATTCTTATTAAATCTTTGCTATTCCTACAATGGCAATAATTTAATTTCTTCTTTAGTTGAAACAAATTTTATCATTCAATATACATAAAATTATAATATACTGTGATAGAGCATGATATTAACATTCATAATTTTAAATATTGCATTCATTAACTTATTTATTCAGAAATACAAATGAAGTTATCTAGTGTACCAGGCATTGTCAGTTACTCACAAGAAAATTCTCTTCTATTCTTTTCTTTAAGTCTAGTGCTTAAAGAGTAAGATAGACTCACTCATGGAGAAGGCGATGGCACCCCACTCCAGTACTCTTGCCTGGAAAATCCCATGGACTGAGGAGCCTGGTAGGCTATAGTCCATGGGGTCGCGAAGAGTCGGACACAACTGAGCGACTTCCCTTTCACTTTTCACTTTCATGCACTGGAGAAGGAAATGGCAACCCACTCCAGTGTTCTTGCCTGGAGAATCCCAGGGACGGGGGAGCCTGGTGGGCTGCCGTCTATGGGGTCACACAGAGTCGGACACGACTAAAGTGACTCAGCAGCAGCAGCAGACTCACTCATTTCAAAGCAAATGAAAACATATAAGATGAATTGTTAGTTATAAATAGTACCATAAATAAAGCAAACCTATTGTAGAGACATAGAATGAATAGAAGAAAACTGAGCTGTGAATTAAAAATGAGTGGTCAGATAATGCTGCTTTGATGAGGGGACACTTTGATTGAGTTAACCATGGCTAGTGAACATAAGTCAGGGACACAGCAAATAAAAAGCTAAGGGACTTTAATTGTATGTGAAATGCAGTAGAAAATAGGAAAGTACTATGGTGCACTGTAACTTTTAGAGTATCACTGTAGCTTCAGTATAGACGGTGATTGGAGGAACTAATAATGGAAGCAAATGAAATCAGGATTGCAGTAGTACTGGGGAGAGAGGATGTTAATGTGGAGGCAAGGCTGCTGTGCTGTATTTGTATTGCTCCGCCTATAGGTGGCACCATTCTCACAGACTGCAACTTGAATAGTTCTCTATTATAGAATTGTATAGAGAACAGTAAAACTGTATACAATGACCCTTCTTGGAGTGGGATGGTAACAGTAGAGAAGGAGAAAGTTGGCAGAAAAAATATATAGAGTAAATAATACATTAAGCCTTTTAATTATATGAATAGTAATCAAGAAAAATGGGAGAGTTCTCTTTTTTTTTTTTTTTTTTTACAATTTGAAAGATAATTTACAAACAAGACATTTGTAAATTTACAAATTTGTAAGAGGAGAAGGTGTGGAGAAAAAGGAACCCCTGGCACTGTTGGTGGGAATGTGGACTGGTACAGCCACTATGGAGGACAGTATAAAGATTCTTAAAAAACTAGGAATGAAACTATCATACATCCGAGAAATCCCAGGAATTTCTGGGCATATACCCCGAGGAAAGCAGAAGTAAAAAAAAAACACATGTTTATTGCAGCAGCTTTTACAATATCTGGGACATGGAAGCAGCCTAGATGTCCATTGGCAGAAGAATGGATAAGGAAGTTGTGGTACATATGCGCAATGGAATATTGCTAAGCTATAAAAAGGAATGCATTTAGGTTAGTCCTAGAAGTCTGAAATGCAGCACTTGGATGCAATCTCAAAAATGACAGAATGATCTCTATTCATTTCCAAGGCAGACCATTCACTATCATAGTAATCCAAGTTTATGTCCTCACTAGTAACGCTGAAAAAGCTGAAGTTGAATGGTTCGATGCAGACCTACAAGACCTTCTAGATCTAACACCCATAAAAGATGTCCCTTTGTTTATAGGGGACTGGAATGCAAAAGAGGAAATCAAGAAACACCTGGAATAACAGGCAAATTTGGCCTTGGAGTAGAGAATGAAGCAGGGCAAAGGCTAATAGAGTTTTGCCAAGAGAAAGCACTGGTCATAGTGTTAGGTAGGTAGAACAGGGAAGAGGAGTCCAAAGTGGCGGTGGCTAAAAGACAAAGAAGGGCAAAGGAAGGTCCGAGGACCAGAGTGAAGACTTTAGGCAGAACAAACAGCACTCCTGGCTAAGCCCAATTTGCGTAGGGCAGGCCCAGGTGGAGGAAAAAACATAAAAGGAGGAGCCAAAATGCTTTCTCACAAAACGCTCTCTCAAAATGCTCTCTCTCCAGCGTGCGTGCACTCTTTTCTCTCTCTCTCTCTCTCTCCTGCTATCTTCTAAATAAAATAGAGCTGTAACACTGATTTGCCTAAGAGCTGTAGCACAGTTTGTCCAAGACCTGAGAGCTGTGACGCGCCGAGGGCTTTAATGTCCGTTGCTCCAAATCTTTGTTGTGACGAGACAAAGAACCTGGAACATACACTCGCGTGACATCTATGGTGCCGTGACTCGGATATAACCTGGCTGAAACAACCTCAGTGTAGAAGAGGCCAAACACAGCAGGAGCCAAACCCAGCGAAGCTCCCGCGCTAGAAGCGGAAGGCGAAGAAACCCAGCTCAGGGGAAGGCCCATCGTGCTGGAAACCGGGATAGCGAAAAACGAACTCAGCAGAAAGCTCACGCAGCCCAGTCTCAGATTCCAGAAGACCTCCAGTTAAGGTAAGAGGTCCTTGCTCCTATGGCTGGAGGGACCTTTACAATCTCTCGTTTCTTGTTTCCTCGAACCTCCCGCAAACAGGCGGGAGGCAGGGGCACAATTGAGGGACTCTGGAGAGGCTACTCCTCCGTATGTTCCAAAGGCGCTATCTGCTGAGCCCCAGTAGCTGTTACACAAGCTGGTGGGGGTTCTTCTGTCCTTTCTCTTCTCTGTGCCAAAGATCAGACCAATGAAACTGTGAGCACCGGTCAGATATTTAGCAAATTTTCTGGCGGGCTATGAAGGGGATTCCTTGGCATGTTTTTCCCACTGCTTTTTCCTCCTGTCCTTCAGCTCTCTCCCAGGACTCAAGCCCGGCCAAAACTAATGAAACTCAGGCTCTGATGTCTCATTGCAAAAATTCATTGAGATACAAAGCGATAAGAGGTAGATTTGTTAGGATCCAGAGAGAAGCCACCCTTCAGGGTGTGAACTGTTGCCGAGGGCAAGGGCTGGGGCCATGGAATTAGGCCTGGCTAGGTTTTGTGAGGGAATGGAATTCATATGCTAATGAGTGACAGGATCATCCCAGCCATTGGGGAACCACCCACTCCTCCCTCTTTTGACCTTGTGCCTTGGAGCTGTCCTGCCACCTCTGGGTGTGTCTGTTGGCTTATAGATTGGGGGTTAAGGTTTACTTGAATTTGACTTGTCATCTTGGACCCAATTGATTTTAATTGGTTTACATTATACCCTTGTGCTACGTCATTCTTTCAAAGGTTGTGCTCTGCCCCCTTTCCTCCTGTTTCATGCTCTTTTCCTGAGCCCCATCCAGACCCACAAGGTTGCCTCTACAATCTTCTGGAGAGACAACCAGAAAATAGCTGGCCTTGGGAGGGAAATACTCTATAATATTCAACCCCCTAATCCTACCCAATACTGGTCACACTGGAGATCTTGGGGATACCCAAACTCTAGTCCGGGGGATCCCAGGAGGTCATCACACCTTGACCTGCCTAGGGATCGGTCTTCGAGAGGTTGTCACACCTCAACCTGTTCGGGGATCCTCTAGTCCCAGGGGTCCCAGGAGGTAGTCACACCTCGACCTGGCCAGGGACCCAATTCTCGGGAGGCCGTCACGCCTCGACCTGCCTGGGGATTCGATCTCTAGGAGGTTGTCACGCCTCAGCCTGCCTGGGGATCTGCACCCTGACCCGGGGACGCCTGGCTCTCAGGTTGCAACTGTACTAGGTAGGATGAGCTTACATATCTATTCCCGTCCACGGTGAGCAAACTAGCAATGAGTTACAAACCCCTTAATTCTACCCAGTACTGGTCACACTGGAGATCTTGGGGATACCCAAACTCCAGTCCGGGGGGTCCCAGGAGGTCATCACGCCTTGACCTGCCTAGGGATCGGTCTTCCAGAGGTTGTCATGCCTCAAACTGTTCAGGGATCCTCTAGTCCCAGGGGTCCCAGGAGGTAGTCACACCTCGACCTGCCCAGGGACCCAATTCTCAGGAGGCCATCATGCCTCGACCTGCCTGGGGATCTGCACCCTGACCCAGGGATGCCTGCCTCTCAGGTTGCAACAGTTCTGGGTAGGATAAGCTTCAGAAAGACTCACCCCTAAGGAAGTCTACCTATCAAAACAGAAAGAAGCCTATTACCTGTGGGACTGTGCCCAGTCTCAGCAATAATTCAGGAGCCCAATGAGAACCCCATTGCCTTTCTGGAGAGGCTAAAAGAGGCACTCCAAAAGTTTACCAACCTGGACTTAGACTCTTACAAGGGACGGGTGATTTTAAAGGACAAATTCCTGTCCCAATGTGCATCAGATATCAGAATTAAGTTACAGCAGCTACAACAGCAGGACCCTGCTACCTCTTTAGATAAGATGGTCCAGACAGCCACCAATACCTTTTTATAACAGGGAACAGGAGAAGGAGGCCAAGGCCCAGGAGAAGGAGAGAAAGAAAGAGACAAGGCATGTCCAGATGCTGGCCGCCCTCCAGAGAAGCCCAGTGGCAAACCCCGAGTCCTTGAAGGACATGGCACGAGACAAATGCCTGATCTGTAGACAGGTGGGGCATTGGGCCAAAGAGTGTCCAAACCATGACAAGTCTCCGAGAATGGCTTGCCACCAATGCCATCAACTGGGACACTGGGCAGCACTCTGCCCTCGGGACCCAAGAGACTCAAGGTCAAGCGCCAAGCCTGCCCTCATGATGGTTCAAGAGGACTGAAGCGGCCCGCTCCAGCCAGCCCGCCTGTCACAGATAACCATCACGGGGCTGGAGCCAAGGGTGCGACTGGATGTGGCAGGTAGGTCCGAGAATTTCTTGGTTGACACAGGGGCTACCTACTCTGTCTTGATCTCCTACTCCGGAGGCTTCTCCTCCCAAACCTGTACCATTTTGGGTGCTACAGGAAAAGCAACTACTAAAAGATTCACCCGAGCACTTCTTTGTTGCTGGGATGGACAAATATTTTCCCACCAGTTTCTGGTGGTCCCTGAGTGTCCTACTCCCTTATTGGGAAGAGATATACTCACTAAACTGGGGATCACCCTTGTGATGGGAAGTTTTTCAGCCCCTAGGGCTCTACAGCTTCTGGTTACTACTGAAGAACCCATTACACCTTCAATAGAGAGGGACCAAAAACTATGGGAAAACAAAATTAACCCCCAGGTGTGGGACCAGAGTATTCCTGGACGAGCCCACCAAGCTGAACTGGTCATTGTCCTCCAAGATCTCACTTGGTTTCCTAACTGGAAACAATATCCTCTCAAAAGAGAGGTTCGGGAGGGACTACAGCCTTTAATAAATAAATTCCTTGCTTGTGGGCTATTGGTCCCCACCAGTTCACCATGTAACACCGCAATCCTCTCAGTAAAGAAAAAAGATGGAACCTGGAGAATGGTTCAAGATCTCCGGATCATATATGAAGCTGTAGTCCCCCTCCATCCCACAGTACCCAATCCCTATGTAATCTTGGGAGAAATCCCACCCAGTGCCAAGTGGTTTACAGTCTTAGATCTCAAAGATGCATTTTTTTGCATACCACTGGCTAAAGGATCCCAATACCTTTTTGCCTTTGAGTGGGAGGCCCCAAGAGAAAAACACCAACAGATGACTTGGACAGTATTACCTCAGGGGTTCAGAGATAGCCCCCACCTGTTTGGACAGGCCCTTAGCAGGGATTTCCTAGATCTGGACCTGGGACCTAATGGGAAAATATTGCAATACGTAGATGACCTACTAATCTGCTCTCCAGATGAGAAAAGTGCCCAACAACATGCAATTCAGGTTCTAAAGTTCTTGGCAGAAAGGGGATATAAAGTCTCCCATGCTAAGGCACAGATGGTTGAGACAAAGGTCACTCACCTGAGAGTTCAGATTACACACGGGTCCAGGAAGCTGTCCTCTGATCGGGTACAAGGAATCCTCCAGTTGCTCTCCCCCACGACTCGAAAACAATTGAAAGCTTTCCTGGGGCTAACTGGTTATTGTAGAATCTGGATACCTAATTATGGTCTAATTGCCCAGCCCTTATATGAAAGCTTAAAGGGACAAGATGATTCAACCCCATTGATGTAGAGAACGCCTCAAAAGAAGGCAGAGGCTGTACTAAAACAGGCCTTAACTTAGGCACCTGCCTTGAGGTTGCCAGACCCAGAAAAAGCATTCCAACTTTATGTCCATGGAAGAGAGGGAATAGCCTTGGGAGTGTTAACTCAAAGGTTGGGATCTGAGCCCCAGCCTGTAGCTTACTTATCCAAGAGGCTCGATCCAACTACCCGAGGTTGGCCCCCCTGCCTTCAAAATCTTGAAGCTATTGCAATCATGATAGAAGATACTTTAAAACTCTCCTTTGGGGGCAAACTAACTATTTTTACCAGCCACCAAGTAAAACAACTCCTAAATGGGAGAGGCCATTTATGGATGTCTGATCAAAGAATCCTCAGATATCAAGTAATGCTGATGGAAAATCCAGGTCTCACTATATCCCCTTGTGAGGTTCTTAATGCAGCCACCCTCCTGCCTACCCCCTAGGGCTCTCTCCCCTTTCACTCTTGTCTAGAAACCTTGGACCACTGGACAAAACCCGGAGAGGGATTGTCAGAAGATCCTCTGACCAGTCCTGAGGAAATCTGGTACACTGATGGAAGCAGCTTTATCTTGGATGGAAAAAGAAGAGCCGGGTATGCAGTAGTTTGCAATTTTGAGACCATAGAGGCTAAGTCTCTGCCACCAGAGACTTAGCCACCAGCCCAATTAGCTGAGCTCATAGCCCTGACTTGAGCTTTAGTGCTGGGAAAAAGAAAAAGAATAGCCATCTACACTGACTCCAAGTATGCCTTTCAGGTGCTACATGCACATGCGGCTATTTGGAAGAAAAGAGGCCACTTGACCACTCGAGGGTCCCCAATCAAATATGGTGATCAGATTCTTCAACTCTTGGAGGCAGTCCATCTGCCCACTGAGGTTTCAGTCTCCCACTGTAAAGGACACCAAAAAGGGAACACGGAAGTGGCACGAGGGAACCAAGCAGCTGATCAGGCAGCTAGGAGAGCAGCATTACAGAACCATGACCTAATAGGGTTACCACCTTAGTTCCACAGACTAATTTGCCAGAAACTCCTTCATATACTGAAGGTGAGACTCTTAAAGCTAAGAGCGAGGGCTTTCAAGAAGATCATATGGGTTGGTTCCAAAAGGAGGGACTCCTTTTTCTGCCTGGAAACCTCCAGTGGAAGTTGGTTAACTCCTTACATGCCACTACTCATTTAGGAGAAAAGGCCCTCTAAAGATTACTAGAAAGGTCCTTCAGAGGAGCAGGCCTCCAAACAACTGTAAGACAGGTGGTATCCTCTTGTCCCACTTGCCAATTAAACAACCCCCAAGGAGCTCGAAGACCCCAGCTGGCCCAGCCCGTCCAACAATGTGGGGCCTACCCAGGAGAGGACTGGCAGATGGACTTCGCCATCTGTTGAGGAACAAACACCCTCTTCCACAACACAAGAGAAGACTATACACATGGATATCACCAGATGGTCAATACCAAAATCAGATTAATTATATTATTTGCAGCCAAAGATAGAGAAGCTCTATATAGTCAGCAAAAACAAGACCTGAAATTGACTGTGGCTCAGATCATGAACTCCTTATTGCCGAATTCAGACTTAAATTGAAGAAAGTGGGGAAAACCACTAGACCATTCAGGTATGACCTAAATCAAATCCCTTCTGATTATACAGTAGAAGTGACAAACAGATTCAAGGAATTAGATCTGATAGAGTGCCTGAAGAATTATAGATGGGGGTTCATGACATTGTACAGGAGACAGGAATCAAGACTATCCCTAAGAAAAAGAAATGCAAAAAAGCAAAATGGCTGTCTGAGGAGGCCTTACAAATAGCTGTGAAAAGGAGATAAGTGAAAAGCAAAGGAAAAAAGGAAGGCATACCCATTTGAATGCAGAGTTCCAAAGAGTAGCAAAGAGAGATAAGGAAACTTTCCTCATTGATCAGTGCAAATCAATAGAGGAAAACAATAGAATGGGAAAGACCTGAGATCTCTTCAAGAAAATTATAGATACAAGGGGAACATTTCATGCAAAGATGGACACAATAAAGGACAGAAATTGTATGGACCTAACAGAAGAATAAGATATTAAGAAGAGGTGGCAAGAATACACAGAAGATCTTCATAACCCAGATAACCACAATGGTGTGATCACTCACCTAGAGCTAGACATCCTGGGATGTGAAGTCAAGTGGGCCTTAGGAGGCATCACTATGAAAAAAAGCTAATGGAGGTGATGGAATTCCAGTTGAGCTATTTCAAATTCTAAAGTATTATGCTGTTTAAGTGCTACACTCAATATGCCAGCAAATTTGGTAAACTCAGCAGTGCCATAGGACTGGAAAAGGTCCGTTTTCATCCCAATCCCAAAGAAAGGCAATGCCAAAGAATGCTCAAACTACTGCATAATTGAACTCATCTCACATGCTAGTAAAGTAATGCTCAAAATTCTCCAAGCCAGGCTTCAACAGTACATAAACTGTGATCTTTGAGTTGTTCATCTGGTTTTAGAAAAGGCAGAGGAACCAGAGATCAAACTGGGAACATTTGTTGGATCATTGAAAAAGCAAGAGAGTTCCAGGAAAACATCTATTTCTGCTTTATTGACTATGCCAAAGCCTATGACTGTATGGATAACAACAAACAGTTTAAAGTTCTTAAAGAGATGGGAATACCCAACCACCTGACCTGCCTCTTGAGAAATCTGTATGCAGGTCAGGAAGCAACAGTTAGAACTGTACATGGAACAACAGATTGGTCCAAATAGGAAAAGGAATATGTCAAGGTTTATATTGTCACCCTGCTTATTTAACTTATATGCAGAATACACGATGAGAAACTCTGGGCTGGATGAAGCACAAGCTGGAATTAGATTGCCAGGAGAAATATCAATAACCTCCATTATGCAGATGACACCACCCTTACAGCACAAAATGAAGAGGAACTAAAGAGCCTCTTGATGAAAGTGAAAGAGGAGAGTGAAAAAGCCTGCTTAAAACTAAACATTCAAAAAGCTAAGATCATGGCATCTGGTCCTATCACTTCATGGTAAATAGATAGGGAAACAGTGGATAGAGTGACAGATTTTATTTTGGGGGGCTCCAAAATCACTGCAGATGGTGATTGCAGCCATGAAATTAAAAGACACTTGCTCCTTGGAAAAAAATTATGACCAACCTAGACAGCGTATTACAAAGCAGAGCTATTACTTTGCCAGCAAATGTCTGTCTAGTCAAAGCTTTGGTTTTTCCAGTAGGCATGTATGGATCTAAGAGTTGGACTATAAAGAAAGCTGAGCACTGAAGAAATGGTGCTTTTCAACTGTGATGTTGGAGAAGACTCTTGAGAGTCCATTGGACTGCAAGGAGGTCCAACCAGTTCATCCTAAAGGAAATCAGTCCTGTATATTCAATGGAAGGACAGATGCTGAAGCTGAAACTCCAATACTTTGGCCACCTGATGTGAACTGACTCATTTGAAAAGACCCTGATGCTGGGGAAGATTGAAAGCAGCAGGAGAAGGGGTGACAGAGGATGAGATGGTTGGATGGCATCACCGACTCAGTGGACATGAGTTTGGGTAAACTCCAGAAGTTGATGATGGACCGGGAGGCCTGGCATGCTGCAGTCCATGGAATTGCAAAGAGTCAGACACGACTGAGCAATTGAACTGAACTGAACTGAGTGAGGTGGATGACCCTAGAGCCTATTATACAGAGTGAAGTAAGTCAGAGACAGAAAGACAAATACCATATATTAACACACATATATGGAATCTAGAAAGATGTTACCAACAATGTTAAGTACGGAACAGCAAAGGAGACACAAACATAAAGAACAGACTTTTGAACAAAGAAGGAGAAGGAGAGGGTGGGATAATTTGGGAGAATAGCACTCAAACATATACATTACCATATGTAAAATAGATAACCACTGCAGATTTAATGTGTGATGCAGCACACCCAAAGCCAGAACTCTGGGACAACCTGGAGGAATAAGGTGGGAAGGGAGATGGAAGGGGGCCTTAGGATGGAGGGGACACATGTATACAATTCATATTGATGTATGGCAAAAACTATCACAATATTGTAAAGTAATTATCCTCCAATTAAAATAAATAAACAATGCTTTTAAAAAGAAAGATAATGGTGATATTATTTAATTCTTGAGTGCGTGCATGTTAAGTTACTCCAGCCATGTCTGACTCTGGGAACCTTTGGATTGTAGCCCACCAGGCTCCTCTGTCCATGGGATTCTCCAGGCAAGAATGGGAGTGTGTTGCCATGCTCACCTCCAGGGCATCTTTCCCACCCATGGATTATACATGCATTTCCTACTGCTTCTGCCTTGCAGGTAGTTTCTTTACTGCTGAACCACCAGGGAAGCCCACTTAAGTTTTGACTGCTCTATACTCATTTTTGCATTCATTATTATAAAATGAACAGTTGAATAGTTTCTTAAATTCATGTATTAAAATGCTTTTTAAATATTTTAAATCCCCTGTACTAGTATTCGCCCTATGGATATGATTTGACTTTGGTTTGTCAACATGAAAAAATTCTATAAATGATTAGCTTAACAAATCGGAAACAAAATGATCTTTCAAAAACTCAAGTTAAACACAGTAAGTTGTCAATAGCTATTTATTGATGGTGATGATATTGTCTGCCTTTGAAGAGCTGTTAATAATACAATACAAACCATGTGCTCTTGAAGTCACTTGAATGGGTATTTAATAATATGATGACTAATCTGCTGCAAGATTGAAATCTTATCTGGCATTAATGCAAAATATAGCATAGGCCTTGTAAAGAGTCACCGTTACACACGGTGCTTTTTATAAAATATATCCTTCTGTGTATTCAAGTATTTTGACATTAAAATATTTATTTAACCTATTTTTAAATTCCAAATCCTGAAATTTTAGACCTTCTCTACTTTTCCTTCTGCCCAAGAAGGTACAACATGTTGCTACTTTACAAGATTTAGCATACATTAACTTGGTCTTAGAGAACTAGCAGTTTAAAAAATAGAAAAATACCTTCAATCACCACAATCCCCCACCTTGCAAAAAAAAAAACACAAACCCTTCCATTGTAAGGAGAACTTTCGAGTCCTCTTGGAGAGCACTGGCAATTCATTCAGTATTTCAGTGCTGTCAGTCTGTAGTCTGTTGATTGGTGTTCATAATTCTTCACAGAGATATTGTGAAGATTAATGAAATAGAGTTTGTAGAGTATTTTATCTCTTCAAATGCAAGTTCTGTGAGCTGAACATTTAGAAGCCTCATTATACAGGCTGTAGTGTGCCAGAACTCTTAAACTGTTAGTAAAATCTCTTAAGTGTTGTACTTTATCATTGCTGTCTTGATAATGCAGGGCTGTGCCTATCATATCAGTTTTTGTCTCTTCAGGACTGTTTAAGCCTGTACTATTGATACTTCTCACTTATCAGTGTAACATTGATCCTTTTATACGTGAAGAGTATAGAATTATGCTTGAATTGTCTTATACTATCACTTTCCAGTGCCCAGTGCTATATAAGAACAACCCGTAATTACACAGAAAAAAAATGATGCTATTTAAACTCTAGCCTGTGTATGATGAACCTCCTAAAGCTGTGCTCTACACTCTGATATGTTTTTCTCCGAAAAATCTCTAGGAAACTTTGTTAAGATACCTAAAATATAGTGCCTCAAATCAACAAAGCTTCCTGCATCATTGTCATAAAATAACATCAATTCCAGAATGCAATATCTTCTAGAAAAGACTTTAAATTCCAGAAGAAAATACAGATAAACTTGTTTTGAATTTGATATTAACTCCCACTACCTTGAGGAAGAGAAAGTTGATGAGACATAGAGATATAAGAGAACTCTAGAGTAGCCAAGGACACTTAGGTGGATGGAGGGGAGTGGTTTGGTCCTCATTCACTGTCCTTGAATCTGGGAACAGTCACGCTCAGGAAGGAAATACAGCTGAGGACTTATCAAAAGGCAAACTGTTTCCAGTCTCTTATATGGTAGCATTTATTTGAGGATAAAACTTAAACTATTCTGTTGGAAACCTAAAATACTTGTAAAATATGTGTGTGTTTTCTTCTTTTTCTTTTTCCACTGTATTTAGGAGTGTTATATTGTACATTCTGTGGAAAATAAAATTTAAATTTTGCTATGAAATTCACACAAATATGCTTTCATTTAATAATGTAAAAAGGAGTCAGATTACTTAAAATACAATGACTATGCAAACTTTTTCTTAATTTTCTGACTGGCTATATTTTATAAGTGAGAATTTCTGATTTAAGTATATAAAAAAATTCACTACTGAATATGTTGCTAATATCTTAAACTAATTGTCACTAGCTGATCATATTTTAAATAACAAAAGTGATACTATTTTTCTATAATACATTATCTAGATATTATAAGCTAGTTACTGTATATTTATACATGACTAGATGGTTTATTGAAAAGAAAGCAATTTAGACACATGATTTTTAGTGTAAATTTAGATAAAAGTTATCTGAAAGAAATACTTTTATAAATTCTTCTCTGCTTCAAATTCCAAAAACTATCAACTGCCATTAACAAAATCTTTAGATGGCCAATAATCTTTAGATTTAATCATGTAATACTCAATGTAAATAAATCAAACTCTTATAAACTATCAAAATATAAAGATGTGTCTATTACAGTGTATCTCTTGCTGAATTTCCTATGTTTACCATTTTAGCTGTATCTTCAAGATACATTGTATGATAATATAAATTCAGGTTTCATTTTTAGGACAAATATCCTGAAAATCATAAATACATTTATCATGACAGTGATATTTTAAGAGGCTCTATGTTTCAGATATTCTATATTCTGCTTTGCAGAAATTTTCTATGTGAATGAGTAGGAAATAATTTAAAGATTAAAGAAATTGAGCGCACTTTTCTGAATCTCTGAATTGTAAAAATAACAGAGAGCTCTCTCTTAAATACAATTATTGGTAGCAAAACTTGATGATGTATCAAAAGATAATTTTATAAAGCTTGCAATAATGTAAATTCTTGTAAACTTGTAAAGATTAAAAATTAACTTTCCACTATTTGAAGTATTTGGTATTTTATAGGTAGTATTGAAAATTCGCAACACTTAATAAAAGGTTGTACTCTACCAGAATTCAGTATTCAAGGCTATCAGAAAGGGGAAAAGCGCCACCTATTGATCAGAATATGCAAATTGTTTGTTGGTCCTTGAACTTTTAGCTTTGTTAACTGAGTTGGAGTAAGAGAATTTACTAGGTTTAAGACTTTATCTCCTTGATATAAAGTTCTTTAAATCCTTTTTATTCTGAAGAATAAGATATTTCCATTTAAGTATATATTAAATATATTTCAAAATCTAATTTCAGCTGTCCTTTTCATCATATTGTCTTCACGAGCAGCAAATCACAACTGTCTCAACAGTATGTTTGATGGATTGTCTTCTGAAATAATGAAACATAAACATATGTCCTTTTTATTTAACAGTGAACTTTGTAAGTAGAATAAAATGTGTTTTCATGAGTCTAATAAACTGGTATTTAAAAATCATATTTTATTAAAGGAGTCAGATATGGTCAAATAGGAATAGCTTGACATGACGTCATGCATGTAGTTTAATAAATGTGTTTAGTGTATGTAATTACAGTCATTGGTTACATATTTAACTTTAAATTTTGAGGGCTTGATAATGAATAGTTAATTCACTGAGTGACATTTCAACAAATTGTATTAAAATTCATGGACCATGTAGGCTGAATGAAAAGGTAACTGTTATTATTTTGAAATAAGATTTTATGTCTTCATAGAACTGAGAAAGATTGACCTTATCATGAGATATCTCTGTACTTCTATTACATCCCCAATATCAATAGAAAAATATTTTTAATCTATACAAGAGTGTTTTTATCCTTTCAATGCATAGGAGATTATCAGGCTCAAATCCTGAACTTATCTATAGACAGAAACTGCCCTCAACCTCTGGAGTTATAAAGAAGCAATTCTAAATAACATCTAGAATATTTCTTGCTTAGAAAAATATTAACCATGTAAAATCACATAGCCTTCAAAAAAGAAACAATACTGTCACACACTTGAAGGAACTATAACTGTAAATAACATCTAATTAGGTTAAAGTGTGCTTAAATTACCCCCCTAAACATAGAATATTCATTCAGATAGAAAAAATCCAATGTTCAGAGGCCTTTATTTTCTAAAGATGATATATCGTGTTTCTAATTTGTGTATAGTAAATAATTGTAATGCCTCTATTTTACTAACCTCCCTGTGAAACTTTACAGGTTATCTTTGTTCTTTTCTTGATCAATAAAGTAACAGCAGATAACTATTAATATATTTCTTTGCATCTGCACAATGAAAACTTTAAATATTAAAACGAAATATTGCAGCCCATATATCATCTACTCTTACAAGACAGGAATGACAGTATTAAGATGCACATTCAGGATAGCAGTCTTTCTACTTTGAACGCTGTCAAGAACAAAGTGCTTTACAGACTTAAAATAAATCTAGGTACTAATCCATTGAATTTCTGACAACAGGAGCCCAAGGTTTCCATGCACTTAGCTGAGTACTGCATAAGAGCTTGTGCATTATTTATGGCCACTAATGGTGTTGCAATGCGCTTTGTGTGAAGCAGTGACAGTGCAATCGGCTAAGATAGCTGCTGCTGTGGACAAAGCCATACATTTTCTTGAGCTTGAATTTTTGACAGAATACTCTATTAATGCCAATTCTGCTTAAGTAAATGCTGAGCAGGGGTCAGTTGTTCCTTTTTTTCCCCCCTTCTCTTATTATTTAAGAAAACAGTGCCATAAAATTGAAAATGATGTTCTGAGGTTTGCTGAATTTTACAGTACAACAGTAGCTGATAAAGGTCACTCTACTTTTTAGTCTACTTTTATGATTTCGTGTGATGGTCCACAGACTCAATAGGAAAGCTCTTAGCACTAGGAAAGGGAGGTGCTATTAATTCCAGTTTCAGTGCCATTATACTCTTCAGTGGATCAATAGAATTAAATGAGCTGAGATATTAAGAAAATATTGAAAAAGCAGGAGGGTTGTATTGTTTGACCAGGGTTGGGATGAGTTGAAAATAAAAAGCCATCTACAGAAGCTGTCAATAAATCATGAAAACTATACTCTGAACCAAATGGAATACAGCATGAAGCCTCACACCTTAAATGAGCATAGTGTCTTGTCTTTGTTGTGGTTTTTTTTTTTAATTAAACATTTTATTTGAAGTATCCACTGAAGTTATCTTTTATCAATCAAGTAAATTTTTTAAAAAGCATTTAAGCTCACAAAGAGAATATTTCTGAAATGATATCTAGATGAGGGCAGTTCTACTTACAAGTTTCAAAAATGTATCTTGATGTATGAAACATAACAAAAAAGAAGTGGGACTGTATTTCAGATTTTAAAAATAAAAATCAATATTCTATTTTTTGAATATATATTATATATATATATCTGGATGGACAACTTTTTGGATTATAGACACATGGTCAGTTTTCCCTTTATTATGTAAGGATTTGTCATTTAATTAAACTGAAAGAAGTCAATACAGTCTAGTCTTTATAGCAAAAATAATTTGAAAGTTTTCATCTTAAGCAATAAGAGATGCACATTAGATTGAACATTATTAATATAATACTTACTCTCTGAATAAGTGAAAGTAGAAAAGATTCACCAATCACTAAAGGGTTGACATTCTAAGCAAAATAGATGTTGTCACAAATATGTGTTTACTTCTTTTGTGATTAAGCCTTACTGGAACTTGACACATTTAAAAATTACCTCACAGTGATAAATTTAATATATTATAATACCTTTCTTTTCAAAACTAATATCAACAAAAAACTCTACTTGAGAAAAGTATTTTTTAATGTGTGTTTATGGCAAATCCTGCAAAATGCTCGTCTCAAGATATATTCCTCTTGCTTACTGTAAGGCTGCATGTTCCTTCCACCTTTGTGGTTAGCTGCTTCCCTTGTAGCTCAGTCAGTAAAGAATCTGCCTGCAGTGCAGGAGACCCGGGTTTGATCCCTGGGTTGGCAAGATCCCCTGGAGCAGGAAATGGCAACCCACTCCAGTACCCTTGCCTGGAAAATCTCATGGACAGAGGAGCCTGGTGGGCTGCAGTCCATGGAGTCGCAAAGAGTAAGGCATGACTGAGCGACTAACACTTACTTACTTACACTTATGGCAATTTCTAGACAAAGGAATGTGAGAATAGGTGGTTTGTAGCATTTCTAGGCCATTTAAAGAGTGGCTGTGCGACCTCCTGCATTTTTTCCCTCCCTCTAAATGAATGCAGATGACAATAGTAAGAGTAAAGCTACAAAACAGAAGAAATAAGGACCCCAGAATTTCTGCAAGGGATCACTACAAATGGGAAAATGTACTTGCACTGCCGTGAAAGCAAGAATGATCACCAATTGTGTCTGAGCCATTATACCTATTGAGTCTATTGACTACCACTGCTTAGGCTTTCCAAAATAACAGAGACAGCATTAAGTAAAGGTTAGTAGTCATTGACACATAATGGTTGTGAAAGATAAAGATATTATAAAACATAGAACTCAAAAATTGTTTTTCACTGTTCTTAGAATTTTTCAAATTGTCATATTTAGTAATCTACTTTATGATAAGTTTTTCTTTTCATGACTTTGGAGAAAGCATCTCAAAAAATGGCAAATTCTATTCAAGGTAGCCCAAATAATGAGTTTAGTTTGACAGTATACTCATGTAGACTATGTACATACACATAATGAGTAGAATGAAAGATAATTGGACACTTATTTCATTTGACTATTCTGGATAAAACCTAATACTCTTATTTTAATAAACTATGTTTCTAAAATAGAAATTATGGTTCTGACCCTTGAAGACAAGGGAAAATTTGATTTCTCCGAGAACAAGCTTTGCATATTGAGCAAAATATTGTACATTGACAAGACTGAACAAGTATTTTGGGTTTCATTTGATCTGCCAGACTTCATGTGGATGCATTCTAATCTCTATTGATTTTTGATAAAGATTCTTAAGGTTGATAAAGAGAAATTGGTTAGAATAAATGATCTCAGAACTTGGCAATACCTCTCATAGATCCATCTTATATAGAAGATCAAATTTTAAGAGGACAGACTGAACTTGAAAAGAGAATAATGAATTAGAAATCTTAAGGAAAAATTATTGCTTAAAACATTTTTTTTCCCTTACAGCTTTACATAATCATTGTATGGAAGAAAAATATAATAATTCCTCTCCTTAGCTTCTTCTCTCAAGTCTAGTATGTTCATAGAATGTCCACATTCTTGATATGATTCCATATATACTTCTAAACAAATGGTAGAATACTGTAGCCTGCCAGGCTCCTCTGTCCATGGAATTCTCCAGCCAAGTATACTGGAGGGAGTTGCCATGCCCTCCTCCAGTGGACTGTCTCAATCCAAGGATGGAACCCAGGTGTCCTGAATTGCAAGCAGATTCCTAACCATCTAAGCCACCAGGGAAGTCCCATTCTTTAATATATACCTATATAATTTATCAGATGTTGTAGGTTTATAAGTTCTTTAAAGTTTTAGTATATATATTATATATATATATGTATATGAATCACTCGCTATACACCTGAAACCAATAAACATTGCAAATCAATATATTTCAACTTTTTAAACTTCATTAGGTGAAGTCACATCCTTCTTGTATTAAGTAAAATCAGTGAAAAATATGTGAATTCATGGTCTGTCTTCTGTTTTCTTGAGATGTTTTTTGGAACAAGCTGAAAACATGTCCTTCCACAGACTACCTAAATGTAGTGTCAAAACTTCAGTGTTTTCTCTTTTAAAAATGTGTATGTAGGAAACAAATTGCTATTATTTTCATTGGTTAGTTCAGTTCAGTCGTTCAGTTGTGTCCAACTATTTGCAACCCCTGGACTGCAGCATACCAGGCTTCCCTGTCCATCACCAGCTCCAGGGCTTGCTCAAACTCATGCCCATCGAGTCAGCGATGCCATAAAACCATCTATTCTCTGTCATCCCCTTTTCCTCCCACCTTCAAACTTTCCCAGAATCAGGGTATTTTCCAATGAGTCAGTTCTTCGCATCAACAAGTACTTCGCCAAAGTAATGGAGCTTCAACTCAACATCAGTTCTTCCAATGAATATCTAGGACTGATCTTCTTTAGGTTTTCCTGGTTTGATCTCTTTGCAGTCCAGGGATTCTCAAGAGTCTTCTCTGACAGCACAGTTCAAAAGCATCAGTTCTTCAGCACTCAGCTTTCTTTATGGTCCAACTCTCACATGTATACATGACTGCTGGAAAACCATAGCTTCGACTAAATGGAGCTTTGTTGGCAAAGTAATGTCTCTGCTTTTTAATATGCTGTCTAGGTTTGTCATTCTTTTCTTCAAAAGAGCAAATGTCTTTTAATTTCATGGCTGCAGTCAGCATTTGCAGTGATTTTGGAGCCCCAAAAGTAAAGTCTGTCATTGCTTCCATTTTTCCCCCCATCTATGTGCCATGAAGTGATGGGACCAGATGCCACGATCTTAGTTTTGTGAATACTGAGCTTTAAGCCAACTCTTTCACTCTCCTCTTTCAATTTCATCAAAAAGCTCTTTAGTTCTTCTTCACTTTCTGCCATAAGGGTGGTGTCATCTGTGTAGCTGAGGTTTTTGGTATTTCTCCCAGCAATCTTGATTCCAGCTTGTGCTTCATACAGCTGTGCATTTCTCATGATGTACTTTGCATATAAGTTAAATAAGCAGGGTGACAATACACAGCCTTAGTGTACTCCTTTCCCAATTTGGAACCTGTCTGTTGTTCCATGTCTGGTTCTAACTGTTGCTTCTTAACCTGCATACAGATTTCTCAGGAGGCAGGTAAAGTGGTCTGGTACTCCCATCACTTTAAGAATTTTCCACAATTTGTTGTGATCCACATAGTCATAGGCTTTGACACAGTTAATAAAGCTGCAATAGATGTTTTTCTGGAACTCTCTTGCTTTTTTGATCCAACAGATGTGGGCAATTTGATATCTGGTTCTTCTCTCTTTTCTAAATCCCACTTGAACATCTGGAATTCATGATTCACATACTGTTGAAGTCTGGCTTGGAGAATTTTGAGCATTACTTTGGTAGCATGTGAGTTGAGTGCAATTGTGTGGTAGTTTGTACATTCTTTGGCATTGCCTTTCTTTGGGATTGGAATGAAAACTGATCCTTTCCAGTCCTTTGGCCACTGCTAAGTTTTCAATATTTGCTCACTTATTGAATGCAGCACTTTGACAGCATCATCTTTTGGAATTTGAAATAGCTCAAATGGAATTCCATCACCTCCAATAGCTTTGCTCATAGTGATGCTTCCTAAGACCCATTTCACTTCATATTCCAGGATGTCTGACTCTAGGTGAGTGATCACACCATCGTGGTTATCTGGGTCATAAAAATCATTTATGTATAGTTCTTGTGTGTATTCTTGCCATCTCTTCTTAATATATTATGCTTCTGTTAGGTCCATACCATTTCTGTCCTTTATTGTACCCATCTTTGCATGAAATGCTCCCTTGGTGTCTCTAATTTTCTTGAAGAGATCTCTAGTTTTTCCCATTCTATTGTTTTCCTCTATTTCTTTGCATAGATCCCTGAGGAAGGCTTTCTTATCTCTCCTTGCTATTCTTTGGAACTCTGCATTCAAATCTTTCCTTTTCTCCTTTGCCTTTCCCATCTCTTCTTTTCTCAGCTCTTTTTAAGGTCTCCTCAGATAACCATTTTGCCTTTTTGCTATTTTTTTTTTCCTTGGGGATGATTTTGATTACTACCTCCTGTAAAATTTCACAAATTTCCACCCACAGTTCTTCAGGCACTCTATCTATCAGATCTAATGCCTTGAATCTATTTGTCACTTCCACCGCATGATTGTAAGGAATCTCAACTAGGTCATATCTGAATGGTCTAGTGGTTTTTCCCTTCTTTCTTCAATTTAAGTCTGAATTTTGCAATATGGAGTTCATTATCTGAGCTACAGCCAGATCATGGTCTTACTTTTGCTGTCTGTATAGAGCTTCTCTATCTTTGGCTACAAAGAATATGATCAAGCTGATTTTGGTATTGACCATCTGGTGTTGTCTATGTGTAGAGTAGTCTCCTATACTGTTCCAAGAGCCTGTTTGCTATGACTAGTGCATTCTCTTAGCACAACTCTGTTAGCCTTTGACCTGCTTTGTTTTGTATTCAAGGCCAAATTTGCCTTTTACTCTGGGTATCTCTTGATTTTCTACTTTCGCATTCCAGTCCCCTATGATGAGAAGGACATCTTTTTTTGGGGTGTGTTTGTTCTAGAAGGTCTTATAGGTCTTCATAGAACAGTTCAGCTTAAGCTTCTTCAGGATTACTGGTTGGGGCATAGACTCGGATTACTGTGATATTGAATGATTTGCTTTGGAAAAAAACCAAAGATCAGTCTGTCATTTTTGAGATGCACCCAAGTACTGCATTGTGGACCCTTTTATTGACTTGAGGGCTACTCCATTTCTTCCAAGGGATTCTTGCCCACAGTAGTAGATATAATGGTCATCTATATTAAGTTTTCCCATTTAGTCCATTTTAGTTCACTGATTCCTAAAATGTCTTTGTTAACTCTTGCCATCTCCTGTTTGACCACTTCCAATTTACCCTGATTCATGAACCTAATGTTCCAGGTTCCTATGCAATATTGCTCTTACAGCATGGGACTTTTCTTCCAGCACCAGTCATATCCAAAACTGGGCATTGTTTTCACTTTGGCTTCATCTCTTTATTCTTTCTGGAGTTATTTCTCCACTCTTCTCCAGTAGCATATTGGGCACCTATGGACCTGAGGAGTTCATCTTTCAGTGTCATACCTTTTTGCCTTTTCATACTGTACATGGGGTTCTCAAGGCAAGAATCCTGAGGTAATTTACCATTCCCTTCTCCAGTCAACCCCATTTTGTCAGAACGCTCTGTCATGACCTGTCCATCTTGTGTGGCCCTACATTGCATGACTCATAGTTTCATTGAGTTAGACAAGGCTGTGGTTCATGTTATGAGTTTGATTTGGTTTCTGTGATTGTGGTTTTCATTCTGTCTGCCCTCTGATGGATAAGGATAAGAGGCTTATGGAAGGTTCCTGATGCAAGAGACTGACTAGGGGGAAAACTGGGACTTACTCTGATGAGTGTGGCCATGTTTAGTAAATCTTTAATCCAATTTTCTGTTGATAGCTGGGGTTATGTTTCCTCCCTATTGTTTAATCTGAGATCAAACTATGGTAGAGGTAATGAAGATTACATCCACCTTCTTCAAAAGTTCCTGCGCATGATTGCACTGCCACACTCAGTGCCCCCAACCTGCAGCTGGTCCCCGCTGACCCATGCCTTCACCGGAGACTTCTGGACACTCACAGGCAAGTCTGGGTCAGTCTCTTGTGGGGTCACTGCTCCTTTCTCCTGAGTCTGGTTGCACACAAGATTTTGTTTGTGCCCTCCAATAGTCTGTTTCTCCAGTCCTGTATAAGTTCTGTAATCAAACCCCACTCGCCTCCAAAGTCAAATTCCATGGGGGTTCTCAGTCCTTTTGCCAGATCCCCAGGTTGGGAAATCTGTGTGGGTCCTAGAACTTTCTTAACAGTGCAAGAGTTTCTTTAGTGTAATTGTTCTGCGGTTTGTGGGTCATCTGCTTGGTGGCTCCATGGTGGGGTTAATGGTCACCTCTTCCAAGAGGGCTTATGCCACATGCTGTGTGACCTTGGTCTGCTGCACCCAGAACCCCTGCCCTTGCAGCAGGCCACAGCTGACCTGGAAATCCACAGGAGACACTCAAACTTTCAAAGGCAGTTCTGGCCCAGTCTCTGTGGGGTCTCTGGGTCCTTGTGAGCAAAAGGTTTCATTTGAGCCCTCTGAGGGCCTCTGGTGGGTATGGAGTTTGATTCTAAATGCGATTTTGCCCCTCTACCATCTTGCAGGGGCTTTTCTTTGCCCTTTGGTGTGGGGTATCTTTTTTTGGTGGGATCCAACACTCTCCTGTCAATGGTTGTTCTTCAGTAAGTTGTAATTTTGGAGTTATCCCAGGAGAAGATGAGTACATGTTCTTTTACTCCACCATCTTGTTTTCCATTTTGATTGGCATGTTTCTATTATTTTACATTTGTAAACTTATATTTTAAAATTGGTAATTTCAGATAATTTTGCATGTAGCTACTACAACAAATTAGTATTATTTATTAATTATATATTCAGTATCTTCATCTTAGTACATCCTTTCTAATATCAATTCTTACAAATTCATATAGGATGAAATATTTCAACCTTCTTCCATTTCTTTATAAGTACAACTTCATGATTTTGTCTTTGGCTACATGTTAATCTCCAAACAATCAATGGGAAATTTTGTACTGATTGGAGAATTTTTCATCAATTTCTTAAAGTGGCATCCTCTGAAAGTATTATATAGAATATAACCTGTGGTACTTTAAATAATTATTATGAATCATGAATTATACCCCCTGCTAGTAACAGACTTTTAAAGTCTATTTAAGACAACATATGCAATTCACTTTGTAAAGTTTGGGTCTAAATTCACCTTTTTCTCCTAAAGATCACATATTCCTATTTTGACCAAAATTGAACAACGTAGTTTTATTCATTTTTTATATAAGCACAGTATCTATTGATGCATATAAATATATATCATACACAAATATGCTTCTCATTTCGCACCACCTTCTATCCCCTTCTTCTTCAACCCACCATCCACCTTTCCTCCACCATCCCCCAAGAGCATGAATATACCTGAGAGACAATACATTTTGAAACCAGACTCTTGAGTGTCACCAAAAATCTTTTTTGAGTCCCTTAATCTTTTTTTTCTCTTTGCAAACCATTTCCCCACACACATAAGGAAGGGAGTTATACATGTCTCAGCTTCACAATGTCTTTTCTGTGATATTCATACAGTCCTTTCTTGGTCCAGAACCCAGTCTACACAACAACATATTGTCCCACATTGGGTAATATATTCAGGCATGGACCAAATAACTGTAGCTAGAGTCAGGATCAGGAAGGTGTTATAACTATTATAATTACTATTTTGGTATGATGTGGCAGAAGATTACTTGATCTGGTAAAAGCACTAAAATAAACTTGGCCTAATGACTTCACTGGTTTATGTTCTCACTGATAGTACACCAGTGTTCTCTATATCCTTGCCAACACTTGTCACGTCTTATCTTTTTTGATAATAAACATCCTGACAGTTGTGAGATAATACCTCGTTGTGGTATTTAATTTACATTTCCCTCATGATTAGGAATGCTGAACACTTTTTTTCAAGTACCTATTGGCCATATAAAGACTTTCTTTAGAAAAATGTCTATTTATATTCTCTGCCCATTTTTTTTTCAATTAGATTGCTTTTATTTACTTATATTTTGCCTTTGAGTAGTATGACTTCTTCATATATTTTGAATATTGATTCCTTTTCAGATAGATGCTATGCAAATATTTTCTCCCATTTGGTAGGTTGCCTTTTAATTTTCTTGATAATTCCCTTTGCTGTACAGAAGCTTTCTTAGTTTAATGTAGTCCTATCTGTTTATTTTTGTTTCTGTTGTCTTTAATTTGGAATCAGATCCCTCTCCCGATAATTGCTGCTAAGACCTACATCAAGGAGTTTACCCTCTGTTTCCTTGTAGGAGTTTCAGGATTTCAAGTCTTACATTCTGATATTTTGTTCATTTTGAGGTAAATTTTGTGAGTGGTATAGGATTCTTCTAGTTTCATCATTTTATATATGGCTGTCCAGTTTTTCTAACACCCTTTTTTGAAGAGACTGTTCTTTCCTCATTGTATATCATTAATTCCTTTATTATAATAAACCCATAGGTGTATGGATTTATTTCTGGAGTCTCCACTTTGTTCAATTAATTTGACTGTTTTGTGTGAGTACCATACTGTTTTCATTACTATAGCTTTGTAACATAGTTTGAAATCATGAAGAAGGATGCCTCCAGCTTTGTTCTTCCTTCTCAAGATGACTTTGGCTATTCAAGGTGTTTGTGGTTCCACACAAATTTTAGGATTGTTTGTTCTATTTCTGTGAAAAATGACATTGATATTTTGATAAGTATTACACTGAATCTGAAGACTGCTTTGGATAATATGGGCATTTTAACATTGTTAATTCTTGGAGCATGAGGTATCTTTCCATTTTTTGTGTGTTTTCAATTTATTTCATCAGTGCTTTATAGTTTTCAGTGTACAGGTCTTTCACTCAGTTTAATTTATCCCTAGATATTTTATCTTTGCTGATGCAATTGTAAATGTGATTCTTTTTTCTTAATTTCTATTTTGGCTAGTTCACTATAATTATATAGAGATACAAAAGATTTTTATATACTTTGTATTCTGCAACTTTACTAAATTTATTAGTTCTAACAGTTTTGGGGTTTTGTTTTTTTCTTTTTTGGTGGAATCTTTAGGGTTTTCTATGCATAATATATCATCTACAAACAGTGGCAATTTTATTTCTGCCTTTCCAACTTGCTTGCATATTCATTTCATTTTTTTTTTTTTTTTTTTTGCCTATTTTCTCTTGCTAAGACTTTCAGTTTTATGTTAAATAATGTGGCAAAAGTGGACATCCTTTTCCTGATCTTAGGGGAAAAGCTTTCAGATTTTCATCATTAAGTATGGTGTTATCTGTGGGCTTTTCATATATGGCCCTTATTATGTTGAGGTGTGTTTCCTCTTATTTCCATTTTCTTGGGAGTTAGTCATAAACTGATACTGAATTTTGTCAAATGCTGTTTCTGCATCTATTGAGATGATCATGTGGGTTTTATTCTTTATTTCTTTAATGTGGTGTATCACATCGATTGATTTGTAGATATTGAACCATTCTTGCATCTTTAGAATAACTTTCATTTAATCGTGGTATATGAATCTTTTAATGTATTATATAATTTATTTTATTATTATTTTGCTGAAGATTTTCACATCTCTGTTATGGGGATATTGACCTGTAATTTTTTTTCTTATATTATCCTTGTTTGTTTTTGGTACCAAGGTAATACCAGCCTTGTAAAATAAGTTTGGAAGTGTTCTCTCTCCTCCTATTTTTGGGAGAGATTTAGAAAGATTGGTAGTAATTTTTGAATGTTTGGTGGAATTGACCAATAAAACTTTCTGGTTCTGGACTTCAGTTTTGTGGGAGGTTTTTGATTAGTGATTCAATCTTCTTACTAGTGATATTATGATATACATTTTTAAAGATTTATGTATGTTTTTGTGCAGAAGTATGACTAAATATACAGGCAATCTTTATTTTAAAGTGTTATTATGATTAAAACTTATTTTGCTTATGTCTATTTGAACCTAATTCTCTGTACTAAACACATTTTTATACTGAGAAAGTTAACTTTAATTAAAATTATATTCAAAAAATAAAATGCAGTTTATACACAAAAGTATGTACGTATATATGGAATACATGTATGTGTTTTTGTATGTATGTATACATGCTTAGAGTGGGTCTTAGAAATCAACTAATTCAGAACTCTAGTGGAGAAATTAAAAAACTTTCTCCAGGTCAAACAGCCAAATTATAAAAATCTTTAGATTTACGTATAGCCTCTTTTCAGTTCTATTACATAAATAAAGTACTTTTAAAAATTAATTTTACCTAAATAAATATATATGTTTATATATGTTTATGCATGCATAATATATATATGTGTATATATATATATATATATCCTACAAAATTAGGTTGCCTGGTACTTGAAGGTAAGGGCTTAAATACTGTTTTAAACAAAAGTAAGTAAAATAATATTCGACTTTAAAAACCTAGATTTCATTGCAAGCTACTGTCAAGGTTTGCTTTATACCCAATTGCCACAAGTCTAGTTTGTTCACATAGCATTTCTCCTTAAGGTCTGTAAAAACTGATTAGAAGAGTTGTCAGAGTGATTAGTGTATAGACTCAAACTCAAAATGATAACAACATGACAATATTATTTCAAAACCATATAATAACACTTTCTGTTCTAAATATTCAACTTAAGAATCTTGGAATGAATTCACTATTATATCAGATGCCTAGAAAAATTTTCAATGCAGTTAGCAGGAATGAATTTATTGCCATAACTCAGATATTATAACTTCAGTGTACCATACATAGGTCTGGGGAAAAATATAGATTTGGAATTATAACTTAATAAAACTTGCTCATATAAACCTATATCTCTAGTAAATACAAAACAGATGTGCTAATGTCTCCTAAGGTAAATGCATAATGGACAAAGATAACATTTTTTCCACAATAACATTTTATTTCTTTCACCTGTTCATCTTTTATGCACCTGTGTCTTGTTGGCAGTTTGCTCAGTTTGAATTTGGGCAACATAAGTATCAACGCAGTGTAACTACTATTTTCTCTTGTGTGTTTTATATTGTTCATAAACTGTTTTCATAGATGTTGTATGTCCTTATAATTACAGAGAGTCAAGCTTGTAGTTATATATAGCTTTTTCTTGACTTTCTCAATTTTTCATCAAAATGAATAAAGTTGTCAGAACTCCCTAAAATGAGCTGGTATACTTTTAATAATTTTCAAATACTTTGCTTTTGGTGAATTTGCTTTTTTTAAAGATTTGTTTCACATTTTTAATATTGCTTGACCTCTGCAGCTATAAATTCAGTAGTCCTCTTTTGTTCACAGGAAGGGCAAGAACAAATGTTTTTCTATGACTTTAAATCTTGTTATTCACTATCACAATCGTTATGCTTATGTATGAGTAATATTTTCTGTCCAGTACCCTGGGTTCAAGTTATTGAATTCTTAAAGAAAGGAAAAGGTAGAAAATGTACAGTATTTTCTCTATAAATATAAATAAATTATGCCATAAATTATGTCCACTTAAGTCCAGATTAAATGTTTCTGCTGGACCCTATTATTTATTTACTATTGTTAATATTTTAACATTAAAAATTAATATTAAAATTTTAATTTTAATATTTAAAGCTGAACTACAAGTGATAATAAAACTGCACAGAGAAGCTGCAGTACTCATTTATTTTCACATGTTATGTCATATGCAATTTGAATTCTAGAAAGTAAATAAAATGTAACTATGAAATTAAATTACCAAAATGCAAGGCATCAAGTAAGCTTCTAAACAGAGAAAAATAATACGTTGCTTGTCATGGAAAAACATGACAGAGTAATTTTATTGTTATTTTCTATTATATAATTGTATGTTGTATAAAATATCCATAAGTCCTTTCACCTAGAATATGGAAAGAATGAACTTACGTGATATTACACATGAAGGGACTTATGTTAGCTAATAATAACACATTAAGTAAAGTATATAGAGAAGATAATTTTTATCTTCTTTAAAAATTTCTTTGGACAGCCTAAATGTAGCCTGACCAAAAAATAGGGATAATATCTGTATAATTTGTCAAATTTATTGTATCCGCTTTAAATATAACTATTCTTATAGCCCAAATGTGTCATCATATACTATCTATATATGAACATGTGTACCCACCATGTCATATAAATAATATTCCTTTTATTAATATTATCTCTACTTAATCATAAATCCTCATTATGAAATACAAATTTTAAATTTTATAATTGGAGCTCATTCATTAAAAAGTGCTTTAAAGTGCACTATGTTATTTATAAGGAAGTGCTTCAGTGTTTTTAAATTTGGGCATATTTAGCAGGAGAAACGGAGAAGGCAATGGCATCCCATTCAGATACTCTTGCCTGGAAAATCCCATGGATGGAGAAGCCTGGTAGGCTGTAGTCCATGGGGTCGCTAAGAGTCGGACACAACTGAGTGACTTCCCTTTCACTTTTCACTTTCATGCATTGGAGAAGGAAGGCAACCCACTCCAGTGTTCTTCCCTGGAGAATCCCAGGGTAGGGGATACCTGGTGGGCTGCCCTCTATAGGGTCGCACAGAGTCAGACACGACTGAAGCGACTTAGCAGCAGCAGCAGCAGGAGAAAAATGACAGTATCATAAATGATAATCTTTAGTTTTTTTAATGGAAAATTAATACTTTTTTACTCAATAATGCCCTATCATCTGGAAAACTTGAGAATATTTTACTACAATAAATCATGTGCAATTTCTTTACTCAGTTTTCTATTTTTAAGGTTGCAGAAGCAATGGAATACTCTCACTGTTCCAATAGTTATTTTGCTTATCAGAATAGGTATATAACCTAATTAGCCTAATTTTTTACTGCTATAGATCAGTGTTGTCCAATATAATACATGTGACTATTTGCATTAAAATTAAACTTTAATAAGATTTAAAAGTAAGTTCTTCAGTCTTACTTGAAATATTTAAAGTTCTCAATAGTCACATGTGACTACTGACTACCAAATTAGACAGCACCAAAGTTTTCCATCACTTGCAAAGTTTATTGAACAGCACTGCTCTAGATTATTTATATCCTTCTCTTAAAGGTACATACTTCAGGACAAGCTCCACACCTTCCATTTCATGCCTCATGTTAAAAAGAAAATATAAAATATAAAAGTGTGTATGGTATTAAGATTTAACATGATTTAGTGCAACAGATAAGAGTTTCACTTGTTTTTCATTATATGGATAACCTTGGTAATTTACTATACATAATTCACTTTCAATATCCTACAAAATAAGACTGATAAAAGCAGTATGTTTGGATTATTATTGTTTGTATTATATGATCTATTTGAAGAATAAACATATGGTCAGGCATCTAGCAGCATTTAGTCAATTTTTGTTCTTAAAATGTCTATTGTAGTTATTAGTACTTTACTCAGGTGATGAAATTTTACTGGTTTATGCAAACTCATTATTATAATATCATATCCTCTTTTCTGCTTTTTTCTATTTTTAAATTTTGCTTTTACCCCTTTGGGACACATCAACAAGTGCTGTGAGGGGAAAAAAATACTTTATTTCAGCCCATTTTGGATTCTGAACAATATTATTCATATGTAAGCCCATGGAGGGTATTTAAGCTTGAATAAGCTAGTCAGAAAATTGAAACTAGTATTATAGTATCATGGAATTATTAGTTGGTCTCCAGATTATTCAACAGAAGTTGTAAAAAATAGATAAGGGATTTCTAAACAAACAACCTCACAGTGAATGTGAAGTCTTCTTAATCATATACCTGCCCAGCCCTTTACACCAGCGGCCTTTGATGCACTGCACTTACCATGAGTGTACAGTATTTCTCCCTTGTATAATAAATAATTCCTTGCATATTCACTTAAACATCAGAGCTTAGCACCAGATGTGTTGCTCTTTTCGTGCTGAATCTTGTACTGCTTTTCAAAAGGCAACAGTAGATTGGTTCTCTATGCATGGACTGAGAACAATTTTCTATTTTGTTCAAAAGCACACCACTCTAACCATAAAAGCTAGAATGAAGTATTTGCTCTTATTTCATCAAATTCTACTGAATTATTCAGCAGTTTAGGATGTATTTAGTCAATATAGAAAGGGTAAGTCTAGAATGCTAATCTTATTCAGTTAGAGTAGGTATTAAGTACTGGGATTTGAATCATTCTACCATATTTAATTTACTGCCTACAGGGGCCAGATCTGTTTTGAGTATATCCTAATGAAGACCTGATTTAGGAGGCTCTCTGCTATGCCTTCTTCAAAGCAATTAGTGAAAACAATCCAATTTAAAGAACAGTTGTTGGGATTAACATATACACACTACTGTATATAAAATAGATAACCAACAAGGACCTATTACCTAGCAAAAGGAACTATACTGAATATTTTGTAATAATCTATAAAGGAAAAAAATATGAAAAGGAATCTGTTTCTCTATTGTACAACTCAATCACTGTAATGTACACCTGAAACTAACATGACACTGCATCAACTATACTTCAATTAAAAAAAAGTAGATTAAAAACAAAAAAAATTTGTTAAAACAAGAAGACATTTTCAAATAACATGTTAAATCTTCTGTGCTATGATATTATTTGTAATATATATACATATGAACATATACCACAGACTCTCACTTCAGTTATACAGATATATCTACATTCTATTATCTTGACCCAATTAAATTGCATATTTATTCTCCATTTCTACTGTATATATTTCCTTCCATTAGCTGGACATTGTATCAGAATTACTTCTGATTTTCTTAAAGTTAAGGTAAAGATGTTTTATTTTGCTTCATTCAGGCTCCAATGATAGAACCTTAGCCTAGAAGTACAAAGAGATGGGTTTGAGTCCCAGACCTCGCTCTCTAGGTCATTCATGGATCTCAGTTTCTTGATCCAAGATTCTTTCCAGAAAAAGTAATATATAAACATATGATCACTTTTCCAATTTGCTCACTATTCTTATTTCAGTCTCTTGCTAGTAAATCACAATTGAACAGATTCTTCTCTGCAGATAGTTTGGAGCTAGGATTTCTAGATACTGATTTTCTTAGGGAACAGGGCTAGAAATGAAAAGGAAAGAAAACTGGGGAACCCATCACAAAACAAACTATTTCTATTACTATGAGTAGTTAAACATAGGCTGAATTCCAATGCATTAGTGAAATCTTGACTTGCATTTTTCTTTTCAAATACTCTGTACCCAGAATAACCAATAAACACATCTAGGAATTTCAAACCTGGGACTGATTAGCCTCTTTTCATTTTCCAATTAAATATGTTTATATTTATGAGGAATTTTTTTTTCTATCTGGATTTAACTTTTTCATGGGGTATGACAATCTAAAAATAAGTTAATGTAGTTTATATCTATATTGAATGCTGCTAAGTTGTTTCAGTCGTGTCCGACTCTTTGTGACCCCATAGACAGCAACCCACCAGGCTCCTTCATCAATGGGATTTTCCAGGCAAGAGTACTGGAGTGGGGGTGCTATTGCCTTCTCTGATATCTATATTGAATGATTTTAACTCAATTCTTTCAGTAGTAAATCTGCTAATATTACATAGTATGAATGTAAAGATGATCCAGAGTTAGATTTTAAGATCCAATAGGATTGTGACAATCATATAATATTACTATTACTCATGATGACTTTTCCAATTAAGTTTTACCAAAAAATCCATATTCTTCCCCCATGGGAAAGAAAATTCAATAACTGTAACATGGATCAAGATGTACTATTTGTCAAAATATTTTCCTTTTTGGCTATTTGTACCATTCACTTTATGTCACTTATTAGCTCTATATTTCATAGCTAAAATTATTAACTAGCTAAAGAAAAGAACAGCAATTTCCTTTAAGCCATCAATTAGAAAACCATCAGTGTCTTTCACTCAAATGACTAGTGTGAACTCTTGCTTTTTCTACTTCTGCTTTGTCCATCTGGAATATTTTACTTATAGTATTTGTCTTGCCTTTGGTTTTTGTGTTTCTGTGTAACCTGGCATCTGATTTCTGATTTGCTTGTTAGTCTGATATTCTAGTATTTATATACTATGAATTCTTGCCATGTTTAGCCCATTCATTGAGAGTATGACAGTCATATTGGCATAAAGAGAAAAAAGCCATTAATATGCTTCTACCAAAGCTGGAGCCTAGTACTTTTCAGATCTACTTCTTAGTATGTTTCCTCACGGTTAGAAACTCTGTGACTCTGGATTTAGATTCCTGTGTCCTTGAATGAGGGCTTGCCAAGTGGCAGTAGTGGTAAAGTGATAAAGTAGTGGTATGTCTCTCCAGTGCAGGAGACATAAGACATGAGAGTTTGATCCCTGGGTCAGGAAGACCCCTGGAACCCACTCTAGGACTCTTGCCTGGAGAAACCTATAGACAAAAGAGCCTGTCAGGCTATAGTCCATAGGGTTGCAAGGAGTCAGACATGACTGAAATGACTTGGAATTTGGATAACATTTTCAGCCTTCTACTATTAGACCACAGTTCAATGAAGGCAGACATCTTGAATTTCTGTCTGTATCATGCACACACCAATATAAATGAAACATACACTTCAATATTGAGACTCTAATCAATATATATGTAATCACTTTAGTTTTCCTAAGTCGTAACATCACTGAAAAACAAATGTTAATAATTTACTCAAAACCATTCAACTAATAAGTACTATGGCCAGAACAAAACTCGAATGACTGATATTCTTACAACATAAATTTGGTCAGTCAGGAAGAAGAAATAAGAAATTCTTACAAATATCTGAAACATAAGACATTACCCACATCAAAAAATGATGATATTTAATTTTCCATTAGAAACATACCATTCAGTTAGGTTCAGTTCAGTTGTTCAGTCGTGTCTGACTCTTTGTGACCCCATGAATCGCAGCACGCCAGGCCTCCCTGTCCATTACTAACTCCCGGAGTTCACTCAGACTCACGTCCATCGAGTCGGTGATGCCATTCAGCCATCTCATCCTCTGTCGTCCCCTTCTCCTTTTCCCCCAATCCCTCCCAGCATCAGAGTCTTTTCCAATGAGTCAACTCTTAGCATGAGGTGGCCAAAGTACTGGAGTTTCAGCTTCAGCATCATTCCTTCCAAAGAAATCCCAGGGCTGATCTTCAGAATGGACTGGTTGGATCTCCTTGCAGTCCAAGGGACTCTCAAGAGTCTTCTCCAACACCACAGTTCAAAAGCATCAATTCTTTGGCACTCAGCTTTCTTCACAGTCCAACTCTCACATCCATACATGACCACTGGAAAAACCATAGCCTTGACTAGACGAACATTTGTTGGCAAAGTAATGTCTCTGCTTTTGAATATGCTATCTAGGTTGGTCATAACTTTCCTTCCAAGGAGTAAGCGTCTTTTAATTTCATGGCTGCAGTAACCATCTGCAGTGATTTTGGAGCCCAAAATAATAAAGTCTGACACTGTTTCCACTGTTTCACCATCTATTTCCCATGAAGTGATGGGACCAGATGCCATGATCTTCATTTTCTGAATGTTGAGCTTTAAGCCAACTTTTTCACTCTCCTCTTTCACTTTCATCAAGAGGCTTTTGTGTTCCTCTTCACTTTCTGCCATAAGGGTGGTGTCATCTGCATATCTGAGGTTATTGATATTTCTCCTGGCCATCTTGATTCCAGCTTGTGTTTCTTCCAGTCCAGCGTTTCTCATGATGTACTCTGCATAGAAGTTAAATAAGCAGGGTGACAATATACAGCCTTGACGTACTCCTTTTTCTATTTGGAACCAGTCTGTTGTTCCATTTCCAGTTCTAACTGTTGCTTCCTGACCTGCATACAGATTTCTCAAGAGGCAGGTCAGGTGGTCTGGTATTCCCATCTCTTTCAGAGTTTTCCACAGTTTATTGTGATCCACACAGTCAAAGGCTTTGGCATAGTCAATAAAGAAGAAATAGATGTTTTTCTGGAACACTGTTGCTTTTTCCATGATCCAGCGGATGTTGGCAATTTGATCTCTGGTTCCTCTGCCTTTTCTAAAACCAGCTTGAATATCAAGAAGTTCATGGTTCACATATTGCTGAAGCCTGGCTTAGAGAATTTTGAGCATTACTTTACTAGCATGTGAGATGAGTGCCATTGTGTGGTAATTTGAGCATTTTTTGGCATTGCCTTTCTTTGGGATTGGAATGAAAACTGACCTTTTCCAGTTCTGTGGCAGCTCTTAATATTTTTAAAACTTTGAACTTTGAGTATACATCCTGCCTCATCCTTCCCCTTAGGTATATTACCTTAAACCTAATAGTTTAATCTCTTTCTGCTTCAGTGTTCTCATTTGTAAAATTAAATAAGAAAATGACCTTAAGACAACAATGTTTAATGTCTGCTAAATATTAAGCAGAACCATTACAATATTGTAAAATAATTATCCTCCAATTAAAATAAATAAATTTAAATTTAAAAATAAATAAATAACAAAAATAAGTAAATAAAATAAAAAAGAATTTTATCTTTTTTTTTTTTGACTGTGCCGCATTGCATGTGGGATTTTAGTTTCCTAACCAGGGTACAAACCTGTGCCCTGCAGTGGAAGTTCAGAGCCTTAATCACTGGACTGCCAGAAAAGTCCCAAGAATTTCATCTTCATATCATTTATTTTATTTATTTAAGACAGATTTATCCTGTATTTAAAAAGATACTGACCAATATCCAAATATGTTTACTCTTCTCTTATTATATTACATATTTATCCACCAAAAAAAGTAATATTAATTTTTTATCATTATTGACTCACAGTTGCAACAAAAAGTTTTATTCTTTCTGAAGTATAGATGATTCTTTCTATATCTAAGACATTATAAGTAGTATAAAATGGATTTCTGTGTCTAAACCTTTTGACTTCCTGGAAAAGCAGACTTGAAGACTTATGTGCAATATTTTTATTCTTAGATGTTACAGTTCATCCCTTTTTAATGACATCACCAATTTATTAGAGATGCTTGAATAATATAAGTTTAACATAAGTGAGAAAGCAAAAAAAAATTCTGGCCTAGTACTTGAAATTTTATTTAAATTTACTTCTGGAAACATCACTTCAATAAAGTAAATACTAACTTCAGCCGCTCAGTCGTGCCCAACTCTTTGCGACCCCATGGACTGCAGCATGCCAAGCTTCCCTGTCCATCAACAAATCCCGGAGCCTACTCAAACTCATGTCCATCACACTAGTGATTTCATCCAACCATCTCATCCTCTGCTGTCCCCTTCTCCTTCTGCCTTCAATCTTTCCCAGCATTAGGGTCTTTTCAAATGAGTTGTTTCTCGTTCTTTTCGAATGAATTGGTTCTGGTTTGGCTACCAGGTGGCCAAAGAATTGGAGTTTCAGCTTCAGCATTAGTCCTTCCAATGAATATTTAAGACTGATTTCCTTTAGGATGGACTGGTTGGATTTCCTTGAAGTCCAGGGGACTCTCAAGAGTTTTCTCCAACACCACAGTTCAAAAGCATCAATTCTTCGTCACTCAGCTTTCTTTGTAGTCCAACTCTCATATCCATACATGAGTACTGGAAAAACTATAGCTTTGACTAGATGGAACTTTGTTAGTAAAGTAATGTTTTTGCTTTTTAATATGCTTTAAACAGGTGACCTATGACCAATAGGTTGGTCATAGCTTTTCTTCCAAGGAGTAACTGTGTTTTAATTTCATGGCTGTGGTCACCATCTGCAGTGATTTTGAAGCCCACCCCTCCCCCAAATAAAATCTCTAACGTTTTCCATTGTTTCCCCATCTATTTGCCATGAAGTGATGGGACCGGATGCCATGACCTTAATTTTCTGAATGTGGAGTTTTAAGCCAATTTTTCACTCTGCTCTTTCGCTTTCAACAAGAGGCTCTTTAGTTCTTTCCTTTCTGCCATAAGGGTGGTTTATCTGGGTATCCGAGGTTATTGATATTTCTCTCAGCAATCTTGATTCTAGCTTGTGCTTCACCAACCCAGCAACTCACATAATATATTCTGCATATAAGTTGAATAAACAAGGTGACAGTATACAGCCTGGATGTATTCCTTTCCTGATTTTGGATTCTTGACCTGCATATAGATTTCTCAGGAAGCAGGTCAGGTGGTCTAGGATCCCTGTCTCTTTAAGAATTTTCTACAGCTTGTTGTGGTCCACACATTCAAAAGTTTTAGAGTAATCAATAAAGGAATAGTAGATTGTTTTCTGGAACTCTCTTGCTTTTTCAATGACTAGCGGATGTTGGCAATTTGATCTCTGGTTCCTCTGTCTTTTCTAAATCCAGCTTGAACATTTGGAAGTTCAGCATTCATGTATTAATAAAGCCTGGCTTGGAGAATTTTGAACATTACTTTGATAGAGTGTGACATGAGTAAATTGTGCGGTAGTCTGAATAATCTTTGGCATTGTCTTTCTGTGGGATTGGAATGAAAACAGACCTTTTCCAGTCCTGTGGCCACTGCTGAGTTTTCTAGATTTGCTGGCATACTGAGTGCAACACACTTATGGAGGAAAGCAAAGAAGACCTAAAGAGCATCTTGATGACAGTGAAAGAGGAGAGTGAAAAGCTGGTGTAAAACTCAACATTCAGAAAATTAAGATCATGCCATCTGGTCATATCACTTCATGGCAAATACATGGGGAAACAGTGGAAACAGTGGCTGACTTTATTTTGGGGGTCTCCAAATTCAGGTAGGACCTAAATCAAATCCCTTGATTATACAGTGGAAGTGAGAAATAGATTTAAGGGACTAGATCTGAAATATAGAATGCTTGATGAACTATGGACGGAGGTTTGTGACATTGTAAAGGAGACAGGGATCAAGACCATCCCCATGGAAAAGAAATGCAAAAAAGCAAAATGGCTGTCTGGGGAGGCCTTACAAATAGCTGTGAAAAGAAGAGCAGTGAAAAGCAAAGGAGAAAAGGAAAGATATAAGCATCTGAATGCAGAGTTCCAAAGAATAGCAAGAAGAGATAAGAAAGCCTTTTTCAGCGATCAATGCAAAGAAATAGAGGAAAACAACAGAATGGGAAAGACTAGAGATCTCTTCAAGAAAATTAGAGATACCAAGGGACCATTTCATGCAAAGATGGGCTCGATAAAGGACAGAAATGGTATGGACCTAACAGAAGCAGAAGATATTAAGAAGAGGTGGCAGGAATACACAGAAGAACTGTACAAAAAAGATCTTCATGACCAAGATAATCACGATGGTGTGATCACTCACCAAGAGCCAGACATCCTGGAATGTGAAGTCAAGTAGGCCTTAGAAAACATCACTATGAACAAAGCTAGTGAAGGTGATGGAAATCCATTTGAGCTATTTCAAATCCTGAAAGATGATGCTGTGAAAGTGCTGCACTCAATATGCCAGCAAATTTGGAAAACTCAGCAGTGGCCACAGGACTGAAAAAGGTCAGTTTTATTCCAATCCCAAAGAAAGGCAATGCCAAAGAATGCTCAAACTATGCTCAAAGAGTGCTCAAACAACGCTCAAAGAATGCACAATTGCACTCATCTCACACGCTAGTAAAGTAATGTTCAAAATTCTCCAAGCCAGTCTTCAACAATACATGAACTGTGAACTGCCAGATGTTCAGCTCGGATTTAGAAAAGGCAGAGGAACCAGAGAGCAAATTGTCAACATCTGCTGGATCATCGAAAAGGCAAGAGAGTTCCAGAAAAACATCTATTTCTTCTTTATTGACTATGCCAAAGCCTTTGACTGTGTGGATCACAATAAACTGTGGAAAATTCTGAAAGCGATGGGAATACCAGACCACCTGACCTGCCTCTTGAGAAACCTATATGCAGGTCACGAAGCAACAGTTAGAAGTGGACATGGAACAACAGACTGGTTCCAAATAGGAAAAGGAGTACGTCAAGGCTGTATATTGTCACCCTGCTTATTTAACTTATATGCAGAGTGCATCATGAGAAACACTGGGCTGGAAGAAGCACAAACTGGAATCAAGATTGCTGGGAGAAATATCAATAACCTCAGATTTGCAGATGACACCACCCTTATGGCAGAAAGTGAAGACGAACTAAAAAGCCTCTTGATGAAAGTGAAAAAGTTGGCTTAAAGCTCAACATTCAGAAAACTAAGATCATGGCATCTGGTCCCATCACTTCATGGGAAATAGATGGGAAAACAGGGGAAATGGTATCAGACTTTAATTTTTGGGCTCCAAAATCACTGCAGATGGTGACTGCAACCATGAAATTAAAAGACGCTTACTCCTTTGAAGGAAAGTTATGACCAAACTAGATAGCATATTCAAAAGCAGAGACATTACTTTGCCAACAAAAGTCTGTCTAGTCAAGGCTATGGTTTTTCCAGTAGTCATGTATGGATGTGAGAGTTGGACTGTGAAGAAAGCTGAGCACTGAAGAATTGGTGCTTTTGAACTGTGGTGTTGGAGAAGACTCTTGAGAGTCCCTTGGACTGAAAGGAGCTCCAATCAGCCCATTCTAAAGGAGATCAGTCCTGGGTGTTCATTGGAAGGACTGATGCTAAAGCTGAAACTGCAATACTTTGGCCACCTCATGCTAAGAGTTGACTCATTGGAAAAGACTCTGATGCTGGGAGGGATTGGGGGCAAGAGGAGAAGGGGACGACAGAGGATGAGATGGCTGCATGGCATCACTGACTCCATGGTCGTGAGTTTGAGTGAATTCCAGGAGTTGGTGATGGACAGGGAGGCCTGGCGTGCTGCAATTCATGGGGTTGCAAAGAGTTGGACATGACTGAGCGACTGAACTGAATTGAACTGAAATCACTGCAGGTGACGACTGCAGCCATGAAATAAAAAGACACTCCTTGGAAGAAAAGCTATGAAAAACCTAGACAGCAAATTAAAAAAAGCATACATATTAAAAATTTGGCATTGCTTTGCCAACAAATTTCCCACTAGTCAAAGCTATGGTTTTTCCAGTAGTTATGAATGGATGTGAGTGTTGTGCTATAAAAAAAGCTGAGCGTCTCAGAATTGATGCTTTTGAACTGTGGTGTTAAAGAAGACTCTTAAGGGTCTCTTGTACTGCAAGAACATACAACCAGTCTATCCTAAAGGAAATCAGTCCTTAGTATTCATTGGAAGGACTGGTGCTGAAGCTGAAACTCCAATACTTTGTCCACCTGATGCAAAGAACTGTCACTTGAAAAGACCCTGATCCTGAGAGAGATTGAATGTGGGAGGACAAGGGGACAACAGAGTATGAGATGATTGCGTGGCATCACTGACTTAATGGACATGAGTTTGAATAAACTCCAAAAGTTGGCGATGTACATGGAGGCCTGTCGTGCTGCATTCAGTGGGGGTGCAAAGAGTTGGACACAACTGAACAGAACTGAACTGAGTACAGCACTTTCACAGCATCATCTTTTAGGATTTGAAATAGCTCGACTAGAATTCCATCACTTCAAATAGCTTTTTCATAGTGATGCTTCCTAAGGCCCACTTGACTTCGCATTCCAGGATGTCTGGCTCTAGGTGAGTCATCACACCACCGTGGTTATCTGGGTCATGAAGATCTTTTTTGTATAGTTCCCCTGTGTATTTTTGCCACCCCTTTTAAATATATTCTGCTGCTGTTACGTCCATACCATTTCTGTCATTATTGTTCTCATCTTTGCATGAAATGTTCACTTGATATTTCTAATTTTCTTGAAGAGAATCTAGAGTTTCCCATTCTATTGTTTTCCTCTATTTCTCTGCTTTGATCACTGAAGAAGGCTTTCTTATCTCTCCTTGCTCTTCTTTGGAACTGTGCATTCAAATGGGTATATCTTTCCTTTTCTCCTTTTCCTTTAGCTTCTTTTCTTTTCTCAACTATTTGTAAGCCCTCCTCAGATAACCATTTTGCCTTTTTGCATTTCTTTTTCTTGGGAATGATCTTGATCCCTGCCTCCTGTAGAATGTCATGAACCTCTGTCCATAGTTCTTCAGGCACCCTGCCTGTCAGATCTAATCCCTTAGAATCTATTTGTCACTTCCACTGTATAATCGTAAGGGATTTGATTTAGGTCATACCTGAATGGTCTAGTGGATTTCCCTACTTTCTTGAATTTAAGTCTGAATTTGGCAATAAGGAGTTCGTGATCTGAGCCATAGTCAGCTTCTGGTCTTGTTTTTGCTGACTGCATAGAGCTTTTCCATCTTTGTCTGCAAAGAATATAATCAATCTGATTTTGATGTTGACCATCTGGTGATGCCCTTGTGTAGAGTCTTCCCTTGTGTTGTTGAAAGAGGGTGTTTGCTATGTCCAGTGTGTTCTCTAGGCTAAACTCTATTAACCTTTTCCCTGCTTCATTCTGTACTCCAAGGCCAAATTTCCCTGTTACTCCAGGTATCTCTTGACTTCCTACTTCTGTATTCCAGGATCCTATAATGAAAAGGACATCTTTTGAGGGTGCTCTAGAAGGTCTTGTAGGTCTTCATAGAACTGTTCAACTTCAGCTTCTTCAGTGTTACTGGTTGGGGCATAGACTTGGATTACTGTAATATTGGATGGTTTTCCTTGGAAACGAACAGAGATCATTCTGTCATTTTTAGATTACATTCAAGTACTGCATTTTGGACTCTTTTGTTGACTATGATGGCTACTCCATTCTTCTATGAGATTCTTGCCCACAGTCGTAGATATAATGGTCATCTGAGCTAAATTTACCCATTCCAGTCCATTTTAGTTCACTGATTCCTAAAATGTCAATGTTGACTCTTGCCATCTCCTGTTTGACCACTTCCAATTTGCCTTGATTTCATGGACCTAACATTCCAGGTTCCTATGCAATCCTGCTTTTTACAGCATCAGAAGCTTTACTTCCATCACCTGTTACATCCACAACTGAGTGGTGTTTTAGCTTTGGCTCCATCTTTTCATTCTTTCTGGAGTTATTTCTCCACTGATCTCCAGTAGCATATTGGGCACCTACTGACCTGGAGAGCTCATCTTTAAGTGTCATATCTTTTTGCCTTTTCATAATATTCATGAGATTCTCTCAAGGCAAGAATACTGAAGTGGTTTGCCATCCTTTTCCAGTGGACCATGTTTTGTCAGAACTCTCCTCCATACATGTCCGTCTTGGGTGGCCTTACCCAGCATGGCTCATTGTTTCATTGAGCTAGACAAGGCTGTGGTCCATGTAATCAGTTTGGTTAGTTTCCTATGATTGTGGTTTTCATTCTATCTGCCCTCTGATTGATAAAGATAAGTGGCTTATGGAAGCTTCCTGCTTGGAGAGACTGACTGAGTGGAAATCTGGGTCTTGTTCTGCTGTGCGGGGCCATGTTCAATAATATAGCTAAAAAAAAAAAAAAAAAAAAAAAAAAGAGTAAATACTAGCAAAACTCTAATTGTTTTCATAAATGTAGTATTTAATCCCATCACAATATACTGTCTTTAACATTTAATATTCTACCTTGATAGATTAAGTTTGGCAAACAACTCTGTTAGAAGTGGTTTTGTATTTATCATGTTCATTTTCATGAGATTTCCAAGAAAAGAAGAGTTAAAAGTCTGACTAACTCAAAACCAGCAGAAATTTTATTGCCCTTTTTTTTTTTTTTTTTTGTATTCTTAACTGGTACTTATTTCAGAGGAATGAGTACTAAAAGACAGATATTCCTTTTTTTTTTTCTTTATTTTTCTTTTCCTTAGCTAGAAAACTTACTATTAATCAAAAGTAACATATATGCTAAGTAATTACTACCTGGAAAATTTAAAACTATATACCTTTCTTGCCTTATCTTTTTTAATTCCATCATATTTGAAAACAAGAAACAAGAGATATAGTTCTTATTACTTTAGTTTAGCATAGAATGGGTTATCATTCAAACTAGTTAGCATACAAAATAGATGTTTTCTCTTCAAATGCCTATGTTTGTATTTTAAGATAAATGTCCTCTGAATTTATTTAGCAAATTCCCATTTGCTATTATAGTTTCTCTTTTATATCCAAAAAACAAAATAATTTTTGTGTAATTTAGGTAAGAATATATAGAAATGTAAATAAAATGTTAATGTAATGACAAAATAGATATACCTTTCTAATATTTTCAGATGAGCCAGAGTATTATTAATATTTTGGCAACAAACATAGTGTTTTACATTTACATTGTTCAACCAAATAATAGTTCTATATCACTATAAGCAACTTACATGTTTTCTTTGTGGAATGAAACATCCACATAATGGAACATTAAAACTCTGTATTAATGGAAAGGAATATTCAATATGATGAGGCTTAAACATTTTGGAATGATGTTAAATTCTGGAGTGTCTTAACAAATCTAAGCCTGCTCTCCTTCACCAAAATAAAAATAAAATTATTGTTGAAGTAAAGCCTAAACAACAATAACAAACTTGTGCTTCATATTAAGAGATCTAACTTACAAAATATAGAGAAAAACATGATCATAACTAATATGTGTATGGATGAGTGCATGCTCAGTCATTTCTGAGTCTTTGTGACCCCATGGACTGTAACCCTCCAGTCTCTTCTGTCCATGGAAATTTCTGGGCTGGAATACTGGAGTGAGTTGCCATTTCCTTCTCCAGGAAATCTTCCTGACCCAAGAATCAAACCAACGTCTCTTGCATTGCCAAGTGGCTTCTTTACCACTGTGCCTCCAGGAAAGCCCAATAAGTAGAAGACTGGGAAATTATGTTTGTTTGGATAAATACTTGCCTTAAACAGGAGTTACTTTAGAAACATTTTCCTGACTCTCCACTTAATGAAATAAAGCAAGCAAAAACTTTTCAGGATTGGATATATCATTATGCATATGTGTGTGTGTTTGTGTGTGTGTGTGTATGTGCTGTGTGCTAAATTAGTTCAGTCATTTCTGACTTTTGCGACCCTGTGGACTGTAGTCCACCAGGCTCCTCTGTCCGTGGGATTATATATGTATAATGCACTTGGTTTTGCTACATGTGTTCATATTGAAATTTCTTCAGCAAATTATACTAATTTGTGAAATGATTATTGATAAAAATTGTTCAGTATTAGTCTTTATAAAACTTAAAATATTTCAGCATTTAGAGTGCAAAGGATGAAACTGGAGCCTATTATACAGAGTGAAGTAAGCCAGAAAGAAAAACACCAATACAGTATACTAATGCATATATATGGAATTTAGAAAGATGGTAACAATAACCGTGTGTATGAGACAGCAAAAGAGACACTGATGTATAGAACAGTCTTATGGACTCTGTGAGAGAGGGAGAGGGTGGGAAGATTTGGGAGAATGGCATTGAAACATGTAAAATATCATGTATGAAACTAGTTGCCAGTCCAGGTTCGATGCACGATACTGGATGCTTGGGGCTGGTACACTGGGACGACCCAGAGGAATGGTATGGGGAGGGAGGAGGGAGGAGGGTTCAGGATGGGGAACACATGTATACCTGTGGCGGATTCATTTTGATATTTGGCAAAACTAATACAATTATGTAAAGTTTAAAAATAAAATAAAAAAATTAAAAAAAAAAGCCCAATATATACAGTAGCTATATATTTTTAAAGGGACATTATTTTTAGAAACAAAGTGGTTGGTAACTCTGGGAGTTATGCAATCATATTCCACATTTGAAATTAAACTTCTGAGGATTAATTAAAATATGTTTATATTCATGGAGTTATACAGAGAAGAGAAGAAGGAGGCAGGAGACAGAGGTGGCCAGAAGGATAAAAGGGGGAAATGAAAAGGAGGGAGACAGACCCAGCCAGTAATCAGTTCCCTAAGTGTTCTCCACCATCTGGAACACACAGAAATTCACAGATTAACAAGTGGTGCTGGGAAATCTGGCCAACCACGTGTAAAAGAATGAAACTAGAACACTTTCTAACACCATACACAAAAATAAACTCAAAATGGATTAAAGATCTAAATGTAAGACCAGAAACTATAAAACTCCTAGAGGAGAACATAGGCAAAACACTCTCTGACATACATCACAGCAGGATCCTCTATGACCCACCTCCCAGAATATTGGAAATAAAAGCAAAAATAAACAAATGGGACCTAATTAACCTTAAAAGCTTCTGCACATCAAAGGAAACTATTAGCAAGGTGAAAAGACAGCCTTCAGAATGGGAGAAGATAATAGCAAATGAAGCAACTGACAAACAACTAATCTCAAGAATATACAAGCAACTCCTACAGCTCAACTCCAGAAAAATAAATGACCCAATCAAAAAATGGGCCAAAGAACTAAATAGACATTTCTCCAAAGAAGACATACAGATGGCTCACAAACAAATGAAAAGATGCTCAACATCACTCATTATCAGAGAAATGCAAATCAAAACCACTATGAGGTACCATTTCACACCAGTCAGAATGGCTGCGATCCAAAAGTGTACAAGCAATAAATGCTGGAGAGGGTGTGGAGAAAAGGGAACCCTCTTACACTGTTGGTGGGAATGCAAACTAGTACAGCCACTATGGAGAACAGTGTGGAGATTCCTTAAAAAACCTGGAAATAGAACTGCCTTATGATCCAGCAATCCCACTGCTGGGCATACACACTGAGGAAACCAGAAGGGAAAGAGACACGTGTACCCCAATGTTCATCGCAGCACTGTTTATAATAGCCAGGACATGGAAGCAACCTAGATGTCCATCAGCAGATGAATGGATAAGAAAGCAGTGGTACATATACACAATGGAGTATTACTCAGCCATTAAAAAGAATACATTTGAATCAGTTCTAATGAGGTGGATGAAACTGGAGCCTCTTATACAGAGTGAAGTAAGCCAGAAAGAAAAACACCAATACAGTATACTAACGCATATATATGGAATTTAGAAACATGGTAACAATAACCGTGTGTACGAGACAGCAAAAGAGACACTGATGTGTAGAACAGTCTTATGGACTCTGTGGGAGAGGGAGAGGGTGGGAAGATTTGGGAGAATGGCATTGAAACATGTAAAATATCATGTATGAAACGAGTTGCCAGTCCAGGTTCGATGCACGATACTGGATGCTTGGGGCTGGTGCACTGGGGCGACCCAGAGGGATGGAATGGGGAGGGAGGAGGGAGGAGGGTTCAGGATGGGGAACACATGTATACCTGTGGCGGATTCATTTTGATATTTGGCAAATCTAATACAGTTATGTAAAGTTTAAAAATAAAATAAAATTAAAAAAAAAAAAAAAAAGAGACATACAAAAAAAAAAAAATAAAATAAAATTAAAACAAACAAACAAACAAACAAAAATATGTTTATGAAAAAATCATGACAACATATTAAAAATATTTTCACCATGGGCTTAATGATTTGAATGAAGGAAGCAATTATACAAAAATACATTTTATAATAAGTAGTAAAATTTCATGGGACATAAATAATATGTGAAGTTCAATTAAATCCAGAAAGCCTCCATGTGAATTCATTACTTTAAATTTTCTATGCTCTCATATTTTAATGCTTACCCATCTTTAAATTTAGATTATTTTAAAACATGTTATAATCATTCACTAAGAAGATGTCAAGGACATTTTTTATTTTTGTTTTGCTTTAAATACTGTGCCATCCCCAGACAGACATCAGAAATGTTGTATTCTTGATTTTTAAGATTAAACTTTGTTTCATAGAGCTTTGAATAGAAATATTAGTGATATTTCTAATTGAAGAAAAGGATATTACTACAAAAGTTGTGTTTTATGATTCTTTAAAGAGAATCACATATAAAATTCTATGACATGCAGATAGAACCCATTCCTGCTTTACTAACAAATCTAAATTCTTTAGCATTAAAAAAAAAAAAGAAAAAGGTTAGAATTAAATCTCAACTACCTAAACAGGACCTGCCCTAAGAACAGAAGTATAAGAAGAAAAAACAAAAAGAGTTCTTAAGGAATTTCTCTGTGGGAAGCAGTGTCTTGCTGAATAGCCAACAAATCAAATACACATACAAAGAGACTAGTCAAAAAACAATCACTTAGGTAGTCATGCACATCCTTACAGTCATGAGGAAAAACATACGAATGAGGAATATGCAAAGTTTCAATTTGATATTTCCTTTGATCATTGGAGAAACTAATGTTTCCCAAGCATTCAAGGAAAAGTCAGTGGTCTTCTGAGGCAAACAACTACTGGGAAAAACCCCACCAAAATATGTAATAGGAGATGAGAATACCAGCAAAGGCTTTATGCTGTCCCAAAACAGCAACCAGGTTAATATCTCCAGCAGCTGTCCTGATCTCTGTGGTCTAAGCTTTTAACTAACTTTAATTAAATGGAACCTTTGGTGTGCAAGGGTACATATGCCTGGGATATGAATAAAAGAAACAAATAGCAGAGCCTGGCATATGGTTGCACACACATGCATCATTTGATTTCTGGTTTTTTTGCAAGAATATTTTAACATTCATGAGAGGTAAGAAAGATGAGAGCAAAAATAGAATTGTCTCTCTGGACTTCAACTTTTTGCCTACACTTCCTACTATCACAGTAGTATTAAAAAAAAAAAAAACAACTATAAGTCTTAATTGTCAGATACACAATCTGCAATGTTTAAATGGACCCTGTGGATTTTGGTCCAAAACCAAACCAATTGGTTGCAAGCTATTTTTCTCTTTCATTAGATGTTCTGCTGCAGTATTTGCATAAATGTAACCGTGCTGTCCGTCTTTTAACTTTCACTCAATTAATTATGCTTCCAGCCCCCTGCTGATGGACAAAAATGAGACTTCATCTGCAAATAGCTTCAGCAGTTTACAGCTTATTAAATGCCAAAATCTAGTTAAGACAGTTTGAGAATTCTCATGTCAGGCATTTCAACATGCCATTTTTAACACAAAATTCTTATTAAAAAAATGAACCCACTACTCCAAATCAGGGGGAAAAAAAATCACTGGTATAAAGGTAATGAACATATTAGAATTTTATACAAATTGTGTACTTAGCATATGTGGCTTACTCTGAGCACACTTAATTGGTTTGCCTAATAATGAACCCTCTATGAGAAAGATTACCAAGTTGACAAGAAAATGGTCTCCACAAATTATAAACAGCTTTCATCTAAGGACCCACCTTTTATAATTTATATAGAAATCTGCGTATGGTCTGAAAAAAAAGCAGATGAATCAGAGTTATATATTCAAATATTCTTTTAAAAATAACTTTTCTCCTACTTTGTGTGACAGGTTTTGCATATTGCATCAAACATCTGGTGCGTTCACAAGCTAGTATTCTTTACGCCATTTGGGGTTAGCTCTTCATCTAAGCTAGAAAGAGAAAGAAAGAACAATCTATTCAGCAAAGCTAAATGAATAGATAAAACATGGCATTTTGCATTCTACTATGAAAGGACAGGAATCATTCTTTCCATAATTCTATGTGATTACTGACCTCCCTACATCCCCATGAGCACACTGATAAAATGAGATAAAATCAAAATATCCTTAAGAAACTTAATTTTCCTCAGGTATCTGAGGCATAAAACACTTTGTTCATTTCTGTACATACTTATTTTCTATGTCTATTTTGGAATGATATTTTTATTACTAAGATATATGCAATTAAATTTTCTTAATTTGGGGAGAAGGGGAAAGCATTCTATTTATTCCATTTGAAGAAATTAAAGTATTTACTAAAGTATGTTTGCATTTAATTCAGCATTAACAGTTTTGTGTTATTGTCACAAAAAAGTCAGGTTAGGTTCTCATGGCAATTGGCCGTGATGGTTACACTTTAATCTGAAGTTGTTGACTTCCTTCTTCAATCTTGTGTCGTATTGTATGGTACTCTACTCTGTTAGATTTTATTGACAAATTGTGTCATGTTTATGCTCTTTTCTTATAAACAATCATGATAGAGTAGAATGTGACATGATGATTTATGACAGAAATGTCAGGGATTATTTTAAAAGCAATTTCTGTCTGATCATATACCAATTAACAGCTTTCATAACAAATTCCTAAATACATAGTTGACATTTGATCAAAAGGAGCATATTTCATTGCTGATATTGGAATATTTGGGACATATCAGAAAGATCCCTTGGAGAAGGAAATGGCAACCCACTCCAGTATTCTTGCCTGGAAAATTCCATGGGCAGAGAAGCCATGAGGGGCTACAGTCCATGGGGTCACAAAGAGTCGGACACGACTTAGCGACTAGACAACAACAACTACAAAGGAAATTCATGTTTCCACTCTGGTTATGATTGTGGAAACACGCAATGGCTACCAGTATTGCTCTGATACAAAATGACATTATTCATTATTTCAATAATGTGTTAAAACCCTCTTTCTAGAGCGTCTGATAAAAGGGTAGAAAATACAGAAAGCCAAACATTTTATCTTAAGTTTCAATGAATTCTGTGTCATTTCTTATATATACTATAAGCAACCAGAAAGGCAGACTAGAAGGAACTGAGACAATTTTGCTAACCTGGAAGAAAAGAAAACATCAAAATAACATTAAAGTAAGTGGAGACTTAACATTACACATAAACTTTGTGAAGATACATAAATTGTGTTACAGATGTTGTTAAGCAGTTCTAGAATATCTTGGGATTCTTTTTTTCCCTGTGGGTAATTTGTAGGCAGCAAGTGGGAGATAAAACAGATTTTGCTTGATCTACTTTTTTGTTGTTTTTTATTTTGACAAAAATAGGGTAAATTTTCATTTTCTCATTCCTCAGAAAGACTTGAAGACTTTATTGGTGTATGGTGGTGTGTGGTTTCTTGAAATGTTTTATGTGTGTCTGCCTATTGGAATACTGTAGAATACTGTAGACTATGGAACAATTGCAAGTGATCTATCAGGCAGATGATTTGACCATTTTATCTGCTTTGGTTAAATTATGTAATAGTGTCTGCAAGAGGGTCACCAATACTTAACTCGAGTGCTAGAGATAGATCATAGAATTTATTATGAAAAAAAGTAAAATTATATGCAGAGAAGTAGTAAGGACACACACAATCTTTTGAAGCTCCATTGCATATGTGCTAAATTACTTTAGTTGTGTCCGACACTCTATGTGACACTTGTAGCCCGCCAGTCTCCTCTGTCCTTGGGATTATCCAGGCAAGAATACTGGAGTGGGTTGCCATGCCCTTCTCCAGGGTATCTTCTCGACCCAGGGATTGAACCTGCATATCTTATACATCTTGAATTGGCAGGCAAGTATTTTACCAGGTGAGCCATCTGGGCAGCCCATGAAGTTCTGTTATTTCATAACATAAATTAGGAATAGATATTCTACATATGTCATGGCTAAGATTCAGCAGAGGAGGCCTACCTTAATCAGCAAGCTGGAAACGGAGCATGATGGAGGTAGTGAAAGTGTTAGTTGTTCAGTCATGTCCAACTCTTTGCAACTCCATAGTCTATAGCCTGCAAGGCTCCTCTGTCCATGGGTTTCTCCAGGCAAGAAGATTGCAGTGAGTTGCCATTTCCTTCTCCAGGGGATCTTCCCAACCTAAGGATTGAACACACGGCTCCTACATTGCAGGCAGATTCTTTACTACTGAGCTACCATGGAAGCCCTGATGGAGGGAGGGGGCACTCCTAGAAGGGCCTAGCCTCTCTCCAGCCCAACCCCATACCTTTATATATTTATAACTGAGTCTAAGATGTCAGAGGACACTTGAACAAAAGATACTTACCATCAAGGGGTCAACATACCCAGAAATATCACTAAGTATCTTGTGTACATAGGGTGCTCATCTTGTCTGTCAAGAAAGATGACATCAGTCCCAAGCCTGGACTCTTTGCAGGCTAGCTTAGCTCCACGGAGCCAGCTCTCTGCTCTAAAGGCCATCCAAAATGGTCTCCAGTCAAATAGAAATTTAGGCTTTTAATGGACTTTAAAATTTCTTTTAATTCCTCTTGCCTTTTCAGAAACGTCACAAAATCAATTATATTTTTGGTTTTAAAAGGTATATCTTATTCTCTTATAGTCTTCCAGCTTCCTGTTTATTTCTGGAACTTCATAGCCAAACTACTCTGAACAGTTGGCTAAGCTTCCTGTCTCTTTCACTCACCAGCCTCTAAACAAAAGTGTCATCTTCTATATCACTCCATTGAAATTGTTCCTCCTAAGACTACTGATTACTTCCATAACTCTAAATCCAATGCACATTACTCAAGCTTCAGCTTTTTTTTTTTTTTATTAAAATAGTCTCTTCTTTTGATTTCTTTTACACTATCCTCTCCAAGTTTTCCTAATTTTTTGTGCTTACTACATTGCACATTTCTTTGCAGATTCATTCTCTGCTATCTGATCAGTATATAGTGAAGATTGGCAAGGCTTGATTTTATTCCATATTGTCCTCTCTTGTAGATATTCTCTAGGAAATGTCATCCAGGCCCATTCAATTACCATCTATAGGGTCATGGCTTCCAAAGCTATAATCCAAGTTCACAGAACTCCTCTAAACTCCAAAAATGGATATCTCCCTGCCAATGGACATTTCTACTTGGATTTCTCAAAGACAACTTAAACCTAACAAGTCTAAGACAAAACCATGATTTTCATCTGAACATTGGTTTTCTGGTGGTATTCTTAGAAAGCAAGACAATGCAAACTACCCAGTTAGAATGAACTTCTACCACATACCTCTTCCATTTAATATGTAATTTCTCAGCAAGTCCTCTCAATTTTACCATTTAATCATCTCCTATTAAATTTTACCATTAAATGGTAAATTAAATTTTATCATTAAATGGTAAATTAAATTTTATCATTAAATGGTAAATTAAATTTTACCATTTAATAATCAATCCTAAAGGAAATCAATCCTGAATATTCATTGAAAGGACTGATACTGAAGCTGAAGCTCCAATATTCTGGCCACCTGATGCAAAGAACTGACTCAATGGAAAAGACCATGATCCTGCGAAAGATTAAGGGCAGGAGGAGAAGGGGACGGCAGAGGATGAGATGGTTGGATGGCATCACTGACTCGACAGATGTGAGTTTGAACAAGCTATGGGAGTTGGTGGTGAACAGGGAAGCCTGGCGTGCTGCAGTCCGTGGGGTTGGAGAGTCGGACACGACTGAGTGAACTGAACTGAATCGTCTCCTACATTTATATGTGTCTCTCCATCACCACATCCGTTACCCTTACCTTATCTAACAAGAAAACTTAGATTGTCCCCATCAGATCAGATCAGATCAGTCGATCAGTCATGTCCGACTCGTTGCGACCCCATGAATCGCAGCACGCCAGGCCTCCCTGTCCATCACCAACTCCCGGAGTTCACTCAGACTCACATCCATCGAGTCAGTGATGCCATCCAGCCATCTCATCCTCTGTCGTCCCCTTCTCCTCCTGCCCCCAATCCCTCCCAGCATCAGAGTCTTTTCCAATGAGTCAACTCTTCGCATGAGGTGGCCAAAGTACTGGAGTTTCAGCTTTAGCATCATTCCTTCCAAAGAAATCCCAGGGCTGATCTCCTTCAGAATGGACTAGTTGGATGTCCTTGCAGTCCAAGGGACTCTCAAGAGTCTTCTCCAACACCACAGTTCAAAAGCATCAATTCTTCGGCACTCAGCCTTCTTCACAGTCCAATTCTCACATCCATACATGACCACAGGAAAAACCATAGCCTTGACTAGATGAACCTTTGTTGGCAAAGTAATGTCTCTGCTTTTGAATATGCTATCTAGGTTGGTCATAACTTTCCTTCCAAGGAGTAAGCGTCTTTTAATTTCATGGCTGCAGTCACCATCTGCAGTGATTTTGGAGCCCAGAAAAATAAAGTCTGACACCGTTTCCCCTGTTTCCCCATCTATTTCCCATGTAGTGATGGGACCAGATGCCATGATCTTTGTTTTCTGAATGTTGAGCTTTAAGCCAACTTTTTCACTCTTCACTTTCACTTTCATTAAGAGGCTTTTTGTCCCCATAACCTGGCATTTTCTTTCTTCATCTAAGTACCTATGCTGCTGCTGAACTTACATTTTCAAAATCAGATCTTATCATTAAACCCTCCACATATCAAATTCTTTAATGAGTTTCAATTTTTTCATAGAATAAATTTCTTAACACAGGCAAAGATAACTTTTGTGATCATAATCATATTTATCTCTTTAGTCTTCTCTTGTGCCACTTCACTTATTCCTCTTTGACATCTGGGGTCTAGGAATTCATTCTGATTTCTAGAAATATTATAACATCGGCTTCCCACACCTTCCACCAACACTGAGGTCTTCCCATACTTTTGTTGGATTTTGTAAGGATAGAAGTCAAGTTCTAATGACTATTTTTTAGGCCATTTCTCTAGCTTCATGGAAGCCTGAAGATATGACCCTTGAGCTAACCTTATGGTAATATGAAATTAAAATTGGTGATGGACAGGGAAGCCTGGCATGCTGCAGTCCATGGGGTTGCAAAGATTCAGATGTGACTGAGTGACTGAACTGACTGATAGACACAAAACTGGATCCTAGATAAATGAGAACTTGATTGAGAACACTGTGTTCCGAAGTAAGCACCTATACTTACTGTCTATGCAGTTTATTGCAAAACAAGTACCTGTTATTAATAAGAGGTATTTGCACTGGAGGATGGATCCTACTCACATTATCTTTAAGGGGCACAGGGCCAGTAGAACTTACAGTGCAATGGTAATCATGGCTTATTGATTCTCTATTGTGAGGTGGTTTACACTCACCTGTTTCTACTCGTTGACACTATAGTCATCACCAGTGTGATGTTCCTGAAGTCCATGAAACCTCTACCTTGTGTTTGTCATGAACTTTGTATTTTTGCCTACCTTGTTACTGCTTTTACAACAAAATAAAGTGGTATTGGGTGAAACCTATTGTATCTTATGTATTTTATTATCAACCCCCAACTCAGGAGCACAGATGCAAGACAAGTGTAATAGATGTGCCACAAGGAGACATACTCTTGTCTGCTTGTGAAAGGTAACTGTGTATCATGCTACTTAAACATTCCTCTTCATCCTAATTTCAACTCCATTAATATTTCCTCTGTGAAAAATTCTTTAAAATGCCAATGTAATTTGCAAGTTCTCATAGAACTTTCCTTCAGATCAAAATGTCTGTCTAAAATTAACATGGTTTAGTATGACACTTTTAATATTACCTTCCCATAAATTCCATGAAAGTGGGTACCATATCTATTACATCAGATACCCAAACATCCTCAAACCCAAATCCTATGCCTGGTGTGTGAGAGAAAGTTCGTAAGTACCTTTAAAATGGAAGAATGCAGAGAAGGTGCTGTGATATCTTGTATCATATGTATCTGTTCTGGTCTAATAATCTGGGGATTAGTACTACATTCCTGGAGGAAATAACATTAAGTTAGAACCTGAGGTTTAACTAGTGATTGGGGAAATTGAAAATATTGCATTTCAGGCAGAAAAATATCTATTAATTCTGTGATATATAGGATGTGGGGACCAGGTCACATTTAAGTAATTGAAAAAAGTACAGTGTGGTCAGATTATAACTACTAAAATTTTGCAGAAGGATATCACAGAGTTCATCATGACTCAAGTCAGGAAAGCTTTATATTTTTAATTTTATATTTTGGTTGTACTGTGTAGCATGTGGGATCCCACTTCCCTGATCAGGGGTTATATCCACACCCCTTATGTTGGAGGCACAGAGTGCTAATCACTAGATGGCCAGGGAAGTCTGAATCAGGTAACCTATAAGGTTAATGTTAAAGATTTTGTCCTACAACTTAGCTAATGGAACTCACTAAAGTAATGTAAAAATGAGATAAAGACATTTTTTCACATTATATCTTTAGCCTAATTCTTAACTCATTTCACTAATAATGTCCTTTATAACTTCCGAGAGTTATGTTTCCATGTCAGTTATTGGTACGTGTTTTACTTCAAGTAAGTTAGCATTTGTTCTTTGAACAACAGTATGTGAACTGTGACCTTTCAGATGTTCAAGCTGGATTTAGAAAAGGCAGAGAAACCAGAGATCAAATTGCCAACATCTGTTGGATCTTGAAAAAGCAAGAGAGTTCCAGAAAAACATCTATTTCTGCTTTATTGACTATGCCAAAGCCTTTGACTGTGTGGATCACAACAAAATGTGGAAAATTCTTCAAGAGATGGGAATACCAGACCACCTTACCTGCCTCCTGAGAAACCTGCATGCAGATCAAGAAGCAACAGTTAGAAATGGACATGGAACAACAGACTGGTTCCAAATTGGGAATGGAGTACATTAAAGCTGTATATTGTAACCCAGCTTATTTACTTATATGTAGAGAAAATCGTGTGAAATGCCAGGCTGGATGAAGCACAAGCTGGAATCAAGATTGCCAGGAGAAACATTGATAATCTCAGCTACATAGATGACACCACGCTTATTGCAGAAAGTGAAGAACTAGTCTCTTGATGAAAGTGAAAGAGGAGAGTGAAAGAATTGGCTTAAAGCTCAACATTCAGAAAACTAAGATCATGGAATTCAGTCTCATAACTTCATGGCCCATAGATGCAGAAACAATGGACACAGTGACAGACATTATTTTGGGGTCTCCAAAAGCACTGCAGTTTGCTCAAACTCATTTGCATTGAGTTAGGGAGTCTATTCAACCATCTTATCCTCTGTCATCCCCCTCTGCTCCTGCCTTTAATCTTTCACAGCATTAGGGTCTTTTCCAGTGAGTTGTCTCTTCCCACAATGTGGCCAAAGTATTGGAGCTTCAGATTCAGCATCAGTCCTTCCAGTGAATATTCGCAGTGATTTCCTTTAGGATTGACTGATTTGACCTCCTTGCTGTCCAAAGGACTCTCAAGAGTCTTCTCCAGCCCCACAGTGGTGAACATATATTTTACTTGTATACAGTCCATGGAAATTTCTAGGCCAGAATACTGAAGAGGGTAACCTTTCCCTTCTCTAGGGGATCTTCCCAGCCCAGGGATCAAACCCAGGTGTCCCACATTGCAGGTGGATTCTTTACCAGCTGAGGCACAAGGGAAGTCCTTTTACATCTTTGGAAACTTTTAAATAGCATATATTTGACACTTATTCCTTGGAAGGAAAGTTATGACCAACAAAGACAGCATATTAAAAAGCAGAGACATTACTTTAACAACAAAGGTCCATCTGGTCAAAGCTATGGTTTTTCCATTAGTCATCTATGGACATGAGAGTTGGACTATAAAGAAAGCTGAGCACAGAAGAATTGATGCTTTTAAGCTGTGGTGTTGGAGAAGACTCTTGAGAGTCCCTTGGACTGCAAGGAGATCCAACCAGTCAATCCTAAAGGAAATCAGTCCTGAATATTCATTGAAAGGACTGGTGCTGAAACTCCAGTACTTTGTCCACCTGATGTAAAGAACTAACTCATTGGAAAAGACTGATTCTAGGAAAGACTGAAGGCAGGAGGAGAAGGGGACAGTAGAGGGTAAGATGGTTGGATGGCATCACCTTTATTATATTTTATACTAAGATAAAATTGTATGCCACCCAAAGACATCCTTGTCTGTTAATAATAATGAGATGCCTCTGGGCAGGTATTGGAAGGCAACTTCCCTGCCAGTGATAGTTTCTATGATCACCTCCCTGTGCTTTTATTAATTTTTGGAGAGTGCTAGGGCCATAGGTTCATGAATCACACATGTGGGAAACCTACTTGCTTGTACTAAACAGTCTTTAAAATTGTCGTATGATTAAACAAAAAAATTCTACTGTGTTTGAGATGTACATTTTTTGAGTATTTGTTACAGGAGTTGGCATTTCACAAGCTAATCATATGCATTCTGAAAGCAATGTCAGTTTGTGACTAAAACCATGTTGTAGAAAGGAGAAAGTATTTCCTCTATGGGGACATTGCAGCATATCAGGAAGAACCAGGGACATTAATGCTGTGGCTAATTCTGTTGGCCAGTTTACAACAGATAATGTGGAAATTGATAAAGATTATAATTGAATTTATTCAAGGATTTCTGTGTAGTTTTAAAGAGAAAAACAATTAGTACTTACAACTAAAAGCTTTCTCTCTCTTAAATACAATCTGAAGTAAGTTAATAAAGGTGATAAGCATGCATTGATTAATCACTAGTCCATTGGGGGAAACAATGAATATAAGCCCTGAAACTTATAAAAGTCTCAAGGTGAAGTTTGAGTTTATGGATTTGCACATTTCTTGAATTAAGAAATAAGACATTAAAAACTTTTGTAACAGCATTTGAAGAAAATTAAATGTTTCTATAAAACAAAATTACAAAAATTACAAATTATTAAAAAGTCACATGCTGCAAATCATTTTCTCCTAAATGAGTGCAATTATCCCTTTGCTTGTTCATGATACTATGACTTTTGTCACAATAGCTTTGGGGAAATAAATGTGTAAAACAAACATATATTTTGAGAACTAGTTACAATCTGGCTCAAATACAATCATAAGACATAATTTCTTTGTATCTTATTCCATCATTTGTCCTAAATTTCTAGATACTCAGAGAGCACTGTTAACCACTCAGCACATTTCAGTCTTAGTAGCCTTCCAGAATATAGTTCCTTCAATAGAACATTCCTAATGTCTTCCTTTCTCTTTCCCCAATCAAATGATCATCTTTGTGTCTTATTCTTGAGAATTCTGAATTTTCTTGTTTGAGAGTTAATTTGATAAATGTGTAATGTTAATTTTGGGTGACTTTTCATATATTGAAGTGTCTTCTATGTTTTATAAGTAATATCAGTTTCAGTTTTCTTGAAGACATGGCCTTACTTCGCAAGAATAATAGTAAAATAGAAGGAAAGTCTATCTTCAGATACTTTATATTTACTTTCTTCTCTGGCCCACATATTCATTTTTTGAGCACTGTATCATATGCACAGAAGAGCATATTAATATTATCTCTACCCCCTCTTCTATAGTCAATATATGCTTTTGCAATCTCCTGAGTATGCCAAGCCCTCTTACCTCTGAGTCTTTGGACATGATGTTTCTGGTAAGCAGATGTTCTCTGCCAGAAGTCTTATGCATGATCTTCAATAAATTTTTTAGTACAGTTCAAATTTACTTATTTATGATGGCATCTTCCATTTCTGCCTGCTAGCCTTCAGATTATCCACAATTATTCCATCCTCTTTTTTTTTTTATTATTCATTTATTTTTTAAACCTGAAACACTGTATTAGTTTTGCCAAACATCAAAATGAATCCACCACAGGTATACATACGCTCCCCATCCTGAACCCTCCTCCCTCCTCCCTTCCCACACCATCCCTCTGGGTCATCCCAGTGCACCAGCCCCAAGCATCCAGTATCGTGCATCGAACCTGGACTGGCAACTCGTTTCATACATGATATTTTACATGTTTCAATGCCATTCTCCCAAATCTTCCCACCCTCTCCCTCTTTCACAGAGTCCATAAGACTGTTCTACACATCAGTGTCTCTTTTGCTGTCTCGTACACAGGGTTATTGTTACCATCTTTCTAAATTCCATATATGTGCATTAGTATACTGTATTGGTGTTTTTCTTTCTGGCTTACTTCACTCTGTATAATAGGCTCCAGTTTCATCCACCTCATTAGAACTGAATCAAATGTGTTCTTTTTAATGGCTGAGTAGTACTCCATTGTGTATATGTACCACTGCTTTCTTATCCATTCATCTGCTGATAGACATCTAGGTTGCTTCCATGTCCTGGCTATTATAAACAGTGCTGCGATGAACATTGGGGTACACGTGTCTCTTTCCCTTCTGGTTTCCTCAGTGTGTATGCCCAGCAGTGGGATTGCTGGATCATAAGGCAGTTCTATTTCCAGGTTTTTAAGGAATCTCCACACTGTTCTCCATAGTGGCTGTACTAGTTTGCATTCCCACCAACAGTGTAAGAGGGTTCCTTTTTCTCCACACCCTCTCCAGCATTTATTGCTTGTAGACTTTTGGATCGCAGCCATTCTGACTGGTGTGAAATGGTACCTCATAGTGGTTTTGATTTGCATTTCTCTGATAATGAGTGATGTTGAACATCTTTTCATGTGTTTGTTAGCCATCTGTATGTCTTCTTTGGAGAAATGTCTACTTAGTTCTTTGGCCCATTTTTTGATTGGGTCATTTATTTTTCTGGAGTTGAGCTGTAGGAGTTGCTTGTATATTTTTGAGATTAGTTGTTTGTCAGTTGCTTCATTTGCTATTATCTTCTCCTATTCTGAAGGCTGCCTTTTCACCTTGCTAATAGTTTCCTTTGATGTGCAGAAGCTTTTAAGGTTAATTAGGTCCCATTTGTTTATTTTTGCTTTTATTTCCAATATTCTGGGAGGTGGGTCATAGAGGATCCTGCTGTGATGTATGTCAGAGAGTGTTTTGCCTATGTTCTCCTCTAGGAGTTTTATAGTTTCTGGTCTTACGTTTAGATCTTTAATCCATTTTGAGTTTATTTTTGTGTATGGTGTTAGAAAGTGTTCTAGTTTCATTCTTTTACAAGTGGTTGACCAGATTTCCCAGCACCACTTGTTAAAGAGATTGTCTTTAATCCACTGTATATTCTTGCCTCCTTTGTCAAAGATAAGGTGTCCATATGTGCATGGATTTATCTCTGGGCTTTCTATTTTGTTCCATTGATCTATATTTCTGTCTTTGTGCCAGTACCATACTATCTTGATAACTGTGGCTTTGTAGTAGAGCCTGAAGTCAGGTAGGTTGATTCCTCCAGTTCCATTCTTCTTTCTCAAGATCGCTTTGGCTATTCGAGGTTTTTTGTATTTCCATACAAATTGGGAAATTATTTGTTCTAGCTCTGTGAAGAATACCATTGGTAGCTTGATAGGGATTGCATTGAATCTATAAATTGCTTTGGGTAGTATACTCATTTTCACTATATTGATTCTTCCAATCCATGAACATGGTATATTTCTCCATCTATTAGTGTCCTCTTTGATGTCTTTCACCAGTATTTTATAGTTTTCTATATATAGGTCTTTAGTTTCTTTAGGTAGATATATTCCTAAGTATTTTATTCTTTCCGTTGCAATGGTGAATGGAATTGTTTCCTTAATTTCTCTTTCTGTTTTCTCATTATTAGTGTATAGGAATGCAAGGGATTTCTGTGTGTTGATTTTATATCCTGCAACTTTACTATAGTCACTGATTAGGTCTAGTAATTTTCCGGTGGAGTCTTTAGGGTTTTCTATGTAGAGGATCATGTCATCTGCAAACAGTGAGAACTTTATTTCTTCTTTTCCAATTTGGATTCCTTTTATTTCTTTTTCTGCTCTGATTGCTGTGGTCAAAACTTCCAAAACTATGTTGAATAGTAATGGTGAAAGTGGGCACCCTTGTCTTGTTCCTGACTTTAGAGGAAATGCTTTCAATTTTTCACCATTGAGGAAAATGTTTGCTGTGGGTTTGTCATATATAGCTTTTATTATGTTGAGGTATGTTCCTTCTATTCCTGCTTTCTGGAGAGTTTTTATCATAAATGGATGTTGAATTTTGTCAAAGGCTTTCTCTGCATCTATTGAGATAATCATATGGTTTTTATTTTTCAATTTGTTAATGTGGTGTATTACATTGATTGATTTGCGGATATTGAAGAATCCTTGCATCCCTGGGATAAAGCCCACTTGGTCATGGTGTATGATCTTTTTAATGTGTTGTTGGATTCTGATTGCTAGAATTTTGTTAAGGATTTTTGCATCTATGTTCATCAGTGATATTGGCCTGTAGTTTTCTTTTTTTGTGGCATCTTTGTCGGGTTTTGGTATTAGGGTGATGGTGGCCTCATAGAATGAGTTTGGAAGTTTACCTTCCTCTGCAATTTTCTGGAAGAGTTTGAGCAGGACAGGTGTTAGCTCCTCTCTAAATTTTTGGTAGAATTCAGCTGTGAAGCCGTCTGGACCTGGGCTTTTGTCTGCTGGAAGATTTTTGATTACAGTTTCAATTTCCGTGCTTGTAATGGGTCTGTTAAGATTTTCTATTTCTTCCTGGTCGAGTTTTGGAAAGTTGTACTTTTCTAAGAATTTTTCCATTTCTTCCATGTTGTCCATCTTATTGGCATATAATTGTTGATAGTACTCTCTTATGATCCTTTGTATTTCTGTGTTGTCTGTTGTGATCTCTCCATTTTCATTTCTAATTTTATTGATTTGATTTTTCTCCCTTTGTTTCTTGATGAGTCTGGCTAATGGTTTGTCAATTTTATTTATCCTTTCAAAGAACCAGCTTTTGGCTTTGTTGATTTTTGCTATGGTCTCTTTTGTTTCTTTTGCATTTATTTCTGCTCTAATTTTTAAGATGTCTTTCCTTCTACTAACCCTGGGGTTCTTCATTTCTTCCTTTTCTAGTTGCTTTAGGTGTAGAGTTAGGTTATTTATTTGACTTTTTTCTTGTTTCTTGAGGTATGCCTGTATTGCTATGAACTTTCCCCTTAGGACTGCTTTTACCGTGTCCCACAGGTTTTGGGTTGTTGTGTTTTCATTTTCATTCGTTTCTATGAAAATTTTGATTTCTTTTTTGATTTCTTCTGTGATTTGTTGGTTATTCAGCAGCGTGTTGTTCAGCCTCCATATGTTGGAATTTTTAATAGTTTTTCTCCTGTAATTGAGATCTAATCTTACTGCATTGTGGTCAGAAAAGATGCTTGGAATGATTTCTATTCTTTTGAATTTACCAAGGCTAGATTTATGGCCCAGGATGTGATCTATCCTGGAGAAGGTTCCATGTGCACTTGAGAAAAAGGTGAAATTCATTGTTTTGGGATGAAATGTCCTATAGATATCAATTAGGTCTAACTGGTCTATTGTATCATTTAAAGTTTGTGTTTCCTTGTTAATTTTCTGTTTAGTTGATCTATCCATAGGTGTGAGTGGGATATTAAAGTCTCCCACTATTATTGTGTTATTGTTAATTTCTCCTTTCATACTTGTTAGCATTTGTCTTACATATTGTGGTGCTCCCGTGTTGGGTGCATATGTATTTATAATTGTTATATCTTCTTCTTGGATTGATCCTTTGATCATTATGTAGTGACCACCTTTGTCTCTTTTCACAGACTTTGTTTTAAAGTCTATTTTATCTGATATGAGTATTGCTACTCCTGCTTTCTTTTGGTCCCTATTTGCATGGAAAATCTTTTTCCAGCCCTTCACTTTCAGTCTATATGTGTCCCCTGTTTTGAGGTGGGTCTCTTGTAGACAACATATGCAGGGGTCTTGTTTTTGTATCCATTCAGCCAGTCTTTTCTTTTGGTTGGGGCATTCAACCCATTTACGTTTAAGGTAATTACTGATAAGTATGATCCCGTTGCCATTTACTTTATTGTTTTGGGTTTGAATTTATACACCGTTTTTGTGTTTCCTGTCTAGAGAATATCCTTTAGTATTTGTTGGAGAGCTGGTTTGGTGGTGCAGAATTCTCTCAGCTTTTGCTTGTCTGAAAAGCTTTTGATTTCTCCTTCATATTTGAATGAGATCCTTGCTGGGTACAATAATCTGGGCTGTAGGTTATTTTCTTTCATCATTTTAAGTATGTCTTGCCACTCTCTCCTGGCTTGAAGAGTTTCTATTGAAAGATCAGGTGTTATCCTTATGGGAATCCCCTTGTGTGTTATTTGTTGTTTTTCCCTTGCTGCTTTTAATATTTGTTCTTTGTGTTTGATCTTTGTTAATTTGATTACTATGTGTCCTGGGGTGTTTTGCCTTGGGTTTATCCTTTTTGGGACTCTCTGGGTTTCTTGGACTTGGGTGATTATTTCCTTCCCCATTTTAGGGAAGTTTTCAACTATTATCTCCTCAAGTATTTTCTCATGGTCTTTCTTTTTGTCTTCTTCTTCTGGGACCCCTATGGTTCGAATGTTGTAGCATTTAATATTGTCCTGGAGGTCTCTGAGATTGTCCTCATTTCTTTTAATTCATTTTTCTTTTATCCTCTCTGATTCATTTATTTCTACCATTCTATCTTCTAATTCACTAATCCTATCTTCTGCCTCTGTTATTCTACTATTTGTTGCCTCCAGAGTGTTTTTAATTTCATTTATTGTATTATTCATTATATTTTGACTCTTTTTTATTTCTTCTAGGTCCTTATTAAACCTTTCTTGCATCTTCTCAATCCTTGTCTCCAGGCTATTTATCTGTGATTCCATTTTGATTTCAAGATTTTGGATCAATTTCACTATCATTATTCAGAATTCTTTATCAGGTAGATTCCCTATCTCTTCCTCTTTTGTTTGGTTTGGTGGGCATTTATCCTGTTCCTTTATCTGCTGGGTATTCCTCTGTCTCTTCATCTTGTTTAAATTGCTGGTTTTGGGGTGTCTTTTCTGTATTCTGGCAGTTTGTGGAGTTCTCTTTATTGTGGCGTTTCCTCGCTGTGTGTGGGTTTGTACAGGTGGTTTGTCAAGGTTTCCTGGTTAGGGAAGCTTGTGTCGGTGTTCTGGTGGGTGGAGCTGTATTTCTTCTCTCTGGAGTGCAATGAAGTGTCCAGTAATGAGTTATGAGATGTCTATGGCTTTGGGGTGACTTTGGGCAGCCTGTATCTTGGAGCTCAGGGCTGTGTTCCTTTATTGCTGGAGAATTTGCTTGGTATGTCTTGCCCTGGAACTTGTTGGCCCTTGTGTGGTGCTTGGTTTCAGTGTAGGTATGGAGGCGTTTGATGAGCTCCTGTCAATTAATGTTCCTTAGAGTCAGGAGTTCCCTGGAGTCAGGGTTTGGACTTAAGCCTCCTGCTTCCAGTTATTGGTCTTATTTTTACAGTAGTTTCAAAACTTCTCCTTCTATACTGCACCATTGATAAAACATCTATGTTAAAGATGAAAAGTTTCTCTACCGTGAGGGCCACCCAGAGAGGTTCACAGCATTACGTGGAGAAGAGAAGAGGGAGGAGGGATTTAGAGGTGACCTGAATGAGATGAGGTGGAATCAATAGAGGAGAGAGTGGGCTAGCCAGTAATCACTTCCTTATGTGCACTCCACAACTGGACCACTCAGAAATGTTCACGGAGTTATACAGAGGAGAGAAGAAGGAGGAAGGGGACAGAGGTGGCCAGGAGGATAAAAGGGGGGAATGAAAAGGAGGGAGACAGATCCAGCCAGTAATCAGTTCCCTAAGTGTTCTCCCCGTCTGGAACACACAGAAATTCACAGAGTTGGGTAGAGTAGAGAGGGGTTAGGGAGGAGACACCGGTGACCTGGTGGAGAAAAAGGAGAGTCCAAAGGGAGAGAGAGCAGTCAAGCCAGTAATCTCGCTCCCTAGTGAAAAATGGGTACTGAAGATTGGGTTCTTAAAAGTACAAAATTGGTAAAAAAAAAATACATAAAATTAAAAATCTAGAGTAGAGTTTGGAATTTCAAAAATACAATGTTAAAGAAAAGAAGGAAAAGAAAGAGAGAAAAAACAAACAAACCAAAACAAACAAGGTCGTGAAAATTATAAAGAGAATATAGGTACAAAATTGATGACTAATACCAAAAAGCAAAAGTTAAAAATCTAGAGTAGAGTTTGGAATTTCAGATATACAATGTTACATAAAAGAAGAAGAGAAACAGAAAAAAAAAAAAAGTCACAAAAATTATAAAAAAAAACTATAGGTACAAAATTGATAACAAATACCAAAAAGCTAAAATTAAAAATCTAGAGTAGAGTTTGGAATTTCAAAAATACAATGTTAAAGAGAGGAAGAAGAAGAAAAAAAAAAAACAAGGTCAAAAAGTTATAAAAAAATAAATATATGAAGTTTGCTTAAAAAAAAATAGGGCCTTTTTTCTTTTTTTTTTGCTAAGTAATAGGTTATAAAAGTGAAAATTAAAGGAATAATAGAGGACTTAAACTTTTTTTAAAAAATTAAAAAAAAGAAAGAAAGAATGATCGTAAAAATAGTAAAAATATATCCAGGACTTTCTCTGGTTTTGTTGTGAGTATTGTGGGTTCAGTTCATTTTTGGCTAATTCCTTGGTCCGACTTAATATTTCTCAAGATCTATAGGCCCCTTCCTATGTAGTCGGTAGTAACCACAGGGTTTTAATCTATTGCCTGTAGCTTCCAAGGCGGTTCCCTCTGTTATAGCTTCTTCTGTTTGCTGGTCTCTTCAGTGTCTGGTTTCCGCCCTGACACAAAGGGGATGGTGGAGGATACTTTTTTTTTTTTAGGCTCACTTGTTCAGTCACGCTGTTGGGAGGGAGGGAGGGATGCTGCAAATAACACTGGCATGTGCTCGCAGTGCCTCAGCCACACTGGGTCTGCCCCCGCTCACGGCGCGTGTAGCCTCCCTGCCCACACTTCTCAGGTTCTAGGTTGCTCCTCCAGGAATCATCCGTGGCCGGCCCTGGGCTGCCTGTACCTCCCAGGTCCAAGCCGCTCAGGTTCAGGCACTCTGGTAGTCCTCAGATGCGCAGACTCGGTTGGGCCTGCATTTTGTCCCTTCCCAGGACCTAGCAGCTCAGGTGATGAGGTGTTTGGTGAGCACGATTGCTGCGACTTATCGCCTCCCCGCCGCTCGTTTATCTAGGTGTACAACCGGCGCACCTTCTCAGGCAGATGTTGACCGTCCATACCGCCAAGAAGTTTTAGTTAGCAAAGAAGCCTGCTTAGAGTTTTATAGATAATGTCTCTCTGGGGCTGCGATTGCCTGCTTCCGGTTCTGGCTGCCTGTCACTGGAGGGGGAAGGTCTGCAGCTGGCTATCTCTGTTCAGTCCTTTGTTCCATGCGCGGGCCTGGCGGTGTCTTAGGTTAGGGCTGGCTTTTTGCGTGGTAGATATCCCACAGTCTGGTTTACTAGCCTAAATTATTTCGCTCAGATAGCGCTCAGGGTATTCAGGCCAGGTCCTTACCCCCTTATGATGCAGCCCGCGCTGTGCTTCTCTGCCCAGCCCCCGCTTGCTAATGGCGGATGCAGGCGTCTGTGCTGCTTTTCTGCTGTGGGGAGTTACCCTAGGGCTCGCAATCTGCGGGTTTTAATTGTTTATTTATTTTTCCTCCCTGTTATGTTGCCCTCTGTGCTTCCAAAGCTCGGCACACATTCGGCAGTGAGAAGGTTTCCTGGTGTTTGGAAACTTCTCTCTTTTTAAGACTCCTTTCCTGGGACAGGACTCCCTTCCTGGGACAGAACTCCGTCCCTCCATCTTTTGTCTCTTTTTTTGTCTTTTATATTTTTTACTACCTCCTTTTGAAGACTTGGGTTGTTTTTCTGGGTGCCTGATGTCCTCTGCCGGCCTTCAGAAGTTGTTTTGTGGAATTTACTTGGCGTTTAAATGTTCTTTTGATGAATTTGTGGGGGAGAAAGTGTTCTCCCCATCCTACTCCTCCACCATCTTCTTTTTTTTAATTTTTAAAAAATTTATTTTAATTGGAGGCTAATTACTTTGCAATATTGTAGTGGTTTTTGCCATACAGTCATATGAATCAGCCATGGGTGTACATGTGCTCTCCATCCTGACCCTCCCTCCCACCTCCCTCCCCATTCCATTCCTCAGGGTCATCCCAGTGCACTAGCCCTGAGCACCCTGTCTCATGCATCAAACCTGGACTGGCAATCTATTTCACATATGTTAATATACATGTTTAAATGCTATTCTTTCAAATAATCCCACCCTTGCCTTCTTCCACAGAGTCCAAAAGTCTGTTCTTTACATCTGTGTCTCTTTTGCTCTCTCACATATAGGGTCATCATTACCATCTTTCTAAATTCCATATTTATACGGTAATATACTGTTGAACATTGGGGTACAGGTGTCTCTTTCAATTCTGGTTTCCTTGGTGTATATGCCCCCAGTAGTGGGATTGCTGGGTCATATGGCAGTTCCATTTCCAGTTTTTTAAGGAACCTCCAAACTGTTCTCCATAGTGGCTGAGCTAGTTTGCATTCCCACCAACAGTGTAAGAGGGTTCCCTTTTCTCCACACCTTCTCCAGCATTTATTGCTTGAGACTTTTGGATAGCAGCCATTTTGACTGGTGTGAAATGGTACCTCATTGTGGTTTTGATTTACATTTATCTGATAATGAGTGAACTTGAGCATCTTTTCATGCATTTGTTAGTCATCTGTATATCTTCTTTGGAGAAATGTCTGTTTAATTCTTTGGCCCATTTTTTGATTGGGTCGCTTATTTTTCTGGAATTGAGCTACAGGAGTTGCTTGTATATTTTTGAGATTAAATATTTGTCAGTTGCTTCATTTGCTATTATTTTCTCCCATTTCAAAGGCTGTCTTTTCACCTTGCTTATAGTTTCCTTCACTATGCAAAATCTTTTAAGTTTAATTAGGATCCATTTGTTTATTTTTGCTTCTATTTCCATTACTCTTTTTTTTTTTTATTTATTTATTTATTTTTTTTTTTTTACATTTTTTTTTAATTTTATTTTATTTTTAATCCATTACTCTTGGAGGTGGGTCATAGAGGATCCTGCTATGATTTATGTCAGACAGTGTTTTGTTTCTGTTTTCCTCTAGGAGTTTTATAGTTTCTGGTCTTACGTTTAGATCTTTAATCCATCTGAGTTTATTTTTGTGTATGGTGTTAAAAAGTGTTCTAGTTTCATTCTTTCACAAGTGGTTGACCAGTTTTCCCAGCACCACTTGTTAAAGAGGTTGTCTTTTCTCCACTGTATATTCTTGCCTCCTTTGTCAAAGATAATGTGTCCATAGGTGAGTGGATTTATCTCTGGGCTTTCTATTTTGTTCCATTGATCTATTTTTCTGTCTTTGTGCCAGTACCACACTGTCTTGATGAGAGTTGCTTTGCAGTATAGCCTGAAGTCAGGCAGGTTGATTCCTCCAGTTCCATTCTTCTTTCTCAACATTACTTTGGCTATTCGAGGTTTTTTGTATTTCTATACAAATTGTGAAATTATTTGTTCTAGTTTTCTGAGATTGCATTGAATTTGTAGATTGCTTTGGGTAGTATACTCATTTTCACTACATTGATTCTTCTGATGAATGATCATGATATATTTCTCCATCTATTTGTGTCATCTTTGATTTCTTTCATCAGTGTTTTGGTTATCTATATGTATAGGTCTTTTGTTTCTTTAAGTAGATTTATTCCTAAGTATCTTTCTTATTCTTTTTGTTGCAATGGTGAATGGAATTGTTTCCTTATTTTCTCTGTTTTCTCATTGTTAGTGTATAGGAATGCAAGGGATTTCTGTGTGTTAATTTTATATCCTGCAACTTTACTATATTCATTGATTAGCTCTAGTAATTTTCTGGTGGAGTCCTTAGGGCTTTCTATGTAGAGGATTATGTCATCTGCAAACAGTGAGAGTTTCACTTCTTATTTTCCAATCTTGATTCCTTTTATTTCTTTTTCTTCTCTGATTGCTCTGGCTAAAACTTCCCAAACTGTGTTGAATGAATACTAGTGGTGAGAGTGGGCAACCTTGTTTTGTTCCTGAATTTAGGGGAAATGCTTTCAATTTTTCACCATTGAAAATAATGGCTAATGTATAATGATGTTTATCATATATGGCTAGGTTGCTCTGCAGGGGAACTGTCTAAGGCAGGCCCTGGGTTGCATGTACTTCCTAGCCATTGCATGTACTTCCTAAGCCATTCAGGTTCTCTGGTTCTCCACAAAGAACACAGACTGGTTGGGCCTGTGTTTTGTGCCCTTCCCAGGCCCAAGCAGCCCAGGTGACCAGGTGCTTGGCCAGCACACTCTCCCCGGGTGGGATGGTGCGTCTTATCACCTCCCCTGTCCCAGCTGCTTGGTTTCCTGGGTGCGCAGTGGGAGTGCCATCTCAGGTGTGCCGTGTGTCTCCTCTGAAAAGCTTATCTCTGGCTGTGACCCTCCTGGCAGATGTCAACCTTCCAGGATCCCAGGAAGATTTGGTTAGCAACTGGGAGCCTGCTCGCAGTTTGGTAGAGGATGCCATCTCTGGGGCCGAGCTTGCTCCTTGCCTAAAGGCTCTGGCTGCCACCCACCTGCCTCCCTACCTCCGGTGGTGGATGGGCTGGTCCGTTGCTGGCTATCTCTACTTTGGTATTTTCTCAGTCCTTTGTTCTGTGAGTGGGCCAGCAGTGCCTTAGGTTAGAGCTTTTCATGGGAAAGTTCTCTCTCTCTTTTCTTTTTTTCTCTCTCTGGCTATCCCATGGTTTGGGTTGCTATCTCAAATTAACTCCCTCAGATTGTCCTCAGGGCATTCAGTCCAGGTCCTAACCCTAAGCAATGCAGCCTGCACCTCCCTGTTCAGCTCCCACTTGCTGGTGGTGGACGTGAGCGTCTGGGCTACTTCTCCACTAGGAGTTGCAGTTAGGCACATAATCTGTGGGTTTTGTTTATTTATTTTTTCCTCCCAGTTATATTTCCCTCTGAGATCCCAAAACTCCCCGCAGACCTGCTGGTGAGAGGGTTTCCTGGTGTTTGGAAAGTCCTCCTCTTTTATGACTCCCTCCCCCAGATGGGTCTCCATCCCTAACTCCTTTGTCTCTCTTTTTATCTTTTATATTTTGTCCTACTTCCTTTCAAAGACAATGGGCTGCCTTTCTGGGAGCCTGGTTTCCTCTGCCAGTGTTCAGAAGTTATTTTGTGGTATTTGCTCAGCGTTCGAATTATCTTCTGATGAATTTGTGGGGGAGAAAGTGGCCTCCCTGTCTTATTCCTCTGCCATCTTAGGACTGCCCCCTATTCCATCTTCTGATATATAATTATAACATTTAATTGTAACTGTTTTCTAATTCACCCTTTATATCACCAATCTTTATAAGTTTACTGAGGGCAGGACTTTATATTTGAATCTTTGTAGAAATCGGAACTTTCCTTATTTTGGTAATCAGTATAAAAAATTTTATAGAATGAGTGAATAAATGAATGCAAACTTAACTCTGTTGTGGGAACATTATGATGCGTAAGCTCTTAATAATAAAATAGCCAAAGCCAATATATGAACTAGTGAGAGGTGATATGTGCAAATCATAGTGTTTGATCAACTGAAAGTAACTGAATTGTGATAGACTTCCTTTTCTTTTATGATTATAGAAGGAAATATTCCAAAAAAAATTAGACTGCTGCTGCTGCTGCTAAGTCACTTCAGTCGTGTACAAGTCTGTGCAACCCCATAGACAGCAGCCCACCAGGATCCTCCGTCCCTGGGACTCTTCAGGCAAGAACACTGGAGTGGGTTGCCATTTCCCACTCCATTGCATGCATGCATGTTAAGTCGCTTCAGTTGTGTCCAACTTTGTGTGACCCTATGGATACAAGCTCACCAGGCTCCTCTGTCCATGGGATTCTCTAGGCAAGAATACTGGAGTGGGTTGCCATTTCCTTCTCCCAAAACAGACTAGTTGACATCAAATAGTCTTTCTGATTAATCCCAAATTCAGTGGAATTGTTATTGGATCCAACAAATTCTTCCTCCCTGGAACACTCAAAGAGTCTCTAAGCTTGTCACTAGATATGATCATGAGAGACATCAGCCATACTTTCACCCCTTATTATCTGTTTCTGGATCAGATACACATCATATATTATATTCTGTCCCAAAGCATATACCATGTGTCTTAAAAAAAATTCAGCCTCATAAGATATTTTCAACCTTAACAATAGCTGTATTGAATAAACCTTTGTACTATTTTGCAGGACCATTTGATTCTAAAATAAACAAGATAACAATTAGAAAATCAAGTGCAGTCTAAGACCAGTGAATTTCAAAGGAATTATCCCATTACCTCACATTGGGAAGTAATTTGAATACTATGGTTTGCACAACATTCTTAAATGAGTTTTATTTATTATTATTATTTTTTTTGGCAAAAACAAAATAGGAAAAGAAATTAAAATAAAAAATATGTGTCTGTTACAGTAAGGAAATCAAACTAACTGTGACCTCCTCCTGATGGAAGCATCCAGTATAACTAGTCTGCTAAAGACAAGCAGTGTGGAATTATGTCAGGAACTCAGGGGTTATCAATGTCTAAAACATGAAAGAGTCTAGTGAACTCACCCTTGGTTATTATTTTTTTTCAGACTATCCTTAACCACCAGAACATAATTTCCATGAGAACAGACTTCCTTATTGTTTGGTGTATTTTGTTGCTCTCATTGTTGCATCATCAGAGTCTGGCACATGGTAGGAATTTAATAAAATAAACGTTGTGTCCATGGATACTGTTTTTGAATCTGTTTTTTGGTACCACTAGGCTGGCAGATCCTATCATGGCATCTGGTCCTATCACTTCATGGCAAATAGATAGGGAAAATGTGGAAGCAGCATCAGATTTTATTTTCTTGGGCTCCAAAATCAATGCAGATGGTGACTGCAGCCATGGAATTAAAAGGCACTTGCTCCTTGGAAGAATAGCTGTGACAAATTTAGACAGTGTGTTTAAAAAAAAAAAAGAAAAAAAGACATCACTTTGCTGACAAAGGTCCATATAGTCAAAGCTATGGTTTTTCCCGTAGTTGTGTATGGATGTGAGAGTTGGACCATAAAGAAGCCTGAGGGTGGAAAAATTGACACTTTCAAACTGTGATGCTAAAGAAGATGTTTGAGAGGCCATTGGACAGCAAAGAGATCAAAGCAATCAATCCTAAAGGAAATCAACCTTGAATATTCATTGGAAGGACTGATGCTAAATCTGAAGCTCCAATACTTTGGCCGCCTTATGTGAAGAGCTGACTCATTGAAAAAGACCCTGATACTGGGAAAAACTGAGGGAAAGAGGAGAAGGGGTGACATAGGATGAGATGTTGAATGGCATCATCAACTCAATGGATGTGAGTTTGAGCAAACTCCAGGAGATAAAGAAGGACAGAGAAGCTTGGTGTGCAGCAGTTCATCAGGTCACAGAATTGAACACGACTTAGCAACTGAACAGCAAGGTTGTCAGAAAAGGCAAATATCATTCTTATTATGGGTCATCCTAATCATTCTACTATTTAAATACGTTTTGTCCTTGGTGGATTTCTTTAGGTGAGAATTCATGGCACAAAAAAATATGCTCAGATTCTGGGCCATTCCAAAGTGTTCATCTGTGGATACCTTCTCCATCTTCTTTATCAATAATTATTATACAATATTTGCTACTGCTCAAGAATCTATGCATATTTCTACCCCATCCTGTTTTTTAAAACAATTTTAAAGCTATATAAACTACTTATCATTATCCTCATTAGAGGATTTCTTTCTCCTCTGCTCTGTGCAGACTCCAGAATCTTGGCTTTAATGCTGGTTTATCAATCAAATGCTTGACTTTTTCATTCATTTTCATTATGAGATTTGTGTATAGCAGCAAATTCCTTATATGGCATGGACTAGAGAGAGAACTTCTAGCATAGTTTCTTGCTCTTATTACATGCCAGAGGAAACTCACTTGATAAATTGGAACTGATATGGTTTCTTTAACTTAATGGAAGAACCTGGTTGTCAGAGACTAAGTAGCACAGAAGCAGGACAGATTTTAGTACTCATATTGCTGGGAATGAGTTGACAGTGAAGTCTATGGTTATGGTCCGTGGATTATGAGGTTCCCAGGAATAAAGAGCACTAAGGCCTTATCTGATTTATATAGTAACCAAAATAAAGGCAGGGGGGGAAACATCTTCCAGTTTTGCCAAACAGAAGACTTCAGACACTGTATTGGAGATTTTGGACCTTTTCCCAATTTTATATACTTGCTTCTCTTCACAATCCAGAGTTCCTAAGTGAAGAGTGATCAGATTCCTTGAAGAAGGATTGTGTATTCATCTTTTAAACAAAAAGTAACAGGTGCTCCTCAATTTTTACCTTTGTGTAACTTATACTCTCTCCAGTTGATGAGAGAAAATTTCAGTTCATTATTTCGGCATGATAAATAACCACAATTTCATTTCACTCTTTTCATATTGAAATTGTTCTTTTCCCATTTTAGAATGTATATCACCCCCTGACACACACACAAACACAATTATGAAATCCTAGAAAGCTATGATCAAGTTTTATTCCTTTTTCCCCTTTATACTTTTCCATATGTTTGCTGCATTGTATTGAATTGTAACTATAATTCATTTCAAAGTTTTATTGCCTGCCTAAAAACAACAAACCACACTCTAGCCTATTTTAGAAATGTGTTTTCTCTCAATTTCATCATGCATGTGAACTTAGCATGTTCCTAAATAATGATACACCAAGGAAGAATATGTGGAAGTTCCCAAATCTTTGAATACAGTGAAATGGTATGTTATTTAACAATGAAAGCAAATACTCTGCATATGTGTATTACTCCAAATCTTCTTTCTGTATTGGCACTGTTGAACCATAGTCAAGTATATTGGCCAACTAACCAATGAGACCAATTATTGTTTAGTGTATCAAAGAGGGCAAGCAGAAAAAAAAAAAAAAAAAGCAATTGTATCACAACCATGATTATAGGAGGAAGTGTAGCATTACGGGGAGAAGGCAATGGCAACCCACTCCAGTGTGCTTGCCTGGAGAATCCCATGGACGGAGAAGCCTGGTAGGCTGCAGTCCATGGGGTCGCACAGAGTCGGACACGACTGAAGTGACTTAGCAGCAGCAGCAGTAGCATTACAGAAGAAGATAATTTGAAAGTATTTTCTCAGTTTTCCATAATTTGGAAAATATAAATACAATGGGAATATCAGACCACCTGACCTGCTTCTTGAGAAACCTATATGCAGGTCAGGAAGCAACAGTTAGAACTGGACATGGACAACAGACTGGTTCCAAATAGGAAAAGGAGTACGTCAAGGCTATATATTGTCACCCTGCTTATTTAACTTCTATGCAGGGTACATCAATGAGAAACGCTGGGCTGGAAGAAGCACAAGCTGGAATCAAGATTGCCAGGAGAAATATCAATAACCTCAGATATGCAGATGACACCACCCTTATGGCACAAAGTGAAGAGGAACTAAAAGCCTCTTGATGAAAGTGAAAGAGGAGAGTGAAAAAGTTGGCTTAAAGCTCAACATTCAGAAAACGGAGATCATGGCATCTGGTCCCACCAGTTCATGGGAAATAGTTGGGGAAACAGTGGAAACAGTGTCAGACTTTAATTTTTTGGGGCTCCAAAATCACTGCAGATGGTGACTGCAGCCATGAAATTAAAAGGTACTTTCTCCTTAGAAGGAAAGTTATGACCAACCTAGATAGCATATTGAAAAGCAGAGACATTACTTTGCCAACAAAGGTCCGTCTAGTCAAGGCTATGGTTTTTCCTGTGGTCATGTATGGATGTGAGAGTTGGACTGTGAAGAAGGCTGAGTGCCGAAGAATTGATGCTTTTGAACTGTGGTGTTAGAGAAGACTCTTGAGTGTCCTTTGGGCTGCAAGGAGATCCAACCAGTCCATTCTGAAGGAGATCAGCCCTGGGATTTCCTTGGAAGGAATGATGCTAAAGCTGAAACTCCAGTACTTTGGCCACCTCATGTGAAGAGTTGACTCCTTGGAAAAGACTCTGATGCTGGGAGGGAATGGGGGCAGGAGGAGAAGGGGACGACAGAGGATGAGATGGCTGGATGGCATCACTGACTCGATGGACATGAGTCTGAGTGAACTCCGGGAGTTGGTGATGGACAGGGAGGCCTGGTGTGCTGCCGATGACGGGGTTGCAAGGAGTCGGACACGACTGAGTGACTGAACTGAACTGATACTTTATTAAATTTTGTAAACTGACTTTCACATAAAACCAAAACATCTAGGTATGAAATATGAAGTATATCATTATTTGGTCTGCACTCAAAACTTTCACTTTTCACTTTCATGCATTGGAGAAGGAAATGGCAACCCACTCCAGTATTCTTGCCTGGAGGATCCCAACGAAGGAGGAGCCTCGTGGTTTGCCATCTATGGGGTTGCAAAGAGTCAGACACAACTGAAGCGACTTCGCAGCAGCAGCAGCAGCAGCAGTAAATTCTCTAGCTTCTTCATTACTAGTTATATTGACTTGACTTTTAAATCATTTTGTTTTTTTAAATTCTATGTTTTGCAAAGGTATATGGCTTTCACACTTCATCCCTTCAACTTCTATGTTTCTCATCCTTTGTATTTTCTAGAAGCAGATACAAGATGAGGTGTAGGAAAAACTGATAGAGAAGTGGAAAAGTTGGATGGGAACGATATAAGAACAAGCCAAGTGTGTGTTGTCAAGTAAGTTGATACCAACAGTAACTGATTCTATTGGTACTCTGGCTACATATAAGAACATTGTCCCACAAGAGGCATGGTAACACTAAGTGTTAATTCACTTACTTCCAGCAATCATTGTCTAGTCAGTGACTCATTTGTTATTTTAAGTGTTTTTTACTTAAATTATCTCCATTATGTCAGAAATAGAGGGCAACTGAACAACAACAGCAATGTCAGAAATATTTATTGTCAGATACTTATTTGATTGTTCTATTCCAACTTGTGGACAAAAACTCAGATTTCTGAAAATAATTATATTAGGAAAAATAGAGCTCTACAATGTAGATTTAAAAATGTAAATAAATGCTTTCAAATCTTTGTTATTGTGAAAAAATATATTAGGAGAATATTCATAAGAAGAAAAGTGAAAGTCTACATGTTCAACCTTATCTTTCTTGTTTTCAAAGTTATCCTAGACTATTAATTTGAGAACAAAGTAAGTGATTTTAGCAAAGATCCTGCAAAAATTATGTTCCCTTTTTTTTTTTTTGATTCTCATTGAGAATGGAGAAAACTCATCACTATTTTAGTTTTCATTAGCTTTTTACTGTTATAATGCCAAATCATATACAGTATATCACAGTAAAAGCAAACAGGTTAACCTTATGGTGCTTTGTGTGTTAATGGTGATGTTTTTCATTGTTTGTTTTGCAACAAAGTATTGCGGAAGTAATAGAAAAAAATAGACTTTGTAAAACACTTTATCACCTATTCATCTTAAACAAAAGTTTCATATATCTCAATATGGTACAATATTGTAGCACAAAATTATGCAAACTAAAAAGCATTTCCACCTGCAGGAAAACTGTTATTATAGAGGCCGAGGAATAAGCAGAAAATTAAGTTACCTGTGTTGTATTGCTGCAAAAATGTTTTACAACACTCAAAATAATTTAGTGATATCAGTAACTCAGTTATGGCCAAAACATATCCCTATTATGTGTAGATTTGCTGTCCCGTGTAAGTAAGATGTTTTTGAAAGGACACACACAAAAAAAGAAGAAGCAAAGTTAAAAGCAAGTGACACACAAAAAATATAGCAGAGTATTTATTGTTGTTTAGTCACTAAGTCATGTCCAGCTCTTTTGCAACCCCATGGACTGGCAGGCCACCAGGCTCCTTGTCCTTGAGATTTCCCAGGAACAAGCAATGAACTGGGTTGCCACCTCCTTCAGAGAATCTTCCCTGACCAGGGATCTAACCTGCATCTCCTGTGACGGTAGGCAGATTCTTTACAACTGAGCCACCAAGGATTTGTAAACCATTTTGAAAGATATGAGAAAGTGTTGATCCTAGATGAATCTATATAAAATAAAAGATCCAAATATCAAATCTAAGTGATGCTGAATAATATTTGCTCATTTGGACTATGATCCTGGTGGCTCCGCTGGTAAACAACCTGCCTGCAATGCAGGAGACCTGGGTTTGATCCCTGGGTTGGGAAGATCCCTTGGAGGAGGGCATGGCAACCCACTCCAGAATTCTTGCGTGGAGAATTCCCATGGACAGAGGAGCCTTGTAGATTACAGTCCATGGGATTTCAACGAGTTGGACATGACTGACAGACTAAGCACACACATACACATCATATTTAGAATTCTACTTTCCAACCTTTAATTTATCCAAATCTTATCTCTTTACCACTGTATAAATATGTACAATGTGAAAAATAAAAACATTCTCAAGGGTTTTTGAGTCTCTTCCTAATATTACTTCTCAAGTGGTGCACTATGGGTCACCTGATTCAGAATCAACCAGGTGAATGCTAGCTGAACAGGACAGAGCCCATCTGAGACCAACTGAATGAGAATCATGAGAGCCAATGATGGTGGCGAAGAGAAGTGAAAGGCATTCAGTTGTGTCTGACTCTTTGTGGCCCTGGAATCTCCAGCAAGAATACTGGAATGGGATGCCTTTCCCTTTTCCAGGGGATCTTCCCAACCCAGGGATTGAAGCCAGATCTCCCACATTGTAGGCAAATTCTTTACCAACTGAGCCACCAGGGAAGCCTACAGTGGTGGGGAATCCATGTTTTTAATATACTCTGCTGCTAATTTCTTGAGACCTCATGGCTTTAAGTGGGAAGATTTATGTGAGACTTCAATTATTATAAATTTATTATAGTCTGATATACTTTTTCAAGTATTTGAACATTATAATTATAAGAGATGTTGAAAGGTCTTTCTCTAGTCCAAATAAAAGTTTTTTTAAAAAATAATATTCAGTTCAGTTCAGTCACTCAGTCGTGTCTGACTCTTTGGACATGAATTGAAGCATGCCAGGGTTACCTGTCTATCACCAACTCCCAGAGCTTACTCAAACTCATGTCCATTGAGTCAGCGATACCATTCAACCATCTCATCCTCTGTCATCTCTTTCTCCTTCCAGGTTCAATCTTTCCCAGACCCTTTTGAATCAGGGTCTTTTCAAATGAGTCAGTTCTTCACTTCAGGTGGCCAAAGTATTGGAGTTTCAGCTTCAGCATCAGTCCTTCCAAAGAATATTCAAGACTGATTTCCTTTAGGATGGACTGATTGGATCTCCTTGCTGTCCAAGGGACTCTCAAGAGTCTTCTCTAACACCACAGTTCAAAAGCATCAATTTTTGGCCCTCAGCTTTCTTTGTAATACAGATCTCACATCCATACATGACTACTGGAAAAATCATAGCTTTGACTAGACAGACCTTTCTTGGCAAAATAATGTCTCTGCTTTTTAATATGCTGTCCTGATTGGTCATAACTTTTCTTCCAAGGAGAAAGCGTTTTTTACTTTCATGGCTGCAGTCACCATCTGTGGTGATTTTGGAGCCCAAATTAAGTCTCTCACTGTTTCCTCTGTTTCCCCATCTATTTGCCATGAAGTGATGGGACCAGATGCCATGATCTTCATTTTCTGAATGTTGAGCTTTAAGCCAACTTTTTCACTCTCCTCTTTCACTGTCATCAAGAAGTTCTTTAGTTCTTTGCTTTCTGCCATAAGGGTGGTGTCATCTGCATATCTGAGGTTATTGATATTTCTCCCAGCAATCTTGATTCCAGCTTGTGCTTCTTCCAGCCCAGCATTTCTCATGATGTACTCTCCATATCAGTTAAAGAAGCAGAGTGCCAAATTATAGCCTCGTAGTGCCATCCATTTATTTACTCTTGTTCTTATCTTGCCTTGTGAGACAAATAAAAAACATTGCTACAATTTATATCAAAGAATGTTCTGCATATATTTGCATTTGTGAGTTGGAGTATTGCATCTAGGTTTTTAATTCATTTTTAGTTTATTTTTCTATTTGATGTGAGGAAATATTATAATCTCTTTTTTATATGATGTTTTCTAGTTTTCTGAATACCACTTACTGAAAAGACTGTCTTTTACTCATTGTATATTCTTGCCTATTTTGTTGCAGATCAACTGACCATCAGTCAGTTCAGTTCAGTCACTCAGTCATGTCTGACTCTTTGCAACTTCATGAATTGCAGCACGCCAGGCCTCCCTGTCCATCACCAACTCCTGGAATTTACCCAAGCTCATGTCCATCGAGGTGGTGATGCCATCCAACCATCACATCCTTTGTCATCCCCTTCTCTTCCTGCCCCCAATCCCTCCCAGCATCAGGGTCTTTTCTAATGAGTCAACTCTTTGCCTGAGGTGGCCAAAGTATTGCAATTTCAGCTTCAGCACCAGTCCTTCCAATGAACACCCAGGACTGATTTCCTTTAGGATGGACTGGTTGGATCTCCTTGCAGTCCAAGGGACTATCAAGAGTCTTCTCCAACACCACAGTTCAAAAGCATCAATTATTCGGCACTCAGCTTTCTTCACAGTCCAACTCTCACATCCATACATGACCACTAGGAAAACCATACCCTTGACTAGATGGACCTTTGTTGGCAAAGTAATGTCTTTGCTTCTGAATATGCTGTCTAGGTTGGTCATAACTTTCCTTCCAAGGAGAAAACATCTTTTAATTTCATGGCTGCAATCATCATCTGCAGTGATTTTGGAGCCCCCAAAAATAAAATCTGACACTGTTTCCACTGTTTCCCCATCTATTTCCCATGAAGTGATGGGACCAGATGCCATGATGTTAGTTTTCTGAATGTTGAGCTTTAAGCCATTTTTTTCACTCTCCTCTTTCACTTTCATCAAGAGGCTTTTGAGTTCCTCTTCACTTTCTGCCATAAGGGTGGTGTCATCTGCATATCTGACATTATTGATATTTCTCCCAGCAATCTTGTGCTTCCTCCAGCCTAGCATTTCTCATGATGTACTCTACATATAAGTTAAATAAGCAGGGTGACAATATACAGCCTTGATGTACTCCTTTTCCTATTTTGAACAAGTCTGTTGTTCCATGTCCAGTTCTAACTGTTGCTTCCTGACCTGCATATAGGTTTCTCAAGAGGCAGGTCAGGTGGTCTGGTATTCCCATCTCTTTCAGAAGTTTCCACAGTTTATTGTGATCCACACAGTCAAAGGCTTTGGCATAGTCGGTAAGGCAGAAATAGATGTTTTTTTGGAACTCTCTTGTTTTTTTTTGATGATCCAGCAGATGTTGGCAATTTGATCTTCGGCTCCTCTGCCTTTTCTAAAGCCAGCTTAAACATCTGGAAGTTCATGTATTGCTGAAGTCTGGCTTGGAGAATTTTGAGCTTTACTTTACTAACGTGTGAGTGTTAAATTATTTGTGGGCTCTCTCTTCTGTTCCATTGATTTTTTTTTCCATTTACTGTTTTTGTGCCAGTGTCATGCTGTTTTCTGTTTGTTTGTTTGCTTATTTGTTTAACATCAAAAAAAAATTTAATGTTGTATAGAGTATAGCAGATTAACAATGTTGTGATAGTTTTGGGTGGACAGCAAAGGGGCTCAGCCATAGGATTACATGTATTTATTCTTTCCCAAACTCCCCTCTCATTCAGGCTGCCACATAAAATTAAGCAGTGTTTGGCTCAGATGGTAAAGAATCTGCCTGTAATACCAGAGACCCAAGTTCAATCCTGGTTAGGGAACATACCCTGTGGAAGGGAATGACTACCCACTCTAGTATTCTTGCCTGGAGTATTCCATGGACAGAGAAGCCTGGCAGGCTACAGTATATTGTGTTGCTCAGAATCAGACGTGGTTGAGCGACTAATACTTTCACTTTCACCTGTGCTATGCAATAGGTCCTTGTTAATTATCTAGTTTAAATATATCAGTGAGTGCATGTCTGTCTCAAACTCATTTACTATGCCTCCTTCTTCTGATAATCATAGGAAATCCTCTGTGAGTATGTCTGTTTTGTAAATAAGTTCATTTGTATCATTTTTTTTTAGATTCTGCATGTAAGTGATATCATTTGATATTTCTGTTTTTCTTTGACTTACTTCGACTCAGTATGACAATCTCTAGGTCCATCTATGTTGATGCAAATGGCATTAATTCATTCTTTTTATGGCCAAGTAATGCAGCCATGAATGAGATGATTGCTTCTTGGCAAGAAAGCTATGACAAACCTTGGCAATGTATTGAAAAACAGAGACATTACTCTGTACAGACAAAGTTCTGTACAGTCAAGCTATGGTCTTCCTAGTGGTCACTTACAGTTATGAGAGCTGGATCATAAAGAAGGCATAGCAACAAAGAACAGATGCCTTTGAATGGTGGTGCTGGACTCCTTGAGAGTCCCTTGGGCAGCAGGGAGATCAAACCAGTCAATCTTAAGGGAAACAACCCTGAATATTCATTGGAAGGACTGATGTTGGGGCTGAAGCTCCTGTATTTTGGTCACCTGATGTGAACAGCCAACTCATTGAAAAAGTCCCTGAAGCTGGGAAAGATTGAGGCTAGAAGGTGAAGAGGGCATCAGAGGATGAGATGGCTGGATAGCATCACTGATGCAATGGACATGAACTTGGGCAAATTTTGGGAGATGGTGAGGAAAAGGCAGGCCTGGCTTGTTATAATTCATGGGGTCACAAAGAGTTGGACATGACTGGGCAATTCAACAGCAATAATATTCCAATGTATATATGTCCAACATCTTAATTTTTATTCATTCTTCTGTCGATGGACATTGAGGTTACTTCCAGGTCTTGGCTATTGTAAACAGTGCTGCAATAACCATAGATTGGGGTGCATGTATCCTTTTAGACCATATTTTTCTTCAGGAATTCACCCAGGAGTTAGATTGCAGGGTCATAGGTTCAGTTCAGTTGCTCAGTCGTGTCCAATATTTTGAGACCCCACAGACTGCAGCACTCCAGGTTTCTCTGTCCATCACCAACTCCTGTAGCTTGCTCAAGCTCATGTCCTTCCAGTCAGTGATGCCATCCAATCATCTCATCCTATACAGTCCACTTCTCCTCTTGCCTTCAATCTTTCCCAGCATCAGGGTCTTTTCCAATGAGTCAGTTCTTCACATCAGGTGGCCAAAGTACTGGGGCTTCAGCTTCAGCATCAGTCCTTCCAATGAATATTCAGGACTGATTTCATTTAGGACTGACTGGTTTGATCTCCTGGCAGTTCAATGGAATCTCAAGAGTCTTCTCCAACACCACAGTTCAAAAGCATCAATTCTTCAGTGCTCAGCTTTCTTTATGGTCCAACTCTCGCATCTATACGTAACTACTGGAAAAACCATAGCTTTGAATAGACAAACCTTTTTTGGAAGAGCTTCCCTGATAGCTCCTTTGTTAAAGAATCCAACAGTAATTCAGGAGCTGCTGCTGCTGCTGCTAAGTCGCTTCAGTCATGTCCAACTCTGTGCAACCCCATAGACAGCAGCCCACCAGGCTCCCGCATCCCTGGGATTCTTCAGGCAAGAACACTGGAGTGGGTTGTTATTTCTTTCTCTAATGCATGAAAGTGAAAAGTGAAAGTGAAGTTGCTCAGTGGTGTGTGACTCTTAGCAACCCCATGGACTGCAGCCTGCCAGGCTCCTCCATCCATAGGATTTTCCAGGCAAGAGTACTGGAGTAGAGTGCTATTATCCTCTCTGGCAATTCAGGAGACCCTGGTTCAAGTTCTGGGTCAATTTCTCCTAGAGAAGGGATAGGCTATACATTCCAATATTCTTCAGCTTCCCTTATGGCTCAGCTGGTAAAGAATTTGCCTGCAATGTGGAAGACCTTGGTTCGATTCCTGAGTTGGGTAGAAGGGTAAGGCTATCCACACCAATATTCTGGCTTGGAGAATTCTATGGGCTGTTTAGTGGATGGGGTCACAAAGATTCAGATATGACTGAGCAACTAGCACTTTCACGTTGTCAGCAAAGTAATGTCTCTGCTTTATAATGTGCTGTCTAGGTTTGTCATACCTTTTCTTCCAAGGAACAAGTGTCTTAATTTCATGAGTGCAGTCACCATCTGCAGTGATTTTGTACGCTAGAAAATGAAGTCTGTCACTGTTTCCATTGTTTTCCCATCTATTTGCGATGAAGTGATGGGGCCAGATGCCATGATCTTGGTTTTTGAATGTTAAGTTTTAAGCAGGCTTTTTCACTTCCCTCTTTCACTTTCATCAAGAGGCTCTTCAGTTCCTTTTCACTTTCTGTTAAAAGGGTAATGTCATCTGTGTATCTGAGGTTATTGATATTTCTCCTGGCAATCTTGATTCCAGCTGTGCTTCATCCAGCCTGGCATTTCGCATGATGTGTTCTGAATATAAGTTAAATAAGCAGGGTGACAATATACAGCCTTAAGGTACCCCTTTCCCATTTTGGAACCATTCCTTTTTTCTATGTCCAGTTCTAACTGTTGCTTCTTCACCTGCATACAGGTTTCTCGGGAAGCAGGTAAGGTGGTCAGTGTTCCCATCTCTTGAAGAATTTTCCACGGTTTGTTGTGATTCACACAGTCAAAGGCTTTGGCATAGTCAATAAAGCAGAAGTAGATGTTTTTCTGGAACTCTTGTTTATTCGATGATCCAATAGGTGTTGGCAATTTGATCGCTGGTTCCTCTGCCTTTTCTAAAACCAACTTGAACATCTGGAATTACTTGGTTCACACGCTGTTGAGTCCTCCCTTGGGGAATTTTGAGCATTACTTTGCTAGTGTGTGAGATGGGTACAACTGTGCTATAGTTTGAACATTCTTTGTCATTGCCTTTCTTTGGGATTGGAATGAAAACTGACCTTTTCTAGCCCAGTGGCCACTGTTCAGTTCAGTTCAGTTCAGTTGCCCAGTCATGTCCGACTCTTTGTGACCCCATGAACCACAGCACGCCAGGCCTCCCTATCCATCACCAATTCCCTGAATTCACCCAAACCCATGTCCATTGAGTCAGTGATGCCAACCAACCATCTCATCCTCTGTCGTCCTCTTCTCCTCCTGCCCTCAATCTTTCCCAATATCAGGGTCTTTTCAAATGAGTCAGCTCTTCTCATCTGGTGGCCAAAGTATTGGAGTTTCAGCTTCAACATCATGCCTTCCAATGAACACCCAGGATTGATATTTAGGATGGACTGGTTGGATCTCCTAATAGTCCAAGGGACTCTCAAGAGTCTTCTCCAATACCACACAGTTCAAAAGCATCAATTCTTTGGCACTCAGCTTTCTTTATAGTCCAACTCTCACATCCATACATGACCACTGGCCACTGTTGAGTTTTCCAAATTTGCTGGCATAATGAATGTAACACTCTAACAGCATCATCTTTTAAGACTTGAAATAGCTCCACTGGAATTCCATCAGCTCCACTAGTTTTGTTTCCTAAGGCTCACTTGACTGCATTCCAGGATGTCTGGATCTAGGTGAGGGATCATAGCATTATGGTTATATGGCTCACGAAGATTTTTTTTTGCATAGTTCTTCTGTGTATTCTTGCCATCTTTTCTTAATATCTTCTGCTTCTGGTAGATCCATAACATTTCTATCCATTATTGTGCCCATTTTTGCATGAAATGTTCCCTTGTTATCTCTATATGGTAGCTCTATTTTTAGTTTCTTGAGGAACATCCATATTGTTCTCCATAGTGGGTGCCCCACTTTACATTCCCACCAACAGTTTAGGAGGGTTCCCTTCTCTCCATACCCTCTCCAACATTTATTGTTTGTGGATTTTTTAATGATAGTCATTCTGACTGGTGTGATATGATATCTCATTTTGGTTTTGGTTTGCATTTCCCTACGATGCTAAAGCTGAAACTCCAGGACTTTAGCCACCTCATGCGAAGAGTTGACTCATTGGAAAAGACTCTGATGCTGGGAGGGATTGGGGGCAGGAGGAGAAGGGGACGACAGAGGATGAGATGGCTGGATGGCATCACTGACTCGATGGACGTGAGTTTGAGTGAACTCCGGGAGTTGGTGATGGACAGGGAGGCCTGGCGTGCTGCGATTCATGGGGTCGCAAAGAGTCGGACATGACTGAGCGACTGAACTGAACTGAACATCTTTTCATTTGCCTCTTGACCACCTGTATGTCTTTTTTGGGAAAATGTCTACTTAGATATTCTAGGACTGATGTTGAAGGTGAAACTCCAATACTGTGGCCACCTGATGTAAAGAGCTGACTCATTGGAAAAAACTCTGATGCTTGGAAAGATTGAGGGTAGGAGGAGAAGGGGAGGACAGAGGATGAGATGGCTGGATGGCATCACCAACTCGATGGACATGGGTCTGTGTGGACTCCGGGAGTTGGTGATGGACAGGGAGGCCTGGGCTGCTGCAGTTCATGGGGTTGCAAAGAGTCAGACAAGACTGAGTGACTGAAGTGAACTGAACTGAACCCACTCTTTGATTGGACTGTTTTGGTGATATTAAACTGCATGTGCTATTTGTAAATTTTGGAGACTAATCCCTGTTGGTCACATTTGCAAATATTTGCTTCCATCTGTGGATTGTCTTTTCATTTTATTTATGATTTCCTTTGTTGCAAAAAATCTTTTGAGTTTAATTAGGTTTAATTTGTTTATTTTTATTTCCATTACTCTGGGAGAAGAATCTAAAAAGATATTGCTGCTATTTATGTCAGACAGTCCTGCCTATGTTTTCCTCTAAGAGTTTATAATGTTCAATTTCAAATTTAGGTCTTTAACCCATTTTGAGTTTATTTTTGTGTATGGTGTTAAACAGTGTCCTAATTTCTTTCTTTCTTTCTTTTTTCTTTTTTTCTTTTTTTTTTTGCATGCAGCTGTCCAGTTTTCACACTATTTATTGAGGAGACTGTCTTTCCCCCATTGCATAGTCTTGCCTCCTTTGTCGTAAATTAGTTGACCATAGGTGAGTGGGTTTATTGATAGGCTTTCTATCCTGTTCCATTGATCTATGTATCTATTTTTATTCCAGTATCATACTGTTTGCTGACTGTAGCTTTGTAGCATAATCTGATGTAGGAAGCTTGTTCCTCTAGCTCTTTTTTTTTTTTTTTTTAAGATTTCTCTGGCTATTTGGCAATATTGATTTTTTTTTTAATTTTATTTTATTTTTAAACTTTACATAACTGTATTAGATTTGCCAAATATCAAAATGAATCCGCCACAGGTATACATGTGTTCCCCATCCTGAACCCTCCTCCCTCCTCCCTCCCCATTCCATCCCTCTGGGTCGTCCCAGTGCACCAGCCCCAAGCATCCAGTATCGTGCATCGAACCTGGACTGGCAACTCATTTCATACATGATATTTTACATGTTTCAATGCCATTCTCCCAAATCTTCCCACCCTCTCCCTCTCCCACAGAGTCCATAAGACTGTTCTATACATCAGTGTCTCTTTTGCTGTCTCATACACAGGGTTATTGTTACCATCTTTCTAAATTCCATATATATGCGTTAGTATACTGTATTGGTGTTTTTCTTTCTGGCTTACTTCACTCTGTATAATAGGCATACACAATGGAGTATTATTCAGCCATTAAAAAGAATACATTTGAATCAGTTCTAATGAGGTGGATGAAACTGGAGCCTATTATACAGAGTGAAGTAAGGGAATATTGATTTTGACAGTATTAATTCTTTCAATCCAGTAATATAGTATATCTTTCCATCTGTTTGAGTCATCTTTGATTACTTCTATCAGAATCTTATAATTTTCAGAGTGCAGTTCTTTTGTCTCCTTAGATACATTTATTCTTAGGTATTTTATTTTTTTATTTTAATTTTAAATGGGGTTCTTTCTTGAATTTCTCTTTCTGGTCTTTTATTGTTAGTGTATAAAAATGTAAAAAATTTCTGTGTTATTAATTTTTTAACCTTCAAACTTTACCAAATTCATTGATTATTGTAGCTTTGTAGTGTCCTATGAAGTCCAGGAGATTATGCCTCAAGCTTTAATTTTTTATTCTCAAGATTGTTTTGGCAACTTAATGTCTTTTGTTGTTTCATATAAATTTTAGGATTCTTTGTTCTAGTTATATGAAAAATGTCATGTGTATTTTGTTAAGGATTGAACTAAATATGTAGATTTCTTTGAGTAGTATGGCCATTTAAAAAATATTAATTCTTCCAATATAAGAGCATGGAATATCTTTTGATTTCTTTGTATCATCTTTAATTTCCTTCTTTGGTGTTTTATAATTTTCAGAGTATAAGCATTTCACTTTCTTGGTTAAGTCTATTCTTAAGTATTTTATTATTTATGATGAATTTTAAGTGATTTTTTCTCTTTTTTCTTTCTGATATTTCATTATTGCTATGTAGAAATGCAACATATTTCTGTGTATTAATTGTGTATCCTGCAACTTTAATGAATTTATTTATTAGTTCTTATAATTTTGGGGGGAGACTTTTCTGTATAAAGAATCATATCATCTGCGAATAATGACGAATTTACTTCTTTCCTTCCAATATGGATGTTTTATTTCTTTTTGTTGTCTGACTACTGTGGCTAGGACTTTCAATACTATGTGAAATAGAATTGGTGAAAATAGGCATTCTTGCCTTGTTGCTAAATTTAGAGGAACAGTGAATAGTGAAAGGTTTCAACTTTTCACTATTGAATATGGTGCTAGTTGTGGGTTTGTCATAAACGACCTCTATTATTTTGATATATGTTCCATCTATATCTCCTTTTTTAAAAGAGTTTTTACCATGAATGTATATTGCATCTTGTCAAATACTTCTTCTCTATCTGTTGAGATGATTGTGATGTTTTTTACCTCTTTTTAACTTAACATAGTATATCAAATTGATTGATTTACAGATATTGAACAATTTGTGTGTTCATGGAATAAATGCCACTTGATAATATTATATGATCCTTAAATATATTTGTTGGACTTTGTTTGCTGATATTTTGTTGAGGATATTTGCATCTAGATTTATCAGAGTTTTGGGCCTGCAATTTTCATTTTTGGTACTATTTTTATTTAGTTTAAGTAACAGGGCAATGGAGGTCTAACAGAATGTTTTTGGGAATGTCCCATCCTCTTCATTTTCTTGGAATATTTTGAGGATAGGTGTTAATTCTTCTCTATATGTTTGGTAGAATTCCCCTATAAAACTGTCCAGTCCTGAACTTTTGTTTTCTGGAAGTTACTTTTATTACAAATTGAATTTCAGTACTAGTAATTGATATGTTCAAATGGTCTGTTTCTTCTTCATTTGGTCTTGGCAGTGTGTATGCTTCTTGAAATTTTGTTATTTCTTCTTGTTTGTCCACTTTTTGGCATATAACTATTCATATCACTCCTTTATGACTTTTTTGTATCTCTGTAGTGCTGTTATTTATCCTTTTTCATTTCAAATTTCCTTATTTTGCTTATCTTAGTCAGTCCTCTTTTCTTCTAGATAAGCCAGGCTAAAGTTCTATCATTTTTTTTTTTTAACTTTTCAAAAAGTCAACTCTTGGTTCCATTGATATTTTCTATGTTTCTTTTCTTTTTTTTTTTTTCCATCTCTATTCTATTTCTTTCCTCTCTAGTCTTTAGTATTTCCTACACTCTGCTGACTTTGGGCTTTCTTTGTTCTTTTTTCTCTAATTCCTTTAGATGGTAGGTTAAGTTGTTTGAGATTTTTCTTGTTTCTTGAGGAAGGCCTGTGTCTCTTCAAAATTCCTTCTTAGACCTTCTTTTGCTATAGTCCATAGATTTTGGAGAGTTTATTTCCATTTTCATTGGTCTCAAGTTATTTTATGATTTCCTTCTTGAGTTTTTAATTTGCTCATTATTATTTTAGTAACAGGATGTTTAGTCTCCACATGTTTATTCTTTCCTTACTTTGCTTTCTTGATTTATTTCTAGTTTCATACCATTATGGTCAGAAAAAATGATTGATGTAATTTCTATCCTCTTTAACTTGTTGAGACTTGTTCTGTGGCTTAGCATGGAGAAGGCAATGGCAACCCACTCCAGTACTCTTGCCTGGAAAATCCCATGGACGGAGGAGCCTGACAGGCTGCAGTCCATGGAGTTGCTAGGAGTCGGACACAACTGAGCGACTTCTCTTTCACTTCTTCATGCATTGGAGAAGGAAATGGCAACCCACTCCAGTGTTCTTGCCTGGAGAATCCCAGGGACGGGGGAGCCTGGTGGGCTGCTGTCTATGGGGTTGCCCAGAGTTGGACACGACTGAAGCGACTTAGCAGCAGCAGCATGTGATCTATTTGTGAGGTTATTTCTTGTGCACTTGAAATATTCATGTGCACTTAGGGCTTCCCTTGTGGCTCAGATGGTAAGGAATCTGCCTGCAATGCAGGAGACCAAGTTCAGTCCTTGGATTGGGAAGATCCCCTGGAAAAGGAAGTGGCAACTTACTCCAGTATATCATCTGGATATCTTTTATTTTTTATTTTTTTTTAAATCTTTTAAATAAAAGTCCTTTAAGATCACTGTTGCCTTATTGATTTTCTGTCTGGATGGTTTATTCATTGATAAGAAAATAATCAGATTATTTTTTATTATAGTCAATTTTACCTTTATTCCTGCTGTGTTTGCTTTATATATTTACATGCTGTTATATTGGGTGCATATATGTTAATGAGTATAATATCCTCTTTACTGATCTCTTCATCTTTATGTAATGCCCTTCTTTACCTTTGGTTCCAGCCATAGTTTTAAAGTCTAATTTGTCTAAGTATTACTATCTTCATATTCTTGTCATTTCTGCTTACATAAAATAAACTTTAGTTTTAGGGTGTTTGTATCTTTAGCTCTGAAGTCAGTCTCTTGTAGGCTGCATATAGATGGGTCTTGTTTTGTTTTTTTTTTTTTTTATCCAATTAACTTCTCTGTGTTTTTGGTTATAGCATTTAGTCCATTAATGTTTAAAGTAATCATCAAACTCATCATAATTAATCCCATTTTATTGTTTTTCTTTTTAGCTCTCTCTTTACTTTTCTTCTCTTTGATTTTTCCCTTGTGATTTTATAATTTACTTTAGTAGCTTGCTTTCTGTTCTTTTCTTTTAGCTTTGGTGTGTCTATTGCAGATTTTTTACTTGTGCCATGGAGTTCCTATATATTGACTTATAACAGTATCTACATTTAAGTTCAAATACATTCCAAAAGATTCACATTTTTACTCTGTCTCCCGCATTTTGTGCTTTTGATGCCATATTTTATATCTTCATAATTATCCTTTAAATTTTTGTATAGTTGCATTTGCAATATTTTATCTTTTAATCTTTTGTTACTTTGAATGTATAATGCCTATCCCTTCTGGCTTGTAAAGTTTCTTCAGAAAAACAGCTAATAGCCTTATGGATTTCCTTGTATATTTTTCTTTTGTTACCTTTAGAATTCTAGCTTAAACATTTGTTATTTTAATTATGATATGTCTTCATGTGGGTTTGTTTGGTACCCTGTGTGATATGTTTTCTTCTTCAGATTTGCCAAGTTTTCAGCCATATTTTTTTCAAATACATTTTTAGTCGCCTTCTCTCTCTCCTTTGTATATATGAATCTTATAATGTAGATGTTTATACTCTTAATGTTTTCCTAGAGATCTTTTGAGATGAAATGAGATGAGATGAAATGAGAAACTGATCTCATTTGTTAAATTTATTTATTTTTTGCTGTTTTGATTGGGTAATATTTATTACTCTATCATCTATATCACTTTTTTCATTTCTGTCTGAGTTTTTAAATTTTCTAATTTCTTGATAACATTATCACCATGTTCAACTGATTTTATTCCCCCCCTAACTCAGTTATCATTCCTATTAATAATTCTTTGAATTATTTATCTGGTAAATGGTCATTTCTGTTCCATTTTTTTTCAGGATTTTTTCTGGCCCTTTTAATTGAGACTAATCTCTCTGCCTTTTCATTTTGCTTAACATTCAATAAAAGTTATATATTGCTGTCTTGAAGGGCTGTTCTTTTGTGGAAGCATCCATATACTGACTGTGTGTGCCCAGTGTCTTTGGTGGGAGAACTGGGTTTGACATGAGTTTGGAGAGTGTATTGGCAGCTACCACCTTCATAGAAGATGTGACTGGATGTTGAGTGGCTCGAAATGGAGCTGGTGTGAGGTGGGGCTTCCCCTTTACTTGTGGCCAATGATGCCCTATGAAGGGTGGTGCTTGATTCCAAGTTGCTGGAACAGAAGCCCTGAGCTAGGTTCAAGTTGGCTCTATTTCTTTTAAGCATGTGCTTTCCCTTTCCCAGAACCAGGAACCTTGTCCCAAAAGTGGAGAATGCTAAAGCAAGGGGGCATATGTGGTCTTTTGGCTCATATCAGATGCAGACAGATGTCTAAGCTGTCTCTGATGCATTGCTTGTGCAAGTAGCAGTAATTGTTTCCCTTATTCTGCTCAGATGCAGCTTTGGGCCCAAGTCCCCTTGGCCCCACAGCCAGTCATTTACCTCCAACATTTGTTGCCCTTTTCCCACTGTGGATCTGTATCACAAAGCAAGCAGGACCTGCATGGACTCTTGGCACGTATTTTGGGGTGAGCTATGATTGGCTGACATCAGAGTTCTGGGGTTCTTCTCATGCATTACTTGAGTAAGTGCCAACAATGGCCATCAAAACCCCACCAAGGTGTGAGACCAAGGACCAGGTCACCTCCCTAGTTGTGGCAGTCCTATTTCTAGCGCCGTGCTGTAATATGAAACAAATGGGGCTGGAGGGTTCGCTTGACTTGGGCTGGAGTGCATGGTAAGGAATTTGGGGGAAATCTGGCAGCCACTAGCATAGTGGCAGTTCTCCAACCAGCTGAGGGAGCTTGTATTTCCTGTGTGGGACCCAAACAATAGGAAACCCTATCTGTGGCCCAAACTACTCACTCTCCAGGGCCAGTGTACACCCATGTAATCTCCCTTTTCCTCTGAATCCCTTCCCAGAAGCACAGGTCCTGACTTTGTCACTTTTCTTCTTATCCTATCTGATTGTGTGTGTGTGTGTATATGTGTATAATTCTTACAGCCTTGGGTGTATAAGAATCTTTTTGGCAGTTTCCAGTCAGAATTGTTCTACATGTATATATCATGTATATATAATTTTGATTGTAGGGAAAGGTAAGTTCTGTGTCCTTCTTTTCCAACATCTTAATCAATCTCCTCTACTCATATATAATATAATATATATAGGTATATATTTTTAGTTATTTATCTAGGCTTGCTAATCTTCTTTTAAACTTTGGTTCTAAAGTCTCAGAATTGTTCTTCAAATATTCTAGTACAGCTATAAAATTTTTGGTCTTACTATAAAATAATATGTTTAGTAATTTACTGTATAAGTTTCTCACAATAATAGCAACTATTAAAGTGTTAGTTATTCCCTGTTTTATTACAAAATATACTTTAAATATTACACATACTTTCCAGGGAATATATAGTTTCAAAATTATTACAAAAGGTAAATGAAGAGATTATGCTAATTACTGTGTATATCCCAAGTTTAACTTCTACCCAAAGCAAATAGTAACAAAAAAACAACAGCAACAATAAATAAGTAATTAGGACATGGTGGATATACTTATAGCATAGATTGTTGTGATGATTTCATGGGTATACACTCATCTCCAAACTCACTGCATGTATTAAATTTGTGCAGATTTTGTATTCAATCATACCTCGATAAAATAGTATTTTTTTAAAGGCAATTAGAGAACAAGCAAATGAATAAACCAGGATCAAAACTAAGGTAATTATATATATTTGTATATATAGTGTCCCAAGTGGCACTGGTGGCCATGAGAGAGGCAGGTTCTATCCTTGGGTCAGGAAGATCCCATGGAGGAGGGCATGGCAACCCACTCCAGTATTCTTGCCTTGAGAATGCCATGGACAGAGGAGCCTGGCAAGTTTCAATTCATAGGATCACAAAGAATTGGACACAACTGAAGCATCTGAGCATAAAGTGTATATATACATACACAAACTCTCTGCTCCAGATTTGGATCATGTGACTCAGTTCAAGCATACAAAAATTGACAGCATAGAGTTCATAGCCAGAAAAGAGGTAAGCCAACTTCCATGATTTCTGTAATCCTCAGACTCTCATTCTTAGTTTGGGTATCACACCTACTACCTCTCATAATAATCTGTGAAAAAGTTGTTACACACAACTTAGTTAAAACTAAGCTGTTACACTCTATCCGACATTTTAATATTCTGTCACTTGTCTACTGGACTATAAACTCCCAGAGAGCAAGAAATAATGCTCTTCATCTTGGCATATCCAGGAACTTTACTATATCAGAATACTCAACAACTGCTTGTTGAATGTTATGGAACAGAGCAGAATTCCCTGTACAAAGTAGGAGGCTACCTTCCCTTGACCTCTTGTTTGAAAGAAATAATACAGTGTCCCAAGTTTTCATTCATTAGTGACAAATGCTTTCTTGTTTTCTAAGAAATTAATTGTATCCTTATGCAAGTTGAACTCCTGGAAGATTTTCCTGGTAAGAACTCACAACTTATATATGTATATAATCCTTTCCTCTAAGAGATCTTGTTTAAATTCACATCATGTAATAGATATGGAACCTTATATCATTTAACCTTCTCAAAATATTATACTGTAATGAAAGCAAAGGTCAACTTGTTTTGCTGAGTTGCAAAATTAAGCCATTGCACAGACTTTTAAAAAATGTCATACATTAGATTAATATATGATAAACCCATTATATAAATATGATTTATTTGGCTGAGAACATTTTATTTTGATTACATATATTTTATAGTAATACTAAAGATCTAAATATGATATCACATGAATATTAAAAATTAAGCAAATTTCCAGAAATTTAAAGCTGGTAAAGCTTGGTTGCAGAGAGCAGAAGAAAATTACTCAGGTGGGCAGTAAGGTTTATGTAAATATATTTTATGAACCTTAGAATATCTGAAGATATTTAGATATAATATGCTTGGATAATAAAATTTGCTTTTGATATTTTATAGAATTGGATTTTCATAGAAATATAAAGTTAGCTTCTATTTAGGTTATTTTTTATGTTTTTTTTTTTTAAATTTGGTCTTTTGCATATCTTTTTTCCCTCAGATATTAGAATCCCATGAAGTTTTAATTGTTTATGGATATTAATTACTTGCATTGATTTTGACAAAGTTAAATAGTTACATTTTCCTGAATCTTTGGGACACTTTTAAATTCAGGAAGAATTTTCCGTGTTATAGATTTTCTCTTTTTCTATTTACTCTACTTTTTTTTATCAGAAATATTGTTTTACCTGGATCCAAATCTATTCTTTTCTCATAATTTTTATATCAGTCTTTTTCTCTTGGGCTATTTGAATTCTTAAGTATTAATATTTCTCAAATGTGAACTGTGCATCCATGGTCTTCTACATTATGTAGTTTGCATTATAAATATGCATAGTTCATACAGTATTTAACCCTATTGTGCAATATTTCTTTATCTAAACTGATTGTTTCTTCTGAGGGTTTTGTTATTGTTGTTTTTATTTGGTCTGGTTTGGATTTTTTTTTTAATTTCATCTTGCTATTTCCTCTGATTTTAAATGTCCTTCAATTCCCCCCCACCCCACACAGCATTCCTTTGATGTGTTATGGAAATTTTGTATAGGATTTTGTTTTTAACACTGCTTTAACTTGATCTGATTTCCTTCTCAACTATATGCAGATAACACCACTCTTATGGCAGAAAGTGAAGAGGAACTAAAAAGCCTCTTGATGAAGGTGAAAGAGCAGAGTGAAAAAGTTGGCTTAAAACTCAGCATTCAGAAAATGAAGATCATGGCATCTGGTTCCATCACTTCATGGGAAATAGATGGGGAAACAGTGGAAACAGTGGCTGACTTTATTTTTTGGGGCTCCAAAATCACTGCAGATGGTGACTGCAGCTATTAAATTTAAAGACACTTACTCCTTGGAAGGAAAGTTATGACCAACCTAGATAGCATATTGAAAAGCAGAGACATTACTTTGCCAACAAAGGTCCGTCTAGTCAAGGCCACAGTTTTTTCAGTGGTCATGTATGGATGTGAGAGTTGGACTGTGAAGAAAGCTGAGTGCCGAAGAATTGATGCTTTTGAACTGTGGTGTTGGAGAAGACTCTTGAGAGTCCTTTGGACTGCAAGGAGATCCAACCAGTCCATTATAAAGGAGATCAGCCCTGGGATTTCTTTTGAAGGAATGATGCTAAAGCTGAAACTCCAGTACTTTGGCCACCTCATATGAAGAGTTGACTCCTTGGAAAAGACTCTGATGCTGGGAGGGATTGGGGGCAGGAGGAGAAGGGGACGACAGAGGATGAGATGGCTGGATGGCATCACTGACTCGATGGACATGAGTCTGAGTGAACTCCGGGAGTTGGTGATGGACAGGGAGGCCTGGCGTGCTGCGATTCATGGTGTTGCAAAGGGTTGGACACGACTGAGTGACTGAACTGAACTGAACTGATACAAGAGAAGAGGCTTTGTATATTGCCCTAAACCCCATTCCCTATTCTGGGACACTTGCGGTATTTTCTCAAATTTTAAGAAGTTAGAAGCCTATAAAAAACCTCAAGAAGGATCCTTGGTAAATGAAACAGGAAATCTGCCAAATTCACTGAACATTCTCTGACTGTGAGAAGTATACTGACTATTCTCAAGAATGCCAGGGGGTTTATAACGTAATTATTATAATAATTAAACCAACCAGTACAATTTATAAGCACCAGGTGAATACTCATATTGACTCTAATCCACTTAATGAGCCTTAAAACTAGGTGATATTATTAGTAGTACTGGTATTTGTGTTAATGAATGTTATGGATAGGAGGAATAGAGATGGATTTAAGTTAAACTTGTCACATACTGATTTTGATGGGAGAAAAGAAAAGGATAGTCAAGTAATAATGGGAAAAAATGCTTTTAAATGAGTAAGCATGTGGTAAAATTGTATAGCTGAACAACTTTCAGCATTCATTTCAAAATATTTATATCTGAGAAATTTTAAATTAAAAACCATTAATAAAACTAAATACTTTCAGATTTGGTGATATGTCTGTAAAACTTAATCTGAAATAGTATTTATATAAATGAAAATTCAAAACTTGATCAGCTTATGCAGTTTTATTTCTCTTACATTGACAGAAGTAAGTAAACATTTATATAGTAAAATTGCACTTAAATTACTGCTATTAGGAAAAAAAACTTTTTTTTTTTTTGCCATTTTACCTGATAAATTTTTAATAGAAGTCTTATATATATAAACATTTTTGGAATTTCAGTTTATCTTGCATACTATATGGACATATCCTATGTATTTTTGTTTAATAGTGTTTGTTCCTTATATTTAGATTTCTTTAAAATAAGGTAAGACTGTTAAATAGAACAGGATTATGCTGCATTAGTGAAATATATGGAGAAGGAAATGGCAACCCACTCCAGTGTTCTTGCCTGGAGAATCCCATGGACGAAGAAGCCTGGTAGTTTGTAGTCCATGGGGTCGCACAGAGTCGGACACGACTGAAGCGACTTGGCAGCAGCAGCAGCAGTGAAATATAACATTTCCTTGTCTGGATTACAATATGCCTTTCCTCAACTTTCATCAAAGTTAAATAATTATTCAAGAACATATAATTAGCTTGTTTTAATCTTATCATTTTCAGATACCTGCTAAAGTAATTAGCTTTCTCTTCTTTTTAGTTAAAAGATTGCTAAGGAATCAATGCACAATACATCATTTTCTATTCTGCAACTCCAATTACCTTGAGCCTCAGTGTAAATTTATTGATTTCTCTTAGTAGTACATTATCATCAGTTATTCACAGCGTGGTGGTTATTAATTAGCCATAGAAATACAGATTCATTTGTGTACAGTTATTTTAATTTTCTTTCCAGAACATATGTGATAGTACAGTACTTACTAGTGGCACTTAGAATTTAAGATGGAGACGGCAATGGCACCCCGCTCCAGTACTCTTGCCTGGAAAATCCCATGGACGGAGGAGCCTGGTAGGCTGCAGTCCATGGGGTCGCTAAGAGTCGGACACGACTGAGTGACTTCTCTTTCACTTTTCACTTTCATGCATTGGAGAAGGAAATGGCAGCCCACTCCAGTGTTCTTGCCTGGAGAATCCCAGGAACGGGGGAGCCTGGTGGGCTAAGGTCTATGGGGTCTCACAGAGTCAGACACGACTGAAGCGATTTAGCAGCAGCAGCAGAATTTAACAACACAGTTTTTTTCTTGTTCCCATAGTTTCTTATTGTCCTTTTGAGACACATCATAAACTTAAAGTTAGAAAAGGAAAAAAAAAAAAAAGAAAGGATAAAAACCTTATGTAAATGACTAGAAAGTTAGAAAAAAGTTATAAAAAGTTCAGGTATTCTGGACTTTATTCTCAAACAGATTTTTGCTTATGATCAAGAAATATGAAGCAAGTGCACTAACTACCTCTTTATAATATTAGTTTTTACAACATTATATTACATAGAAATTATAAAGTTGAAGTAAATATAACTTGATATAATGAAGGAATATTCTTTTTTGCTTTTTTCTGTAGCTTTCTTACCTATTAGATTGAAACTTTCTGGATGACAAAAGTGAAAATGAAAGATAAGAAACTATTTATTAAGCACAAAATTGGGCATGTGATTTTTGTTAGATATTCTCATCTGTTATTATTTTAAGTAATTTATCTTTTAATTCACTCAATAAATATTCAAAAAGCCTAGTGTGTGCCAGGAACTCTAGGATCCTCAGATTTTGGTGGAGAACAGCATGATATCCAAGCTTTAGTGAACCTTGCATTTGAATATGGAAGGTCTGAAGACATGAATAATTATGTAGTAATATAAGCATTGTTCAGTTCCAGACAGAAAAATAACTGGGTCAGGCTTAAAAAAAAAATACAGGGTGATACTTTAGATAGGGTAATCAGAGATCACATTCTGGAGACAAACTAGAACAGAGAAACGATTAAAATAAAAAAGGTAATCTGGAAAATACCTGAGGGAATAATATTCTAGAATTGAGCCCAAGAAGTACTGTGCTATGCTGTGCTAAGTCTGCTCAGTCATGTCTGACTCTGCCAGGCGGACTGGAGCCCTATGGACTATCAGGCTCCTCTGTCCAAGGGATTCTCCAGGCAAGACTACTGGAGTGGCTTGCCATACCCTTCTCCAGGATATCTTCCTGACCCAGGGATCGAACCTGAGTCTGTTATGTCCCCTGCATTGGCAGGAGATTCTTTATCACTAATGCCGCCTGGGAAACCCAGATGTTCTAAATACAGTGCACTTAGTAGAAGTTACAGAAACAAGGCCAAGAGTAAAATGCCACTCTTACTTTTCTTCTATTGGCTTGTTTGTTGTTTTTTTTTTGCCTGTTTATTTATTTATCAGTCAGGTTTCTGTGTTCATGTCCTCAAATTCATCAATATTTTGTTAAGTGATTTTCTCTTTTGAGGAATTTGAGGATACTTAAATAAAGCATCCCTCACTCCAAGGTTATATATATAGTCTACTCTGTGTCTTCAAAAATATTTTTAGTTTTATTTTATTTTAATCTTTGTTTTCTTTTTAATATTTATTTTTGAAACAAAGTTTTGAATTCTTTTACACATTGTTTGGTCTTTTCTTACCATTTATTCAGTTTTCTTTTATTTTCTGACATTAAAGATGTATACCTGTGGCGGATTCATTTTGATATTTGGCAAATCTAATACAGTTATGTAAAGTTTAAAAATAAAATAAAATTAAAAAAAATAAATAAATAAATAAAAAATAAATAAATAAATAAAAAAAAAAAAAAAAAAAAAAAAGATGCATAGTTTTTGCCAAAGAAGTCTTAGACCTTGCTTATTTGATTTATCCTTAGATACTTTATTGATCTTGTTGATATATCATATCTGGAATATGTTTGTACAGTAGGTGTTGTAATTTGTATAATATGTATTACATAATTCTTACTGTTTTTAGTAAATTTGGGGGAAGGGGAAGAAAGCAAAATATATTTTTTCTACTTTTCGATTCTTTCATTTTCATCTAAATGTGAATTTTAAATTCATTAAACATTTATTGAGTAACATAATTGCATACACATATCATAAATTGAAATTCATATTGTTCCAATAAACTGCAGAGTTAGTATTTCAACGCTGAAAGTTGTATACAGCTTCAACAGACAGTCTTGATGGAATTAAGCTTACATATTAGAAATGTTAATATTAGCCTTAACAATGCCTATATATTTTCTACATTGGTTTTCATTTAGTTTACTAAGAAAAATAAGTTCCTTGTAGGTTGCTTTGAAGGCCAACATGCTCAATATTCTCTTACATACATCATTACTTATTCTAATAATCTTGAATAGGATTTTTATTTCCCCTGCCATTTAAAACACTATTGGTTGAAGAGGGAGAGGGTGGGAAGATTTGGGAGAATGGCATTGAAACATGTGTAATATCATGTATGAAACGAGTTGCCAGTCCAGGTTCAATGCACGATACTGGATGCTTGGGGCTGGTGCACAGAAACGACCCAGAGGGATGGTGTGGGGAGGGAGGAGGGAGGAGAGTTCAGGATGGGGAGCACATGTATACCTGTGGCGGATTCGTTTTGATGTTTGGCAAAACTAATACAGTGTTTCAGGTTTAAAAATAAAATAAAATTAAAAAAAAAACACTATTGGAAGTCCCATTTAATGAGTAAATACAGATATACTCAGACATTACTTAGCACAGGCTGAATTTGTTTGTTTTATATTTTCTTTTAATCAAAGTATATTTGATTTACAATATTATATAAATTTCAGATACACAGAATAGTGACTCAGTATTTTATCATTTAGGCTGATGTTTCCACCATTTTCCTAGTTAGAGATTTTAAATCTTTGATCACTTTTCCATTATTTCTCTTGTTTTCCAATCTCTATGATTATCCTTACATTTACCTTTATTGCATTCTTCACAATCATAACCCCAGATCTCTATTTACATTAGCCTAATGTCACTTAATTGATATCCCTGACCCTAGTGATTATAGCTGCAATCTAGCTTTGCTACCACTGAAAATTCACTTCCAAAAGGGAAGGTTAGATCAAGGCTGCCCCTTCTTTTAAAGGTTGAATGGCTTTACACTCTCAAATATTTAGCCTGGCATTTATGGTCCTTTATGATTTGGCTTAACCTACCTTTATTTTGTTCTCTCTGAGTAGCTAAGTTCCTTTCCATAGTCCATACGCATAGTCAACCCTTCATCCATTAAAGGTTTCTTATCACTTTTTATTTTCCCTAAATTTCCACAGTTTTTCATTATCATGCCTTTGTCTTTGCTTTTAGAGGTGTGTAAAATGTCTTTTCACTACATTCCAAACTTGCTAACCCTTGTAGGAGACCTACATTATTTGCCTGCCTGCCCAATATCTTGGTTTCATTATACCGCTCAGATATACCATGGAAAACCTCTAATTCCTCAGTTCCTGTCCATTAAAGTTCAGTGGAACTCATTCTACCCTTGGTTCCAGGAGTTGCTACAAACTCTATGAATGGTAATTCATCAATCACCTTCATTTTGCCAAAGTGATTGGTTCATATATGGAGCCATGACACAATTAGAATTAAGCCTGCATATTTTCTGAAGAAAAAAAGAGAATTTCTTAACTTTCTGAACTTCTCTCAGAGTTAAACCAGAAAGAAGAAAGCAGAATAAAAGCATGGAGAGTGAGGAAGAGACGTGGAAGAGGAAGAGAAGGGGAGCAGAGAGGAGAAAGAAAATATATAACATCTGATGAGTCCCTGAATCCAGTTATTTCCATAGACTTTCACTTATTAAAGAATACCCCCCTTTTTCACTTGAGGTGATGTAAGTTGGTTGAAATTCCTTAAACTTTGAACAAAACTAAAAGAGGGACATCCTATCACTGAAAATCCACATAATGAATATTAAAATTCTTAGTAACTGATTTTGTAGAGTTTCAGTTTTTGAGTTGAAAAAAATTGGATTCATTTTTAAATTATTAATAATTCAGATTAAAGTAAGAATTGGAAGATTATTTTTCCTTATGTTACATGTGCTATATGTAAAAATAAGTACATTTATTATTATAAATAAATGTATTTATTATAATATTTGTGTGTATTTGTATTTTATTAAAATGTTTATGTGTATTATCCATGTGAAGTATTTGTATACAAACATATTTTATATAATTTGTGTGAATATAATGTATCTGAGCATTCAGATTTTAAACACTACAGGACACTTTGTTTTTAAACAACAAATATAAAGGTTGTAGAACTAACGAGGCTAATAATTAAATTTAGCCTATAGGACAGGAGAATAAAGCACTATATCAAAAGGACATATGCTTAGCCTCTGATGACCAGCACCACCAAATTATGTGTTTCTGTACTTCTTTCTATTTCTTATGTGACTCATTCTGTTTATGATAAGGCTGTGGAACTCTTTTTTTTGGAAGTGACTACCTTATCATGTTCGAAACTTTTGTTCCTCCCTTTCCCTTAAACAAATCTTTTCTGTGTTGGACAATAAAGTCCATTTTCTAATAAAGCTGATAGGAGCCTGGCCTGTGAGTTTGGTTCTTTGTCTTTGGCTGTGTCAATTCAGACAATTAAGATGAAAAGCACATTTACATGAAAGTAGAAAATTGAGATTACAGAAAGCAATGTTAGTTTTAGTTATCTTAGTAATATTCTAAATTTCATTTGCACTAGTTGTCAAAAATAGAGTGAGTTCAAAGGATTTTCTTTCACCTGAAAGTAAGGTTGATTTGTTTAAGAGACAGGAACAGCATAATTGATGGAACCTGTGGCCCTGCTATCTATTTTGTATGCTTGCATGATTTTGTGGGGTTTCTATCATATGAGTGGCTGTTTTTTAGTGTGTTTGAGATGGTAGGGGTCAGGAAAAACAGCAGGTGATGTGAGAAAGAATGAAAAAATTATTGAATGAATATATAATCCCAGTAGAATTAATACTTTTAGTTTGTTTCCAAACTAGCTTCCATCTGCCTTATTTATTATAAAATGTCTGTGCTTTCATTGTGAAGTGATTCTGCATTGGGTATTCTAATCATACTTGTTATTTATTTAAAAGATATCTTCTGATATATATGTGCAAAAACACATATGTATATATGCATATTATATACACAAAAACACATATTTCCTATTTCTCTGTGTGTGTATATATATATATATACACACACATGCACATATACTATGTATAGATTGTATGTATAATAAGTGTAGCTTTGCCTATGGAAATAAAAACTGTATATATTAACACATTTCCCCAAGAAAAAAAATAGTATTATACAACAATTTTCCTTTGTTGTCATAAAAATTGATGTAGCAAAGACCAGAAATGTCAAACTGGTTTCAAATCATGTTTTCACTGTAAATGATTATTAGGAGTTTCCCAAAACCTTGGATTGGAGATTTTGAGTCCTTGTTCTAGAAGAGTGGGACAGAGCTGCATTTAATACTCTGTATCTGAGAGATATAAAGCACTGGCTTATATGCTTTCCCTCACCTGTCAAGAGAAATAGATATTAAGGAATTGTTAAATTTTTTCATATTTTAAAAATCATTTACATTTTGTTTAGCACTTAGCATAAGTTTACATGCATATGAAATTCACCTCAGAGTATTTATAATTTACAAGTATTTCTCACAGGTATTAAATGTCTATGACTTTTGAAGTTGGAATCATTATTCTTCCATCCTTCAGTATTTACATGTCTCCATTCAAATGGCAAACCCTCATGCATCTAGGTATGTAGCTCATAAATCTAGGTCATCAATCTTGACTTCTCCCACTCTGTGCCTCTCCGATCATATTAAAATTGGGGCACATAGATGAAACCTCTAAATCAAGATCCATACATGTAGAGATGCCACCTTACCAAAGACTCAGATCACTAGTCAATCAACATTGTAATTCCATCAATGACTATTTGCATTTGAATTAAAATATATTTGTCATTTTTATTTCAAACATTTATCATCTATATTCAGCCATTTCTAACTCATCTCCAAATGACCTCATTCAGGTATCTGTACTGGGTTTTTGTGGTTCAACTTTCTCACTAATATGTTTGACTTCAGTCCCGTTGTTTGTCTATGCTAATCTCAAAAAACCACCAGACTGTACCTACCTCTTATACCTCATCCCAACCAAAGCCTTATTTCTTCACATACATGCATGCTTCATGGTATGTGTCATCTAAGTTTTGGTTTTCTTGCCTACTTGTCTAAAATGAGTAATTCATTCATTCAAAAATATATATTGAAGAGCATTTATGTGCTGGACACGCTATAAGGTACCAGAAATGTTAATTCTTTCACTCTCCAAAATTTTGCTTTGTAAGTTCTGTTTTTATAGCGCCACTTCACATAAGGAGACTTTTCTAATTGTTGCCTTCCTTCCATCAAGTTGTGTAGTATGATTATTTTATATTACACTTTGTACCATGTTGTACCATAAGCATTTTTCTTTGTGTAATTGCTATTTTCTTATATAAGACTAATATTTTACTAAGAGAACACTATGTTAAATACATATGTTAAATACAGAGTATGTTTAATTTTTTCTGAAATCTATTATTTCTAATAATTATATATAAGTATAAACAAAGTCATAGTGTACAAATGTTGCTTATTGAAACAGTGTAACATTTCAGTGATAATTGGATGCAAATCTTAGTTTTACTTATCTCTGCAACATCGGACAAGTTTCTTGACATATTACCTCAATTTTTCATTCTTAAAAATCAGTGAAAAATATTGTGCAAAAAATAGACAACAACAAAGGTGACATAAGATTGAGTCCTATTTTAAATTTCATGTCAGGTAAAATGAAATAGGTGTATTCTTTGACTTGTAGAATATTCATATATCAAATATGGTAATAGTATATGCCATGCATGTAGTACTATCAGTATCTAATAATATAATGAACATAAAAATACTTTGCAAAATATAAAATATTACAGAAATATAATATTGCTAGATATTTTTGTTCAATATTTTAGTGGTAGTAGTAGTCGCTGTGTTGGCATCCTCTTTAAAGCCTCAGAGTATCAGATGGTCAGTGCACCACACCCCACACGCTTTGAGTGTTGGCTGCTAATGGCAGCCTTGACTGCTCCTGTCTGAAAATTTGCCTTCAGGCTGAACAAGAAAACCTTCTCTTGGAAGCTTAGACACCATCCTCCCAGCCTGCATACAATGACTGATGGACGAAGGGGAGCAAAATACAGGGTCTCCTTGCTTCAAGGTGAGACGGTGAGATGAAATTCACATGTGGAGTTCCCACCCATACTCAGTTCCTTCAGCTTCTCTATCCTGCTTTTTTCACTCATTTTATTGTAAGATCAGGCCTTGTATATAGCACATGCTTTTTAACTCTTATCTCAGGGTCTACTTTGGGGAAACCCAACCTAAGATAGTGTTTTATGTGAATTAGCAGCCCTCCCCCCCATGCTCCTCTATTTCCTCCTGAGCCTCTTAACCTACTTGGTAAATAAATACTGAAACAACTTCGGAGTGAGCAGAGCATCTTGGAACATGATAAAGCAAGAGAAAATGACAATGCTTTCACCTAGAATGTCCAATATTTCAAAGTACTTTAAAAAATGATGAAACAACAAAACTATATCTAGATGCAGGGAGATACACAGAAAACTGGAATGTTCGTTTTGGGGGAAAACCATCTTTAACCAATCTTTTAACAATTATGTGAAAAATAAAAAAAGACTTTTCATGAAAGAGGAAAAAAAAAAAAAAAAAAAAAAAGACCTACTAGAGCCTATTTCTCAACCTGCTTGTATTGCTTTCCTCAACATTTTGGTTATTCCTATTTAAGGATTAAAACACATACTTTACCTACTTAAATATTTTTTTCTCATCTTAAATGATTTAAAATATCTAAAAAGCAATACATACACTCAGAGAAAAAATGGCCAAAAACAATCATGAAAAATATAGCCAAGGGAAAATAGTACATGAAAAAAATATCATTCTCTCTATAAGTTAATTCCAAAATATTTAAATGTGCCTTTCAACTTGAGCAAATGACTAATCCCATTATCATAATTTATTAACCAGATCTTTTGTTCTATGTAGTAATACACTGTGTTTCCATGCTGTGTGTTTTTTATCCAGTGACCTAATTTGCTTAAAAGGAAACTCTTAAAACTCCCTTGTTGTAATGAATAAAATGTTAATGAAGAACTGCAGAGAAATCCCCTTTGCATTAGTTCCATATTCCCAGGAACATCATCATAAATTTGTTTGCCTGGCTGTGACAATGGTAGTGATGTTCCAGCTGCGCAGAAGCGTAGTAACGCTAAATGGTTCTGATGGAAAAGTTAAAGATGTTCAAGGCACTGTCATTTGGGATGGACGATGGAAGTTATTTTTTGGAGGGAGTATTTGATGGATTTGGCTTTCATCCAACTTTTTTAACATTTATTATTTGCATTGATAACTACATTACTGGAACCTTTTTTCAGAAAATTATAAATGGAAACTAGGCAGGCAGATACATTTTCAGTAGAAAATGCGAGATTTTAAGTCGGTCCTTTTTCTTCCTCCATATAGCCCTCAGTAATGTCTCAGAAATGTTGGCTAAATTTAAAAAAAAAAATCTAAATCATCAAAAAGTTTAAAAATTTTTCTTGGTTATACTAATGATCGTATTTTTGTGTCTAGACCGCTCCCCTAAATAATGAATATGCAGATAGCAATTTGAATAAAATGATAGCTAAAATAAATGAAAAAATATATAGCAGTTTAAATGTTGACAAATTCATGTGAATATAGCACTGGTAAAATTTTCAAGTTCAGGTAGAAAAATTGAAACTCAGTTTGAAACTTGCATGCTTGAATTGTTACATCTCTAATGTATGAAAATTAAAAAATATTTTATTTTCTACCATGTTACAAAAATATCTGATTTTGGAAACATTAAGATCATAATGTGCTAATATCAATTTAACTTCTCTAGAAAACATGTTTAATAATAAGCCAGTGGCTGCAATTTTACTTCTACAAAAAATACTTCGCATGTGTTTATACATTTGAAAATAAAATAAAAATTCAACATCAAACTAATACAGCAATTAAGGAAATATAATTTGTAAATCAGAAAGAAGACTACATGTAGTTAATCTCTTGTACCATATCTGTGGAGTTATTAACATGTGTAAAATGAAGTATTTTTAATATTTTTGCTTTGGGGTATAAAGTTCTAATATCTTGTCAGTTTATGTTGTCTAAATTTCTATCAACTTTTCCCTTAAACTATCAAAAGCCTGTCTCTCTTTGTTCTATACTCAGAGGATCTGTATGGTCACTGAGTTTCTACTAACTTAAAAGAAAGTATCTTGTTTATATTCACTTTGAAACAGGTGCAAGATGAGTAGCAAAGAGACTTATAGTGTAAGCAACACATTTACCTTTGTGAAATATTAGTAAAAACAAAGAACCTTGAAATATGTGAAAAATAATCATGTTAATTATTCATCAGTATATAACTTCAGTTGAGTGAAGTGCTCAGGGGAATAGGAAAAATAGAATGGCTCTAATATTGAACAGTAATGTTCTATGTATGAAAATCTCCACATTTCTATAAACATTTTGTTAAAGACAGTTTAATTTTTCATTTATGATGGACAATCCTGTTGAATTAACAAAAGCTGTTGAAAGCAAAAGAACTAATACATATATGTATATATGCATGTGTGCTAAATTGTTTTAGTTGTGTCCAACTCTTCGTGATGTTATGGACCATAGCGCACCAGGCTCCTCTGCCCATAAAATTCTCCAGGCAAAAATACAGGAGTGTGTTGTCATGCCCTCCTTCAAGGGATCTTCCTGATCCAGGGATCAAACCTGAGTTTCTTACATTAGATAAGTATTACCACAGTGGAAAGGAACAAGATTTGACTTAGAACTTCATGCAGTTCTGAACTGTGAGGGCTTCAGTTTGCACTCAAGTATAACAGACTTTAAATCCCATTATTAGATCTAAGATATTAGAACTATATCATAATGCCACAATCTTAACAAATGGAGAAAGCTTTAACACATAAGGCTTTAACATATCACAAGTTACTGACAATTATAAATTTTAATTGTCAGTAACTTCCAATTGCCTCTCCTGAACAATGTTATGGGTTCTATGTTCACATAATTATATATTTTTTCAAAATTCTAAAATTGAAACATTTGATATAATTAGTCTGAATTTCCATTTTTTCAGATGAGAATTACCTAAAACAGAAAGTGTCCCACTCCTGTATTTGTAAGACAGAAACACAATGCTACAAAGAGTGTTAAAGAACTTGTGTAAAGCTGCTTGACTTTTCATACACAATAAGACACTCAGAATTTATCAATGACTATAAAATTTTGATTATAATTTTTAAAATTCAATTCAGCTTCCTGTTTTCACATCTTATCCATGTTAAAGATATCTTTAGAAGAAATCGTATATAGGAAAGCCTATAAGGAATTAAAAGCTTCATCTTTTGGTTTTACACACACATGTGCATTTAAGTGTGTGTGTACATACACATAGAGGCAGAATAAAGAAAGCATGGGTCTTACTGACAAGGCCATGATGTCATTACAATGGGATTAGACCCAAATGGACAAACATGATCCCAGTAAAACAAATTAAACATAATGGAAATAAGCAGGAATTAGTATTTAAAATGTAAAAAGAAATGAGAAAAGAAATAGATACATTAAAATACTCATGGTTTATCATGGTCATAATCCAAGCAAGAATATGGATATTAACCCAAGTAAATTAGATATTTTTTATTAAGCGCTTACAATGTCTAGAAATTGATGGAATGGGTGCTCAGCACTAAAATATGGCAATGATAGGAGATATCTTGCTCAAGACATGTTTAACATTTATCACAGATTATATCATCATATATAACTAGAGTATATTTATGAATGTAAGTCTATAGAAAATACTTGGATAGGATGAAATAGCTGTTAACTCAGTGTTTATTTGCAATAATAATGACAGGCTCCAAACATACAGATGTCATTTATAAAGAATTATCATTTACCAAAGCACACAATTTATAAATGTTGAACTAGTCTCAGTTAGATTCCTTTAAAATATCCAATTCCTAATGCCTATTATGAAAACGGATTTCAAAATTCACCATTTACCAGTTTTTCAGAGGAGCAAGATATTGGAATATAAGCAGCTTAGATCTTAGTGTCAAAGACTACTATTGGTTTTGAATCTGTCTTAACCTTTTCTGGCTGTGTGAATTCAGAAAAACCAAAGTTTCTTCGTCTGAAACTTAAAGATATTAATATTCAACTTACCTAGCTTTATGTTTTTTATAAATAGCTTAAAGGATGTCTATGAAAAGAGCCTTGCAAGTTAAAGACAAATAATAAAAGGAAGGTATTATTATTTCCCTCCAGTGTTCACTTAATTTTCAAATATATACTCTTTTTTTTTTTTCATTTTCCCAATTTATTCAGATTTCCTGGATTCATTTATGTCTTCATTCACTGAAATAGTTTTGGAGTAGGTATATGTTAATTCACAAAAGTACCTGACTCAGAATTTTTCCTTCCAGTAACTCCATACACTATCTATGGTTGTGCGATATTTGACTAATGCAAATCTAGCCACTTGACTTAGATTTTATTTTTGCCTGCATTTCAAATTACACAGTGGAGTGAGGAGAAATCATGCAATAACTTTCCCTTACAGATGCACTGGCCCAAAGAATTCAACTCTATCTGTTTAGCAAAAGTCACATAAACCAAGCTAAACAGAACAACAACAAAAATTAACAAGTCAAGAAAAAATAATTTTCAGGAGCAAATATTTTAAAATGAAAATAAGCTAGGAGTGTTTCTTTCTTCTCCCTCTCAAAGTAATTCAGATTCTATGATTCTAGCTGAGGGAAGTCATACTGAAGATCACTATTGTTTTGTGTTTGTACTTTTAGGTATTAGTTTTCAGTTGTTTGGTTTGTTGATGTGTCTGTTTAGATACAACTTGGCTTCTAAGATAAATTAACTACCTCAAGTAGTGCTCAACTGAGAAAACATCACCTTCTTTGAAGACTGCTGCTGCTGCTGCTGCTGCTAAGTCGCTTCAGTCGTGGCCGACTCTATGTGACCCCAGAGATGGCAGCCCATCAGGTTCCCCTGTCCCTGGGATTCTCCAGGCAAGAATAGTGGAGTGGGTTGCCATTTCCTTCTCCAGTGCATGAAAGTGAAAAGTGAAAGTGAAGTCGCTCAGTCGTGTCCGACCCTGCAACCCCATAGACTGTAGCCTACCAGGCTCCTCTGTCCATGGGATTTTCCAGGCAATAGTACTGGAGTGGATTGCCATTTCCTTCTCCAGGGGATCTTCCCAACCCAGGGCTCGAACCTGGGCCTCCCGCATTGTAGACAGACGCTTTACCAGCTGAGCCACCAGGGAAGTCCAAAACATAATGAAGGCTTATTAAATTTTAGTGTTCTCCCTTATAATAAAATTAGATTTTTGAAAAGATATATTCTAAAGATGAAAGAGAGAACACAGAACTTACATGAATTGAAAAGAATGCTGCAAATTTCATAATAACCTAGTAGAAGCAAAAATATTATGATTCTAGATAAGCAGTTATTATATACTCAAATAAATGAAAGTTAATAATAGGAAAGAAATAGGACACTTGCATCAGATATAGATATATATCTCAATGTATATATATGCATTGAGGTGTGTATATATATATATTTCAATGTTATTGAAAGGGCCTAAAATATACGATGTTCAGAGTTATTGAAAAAATCAAGGTTTGAGAAAATAGATTGACAGTGCTATGATTAAGTATGGGAAGTGCTATCATGGGGCACAATTAAAATCCTTTATTTGCGTCAGATAGTAGAAGTATTTTATGGATAAAATTACTTGGGATACAGTTATGTTCAAATTAAAATTATTTTCTAAATATTAAAACTTAGAAATGCTATGAGGCTTTCTAAAGAATGAATGTCTCAGTGGTAGAAATATTCAAACAGAAAATTAGCATCCACTTCTAGCAGTTTCTATGGAATAAATAACTGTAACACAGTTTGGAAGATAAGATAGATAGACCTTCATATTTTATTGCCTTTAAAACTATGGCTCTCTAAAAATACCCATTTTAAAGTTAAATTATTTTGAGGTTGTTTTTATAAGTCTGTGATTATTTACATAATCTATGATTTACTCCAGTCTCTGAATTATTGGAAAGCATGGAAGCATGAATAAGGAGGATCTCTGTCCATCATTATCAAACAGAAGGCTGCATAAGAGCCAAACCAAAAGGAAACCATTGCCCACATTCTTATCTTGCTTTATTTTTTTCAGTTTAAATTGTTCAATGATTTTTTTCCAGTAGCTGTAAAAATTGGGCATCAATCACTCTTTCAATCAGCAAATTAAAGGATATTTATATTGAAGACACACTATGTTCCAGCTATTGTTCTAGGTTAATCATATTTAAATAGACCCTACTTCTCACAGAGTTTATATTTATTTAGTGAGATATTCAAAATGTTCTAATAAAACAAGTACAGTGTTATAGGAATCCATAGTAAGAACACTTGATTCCAATTTGAAACTGCAAGAGTCTTTGCAATTTTCCTAAAAATTGTGAATTTTCTTCTGGAAGCTTCAACAGCCTGAAAAAATAATGCTGAGGCTGCTAAGTTGGACACTAAATCTTCTATACATGTATCAGTTCAGTTCAGTTGAGTCACTCAGTCGTGTCCGACTCTTTGTGACCCCATGGACTGCAGCACAGCCAGGCTTCCCTGTCCATCACCAACTCCTGGAATTGCTCAAACTCATGTCCATTGGGTCAGCAATGCCATCCAACCGTCTCATCCTCTGTAGTCCCCTTCTCCTCCTGCCTTCAGTCTTTCCAAGCATCATGGTCTTTTCCAACGAGTCAATTCTTCCTCAGGTGGTCAAACAATTAGAGCTTCAACTTCAGCATCAATCCTTCCAATGAATATTCAGGACTGATTTCCTTTATAATTGACTGGCTTGGTCTCCTTGCAGTCTAAGGGACTCTCAAGCATCATCTCCAACACCACAGTTCAAAAGCATCAAATCTTTGGCCCTCAGTTTTTTTATGGTCCAACTCTCACATCCATACATGATGACCAGAAAAACCATAGCTTTGACTAGGTGGACCTTTGTCAGCAAAATAATATCTCTGCTTTTTAAAACTCTGTCTAGGTTGGTCATAGCTTAAATATTATTAATTGACTTCTGTAAATAATATTTTATTTCAGGTGATTTTTGATAGAAAAAAATTTGAAGATGTATTTTCTATTTTTGGCTTAATATCTAGTTGGATAGAAATACTTAAGTACATAGAGCATATGTGTTGGTTCAGTTTAGTTCAGTTCAGTCACTCACTCGTGTCCGAACATTGTAACCCCATGAATCGCAGCACGCCAGACCTCCCTGTCCATCACCAACTCCCAGAGTTCACTCAAACTCACGTCCATCAAGTCGGTGATGCCATCCAGCCATCTCATCCTCTGTCATCCCCTTCTCCTCCTGCCCCTATCCCTCCCAGAATCAGGGTCTTTTCCAGTGAGTCAACTCTTTGCATGAGGTGGCAAAAGTATTACAGTTTCAGCTTCAGCATCAGTCCTTCCAATGAACACCAAGGACTGATCTCCTTTAGGATGGATCTGGGTGGATCTCCTTGCAGTCCAAGGGGCTCTCAAGAGTCTTCTCCAACACCACAGTTCAAAAGCATCAATTCTTAGGTACTCAGCTTTCTTCACAGTCCAAATCTCACATCCATACATGACCACTGGAAAAACCATAGCCTTGACTAGACGGAACTTTGTTGCAAGGTAATATCTCTGCTTTTCAATATGCTATATAGGTTGGTCATAACTTTCCTTCCAAGGAGTAAGCATCTTTTAATTTCATGGCTGCAATCACCATCTGCAGTGATTTTGGAGCCCCCAAAAATAAAGCCTGACACTATTTCCACTGTTTCCCCATCTATTTCCCATGAAGTGATGGGACCTGATTCCATGATCTTAGTTTTCTGAATGTTGAGCTTTAAGCCAACTTTTTCACTCTTCTCTTTCACTTTCATCAAGAGGCTTTTTAGTTCCTCTTCATTTTCTGCCATAAAGGTGGTGTCATCTGCATATCTGAGGTTATTGATATTTCTCCTGGCAATCTTGATTCCAGCTTGTGCTTCTTCCAGCCCAGCATTTCCCATGATATACTCTGCATATAAGTTAAATAAGCAGGGTGACAATATACAGCCTTGACGTACTCCTTTTCCTATTTGGAACCAGTCTGTTGTTCCATGTCCAATTCTAACTGTTGCTTCCTGACCTGCATATAGGTTTCTCAAGAGGCAGGTCAGGTGGACTTATATTCCCATCTCTTTCAAAATTTTCCAGTTTATTGTGATCCACACAGTCAAAGGCTTTGGCATAGTCAGTAAAGCATAAATAGATGTTTTTCTGGAACTCTCTTGCTTTTTTGATGATCCACAGGGTGTTGGCAATTTGATCTCTGGTTCCTCTGCCTTTTCTAAAACCAGCTTGAACATCTGGAAGTTCACAGTTCATGTATTGCTGAAGCCTGGCTTGGAGAATTTTGAGCATTACTTTACTAGCGTGTGAGATGAGTGCAATTGTGCTATAGTTTGAGCATTCTTTGGCATTGCCTTTCTTTGGGATTGGAATGAAAACTGACCTTTTCCAGTCCTGTGGCCACTGCTGAGTTTTCCAAATTTGCTGGCATGTTGAGTGCAGCACTTTCACAGCATCATCTTTCAGGATTTGAAATAGCTCAACTGGAATTCCATCACCTCCACTAGCTTTGTTCATAGTGATGCTTTCTAAGGCCCACTTGACTTCACATTCCAGGATGTCTGGCTCTATGTGAGTGATCACACCATTGTGATTATCTGGGTCATGAAGCTCTTTTTTGCACAGTTCTTCTGTGTATTCTTGCCACCTCTTCTTAATATCTTCTGCTTCTGTTAGGTCCATACCATTTCTGTCCTGTATCGAGCCCATCTTTGCATGAAATGTTCCCTTGTTATCTCTAATTTTCTTTAAGAGATCTCTAGTCTTTCCCATTTTGTTGTTTTCCTCTATTTCTTTGCATTGATCACTGAGGAAGACTTGCTTATCTGTCCTTGCTATTCTTTGGAACTCTGCATTCAGGTGCTTATATCTTTCCTTTTCTCCTTTGCTTTTCACTTCTCTTTTTTTCACAGCTATTTGTAAGGCCTCCTCAGACAGCCATTTTTCTTTTTTGCATTTCTTTTCCATGGGGATGGTCTTGATTCCCATTCTTCTGTACAATGTCATGAACCTCTGTCCATAGTTCATCAGACACTCTGTGTATCAGATCTAGTTCCTTAAATCTATTTCTCACTTCCACTGTATAGTCATAAGGGATATGATTTAGGTCATACCTGAATGTTCTAGTGGTTTCCCCACTTTCTTCAATTTAAGTCTGAATTTGGCAAGAAGGAGTTCATGATCTGAGCTACATTCAGTTTTTGCTGACTGTATAGAGCTTCTCCATCTTTGGCTGCAAAGAATATAATCAATCTGATTTCGGTATTGACCATCTGGTGATGTCCATGCGTAGAGTCTTCTCTTATATTGTTGGAAGAGGGTGTTTGCTATGACCAATGCATTCTCTTGGCAAAACTCTATTAGCCTTTGCCCTGCTTCATTCTGTACTCCAAGGCCAAATTTGCCTGTTACTCCAGGTGTTTCTTGACTTCCTACTTTTGCATTCCAGTCCCCTATAATGAAAAGGACATATTTTTAGAGTGTTAGTTCTAAAAGGCCTTGTAGGTCTTCATAGAACTGTTCAACTTCAGCTTATTCAGCGTTACTGGTTGGGGCATAGGCTTGGATTACCGTGATATTGAATGATTTGCTTTGGTAATGAACAGATATCATTCTGTCATTTTTTAGATTGTATCCAAATACTGCATTTCTGACTCTTTTGTTGACTATGATGGCTACTCCATTTCTTATAAGGGATTCCTGCCCACAGAGGTAGATATAATGGTCCGAGGTCAGGGGCAGCAGCCGAGGGGAGCTACTCCACATCCGAGGTCAGGGGTGGTGGCTGAGATGAGCTACCACACCCCAGAAGTCAGGGCAGTGGCTGAGAGCAGCTACCACATGCCTGAAGTCAGGGGTGGCGAGGAGCAACCCCACATTGAAGGAGCGGTGGCAGCGTGGGCGCAGGAGGGCGGAGAAGAGCTACTCCATGTTCAGGGTCAGGAGGGGCGTCCGTGAGGAGATACCCCTTGTCCAATGTAAGGAGCAGCGGCTGTGCTTTGCTGGAGCAGTGGTGAAGAGATACCCCACATCCAAGGTAAGAGAAACCCAAGGAAGATGGTAGGCACTGAGAGAGGCATCACAGGGCGGACAGACTGAAACCACAATCACAGTCAACTAGCCAATCTGATCACATGGACCACAGCCTTGTCTAACTCAATGAAACTAAGCTATGCCATGTGGGGCCACTCAAGATGGGAGGGTCATGTGGAGAGGTCTGACAGAACGTGGCCCATTGGAGAAGGGAATGACAAACCACTCCAGTATTCTTGTGTTCAGAACCCCAAGAACAGTATGAAAAGGCAAAAAAGATAGGACACTGAAAGATGAACTCCCCAGGTCGGTAGGTGCCCAACATGATACTGGAGGTCAGTAGAGAAATAACTCCAGAAAGAATGAAGGGATGGAGCCAAAGCAAAAACACCTAGTTGTGGGTGGGACTGGTGATAGAAGCAAGGTTAAATGCTGTAAAGAGCAATATTGCTTAGGAACCTGGAATGTTAGGTCCATGAATAAAGGCAAATTGAAAGTGGTCAAACAGGAGATGGCAATTGTGAACGTCTACATTCTAGGAATCAGCGAACTAAAATGGACTGGAATGGGTGAATTTAACTCAGATGTGATGGATAGGACAGTAGTAAAGAGGAGGAGTATGATCATGATATCAGTTTTAAAAAATGATATTGTTCAAGCATAAACAAATATAAAATACTTTCATACACATTTAAAACATTATGATAGATACTAACATGAATTTTTATTTTAGTTTTAGCTTTAATATACTTTTAAATTAAAATGTGTATTATATATATAATTAAACTTTGCATTATATATCATTTTGCTTCACTCAAAAACTAAAGGGAAAATATTTTGATTCAAATTTGATAATTGATAGATTATATGACTTGTTCAAGATCATATGACTGATAGAATGATGCTTCTACATGTAAACTCAGATCTTCTGACTTAAAGGCTATTTCCATTCTCATAAAATGAAAATATAATAGTAAAATTCAGAGAGTACATAAATAACTAAAAGAGTTGTGTGGAATAAGTAAATATTAACACTGGTCCTAAAAACAGGAAGATACTATCAAGTTAGAGAGGGAAAGGTTGTATCTATTTTGTATCCATTTACAAGGGTACTTATAATTAATGCCCTTTATGTAAAGGAAATGCTAGCTCATAAAATGTTAGATTAGAAATAGTTATACATTTTCAAGTACAGTTGTACCCAGTTCAGGAATTATTTGCAACTGCCTGCTTGTTCCCAACTCATTTCTAAAGTGAAGACTCCAAAAACATAATGTGTTCACTTTGAGTGTAAAATGTATCATTCTATAAAATAACACTTTTATTATTTTAGTCCATTATCAAATTTTGCTTAAGTTGATATTTTCTTTCTTTACTCTTCTTATAAAAACAGCTGATTTTCAATGAAATAGTAAATGAACAGAGCTTTCCACCAAGAGGCACAGTCTAGCTCAAAAGAGTTTAGTGGAATTGTGTGTCCATTTAAAGAAAAATTGAAACACAAGTGTAACCTTGATTCCAAGGCATAGCCAAAGGCTAAGAAAAGAAAAGTTCAGTGAATGACTCTTATTAATCTAGCTCTAAAACGGATGAATAATATGTTACAACCTCTCTGACATATGGTGAGGTTTGCAGCAAGTTTGGCATAATGGTTTCACTTAATAAATACCTGATTAGCATTGTTTAACAGGTTTGGAGTGCATGAAAACAGTCAAATAGCAACATTCTGTCTAGTTAATTCCTCATTAGCAGACTCACAGTCACTGAATTTGACAGATTGTATACCAGTCTTGACACAAGGTGACCTCTTGCTTGGACCTGTTCATCACCTTCAGTCTGTCATAAATGAAGTCAGTATAAATGTCAGAGTGAATATGACATCACCAGAGACTTCATCTGATGCCTGGAAGGTTATTATTTTCTCAATATTATTATTAGAGACATAGTGAAACTATATGTGGTTATACAAACAAAATGAGAGTGATAAACCAGAAGAAATTTTGTGTATATGAGATCCCTTGTTTAATGCATTATTGTAATAAGATATGTGACACATCAATAAATTTCAGCAATGTTATTATTTCAACTTCCTGATTTCAAGTAATCTTTATTCTTTTTCTCAAGAATGTGTAAGCGACAACCAAAAAGGGCAATCTGAATAGATTTTGAAGGATTAATAGTGAAGCTTAACTAATTTATTAACAATCATCTCTCTGTTTAATACATCCATATCGATGCCCTTCCTTCATGGTTCATTTTTTTAAATGAAGAAACACCAAATGCAAAGATAAAATTGAAAAATTGAATTGAACATATAAAAATGAAGTAAGCTTTGAAGAACATATTTTGTGAGAAAAATCTTTGACCATTTTAACATTGACCATTTGTAAATTCAGCATTTCCAGAAGAAAAATCTCCAAATTCCATTAAAATATTCATTTGCCAATTTCACCAGCTTTGTTAAATTATTTCTACCAAAGAGCCCTTTTCAATCATCCAAAATCAATTATATGATTGCACAACATTTATATTCTTGTCTCTGACAAGAGGGAATTGAACCAGTTTCAATTTATCTGAACAAAGATGATTAATGCAATATGTTATTATAAACAAAACAAAATAGAATGTATTCTTGCTTTTTCCCATTCTTTTGCAAAATTTTCACAAAGGACTTTTAAAATATTATTTCTAAAACTAAAGATCTGAAACAAACAAACAATTTTGAAATCAAGAGATAGATATTACAAAGGAAAAATAACAATCACTTGAAAAGCCTAACTTTTGTTCTTGGAAAGTATTAAAGGAAGTCTGTTATCCATTGAACTGGAAGGCTTTTTTAATATCAAGAAAAATAATTAACAATACACCTTACCTTTAGAAATCATATTTAAGTATAGGCACAACCAAGTCAAATTTAAAATCATCTTAAAGAAGTTATTAATTACATTTACATAAAGTAACTTCTCTAGCCATTCTTAAATTTTACAATTTGGAATAATATTTTAAATGGATATAGTAGCTACAATTAATTAATCATAATAATATGTATGCATTGTTTAAACAGATTACGTTTTCAGACATTCTGCAGCTACAAAATAGCCAGTGGGATTCTAGACTCAGCTCTTTGTTACTCTGAAGATTACTGAGGTGTAGAGGACACCTGGTCATTTGATACTTTACACACTGCCTCTAAGTGTTCTTCATAGCTCATTCTATGTTATACATTTTTTCTCTTTATTCAAGGTATTTTTTTGTTTTAATAATAGTCTTTCTATAATTTCTTCCTTGCTGGGTTTATCCATCTATGAGAAATGTAGAGTTATTTTCTTGGTTTTATATGTTTTTATCTCATTTATAATTTATAAAGATCTTCCATTGAATCAACATCTTTCACTGTCATCATTTATTAGGTATAGTCCATTTTCCTTTTGCCCCCAAACTAATTGCAAGTGATTCAATATACTTGTGCACAATTTTCTTAATAATCTATGATATATCACATCAGGGGCAGCCGATCTATAAGTGCTCATTTTTTCAACTACAATATCCCCTTATCTGCCTTTGTCAAATGCCATTCTGGAATGTTTTTCATTATTTTCTAATTGTCCAAATGTATTTTATTCATTTTTATTGTCAAATGTTTACCTGAGGCAAGGAGTTATAATGATATGAGGCAATTTAGATTCATTAATAATTTTATGTGTCAGCTTCATTAATTACTTTTTGTTGTCATTTTAGTAATTATTTCCCAAAAATAAAACTATAAATAAAAATATTTCAACTTTTTACACATTTCTACAAATCCTTGTGAAACAATAATGTATGAAATGTTGTGAAACTGAGGAATGTATCCATTCCTCATAAGAAATGAGCATATTACAAACAGGACTTCAAGAATCCTAACTCGTTGCTCTGATGGTAGTTATAAGCTTAGGGAAATGAAGCAAGCAAATTGTTTTATTTGTATTAAATATATTTTCTTAGCTATTACTGCTATTTTCTTATTTTTAAACATTGTAGTCATTGCCATTTATCTTCATTTACTTTGGAACTTGGGTGAGAATATTTAAGAAAAAACCCCAAACATTTGTGGTAAAATTGCTCTTTGCTTTCCTTTATTCTGTGGAACAAACTTAAGAGGCTACAGCCAGGCATAGAGAAAATAGCCAGTCTCATTCTCCACCTTTATACATGCTCAAAGATTATTACTTTTATTTCACAATTTTACAGGTAGTCACTCCTTGTCCTGGAATGATAATAAAATTCAATCTTGCTTTAGACAATAGGTTTTTTTCCTTATTTATTCCACTCATCATTTGACTCTGGTGTGCTTGGTGTACCTGACCAATATCTCTTATGCTGATCAAATCCGGGTGGAATTAATCATCTCAGTACATCTTAGTCTCCCTCTCTACCTTCAGTCTACCCTCTCTCCCTTATCACTTTCTCTAATTTCTTCCTCTCTCTTCTCTCCTCTCTCTCTTTGTGTTTGTTTTCTCTTTCCTGTAAAGTTAGAAATCACACTGTGCAATTATTTGAATCTACTCTCAGCTCATTGTTAGGGTCTGAGTATAAACTAAAATGCATATGGTTGTTTTTTTCACTAAACAAAACTCTACTTAAAACACACTTTACCTTATTAGCTTATTTTTAGTGGTATTATTTAGCTACACAGAGCCATAACACATTTAAATGTGTCTATATCTCCTAAATCGAGGGACTAAATATTCACTGGATTTCTGTTTGCTAGGAACTTGTGTAGGACTTCAGTAGTTGCCTCAGGAACGTTTTACAAAACATTTGTGAAATTTGGATGACTCAGGTGTTTTGAAAGTGCTATATTGTTCAAGACTTTTTGGCAGAGTACTGTGTGGAAAGTTCTTTAAAGATAGTTGAGCCATTTCTGAATCTTGCAATAGTCAGTACAGACAGAGCCATTTATGGAAGGATGTGTATAATACATGATGAGCGTTATGAAATATTACTCATTTCTAATTCATTACAAAAATACTTTTCTAAACTTGCACATGTGATGGATGGCAAGAAACCAGGTATTCACATCTAATTATAAGGGTTTTTCTTTGTGCTAAAATGGACTCTATCTATCAGTGCAATCAATTCATGCATTTTTCTTGTGTCTGTCACTGTACTACCTAAGCACTTAGCAAAGATATTAAATTAACCAAAAAGTGTGGAGTGGGATGTTTTCCTTGTCTTTACTACATTTATCTAAGCCAACCTAAAGCTAAGCAGACTGTGACTAATATTGGAAGTCTTATTCCTATCGCAGACAGAGTTGTTCTCGTTCTTGTTATTATTAATTGGTTGAATGCCAACAATACATTCAACACAGGACATAATTGCACAATATGTTCTTTCTCTTGCAACCTAGAAAGGGATCAACTGTTTCCATCCACTAACATTGGTGCCAGAGTGATGAATGCCTCTTCATAACCCCCTGTTTCCTCTCCTGCCTCCCTTCCTTTATCTACTTCCCTCACCAGCTTTATTTCTATAAGATACACATTAGTAGTTTTTTCTTAGTTTTAGAAAAGGTTTCTAGAAATAAAAGCATAGCTATTGCTTCATAATTGTCAAATGTTGAACTATAAAAAGGCAAATATGTTTATTTCTATTTATTTTTCTGAGGATCATAATGAATATATGCTGACAGCTTCTACTAATAATTCTGAAAAGCATTAATGTATAGATATATATGCCTAACTTATTATATATAATAATAAAATTACATATACTACACATTATAGATATAAATTATGTTTGTAATACCCCACACAAACTATGAGAATCTTAGGAACAGATTTGCCTGAAGTCCCATTCCTCAAAAAAGTTAATTTCTTTCTGTAATTCCACCTTATCTGACTCTAAGTGCATCCTCTTAGAAAAAACAAGGGCTACTTTTATTTATTTAGTTTAGTTTTGCACTTTTTTTCCAAAAGACTCATGGGTTTTTTGGTTTGTTTTTAAGCTATTGATTTCTTGAGAACTGTACTTATTACATTTAAAATTAAAGTAACATTAGACTTGTTAAAAACAGGGAAAACAAGTGTATTGTCATTTTTTTGGTTATCCTTTACATAAATATTTTAAACAGTTTTGTGCTGATTATAAATGGCCCTTATGCCTAGTAAATTGAAATATGCTTTCATTTTGCATATTACATTTAACCAGTAGAAATTTAGACTGGACAGACCGCAGGGAGCCAGTAGTAACAGACATGCAAACTTTACATTAGATAGAAAACTAAGGCCAAGATAAGCCATGTTAATAGCTGTGATGCAGCCAATCATTACACAGAAGTTATCCTTTGTGAAATTATCCTGCAGTGATAGTCTCAAAGTTGTAGCTCTAATCATATTCTGGTACAATGACCTGATAAAGGAATAAATGTGTCTATTAGCATGTATTATTTTATTGAGCAAAGCAAAATTTCTGCTTTTAATTTATTATAGAGGCTTGAACATAAAGGATGAACAAAGACTGAAAACATTCAAAGAGTTTTCTATAATATTAATTAATAAAGAGATCTATGCAAATAGTTATAACATACAGCAGAAATTATAAAGTTATATAAAATTACAAATTGCCATTGAAGTTCAGAAGGACATAAATAGCTTAGCTGGCATAATCATGGAACTAATCTATTCAAACTGGACTGAGAAGAAATGCATTTTAGCTAGCAATATTTGTAATATCCAATGAATACAATTAAACTGATTCTTAGGCAGTATTTCCATAAAATTGTAAAAGGTATTCTATAACAGCATAAATTAGAAATAACAAACTAAAAGAAAAAAATTATAATTTAAAAGTTGCAGAATAAAATCTACTAAACGTGTTGCAGAGTTAAACAGATGAGATTCAAATCTAAAGCAAATAAAATATACATCTTTTCATATATCATATTTCCTATTTATTTCAGAATTTTCCCTAAATTCTGAATTACAAGTATATCTAAAAACAAAATCATTTGGCATTTTATGCTGTTTCGATAGTTGTATTGTTTTTTCTTTATAATTTATTTCCTAATTGAAGTAGAAGTTTAATCATTAGATAGCAATTTTATATTTCAGTCCTACTATTTTTTTAGGTTTTTTTTTTTTCTGTCTTTATATTTTGCAGTACCTTTCTGTAGAAGAAAAACAAGGAACATGGGTATTAGATTACTCTTAAATGCTTAAAAATTCTGGTTCATAAATCTTTCATGTTTACAAATATTAGAAGTTCCTCTTACTCATATAACATCCTAGACAGATAGAGAGGCTTTTTCCCTGAAAACTGTGCAGAAACCCAGAATAAAAGATGTTTTCTCATCTCTAACTGTAACTTCTAAATCCTATTGGTGATCTATCAATGGCCAGGTCACTAGACAGAATTAAAAACCATATGAGAATATGCCAGAGAGGTTTTATGGGCCCAGCCTCAAAGTGATACATAGCACTCCCACGCATATTATTCAAAGTAGAAGTCAGTCATGTGTCCATACCTAACTGCTGATGTGGCTGATGAACAAGTCTAGCTGGATACCAAGTTAAAGAGGACAATAAAAATTTTGGTGACAAGTATTCTTTGTCACAGATCATTCTTATGATTCCTAACCAATGTTTTCTCAATTTTCTAGGCAAAAAAAGACAACAAATCTCTGAGGAAATGAATTCAAAGTAACTTAGCCATTAACAGCAAACAGATCCAAGTTCAAGATATCCATAAATCCTCCTCCTTTAAACATTCATAAACTAAAAGACAAGTTATTTGCCTCCACTTTCCTCCAAATATGGCCTTCCCTTGTGGCTCAGCTGGTAAAGAATCTGCCTGCAATGTGGGAGACCTGGGTTCAGTCCCTGGGTTTGGAAGATCTCCTGGAGAAGGAAAAGGCTACCCACTCTAGTATCCTGGCCTGGAGAATTCCATGGACAGTCCATTGGGTTGCAAAGAGTTGGACATGACTGAGCGACTTTCATGTTCATGTTTTTTTCCCCCAAATATAGAATAGAGGAACAGATTTTGGGAAAGCACACACACATACACACACTAAAACACATAGTCAATTTAGGAAAAATAAAAAATAAGAGAGGTAAAACCATTACTGTTCCCCACGGGCCTTCTCTGGTGGCTCAGTCAGTAAAGAATATGCCTGCAATGCAGCAGACCTGGGTTCGATCCCTGGGTTGGAAAGATCTTCTGGAAATGGGAATGACTACCCACTTCAGTATTCTTGCCTGGAGAAGTCCATGTACAGAGGAGCCTGGTGGGCTACAGTCCATGGGGTCACAAAGTGTGGGACACTATTGAGTGACTAACATTTTCACTTGTGGCCCTAATAGAATCCTGTTAGGCAGGCACTGTGAAGACCCTCTTCCCTTTTCTGGAGAAAATTCATGTATTATATGCAGATTCTGCATCCAGAATAAACTTTTTTTCCAGTTTTTCTCTGTTGCTTCTTAGTTCACCTTCTGGGAAGTCCTATCTCATTTTGATGGCCTATCTTTGATGGCCACAGCTGAAGCAGGCATGGGACAATGCTCTTCTTTTTAAAATAATTAATTAATTTTTGGCCACACTGGGTCTTTGTTGCTGCACACTCTCTTTCTCTAGTTGTAGCGAGTGGGACAGTTGGGTGGGGGGTACTCTCTAGCTGCAGTGCACAGGCTTCTCATTGCGGTGCCTTCTCTTGGTGCAGAATGCAGGCTCTAGAGTGCAGGGCGCAGTAGTTGCGGTACACTGGCTTAGTTGCCCCAAGGCATATGGAAACCTCCCAGACTAGGAATCGAACCTATGTCCCCTGCATTGACAGGTTGATTCTTAACCACTGAACCATCAGGGAAATCCCCGGGAATATATTCTCAAGGACTTTCCAGTTTATATAACTTTCTTTCTTCTAAGGAGAGTTTGGGAATCCAAGATTTGATTTACCTACACAGGCTTTCTCAGGGTATAATCAAGGAAATAAAGTTTCCTGTAGTATTTAGAATGCTTTTGACTAATATGCTTCAAGGAAGTTCTAAGATAAGTAAAGAAATCCAACTTTTTAAAAAAATTTAATCTACTTGTTAAATATGTTTTTATTTCTTTGCTTCTTTTGTCTCATCTCATTTTCTTGAAGCTTGGTAGCAATAGGCTTTAGTGGGAAGTAACCAACTTTCCACTGAGCACCCGATGGTTGCTCCAGGGCTGATTCTGTTTTGTATTTCTTTTTAAGATGAAATGTGTTTATGTGACATATTGATCTAAAACTTTTTAAGACTTATGTTAGTCACTCAGTCATGTCTATCTCTTTTTGACCCCTTGGACTATAGCCCACCAGACTCATCTGTTCATGGGATTCTCCAGTCAAGACTACTCGAGTGTGTTGCCATTTCCTTCTCCAGGGAATCAATCTTACCCAGGGATGAAACTGGGTCTTCTTTTTAGACTTATATCCTACTATATAAGATCTGGAAGCTACTGACTTTCTAACCCTAGGAGTTCCAAATTTTACATATGTTCTCTATTCCCTTTCATTTTTTGTTTGCAATCCAGACAATTCCATTTTTAGTCATTTATCTCTTTTAATATTGAAAAACAGTAAAAACAATATATAGTACCATTCTGATGCTATCCAGCCCATTCCTCCAGAGGACTGGAGACAAGCAAGCACTTGTCTTTCAAATTATATCTAACCTCAATTTTAGCAAATATTTTACAAGAGAATAGCAAACCACTCAAGCTTTCCAATCTACTACATCCGTTTCCTTGTTATCTGCTGCCTGTCCTTCAAGGCATAATACAAGTCTACATTCATAATTTAGGATTGTTTTTATAGCAATATCCTATTTAAGGTAGAACATTCTATATTAGCAAAGATAGTGCTAGCTATTCTTATAATGGTTAAATATAAATAGCTCCAACATAGTGAGTTTATTTCTTGCTGATATAGTAGTTCTGAATGAGCAGAAAATATAGCAGATGAGGGACAGTCTCCTTCCTGTCAACAATCAGGAATTTAAAAAGGTAAATATTATACTATCTTCAACATCTGTGTTTTACTTTTATCTTGTCAATCTCTATTGTAGCCTACTGAAAAGGGGTCTGAGCATGGGTAAGTACATAGGGAAATATTTGGTGACCCAATCCTGAAATGGGCATATTTTCTCACATTCTATTGGCTAGATCTGTCATATATATGTTACTGACAAATGAGTCTGCATCATGTAGTGTAGCTATGTCCCTGGCAGAATTAGGTTAGTTTCAGAGATAACCACTTTGGTGAGTTAAGTGATATACTAAATTGCTAACCCACCTACCAATAGCTTTTTCTATGATAATTCTGTGAATTATAAAATAAATGCATAAAAGCAAAATACTATTACATTCAGTAGTTTATAGAACTACACAAAAATTGTTTGTCTCATTTCAAAAGTATTGTATAAAAGTGGTAGCAAGCTCAGTCACCTCCATCAGCACATTATAAAATATCAGTAACAGTGATTCAGTGGTAGTTTGAAGTATCATCTCTTAAACCTACAACTTAGGTTTTATTACTCACTGAAATAATTACAACTTACTGAAATAATGTGTATTGACTTTATGTTCAAGTATCATTATCAACTTTTGAACATATCTATATTTGCTTAGGAAGGAATCTCTTCCCTCTCAAATTCCTTAGGTGGTATAAGCTAAAGACATTATTTTTTAGTATAATGTCCTTTTAGTGCAGTGAGAACATTGCCTACAATTTTAGCTCAGTTGAATAGATTGCAGTTTCAATTCAGATGTTAGCGGAAAGCATTCATTATAGCAATGAACTCCCATTCTGTTGGTATAAAGGAGGCTCCTGGCAAATTATACATTTTGCTCCAATAAAAATAATTCTGAAAAATTCTAGTCTGGTAGAAAGAATCATTCAGCTGCAGCTGATATAAAATGGGCCTTTTAAAGTGCCATTTTTCTGCTTAAAAAAATCAATAGTCTTTATTACATACAATAAGCATAACCTGCTGCCATTTTCCAGATCAATAAAATCTCCTCTTCCTTTTTGATAATCAGGTGCCTTGGAGACAATGCAGTTATTTGAATATTAATTATGCTGGTGGACTCTAAGTCTTTATTAACTCTTAAATCAGCCATGTGTGTCTTAATTTGTACCATTTTAATTTTGATAGAAATTATGTAGAAAAAATGTTATAAAAGTTAAATATTTACCATGTTCACTCTATTCAAATTTTTTTTTCCCTGTGAAATCATCATAAAGCTATTTTATGAGAATGGACTAAAAAACACTTCTCTTACTTCAAAGCAGATACTCTTTCTAAGCCATCAGATCTATTTTTATTGAAAATATATTATCTTGAAGAAATCAACCCTTGTCTAGAAATATTTTATTGAGCTCTCTTCCTCAAGTTCAGAACCTGTCAGCAGATGATCCAGGAAGTAAATTGATGGAGACACAGTTATTAGCATTATCACTAATAAATCTAAAGTTGGATCGCATTTTTTATGTGGATTAAAAAGATCTCCTCATAATCTCTTTTGGTCCCAAGTAATATTTTTTAATCAAATTTTTGAACAGTGTCTACATTTCATTGTAAATTTCATCTTGTAAAGAACAAAAATATGGTACTAAGATTTTCAACTGAAGAGCTTTTGGAAATGTGGGAAGGGGACATTTGATGCTGTCATACTTACTGAAGAATGTTATTGTTATTTGAGATTTAGGAATGATAACTGTCCTCCAATGCATAGGTCAGTTGCACATATAAATAGGACACCCATTGAGAAACAGTCCATGCTGTTTTGAAGCACTCAACGTTTCAGGCCAGTGAAAGGAAGCCCTTCATTAGGCCTCCGCACTCACAGGCAGAGTACAAAGGAGGATGCTGTGAGTCCTTTAAGAAATGGGGCGGACAGGAGTGGAACTGAGTGTATCTGCCTGTGCCACCGAATTTACCAGTCAGGTAACTCATGAATATATGACTATATGCTATGTTCTTCTGTGGATAATTGGGAGTTGGCTATCCATCTCTATTTTTCTCTCTTCATTCACCATTCATTTTACTTGCTCTTTTACTTGCTCCCTATTTCCCTTGCCTTTCTTCTCTTTCCATATCAGTGATAGCAAGTGAATTGTTCTTATGAAGATTTGCAAAATAAGTAAGGAACCCTAAATTTCTTAATGTTGATTTCAGCTGTGATTGACATTGATTGCTTTAGCAAGGACTGCTGTCTAGCTAATCAGTATTTATCAATGATCTAGCTAGTAGGTATTTTGGATGCCATTGCACTCAAAAATCATGATTTAAAATCTATCATTGACAGACATAGAAAAGAAATTTCAATCTGGAAGGAAAAGAGAAAACTTATTGAATATCTTTAATGCCTTAATGTTAATTCTGTCATGTGAAAATAAGAATCAATTTTAAGTTGTGTAATGCATTTAGGTGGGTCACAAAAATGTCTTAAAGACAAATGTGAGTATCAAATAAATGTTAATTAAATATAGGGTATCATTGCCATGTAATAATCATGTGGAAATAAGGGAAAGTATATTCTTAACAGGAATATTTGGATAACTTAAACTGTATTAGATTTCATTTTATTGTTACAAGTTAGATTGTAAACAGTTGATGTACCTACTAAAAATACATATTCTATATTTGGTATTGCAGTTCTGTTTGTTTACCATTTTCAAAACTCACCAGAGCAAAGGTTGTCAAGCATATGATCAGAAAGTTCCCTTCAATATTACTCCCTGGATGGAAACCACCAGGATTTTGCCTAACCAGATACTATCACCCTCTCATTCATGTTAAGAAGAGTAAGAATAAGCATCACTGAACTTCCGCATAGGTATTCTATTATCCTCTAATTGCTTCCCAGGTAACTCAGTGGTTAGGAATCTGCCTGCCAATGCAGGAGATCCAGGTTCAGTCCCTAGGTGGGGCAGATCCCCTGGAGTAGGAAATGGCATCTTACTCCAGTATTCTTGCCTGGAAAATCCAATGTACAGCGGAGCCTGGCAGGCTGCAGCCCATGGGGTCACAGAGAGTCAGACATGACCTAGCAGCTAAGCACACATGCAAGAAATTAAAATAACTCTTTCTTTAAAAACCTAGTAAATCCTCCTCTAGAGAATCAGTAGAGAGAATAGTAAGTAAACTTTTAGAGCATTGCAAAATTGGAATCTTCTTAATGTTTCTATACTTTATAAATATATTAATTGATGTATGCATATGAATTCATTTAATCTGTGACATATTTGGAGGCTGAAATTATCACCTCCATTTACAGAGAAGAATCTGAGAATCATAGTGTTTATTTTTTTTATTTTTTTTTCATGTATCTAGTAATTTTTGAACAAATGTTGAGCATTATCAGTTTTATGTTATTGATTAGATTTTCTTTTTTTTTTAATTTTATTTTATTTTTAAACCTGAAACACTGTATTAGTTTTGCCAAACATCAAAATGAATCAGTGTTTAAATTAGTTTCCAAATATCAAGAAAATGTTGAGGCTAGAAATAAAATCCAAGCTTATTGTATTTCAAAGTTGAATTTCTTAGCTGTTTTCTTTTTTTTTTAATTTTATTTTATTTTTAAATTTTACATAATTGTATTAGTTTTGCCAAATATCAAAATGAATCTGCCACAGGTATACATGTGTTCCCCATCCTGAACCCTCCTCCCTCCTCCCTCCCCCTTAGCTGTTTTCTACTGAAAAATCTCCTATAACCTAAAACTAAAGTGACTTTGATTAATGTTTATTAGGCAGATATAGACATGGAAAGGTAAAGCTAATTTCCTTAAATATATTTTTAATCTGGTGGGAAATAGGACAAGGCACACCAGCAGCAATAGCTTGAAAAAACTACTCATATCAGTCTGAAATGTAACCTCCTTTCCATCTCCACTCTGTCTGCTTACAGGTGAAAGACAATTTCTTTTAGGTTATAATCTATACACTTTTATTATAAATTAGAATGAAGACAGTATTTTTGTTTTTCACCTAATTTCAGTATTTACATCTGTTGACTATAACAGCTAAATATCATTTGGTGTTAATTTATGCTAATGTTAAGACATATAATTCACCTGTGATGAAATTAATATAATTGGCATTTTGTGTGTTTTTTTGTTTTTTTTTGTTGTTGTTGTTTGTTTGTTTTTGTTTTTGCTTAAGTCTGATTAAAAAAAAAAAGCAGAGACCTTATTTGCCAACAAAGGTCCATCTAGTCAAAGCTATGGTTTTTCCAGTAGTCATGTATGGATGTGAGAGTTGGACTATAAAGAAAGCTGAGTGCTAAAGAATTGATGCCTTTGAATTGTGGTGTTGGAGAAGACTCTTGAGAGTCTCTTGGACTGTAAGGAAATCAAACCAGTTCATCCTAAAGGAAAGCAGTCCTGAATATTCACTGGAAGGACTGATGCTGAAGCTGAAACTCCAATACTATGGTGACCTAAAGCAAAGAACTAACTCCTTGGAAAAGACCTTGATGATGGGAAAGATTGAAGGCAGGAGGAGAAGGGGACAACCGAGGATGAAATGGTTGGATGGCATCACCGACTTGATGGACATGAGTTGGAGCAAGTTTTGGGAGTTGGTGTTGGGAAAGCCTGGCATGGTGCAGTCCACAGGGTCGCAAAGAGTTGGACACAACTGAACAACTAAATTTTTTTTTTTTTGCTTGAGTCTGATAAATCAAATTCTGTTCCTTTCATTCCCTCCACCACCAGTCTATTTATTTTGGCAATCAGAAGACATACTCATGTTTGCAACATTATTTTGTTAAGCTAACAATTGTTGAGATGATTTTGGAAAGATAAGAAAGAAGCATACCAATATAAGTTTATTAAACACACATATGTTTAACAATGTGTATATTGACCTGCCAGCAATTCTATACTCTTAAAAATGACACAGTAATTTGCTAACATGTTCTCTTGAACATGTGAGATGGAAAAGGAACCAATATGGATTTCTCTTTGGATCTAGGGAATATATGTTTATTATTTTGTTTAACTCCTGCAATAATCCTATAGAAATAATTTTTCACTTTCTTCACGTGTGGAAACTGAATTAATAGTTAAGTTAGCTCAATGTTGATGGTGGAAAGTATTGGATTAAATTTTGAGTGGAATATGTCTAAGACATTCAGGCTTTTTCACTCTATAACATCAACTTTAGCCTTGTTCCCCACTCTCCTCTCCTCCCCAACTTCCATAATTGGGCACCCTCTAAAATGTGTACAGGGTTCCTAGTTGGCTCAGTGACAAAGAATCTACCTGCCGATGCAGAAGACATGTGTTAGATCCGTGAGTCAGGAAGATTCCCTGGAGAAGGTAATGATAATCCACTCCAGTATTCATGCCTGGATAATCCCATGGACAGAGGAGTCTGGCAGACTAGAGTTTAAAGGATCACAAAGAGTCAGACATGTGACTAACTAAACACAAAATTTGTATATCATATAAATTAAAAGACGCTTGCTCCTTGGAATAAAAGCTATGACAAACCTAGACAACATATTAAAAAGCACAGACATTACTTTGCTGACAAAGGTCCATCTAGTCAAAGTTATGGTTTTTCCAGTAGTCATGTATGGATGTGAGAGTTGGACTATAAAGAAAGCTGAGCGCCAAAGAATTGATGCTTTTGAACTGTGGTGTTGGAGAGGACTCTTGAGAGTCCCTTGGACTGCCAGAAAATCAACCCAGTCAATATTGTAAAGTAATTAACCTCCAATTAAAATAAATAAATTTATATAAAAAAAATAAAGTGAACACCCATGTACCCACAAAAAAACAAACAAACAAACCAGTCAATCCTAAAGGAAATCAGTCCTGAATATTTATTGGAAGGGCTGATGCTGAAGCTGAAACTCCAATACTTTGGGCATCTGATGCAAAGAGCTGAGTCCTTGGAAAAGAACCTGATGCTGGGAAAGATTGAAGGTAGGAGGAGAAGGGGATGACAGATATGAGATGTTTGGAGGGCATCACCAACTCAATGGGCATGAGTTTGAGAAAGCTCTAGGAGTTGGTGATGGACAGGGAAGCCTTGCATGCTGCAGTCCATGGGGTTGCAAAGAGTTGGACATGACTGAGAGACTGAACTTATTGGTTAAAACATGGCCTTTGGAACCAGACAGACTTGAGGGTGAATTTCACATGTGCCGCTTACTAACTGGGTGACTTTAGGAGAGAATGCTTAACCATACTAGTTTTGAAATCGGAAAAATGATGGTAGTAATAACTGCCAAAGAGGACTGTTATGTGTATCAAGGATTACAAATATATAAATCACTTAGTAGACATAGTCTGTATTTAACAAATTTTATTGAGTACTAACTGGCTATCCTTTTAGGTTGAGTCTCATTTTCTTCATCTATGTAATACACTCTAAACAGTTGCTTCAGTTATCAACAGCACTGATGTTAGAACACTGCTAATCTCATCTTTGACACAACTATATTTTTCATAATGACTTTGTTACTCATAATTCGAACAGTCTGACCACTCTTCACCCATCCCTCCATGATCCAGTTTTCTAGAAGAAACAGCTTTACCACTGTCTTCAAATATATGTCCAGTCCTTTTTTGGAGAAATCTAAACACAACAGAAGATAAGCAAAGGAGGACATGTTAGTGAAGTAAAAATGACCAAAAAGATAGGTGGCAGGGAGGAGGAAACTCAGATTTTCAAGTTACTCTGTGGCTTTATCCAACCCAATCATAATAGAAAACTATTGGCTATAGTCTCTCTCTTTTTATTCTTGTCATTTCTCGAAGCTGCTATTACATATTGGTATAGTGACTTCAATGAAAATTTTTAGCAAGATACTTGATAAATATATTACATTCATATTTTCTAAGAGTTATCATCAAAGTAACATAGTTTTCAATGACTCAGACCTCTGCATATTATTTCAGTAATTCATATATTATCGTATTTTGCCAAACCACAAATCAGATTTGAGGAATCATAACTATTTCAGAAAAGCTGTACTTGCTGCCCTTCATTAATCTCTTCTTTTCCTAGATCGATCAGAAGAAATTGCTCTCTGTCTTACTTTATGTGATTCTTTTTTGTTTGTTTGTTAAATTTTTATGGAATGATTTGGTAGGGACAAACCATACATTATATAGTTTAAGTGCCTGTCCCTCTTTTGCTAATAACTCTGATGTTGTCCACTTCACCACTGCTATGCTGGTCTTTGTTGCTCAGTGGTGTCCCATTCTGTGAGGCCCATAGACTGTAGCCCGCCAGGCTCTTCTGTTCATGGGGTTTCTCCAAGCAAGAATACTGGAGTGGGTAGCCATGCCCTCCTCCAGGTTATCTTTCCAACCTAGGGATAGAACTCAGATCTCCTGCATTGCAGGCAGATTCTTTACCAGCTGAGCCACCAGGGAAGCCCATGAATACTGGAGTGGGTATCCTCTCCCATCTCCAGGGGATCTTCCAGACCCAGGAATAGAATGAATGAGGGTCTCCTGCATTGCAGGCAGATTCTTTACCAGCTGAGCCACCAGGGAAGCCCATGAATACTGGAGTGGGTATCCTCTCCCATCTCCAGGGGATCTTCCAGACCCAGGAATAGAATGAATGAGGGTCTCCTGCATTGCAGGCAGATTTTTTACCAGCTGAGCTTCCAGGGAAGCCCTCCACTTCACCACATATGATTATATTTTTGAGTCAGAAATCTTAGAAACATCGCAACACCAGACATTTTGCATTTGCAGCTTAGTTGAAGATGATATGACTGTAGTAATGCTTGACTTTTTCAGTTTTTGTTCTCTTTCATGTTATTGGGAAAGTCAGAGGCACATTATGTCTAGACTTTGATTTCTGAGACCTAAGGTACATATAGTCAATGAATATAGATTTCTTCTATCCAACAAAATATATTCCATCAAGGTTATAAAATAGATGCTTATACTTTGATGCTGTAGATGTGGAACAGGAAGCAAGGTACCAATGTAAAGCATATATTTTGAGGAACATAATGCTGAAAGAATTTTTAGGTTATTTGACTAATTTGGACAAATGTCTTTTTAATTGTCCAGGTTTTTTTTTTGTTGTTGTTGCTGTTGTTGTTGTTGTTACTGTTGGTTTGTTTGGGTTGATTGTCTATTTTTACTCTTTCTGGAACCCTAACACACAGAATTCTTTAAGTATCTTTGCCACCACTTGACATTAATCAATTACGTATAATGATTTAGTTTTACGATAGAGAGTCCTAAGCATTAAATACCTTAATAATAATGAGACAAAGGTGCTCAACATTACCGGTCTCCCTGTTTCCCTAGCACAAGGATTCTCCACATTATAATATGACTATTTCAGCATCCTTGTCTTTTTTCACAACTCAGACACCCCATTCTCTCATTCAATAGGGTTTTTGAATATGAAAATTACATTTTTGTAAAAGCAGATACAAGTAAGTGAGCACTAACTCAACTTTACATGATCAAAGTCATGATATTTTTCTCTTATTTGTTTTCCTCTCTTCAGATTAAAAAGATGTATAGTGACAGTAAATTGTACTCTCACTTTTATCCCAAGATTTGTGATGGTAATTTCTTCCTCTCTTCTCCTCTGATATTCCTCCTCCTCCTTCTTTATCATCATCATCCTTGTCATCATCATCTTTGTAGCCAATGTCTGATTACTTACTACAAGTCAGGCAACACACACACATATGCACAAATTTTATTCATTTCTCACAACAAAGCCTATTTTTTTTTCTCCATTTTAATGATGAAAAGACTGGGTTATACCTTTCTTTCAGGAGGTTTTTTTTTCTCCACCTATCTTCATTTAAATGTACCTTAAAATAGATCATCTTTCTTTAATAAAAGAAAAACTCCCTCAAGCCATGTTTTCCTTTATTTCCTCTGCTTTATAGCACAATTTACCTCATAAGAGCTAACTGTAAAAAATATCCCATAAAGACATAAGTTTTTCTGGTCTCAATTTGAATAAAAACTAAAAGTCTTACCTAAGAGATAAAGTCCAACAGAATGTGCATTTTAAACATGAAAACCAAGGCTGACACTTATCAAATGTTCTGTGCATGTAAGCACTGTCTTTGTTAACCACCACGGCTGTTTGAGCTCTGCTTGCCTCTTACCTCATCTTCTTTCTCCTGTTCTCTTGTGACCACACTGTTCTTCCTTCTATCCTTCTCCCATGTCCAGCTCCTTGCTCTCAGAACCCGTATGTCCCAGTGCTCTGTGTCTGGGATACTAGTCAGCAGTTCTTACATGGCTTCATCCGTGATTGCTTCCAGTTTTGGCATAAAGGTAACCTCCACATAGACCTTCTCTGCCTACTTTTGCAACTCATCCTTTATCTTCTTATCATGTTTTATTTTCACTATAGCACTTCCCTCTACTGAAGTTATCATGTTTATGGATTATTTCATGTGTCAGCTCCTTCTCCACCTGATTATGATCTAAGCTCCAATGAAGTAGATTGCTACAAAAATGGGTGTGATACTGAACAAGACTGAGATGGTCCCTGTTCTTATAAATATCATGAGGAATTTAAAGTTATAATTACCAAATTTTATTTTTCATTTTTTCACCTTATACTTCAAATATTTCCCTTTACCAAGTGTCTTCATGATCTCCCTTTGCATTGTCTAAGAATTGTTTGTAGTATTGAGACAATATTGATTTCTCTTGTTGGTGGGGTTTTGGATTATGAGCTATTTGATGGGATCCTCTAATAGGTATATTGAAAGGGAAGTACTTGAATTTATTTCAAACTTGAATTTAGAAATTTTAATTTAAGACCTCTAATGGCATATTTCACACTTAACTATATAATTATCTACTGCATAGAAAGTCTTCCTTTTTATTTTATGTGATATAATTCAGAAGAAAGCATTATGCTTGAAATAATATTAATGACCATTTTTTATTATATGTTATACTCAAATACATTTTTTTCACTGCCAGAAACAATGACACCAATCATGGTATTACTATAACTGCATTCTCTAGAAGTTATATTATTAGTAGTATATAATAGTATTATTAGTTTGAAATATAAATTATAGCACAATGTTCATTTTTTTATTAACTTCAAAGAAACTTAAAATGCAACTGGAGTTTAATAGATTTTAATGGACTACCTGTGTCACTTTTCACTTTCATGCATTGGAGAAGGAAATGGCAACCCACTCCAGTGTTCTTGCCTGGAGAATCCCAGGGATGGGGGAGCCTGGTGGGCTGCTGTCTATGAGGTCGCACAGAGTTGGACACGACTGAAGCAACTTAGCTTAGAACAGGTACTTTGGGGTTCTTTTCTATTTCACCTGAAATTTTAAAAATGAATTGCCATAAACATTATAATCCTAATCTAATCAAAATGCTTATTGAAAGTAATTGTTCTTACCTTCATATTTATAAAGTATATTTGTTTAAGAACGATAAAACCATATATGCATATTCTTTTGTGTACCCTTTTGCTGCCCCCATAGAGAAAACAGTCTTTTATTTTTATTTCCTTTGAGTCCTTCATTGAAATTCCCAAAGTATTGTGTTGTAACATGGTAAAATTTCTTATAAATTTTTATTGGTGTTACAGAACTGAATGCTTCATATATGTACAGTATGTAGCATTATCTCCTAACTACTTATGAGTGGTGAGTAGCAGCTATTGTACAAAATCAAATTTGTAGCCATAGTTTTTATTGTCTAAGTGGAAACCATGATTTTCATATCATGTCATTCTACAGTCTCATCTAAAAGGTGATATAAGCCTAAAAACCAAGACATCAATAAGGTCTTGCAAAAGGAAATAATGCTTTCCTCTTTAAGCAAACCAGCATAGCTATTTTTAATGCTTTATCAAGGTATAAATGTTCCATAGCAAAAGTAAAGTTTTATAATCACAAGAACTGAAATGTTCTCATAAACAAACTCCTCAAGGACTGACCTTGTGAACACTAGGCTTTGCAAATAACCCATTAATCAATGGATTTAATGCTCTTAGAGGATAGCCATAATCATATACTGGGGGTTCCCTTGGAAACCATTCAGTTTATGAATCTTCTACAAATAGTATAACCAAACTGTAATTTTCATGGCCTTCATAATCTCTAAATTGATATCTATATTATAAGATCACTGTAATTGTTCAAATGTTGGGATATTGATTTATAAAATACCTTAGGTTAATTGATTTTAAACAAACAACCATAAAATAAGTGATTGCATTTCTGTAATATCACAGACAGTAGTATTAATTCAAATCTAGGTCTATCTGAATGATTCAAGAAAAAAAAGTTACTACAACATTTACATGTTTCTTGTCTTGATCTCAGTAATTACTTGTATATGAACTTGCTCTTATAGGAGGGACAAGGACTAAAATATATGTTTTATCCTCTCACATAGAAAGAAATCAATGTTTTTTTAGTAAATGCTATTTTGATTTTCAGCCTCAATATGAATGGTTTTGGCATTATATTAAAATTAAATTTAAGTTTTAAGCTAGAAACTTTTTCTGAAAGTCTATGGTCATCCATCTTGAACTCCAAGCATGTAGGAAGACATAGGTAGAAGTATATTAAATCTGACAAATGACCTCCCATGTGCAAAGGAGGAAATAAAGATTCATTCTCCGTGTTTGTGAGATCATTTTGATGAAGGAAAGGCTAATTGAGGATGACATACATTCTAAATCTAATTCAAATCAGCATTTTTACATGAAGACTCATCACATTTCCAATGGTACACGCTACCATAAAACAGCTTAGTAAAGACATTTTGAATTTGATTCTTGGAATTTTTTAAAATGCTTCATCAGAACTGACATTTTGAGGGGTAATGAGTTTCCAGTCTGAGTATTAGTTCAAACTGGATACCTGTGGTATTTTACAACTTTTATTAAAAAAGAAGCATTTTTCTTTAGCATAACTGTCTTATCTTGCAAAGAAAATTGCAACTAATATGTGATTATGCCTAGGAAACATGTGGAGAAAGTGCCAACACAGGGTTTCTCACAGTAAAAGCAAATCATCTTGAAATGATTAAAATGTTAAATTATGAAGGGTTCATTCTCTGGCATTCAAAAAATAATCATATTCCAAGGCCAAGTAGCCCTATTGTTGTTTTTTAAATGAAAAGGTGATTGCTGTTTCCTCTTGAAATGCTCCAAAATTAGTGTTAATATTATTTTATTAATACACAGCTAACAGTGCAACTCTGGAAAAAGACCACCTCATCTTTTATCTGTTAGGTAGTTTTGTTAATTCTGCAAATTTCACATTACAGATGCCATTTGTTAAAAGTCAGGGTCACTTATATTTTATACTAAGATAAAATTGTATCTTGACTATATTTACACAATGACAATTCAAAATATGAAGGCAGCTTTGCAATAAGGTTAGACAGAAACAATATTCAGGAAATGCTTTAAGACTCTGTATTATATACCAGTCATTCTAACTAAATTTAGAAACAAACATTAGTATGAAAGTCAGTGGTTGTAAACATGTCAGATATAAAGATCATCTTCATGGTCTGTTTATAGTAGTATATTTCTACCTATAGTATGGTCATTTGACTCTCTTCTAAGAATAAGACAAAACAGAATGTCTACATGTCTAAATTTGGATTTGGGAAAATAGTTTTTTAATAGGATAATTTATCTGTAATAGATCATATGTCAACTACATTTTCAAAGTTGAGATATTGGAAAGATCATATCTCTTACATAAGGATTGAACAGTGGGTCTCTTCTATTCTGTGCATCCATGAAATATCTGAGGTATTTCAATTGTCAAATATAACATACAGTTAAGCACTTGTCTCACTTTAATTTTGAAAATTATATTTACCTTACAAAACAATTGAGTATACAATTCATTGCTTATTCCCTAAAGAAATTCCTGGGTAATTGTGCTAATATTTCTAAAAATTATTATGGAAAAAATTATCATCCCTTATGATCATTTACATTGATGGAGTGATGTACAAATAAATCATCGCTTATTTAAAGGCTCAAATATTCAAGAACAATGATGATGAATCTAAAGTAGTTTTCTTTAAACTCACTGTATCTCATATGTAGGTAAAACAACCTGCCCATAAAAGTGCTAGAAATGTTTGGATTAAATTTTAATTAAATTTATTGAAAGCATTGGGAAATATGAATTCTCTTTTATAAGAGAAAATTATTAGACTGAAATTCTATAACACTTGATATATTTTCAAGGTATTCTTACTTATTATGGAGTTTTGACTGATAAGAAAATTATGGGCAATAGCTGTATGTTAGCAAATATGTCCTTTGTTACGTAGATGACAATTTATCAAAGAACTAGATCAATATCTATTTATAAAATATAAAAATAACTAGATCTATTTATTTTGCCTTTGGATGAAAGGTAAGATTTTGTGAACAATATCACTTTTAGCATCTACTTTGTTAGCAACAGTATTGAAGATACTAACAATAATAATACATATTGGATACTGAATGTTCTAGGTTCTTCCCAAAAACTGTTAGAGAAAATTTATACAGTGCATCCATAAGTTTATTATTTATAGTCTATACAGAAGGAAAATGAGGCATAAACATACTGCATAACTTGACAAGGGTAACACATATAGTCAACGGCAGAGCTGTGGTTTGCTTCCAGTTATTCTGGCAAACCAGGACCAATGCTTTCAACTGGTAAAAATAAAGTAAAAATGAAGAAATGCTCTAACATCATGAGAATAAATATTCACATGAGTAACATTAAACATTGTGTTAAGAAAACATGGCACATTGATTGTTTATTCATTAATTCATTAAACAAGAAGACTAAACTCAAGATCAAATAAAAAATTGGCGGGAGACCCAAACAGACATTTCTCCAAAGAAGGCATACAGATGGCCAATAAACAAAAAGATGCTCAACATTACTAATTATTTGAGAACTAGAAATCAAATTATAATGAAGTATCATTTCACACCTGTCAGAATGATCATCATTAAAATGATCTACAAGCAATAAATGCTGGAGAGGGAATGGAGAAAAGGAAACCCTCTTGCAATGTTGATGGAAATGTAACTTGACATAGCCACTAGGGAAAACAGTATGGATATTCTCTAAAAAACAAAAAACAAGAGCTACTATATGACACAATATATTTCCACTGTAGGGCATTTATCCCAAGAAAACCACAATTCAAAAAGACACATCTATTTTCATTGCAATACTATTTACAATGTCAAGACATGGAAGCAACCTAAAGGTCTATCAACAGAGGACTAAATAAAGAAGATGTGGTACATATATACAATGAAATATTACTCAGGCATGTTGTTGATTTTTGGTCTCTAAGTTGTGTCCTACCTTTTACGACCTCATGGACTGCAATACATCAATCTCTTCTGTCCTCCTATCTCCTAGAGTTTGCTCAAATTCTGTCCATTGGGTCAGTGATGTTATATAACCATCTCATCCTCTGGTGCCCCCTTCTCCTTTTACCTTCAAACTCTCCCAGCATCAGCGTCTTTTCCAGTGAGTCAGCTCTTCTCATCAGATGGCCAAAGTATTGGAGCTTCAGCTTCAGCATCAGTCCTTCCAATGGATTTTCAGAGTTGATTTCCTTTAGGATTGACTGGTTTGATCTCCTTGCAGTCCAAGGGACTGCCATGAGTCTTCTCTAGCAAAACAATTTGAAAGGATCAATTCTTCAGTGTTCAGCCTTCTTTATGGTCCAAATTTCAAATACAAGCATGACTACTGGAAAAGAGCATAGCTTTGACTATTCAGACATTTGTCGGCAAATTAATGTCTACTTTTTAATACACTGTCTAGCTATGTCATACCTTTCCTTCATCAAAACACACTGTGGATAATTATTAAAGAGATGGGAATACAAAACCACCTTATGTGCCTCCTGAGAAACCTGTATGCAGGTCAAGAAGCAACTGCTAGAATCAGACATGGAACAACTTTTAAAATTGAGAAAGGAATATGACAAAGTTATGTATTGTCACTCTGCCTATTTAACTTATCTCCAGAGTGCATCATGGGAAATGCCATGCTGGATGTGTCACAAGCTGGAATCAAGATTTCTGGGAGAAATATCAACAACATCAGATAAGCACATGATTCCACTTTACTGGTAGAAAGTAAAGAAAGAGGAACTAAAGAGCCTCCTGATGAAAAAGGAGAGTGAAAAACCTGGCTTGAAACTCAATATATAAAAAAAAAAAAAAATTAAGATCATGGCATCTGATCCCATGACTTCTTAGCAAATAGAGGGGAAAAAGTGGAAGCAGTGACAGATTTTATTTTCTTGGCTCCAAAATCACTGTAGATGGAGACCACATCCATGAAATTAAAGGATATTTACATCTCTTTCCTCAGTTATTTGTAAAGCATCCTCAGACAACTATTTTGCCTTCTTGCATGTCTTTTTCTTTGAGATGATTTTGGTCACTTCCTCTTTCACAGTGTTATAAACTTCCATCTATAGTTCTTCAGGTGCTCTGTCTACCAGATCTAACCCTTGAATCTATTCATCACTTCCACTGTATAGTCATAAGGGATACGATTTAGGTCATACCCAAATAGCCTAGTGGTTGTCCCTATTTTCTTCAATTTAAGCCTGAAATTTGTAATAAAAACCTGGTGATCTGAGCCACAGTCAGCTCCAGCTGTTACTTATGCTGACTTTATAGAGCTTCATCTTCATCTGTAAAGACTATAATCCATCTGATGCGTATTGACCATCTGGTATTGTCCATGTGTAGAGTCATCTCTTGTGTTTTTGGAAGAGAGTGTTTGTTATGACCGATGTGTTCTCTTCACAAAATTTTGTTAGCCTTTGCCCTGCTTCATTTTGTACTCCAAGGCCAAACTTACCTGTTACTCTCTTGACTTCCTACTTTTGTATTCCAATCCTCTTTAATGAAAAGAACATCTTTTTTAATTGGTGTTAGTTCTAGGAGGTCTTGTAGGTCTTTCTAGAACTAGTCAACTTCAACTGCATTAGTGATTGTGGCATAGACTTGGACTGCAATAATGTTGAATGGTTTTCCTTGGAAATAACTGAAATCATTCTGTTATTTTTGAGATTGCACCGAAGTACTGCACTTTGGACATTTTTGTTGACTATGAGGGCTGCTCCATTTCTTCTAAATGATTCTTGTCCACATGCATGCATGAGTGTTGTCACTTCAGTTGTGTACAACTCTTTGAGACTATGGACTATAGCTTGCCAGGTCCCTTGTCCATGGGATTCTTCAGGGAAGAATACTGGAGTGAGTTGACGTGCCCTCCTACAGGGCACCATCCCAAGCCAGGGGAAAACAAACAAACAAACAAACAAAACATATCTCTTAGGTCTCCTGCATTGTTAGGTGAGTTCTTCACCACTAGTGCCACCTGGGAATCCCTTTATTGCCCACAGTAGTAGATACAGTGGTCATCTGAATTAAATTTTCCCATTCCCATCTTAGTTAACTGATTCCTAAGATGCCAGTGTTCACTCTTGCCATCTCCTCCTTGACAATGTCCAGTTTACCTTGATTCATGTATCTGACATTCCAGTTTCCTATGTAATATTGTTCTTTAGTGCATCAGGCTTTATTTTTACCACCAGACACATCCACAAAAGAAGGTATTATCCATGGCCCAACCACTTCATTCTTTCTGGAGTTATTAGTAATTGCCCTCTGCTCTTCCCCAGTAGCATATTGAACACCTTACAACCTGATGGGCTCATCTTCTGGTGTCATATCTTTATGTCTTTTCATCTTCTCCGTGAGGTTCTCTAGGATAGAATCCTGAGTATGTTGCTGTTTCCTCCTCCACTGGCCCACATTTTGTCAGAAATTTTCACTATTACCTGTCCATCTTGGGTGACTCTGCATGGCATGGTTCTTAGCTTCATTGAGTTACACAAGCCCTTTTTGCCATGACAAGGCTCTGATCCATAAAGTGGACTCAGCCATAAAAAGGAAATAAATTGGGTCATTATAGAGACATGAATGGACCTAGAAACTGTTATCAGAGAAGGCACCCACTGGCGACCCACTCCGGTACTCTTGCCTGAAAAATCCCATGGATGGAGGAGCCTGGTAGGCTGCTGTCCATGGGGTTGCTAAGAGTCGGACACGACTGAGCAACTTCACTTTCACTTTTCACTTTCATGCATTGGAGAAGGAAATGGCAACCCACTCCAGTGTTCTTGCCTGGAGAATCCCAGGGATAGAGGAGCCTGGTGGGCTGCCGTCTATGCGGTAGCACAGAGTCAGACACGACTGACGTGACTTAGCAGCAGCAGCAGAGACTGTTATACAGAGTGAAGTAAGTGAGAAAGAAAAAAACACTTATTGTATATTAACATGTGTGTGGAGTCTAGAATAATGATGATGTTTTTGTTCTTTTTGTTCAGTCACTAATTTGTGTCCAGTTCTTTGCGAACCCATAGACTGCAGCATGCCAGGCTTCCCCTTCTTTGCTCGCTCCCAAAGTTTGCTCAAATCCATGTCCGTTGAGTCAGTGATGCAATCTAACCATCTCATCCTCTGCTGCCCCCTTCTCCTTTGACCTTCAGTCTTTCCCAGCATCAGGATAGTATCCAATCAGTCAACCTTTTAATTATCTTATTTGCAAAATAGAAATAAAAACATGGATATAGAGAACAAACATATAGACACCAAGGGTCAGGGTGGGAAGTGGGTTGGGATGAATATGGAGATTAGGATTGACATGAATGTCTGACTCTTTGTGACCTATGAACTGTAGCCTTCCAGGCTCCTCCTCTGTCCATGAGGATTCTCCAGGCAAGAATACTGGAGTGGATTTCCATGCCTTCCTCCAGTGGTAGGATATATATATATATATATATATATATATACACACACACATACACACACACATTGTTGATACTATCTATAATACAGATAACTAATGAGAACCTACTCTACAGCTCAGGGAAATCTACTAGGTGCTTAGTGGTGATCTAACTGCAAAGAAATTCAAAAAACATTCATTTTGCTGTACAGTAGAAACTAACAGAACATTGTAAAGCAACTATACTCCAATAGGAATTAATTTTTAAAAACTCAAAATATTAAAGACAACATAAGAAAATGAAGAAAAAGATAACTTCTAAAGAAGCATCACTAGTGCAGAACAATATAACTGGTAAAGAAATACAATGATTTTGATCTTGACCAAAATAAGGATGAATCAGCAAAGGTGATATTTTACTTGAGTCATAAATGGATGGGAGTAGAGTGAGTGGCAGAGAAGGCGATGTCACCCCACTCCAGTACTCTTGCCTGGAAAATCCCATGGACGGAGGAGCCTAGAAGGCTGCAGTCCGTGGGGTCGCTGAGGGTCGGACACGACGGAGCGACTTCACTTTCACTTTTCACTTTCATGCATTGGAGAAGGAAATGGCAACCCACTCCAGTGTTCTTGCCTGGGAATCCCGGGGACAGGGAAGCCTGGCGGGCTGCGTCTATGGGGTCTCACAGAGTCGGACACGACTGAAGCGACTTAGCAGCAGCAGCAGCAGCAGCAGAGTGAGTAGAGAGGACGAATACAGTATGCAAAAAACAGAGTTTAAGAGCCTACACAGTGATCTGGAAACTACATATATTTAAGTATGACTAGAGATAACTTAAGGTTTAGAAGAATGAAGTTTTAAAGTTAGGGAAATGACCTGATTTAGAATATTAAGAAGCAGCACTATTTAGCAAAGGAATGTGTAAATAATCTATGGTTTCAGAGATATGATTCTGGCAACATCAAGTAAAGTAGATCATTGAGGAATATTGCTGGAAGAGGCAAATCAGCCAGGAGTCTGACTGTGATAGTCTGATTGATGAGAGATTTGAGGGTACAATAAGCAACAAGTTAATGACATTGGACTGAAAATACTTATGAGTGTTGGCTTTGTAGGACAAGATGACTGATTAGACTTGAGTTTGATCAGTTAAACAAATTTAAGATATGTTTCAGGTTTCTGGTCTAGACAACTTGAAAGGAAATGGGAAATAAGGATGAAGTTAAGCAAGACTTATGTCCAGAAAGGAGAGTTAGTTTGAGGAAAGCTGTGAGTATGATTTGTCTATCTACCCAGATGAAGACATCAAAAAAACAAGTGGATATATAGATCTGGAATCCATAAGTATTCAGGGTTAAGGATGGGCTAGATTTAGTAATAAGACAAATTCTTCCTTGAATGCCCACTAGGTGCTATTTTAGGTTCTCAGAAAATGCATACAATGTTATGGATATAGATGTAAATTTTATATGTACATACTATAATATGATATATGTTTTATTAAAGAGGTAATGATGCTTAGAAATTAAAAAAAAATTTTTTCTACAGATAGTCAGGAAGCAGAAGTGCTGGAATTTTATACCATAAGATAATGCCAAACCCAAGTGCCTTTCATTATACCATTGTTCCCTCATCTTCAGGTTGTCATTTATGTACAGGAAACAGCTGACAGTACTGGAATAAAAGAGATCACCAAAGAGGTGCATTAAGAGAAGAGAGGGCCACAGACAAATCACAAAAGTTGTATAACTTTTAGGAAGCCAGAAAAAGAGTATCCAGGGAAGGAGAACTTAAGTAACAGAGAAAAGAGAAAATAAGAGTTACAGAAGCACAAGTGGAAGAGAACTTTTCAAAGAGGAAAAGATCAATAGAATCAAGTATTGAAATGAGGTTATAAAAATATGACTTTTTCATTTAAGAATCATATATCCGCTCCCATACATGGATATGTCCTAGGCATTAACAATTCACACTTTAGGGATAATTTGTGACTATAAACTGAGGTGACTATAAACTGAGGGCTTCCTCGTGGCTCATTTAGTAAAGAATCAGCCTATGGTGCAAGAGACCCAGGTTTGATCTCTGGGTGGGGAAGGCCCTCTGAAGAAGGAATGGTAATCGACTCCAGTATTCTTGCCTGGAGAATTCCATGGACAGAGGAGTCTGGTGGACTGCAGTCCATGGGGTCTCAAAGAGTCAGAAACGACTGAGTGGCTAACACTTGCACTTTTCATATTCAGTACTGTCATTTTCAGGTGGTTGCATTTGTATGAGTGTGAGGAGAGGTGTACACTCTTTCTGATATAAAGGTTTTCAGCTTGGATTTGTGGGGCTAGGGTGGGAGGAGGGAATGATGATGAAATCTTGAATCTAGTATGAGATTTTTCTGGAGGAGAGGTGTTTTTTTTTTTTTTTTTTTTTTTTTTTACAGAAAGTGTAAAGAAACTATTGGGATAGCTGGCTGAGGGACATAGTGACAAGATGCTAACTATCAGCTCTCTGACTTGATATAAATTACAGTCATCAATTATTACATTTTCAAGCAAGCATTTACTCAAGGCTGACCTTTGAACTTTTAAGAAGCTACTTCTACTTTCCCATCTCCTGCTTCCTAACAAATTTTGCAGTTTCAGCAAGCCCCAACCAAACCTTGTTATGTAACATTCAGAACACTCTCTATTTTATTCCATGACACTTAAATGAATGTTACGTTTACATATTACTTAATATGTATTTTATATAATAGACTGAAAACTTCATGAAGTCTGGTTCTTAGGAGGTTTTTTTTGTTTTTTTAATAGCATAAAGTAATGAATAATGAGAGATAATCCACAGATTCTTCCAAAAACATAAGATACATATATATAATAATGATAATGGCATAGAAATGCCTTGTATTGGAGACCCTGAAAATTTTAAGTGTGGTCTCTTTCCTATTTTAGAGTAAATACAGTTGAAATGCCATCAGGAATGATAAATATTGATGATCAGAATCTTATCTCTGTAGAAGTGCCATGCATTACTGGGTTAATTAATCAACTGTCTCAGATTTATACCTGCATGTAAGCTACCTTATGCCTTTTTCCATTCAGTACATTTTAATCTAAATGGACTATTTAAATTGATTTTGCAAACCAGAAATTCTAAGGTAAAGCTCAATGATGGGAAGAAACCACTTCTCTAGGCACTGCAAAAGAAATATTATTTAGTGTTAAAAATATGGATGTTGCTTCCATGTTTTATTCTGCCCCTGCACTGCCAACATGTTTTCACTCGGGCTGAACAAATTAACTGCAAACAAATACTGCTTTTACTAGGTTTTCATTGAGGAACATGAGTGTATTTAGAATTACCCAAGAATAGCTCAAGCGCTCAGATATCTGCTTTTGGTGCCCAAAGATGCATGCTTTAAGCATCTTTAGTCATTAATATCAGGACAGAAAACACTAAGGGTAAAAGGCCCAGCATAATATATATCTTAAGATGCTCCACTTGTAATGATTGCATTGTTCTTTTAAGGCTTCATTTATTCTTGACAGAAACAATTATGTGAAGTAATTATATCTAAAGTCAGGCAGTGTGCAGTGTTCAATTTGGAAGGTAAAGAACATTGTTTGACTGTTGTTACCAGGCACATTCCTGATAGGGAACAAATGCTTACATCAATAGGAATCATGCACTTTGTAATTTATTCTTTTATTCTCATATGCGGTTATCATAATAAGTGCCAGGTTAACCATCTTAAACACAGACACAAAATTACTAGAATAACATCAAGGAAGAAAGAAATATAGAAGCAGCTCATCAGTATTTCCTTTGTATGGCCTATTATTTATAGGGCTCTTTTGCCTTACATGACCAAATGTTGCATAATTGACTGGACAGAACTATTTCACAAGACATCCAAATAAGATTGAAAGGCCAATGGTCCTTGGTGAATAAATTGGATAATATATAGAATTTAAAACAGTTAATTTGACCAGACACTGCAAATTGAGTTACTCCTTACATATGAGTATTTTCTCAGAAACAAATTATCCTTTCTTAAAAATATATAAGTGGACACAAATTGTTATCTACATGAATACATAGTTCCTATGCAGTTTGAAAGAGTTCAAAAATTCTCCCAAGTTATCTAAATTGCAACTAGCTAAACTGACATATTGACCCCTTGAATGCATCTGGATAACTCTGCTTTCAATGCAAATTTATTAAACCATTTATGGTAATAAGGAAAATATGAATGTTGAGGCATCGCCCTGAACCTGTAAGCTGTGTTCATTTACTTTCTATTTCATTTAAACTATTAATCTGTTAATGCATCAAGTAATATATTTTTATTTCAAGAGGAAAATTCATTTTACTTTAAGATATTGAAAAGTATGTATATATTTCAAAGTGTCTTGTATTTATCTAAAGCATTATTCTGTTACAAAAACACTCAGCAATTCTGCATAATTATGATCATCATAATCAGTTCTGTTCTGTCGCTCAGTCCTGTCAGACTCCTTGTGACCCCATAGATTGCAGCACGCCAGGCTTCCCTGTCCATCACCAACTCCCGGAGCTTGCTCAAACTAATGTCCATCAAATCAGCAGGGCCATCCAACCACCTCATCCTCTGTCATCCCATTCTCCTGCCTTCAATCTTGTCCCATCAGGGTCTTTTCTAGTCAGTTCTTCACATCAGGTGCCCAAAATATTGGAGCTTCAACTTCAGCATCAGTCCTTCCAATGAACATTCAGGATTGATTTTCTTTAGGACTGACTGGTTTGATTTCCTTGCAGTCCAAGGGACTCTCAAGAATCTTCTCCAACACCACAGTTCAAAGGCATCAATTCTTCAGTGCTCAGCTTTCTTTATAGTCCAGCTCTCACATTAATACATGACTACTTGAAAAACCATACCTTTGATTAGATGGACCTTTGTTGGCAAAGTAATATCTCTGCTTTGTAATATGCTGTCTAGGTTGGTCATAGCTTTTCTTCCAAGGAACAAGCATCTTTTAATTTCATAACTGCAGTCACCATCTGCAGTGATTTTGGACCACAAAAAAATTAAATCTCTCACTGTTTCCATTGTTTCCCCATCTATTTGCCATGAGTGATGGGGCCAGATGCCATGATCTTCGTTTTCTGAGTGTTAAGTTTTAAGACAACTTTTCACTCTCCTCTTTAATATTCAACAAGAGGCTCTTTAGTTCTTCTTTGTTTTCTGCTATAAGGGTGGTGTCATCTGTGTATCTGAGGTTATTGATACTTCTGGCAATCTTGATTCAAGCTGTGCTTCATCCAGCCCGGCATTTTGCATGATGTACTCTGCATATAAGTTAAATAAACACGGTGACAGTATACAGTCTTGACTACTCCTTTCCCGATTTGAAACCAATCTGTTGTTCCATGTACAGTTAACTGTTGCTTCTTGACATACACACAGATTTTTCAGGAGGCAGATAAGGTGATCTGATATTCCCATCTGTTTAAGAATTTTCCAGTTTGTTGTGATCCACACAGTCAAAGGCTTTGGCATAGTCAATAAAGCAGAAGGCATTTCTATGCACTGTCTTTAAATATACCAGTTAATCTTGACAAAAAAAGGTAATTGATTTTTTCGTCAAATATATTAAAGATAACTATGTACAACATACATTTTATTTCATAATAGTATAATCATATGTGATAGTTCACTTACCAAAAGAACTGGCTAAAATCAAGGTTGCAATAATTGTACACTTGAGTACACATTTCATCTTTACTCCAAGAGGAAGTTATGATTTTTGTGTGTGTTTACTTTCTTTTCATTCCTTCCATCATATCTGAGGTGTGGTATAGCAGATGAATTGATTCCAAAATCTTATATTTTTGCATATACAGCTCAGTTTATCTCATTTTGAGAGTTTGCTGAAATATTTTTTTCTGTATTTTCTATCTTCTTATTATATCTCTTTTTTGAAAACAATAGAAGGGTTTGTTTTGTGATTTTTATATCTACATCACCAATCCTTCTTCAAGAATATTAGCTTAAAAAGATATTAATAGCTGTGGTACATATACACAATGGAGTATTACTCAGCCATTAAAAAGAATACATTTGAATCAGTTCTAATGAGGTGGATGAAACTGGAGCCTATTATACAGAGTGAAGTAAGCCAGAAAGAAAAACACCAATGCAGTATACTAACGCATATATATGGAATTTAGAAAGATGGTAACAATAACCCTGTGTACGAGACAGCAAAAGAGACACTGATGTATAGAACAGTCTTATGGACTCTGTGGGAGAGGGAGAGGGTGGGAAGATTTGGGAGAATGGCATTGAAACATGTAAAATATCATGTATGAAACGAGTTGCCAGTCCAGGTTCGATGCACGATACTGGATGCTTGGGGCTGGTGCACTGGGACGACCCAGAGGGATGGAATGGGGAGGGAGGAGGGAGGAGGGTTCAGGATGGGGAACACATGTATACCTGTGGCGGATTCATTTTGATATTTGGCAAAACTAATACAGTTATGTAAAGTTTAAAAATAAAATAAAATTAAAAAAAAAGATATTAATAGTAGATTAGTTATTTCTCTAATAATTCCAAGTAAATAAACACAATTTCAGCCAATATATTGATAGATTTTATGTAATTCAAGGTCAGGTATTCTATAAGAACTCATAAAACTGGATCCATTGTCTCAATTATCATTAGGAATGTATTGTCTTTTTTTTTTCTGATCTCTCTTATGTCCCCTTTTGTCTCTCAATTTTTGTCTCTCAATAAGCCCACTTCCTCTGTTTTTCCACACTGCATTAAATAAATGTGCTCTCTTGTAGCTTCACAATTATAATTCAATTTATAAATTAATAATGTATAACAGTGTCATCTGTATACTGCCCAGTAGGTACTAGCTAAGCCTGGGTTATATGCCCACCACTATATTCTTAATATGTCAGTTTCAATTGTAACTATGTGATTGATTTCTGGATGAATAATATTATATACCACTTTATCAGTTCCAGATGGATAGATGGATGAAAGTTCTACACAATTAATAATTAGCTACTATTAACTAGTTACTGGAATCATAGATTCATTGCTGATATATACATATATATGTGTGTGTATATGTGTGTATACATGTATGCACATATATTGGAGAAGGCAATGGCACCCCACTCCAGTACTCTTGCCTGGAAAATCCCATGGACAGAGGAGCCTGGTAGGCTGCAGTCCATGGAGTCGCTAAGAGTTGGATAGGACTGAGTGACTTCACTTTCACTTTTCACTTTCATGCATTGGAGAAGAAAATGGCGACCCACTCCACTATTCTTGCCTGGAGAATCCCAGGGACTGGGGAGTGTGATGGGCTGCCGTCTATAGGGTTGCACAGAGTCGGACATGACTGAAGCGACTTAGCAGCAGCAGCATGCACATATATAGGTATATATATATATTCACCTACATGTGTACTTATGTGTGAGGCACAGCCAACTACTGTGGTAACAACAGCCCTGCAAGCAACAAGCATCACAGTTACAGAACATAAGAGTAACCTGTTCAGGTGTACCCATTCCCAAGTCTTTGTCATATAATCAACCATGGACAAACAATGATGTTCAATAACTGAGTATCTATTTCATTAAATGCCAGACCCTAGAAAATACTTATATGCTTATAAGTATAAGCATACCTATACCAGCATGCCTTTCATTTTCCCCTGATAGAGATAAAGTGTCTCAGACTTTCAAACTGAGAAATATCTGTTTTAGAATCTGAGGACAGAAGATAAAATATTATAACAAAAGATGCTCCTATAGCTCTTATCACTTAGGAAATTAGAAGTTCTGTGTCAGGAATGGGATGAGGACCAAATATATATTTCTTCTTATAAACTATAATATCACACATAAAAACTGACAAATATTCAACAAAAATTGAAAAGCCCGGAAAATTAAAGCAAAGTTCTCAAGTAAAATAATAGGAAATAAAATTTAACAATACCTTAAAAAATAACATGTCATAACTGGATTCCAGAGTAGATTATGCAATAGATTCTAGATTCCAGAAGTTTCTGAATGACAAAAGTTGCCAAAAAAGTATCCATTTTTAAAAATAATAATAATAATGAACACTAAATTTGACAAATTTCAAAATATACCTGCCTAATTCAAAAATACTCAGGAAAATAAGAATGATTGGAATTTTTCCAGACATAAGATGTCACTAACATTTACCATGCATAACTAAGAACCAGTTCTGAATAATAGATTATCAGATTTATTATTTGCAAATATTTCTAGAATTTAATTAAAAGAGAAGTCATGCATTATATAATTGAATTTTTTTCAATAGGAACAATTATTTTGAGATTAACACATTTTGTAGCATTTATCACTAGCTCATTCAATTTTCTTTTCAAGCAGTAGTTCATTGTATGGATAAATTACAAGTTGTTCATTTTCACCTATAGGTGGACTTCAGTGTTGTTTTCAGTTTTTGTCTTTATTTAGCTTTTTGACCTGGAAAATTATATTGATGGGTTTTGTACAGATTTTTTTAAAGTTCAGAAAAAAATGAGTGTATACTTTGTGTATACATTTTTATAAAACCCTATAAAATGCAAATTAATTTACATTAACTGGAAGGTAGTTCAGGGCTTTACACAGAATAGTGGGTGGGAAGACGAGGAAGGAAGACTTATTGAGGGACACAAAGAAACTTTTGGAAACAGTGGATGTGTTAATTATTTTTATCCTGGCAATAGTTCCACAAATGTGTACGTTTGTCAAAATATAAAATTTTGCAATTTCAATACACAGTTTATTATACATGCTTACATCTCGATAATGCTATTTAAAAAGAAAAGAAAGGATAAAGTTATTTTTCAACCCAGGATTGAATATATCATTTGAAATTCTTCTAAAACATATTTGCATCAATGAGGATGCCTAGGATCATTCTCATTTTATGTCTTCCCCATTAATAAGTACACCAAGTCTTTGGTGACATCTGCCAGAGTCTCTGAGTTCTATAATCTGTCAGAGCTAATGCTTGGGTCCACTGAATCCTGAAGGTATTGGTTAAATAAGTTATATAAATTATAGTCCATGGTTTGGCAATAAATTGATTTGAACTTAATTCATTTAAGAGGAAGACAATTTTACCTCATTGATTTTCAAATCTTTCTGCAATCACCTGTTTATTAAAGATCACTCTGTCTCCCTTTGGTTCACTTTTTTCTGCAGTAAATATTAATTTTTGATAACAAAGATTTGATGTATATTATCATTTTATTCAGGAGGATAGAATTCTTAATGCATATTTTCACTTAATAAATATTATCTCCAATATATAAACACTGAATATTAATTTTATAAAGATAAAGAAAAGTAGCTACTTTTTTTTAATTTTTTAGTCTTTAAAATTTTTTATTTTATATTGGAGCGTGCCCAATTAACAATGTTGTGATAGTTTCTGATGCACAGCAGAGCAACTCAGCTATACACATACATGTATCCATTCTAGACTATGCTTCCCTGGTGGCTCAGATGGTAAAGCGTCTGCCTGCAATGCGGGAGACCCAGGTTCAATCCTGGGTTGGGAAAGTCCCCTGGAGAAGGAAATGGCAATCCATTCCAGTATTCTTGCCTGGAAAATCTCATGGATGGAGGAGCCTGGTAGGCTTATTCTAGACCATAAGTGCTTTAAAAAAAAAAGCTACTGTAAAACTATGGTTTGTGGTAAGCTATATGGATTCTGAAACATCCTAAATACAAAACCTGTCATCAATATTCTTCAAAGGTGTCAAGAGGGCTTTTAACATATATATGTGCAATGTGTGCAATATGTATATATATATATGTATATATAGATTAATTATATATAATTAACTAAGGATTGTTCATATCATAATTGTCTAAAATTTATATCATTTTAAAGAGTTTTTGTGATATAAATATGCTTTCAGTCAATCTGGTGAAAAAAGAAGGAGCATTTTTTATTGAAAAAGTTTGAATATATGTAGTGAAATAAAATATATATAAAACTATTATCAAATACAAAGGAGAGAAGTTGATAAATGCAGTAAGGAGAGAGGGCAAGGTCACAGGAAGAGCTAATATCTCGAAATCCCTGACAGCTACCTGATATTCTGCACGAGTCCTCCTGTCATCCAGAGTGAAGTTAAGGACCAATGGATGGATAACTTTTCTCACTTGGTCTTACATTTATTTGATTTCATTATCTACTCTACCCTTTCCTTCTACTCATGACCATAGAGGAACTTAGTCATTAACTAAATTTGCTGATCTCAAAAACACTATATTCAGACATTTTGATATTTAACCATATCCTCTTATCCTTCTAGCTTTTTCATTAAACTGCTCTGATCTCAACAAGATCTTGATTCCATCTGCAGCTTATATTCAAATTGGTAAATGTCAACAATTTGTTCCATTAGTTTTTTCAAAATTACTTTCTCACAGCTCCTCAGCCTTAAGAGTTTCAAATTTCTGCCTTGTTTTAGTCTGTGTCCTAAGTTGCTCAGTTGTGCCTGACTCTTTGTAACCCCATGGACAGATCTCTGGCATTGCAGGCAGATTCTTCACTGACTGAGCTACAAGGGAAGCTTGTAGCCCACCAGGCTGCTCTATCCATGGCATTCTTCAGGCAAGAATACTGGAGTGGGTAGCCAGCCATTTCCTTCTCCAGGGATATTTGGCCTATATTCAGGGGTTGGAGCACCGCTAGAGAAAAGTGACCACCCCCCACACATTAGCGTCTTCTCCAATGCATGCTGGACCATACCGCAGGTCCAACAATTGCAGTCTTTAGTTTGCTCTCTCTCGCATCTGCTACAATTTTTGTGTTTCAGATACTTTCTCCATCTCCTCACTGCCTTAACTCCCTACCTTACTCTTGCTTGGTTTCAACACTCACAGCACTGAAAAATTAATGACACTCAGAGATGCACACTTTAAAAATCCTATAACTAATTCCACAGATTCAGTCATTTGCATGTGCATTCTGCCTTCCCTCTTTTATTTCCAGATTAAGTAGAAAAATCCATGCCCTCCTCTTAGCCTGATCTTGCTGTATCTACTACAGTTAGTCTCTTTCTACCTTCTCAAGTCAGAATGTGGATCTATTCTCTCTCTCTCTTTCCTATGCTTTAAACCTCTCCTTTTTTGATTGTAATAAAACTCCCAGAAAAAATTATTTAAGAGACATTTCTTTATTACAAACAGATCCCTTCCTAGTCTATCCTCATTTTGCATATACTTATTTTCACTTTCTTTTTTCACTTCAACCTGTTCTAATATTTCTTTTGTTTCCACTACTGTACAGAAACTGTTTTCATCTAGATTCTCACTGAGGATCACATCTTAATCAAATTTTACCATTTCAGTCCTGATCATACTTGAGCACTACAACACTAAACATTGCTCATCTATTTCACTTTTAGAAATTCCCTTTCTTTTACATCTAAGACATTAGACTTCTGTAACAGAGTTATCTGCCTCTTCTTTCACACTTGCTGAGGTTCCTCTGGATTATAACCTCTTCTTCTCATTCTATAAAATCCTTCAGATGGAGGTCATCCTAGCACTGAATCTATTACTGTCTACAGGGTGTGACTAACCCCAACTCAAAGGACTTTTACCTCTCTCCTGAATCATATATATAGCTATTTAACTGCTCCATAATCACAGAACTAAAATTATCTTAACTAATCATTCACCATCCCCCACTGTCATTTTTATTAATAATAAAAATTAAAGGATAATATCACCATATATCCTGCTAACCCATCCTGAAACCAATTCAGTTGTGAATTTTCCCTTACCCTCACCTCACCCTCATATTCATTTTTCAAGTGCTATCAATTGCATGTTCTGATTTTCCCTTAAATCTAAGTCTCTATCTTTCCTCATTCCCTGGATTCATATTCTGAATACCTCTCAAACTGCCAGCCCTAACTGTTACACAAAATCACTGTCTCATCTTGGCTGTCTCATTCTTCCTCAGGTTCAGCGCCTTAGTGGTAAGAGCATTGAGTATGTAATCAGACTAATTTTGAGATTGAATCCCACATATTCTATCTCAGAGATTGCGTGACTCTGAAGAAATGGGCTTAACTATTTGTTTTTTTTCTTTTTAATCTATAAATGTGAATAGTTATGTTCACTTTACCATGGAGCTATTGGAAGGTTATATGATATACAAGCTTTAAAATACCCAAATCCTGAATCTTGAAATATAATCAATAACTGCTATTTCTTCTAAGCATTATTGTTACATTAGAACAGAATTATCTTTATGGTATCCCCCTGCTTGATCCCTGACTTCCATTATTCTTATGTGAAAATTGCAAATCTACCACACCTAATAATGCTCTGAATTAACACTCTAGACTCATACCTGAGCCCTGGCCCATTCATGCTATTTGTGTATGCATTACAGTGCACTTCTTTCCCTCTGAAATTAAACAGGAGAAACTGTTCTAGGTAGAAATAATGGCCAAAGTCCATCAGGTAGTGGCTAGTTTTAACTAGTAGTTCAGTTGGTAAAGAATCCACCTGCAATGCAGGAGACCTGGGTTCCATCCCTGGGTTGGGAAGATCCCCTGGAGAAGGAAATGGCAATCCACTCCAGTATTCTTTCCTGGAGAATTCCACGGACAGAGGAGCTGGGCAGGCTACAGTAGTTCATGGGATCACAAAGAGTCCGACACGACTGTGAGACTAAGTTTTCATCAGGTAGGAAATATCATGGTAAAGAACCAGAAAGAAAATTGATGTGACTCAAGTGGACTAAGTAAGAGAGCAGAATAGTAAAGACTCTTCTTGACAGTAAGGCTTCAAATCACTGGAGATCTTTCAGGCCAGAGGATCTCAACCTTACCACTGTAGTCATGTTGGACCAGATAATGATTTTTTGTGTGTTATGGCTGAGTATTTTAGGATGTCTCATGGGACCCCTCAGCTCTACTCACTGGATGTCAGTAGCACTCTTCCAGTTGTGACAGTCAAAAATATCTCCAGGTCTTTCTAAGTATTCCCTGGGGGCAAAACTACACTTGGCTGAGAATGACTGTTACGGACTATAGAGTTTGTAGTTTTTAAGGTAGGAAGGAAAAATAATGCTGTGAAAGATACTAAAGGGTAGTGTGATGTGTCCTGATTTACATTTGATAAAGATCACTTAGATAATGAAGTTAAAGAAACCTCACATAAACACTGGGCCCCTTTAGTTGGTAAGAAGATTTGATTTACTATGAAATAAGTACCAATTAATAAGGATGTCAACTGAAAAAAAATGTACAATGTGAGAATTGTCAGCTAAGTTTTATTTGGGCAAAAATGAGGACTATAGCCCAGAGGATTTGAAATAGCTCTGAGAAATTGCTCCAAAGAGGTAGCAGGAAAGTTCAGTGTCACATATGACTTTAGTGAAGGAGGGCACAGGTACTCAAGCACACATTTGGGCAGAGCCTTACTGCCAGTCATAAGGAACGGATGTCACCACTAATGATTTTAGTGCTTTTGTAGACATGAGGAGGTGCAAGAATTGAACTCATAAAATCTTCTCCTGAAAATATCTAACCGGATTCTCCTATAAAGGTCTGGGAGTCAGAACCTTTAAGAAAGCAGGTGACAGGGAAAGAAAGATCATGACTTTAAAAGCAAAGCTCATATAAAGATTTTTCTGAGTCAACAGAAGCTCACGTTTTATGTATTTATTTGGTTTGTTTATTTGGGTTGTTGTTATCCTTGTAGCAGTTTTGAGTTTGAGTCCTTCACTAAGTCAAGTTCTTACTAGCTTAATACCTGATATCTCCCTAACTATTACATTCCCAGTGCCTAGCAGAGTACCTGGAATTAAGCAGTTTCTTCACTAAAATTCTTTACTGAACAACAGCTCTTAAGATGATACAAATTTCTATGATTGACTTAAATGATTTGTTTAAAAAAAGCTACCAATGCCACTGTACTTATTATAATTTAATTTTAAATGCAATACTCACAAAAACCAAGAATGTATTACAACCCCTTTTATATGAATGATACACTGATGTTATAAAAATCAAGCAGATTGCTTTTGGTTATATATCTAGAATATCAGAAGGGCCAAAATTTAACCAAGGTATCATGGGTCCAATATCTACAACCATACATTTATGTCCCAATGTCCCTCAATAGAGATAGGAAATGGTAAAATTTAATATTGTACGACATTCTTTTCATATATTTTCTCTCAAGAGCTCTCTAGTTGGCTTATAATCTTTAAAGTTCAATGTAGCACATAAGAATTAAAGCTAAAAGTATAAACAAAAAGTACTGTTTTAGTATATGAACAAGTGTGCTTAAATATAACTTTGACAATACTTAATAAAATCATCAGTCTTTTTAGACCTCTTATTAACAGAATTGCAGCACATGCACACTGTTTTTTCTTTCTTCTACTTGCTGTTTTTTTTTTTCCTTTTCTATTGGGAATTAATATTGATAACCTGTCATAATTTTCACCTGAAAAATCATCATTTTTATTGTTCTTGATCTTATTGCCTCTGGACTTAACATTTCCTCTCTGAATATCTGGTCCATTATTTTATTAAGTATTGATATCTTTCTTTCAAGTGATTTGAGATCACTCTTTTTAACTTAAAAATAATCAATATAGCAACTGTTTCTCTCCAATGTTCCTTGTCTCCCCAGATCCTAAGATTAAAAAAAAAAAATTCTAAGTGGTTTAGTAAGATGTTAGCTAATACTTTTAAAAACCTAGTACATCATCCATCCATCATTTATATTTGCTATGCATGACATCCTTCATGCAAACATCTCAGAATGCTTTCCTGTTATTACTAGATAACAGAAGTACAATTCAATGGCAAGTTGCAATCAATAAGTCTAGACTTGATTTAAACTTAGCCAACTTTTTGTATCAATAAATATAAAAGGAGAACGGTAACAAAAAGTAAAAACAAAGGTAAGCACATGACTATCACCTAAAAACACAGAATCTCAAGATTTGCATCCATCAAAAAGCTTGCTTTGTGGGTCTCTTTTTTTTCCCTTCAACCATAGTTGGAAAAAACATTGAAGAGAAGTGATTCTTTTCTTTCTTGCATGACCCATCAGGAAAAAGGAAAGTTGTTTTTTTTTTCAGTAGATTTAATCAGATGACAGAAAATCTGAAACCCCTAAAATAATGTAGGTTCCACAACTTCTATCTTATCCAAAGACTTAAAGGTCTTGCCTCTAAGTTGGATAGGGAAAGATAACTTATAGACATTCTTTTACGAATGGATTAATTGACCCTTTTGTGTTTATTCATGCAATTATATTATTCTTAAAGATCTTATAGATGAAATCTTTCAGAGAAATGTTCAGGCATATGAAAGACAATCACCAACTTCATGCTAGTAAACTTTTTTTATTTTAAGTATTGAATTTGTTACAACATTGCTTCTGTTTTATGTTGTTTTGGTTTTTGGCTACAAGACATGTGGGATCTTAGCTCCCCAACCAGGGATCAAACTCTCACTCCCTGCATTGGAAGGCGAAGTCCTAACCACTGGTCAGTCCCCATGCTATCCAAGTGGTTTATCAGGTAGAAAAGGAGGAACTCCAGAATAGGCAGGCTGTTTTTCTATATATATATATATTTTTTTTTTTTTTCTCTTTTTTCTCCCTTCAAATTGACTAGTCATTCTTTCTTACCTGTCAGTAGTGACCAGGTACAACATAAAGCATTACTTACTAAAAGATCCATAAAACACATTTAATTTTCATATGTTTTTCTTTCTTGAAAGCTAATAATACTGACTTATTTTGATTTCCTAAAATATACTTTTTAAATAGGGTTCATTATTTGTAGTAGCACAGGCATCAACAACGACAACAACTTTAAAGCAATTTGTTTTTTACCATATGTGCAAGTAGACTAGGGGACTGAAAAACTGGACCTTGACAGGTGTCCAGCTTAGGTCACCCCGCATATTGAATTTTTATCATTTAATCTAACAGTAGTCAATGATAAATAGAACAAGATATACTGACAAGAAAGCATCATGTAAGTTCTTGACTACTTGTTCTAAAAATCCTCTCTTTTCAATCTCTTTGTTCTCTTAATCCTTCATATTTTTTACATTAAATTTTACTGAAGCATAGTTGCTTTTTTTTTTTGGCCTTGCTAGGCAGCATGTGGGATCTTCATTCTCCAACCTGGGATCAGATCTGCACCTCTTGCATTGGAAGTACAAAGTTTTAATCACTGGACCACACCAGGGAATTCCCCCTCATATTTCTTTATTCTTTATAAATCCTTATTGTGAATTCACCTTTGTCCTTAGAGATGTTTGTCCTGTTGTAATACTGTTTCTCACCTGGAGAAAGTTGGTCATTTTTCCCTCTAATATGATTTCATGGCACTTACCACAGTTATGAAATTAATCAATTTATGCTTTTTATCTGGAATTATATCTCCAGCATAGGGAGGAGAGAGACTACATCTGCTTTATTCACCTCTGCAAATCTAGGGCCCAGAACAATGACATGTATATAATAGCTCCTCAATAAATATTTATATATTAGATATCCTTCAGTTTAGCAATCTGAATTATTTTCTAGATTATTCTCCTGAATAAACTATAGAAAATAGAGTTTACTGTTTTTTTCCCCAGTTATTTCTTCCATTGAAAGAAGGCCCTGAATGCTTTATTTTGATTTGTTAAATCAAATGCTTTTCCAGCTCTGTCATTGTGTAAAAACTATATCAGGCAAAGAATTTAAAGTTTTAGAGAAAGTTAGAAAATGAGAGGTTGTTTCTCCTATCTCTGGCTATAATAGAACACATCTTTGCTTCAATGTATGTAGAAAAAATTGTAGACTAGGAAAGAATATACTGTATAACAGTATGAGAGATCACTGACGAAAATGAGCTTTGGGCTAATATTCCAACAACTGGACATTGATAAAAAACTTTAAGACGGAGGAAATGTACCAAGTGTCTAACTCAAAAAGATGTTTTCCCTTGAGAGCAGGTTGAAATTCAAAAGTATAGAGTTGTGTACATATTGCATTAAAAAAATCATTGTTTCAATTGGGAGCACAAATATCCCTTTCTCTTTTGTACACACTCAACATATCCTGCTTTTTTCTTCTTCCCTTTCATATTAGTTTTCTGTCATTTTCTCAGTACCAAATCTTATTCTCATTTCCAATTAATTATCTTTATCTTTCCTTTAAATGCTATTTTTGCAAGTATAACTTTATGTAATTCTCATTAAACATGAACTAATGTCAATAATATTTATTGAATATAAAACAAAGGAGAAAACTAGCTTCAAAATTTACAGGTGAAATTTTATCATGTATATATTATAGTCATGGTTTATTCATTATTTAATTATAACAAAAAAGAACAACTAAAGAGATTTGGATAAACATGCCAATGAAAAATAAATGGTTTTTCTCTTGAATTACATTAGCTTAGTATTTGATAATATGATAAGAAACATGAGTTCTTAGATCTAGCTCTTATAGCATTATGACTTATGCAATTTATTTTCTTTTCCTGGGATATATTTTTCCCATTTTAAAATGACTTTGTTTCTAAAGTCACATCTACAAGAAAGGTATATAAGCTCTCTATTTTTCTCCATTTTTTATTATAACCTTACCTTTTATTATGACCTTACCATTTTTATTATAACAGAATCTGTTTTTATCATTATTTGTTTCAGATCATTTGGATAATATTGTGTCTGCATAATTTCAAAGATATATAACTTGCACTTAAGAAATAAAAATATGGCTTACACATATAATTTGGTAATGCTGTTAAATATTATGGATTTCATCTTACCTCCATTTTATTTCCAGAACTCCATTATGTGGTGTCAGATTTTGCTTTATTACTTGATTATGTGCTTTCTATCACAAAGCTGGACTAATTATTTTTGAAATAGTACTACTGAAAGGATAAAACCATAATCAAGACCTATTCTCTCTCTTTTTTTTTTTCCAGAAATGGTGTACTGCTCATTATTCAGAAAGAACTATATAGAGTTAAATATTGTGTTTTTATTAGTAATTCCCTCAAGTCCATTTTCCTATGTCTCTGAAATTCATAACAATGGCAATGAGGAATCACTGAAGTTGAAACTAAGCAAAGGGTAAGGTATATGTAACATTATGTTTTGAATTAATTTTGTATAATAGGGCATTGTGACATTTGTATAAAAGTTCAAAGACAAATGCAAGCTGTGACTTCATTGAGAATTTATTTTTAAGACTCTTAAATAGTTCAGCAGAGAATTCAGACCTGGAATTCAAAGGGCAGAACAAGACTTATTCAGTAATTCACTACATTCTATAAAGCTGAAAAGAAAGGATATGAGGATGCAATAGCTCATTTTCTGAAACCTGAGATGTAAAAATCAACTTGAGGATGCCTAAGATATTAGTAGCAGATAGAAAGATTCAGTGGCTGCTCTAAGTTGACAGTAAATGTCTGGCTTCTGTTATGAACCCAGGATACTAAACAAAGTTACGCTTACTCAGAGAAATCATAGCCAACATCATTGAAACTGAAAGCTACAATGTAATTGATTTTTTGCGTTAAGATAATTCCACATAAAGAACTCTGTGATACATTATTTTTCTGTCATTAAATTCCATCTATAAGCTTATTGAGGCTGATGATGAACTTCTTTATATCATCATTTGTTTTCAGCATTAGAAAAGGGACAAGACAAAGAGAAGATGATGCTTAAGTTAGTGGATATCCAAAACTTGGTTTTATTTCAGTATATGAAAGTATATAATTTGGCATATATGTTTCATTTTTAAAGTAGTTAATTACCCAAGATATAAAATTCATAGATGGGAGATAAATGGGAATATATCTTAGATTGTGGTCTCTAAATTGCAGAAACCAAGTAAATGGTTTAGGAAATCCTACTGAAATAGAAAATTTGGAAACAATGATTTATATTCCCCCAATTGTTCATATTATAAGTACAATACACTTTGAAGAGTATGACCTTGTCTTCCACGTAAATTTACTAGCTGTACTTTGATTATTATTAAACTATGGAAATATTCACTGGTCATAGCAAACACCCTTTTCAACAACAAAAGAGGAGACCCTATACATACACATCACTAGATGGTCAATACCGAAATCAGACTGATTATATTCTTTGTAGCCAAAGATGGAGAAGCTCTATACAATCAGTAAAAACAAGATCTTGAGCTGACTGTGGCTCAGATCATGAACTTGTCATGGCCAAACTTAGACTTAAAATGAAGAAAGTAGGGAAAACCCCTAGGCCATTCAGGTATGACCCAAATCAAATTCCTTATGATTATACAGTAGAAGTGGGAAATAGATTCAAGGGATTAGATCTGACAGAAAGAGTGCCTGAAGAACTATGGACAGAGGTTTGCAACATTGTACGGGAGCAGTGATCAAGACCATCCCTAAGAAAAAGAAATGCAAAAAGGCAAAATGGATGTCTGAGGAGGCCTTACAAATAGCTGTGAAAAGAAGAGAAGTGAAAGGCAAAGGAGAAAAGGAAAGATATACCCATTTGAATGCAGAGTCCCAAAGAACAGCAAGGAGAGATAAGAAAGCCTTCCTCAGTGATCAATGCAAAGAAATAGAGGAAAACAAGAGAATGGGAAAGACTAGAGATCTCTGCAAGAAAATTAAAGATACCAAGGGAACTTTTCATGGAAAGATGGGCACAATAAAGGAAAAAAATGGTATGGACCAACAGAAGCGGAAAACATTAAGAGGTGGCAAGAATACACAGAAGAACTATAGAAAAAAGATCTTCATGACCCAGATAACGACAATGATGTGATCACTACCTAGAGCCAAACATCCTGGAATGCAAAGTCAAGTGGGCCTTAAGAGGCATCACTATGAACAAAGGTAGTGGAGGTGATGGAATTACAGTTGAGCTATTCCAAATCCTGAAAGATGATGCTGCGAAAGTGCTGCACTCAATATGACAGCAAATTTGGAAAACTCAGCAGTGGCCACAGGACTGGAAAAGGTCAGTTTTCATTCCAATCCCAAAGAAAGGCAATGCAAAAAATGCTCAAACTACCACACAGTTGCACTTATCTCACACGCTAGTAAAGAAATGCTCAAAATTCTCCAAGCCAGACTTCAACAACATGTGAACCGTGAACTTCCAGATGATAAAGCTGGATTTAGAAAAGACAGAGGAACCAGAGATCAAATTGCCAACCAGATCAAATTGGAAGGACTGATGCTGAAACTGAAACTCCAATACTTTGGCCACTGATGCAGAGAACTGACTCATTTGAAAAGACCCTAATGCTGGGAAAGATTGAAGGTGGGAGGAGAAGGGGACAACAGAGGATGAGATTGTTAATGGCATTACTGACTCAATGGACATGAGTTTGAGTAAACTCCAGGAGTTGGTGATGGACAGGAAGGCCTGGCATGCTGCAGTCCATGGGGTCTCAAAGAGTCGGACAGGACTGAGCGACTGAACTGAACTGATTTAGATTTGGTACAAATTAATAAATGTTAATACATCTTAATATCACAATATATTATACCCTTTTTTTCTTGTGTGTAGGATCATATGATTTCAAATATAATATAGTTGAGTGTTGAATTAATAACATACTTTTTTTCTATTAAGGTAACTAATCTTACTAGGTTGAATTTAAAACCTTTTCTCAAAATAATTTCATCCATTCTTTATTTTACAGTAAAACTTATGCTCTGATTCTATAACTTTCAGTAATCCCACACAAATAATTTTTACCATGCTCGTCTTATTTAATCTTACATAAACTCAATGTATTTAACTATATTCAGAGATATAAGAAAAATTATAGAATTCATGTATCCAAAATAAGAAACTGAAACTCATTTAGCATGCTTTGTAGTAAGTTTTGCTATATCAATTTGGGTCAGGTGAAGCTGGTAAACATATATACATATTTCTAATATCCAGTAGCCTAAATTTTTCATTGGTATATTCTGAAACATTTTAGAAAATATAAATTAAGTTTGATTCCTATCGAGAACCATTAGAAAATAAATTTCAGATAAATTTACAATGTATAATTTCAAAATGTAAGCAAATTATGCAGAATATTTTATAATCTGAAATCGATAAAGGCTTTTCTTAGCATGCTACTATATTCAAAAAAATTTTTCTAATGATAAAACATAAAACTTTTCAAAATTTTGAATATGTATAACTCTTACTCATGAATTCTTCTAATCATTTTTCATCTAGAAAAATAATTTCACAACATGACAAACACACTTCTATGACACTGTTAAATGAAGTATTATTTTTAATGACAGAATCCTAAAAATGACTTACTGCTGCTAAACTGCTGCTAAGTCACTTCAGTTGTGTCCGACTCTGCATGACCCCATAGATGGCAGCCCACCAGGCTCCCCTGTCCTTGGGATTCTCCGGGCAAGAACACTAGTTGGTTGCCATTTCCTTCTCCAGTGCATAAAAGTGAAAAGTGAAAGTCAAGTTGTTCAGTTGTGTCCGACTCTTCAAGACCCCATGGACTGCAGCCTACCAGGCTCCTCTGTCCATGGGATTTTCCAGGCAAGAGTACTGGAGTGGGGTGCCATTGGTCGCCATTAAAGATTTAAAAGTCTTTTAAAAGATAATTCTGTATATATTTTCAGTGGAATAACAGAAGACTTTTTCATTTTTTTGTTTAACATACTTTATACATGAAATTATGCCTGCTTTCAAAGACCCTAGTAGCAAGTTCGCCATGAAGGATTAGGGAAAGCAATATTTTTGAACACTTAAATACACAATTTTTTAATATCAATAACAAAAATAATTTAATTATAAAATCTTCTACATTATTTACACTCAATTAGCTTACTGGTAATATATCCTAGCCACTAAAGTGAAAATATGATGTCAAAATATTGTTTCAAGATGGTGGAGTAGAAGAACAGGAACTTATCTCCTCAGGCAAGAGCACCCAAAACACAACTATCTGTTGAACTACCCAACAGGAGGACACTGGATCCCAACAACAACAACAACAACAAAACAATACCCCACATCCAAAGACAAAGGAGGAGCTACAATGAGGTGGTAGGAGGATGCAATCATAATAAAATCAAATCCCATATACTTTGGGTTGATGACCCAGAAACTGGAAAACATTGATACCAAAGAAGATCTCCCACTGTTGTGAGAGGTTACTCTGTCTGTGGGATTCTCCAAGCAAGAATACTGGAGTAGGTTGCCATGCGCTCCTTCATCTCTTATGTCTCCAGCATTGCAGGAGTTCTAGTTCTTTACCACTAGCACCACCTGAGAATCCTATCTAGGGCTGGATTGCCTTAGGCAATAGAATTAACAAGGAGGGAGAGTAACCCTACCCATCAGCAAACAATTGGATTTAAGTTTTAGTGAGCACAGCCTTGTCTATTAGAGCAACACCCCGTTTTTCCCACTAACAGTTCAGTTCAGTCGCTCAGTCCTATCCAACTCTTTGGGACCCCATCAATCACAGCACACCAGGTATCCCTGTCCATCACCAACTCCCGGAGTTCACCCAAACTCATGTGCATTGATTGAGTCGATGATGCCATCCAGCCATCTCATCCTCTGTCATCCCCTACTCCTCCTGCCCCCAATCCCTCCCAGCATCAGGGTCTTTTCCAATGAGTCAACACTTCACACGAGGTGGCCAAAGTGTTGCAGTTTCAGCTTTAGCATCAGTCCTTCCACAGAACACCCAGGACTGCTCTCCTTGAGGATGGACTGGTTGGATCTCCTTGTAGTGCAAGGGACTCTCAAGAGTCTTCTCCAACACCACAGTTCAAAAGTGTCAAGTCTTCAGCACTCAGCTTTCCTCACAGTCCAACTCTCACATCCATACATGACTACTGGAAAAACCATAGCCTTGACTAGACAAGATATTACTTGACAACAAAGATATTATTTTGTTGGCAAAGTAATATTTCTGCTTTTTAATATGCTGTCTAGGTTGGTCATAACTTTCCTTCCAAGGAGTAAGCATCTTTTTTTTTTTTCTTTTTTCTTTTTTTTTAAATTTTATTTTATTTTTAGACTTTACATAATTGTATTAGTTTTGCCAAATATCAAAATGAATCCACCACAGGTATACATGTGTTCCCCATCCTGAACCCTCCTCCCTCCTCCCTCCCCATTCCATCCCTCTGGGTCGTTCCAGTGCACCAGCCCCAAGCATCCAGTATCGTGCATCGAACCTGGACTGGCAACTCGTTTCATACATGATATTTTACATGTTTCAATGCCATTCTCCCAAATTTTCCCACCCTCTCCCTCTCCCACAGAGTCCATAAGACTGTTCTATACATCAGTGTCTCTTTTGCTGTCTCATACACAGGGTTATTGTTACCATCTTTCTAAATTCCATATATATGCATTAGTATACTGTATTGGTGTTTTTCTTTCTGGCTTACTTCACTCTGTATAATAGGCTCCAATTTCATCCACCTCATTAGAACTGATTCAAATGTATTCTTTTTAATGGCTGAGTAATACTCCATTGTGTATATGTACCACTGCTTTCTTATCCATTCATCTGCTGATGGACATCTAGGTTGCTTCCATGTCCTGGCTATTATAAACAGTGCTGCGATTAACATTGGGGTACACGTGTCTCTTTCCCTTCTGGTTTCCTCAGTGTGTATGCCCAGCAGTGGGATTGCTGGATCATAAGGCAGTTCTATTTCCAGGTTTTTTAAGGAATCTCCACACTGTTCTCCATAGTGGCTGTACTAGTTTGCATTCATGGCTGCAATCACCATCTGCAGTGATTTTGGAGCCTCCCCCCACCCCCCCACCGCCAAAAAAAAAAGTCTGACACTGTTTCCACTGTTTCCCCATCTATTTGCCATGAAGTGATGGGACCAGATGCCATGTTTAGTTTTCTGAACGTTGAGCTTTAAGCTAACTTTTTCACTCTCCTCTTTCACTTTCATCAAGAGGTTTTTTAGTTCCTCTTCACTTTCTGCCATAAGGGTGGTGTCGTCTGCATATCTGAGGTTATTGATATTTCTCCTGGCAATCTTGATTCCAGCTTGTGCTTCTTCCAGCCCAGCGTTTCTCATGATGCACTCTGCATATAAGTTAAATAAGCGGGGTGACAATCTACAGCCTTGATGTACTCCTTTTCCTATTTTTTGATGATCCAGTGGATGTTGGTAATTTTATCTCTGGTTCCTCTGCCTTTCTGAAACCAGCTTGAACATCTGGAAGTTCAGGGTTCATGTATTACTGAAGCCTGGCTTGGAGAATTTAGAGCATTACTTTACCAGTGTGTGAGATGACTGTAATTTTGTGGTAGTTTGAGCATTCTTTGGCATTGCCTTTCTTTGGGATTGAAATGAAAACTGACCTTTTCCTGTCCTGTGGCCACTGCTGAGTTTTCCAAATTTGTAGGCCTATTGAGTGCAGCACTTTCACTGCATCATCTTTCAGGATTTGAAATAGCTCCACTGGAATTCCATTTCCTCCACTAGCTTTGTTCATAGTGCTGCTTTCTAAGGCCCACTTGACTTCACATTTCAGGATGTCTGGCTCTATGTGAATGATCACACCATCGTGATTATCTGGGTCGTGAAGATCTTTTTTGTACAGTTTTTATGTGTATTCTTACCACCTCTTCTTAATATCTTCTGCTTCTGTTAGGTCCCTACCATTTCTGTCCTTTATTGAGCCCATCTTTGCATGAAATATTCCCTTTTTATCTCTAATTTTCTTGAAGAGATCTCTAGTCTTTCCCATTATGCATCTACATCTTTGCATTGATTGCTGAGGAAGGCTTTCTTATCTCTCCTTGCTATTCTTTGGAACTCTGCATTCAGATGCTTATATCTTTCCTTTTCTCCTTTGCTTTTCACTTCTCTTCTTTTCACAGCTATTTGTAAAGCTTCCTCAGACAGCCATTTTGCTTTTTTGTGTTTCTTTTCCATGGGGATAGTCTTGATCCCTGTCTCCTGTACAATGTCACGAACCTGCGCCCATAGTTCATCAGGCACTCTGTCTATCAGATCTAGTCCCTTAAATTTATTTCTCACTTCCACTGTATAATCATAAGGGATTTGATTTATGTCATACCTGAATGGTCTAGTGGTTTTCCCCACTTTCTTCAATTTAAGTCTGAATCTGGCAATAAAGAGTTTATGGTCTGAGCCGCAGTTAGCTCCCAGTCTTGTTTTTGCTGACTGTATAGAGCTTCTCCACTGCCAGTCTCTCTCGATTGACTAGAAAAGGGCAGTTTTCTTTCCAATCCCAAAGAAGGGCGATGCCAAAGAATGTCCAAACTACTGCAAAATTGGACTCATCTCACATGCTAGCAAAGTAATGCTCAAAAATTTCCAAGTCAGACTTCAACAATTCATGAAGCCTGAACTTCCAGATGTTCAAGCTGGATTAGAAAAAGCAGAGGAACCAGAGATTAAATTGCCATTATCTGTTGGATCATCAAAAAAGCAAGAGAGTTCCAGAAAAACATCTACTTTTGCTTTATTGACTACACCAAAGCCTTTGACGGTGTGGATCACAACAAAGTGAGTAAAATTCTTCAAGAGATGGGAATATCGGACCATCTTACCAGTCTCCTGAGAAATCTGAATGCAGGTCAAGAAGCAACAGTTAGAACCTGATTTGGAAAAACAGACTGGTTCCAATTTGGGAAAGGAGTATGTCAAGGCTGTAAACAACCCTGGTTATTTAACTTATGTGCAGAGTACATCATGAGAAACGCTGGGCTGGATGAAGCACAAGCTAGAATCAAGATTGCTAGGAGAAATATCAATAACCTCAGATATACAGATGACACCACCTTATGGTACAAAGTGAAGAAGATCTAAAGAGCCTCCTGATGAAAGTAAAAGAGGAGAGTGAAACAGTTGGCTTAAAGCTCAACATTCAGAAAACTAAGATCATGGCATCTGGTCCCATCACTTTATGGCAAATAGATGAGGAAACAGTGGGAACAGTGAGACATTTTATTTTCTTGGGCTCCAAAATCAGAGCAGATGGTGACTGCAGCCATGAAATTAAAAGATGCTTGTTTTTTGGAAGAAAAATCATGACCAACCTAGACAGCATATTAAAAAGCAGAGACATTACTTTGCCAACAAAGGTACATCTAGTTAAGGCTACGATTTTTCTGGTAGTCATGTATGGATGTGAGAGCTGTACTATAAAGAAAGCTTAGAGCCAAAGGATTGATGCTTTTGAACTGTGGTGCTGGAGAAGACTCTTGAGAGTCCCTTGGACTGCAAGGAGATCCAACCAGTCCATCCTAAAGGAAACATTGATTTGAAGGGCTGATGCTGAAGCTGAAACTCCAATACTTTGGCCATCTGATGTGAAGAACTGACTCATTGTCTAAGATGCTGATGCTGAGAAAGATTGAAGGAGGGAGGAGAAGGGACGCCAGAGGATGAGATGATTGGATGGCTTCACCAACTCAATGGACATGGTTTTCAGTAGGCTCTGAGAGTTGGAGATGGACAGGGAGGCCTGGTATGCTTCAATCCATGGGGTCATAGGGTCGGACATGACTGAGCAACTGAACTGAACTGATTCCCTCCCATCAGGAAGCATACACAAGCCTATTAGCCTCATCCACTAGAGGACAGACAAGAATCAAGAAGATTCACAATCCCACAGCTCCTAGAGTGAAAATCACATCACAGAAAGTTAATCAAAATGAAAAGACAGAGGGTTATGTTCCAGATAAATGGAGAAGATAAAATCCCAGAAAAGCAAGGAAAAGACGTGAAGATAGGAAACCTTCCAGAAAAAGAATTCAGATAGTGAAGAGGATCCAGGATCTTAAAAAAAGAAAGGAGAAGATGCAGGTAATGTTTACCAAAGACCTACAACTAAAAAACAAACAGACATGAACAATACATTTGAAGGAGTCAATAGCAGAGTAACTGAGAAAGAAAAGTTGATCGGTTCAGTTCAGTTCAGTTCAGTCGCTCAGTCATGTCCAACTCTTTGCTACCCCATGAGTTGCAGCACTCCAGGCCTCCCTGTCCATCACCAACTCCTGGAGTTCACTCAAACTCATGTCCATCGAGTCAGTGATGCCAACCAGCCATCTCATCTTCTGTCAACCCCTTTTCCTCCTGCCCCCAATCCCTCCCAGCATCAGAGTCTTTTCCAATGAGTCAACTCTTCACATGAGGTGGCCAAAGTACTGGAGTTTCAGCTTTAGCATCATTCCTTCCAATGAACACCCAGGACTGATCTCCTTCAGAATGGACTGGTTGGATCTCCTTGCAGTCCAAGGGACTCTCAAGAGTCTTCACCAACACCACAGTTTAAAAGCATTAATTCTTCAGCGCTCAGCTTTCTTCACAATCTGGTCTCATCACTTCATGGGAAATAGATGGAGAAACAGTGGAAACAGTGGCTGACTTTATTTTTCTGGGTTCCAAAATCACTGCAGATAGTGACTGCAGCCATGGAATTAAAAGGTGCTTACTCTTTGGAATGAAAGTTATGACAAAGCTAGACAGTGTATTAAAAAGCAGAGACATTATTTTATCAACAAAGGTCTATCTAGTCAAGGCTATGGTTTTGCTAGTGATCATGTACAGATGTGAGATTTGTGGTATAAAGAAAGCTGAGCACTGAAGTATTGACACTTTTAAACTGTGGTGTTGGAGAAAACTCTTGAGAGTCCCTTGGACTGCAAGGAGATCCAACCAGTCCATCCTAAAAGAGATCAGTCCTGGGTGTTCATTGGAAGGATTGATGTTGAAGCTGAAACTCCAATACTTTGGCCACCTGGTCAAAGAGCTGACTCATTGGAAAAGAGCCTGATTCTGGGAAAGATTGAGGGAAGGAAGAGAAGGGAATGACAGAGGATGAGATGGTTGGATGGCCTCACCGACTCAGTGAACATGGGTTTGGGTGGACTCCAGGAGTTGGTAATGGAAAGGGAGGCGTGGCGTGCTGCGGTTCATGGAGTCAGCCACAACTGAGCGACTGAACTGATCTAAACTGAACTGAAAAGCAACAAGAGAAAAACAACAAATAATGTACAAAGGAACTAGCCCCAAAGGAATGGGTTGATATATTTCAAGTGATGAAAGAAAAGAGCCTATAACGTAGACTACTCTTCCCAGCAAATCTGTCATTAAGATTTGATGAGACATTGAATGTTTTACAGACAAGCAAAAGTTAATAGAATTCAACATCACCAAACCAGAATTACAACAAATGCTAAAGGAACTTCTTTAGGCAGGAAACACAAGAGAAGGAAAAGACATACAGAAGAGAAACTGAAAACAATTAATAAAATGTTAATAGGATCATACTTAAATATAATGTATTAAATGCACCAACCAAAAGACATAGACTGGCTAAGTAGATGAAAATATGTGCACATATGCACTTTCCATTTACCACATCACTCTACTTAACCCCCCACATTGTTTGTCAGTATTTTATATTGTTATGTTAATCATGTTTCCATATGACTTGCAATTATACTTTACCTTTCATTTTTAATCTCATCATGAAAACTGATAAATGTCTTTTGTGATTATGTAGCTATTTTCTTTAAACCACTGGTCAACAGAAAAATAATATAATTCTATATCACTAAAACTACCATTTTTAGAAATGGTAGAAAAGCCTGTAATCACTTATTAAAATGCAGATGCACATTAGAATTATCTTGGCATTTTTTTTGAAAAATGCAAATGCCCAGGTATTGCTTTTTTTTCCTCCAAAACTCCAGATGTGATTCTAATTAGCAGCTATGTTTAAAAACCACTGGACTATATGATGGTCCTTTGGTTTGTATCAAGTTTTCTATTTCCTATTCAGTATTCCCATTTCATTTAGTTTATGTTTTCCAATTTCTTCTTCTCTTTTTTTTTTTTTGTTGTTCTTTCTCAAGCCTTTATCAAGTGTAGTAGAAAGCATTTTGCATACTATATATATACATAGTATGTATGATATAATATATACATTTTAGAAAACATGAATTTTGCCTACTTAAATTTTTTATGACATTTTGGTTTCTTTTGTTTGATTAAGTATGAATAGAATGCTAGAATTTTAATTTATATTCACAGAAAACTTTGATATAGTTTCATTTATTCTGGCATCTAGTATTACTGCTAAAAGGCTAGAAAATTTACTGTCTTTCTGAGTACAAAAAATTGAATGAGCTTGAAATTTCTAATCCAATTCTGAGAATATCAAGAAATACTATGTTTTAAAAAGCTTAGAGGAATTTAACATGTGATACAGTATTATCTTCCCTGGAGGCTAATCTAGTAAAGAACTGCCTGCAGTGCAGGAGACCTGGTTTTGATCCTGTGTTGGGAAGATCCCCTGGAGAAGAAAAGGACTACCCACTGCAGTATTCTGACCTGGAGAATTCCATGGACTCTATAGTCCATGGAGTCGCAAAGAGTCGGACAAGACTAAGCGAATTGTACTTTCAATTTTTTCACAGTATCATTAACTAAAGCACAGATTATGCCCAAATTTCATACAAAAATATGATGTCACTATTCCATTTAAAAAGCAAAAGCAATACAATATTGTAAAGTTAAAAAATAAAATAAAATTTAAAAAAATTCAGAAATTATAAAAATTACCAACAAAAAAATAAAATAAAATAAAATATATTTTAAAAGTGCAGTGGTTTCTCAGAAAGTTAAATAGAATTCTTATGTAACTCAGCCAGAGCAGGTAATGGTGCCCCACTCCAGTACTCTTGCCTGGAAAATCCCATGGACGGAGGAGTCTGGTGGGCTGCAGTCCATGGGGTCGCTAAGAGTCGGACAGGACTGAGCGACTTCACTTTCACTTTTCACTTTCATGCACTGGAGAAGGAAAGGCAACCCATTCCAGTGTTCTTGCCTGGAGAATCCCAGGGATGGGGGAGCCTGGTGGGCCGCCATCTATGGGGTGGCACAGAGTCGGACACGACTGAAGTGACTTACAGCAGCAGCATGTAACTTAGCAAGTCCACGTCTGGATATGTATCCCAAATATTTGAAACCTGGGAATTAAACAGATACTCTCATACCAATGTTTAAAGCAGAAAATTTCCAATAGTCAAAAAGTGCAATCAGCTTAAATGCCCATCAGCAGGCTAATAGATAAACAGAATACTGTTTATACATATAAGGAATATTATTCAGATTTTAAAATGGAATGAAATTCTGAAAGATGCTACAAAACTGATGACTCTTGAAACTATTAGGCTAAATGAAATAGATCAGGCACAAAAGTTTTAAAATTATATAATTCTACTTATAAGACACACATAGAATAGGCAAATTTATAGAGACAGAAAGTGGAAGAGTAATTACCAGCAACTGAGGAGCAGAGATAATGTGTAGTTATCATTCAATGAGCAGAGAATTTCATTTTGGATTGATGAATAAACTCTGGAGATAGATGATGATGGCTGCGGAACACCAGGGGTGCATTTAGTCCCACTGAATTATACACTTAAAAGTGGTTAAAATAGAAAATTCATGTATATTACCATAAAAAACTTCAAAAGTATATTATTTTACTTTAATCTTTTATCTTTAAAAGGGATTTTTAGTTAAATTTATTTTAACTCAGATTAATTTGCAGAATCATGGTAAATAGACATACACAAATATATATATATATATATATATATATATATATACATATACATATATATTTTTCTTTACATACACTGGCTAGATTTATTTTCAGTTGGATGAATGATTCTGGAAGTGTTTAACCCGAGGCAATTGCATGGACTATGTACCTTTAACATTTGTTTAGCCTATAATAAATGTTGTGCAAATCAATCTTCTTGAAATGATATTATGAACAGTAATGCTCTTTTTTTAAATGATTTTTCTTTCTAATTTGGCCAGAATCCAGGGGAAAAATAGTTCTAAGTTATCAATCTGCAAAACTAAAAATCAAACAGCAAAAACTACAGTCTAGGATGATTTTAATTCATGCAGGGATAAAATTTTTCATTACTCTAGTTTTGTTCATTCTTTACTAAATATAAGCTTTCTTGGTTTTCAATGGTCTACTGGTTTGAATGCAAAAGACTTTATTCTTCCATTCTATTTCACATTTGTGAAATCACAGTAGGCTGAAAATTAACTCTGAGGAATTATGTGCTTCCTTTTCCTTTCCCCCTGTGGTTAAGTTTTTACTACACTTCTTTAGCATTTGGCTTTTTGCTAAAAATATTTTATATATTAAAATGAGCATAATTTATAGCTTTCTTTTGTGACTTTTATACCCTTAATATTTAAAGCATCATGTCTAGATAATTTCCTTAACTATGTATTTTCCATTTGCAACAATGATAAATTATCTTATAATTTATTAATAAAAGTGGAGAAGCGAGGACAGTATTTATTGTTATTATTATTAATATTACAGTCTTCTTAGGTATTCTGTTGGATTAGATGAAGGGAAAGGTATAAATATTAACACATATGTACTGTGGTTGACCCTGAGCATGATTTCCAAGGACATCTTGCTAGCAACCATTTAAAAATAACTCTTCATGCTACTGTCACAGACCCAGATCTAAATCTAGCCTAATGAAGATTGGACACTGAGTCATAGATATACATCCTCATAGGGGTTAGAAACCAACAATAATGTAATTGCTACATTAAAAGATACAAAGTTTGTAAAATCTTATTTATTCTGCCATAGAATAATATTCACATTCTTGTTATAACAAAATTAGGGAAAAAATTCCTCTCACAATTCTAAAGCATCATAGTTGACAAGTTGTGATCTAATAGAACATATCATGGGTCCCCACAAAGAAGTTGTAGGCATTTCAGGCCAGAGTCCTTGAGGCTACTGTGATGCCTAGTAAGGGGGAAAAAGACCAAACACAAAACCCTTCTAGATATAGTATGCAAATGAGGCAAGGTAGCAATGTTGGACCTAAAATACAGAGATATGCATGCAATGAAGAAGGAATATCCACTGAAACCAGATCTCAGAATCATAGTTTCCAAATAGTAAATAATAAACAGCAAATTATATAGGAGTGGACACTTGAAGGATTAAATTGAGATTATAGAGGCCCAACCCAAAGGTATGTAGAAATGTTCATCTAAAATTAAAGAAAAATCCATGTCAATTAAAGATGAGCAACTAAAACTATGATGATGAAGCTTCATGCAAAGATATGTTAAGAAATATATGTAAGTGAACTGAGTCCTAAATCAATCAGATCAGATCAGATCAGTGGCTCAGTCGTGTCCGACTCTTTGCAACCCCATGAATCGCAGCACTCCAGGCCTCCCTATCCATCACCAACTCCCGGAGTTCACTCAGACTCACGTCCATTGAGTCAGTGATGCCATCCAGCCATCTCATCCTCTGTCGTCCCCTTCTCCTCCTGCCCCAATCCCTCCCAGCATCAGAGTCTTTTCCAATGAGTCAACTCTTCACATGAGGTGGCCAAAGTACTGGAGTTTCAGCTTTAGCATCATTCCTTCCAAAGAAATCCCAGGGCTGATCTCCTTCAGAATGGACTGGTTGGATCTCCTTGCAGTCCAAGGGACTCTCAAGAGTCTTCTCCAACACCACAGTTCAAAAGCATCAATTCTTCAGTGCTTAGCCTTCTTCACAGTCCAACTCTCACATCCATACATGACCACAGGAAAAACCATAGCCTTGACTAGACGAACCTTTGCTGGCAAAGTAATGTCTCTGCTTTTGAATATGCTATCTAGGTTGGTCATAACTTTCCTTCCAAGGAGTAAGCGTCTTTTAATTTCATGGCTGCAGTCACCATCTGCAGTGATTTTGGAGCCCAGAAAAATAAAGTCTGACACTGTTTCCACTGTTTCCCCATCTATTTCCCATGAAGTGATGGGACTGGATGCCATGATCTTGGTTTTCTGAATGTTGAGCTTTGAGCCAACTTTTTCACTCTCCTCTTTCACTTTCATCAAGAGGCTATTTAGTTCGTCTTCACTTTCTGCCATAAGGGTGGTGTCATCTGCATATCTGATGTTATTGGTTTTTCTCCCGACAATCTTGATTCCAGCTTGTGCTTCCTCCAGCCCAGCGTTTCTCATGATGTACTCTTTTTTTTTTTTTTTTTTGGTTTCTTTCTTTTTTTTTTTAATTTTATTTTATTTTTAAACTTTACATAATTGTATTAGTTTTGCCAAATATCAAAATGAATCTGCCACAGGTATACATGTGTTCCCCATCCTGAACCCTCCTCCCTCCTCCCTCCCCATTCCATTCCTCTGGGTCGTCCCAGTGCACTAGCCCCAAGCATCCAGTATTGTGCATCGAACCTGGACTGGCAACTCGTTTCATACATGATATTTTACATGTTTCAATGCCATTCTCCCAAATCTTCCCACCCTCTCCCTCTCCCACAGAGTCCATAAGACTATTTTATACATCAGTGTCTCTTTTGCTGTCTCATACACAGGGTTAGCAAGTATCTTGTAATTTCAAGGCTGAAGTCACCATGTGAAGTGATTTTGGAGCCCACGAAAATTAAGTCTTTCACTGTTTCCATTGTTTTCCCAACTATTTGCCATGAAGTGATGGGACCAGATGCCATGATCTTAGTTTTTTGAATGTTGAGTTTTAAGTCAAGTTTTCACTCTCCTCTTTCACTTTCATCAAGGGGCTCTTTAGTTCTTCTTTGCTTTCTGCCATAAGTGTGGTGTCATTTGAGTATCTGAGGTTATAATATTTCTCCTGGCAATCTGATGCTAGCCTGTGCTTCATCAAGCCCAGCATTTCACATGATGTACTCTGCATGTAAGTTATACAAACAGTGTGACAATATATGGCAGCATTATTTATAATAGTTTAAAGCAAGAAATGGTAAGTGGATAAACAACTGGTAATGTGGTATATAGTCAGAAATGCTGAAACATAAATGAATCTCAAAGATAATTTAAGTAAAACAGCTGGACACAAAAACTACACTGTGAATAATTCTACTTATATGAAAATTCTAGAGAAGGAATATCTTCAGGAAATGAAAGCAGATTGTTTGTCTAGGACAGGGAATGGGCAGGGTGGTTAGCTGCAAAGAGCAGAGCAAACTATGGTGTGATGGTGCAATGCACATATGTGCGCTCAGTCATGCCCGATTCTTTGTGACCCCATGGACTGTAACCCGCCAGGCTCCTCTGTCCATGGTATTCTCCAGACAGGATTACTGGAGTGGGTGGCCATTTCCTACTCCAGGGGATCTTTCCTACCCAGGGATCGAATCCACATCTCTTTTATCTCCTGCATTGGCAGGCAGCTTCTTTACCACTGGTGCCACCTGGGAAAATGATATTTAATTAGAATGTGGTGATGGTTGTATAATTATAAACTTACTAAACATCATCAAAATATCCACTTAAAATGGGAGAACTTTATGATTCATACAAGCTGTTAAAAATATTTCTCTTAACAATTTAAATGTGATTTTTAGTATCTCTTTGAAGATACTCATAATATATGCTTTGCAGTCTTTGCTAACTTACATCATTCTGCTGGCTAAGCTAACAGAGCAGGTGGAGAATCCTAGTCCTAGAGATGCAAAACCATAAATCTCCTGGGCGAAATTAAATTTTTCCAAATATAAACTCTTCTCTCCTGACTGTTTTTCACACACATGGTTTGTGGCTCAGTTAAGAAACTGGGCTTCCCTTGTGGCTCAGATGATAAAGAACCTGCCTGCAATTCAGAAGACTTTGGTCTGATCCCTGAATGGGAAACATCACCTAGAGTAGAAATTGCAACCCATTCCAGTATTCTTGCCTGGAGAATTCCATGGACAGAGGAGCCTGGCGGGCTACAGTCCTTAAGATTGCGAAGTCAGACTGGCTGAGCAACTAACATTTTCACTTTCACTTGAGAAACTGGGTAGAGCTTGTACTCAGGATTTTGATCCCATTCCCAATGTTTTTTCAGCAAGCTCTGCTGATTCAGAACCATGTCCTCACAACCTGCTGCTGCTAAGTCACTTCAGTCGTGTCCGACTCTGTGTGACCCCATAGACGGCAGCCCACCAGGCTCCCCCATTCCTGGGATTCTCCAGGCAAGAACACTGGAGCCTCACAACCTAGATCTAACAATATTGTGGGTTTATCTGCAAGGCCTGATGGAAGTGAGAGCAACTTCGGGTACAAAAAGGCACAAACTCAAAATGTTTGTGTGTCATAGCATCATTCCTTTAAGAGGAAATGCTCTACCACCTGCTTAAACACTTTCTAGTATTTTCAAGTAGTTTTACTTTTTTGTGAGTTTTTAACATTTTGTATTCTTGGGGATAGTTCTTTATTTTTTAAAAAAATTGATCACGTTTGTTTAAGACCTACCACTTTGAAGCAATTAAATTGTTTTCTGTTTTATACGATGGAGGCTCAAAACACCCAAATTTGACTATGAACTGGAGTGGAAATGTTTTGTTCATAATTGTATGATAAAAGCTTAGTGAGAAATATGGTGTTTCTAGTACAAGTGCTGGTAGGAACTGGAGTGGGAAACATTTTAAAGTCTTCACTCATTAGTAATAAGAAAGTCGGGATTATTTTAATCTATCTTCTGTTCTCATTAGGGAAAAAAATGGACATTTTGTGCTTTAATTACCAAAAAATAAGAAAATTAGGTTAAGCAAACAGACTGAAGAGAAATTAGAAACACACAGAGTAGATGAAAAGCAGACCTGAATAGGAGAAGGATCCAGACAATCCAGATTGAGAGTAAGAAACAGAGTCCTCAAGGTGTAAGCACTAGGTGAGTGAATGGCAGTTACCTTGTCTTTCCGTTTGTTGTGCACTCAAGGTTTGAAGGCTAAGGACCCAACTGGCCAAGCTTAGGTCACATGCCCACCTTGACTTTACTGGGAGTTGATAGGGCACACTGTAACTAGATTGCTTTAGATACTTGAAGAAGGACATTTGTATTTAACTTTTCCTAGTCAACACAGAAGTTAGAAGAGGGCCCCAAAAGAAAGCTGTGATTCTATAAGGAAATACATAGTCCATAAATTTGATGTTTCCTCTGTCCACCATAATAATGAAATTATAAGCTCTATCTTGCTCAACTTGCTGATATATAGAGCAGTGCATGACACATAGTAAGAAAATATTAACTGACTGACTTGCCATTCTATTAAAAAGATGTTCCTAAAATTGAATGAGAAAAATTTTATTCATAAATTTTAAAACTGATGAAATAATTTATGATATTCTTGCTTATAATCTTATTTTAGTATGATTAAGCAACCTAAATAAATGAGTTAATTCTGTCATTATAGAGTTTCTTCATTTCATTTTTAATGTTTAAATAATTGAGAAGAAAAACAACATTATTAATTGACTGCAAAAGCAGAAAATCAACTCAGGCATGCCTGGAACAGATGTTAAAAACAAACTCATCATTGTTATAATTTTATCATTTCTCATCAAATTCATTATTGATTCTAACAGTTGTATTTGCACCATGTTTCCCAAGATTGAAGGAAAAAGATGCTTTATATATTACTCAAGGGGAGAGAGAAATGTCTTTGATGATCTTTATATGTAAAAAATGGAATTTGATTACTTATAGTTATGGCCAATTGCTATTTACATAATATATCTGGAGACAGTTAATCAAATTCTGAAACAGGCTTTAGGAATAACAGGGGAAGCACGGTGAAGGCAATAGATAGAACTAGACAATTCATTCTCCCCTCACCAGAAAAGAAGTAGGAAATATCTAGAAAAAGGCTCTACTGTTATTCTACTTGGCTCAGGACGTCAGTAAAGCGTTTGCATCTTGCTTTATTAAAATCTTCTCTTGCTAACAGAAGACAAGAACCATTGAAATATTCTAAAAACAAGATTTGTAATGTATTAATCTCTTAAGGGGGAGAAGGCAATGGCACCCCACTCCAGTACTGTTGCCTGGAAAATCCCATGGACAGAGGAGCCTGGTAGGCTGCAGTCCATGGGGTCGCTAAGAGTCGGACACGACTGAGCGACTTCATTTTCACTTTCCACTTTCATGCACTGGAGAAGGAAATGGCAACCCACTCCAGTGTTCTTGCCTGGAGAATCCCACGGACGGAAAAGCCTGGTAGGCTGCATTCCATGGGGTCGCACAGAGTCAGACATGACTGAAGCGGCTTAGCAGCAGCAGCAGCAACCTCTTAAGGATGTCAGTAACCCATTAATTTTTGATTACCTTTGCCAAAAGGTAACCCACTTCAGTATTCTTGCTTGGGGAATTCCATGGACAGAGGAGCCTGGAGGGCTACAGTCCATAGGGTCACAGTCAGACACAAGTGATGTGCATGCCAAGAATCACCATACACATATAATGGCATTTAAAATTTGGCAATTTCCTCTCTGAGTTTTGTTATAATCTAATTTATTTTGTGTTTACATAACCTCCAGGTTATTCTTTTCCAACATAAATAAGAAATTTTTAGTCATATGAGCAGCAACTCACTTAAAATGAGTTTCCCCATGCTAGACTGCCAAGGTGAAATCCTCAAAATAACCACCCAATCCCATGTGGATCATGTAAACGACACACTGACACACTTTTATGGAAAAAACTTTATGACAAACACACAGATCCTTTACAAAGAGATGGTTTCTCTTATGAATTCAAAAGTGTCTCAATTTCTGGGAATGTTGGTATTATTTTTTAAAGTAGAAGTGGAGAAGGAAAATAAAAGAAAAACTAACAATAAAAAGATACTTTTGATCCTTTTGAGACACTAGGTAAATAGTTTTGGGAAGGGTACAGGGATGGAAGAAAAACAAACTTATGAAGTATATACAAAATAATAGTATTTAATGGGAATTTCTTCCTTTTATTTTTTTTAAATTTAAACTTTTAAAATAAGTGTATCAAAATATTAGAATTAATGGATTTCCCTTCCTGCTCATATTGGTTCCATCTCACCAATTGTGTTCCTTTGAGAAAGACAAACCTAATGGGAAATCTCCCAAGTGGCCGGGTTAGAAGCATGCTTCAGTATACCCAAAGTAAGGTGAAAGGGGCTGATTGGTAAGAGATATATACAATTATATTCTAGAAATATTTTCATTTTTAAAGAGTTTATTCAGTTATTGTTTACTAAAGCCAAGTAGAAAACAGTAATACTACATGTTTATCATTTTTCAAACACAAACATTTGATAAGATATCAAGTGAAAAATTATATCTATAAAACAGGAAGCAGAAAAAATATCCTTCATCTTTCCAATATAAACCGCTAGCCACTGCTCCACTCCAGGGCTGCCTCTAGGCTTCAGCCCCCTTGAAGTGGCTCTCAGGATGTGATGTGTGTTTTCAGGGACTGCTGACCTCTGGCAGCAGGATCCTTATTGCAGGAGCTGAGCAGTAAACAGAAAAGGAGGGTCTAGAAGAGACATGATGAGTTTACCAGAGCTGGAGCCAGAATACTGGGGCAGGCTTCATCGGCCAGGAGTCTACGGAAGGGCAGCGTGTGCAGACAGGGCATGACCTTGCTGAGACTGGTCAAGATGGTGGCCTGGGAGTGCACTGACGCCTGAGTTGGCAAGGTGGCAGCTTATACCCAGGCTTAGCATGTACAGTCAAGAAAAGAAAAGCATCTCACTGGGGGATTAGCCCTGAGAGGGAAGACCCAGCAGGTCAGACGCATCTGGGACAGCTAGGGGTGTGAGTAGAAGGGAGGGGAGGCGATTGCCAGACAGGAAGATGGCTAATCGGCCTTTCAAATGGTGAAGACCATGGACTGTGAACAGGAGGCCATGTAGGCGAGAGACTGACACATGGTGCTGCTGCCCCTCCAACAGCAAGCAGCCCAAATATATCCCCTGGAAGTCAGTCAGGAGCTCCTTTGTGGTGGAGGCTCCTCTGCAGTGCACCTATCTTTAGAGGAGACTGCAGTAAGTAGGGGAGAGGTGCCCAGGGCTGCTGGGGTTATGTGTCGGGGGTGGGGGCGGTGTAGCATTGGAAGAAACAGGGCTCCTTCCCTAAGCCCACATCGAGGCAGGTGCCCCATGTGTGGTCACTGGGGCACTCTCTCCCTCTCTGGACACACCCATATTTGTCATAGTGAAAGTGAAAATGAAGTCGCTCAGTCACGTCCCACTCTTAGCGACCCCATGGACTACAGCCCACCAGGCCCTCTGTCCATGGGATTTTCCAGGCAAGAGTACTGGAGTGGGGTGCCATTGCCTTCTCCGTTAACATATTTGTCATGGGGATGAACAAAAAAGACTATAACCCTAGCAAAGAAAATTGTTAGGTAATGGGCACCAGCATTCTGAAGTGTGTACGTGGAGGACAAAGTCACCCTGCAGTGGGGAAGAATCCCACTCACCCTCCCCACTCCCACTCCCACTCGACCCCTCCTGTGATTTTCACGTCAATCTATTTCTCCTTCCCAGAGTTTTAACTGCCACATTGTTAACGTTACTCTAAAATCATCCTTTAGAAAGTCATGATTTCTGGAGAATGAACTTTAAAGAATAATTTTTACAGAAATACCCACATTTCACAAATAATAAGCATCTTGAGAATGCAAATAAATAATAACACTTCCCATTTGTAAAGATACTGGTACATTACTTTCTTTTTCGTGACTCACTGTTTCATTTGGAGTCTTACACCAATGCAAGTTAAGTAGGGCAACATTAACTCCAACTGCAGAAAAAGGAAATAGTGATGCCAGAAACATACTTAACTTGATTTATATCATAGTTACATAGGGCAGAACAGATATAGAACACATGCTTCCTGATTCCTGGTCCAGGATATTTTATTCAATATAGTATGGCTTGGGTGGGGGTTAAGTAATAGAGGAGCAAGATGACTAAACTCATTTATATTTTATTTTCTTAAAGTATGGAAAGCACACGCTGATAAAAATATAGATCCACATCTGGTGGCCTGCAGCAGTCTTGAACTTGGGAATTAATATTATGATGTACCAAAAAATATAACAGGATCTTACGACAGAAAACACTATTTTCTATAGTTGAGGCAAGAAATGAACACTAAAGAAATCCAAGGGTTAATGTTATTAAGTAAAATAATTTTTACTTTTAAACAGAAAGAAAATAGAAGCAGTTAGGTCCTAAATGGATTCTAAATGTTTTACCATATTTTAAATTTATAATGCAAAATAATCTTTGAGCTACATTTAAAAGCCTAGCAATTTACTAGATGTTGAAAGAGGTAAAAAATAAATGATCTCTGCCCTATAGGATATGTTTATACTTGTTTAATTCTTCAAAATCCATGTAAGAAATTGCAACTTATTAATTATTACTTTAAGATATTTTTATGGTTTGGGAAAATAAATTTTGAGGCTAGTATTTTATTTTTCATTAATTATGGAAAATAATAAACTAGCTTTCCAAAGGTTCATTCAACACAACTTTTTCTCCTACACAATGAATAATCAGTAGATGTTATTAAAAAATTGAAATTCATCTTTAAATAATATTGTATAAAGCTTAAACAAAATAAAACGAATCTGTTAATATAAAGTTACACAGGTATTATAATTTTAAAACTTATCCAATTTCTTAACAGTCTAATCTTTATGAATCTCCAAGCAGGGAATATAAAGTACACAGTTTCTCCACTCACAAGAAATTGTTATTGTTTAGAAAGTGGCATGTTACCTGAAACTTTTGCCTTGGCAAAACCTTTCTAATCTTACACAGGTTACTTAATGCTGTGTAAAAACAAGTTATTAACTTTTCCGATTTTTATTGAGTGAGTGAAACTCGCTGTCGTGTCCGACTCTTTGCAACCCCATGGGCTATAGAGTCCATGGGATTTCCTAGGCAAGAATACCGGAGTGGGTTGCCATTTCCCTTCTCTGGGGGAATCTTCCCAACCCAGGGATCGAACCCAGATCTCCCTCATTGTGGGCAGATTCTTTACCAGCTGAGCCACAAGGGAAGTCTGAAACAGTAGTTAACATATTACAATTTTGAGGTAATTTTATGGCTCAGACGGTAAAGTGTCTGCCTACAGTGTGGGAGACCCGGGTTCAATCCCTGGGCTGGGAAGATCTCCTGGAGAAGGAAATGGGAACCCACTCCAGTATGCTTGCCAGGAAAATCCCATGGACGGAGGAGCTTGGTAGACTATAGTTCATGGGGTCGCAAAGAGTCAGACACGACCGAGTGACTTCGTTTCACTATAATCTATTAAACTGAAAATAACGGCAGAAATGTTAGGAATAACTTTGAATCTTTTAAAGGTTATCTTTATTCCTTTGGCTGTCATTTGAATTATTGGATAATTAACAGAATTCTGTGAGGTTTCTTATGATAATTGGGTGCAACAAATTAGATACAAATGAAAATATATACAAATTTTACCTTGTGTCAGGGTGGACTTATTCTACAGCAGGATTTATTATATTTTTAATAAGATTTTTAAATTATTAAATATTAATATAAATTTAAATATAAATATAAAATATAAAATATATTAAATATAAAAAAGGATTTTTAATAAGAAACTTAGAAATTGAAGGATATACCATGATCATTTTGTTTTTTTTTTTAATGAAGAGTTTACACATTTTTCATTAGAGAAATTGATCCCTTGGCAAGTCATGTAGTGCTTTGGTGACTCTTATAAGGGTGACAGAATTTCCTCTCCTGGCTGCCACAGGCATAGAGCCAATTTTTTTTTTTTTAAGATTTTATAATACTTTTATTTTTTTTTATTTGATATTTGTATTTATTGTGAAATGATCCACAATCTTTAGTTCATACCCATCATGATACATAGACACAGAAATTTTTTTCTTATGATGAGAAAGAACGTTTAAGACTTACTCTCTGGTAAACTTTCAAATATACAATACAGTATAGCATCGATAGTCACCGTACTGTACATTACATCCCCATGACTTATCTGTTTTTTTGTATTTTTTTAAATTTTATTTTATTTTTAAACTTCACAAAATTTTATTAGTTTTGCCAAATATTGAAATGAATCCGTCACAGGTATACATTTGTTCCCGATCCTGAACCCTCCTCCCTCCTCCCTCCCCATACTATCCCTCTGGGTCGTCCCAGTGCAACAGCCCCAAGCATCCAGTATCGTGCATCGAACCTGGCCTGGCAACTCGTTTCATACATGATATTATACATGTTTCAATGCCATTCTCCCAAATCCTCCCACCCTATCCCTCTCCAACAGAGTCCATAAGACTGTTCTCTACATCAGTGTCTCTTTTGCTGTCTCATACACAGGGTTATTGTTACCATCTTCCTAAATTCCATATATATGCATTAGTATACTGTATTGGTGTTTTTCTTTCTGGCTTACTTCACTCTGTATAATAGGCTCCAGTTTCATCCACCTCATTAGAACTGATTCAAATGTATTCTTTTTAATGGCTGAGTAATACTCCATTGTGTATATGTACCACAGCTTTCTTATCCATTCATCTGCTGATGGACATCTAGGTTGCTTCCATGTCCTGGCTATTATAAACAGTGTTGCGATGAACATTGGGGTACATGTGTCTCTTTCCCTTCTGGTTTCCTCAGTGTGTATGCCCAGCAGTGGGATTGCTGGATCATAAGGCAGTTCTATTTCCAGGTTTTTAAGGAATCTCCACACTGTTCTCCTTAGTGGCTGTACTAGTTTGCATTCCCACCAACAGTGTAAGAGGGTTCCCTTTTCTCCACACCCTCTCCAGCATTTATTGCTTGTAGACTTTTGGATCGCAGCCATTCTGACTGGTGTGAAATGGTACCTCATAGTGGTTTTGATTTGCATTTCTCTGATAATGAGTGATGTTGAGCATCTTTTCATGTGTTTGTTAGCCATCTGTATGTCTTCTTTGGAGAAATGTCTATTTAGTTCTTTGCCAAATATAATTTCACGTGAAACTTCAAAAAATCATGCTATAATGTGAAGTGATGCTATTTGACTTTTGGAAATGAGTTTATTTTCACAAGATTGGAATTTTAAAGTAACATAAATATCTTAGGTTAAAAATAAATGAAATAGAAATTTCCATCTAAAATATTAAGTATAAATATTATAATTTATGTTAAATATAAATAGCAAAATAAAATAATCAATATGATAAAGTATAATACTATACTATACACAATATTGGGGAAGGAAATGGCAACTCACTCCAATATTCTTGCCTGGAGAATCCCATGGACAGAGGAGCCTGGCAGGTTACAGTTCATGGGGTCACAAAGAATCAGACATGACTGAGCAACTTCACTCTTCACTCTCTATACACAATATATATTATAATAGGTACTATAATAAGTATAATAGATAGAATGACATTAAAACATATAACAATATACAATGTATGAAAAAATTTTCAGACAAAAATGTTTCTGCCCCTTTCCATCTTTCAATTATGTTGTAGCTGAAGATTTTTATTTTTTAATTCAAATGTGCTCAGGTTGCTTGTTTTCCCTTTTTAAGTCTTCACTGATCTTAACATAAAGATCAAAATATTTTATGTCTTTTACAAGGTTTTATAAAATCTGTTTTTTGTCTACCTCTGCAGAACATTTGCTAGTCAGTCTCTGTTTCCCTCTCAGCTGACCATTCATATTGATTTTATTTTTGTCATTCTTGTGTTCTATTTTAAGGATTGTTCCAAGTTGTTTATCTCTCCTCACTGACGGATTGCTTCTTACTTGCCCAATAAATCTGATCTGAGATATCACTTCCTTAGGGAAACTTTTCTAATTTCCAGATTTAGTCATATGTCCCCTGATCTGTGCTCTCTTGATTTCCTTTAGAGTTCTTATCAAATTTACTTAAGTGATTATTCAATCAATATGTGCTTCTGGCTGTAATCTCCATGATGGCAGATGTCATGACTGATTTGCTCTTCACTTTATGTCTCACATCTACACCAGAATTGTACATGTTATTTTTGAATGGAAGAATCCTCAATAAATATGTGATATGCCTCTCTTAGACTAAACAATCATGTATTTACAATTTTACAGAAACATTATTAATAAGATAATGAAACAATAGAAAGGAATTACAAAAATACACTTAGCAAATAGTAACTAAATGTCTATTTTTAATAGTTAATGTTATTACTACCTGAACCTGTTGGAGCAAACAACCACATATCAAAAATAAGTGCAATGAGAAAGATCAAATAACTTACTATTAAATGCACAAGCTTCAAAATTTAAATTTTCTTTTAAGTGTGTCTTCATATCTTCTTTTAATGAACTTTATATGCCTGGTACATTTCATTTACTAAAATGTGGTAGGAGTGATGCTGCATGAATTCTAAATCTAGGGTAGAAAAAGCAATGTATCTTTAGCGATCCAAGGAGCCTAACATCTGAAGCAGAAGGATCATATAACTAAATATGCATCAAACAATGACAGTTTTACTTCTTCTGTTCCAGTTTGGATTCGTTTTATTTCCTTTTCTTCTCTAATTGCCAAGGCTAAGACTTCCAAACATACGTTGACTAGAAGAAGTGAGACTGGGCACCCTTGTCTTGTTGCTCCTGCTTCTAAGTTGCTTCAGTCATATTTTACTCTTTGCTATCACATGGAGTGTAGTCTGCCAGGCTCCTCTGTCAACAGGATTCTCCAGGCAAAAATACTGGAGTGGGCTGCCATTTCCTCCTCCAGGAGATCTTCCTGACCCAGGGATTGAACCCTCATCTCCTACTTCCACCATTGAGAATAATGCTTGCTGTGGGTTAGTCATATATGGCCTTTATTTTGTTGAGGTAGGTCCCCTCTATCCCCGCTTTCTGGAAAGTTTTTATCATAAATGGGTGTTGAACTTTGTTAAAAGCTTTTTCTTCATCTATTGAGATGATTATGTGTTTTTTATCCTTTAATTTGTTAATATGGTGTATCACATTGATTGACTTGCATATATTTAAGATTCTTTGCATCCCTGGGAAAAAGCCCATTTGATCATGATATATGATCCTTTTAATATGTTGTTGAATTCTGTTTGCTAGCATTTTGTTGAAGATATTTGCATCTATGTTCATCAATGATATTAGCTATAATTTTCTCTTTTTTTTTTGTAATATCTTTGTGTCAGGGTGATGGTGGCCTCATAGAATAAGTTTAGGAATGTTCTTCTGGAATTTTTTGGAAGAGTTTGAGAAGGATAGGTATTAGCTCTTCTCAAAATGTTTGATAGCATTCACCTGGAGTTTCCTAAAAAACTAAAAACAAAACTACCATATGAGCCAGCAATCCCATTACTGGACATATACCCTGACAAAACCATAATTAAAAAAGACATATTTACCCCAGTGTTCACTGCAGCACTCTTTACAACATCCAGGACATGGATGCAGCCAAAATGTCTATCAATAGATGAATAAAGAATTTGTGGTGTATATATGTATATATATGTGTGTGTGTGTATATATATATATATATATATATATATATATATATATGTGTGTGTGTGTGAAATAATACTCAGCCATAAAAAGGAATGAAATTTGGTCATTTGTACTGATGTGGATGAAAGAGAAAAAACAAATGTCATATATTAATGCATATATATGGAATCTAGAAAAGTGGTATCAATGAACCTATTTGCAGGGCAGAAATAAAAATGTAGATGCAGAGAACAGAACAGACTGGGGGAGGAAGAGGGTAGGACTAATTGAGAGAGGAATACTGATATATATACACTACCATGTGTAAAATAAACAGCTACTGGGATACTGCTATATAACACAGGGAGCTCAGCTTAATGCTCTGTGATTACCTAGAAGTACAGGATGAGAGGGTGGGAGGGAGGCTCAGGAGTGAGGGGATATGTAGTTGATTCACATTGTTGTTCAGAAGAAACTAACACACTTGAAAGCAATTTAAAAAATAAAAATTTGAAAAACAAACAAAACTCTCAGGAGTGTTCTCCAGCACCACTGTTTGAAAGCATTGATTCTTTAGTGCTCGGCCTTCTTTATGGTCCAACTCTCACAGCCATACACGACTACTTTGTAAAAACCATAACTTTGACTATATGGTCCTTGTAGCAAAGTGATGTCTCTGTTTTGTTATACACTGGCTAGGTTTTTCATAGCTATTCTTTCAAGGAGCAGGCGTCTTTTTTCCCCCACATTTTCCCCATCTACTTGCCGTAAAGTGATAGGACCAGATGCCATGATGTTAGTTTTTTAATGTTGAGTTTTAAGCCAGCTTTTTCAACTCTCCTCTTTCAGCTTCATCAAGAGGCTGTGTAGTTCCTCTTCACTTTCTGCCATTAAAGTGGTATCATCTGCATATGTGAGGTTGTTGATATTTCTCCTGGCAATATTGATTCCAGCTTGTGCTTCATCCAGCCTGGAAGTCCACATGATGTACTCTGCACAGAAGTTAAATAAGTTGGGTGACAATATACAGCCTGATGTACTCTTTTCCCAATTTGAAACCAGTCCTTTGTTTCATGTCTAGTTGTAACTGTTGCTTCTTGTCCTGAATACACGTTTCTCAAGAGGCAGGTAATGTGGTCTGGTATTCCCATTTCATTAAGAATATGCCACAGTTTGTTGTGATCTGCACAGTCATATCCTACTGATATTAAAAACAATAAAAAGGGAATATTATGATATTATCCAAATATATTTGGCATGTTTAAATGCCTTGAGAGGTATAAACTATCAAAACTCACCCAGGAAAAAATGATATCAATAAACAGCACTATATTTAGATGGTAATAATGCTTTCAAATTTTGCTACCATATAACCAGTCCATTCTGAAGGAGATCAGCCCTGGGATTTCTTTGGAAGGAATGATGCTAAAGCTGAAACTCCAGTACTTTGGCCACCTCATGTAAAGAGCTTAATCATTGGAAAAGACTCTGATGCTGGGAGGGATTGGGGGCAGGAGGAGAAGGGGACGACAAAAGATGAGATGGCTGTATGGCATCACTGACTCGATGGACGTGAGTCTCAGTGAACTCTGGGAGTTGGTGATGGACAGGGAGGCCTGGCGTGCTGCGATTCATGGGGTTGCAAAGAGTTGGACACGACTGAGCGACTGAACTGAACTGAACTGAACTGATGCTTCTAATGTGGACAAGGGAATGGCAACCCATTCCAGTACTCTTGCCAGGAAAATCCCATGGATGGAGGAGCCTGGTAGGCTGCAGTCCATGGGATCGCGAAAAGTCAGACACGACTGAACAACTTTGCTTTCCCTTTTCACTTTCATTGCATTGCATTGCATTGCATTGCATTGGAGAAGGAAATGGTAACCCATTCCAGTGTTCTTGCCTGGAGAATCCCAGGGACGGCGGAGCCTGGTGGGCTGCTGTCTATGGGGTCTCACAGAGTCGGACACAACCGAAGGGACTTAGCAGCAGCAGCAGCAGCAGCAGCATGCTTCTAATGATATACAACTATACACTTACAAGTCTTCCCAGGTGACGCAGTGGTAAAGAATCCACCTGTCAATGATGGAACGGCAAGAGATACAGGTTAGATCACTGGTTTGGAAAGATCCCCTAGCAACCCACTCCTGTAGTCTTTCTTGGAAAATCCCATGAACAGAGGAGCCTAGCAGGCTATAGTCTTTGGGGTCACAAAGAGTTGAATTTACAGAGCACGTACACACACACACACACACACACAGTGAATTGAAAGTAACTGAACCGCTTTGCAGAATAAAGTTTTCCACATAAGTCCTGAACTTTGGGTATATCTATTTAGCTTGTTTGAAATTTTTACTTAAAAAATAAAACTGCACTTAATACATTCTTCTTACGTGTCAATTTCTTTTCTATTCTAACACACTCTATAATGCATATTTAAAATAGCATTATTAGTATGATAAAATATTTCTCAAATTAGAAAAAAAAATCAAGCCATAAATTTACTTTTCACATAATATCTTTAAGTTGTATGCTTTAAATGGTACAGGTCTAATTAGTATATAAGGCAGATGGTCATCTGGCAGTACACCAAAATTATAATTTAAATAAAGACTCTGTTAGAAAATCCCAGCGTGATCCTTTCATGTTTACTGTGGCATATGCTTCTTCTGATGGAAGATCAGAATATGTAGAGAAGTGAATGATAAATAAGGACATATGGTATATATCTGTCCATTTTTAGTGAAGTCCAAGAGTTTAATAATTGTGTTTAAATGCCTCAATTAATCCCAAACTTAGCAGTGTGTTTTAGTATTCAATTCTTTGCCTTTTCATAATCATGAAGTTATTTAGTAAATGATCTCTTCAATTAAGTTCTGTTAAAACTGCTCAATACATTCTAGGAAATGATGAAATATATTCTTTAACCTCAAGAACAATGAAGTCTGATAGCTTGGGCTTGTACACTGCCAGCAAGTTGCTAGCTGTCTGACCCTGTGTTATTTTTTATGCCATTTAATAATAACCCTTGTGATTGTGTTTATTATGAAATAAAATAGTGCATGTTAAAGATTTAGCAGAGCATATTTTGTAAATATTAAATATTTTATTATCATTACTGTTTCTATCATTACTTTATTAACTATCCTATCATTATTCTATCAACATAATGATGTGAGCTGTTTTACAAGTAATTGTTATAAATACATATTATGTCATTTATACAGACAATAGGTTTTCATTTTGCTCAATATACTGCAGAATTTTCATCTTGTTACACAGCTATCCTAAGTTGGGGTGAATTCTTTGCCTTGTCAAGAAGTCAAGTAGTCTGTAAGTATCAGTGACCACTGATGCCGCTAGGTAGCTTTGCCAAAATTCCGTATATGCAACCTGGGAGGTGATAACTTGACCAAATGGCTTTAGGTAGTTTATTACTTACACAGAGAGTATAAGTAAGATAAGCATGGTGTTCAGGACTTATGTCACCAGAAAACAACATTCAACCAGAGGCACCAGATAGCTGGTGTCATGAGCCAGTGATTTTCTCAGTCATCAAGAAGATAATTCTAGCCTACAGTGAAGTGGTTTTATACAGGAGATGTAAATTTCTACACCTTAAACTGCTTCATGGCAGTCTCGTGTATGAGAGGGAGCCTCCCAGGAGATATAGCGGTAGATGTGAAATGGTCCTGTGATACTTTCTCACAGATCTGCCTATGAACACGTTCCTGGAAGAATCAGAGGATACCCACCGAGTCTTGGTTGAGAATGCTATTGAGTTTGGCCTGTGTGACCTATACAGAGACATCTAAGATCACCGCTGTGCCATGATGGTAAATTATTCATCTACATGAAAAAAATTTCCCTTTTTGTCTGAAATTGACAAGATATTTAGAATATAATTTTTAGTTGGAATCTTGTCTGTGTTTCAGGTTATTTATATCTCCACTGTCATCAACACCATCACCATCATTGTCATCATCACCATCATCATCACCATCATCATCATTATTAATAAAAAACCTTCACAGCATTTGCTACTTTCTAGGCACACACTTTTACACCATTTAATCATCACCACAACCTTGCTGATGAGTGAAGTTGAATAAGTTATGAAGTCTGAATGCCAGTATGTGGTCTTTCTGTTCAGAAAAAATATTTTTATCAGACTCCTCAACAGCTCTATCTCTGGATGAATTGACTTTAAAGCATATCAGTCCATTATTAACCAGCCACATACACCAGCTGATGGGGAACTAAATCACCTTTATTTATCTCCATGGTTTAGAAAAATGCAATAGATAGTGGTCAGTCTGATGGACATGCAGTCTAGCCTTTAAATCTATGTGTGCCATAAAGTTTATTTTTCTCCACTTTGTTCAAGTCTAGCAGCAACTTTACAACATGATCTTCATTATTTTGCTTCTCTTAATATTGCTTTTGATGACTTTCACTCAGTTTTTACATTATTGACTATTTTGAAAGCTCTTATTAAAAGAAGTCTGTGAAAATCTTTGCTATAATTGCAAATGCTATGAGAATTTCAGTCTAACCTCCATTATAAAACACTTCACTCTGTTCTGGAATTGGCTCCTTGAGACTATCATTAAGTACTGATCTTCCCTCAATTAAGATAGGGTTAAAGCCCAATAAACTCATCATAAGTTTAAAATATTGTGAGTGAAATGCATTTAATACGCATAACAACTTAATGTCATAGTTTAGTCTAGCCTACCTTAAACATGCTCAGAACGCTGACATTAGTTCACAGTTGGAAAAAATCATCTAACACAAAACCGATTTTATTAGAGTGTTGGGTATCTCATGTAATTTATTGAATACTCTACTGAAAGTGGAAAACAGAAAGGTTGTGTGGGTACAGAATGATTGTTAGTGTATAGGCTGTTTATCCTCATGATCACATGGCTAATGGGGAGCTGTGACTTGCAGCTGCTGCCTACCATTCGGAGAGTGTTTCATACTGCATGTCTCCAGTCAGGGAAACGATCAAAATTCAAAATCCAGAGTATGGTTTTTGCTGAATGTGTATAGCTTTCTCACCACTTGTAAAGTCAAAAAATCATACACTGAACCATTGTAAGTTAGGGACTACCTATATGTTGCTTTATCATCTTTATATAAACATACAAGTGAAATTTCTGCTTGTCATTGCAGATGTCTCAGCCTTTGTTGAGTACTACTTTGTTTCTCCTTCTGGCAATTGTGAATAATTTAATTCAGGCTTTCCAAATACCTTTTGAGGAAAGTCTTCTCTGGGTATTGTTAATAGATGTTTTAGGGTAAAAAGAAAAAAAAAGCCCCTTTTACTAAGAAGTCTATTGGCTAAAGCAAGAAAGAAAGTTAATATAGGTTCCTTTTCCTCCAAGTTTTTCAAATGTTTACTGTGTGAAATTAGAGCCTCCTGGAGAAAAGTATAATATGTATTGAAAATAAAAGTTTACCCAATTAAGGAATTATCGCTTTTTGTCAGGATATCAGCTATTATTAGTGAAAGTGATTTCATTGACTATATTTCTCTTACTCTAACTTCTATAAAGTAGATAGCATAAGCTATGCCCCCATGTTAAGAAATGACTACATAGAAACCCTGGATTTGTATTTTTGTTTTTCCTTTGCTCTGAACTTCTCAAATAATATTTTCAACTATATTTTCTATATTTTATGTTATGTGCTTACTTTAGATGCAGTTTTTAAATAAAATTTTTAAAAATTGATAATACAATAAATGTATTGTTCTAAGCATGTCTTAATTATAGAACTAGTCCTATTTATCATCACTTCTAGCCTCAAGAAATTTATGGCTGCATGGTAATAGTAGACAAATTTTTTTTTAAGTGTAGTTTTGTTGTCTGGAATATTGTGGAATTTGGACCAGTTTTTAGATTTTACATAAACTGTGCCATTGAATCTAGTGGAGAAAATTATAGCTTTAAATTAATTTTTATATTATAATGAGATTCTAAAACAAGCATGCATTATTAGCCCAGTTGAATTCTCTTAAACATTTTCAACTCATACCACAAGTTCACAAAATCAGCCTCAGGCACTAAAAAACTTAAAAGACAGTCTGATAGTGTTTCTTACAAATATTCTTTGAATTTTATGACTTGTCTCCCACATGAGGCGTAATAGTTTCAATGTTCTAATTAGTACTTGTGTATATTGCTATTACTTTATCTCTTTAATCACATTATTAAGACCGTTATGGAGATTCCTTATAGAATCACACTTTATAATAGTGTTTCTAATTTGAATATGTCCTTTTTTATGTTGTCTGATTCTGAAACATCATAAACTCTTTTTATGGGTCCTTTGATAGTAGTCACTTTCCTGTTTTATGCTTGATTAGAACATACAGTACTAAGTAATAAAGAAATTTCCTGAAGCTTTAGAGTTTTAGCATCAAGAAAAAAAAAAAAAAAAAAGATTGAACTTCCTTTCCCTTGGGCTTTTATGCTGGGACAAGAAATGGTATTTTTAAACCAATATCACTCTTTGAATGCTTTATTGGAATGTGTACAAGGGATTCTGTTGTAGGTGGATTCCTATGTACTGCACCACCAGGGAAGTCCTGCTTTATTTTTAGCACTTCTCTTGAACAGAAGAATATGCTGAAGAACTGAAAATGAAAAAAAAAAATTGCTAAAAATTTATTAGCTATCTTGACCCATATGAATTTAGGAATAGGTTCACAACACCCTTTCCTGGTATAGAGAGTTTTAGCCTCAGTTATAAGCTTCCAAATTTATAGTCAATCACTTGGAACAAGCCTCATACACAATGGCTTAGACTTATTCTAATAGATGCAGGAACATCTTTAAAAGCTAAGGTGCGTTTTGTCTTAGTTTAATTTTGACTCTCCAGACATAATTATAAAAATTTGTTCTTTGTCATTTGCTTTGTTCCTTTCTCTATTTTAACTTTCCAAATCTGTTGTATTAAACAAAAATTAGATACGGCAATATATCTCTCATTAACCCAGAGACACATGTGAAAACTCCATCATCCATCATCACTATAACCAAAATAGACATGTGGATTGATTATTCTGACTATAGACTTTTCTACTTTTCTGTTCTATCACTGCTTCCTTGTATTGTTTTGTAATAGAGCTTGACATAGGGTTGCCAGATTTAGCAAATAAAAATATAGGTCAATTAATTAAAATTGTATTCCAGATAAACAGCAAATAATATTTTAGTTATGTCCCATGAAATATCTGAGGCACACACACTTATATTAAATATAAATTTGTTGTATATCTGAAATGAAAATTTAACTGGGCATCTAGTAAACACTGGACTTCCCCAGTGACTCAGTTGTAAAGAATCCACCTGCAATGTAGGAGCTGCAGGAGATGTGAGTTCAATCCCTGAGTCGGGAGTCCCTTGGAGGAGGGCATGGCAACCCACTCCAGTATACTTCCCTGGAGAATCCCATTGGCAGAGGAGCCTGGCAGGTTATAGTCCCTAGAGTTGCAAAGAGTTAGACACAACTGAAGCGACTTAGCACACATGAATGTTAGTATACCCTAGCTTGGCTCAGAGAGAGTACAAAGTAAGTGTTAGTTACTACTGTTCTTGAGATGGAAAGGTATGAAAATGGAGATAAAGCAACTGTAGAAATGCCTCCTAGTTTGCCAAACTAGTTGGATTATTCTTGTCTCTTTGTTTCCACTTAGCTTATTGACCTAGAATATAGTCCAAAGTCTCTTTAGTCTTAAAACTTAAATCTTAACATAGAAGTTTTGAAATCTAAGGGAATAGTTTTTACTACATCTACTTAAAGATTAGAGAATGATAGCCCTGGACCATATCAAAAATATTTGTGAATTTCAACCAGAGACATGCTGAACGTAAGTGGACTATGAAGTTATACAAGTGGTTGAAGAATGAGAGAGGCAAGGACCACCAGACCCTGCACACAACTGGAGAAGAGGTAGACTCGGATTATCACCAGGGAGCAACTTGGAAAGACAAGCCAAATAGCACATAAAACCAGTTAGAGCTATGGTTCATAAGTGTGGATTTATGTCAATTTGCACAGATCACAAAATTGGCAAAAAAAAAAAACAAAAAAAAACAAAAAAAAACAGATTGGTGATACAGTGGAGGAGTTAAGATGACAAAACAAACATGCCTGGCCCACTCCTAAGAGATTCAGTTTTAGTATATCTAGTTGAACAGGTATAATTTTCAGAAGCTCTAAAAGGAAATCAGTTGAGTAATTGTGGTTGAAATCTCTGAAAAGATCTGCTTGCATTTATAATATTCTAATAGTACACACCTTTCTCCAGTATGTGATTTTTATTTTAACCCATTATTTTATTTTAATACATTATTGATCAGAGGTGTATTAATACCACAGGTGTTAGGTTCTGCAAAAATCCCCCAGTCAATAATGTGTTGTTGCTGCTGCTTCTGCTGCTGCTGCTAAGTTGCTTCAGTTGTGTCCGACTCTGTGTGACCCCATAGACGGCAGCCCACCAGGCTCCCCCGTCCCTGGGATTCTCCAGGCAAGAACACTGGAGTGGGTTGCCATTTCCTTCTCCAATGCATAAAAGTGAAAAGTGAAAGTAAAGTTGCTCAGTCGTGTCCAACTCTTAGTGACCCCATGGACTGCAGCCCACCAGGCTCCTCTGTCCATGGGATTTTCCAGGCAAGAGTACTGGAGTGGGGTGCCATTGCCTTCTCCGAATAATGTGTTAGGAATGCATATTTAATGATTATATTATACATTCCATAGACATGTGGGACTTTAACTCATATGTACATACACTATATATGTAAATATACACTGTATATGTAAATGCATATATACAAATACCCACATACATATATATGTATATACACATACACTATATATGTGTGTATATGTATGTGTGTATATATGCATATATAATAAAGTTTTTGCTATTTACAACTTTATTTTCCTCAGTCTGTAGTTTCAGGAAGAATTTGTGCTAGTATATTTTTCCAAGTATTCTCTTTAGATAGGATGCATGAATGAAATATGCTTTGAGTTCTTGCATATAGGTTTCTTTAACAATGACAGGTAAATATTATCTTAACTGTTGACCAGTTATACAGTTTTAGATTTCTGACCCTTTTTATCATTAGTTGGTAGATGCTAAACTATTCTCATTTAGTTCCCAGAGTCTGAGAAAAAAACATAAAAATTTTAAAGAAAATTCCTTTGTTAGTCAGCTTTTCTTTCTGTCTAAGCAGCTGTGGGAAAATCCCTTTATACTTAGATTGCAGAATTCTAAAAGGTTACATTCTAACAAGTTTTTAAATGTTCCAAACAATCAGAGTAAATTTTACCTGTTCTATACTATACCATAGAGTTTAGAATAAATGTTCAATAAGAAGGCTAACTTTCAACCTAGGCTGGTAGCTAGCCATTGAGAATAGTCCACACACGTTTGTACCCAACTTGGGGAATTTACCATTGTACATAGTTTGAGTCTTGAGGCTGAGAAAATTGTGTAAGTTACTGACCCAAGGTTGACCATGCCCCAGATAATGCTTCAGTCTGGGAAGTTCATAAAGCATGAAGTACATAAAACAGAATATAAGTGTATTGATTTATAATAAGTGGTTGAATAAATGAGAATGCAAAATTTTGAAATGAGTTTAGCTATAAAATTCTGCTCCCTGTAGCTAGACCACACTTAAAATTACATTATCCAACAGTGATAGAGTAAGCATTCATTCATTTTGGAATTAAAAATATTATTTATTGAATGTCTACCATGTGCCAACTACTGTACTCAGTATTTGAGATATAACATTAAAAAAGATAGACATAATTCCTGACATCAGTAAGCTCATATTCTAGTTGGAAAGATGGAGATATTATGAACAACAAATAAATAGATAGAAGTCATATTACTGGTACAAAGAGGCTTACAGTTTTCAGAGAGCATAGAATGTGGGGACGTAATGTAGTTCAGAATCAAATGGAGGTATGTCCTGAGGACATGATATACAAACTAAGATCTGAACATGGTTAATTAGGTGAAGAGGTTAGAAGAAGCATGCTCAAGATAGAAAACTGCTTGTGTGCTGATCCCAAGATAGGGAAGAACTTGATTTTCATATCACTACATGAAGGCCCCTATGTCTGGAGTGTAGAAGACAAGGGAGAGATGAGACAAAAATACATTAAAATGTGCAAATCATGTAGATTCTTTAAGGGAATATATTAATAGATATTAGTCTCAGGGCAATAAAAAGTTATTGAGCACATTTTAGCTAATGAATGATATAATATGACATGCATTTAAAATCAAAAATAAGTTCTGAGTGCTGGATGGAGAGTGAACAGGGCAGGGACAACAGTGCAGTAGAGAAAGTGAGACAGATAGGGCCCAGGCTGAATGTCTGCAGCTGGCCTCCTATTGATCAGCAGGAACACTGAGCCCTTATTAGATGAAAGCCCAAGCTAGATGACTGGCCAAAGACAACCTGGAAAGCTACCCCATCTAAGCAACTGAAGCCAACCCTATTGTGTACAACTCACTCCAGTTTGCCTCTGCTTTTCCACATGTACCTCTCTTAAAAACTCTCTATTTCAGAGCCTTGGTCTTTTTTGCTGAATGCTCTCTTCAAAGAAGACAAGGACCAAGGTCCTTCTAGCCATACCACCTCCAGAATCAAAGGGCGCTTACATAAGTTGAAGTAAAGTTCTACAGAGAGGATAGAAATTCCAGAATTTGGTAATAGGTAATAGGTTGGATATGAGAACTAAATATAAAATAAAGAAAATAAAGAGATTAGTAGTAATTATTTTGAGAGAGTGGGTGAATGAAACACTTAAAATATTAAAAATATTTAAATTTAAATAAAACAGTCACATAATCATTAAGAGTGAAGTTCTGGTTTTACTACTTTTGATGTTTCTCAGCATGTATCATTTGTTTTTTCAGTGTTATGTTAACTTATTGGATTCTGTGCTGAAATGTCATTCAACTATAAATAAAGTCATGTATAATATAAAATGATTAACTCTTCAAGTCCATTTCTAACATATATCCCTTAATGTAACATTTACTTAGCTTCATTTATAATTAGAACTTAGTCCTGTCTTTTAATTGAGATATAACATAACATTTAGTAGTTCAATTTGTTAGTAGTAATGAACCCACATCTTATACTTTTAAAGACATTGAGCTATGCTATAGATTATGGTAATACTTATTTGACTCATGAAGAAAGATGAAGCTAAAATGAAAGCTGAACACTGATATAGTCTGCAATGTTGTGCCATATCATAGACTTTTATTAGCTCTAATTGAAGGATGAATTAATCAGGAATCTTTCAGTTGCAAATAATAGAAAACCAACTTAGTCTTGCTTACGTTGAATAAGAAATTGCTATTGTCATTAAGTGGTAGGTTCACAAAAATATCATTATTGATAAATGACAAATATTAGAGAGAATTCTAACTCATCTAATCACTGTGTCTAAAAAAAATAATAACAATAAGTTGCTTAATTGGTCAGACTTAGATACTTTGGTGGCTCTATTTACTGAATAGAATATATAAAAGTGGGAGAAAAAGTGTACTCCCAATTGAATGTAGGATGAACAATAAATGTCTCATTATGAGGAAATCATTTGTCCTGCAATATTTCATTGACTGGTCCACAGTATTCTTCTTGACACAGTCGAAGACAGAAGACATCTGAAGAAGTTTAATACAGTGGATGGGATTTAACCTTGCTCTCTCATTTCAACTGTTTCTTAAAGAACAGAGTTCTAAGACTTCCTTGGTTGAGTAAGCTCCTGTTCTTTTCCCTGGAGCTTTAACTCCAATCAGAATAATTTGCAGCAAGAGTTCCTCTAGGGCTTCCTTACCTATTCCCACTTTTGGACTCTCCCTTTAGTCACTGTCATCCTACTTTCCGGAGACCAAAAGCTCATACACTGGCTATCAGAAAGTCAGAGTATTCCATGACCGAAAAGTATAAGTCATCATTTTCCTCTTCTCTCAGCTACTTACTCAGTCACCCTGTTGCCTCACAGTAGATCCACTGACTCTTGGCCTGTATTACTGGCATCCTTGCTCAGTGGACCTTTTTTTTTTTCTCTAGGGCTGAGCTTTCTTGTAGCTTTTATTTGTCAAGACTCTCTGTAGGACCCTGATAAATCTTCATATTCCTGTACTTTATTAGCAAAGGTACAAAGTTATCCAGTGTGTCCATCAAGGCTGGCCATTTTGAATGGTGTGGCTTGAGAAAGTTTAATACAGTGAATGGGATTTATGAACTCTGAAGCAGTGCTAATTTATGGAACAGGTCAGGAAAAAAAGAGTTTTGTTTGTTTGTTCATCTTAACAGCAAGTATGAATCTTCCTCACAAGAAGAGGCCTATCTCAGTTGAATCTTCTTTTTTTTTTGTTGTTTTTGTTTTTTTTTTTTTTATTTTATTTTTTTTTAAATTTTATTTTATTTTTAAACTTAACATAACTGTATTAGATTTGCCAAATATCAAAATGAATCTTCTTTGCCAAGATTAACTGGGGTAGAATACCAGCTCTTAAGAAAGCTTGAACTTCTGTGCATGAATCAAGGGAGGATTTATTTTGTTGCCTCAGAGAAAAAGGAAAGATATGGAAAACTAGGACTTGGACACAGAAGATAGTGGAATGCTGTAAATGACATGAACTCCTTCCTCGTAACAACTAAATTTTCAATAAATTCCAAAACTCATTAGATATTTAATTGAAGTGGACAGTTTTTAGACATGACTGAAAGGACTGATATCAGAAATTAGTATAATTTCAGTGGAAAAGAACTGATGTGAAAAATGGAAATGTAGAACAAAGTACTGGCTGGCTATGAGGAAATAGCTTTCATGAAATCATTGTCTAGACTCTTAAACATTGTCAATTTGGAGATTGTCAAGTTTTTCACAATTACCACATATCCAGGGAGCCCCAGATAACTAAATTACACTTAGAGGAATAGGTCATTTCCAATATCAGTCACATTTAAGAAAAACCATGATAACCTTGAAAAACAGTGTCTATAACACATGATGTTCAACTATTGACAAGTATATAGATAATAGAATAGATCCTATAGTGATAAAGTGGCTTCCCTAGTGGCTCAGACAGCAAAGAAACTGCCTGTGATGAGGGAAACCTTGTTTCCATCCCTGGCTTGGGAAGATCCCCTGAAGGAAGGCCTGGCACCTACTCTGGTATTCTTGCCTGGAGAATCCCTATGGACAGAAAAGCCTGGCAGGTTACAGTTCATAGGGTCACAAAGAGTCCAACACGGCTGAGCAACTAAGCACACACATACTGCTAGAATAAATTTCTGCATGCATGCCACCACACAAAAATAGATAAGCAAAAGGTCTTTTTGTTTATACAAAAGGCAAGTATTTATGTCATCAGGCATCATTTCAGAAAGGATGGGGGAAAAATCAGAAAAACAAAACACCACCATTGTATAAATGGAACACATGAAACTCATTACTAATGCTTTTGTAATTTTTACTATGTACCAATTACTTTTTAAAATCTTCTAAACTATTAACTCATTGAATCTAGCAGTAGTTTGAAAGAAGCATAGTCACCACAGATGAGATAAATAAAGCACAATGAGATGAAAAACCTGTTCAATCCTCACTAGTAGTATTAATAACTGACATAGGCAGAATTTTAACTCAGGTCATCTGACTGAGTCACAATTTAAATCCTGTGTATAAGGCTTTGGGAGAAGTTAATGAAGACTAATTAGTCACTTATACAGATGGGAATTTTGAGAGGATGTAGCATAGTAATCGGAGAAGGCGATGGCACCCCACTCCAGCACTCTTGCCTGGAAAGTCCCGTGGATGGAGGAGCCTGGTAGGCTGCAGTCCATGGGGTCGTGAAGAGTTGGACACGACTGAGCGACTTCACTTTCACTTTTCACTTTCATGCATTGGAGAAGGAAATGGCAACCCACTCCAGTGTTCTTGCCTGGAGAATCTCAGGGATGGGGGAGCCTAGTGGGCTGCCGTCTATGGAGTCGCACAGAGTTGGACACGACTGAAGCGACTTAGCAGTAGCAGCAGCAGCATAGTAATAAGTGTGTATAGAGTTATTGCTGAGGTAACGGATGGACTTGCCCTGAAAAATAAAAGCAAAAGGGATGATGGCACTTTAAAAATTTTATTCTTCTGTGTCTCTCTTTGTTTGTATATTTGCCAATCTCTGGCTCTATATAGACAGAAGATCAGTTATACTGGATGCTTGGGGCTGGTGCACTGGGACGACCAGAGGGATGGTATGGGGAGGGAGGAGGGAGGAGGATTCAGGATGGGGAACACATGTATACCTGTGGCAGATTCATTTTGATATATGGCAAAACGAATACAATATTGTAAAGTTAATAAAATTAAAAAAACAAAAACATAAGTACTTTGTTTTTATTTCAATGGGCATTGCTAAAAACAACCCCAAACTACACGATGCTATTAAACAATTGGGTGAGAAATAAAGACCTAGGATCATGAAAAGCAAGCTAGTTGCACAGAAGAACTCTTAGGAGCAGGATGTATTGATGGCAATGTTACTGGTAAAATATAGAATCACAATATAATAAGCTTATTTTTAAACAGTACATGTTGTTTCTTTAAGTGTTCTGAATTTATATTACATTAAAAACATTTTACCATAATCTGCAATTCTGTTTTCTCTCTGATTCACTTGGCCAGTAAACAATTTCTCCTCTATTTATAGCAGGTTTAAGTTACTCTCTGATAACCTTTCCTAATTGGAGAAGTTATTTTAACAGTTCTAGTAAAGTAAACTCAACTGTTCATGTATAGTAACCAGTGAAACTAATTGATAATTGTCTTTCACAGTTGATTTCAAACATCTCTGTAATAAATCCTTTGGATAATTAAACGAATAAATCTTTGGTGAAATAAAAGTAACTGCATTTATAAGACAAATATTAGGTAAATCAGTACAGATATAGGCTGGAAGAGGCACAGGGAGAATTACTGTACAAACTTGAAAATAAAAAAATCTAGAAAAGTAATTAAAAACATATATATAAATAGAAACAAATATGAGTATTTCAATTTATTCCTTTTTTTGTTCTAAATTAATGCTTAGCTGTAAAGTAAAATATATTATCAAAGTCATAAAATTCCTGAAAATTAAAGATTAAAATATGAAAGAGGAAATACTAATGAATACGTAACGACAAAATATTTAAAATTTTATTGTGGGAGCCAGATTTTATACATACACACACACATAGCTTTTACTGGTATACAAACAATAATATTTCATAATAGTTCACATATAGGTATCCCTTGGTATGGTTCTAAGACTGCTCCGCCCCTGCCCCACTCCCACGGACACCAAAATCCGTGGTTGCTCAAGTCTTATATAAAATGGCATAATACAGTCAGTCCTTCATATTTACAGGTTCCATATCCATGGATTCAAATTCCATTCATGATTGTTTGAATCTAAGGATGAAGAACCTATGGCTAGGGAGAGCCAATGGTACTTGTTACTAAATGAGAAGAGATGTTAAAGACAATAACATCAACAGTGAAAAAATTGAATGCCATAACTGATACCTTTAACAGGATAGACTATTATAATTTCACACAATGGAAATATTGATTGCAACTTTTAGAACACAGTATTGGCAATAACCTTTCACAGTAAGACTCAACCAAGCAAGTAGGCCACATGGGTAATTTCCACTTGCCATGGATAAATGCCTATCCATTTTTTTTCACTTTTAAAGAAAACAGTAGCCCCTTTATATCCATTTCCTTTTTCTAATCACTCGGATACTACTTTACTAATTACTACAACTCTATTTGAACTTTGTCAAAGTTCTAACTTGATGATTCTAATATTCCAAAGTATGTAAAAATTACACTTCTTTCTCACTTGACAAAACTGATGATAAAATTTTGAAATTAACTTTTCTACATTTACCTGTGCCATTTTTTCATATTATGTTTTGTTTAATCAATCAATAGATTTCCTCTTTTGTTTCTGTTAATTAAATTTGTTTATTCAAATATAATTAAATATATAATAATTAAAATTAAAGTTTGTTACATTTTAATACTCCTAGCTAATCTAGATCTTTCCTTTTATTTTTGCTTTGAGTTATCATAGACCCTACTTAATCTTTCTTTTTAAAATTTTTTAATTGGAGAATAGTTGTTTTATAATGTTGGACTGATTTCTGCTGTACAACAATGCAAATCAATCATAATGTTTTATATATATATATATCTCCAGCTGGCACTAGGGCATCAGTGGTAAAGAACCCACCTGCCAATGCAAGAGACATAAGAGCAGTAGAAACCATTCCAGAATTCTTACCTGGACAATCCCATGGACAGAGGAACCTGATGGGCTACAGTCCATAGGGTCACAAAGAGTCAGACATGACTGAAGTGACTTGGCATGCAGCGCATGCACACACACACACACACACACACACACACACATGCAGATATATATATATATATATATATATATATATATATATTTACACATCTACTCCCTCTTGAGCCTCCCTCCCCTCCATCCCAACCCTGATTAATCTTAACTTCAATTTACTTACAACTTAGATTTATTCTAAAGCTTGTAAATTACCTATTATATTGCTGTCTCTATTTGTGCATCTTCTTAGCTCCTAATGCATGACATTAACTGTGAGTAATTCCTTGGCAGAAGGAGCATTACTTGTCCAATTTAGACATCATCTTCCTTCTTGCCCAAATCCCTCATGATAAATCAATTCGTAGACCCATAGATAAATGGTATATATGCTAATGGACTTTCCTGGTGGCTCAGATGGTAAAGAATCTGCCTGCAGTGCAGGAGACTTGGGTTCAATTCCTGGGTAGGGAAGATCCCCTGGAGAAGGAAATGGCATCTCACTCCAGTATTCTTGCCTGGAGAATCCCATGGACAGAGGAGCCTAGGGGACTACAATCCATGGAATCTCAAAGAGTCAGACACAACTGAGCAACTAAAACACATACATGTTAATGTTAGACTTGGTTAGTTGTATAACAAGGTTCCTTAAAATCTGTGCAGTTCATAAGGCAGCTAAAAGCAGAGCAGTTTCTCTTAGCTGGAATAGATTCCATCATTGACTTGTCAAGCATGAATCATTTATTGGAGGTATGGATGAGGTTCTGACTTTCCACTCACTCTTGAATCTATTACAATCTGATACTCACTCCCAACACTCACCTTCTCTTTTGAAAGTTACCAAACATTGCCCACTGACAGATTTTTCTCTCTTGCCTTATCTTTATACAACATTGATTTCATGGTTGAGATCTCATTGATATTGATCCTTCAAAGATTTTTCTCAGTATTTCTCGATAAATGTTAAGAACAGAGAATTAGTATAAGATAATACAATTTGTATTTTAAGATAGCTCAGGCTGAAAACAATCATAGTTGAACAAAGAACTATGGCAGCTTTCATAACTGGAGGCAAGTGTAGAGTCTAGACATGAGCTGAAAAAAAGTGGCCTTTTTAGGAAGGAGAAGAATGAAATAAAGACTTAAAAATACTTTAGATTGGCAGAATGAATATAATAGGGAAATGCCCCAATGCAAAACAATTTGCTTGCATACAGTTGTCCTCTTAATTTCATCCCCCTGATTTTGTCAAGAAAGCAAGTAGCAAGGAAGGAGGAATCACATTGTCACATGTATTCTGAGTGTTTAAAATATGGATTCCTGCTGAAATTTCATGCAAATGAAAATCAGTAAACTAAAAAAAAAAAATCTAAATTGAGATCCCAGGTCAAATACTGACATAACCAAAAAGGTAGCAGCAACACAACAGATTGAGGCTGAAATAGTCATCAGATCGGATCAGATCAGTCGCTCAGTCGTGTCCGACTCTTTGCGACCCCATGAATTGCAGCACACCAGGCCTCCCTGTTCATCACCAACTCCCGGAGTTCACTCAGACTCACGTCCATCGAGTCAGTGATGCCATCCAGCCATCTCATCCTCTGTCGTCCCCTTCTCCTCCTGCCCTCAATCCCTCCCAGCGTCAGAGTCTTTTCCAATGAGTCAACTCTTCGCATGAGGTGGCCAAAGTACTGGAGTTTCAGCTTTAGCATCAGTCCTTCCAAAGAAATCCCGGGGCTGATCTCCTTCAGAATGGACTGGTTGGATCTCCTTGCAGTCCAAGGGACTCTCAAGAGTCTTCTTCAACTCCACAGTTCAAAAGCGTCATAGTTGTAGTCAATTTAATTAGTTATAATCATAGCTTATAACTACCTTGGGGGCTTTCTCGGTAGCTCAGACAGTAAAGAAACTGACTGCTAATACAGGTAGACCCAGATTCAGTCCCTGAGTGGGGAAGATCCCCTGGAGAAGGGCATGGCAGCCCATACCGATATTCTTGCCTGGAGAATTCTATGGACAGGGGAATCTAGTGAGCTACAGTCTATGGGCTATATAGTCTATAGAGATGACTGAGTGACTAACACACACCCACACACACACACACACACACACACAGTCATAGCTCAACTTTGGTTCAAATTGAAATTAAAACCTTTAAGAACCTGAGTAATTAACTTATCATCCTAATCCCAGAAATAGGAAATTTCTCAGACTTAGTGTAAGAAAAAGAAAACAATACAGAACATTCTCTACTCTGTTTTGAATATACTCATGCATTATGAGATATGAAAGAAAAAAATGTAATTGATTAATAAAAAATTCAGTCAATAGAAGCAGACACACAGATAAATTAGTTATTAAGAAAGCAGATAGACTACTCTGCTCAAGCTGCTTTAAGAAAATATCAGACTAGGTGGCTTAAACAATAAACATTTATTTTCCCACAGCTCTGGAAGGTGGAAAACCAAGACCAAGTACCTAGTCAGTTTAGTTTCTGGTGAAGTCTCTCCTCCTGGCTTTCAGACAGACACTTTCTTTCTGTGGTTCCCCACAGCCCTTTCCTTAGCACATTCATGCAGAGAGAAAATGAGATCTCTGGTAACACTTTTTATAAGGACACTAATCTTATTCATTCAGGCTCCCTTCTTCAAGACCTCAGTTAACCTTAATTGCTTTCTTAGAAGTCCTATCTCCAAATACAGCCACTCTGGTGATTAAGGGTTTCAGCACATGAATTTGGGGGAGGTGACACAAACATTCATTTCATAATAGCAAGCAAGCAAATATTTCAAAACAACTGTAATTATGTTAAATAATAACATACTTAAGGTTGAAGATATAGTCAATAAGAAAAACAAAGAAACAATAAGAGAAGAAGCTAGATAAAGCAAACTTCTGAAAACTTTAATTCTTCAGTGGGAATTAGTAGCATTTTGGACCTACAATTGAAAGAGTCATAGAATTTGAAGGTAGTTCAGTAGAAGTTATTCAGATCAAAGCAAGGAGAGATGCATCAATGTACTGTGAGATAATATCTCCAGTAATTGAAATCTTAGATGAGAGAAATATAGGAGTAGGAAACTATTTCAGGAAAAACTGGCCAATTTTTTTTTTCAAATTTGATTTAAAATGACATCTGATAGTTTTAAGAAGTTAAACAAACAACAGGATCAGCAGATGAAAGATGAATGAATATAAAGAAAATGCATACAGCCATATTTTGTTATTTTGTTCAACTTGCTGAAAACTAAAGTTAATAAGAAATTCTGAAAGCAAGAAGGTAGAAAAGAAATATCAGGGAGCAAAAATAATATTGATGACTGACTTATCAGAAACAGTGTAAGCCAGATGGCAATGAGAATGATATCTATTAGAATCAATAGAAGAATAAAAAAGAATAAATATGAATAAATTAGAGTTAAATAACTAAATCAGATGTAAATAACTAAAAATATAAAGATAAAAAGACTTTTTTTGAAAGTAGAAAAGAAAATAAAAACACATCATTCGTAGATAGAATTTAAGTATGGTAGCCATCTCATATGAAGCTATATAGATGCTAAAAGAGTATGGAAATTGGAAGAATATTCATAAATTGTTTAAAGAAAACATAATCACAGTCTAAAATTATATATACAGCTTAAAATATATTCAGTTAAAAGAAAACAAATGTATTTCATTATGAGCAGACTGGTACTACCAAAAAGGCTAAACTATATTCTTTATCTTGAAGAGAAATGGCAGCAAATGGAAATCTGGATTTTTTTTTGAGAAAACAAAGTGCATTAGGAATGGTAAATATGTAGGCAAGTATAAATGGTTATTTTCTGCTAAATTTCATTAAGAGACACATGGGAGTTTCAAGGGAAAATACAACTTTTATTTGTGTGGTTTATAATTTAAGTAGATATGAGAGTTATAGCATAGAGGATGACGAGGGGAGTCTATAGACATGTATGGTTTCTGCATTTATGTCAACTATTATAAAATCCAAATAACCAGAAAGTTAATGGATGATATATTCATTATGTTTTAATGCTCAGAACAAACAATAAGCCAGATAATAGTATAATTTAAAAAAATATAAAAATTAAAATATTTAAAAATATATTTAGTAAACTAAAACATGTTAAGAAAGAACAGACATAAAATAAAGGAGATGCAAAATATATAATAGTGGGCCTATACTTTATCATTATATTAAATGATTATTAACAATGTGCATGGGTGCTAAGTTGCTTCAGTCATGTCTGAATCTGTGCAACCCTGTGGACCATGGTCTGCCAGGCTCCTCTGTCCATGGGATTCTCTAGGTAAGAATACTGGAATGGGTTGCCGTGCCCTTCTCCTGGGTTATTCCTGACCCAGGGATGGAACAAGGGTCTCTTATGTCTTCTTCATTAGCAGGTGTGTTCTTTCCCATTAGTGCCACCTGGGAAGCCCAGTTATTAACAACAGAAACCAACTAAAAGGCAGAAACTGAAAATATGTTATAGAGAATTGATATGTAAATATGTACTAGAGACATATGTTAAATAAAAAACTATAATAATGAAAATAAATTGATGTAAAAAGATAATTTTTCTATGTTTACAGTAGGCAAAGAAGTGCAGAGTGCTATGTTAATAAGAGGAAACACATATGTCAAGCAAAAAATATTAACAGAGAAAAAGGACACTTCATGATGATAAATAAGTCAATTAATTAAGAAGACAATCATATATGCAAATGTGACTAATTATAGAACTTCAATATGCTTGCAAAAAAATCAATGGAATTAAAAGAAAATATACACAATGCCATAAAAGTTGTTATACATTATAAACCCATCTGTCAGTAATTGATAGAACAAATTGAAAAAGTCACTAAACACAGATGACTGAAAACCACTGTCACCCACATAGACCTACATCACAAGAATAATCCTGACATTTACATGCACACATTTGACCAAATGCTGGGACATTAAACACATCTGGATGCACATTAAAGGATGTATATCATTCAGATTATGATAAGATAAAAATATTAAACTATAAATAAATATCAAAAAGCTATATAAGAAGATTCCAAAAAGTATTATTAAATATAAAGAGCTAGGTTAAAAGTAAAAGTTTGGAACCAAGATATATGATGCAAAATCCAAATGTAAAGCAGCTAATGGAGTTACATTCATATCAATCAAAGTTTGAGAAACAGAACATTACTACAAATAAAGGACCATTTTATAAGAATGAAAGCATTACTTAATCAAGGAGATATAGCAATCCTAAATATGTATGCAACTATTACCATATGTTAAAAATACATAAAGCAAGAATTGATATAAGTTAAATAGAAGTAGATGAAACTGCAGTTCAATTGAAGATTGCAATATTTTTCTTTTGGCATTTAATACAAGTAATCAAAAAACAGAAAAGATCTCAAAGATCTGAAGGACACTATTAACAAACTAAATTGAATTGATATTACAGATGAATGTACTCAACAATGACTAAATAAATATATTTTCAAACTTAATGGAAAATAGGCCAAATACTCTATCATAAATAAGTTTTAAAATTTTCTAGGAAATTGCACAGATAAGATTTCTTGATCATAGTGAATTAAATTATAAATAATAAAAAAACACATGGTAAATCCCCACATTCTTGGATATTAGAAATACACTTCTAAATAATCCTTGAGCCAAGAAAGAATCTATAGCAAAAAAGGAAGTATGCTAACTAGAAAATACTGGAATATCACATATCAAAATTTGTAGGAAGTAACTGAAGCAATTATTAAATCTACATCTTTATACTGTGAGATATAGGCAAAAAGTTATGACACTGAAAGATGAATTCCACAGGTCTGTAGCTGCCCAATATGCTACTGGAAAAGAGTGAAGAAATAATTCCAGAAACAATGAAGAGACAGAGATAAAGTGAAAACAGGTGATGGAAGAGTCAGGGGAGTGTGTAATTTCCTTGGTTCCGTCCCAGTGCAGCAAAAATTTGAAGCAACAGACAGACCAGTGCTATAGCTCAGTTTTAATTAGAAAGCAAAGGAAATACATCCTCGAGTCATGAGGGCAGGCTGGCCCAAAAGACGCAAAGAGAAGAGAAGCCCCAATCCTTCTAGGCTTCCTCCTTTTAAACATTTGTCTCCTCTTCCCAGAGCCTGCCCTATGTAAACTGGGGTAGCCAGGAGAGCTTTTTTTTTTTTTTTTTTTTTTTTTTTTTAATCTGAGGTCCTCACTCTGGTCCTCGGACCTTTCTTTGTTCTTTTTTCATGGACTTTTCCTTTCTTTGTATTTTAGCCATCACCATCTTGGACTCCTTTTTCCTATTCTAACTACCCAACGTTCCCCTCTCAAGATAGGGAGGCTCAATTCTTTAGGAATGGGGTGTTGAGGTCTCTCTGGCTACTTCCTGCTGAACTGGGAGGGCGAGGGGCATTGGGCCCCCTCCTCTTGCTAGTATCAAGCTTCAGAGGCCTTATAGTGGTGTCCATCTAAGGATGAGTGATATTTTCTGTGGTCAGGTGGTTTTATATACCTTTGTTGAACTGTCACTGCATGTAGCTTGTTGATCTGGACAGAGACAAAATGGGCTAGACAATTGATAATATGTGGAGCAACCATATTGTTAGTAGTTAGAATAGGAAACAGGAGTCCAGAATGACAGTGACTAAAAGACAAGGAAGGGAAAAGCCCGCAAAAATAGAACAAAGGAAGGTCTGAGGACCAGAGTGAGGACCTCAGGCAGAAAAAACAGCACTCCTGGCTAGCCCAATTTACATAGGGCAGGCCCAGTGGGAGGAAAAAACATAAAAAGAGGAGCCAACGGGCTGGGGTTCTCTCTCTCTCTCTCCCCTACACGGACGTGCTCATTCTCTCTCTCTCTCTCTCTCTCTCTCTCTCTCTCTCTCTCTCTCCTCTTTGAGTCTTTTAGGTCAGCATGCCCTCATGCCCCAAGGGTGTATTTTCCTTTATTTTCTAAATAAAACTGATCTGTCCAAGAACTATAACAGAGACTTTCCGAGAGCTCTGACGCACTGAGGGCTTTAACGTCCATTGCTTCAAATCTTTGTTGTGAGGAGACAGAACCAAGATTACACTCCCCTGACAATGTGGTGATAACAGGGGCAATAGCCAACCCCAAATTTCCCCTCGTCAAGAGAACGATCCCCCAAAGAGAGATTGTAGCCACCCTGATAACTCTCCAGCTCATTCTTTGAGATCCAGTAGGATGTGAATGCTTTCCTTGAGATCATGAGACTTTCTTTAATGTAGCTGGAGGGATTTACCCAGAAACAACATGTCTCATTTAAGATGACTCAAGTCCCTCCTTCTTCAGGTCAGGAGATCTATCTCATGTTTATTTTGGAGTACAACCCCTGCCAAGCTGTGTTGGCTCTTTAGAACTATCCTTTGAAATCTAATCCCCAGAAGCTTAATCTTTGGGGTGTTCATTAGAAAGACACTCACTGTATTCCTGAATAGGTATCTGAGACCTCCCCGGGACTCACAGGTGGGTTGAGTGTCCTCTTCTGTTTTCTTCCACAGCTTGACTTGTGAGTAGTGAGTCCAGGAGTTGTGTCCTGGTATACTGACTGCTGTGGGGATAGAAAGTATTACAGGGTAGGGGCCCTTCCATGTGGGCTGGAGTTGAACCTTTGGGAACCCATCTTTCCAGACTTTGATTAGGATTTGAGTCACTGGAGCACATAATGGTGGCTCTTTAGAATCTTTTGGGCCCTGGTTGACACCCCACAAGCATATATCCCGTTGGAATTGCCCAATGGCCATGGTATAAGACTGGAGGTTCTGAGCCTCTGGATCGAGGAAGAGGTCATTGACATAAAGAAAATTTCTCCCATATGGCATCTCATAAGGACTAAGACTAACCTGTTCCTTAGCAGCAATATAGGTGCAGAGGAGAGCTATTGGTGAAGCCTGCTTCCATCCCAGGGAGGTCTCCTGGATTATCATTTTTGTCATTGATTTTAAAAATTGGTTGGTTCTTTCTACTTTTCCTGAAGACTGAGGCCTCCAGGCACAATGAAGATAATAAGTAATGCCCAATACATTAGAGACATCTTGGGTGACCTTAGAAGTAAGTGATGTCCCATTGTCATTTTGTAATGACGTGAGCAGACCAAATCTCAGAATAATTTCATGAAGCAGTCTTTTTTACCACCTCCTCAGCCTTCTCAGACCAGGTGGAGAAGCTTTCAATCCATCCTGTGAATGTATCTGTCATGATAAATAGGTATTTATACCATTGAGAAACTGGCATCTGGGTGAAGTCCATCTGCTAGTCCTCTCCAGGGTAGGTTCCATGCCATTGGATGGGTTGGGCCATCTGGGGTGTTGGAGCTCCTTGGGGGTTGTTTAATTGGCAAGTGGGACAAGAGGAGACCACTTGCCTTATACTCATTTGGAAGCCTGTTCCTCTGAGGGAACTTTCTAGTAATCCTTGGAGGGACTTCTCTCCTAAATGAGAGGTGGCATGTAAGGAGTTAACCAACTTCCATTGGAGGTTCCGAGGCAGAAAAAGGAGTCCCTCCTTTTGGAACCACCCCATATGATCTTCTTGAAAACCCTCACTCTTAGCTTTAAGAGTCTCACCTTCAGTATAAGAAGGAGTTTCTGGCAAATCAGTCTGTGGAACTAAGGTGGCAACCCCTATTAGGTCATTGTTCTGTAATGCTGCTCTCTTAGCTACCTGATTGACTGCTTGGTTCCCTCATGCCTCTTCCATGCTCCCTTTTTGGTGTCCTTTAAAATGGGAGACTGAAACCTCAGTGGGCAGATGGACTGCCTCCAAGAGCCTAAGGATTTGATCACCATATTTGATTGGGGATCCTCAGGTAGCAGGGAAGATCTCATCTTTCCAAGTAGCAGCATATGCATGTAGCATCAGAAATGCATATTTGGAGTCAGTGTAAATGATTACTCTTTTTCCTTCTCCCAGCTCCAAAGCTCAAGTCAGGACTATGAGGTCAGCTAATTGGGCTGAAGTACCTGGTGGCAAAGGTTTAGCCTCTATGGTCTCAAAATTGGGACTACTGCATATCCAGCTCTTTTTCTGTCCAAGACAAAGCTGCTTCCATCAGTGTGCCAGATTTGCTCAAAATTGGTCAGAGGATCTTCTGACAATCCCTCTCGAGGTTTTGTCCAGTCGTCCAAAGTTTCTAGACAAGAGTCAAAGGGGAGAGAGTCCTCGGGGGTAGACAGGAGGGTAACTGGGTTAAGAACCTCACAAGGGTATACAGTCAGGCCTGGATTTTCCATCAGCACTGCTTGATATCTGAGGATCCTTTGATCAGAGATCCATAAATGGCCTCTCCCATTCCGGAGTTATTTCACTTGGAGGCTGGTAAAAATAGTTAGTTTGCCCCCAAGAGAGAGTTTTAAAGCATCTTGTATCAGGACTGCAATCGCTGCAAGATTTTGAAGGCAGGGAAAGCTCTCTTCCCAATAAGGGAATAGGACACGCAGGGACCACCAAAACCTGGTGGCAAAGTATTTGTCCATTCCAGCAACAAAGAAGTGCTTGGGTGAATCTTTTCATAATTGACTTCCCCATAGCACCCAAAATGGTACAGGTTTGGGAGGAGAAGACTCTGGAGAAGGAGGACAGGACAGAATAGGTAGCCCCTGTGTCAACTAAGAAATTCTTGGACCTACCTGCCACATCCAATTGCACCCTTGGCTCCAATTCCATGATGGTTATCTTTGATAGGCATGCTGGCTGGAGAGGGCTGCTTCAGTCCTGTTGAACCATCATGAGGGAAGGCTTGTCGCTTGACCTTGAGGCTCTATCGTCCCAAGGGCAGAGTGCCACTCAATGTCCCAACTGTTGGTATTTGTAGCAAGCTGTTTTAGGAGACTTGTCATGGTTTGGACCCTCTTCGACTCAATGTCTCACCTGTCTACAGATTAGGTATTTGCCTTGTGCCTTGTCCTTCAAGGACTTGGAGTTTGCCATAGGGCTTCCCTGGAGGGTGGCTAGCATCTGGGCATGCCATGTTTCTTTTTCCCTCTCTCCCTTTCCTAGGCCTTGGCCTCCCTCACCTGTTCTCTGTTACAAAAGGTATTGGCGGCTGTCTATACCATCTCATCTAAAGAGGCAGCTGGGTATTTCTGCTGTAGCTGTTGTAACTTTATCTTGATGTTTGATACATATTGGGACAGGTATTCATCCTTTAAAATCACTTGTCCCTCTTAAGAGTCTAAGTCGAGATTGGTAAAGTTTTGGAGGGCCTCTTTTAGACTTTCCAGAAAAGCAATGGGGTTCTCGTTGGACTCCTGAGTTATTGCTTAGACCAGGCACAGTCCCACAACTATTAGGTTTCCTTCTATGTCCATGGGTGGACTTCTTTATGGGTATCTTTCTGAAGCTTATGCTACCCATTACTGTTGCAACCTGAGAGCCGGCGTCCCCAGGCAAAGGTGCAGATCCCCAGGCAGGTTGAGGCATGACAGCCTCCTGGAGATCGAATCCCCAGGCAGGTCGAGGCATGTTGGCCTCTGGAGAATTAGGTCCTTGGCAGGTCAAGGCATGTCGACCTCCTGGGACACCTGGACTGGCAGATCCCTGAGCAGTTGGAGGGGTGACAACCTCCCAATGACCAGATCCCTAGGCAGGTTGAGGCAAGTCAACCTCCTGGGACCCCCCAGGATGGAGTTGGGCATCCCCAAGGTCTCCAGTGTGACTAGCACTGGGTATGATTAAGGGGTTGTAATTTTAACTCATTGATGCTTTATTCACTGTGATTGGCAATAGATATCATTATGTAAAGCAATCCAAGCCTGTGTCTTGAGACTGGCCTGGTGAAACAGCCATAAGACTTATCCTCTTATTGCTCTGAGGGAATGTAAGTCACTGATTTCCTCCCCTAGTCCTCCATAAGAGAAGGTTAAGGTGTTTCTAATGGTAAACATTTCATTGTCATAAACCCACTTTAGGTCATAACAGAAGTAATGACAAAGGAATGGTTATCTGGTCTTGTTAGGGGCATTAAGTGTATTTTAATAATAGTAAGTGGGGTGGAGCAATGTTCCCTACAAGGGAGCAGGGTCCTGGTTGTAGGAGTTAGTAAGTGCCATGAAATTAAAAGACGCTTACTCCTTGAAAGGAAAGTTATGTCCAACCTAGACAGCATATTCAAAAGCAGAAACATTACTTTGCCAACAAAGGTCCGTCTAGTCAAGGCTATGGTTTTTCCTGTGGTCATGTATGGATGTGAGAGTTGGACTGTGAAGAAGGCTGAGCACTGAAGAATTGATGCTTTTGAACTGTGGTGTTGGCGAAGACTCTTGAGAGTCCCTTGGACTGCAAGGAGATCCAACCGGTCCATTCTGAAGGAGATCAGCCCTGGGATTTCTTTGGAAGGAATGATGCTAAAGCTGAAACTCCAGTACTTTGGCCACCTCATGTGAAGAGTTGACTCATTGGAAAAGACTCTGATGCTGGGAGGGATTGGGGGCAGGAGGAGAAGGGGACGACAGACGATGAGATGGCTGGATGGCATCACTGACTCGATGGACGTGAATTTGAGTGAACTCCGGGATTTGGTGATGGACAGGGAGGCCTGACGTGCTTTGATTCATGGGGTCGCAAAGAGTCGGACATGACTGAGTGACTGAACTGAACTGAACAGACCAGATGTTCCATAAAAATGGAGTGGAGATTTGGTGCAAGGGTATGTTTGTAACTTTAGGAGAAGGGTGGTAAGGGTTTGGGCCCAAATGGCCTGCAGGGCTAAATCCCAAAGTGGCAAACATTATCCATGGAAGCCCAATTGCCCTTGAAGAGATGCCACCAACAGATGGGCGTTTAGCAGGCATTGTGTGCCTGTCACCTGCCTTAGCATGTTCACTGAGAGAGGTTATTTTTGCACGTGTTTTCGGAAACATGGAAGATGAAGGCCTGAATATCTAGAGAGATTGGGTATTATACAGTATTTCCCTCCCCAGGGCCAACTATTTTCTGGTTGTCCCTCCAGAAGATTGTAGAGGCAAAATTGTGAGCCCAGATAGGGCTCAGGAGAGGAGAATGAAAACAGGAGGGAAGGGGGCAGGGCCCAACTTTGAAAGAATGACAGCCCAAGGGCATAACAAATCAATTAAAATCAAATGGGTCCAAGATGACAAGTCAAATTTAACTAAATCTTGACCCTTAATCTTCATGCTAAATGACACACCCAGAGGTGCCAGGACAGTTGCAGTTCAGTTCAGTTCAATTCAGTCACTCAGTCATGTCCGACTCTTTGCGACCCCATGAATCGCAGCACGCCAGTCCTCCCTGTCCATCACCAACTCCTGGAGTTCACTCAGACTCATGTCCATCGAGTCAGTGATGCCATCCAGCCATCTCATCGTCTGTCGTCCCCTTCTCCTCCTGCCCTCAATCCCTCCCAGCATCAGTCTTTTCCAATGAGTCAACTCTTCACTGGAGTTTCAGCTTTAGCATCATTCCTTCCAAAGAACACCCAGGACTGATCTTTAGAATGGACTGGCTGGATCTCCTTGCAGTCCAAGGGACTCTCAAGCGTCTTCTCCAACACCACAGTTCAAAAGCATCAATTCTCCAGTGCTCAGTTTTCTTCACAGTCCATCTCTCACATTCATACATGACCACTGGAAAAACCATAGCCTTGACTAGACGAACCTTTGTCGGCAAAGTAATGTCTCTGCTGTCAAAAGCCTGAGGAGTGGGTGGTTCCCCAATTGTTGGAATGATCCTTCCACTCATTAGCATATGAAATCACCTAGCTCCAGAAAACTAACCTCACCACATTCCATGGCCACAGCACTTGCCCTCTGCGATGGCCCACACACTGTGGAGTGTGTTTCTCTCTGAATCTGAAAAAATCCACCTCTTACCTATAGCTATATCTCTCTCTGAATTTTTTGTAATGAGACATCAAGACCCTGAGCTTCATTAAGACCTACAGCCAGGCACCGTGGGTTTTGGCTGGACTCAAGTCCCAGAAGGGAGGAGCTGAAGGATGGGAATAAAAAGCAGTGGCAAAAATGAAGTTAGGAATCTCATTCATAACCTGCTGTCAAATCTGCTAAATACCCAAACTGTGTTCACAATTTTCATTGGCCTGATCCTTGGCACAAAGAAGATTAAGGACAGAAGAAACCTCCACCCTCTTGGGCAACAGCTACTAAGACACAGGAGATAGTAAAGCATTTGGAAAACCCTGGGGAACCCACTGCCACTCCTGTTTGCAAGGGGTTCGAGGAAATAAGAAATGAGATGTTGTAAAGGAATTAAGATTTCATTAATTATAAGTCCTTCCAGTTGTAGGTGTGAGGACTTCCTACCCCAACCAGAGGTCTTCTGAAACCAGTGAATTAAAATGGACTGGAATGAGAGAATTCAATGCAGATGACCATTTTATCTACTACTGTGGTCAAGAATCCCTTAGAAGATATAGAGCAGCATTCATAGTCAACAAAAGAGTCTGAAATGCAGTACTTGGGTGTAATCTCAAAAATGACAGAACGATCTCTGTTCGTTTCCAAGGCAAACCATTCAATATCACAGTAATCCAAGTCTATGTCCCAACCACTAATGCCAATAAAGCTGAATTGATAGTTCTATGAAATAGTTCTATGAAAACCTACCAGACCTTTTAGAACTAACACCAAAAAAGAAAAAAAAAAAAAAAAAAAAAGATGTCCTTTTCATCATAGGCACTGGAATGGAAAAGCAGGAAGTCAAGGGATACCTGGAGTAACAGGCAAATTTGGCCGTGGTGTACAAAATGAAGCAGGGCAAAGGCTAATAGAGTTTTGCCAAGAGAATGCACTGGTCATAGCAAACACCCTCTTCCGAGAACACAAGGGAAGACGCCACACATGTACATCACCAGATGGTCAATACCAAAATCGGATTAATTATATTCTTTGCAGCTGAAGATGGAGAAGCTCTACAGTCAGCAAAAATAAAGAATGGAAGTTGACTGTGGCTTGTTAAATTTAAATTTAAACGGAAGAAAACAGGGAAAATCACTAAAGCATTCAGTTCAGTTCAGTCACCCAGTCATCTCTGACTCTGTGACTCCATGGACTGAAGCACACCAGGCCTCCCTGCCCATCACCAACTCCTGGAGTTTACTCAAACTCATGTCCATTGAGTCGGTGATACCGTCCTACCATCTCATCCTCTGTCGTCCCTTTCTCCTGCTGCCTTCTATCTTTCCCAGCATCAGGATCTTTTCCAAGGAGTCAATTCCTCATATCAGGTGGCCACAATATGGGAGTTTCAGCTTCAGCATCACTTCCTTCGAATGAACATTCAGGACTGATATCCTATTTAGGATGGATTTCTTGGATCTCCTTGCAGCTCTAGGTACTCTCAAGAGTCTTCTCCAACCTCAGTTCAAAAGCATCAAATCTTCAGTGGTCAGCTTTCTTTACAGTCCATATCTCACATCCATACATGACTACCGGAAAAACCATAGCTTTAACTAGATGGACCTTTGTCTGCTTTTTAATATGCTCTCTACATTGGTCATAACTTTTCTTCTAAACAAACCATTCAGGTATGACCTAAATCAAATCCCTTAGGATTACACTGTAGAAGTAATAAATAGATTCAAGGGATTTGATCTGATAGAAAGCCTGAAGAACTAGGATCAGAGGTTTGTAACACTGTACAGGAGGCAGTGATCAAGATCATCCCCAAGAAAAAGAAACACAAAAAGGCAAAGTGGTTGTCTGAGGAGGCCTTACAAATAGCTGAGAAAAGAGGAGAAGCTAAAGGCAAAGGAGACAAGGAACGATATACCCATTTGAATGCACATTCCAAAGAATAGCAAGGAGAGATATGAAAGTCTTCCTTAGTGATCAGTGCAAATAAATAGAGGAAAACAAGAGAATGGGAAAGACTAGAGATCTCTGTAAGAAAATTAGAGATATCAAGGGAACATTTCTTGCAAAGACGGACACAATAAAGGACAGAAATGGTGTGGACCTAACAGAAGCAGAAGATATTAAGAAAAGGTGGCAAGAATACACAGAAGAACTATACCAAAAAGATCTTAATGACCCAGATGATCACAATGATGTGATCATTCACCTAGAGACAGACATCCTGGAATGTGAAGTCAAGTGGGCCTTAGGAAGCATCACTATGAACAAAGCTAGTGGAGGTGATGGAATTCCAGTTGAGCTATTTCAAATCCTAAAAGATGATGTTGTGAAACTACTGCACTCAATATGTTGGCAAATTTGGAAAACTCAAAAGTAGCCACAGGACTGGAAAAGGTCAGTTTTCATTACAATCCCAAAGAAGGGCAATGCCAAAGAATGTTCAAACCACCTCACTATTGCACTCATCTCACACACTACCAAACTAATGCTCAAAATTCTCCAAGCAAGGCTTCAACAGTATGTGAAACATGACCTTCCAGATGTTCAAGCTGGATTTAGACAAGGCAGAAGAACCAGAGATCAAATTTCCAACATCAGTTGAATCATTGAGAAAGCAAAAGAGTTCCAGAGAATCATCTACTTCTGCTTTATCGATTATGCCAAAGCCTTTGACTGTGCAGATCACTACAAACTGTGGAAAATTCTTAAAAAGGTGGGAATACCAGACCACCTGCCTTCTGAGAAATCTGTATGCAGGTCAAGAAACAACAATTAGAACTGGACATGGAACAACAGACTGGTTAAAAATCAGGAAAAGAGTACTTCAAGGCTGTGTACTGTCACCCTGCTTATTTAACTTATATGCAGAGTACATCATGCGAAATGCTGGGCTGGATTAAGTTCAAGGTGGACTCAAGATTACCAGGAGAAATATCAATAACCTCAAATAAATCAGATGATGCCACCCTTATGGCAGAAAGCGAAGAAGAACTAAAGTCTTCTTCACAAAGTCTTGATGAAAGTGAAAGAGGAGAGCAAGAAGTTTTGGCCACTTCATGCGAAGAACTAACTCCTTGAAAAAGACCCTGATGCTGGGTAAGATTGAAGGCAGGAGGAGAAGGGAACGACAGAAGATGAGGTGGATGGATCACAGACTCAATGGACACGAAGTTGAACAAGCTCCAGGAGTTGGTGATGGACAAGGAAGCCTGGAGTGCTTCTGTCAATGGGGTTGCAAAGAATCAGACATGACTGAGCGACTAAACTGAACTGAACTGATGCTATGAGAAGAAAGATTTAAAATCAATGATCTAAGTATGTAACAAACTATAAAGGGGAAAAAATTGAACACAATGTAGGGAGAATAAAAGAAATAATAAAAATAAGATTGTAAAATCAGTAGCAGTAATAGACAAAAACATTTAAAATTAACCATCATAATTTGATACTTGAAATCAGTAAATTACTAAACCACAGAAAGGCTAATTAAGGCAAAACATTGATTCAAATTGCAAATATTAAGGGTAACTGAACATATATTATTGCAGACCATTTAGACATTAAAACTGTAATAAAAGAATATTATAATAATTTTCAAAAATAAATTAGCAGTGATGATAGAAATAATTGATTACATTAAAATATTTTTGAGATAAAGTAGACAATATTTATTTATCATCATTTCACATGGTCTTCTGGTTCTGGAAAATAAATACCAATAAATCAGATGAAGGAATCAGGTCAGAATTATAGATTTAATGTCATGTCACAAGATGTCCCTTTCATCTTCCTTTCTTTGCACTTTAGAGATTCGTTTGCCTCACAAACAGTAACTGTTTTCATTCAGAGAAGTTTTGTTCACTAAAGCTCAATATTCTATGGGATAAGCATCTGGTTTATTACAGATGTGGTATTTTATCTTTGCATTAAAAAAAAAAAACTAATTGTTTAAAATACTTACTGAAATTGTCAGACACAGCCTTTGGTAACCCATGAGGCAATCAGAAAGTTTAGTCTTACTGAACAGCACTGTCTTATCCAGTGATTCTGAACTGTAGCCCCCTCTTCAATCTAATTGTTGGTGATAGTAATAAGCATATTAAAGAAAAGTTTCTCTCAGGCATAGTACCGGAGAGAAATTTTACTCCCTCCAGTGCTGTTTTCCTTAGTCAGAAAATGTAAATGAGTTATAAATGTACAGTCCCTCCCTCATCTGAACATCCCATGAGAAATATACAGGACCGATACTGTGAATCTCTACCATGGATATACACAAAGATGTTTCTGAAGAGTCAAGAAAGTCTCATAATGTGCATCAAGAGGTACACCACAGGAGACACAATACTGAAGTTCTAATTACCTTAGATATTTTCTGGTATCAATAAAAAGAAAGTACTTTCTCCATGACCATGACCTCCACACTGGACCTGGCTTCTCCTCTTCAACTTTGAGGCATTTCTCATACAAAAATTACCTTCCTAAGCTTTATTTAAGTGTGGCACTTCAGCCTTTTCCTAGAGAAGACATGACTTCAAGAAATCAACTAGATTTTAACAAGGTGCTCAATATCACACTCTTTAGAAGACTGGATTACTTATACATGAACAAAAATTAAAGGAGTCTTCCAAGTTGATGTCTGTCTCCACAACACAAAGATCTTTGTATTATCAATAACTCTAGCTAAGCATGTCTTAAAAGAAAAAAAAAAAAAAAACAGTGCTAGGAAACATAGTGATAATATTAATAGAAATTCTTTGATTTGGGGTTTGAAAACTATAGTGCAAGAGCATTTTGTTTATATCTCACTCAACAGATATGTCAGGTCCAACCATAATTCATCCTTACAAGACTCACTCAGATTCATTCCCCAAAGAGTCTGGATCAATGGATCAAATCTTACATGTTGTTCAAGTGGAATGTTTTAACAGAAAAAGAAAAACGAGTGGAGAAAACTCAAAATAGAGTCATCAAGTCTTGCATTTATTATTAAACAAAACATAATCCTATCATCAAAGAATATTTATTTCATTGTCACAATTCTGATGTTTCCCTTTAAGAAAAGAGACTATCTTCCACTCTCAGTATAAATTGCACTGAAAAACACTTGGTTTTTCCTTCATATATTCATATACCCTCTCTCTTATGCACACACACATATACACACACTCAAAGCAAAACTTTTTCTATGTTAAAAAAAAACTAGCTGATTAGAGTCTTTTTATTTTATGCTATGCATATAGACAGTGATGTGGCAAATATTCTTTGCCCCTTTATTTGCTGTCTTCTTCTATTATGTGTGGTGGGCTTCCCTGGTAGCTCAGCTGGTAAAGAATCTGCCTGCAATGCAAGAGAGGCCAGTTCGATTTCTAGATCAGGAAGATCCCCTTGAGATGGGATAGATTACCCACTCCAGCATTCTTGGGCTTCCCTGGTAGCTCAGACAGTAAAGAATCTGCATGCAATGTGGAAGACTTGGGTTCAACCCTTGGGTAGGGAAGATCCCCTGGAGGAGAACATGGCAACCCACTCCAGTATTCTTGCCTGGAGAATCCCCACAGACAGAGAAGCCTGGCAAGCTATAGTCCCTGGGATGTGAAGAGTGGGACATGACTGAATAACTAAGCACAGCACTATTGTTGTAACCATGGCAGTACAGATCTCCTGGTGCAGGAAGCAGAGATGAATGATAGCCACAATTTGGTCCCCTTTGCATCTGCATCATATTAATTGAGCAGTCATATTCTAACCATGAAAGCAAAACTCATAAAATAAAAGTGGTAGAGCAGAAAGATAGTCTGACTTCTTTATCTCACCCTTGCACAGATGTTCTAGACTGCCTAGTTCTAGACTGCCTTATTCTAGACTTCTTATTACATAGGGTAAAATTAAAGTTAGAAAACATTTTTTCATAATTTTACTCAATACCAAGTTCTAATACACGGTAGTGAGTGGGACCAACTTCTAATTAAATTATTTTAAACCACATTTTCCTGTGAGATGAGATGGTATAGTTCACTTGGCATATGCTTTAACTTTCAAAAAGCAAATAAAATATAGAATCAAGCAACACTGACCAGAAGTGGGGAAGGAATAAACCAAACACTAGATCCAAAATGTAAGTAACAGGATCTGTGTTCATCACAAAGAGCAATCCTTCTTTTTAAAAAACTCTAATAGCTTCATATCTCACACTCAACAAAAGCCAAAATCATCCTGTGACTTAAAAGACATTCATGATGCATTTATTCCATTGCCCCTCTGATTTAATAACTCCTTTCTAACTCAGAAATATTCCTTTCAGCTGTGGGTACTACAGCAAAAGCCAAATGGAGGCCACGGTACAAATAAGGTTGAATATTTAGTAGGTGTAAATTAAGCTGGGAATATATTTTAGCTTCCTAACAATAAATAATATAACTTCATTATGATTTTGTGTGCATATGTGAGTAAAACTAAGTTGTTTATACATATATAGAACTACAAGTGTTCAAAATATTTAAAAACTGACATTATTGTCTATGTGTGGATGTTTACTTGTAGGCTGAGTAGGTAATATTTAGATGAGAAATCAAATAAAAAGTACATAATTCTTACATCATTATATATTTATTCCATAAGGTTTACTTACTTCCTTTTCAGCAAAAAATATTTTAATCCAGATGTTCACATAATTTTTGTGTTCTGTTACAGAAATGCCAAATTTATTAAACCAGTTAGTTCAATTTGGAGATTCTTTCTCTACTGAAGCAATAACAATGGGAATTGCCAAGAATATTTCTTAAAGCAATATTTACATTGAAGAAAAAGCATATGTGTTTTACATACTATGTTCCAATATTTTATTTAAGTAGATTAATTATTATTTATTAAAATTTTAAATATTTCAGTATTATGTAACTATGTTTCTTTTTAGCAAGAATGCTAAAAGAATTTAAATCAAAATATAGACCTTTAAAGAAAATATTAAATGTGTATTTATTTTAAATTTTTCAGTGCTGGAATATAATAGAGACAACACAAAATAGCAATATAGTGATAAATTTATTCAAATATCTTACCAGTAGAGATATAACTTGAACTAAAATAGCCAATGCTGGAATCTATAGGAATAACTTCCAAGAATGTTAGTACACTAAACATAATAAAGGCAATATGTGGCAAACCCACAGCAAACATTATTCTCAATGATAAAAAATTGTAAGCATTTCCTCTCAGATCAGTAGCTAGACAAGGGTTCCCACTCTCACCACTATTATTCAACATAGTTCTAGAAGTGCTAGTCATGGCAATCAGACAGGAAAAATAAATCCAGATTGGAAAAGAAATAAAACTCTCACTGTTTGCATGATATGATACTATATATTCAAAACACTTCCTAACAGCACACACAAAAATAAACTCAAAATGAATTAAAGACTTAAATGTAAAACAAGAAATTATAAAACTCCTAGAAGAAAATAAAGGTAAAACACTCTTTGACATTAATCACAGCAAGATTTTCTATGACCCACTTCCTAGAATAATGGAAATAAATACAAAAATAAACAAATAAGACTTAATCAAACTTCAAAGCTTTTGCACAGCAATGGAAACTATAAAGAAGATGTAAAGGCAAGCCTCAGAATGGGAGAAATTAATTGCAATGAAGCAACTGACAAAGGATTAATCTTCAAAACACATAAGCAGTTCAGGCAGCTCGATATCAGGAAAACAATCAAAAAATAGTCAGAAGATCTAAACAGACAGTTCTCCAAAGAATACATACAATCAATAAACACATAAAAAATGCTCAATATTGCTATTTTAAGAGAAATGCAAATCAAAACTGAAATGAGGTATCATTTAACACCAATCAGAATGGCCATCACCAAAAATCTACAAACAATAAATGGTGGAGAAGATTTGAAGAAAAGAGAACCCTCTTGCACAGCTGGTAGGAATATAAATTGATACAGCCACTATGGAGAACAGTATGGAGATTTCTTGAAAAACTAGGAATAAAACTACCATATGACTCAGAAATCCCACTACTGGGCATATACCCTGAGAAAAACACACGATTCTAAAAGACACATGTACCCCAATATTCATTGCAGCACTGTTTACAACAGCCAGTACATGGAACAACCTAGACGTTCATTGATAGATGAATGGATAAAGAACTTGTGGTATATATATACAAAGGAATATTACTGAGCTGTAAAAGGAATGAATTTGAGTCAGTTCTAGTGGTGTGGATGAACCTAGAACCTGTTACAGAGAGTGAAGTCAGAAAGAAAAAGACAAATGTTGTATATTAAAGCATATATTAATATATGGAATTGGGAAAAATGATACTGATGAACCTATTTGCAGGGTAGCAGTAGACACACAAATATGGATAATAGACTTGTGGACACAGTAGGAGGAGAGGGTGAGATGAATTGAGACAGTAGCATTGAAATATATACATTACCATATGTAAAATAAATAGCTAGTGGGAATTTGCTGTATGATGTAAGGAACTCAGCAGGTGTTTTGTGACAACCTAGAGGGGGGAGGGGTGGGAGGTGGGAGGGAGGCTACATAGGAAGGGGACATATGTATACCTATGGATGATTCATTTTTATGTATGGCAGAAATCAGTACAACATTGTAAAGCAATTATCCTGCAATTAAAATAAATAAATTAAAAATATATTAGTACATGTTTCCTTTATAGTCATAAACGTATCTTTGCTTCTTTTTTTATTAACTTTTTATTGGAATGACATTTGGTTACATATTTCATATATTGTTCTTTGATAAGAAAAAGAAATTTAAAAAATAATAATTCTTTCAAAATTGCAATAATACACCTAAATCTGTAGGGTGTTTTATACAGTTTTCACATATAAATAAATGTACATAACCATATAAATATAGATAATACGGAATCAATTTTAATTTTACATATGTCAAAAATCACAATTTACAGTTCATCTTAAGATCTTTCCTTGTTCTGCTTACAATTTCTACTGCATTATGAATCTTGTGTACATGTAAATCAAATTTAATTGTCTTAATAGTATTTAGTTAATATTCTTATTGTATATCTGGGAATGGTTACCAGGCCAAATGTTATGTATGTTACTTGTCTTACATTTTATTCTTACCTTTGCTTCCTTATTTCATTTAAAAGTATAAAATCAACAATATCCTATGGACTCTAATAGCCTGAACTACCCACTGGGAGCTAGGAATTGTTTCTGCAAAGATTGTTCAATATGATCATGTCCATACAAGGATCTTTTTATATTTTCTTACCATATAAACAATTATTTTCCATTCATTTTCTCAGTTATTTGAAATGTGTTAACTGTATTGGCAAGGGATATAATTGCATATGACTTTTTCTAAGGCCAAATTCTTTATTTCCTTCTTCTTTCTCGTTGTCTTTTATCTCTCTCTTCCTCCTTTCCTCCCTCTTTTCCCTTCCTTCCTTCATCCTTCTCTCCTTCCCTTCCTTCTTATCTTCTTTCCTTATCCATTTTCATGGGTACTATATCAATCAGATCAGATCAGTCACTCAGTCGTGTCCGACTCTTTGCGACCCCATGAATCGCTGCACGCCAGGCCTCCCTGTCCATTACCAACTCCCGGAGTTCACTGAGACTCACATCCATCAAGTCAGTGATGCCATCCAGCCATCTCATCCTCTGTCGCCCCCTTCTCCTCTTGCCCCCAATCCCTCTCAGCATCAATAGTGCACTAAAATAAGCACCCTGAAATTTATATCTTATTGGAATATTATTTTCTATATAAATATATGGTTTTTATTTAATATGATCAGTGAGACAGTAAGTCCTTTGTTTCATTAGATATATATGGAAGAGAAAGTACATCTCAGTTAAAATTATTATTTTATTCTCCATTTCCTTCAATAAAATTATCTATTTACATATACTTTTGTATATTCACAATGATTGATATTATGACTGGATCATGTGTGTGTGTATGTGTGTGTGTGTGTTTGCCCACCAGGCCACTCTGTCCATGGGATTCTCCAGGTAAGAGGAGGTATGAGGTACTTTAATGGAAAGACTAAAATTATGTTTGACTTTTTCCAAGAAAAGAGTGGAGATGTTTAGATTGAGACTCATTTTTTTTTAACTGAAATTGATTTAAAAATTACTCGATAATAATTTTTAAATTAATTTCAGTTAAAAAAAGAAAAGAGCCTCAAACTAGACCCCCTGGAAGAGGACACAGTCACACACTCCAGTGTTCTTGCCTGGAGAATCCCATGGACAGAGGAACCCGGTGGGCTACAGTCCAGTGTGTCACAAACAGTCAGACACGAATGAAGTGACTTAGCACACATGCACATTTTGCAATTTAACTACTAAAAAGTGTATTGAGATGAAATTTCTCTATTTTCCTACTATATTTCCGTGACTTTAACAGTCTGAAGGAGAAATAGAAATGGAAGAAACTCACAAAATGCATATATATATATGAAATACTTAACTAATGAGTTTATTTAGCTGATTCTACCATCCATGAATGCACCTCATCTAAGTTGTCATGTAAGTCTGAATGATCAATATAAATAATCATCATTTTTAATGGTCAGTTATATTAAGCTTTAGAGGTAGATGCAAAATTTTATTCACTGAATATACTTTATGTTATTAAAACAATTTAAATCTTTGATTTCAGCAAATTTTACCTTTTAATTAATGAACCAACTGATTTAAATAAACATATAAGATGTGTTTATATCTGTATCTGATTCCCTTGGTAAACCCTGATCAAAGATCAAAGTTATATCAAATAATAATTTAAGACTCCAATTTTCAAGTTGAAAGTTGTATTGATATAATTATAGATTCACATGCAGTTGTAAGAAATAAGGTAGAGATTCCTGTATATTTTGTCCATCATTCCCCTGGGTAACATCTTGTAAAACTATAGGCTTCCTTCATAGCTCAGCTGGTAAAGAAACTGCCTGAAATGCAGGAAACCCAGGTTCGATTCCTGGGTCTGGAAGATCCCCTGGAGAAGGAAATAGCAACCTACTCCATTAATCTTGCTGGAGAATCATGCGTACAGAGGAGCCTGGCAGGCTACACTTCATAGGGTTGCAAGAGTCTGACACGACTTAGTGACTAAACAACCACCGCCATAGCAACATGATGAGGATATTCACAGTGATAAAATGTGTGTGCTCAGTCACGTCCCACTGACTCTTTGGGATCCATGGACTCTGACTCTTTGTGACCCCAAGGACAGTAGCACATCAGGCTCCTCGGTCCTCTATTATCTCCCAGAGTTTGATCAAATTCATGTCCATTGAATTGGTGATGCTATCTAACCATGTCATCCTCTGCCACCTCCTTCTCCTTTTACCTTCAATCTTTCTCAATATCAGAGGCTTTTCAAATGAGTCAGCTTTTCCCATCAGGTGGCCAAAGTATCAGAGCTCCAGCATCAGTACTTCCAATGAATATCCAGGGTTGATTTATTCTAGGATTTCTTTTAGGATCCCCTTGCAGTCCAAGAGGATCTCAAGAGTCTTCTCTAGCATCACAATTTGAAAGCATCAATTCTTTGATGCTCAGCCTGCTTAATGGTCCAACTCTCACATCCATACATACAAACAGTTGTCAGTAAAGTGATGTCTCTGCTTTTTAATACACTGTGTAGGTTTGTCATAACTTTCCTTCCAAGGAGTAAGAATCTTTTAATATCATGGCTGCCATCACTGTCTACAGTGATTTTGGAGGTCAAGAAAATGAAATTTCTCACTGTTTCCACTTTTTCCCCTTCTATTTGCCATGAATTGATTGGACCAGATGCCATGATTTTAGTTTTTTCATGTTGAGTTTCAAGCCAGCTTTTTCACTCTCCTCTTTCACCCTAATCAAGAGGCTCTTTAGGTTCTCTTTTCATTTTGTCATTACAATGGTATCATCTACATATCTGAGGTTGTTGATATTTCTCCAGCAATCTTGATTCCAGCTTGTGCTTCATCCAGCCTGGCATTTCACATGATGTATCCCTGGCCAGGAAGATACCTGGAAGAGAGCATGCAACCCACTCTAATATTCTTGCCTGGAGAACCCCAGGGAAGCCTGGTGGGCTGCAGTCCATAGTGTCGCAGAATCGAACATGACTGAAGCAACTTAGCATGCACTCTGCATAGAAATTAAATAAGCAGAATGGCAATATTCAGACTTATCATACTCCTTTCCCAATTTTGAACCATTCAAATGTTCCATGTCCAGTACTAACTGTTGCTTCTTGACCTGAATACAGGTTTCTCAGGAGAAAGGTAATGTGGTTTGGTACCTCCATCTCTTTAAGAATTTTCTGCAGTTTGCTAGTCAAAAGCTTTAACCTAGTCAATGAAGCAGAAGTAGATATTTTCCTGGAATTACCTTGTTTTCTCCATGATCGAATGAATACTGGAATAGATGTTAAAGAATACTTAAATGGAGAGAGATACTGTTCATAGACTGGAAATCTCACATGAAAAGTACATCAGTTTTCTGGATCTACAGTTTCAAAGCAATTCCTAACAAATTTCCAGCAAGATTTTATTTAATATATCTGACTATATATACAGAGATGAAGCTTTTGTTAATATTTATATGGAACAATTTTTTTTAACAATTGAGGGATCTAACAGTATTGCAGATCTGTGATTAGCTAGATCTAAGAACTAGTTAAATTATTAAGACTTCAAAAGTGGTTTACAAATACAATTTTCTTGTTGCCCTCTTATAACATAGGCAATATTTGTCTACTATAGTTATTAAGTTCTGCTATTTAAGGTATAAAATGGGCACATGTTACCTATTACAGTTACTACATTTTACTGTTTATAGCACAACATGGGGATAATTTTATCTATTTAAGGTTTTCTCACTAAGTAATCAACAAATCACTTGTGTGAGAATTTTATGGATGTTCAGTTTTATGCTACAGATTTGGGTAGCATGTGAAAAACCTAACTAAAATTACAAAAACATGCAAATGAAACAGTGGAAATAATTATGTTATCTATTAAAATTTATAAAAAATAAAATATTGCAAGATATATATGCCTTTTAAAAAGTCATTGTAAAAAGGCTGTTGTATCTTTAAGAAACTAGTTTGTATGTGTTTTAGAACAAAAGAAATATGGAATGTAAAAAAAGTTTTAAATGATTTGGAATGGAGTCCATATTTCACACATATGAAGTATACATAATAAAAATTACCAGCACAAAATACAACACAGGAATATTATAAAGATTAAGTTAGTTAATATTTTTAAAATAATTCTTTGCAAGTATAAGTACTAATTATGTTGATAAAATAAGTGCAGTAAATCAGTAAGCTGTGAAATCAACAGAAATAGATTCAAATTGTCACTGTTCCACTTTAGTTGTGTGCTCTTGGCAAAGTTATTTGAATTCTTTGAACCTTGTTTTATCATCTATAAATTGAGAATAATAATGTCTAGTCCTATTTTTGTAAGGAATAAGTATATAATGCTTTAAATACTTAGTCCAGTACCAGGTGCATAATAAATGCTTGATAACCTTTAGATTTTAGGATAATAGACATTGTGAAATGGTCACACTATATATGTATGTGTATGTGTGATTATTTACACAATTTTTCATGCATTCCTTTCTTCATTTACTGTTAGGTTCTTTAGTCATATCTCTAGATTGAGTTAATGTGTCCATGGATGGTGTCAAAAAAATCTAAACAATGGCTTTGCATAATTTATGAGGGTCTTGGAGCCACATAACTACAAAATGGGAGAGGGTAGCTACAAAGCTTTCTCAAGAATGATTTTAGTGAGAATAGCGTTGGACAAAGATTCATGACACATGAATTCTGAATCTCAGCTTAACTGTGTAAGTGTTGTCTCCTTCATAAGTCACTTCTCTCTGGATTTCAGTTTCAGTATCTGAAAAATGTGTGGCATTTGATGCCAGTTTTATCTCCTCACCGGTTGCAGAGATGATCAAATGAGATAATTTATGCATGCCTGTGAAGTTCAGATGTCAAAAACACAGTGCTATGAAGGGTGAGTCATGCCAAGTAGCTATAGTTCAGTCGCTCAGTTGTGTCCAACTCTTTGCAACCCCATGGACTGCAGAACGCAAGGCTTCCCTGTCTGTCACCAACTCCTGGAGTCTCCTCAAACTCATGTCCATTGAGTTGGTGATGCCATCCAACCATCTCATCCTCTGTCGTCCCTTTCTCTTCCCACCTTCAATCATTCCCAGCATCAGAGTCTCTTCAAATGAGACAGTTCTTCGCATCAGATGGCCAAAGAATTGGAGTTTCAGCTTCAGCATCAGTCTTTTCAATGAATATTTAGGACTGATTTCCTTTAGGATGGACTGGTTGGATCTCCTTGTAGTCCAAAGGACTATCAAGTGTCTTCTCCAACACCACAGTTCAAAAGCATCAACTCTTCAGTGCTCAGCTCTCTTTATAGTCCAACTCTCACATCCATACATGACTACTGGTAAAACCATAGCTTTGACTAGATGGACCTTTATTGACAAAGCAATGTCTCTGCTTTTTAATATGCTGTCTAGGTTGGTCAAAGCTTTTCTTCCAAGGAGCAAGCTTCTTTTATTTTCATCTCTGCAGTCACCATCTGCAGTGATTTTGGAGCCCAAGAAAATAAAGTCTCCCACTGTTTCCATTGTTTCCTCATCCATTTGCCATAAAGTGATGAGACCAAATGCCATGATCTTTGTTTTCTGAATGCTGAGTTTTAAGCCAGGTTTTTCACTCTCCTCTTTTAATTTCATTAAGAGGCTCTTTAGTTCCTTTTTGCCTTCGGCCATATGGGTAGTGTCTTTGCTTATCTGAGGTTATTGATATTCCCGCCTTGAATTTGATTCAAGCTTGTGCTTCATCCAGCCGGGCATTTCACATATACTCTGCATATAGGTTAAATAAGCAGGGTGACAATATACAGCCTTGGCATGCTCCTTTCCCAATTTGAAGCCAGTTCCTTGTCCCATGCCCAGTCCTAACTGTTGCTTATTGATCTGCATACAGATTTCACAGGAGGTAGGTAAGGTGGTTGGGCTTCCCAGGTACCTTAGTGATAAAGAACCTACCTGCCAATGCAGGAGACATAAAAGATGTGGATTTGATCCCTGGGTTGGGAAGATCCCCTAGAGAAGGAAATGGAAACCCATTCCAGTATTCTTGCCTGGAGAATCCCATGGACAGAGGAACCTGGTGGGCTACAGTCCATAGGGTCACAAAGAGTTTGACATGACTGAAGTGACTGAGCAGGCAGCAGGCAGGCGTATAAGGTGGTCTGATATTCCCATCTCTTGAACAATTTTCTACAGTTTGTTGTGATCCACACAATCAAAGACTTTAGTTTAGTCAATAAGCAAAATTAGAGGCTTTTCTGGAACTCTCTTGTTTTTTCAATGATCCAATGGGTGTTGCCTTTTCTAAGTCTAGCTTGAACATCTGGAAGTTCTCAGTTCACATACTGTTGAAGCCTCACTTGAAGAATTTTGAGCATTACTTTGCTAGAATGTGGGATGAGAACAATCATGCAGTAGTTTGAACATTCCTTGTCATTGCCTTTCTTTGGGACTGGGGGGCTTCCCTGACAACTCAGTTGGTAAAGAATCCACCTGCAATGCAGAAGACCCTGGTTCAATTCCCCACTTGGAAAGATCACCTGGAGAAGGGATAGGCTACCCATTACAGTATTCTTCAGCTTCTCTTGTGACTCAGCTGGTAAATAATACACCTGCAATCCTGGAAGCCTGGGTTTGATCCCTGGGTTAGGAAGATCCCCTGGAGAAGAGAAAGGCTACTCACTCTAGTATTCTGGCCTAGAGAATTCCATGGACTGTATAGTCCAGGGATCGCAAAGAGTTGGATATGAATGAATGACTTTCACTTCACTTCACTTCACATATTTGGGATTGGAATTAAAACTGGTATATTCCAGTCCTATGGCTATTGATTAGTTTTCCATATTTGCTGGCATATTGAGTGAAGCATTTTCACAGCATCATCTTTTAGGATGTGAAATCACTCAACTGGAATTTCATCACCTCCCCTAGTTTTGTTCATGGTGATGCTTCCTAGGGCCCACTTGACTTTGCATTCCAGATGTCTGGATCTAGGTGAGTGACCACAGCATCGTGATTATCTGGGTCAAGAAGATCTTTTTTGTATGGTTCTTCTGTGTATTCTTGCCACCTATTCTTAATAGCTTCTGCTTTTTTTTAGGTCCATACTCTTACTGACCTTTTTTTGCCCATCTTTGCATGAAATGTTCCCTTGCTGCTAATTTGCTTCAGTTGTGTCCGACTCTGTGTGATCCCATAGACAGCAGCCAACCAGGCTCCCCCGTCCCTGGGATTCTCCAGGCAAGAACACTGGAGTGGGTTCCCATTTCATTCTCCAATGCATGAAAGTGAAAAAATAAAGTGAAGTTGCTCAGTCGTGTCCGACTCCTAGTGACCCCATGGACTGCAGCCCACCAGGCCCCTCTGTCCATGGGATTTTCCAGGCTAGAGTACTGGAGTGGGTTGCCATTGCCTTCTCCGAATGTTCCCTTAGTATCTCTAATTTTCTAGCAGAGACATCTAGTCTTTCTCCTTCTATTGTTTTCCTCTATTTCTTTGCATTGTTTACTTAGGAAAGCTTTCTTATCTCTCCTTGCTATTCTTTGGAACTCTGCATTCAGATGCATCATTTTCTCTTTTGCTTTTTGCTTCTCTTCTTTTTCAGCTATTTGTAAAGTCTCCTGAGACAACCAGTTTTCCTTTTTGCATTTCTTTCTCTTGGAAATGTTTTTGATCACTGCCTCCTGTACAATGTTACATAACTCCATTCATAGTTCTTCAGACACTCTATCTACCGGATCTAATCCCTTGAATCTATTTGCTACTTCCACTGCATAGTTGTAAGGGACTTTATTTAGGTCATACTGAATGGTCTAGTGGTTTTCCTTACTTTCCTCAATTTAAGCCTGAATTTGGCAATAAGGAGTTCATGATCTGAGCCACAGTCAGCTCCTGGTCTTGTTTTTGTTGACTGTATTGAGCTTCTCCATCTTTGGCTGCAAAGAATATAATCAGTCTGATTTTGGTATTGACCATCAGATGATGTTCATGGGCAGAGTTGTCTCTTGTGTTGTTGGAAGAAGGTGTTTGCTATGACCATTGCATTCTCTTGGCAAAACTCTATTAGCCTTTGTCCTATTTCATTTTGTACTCCAAGACCAAACTTCCTGTTACTCCAGGTATCCCTTGACTTCCTACTTTTGCATGACAATCCCCTATCATGAAAAAGACATCTTTTTTTTTTTTTTTTTGGTGTTAGTTCTAAAAGGTCTTCTAGGTTTTCATAGAACCACTCAACTTCAGCTTCTTTGGCATTAGTGGTTGGGGTATGGACTTGGATTACTGTGATATTGAATGGTTTGCCTTGGAAACGAACAGAGATCGTTTTTGAGACTGCACCCAAGTTCTGCATTTCAAATTCTTTTATTGACTATGAGGGCTACTCCATTTCTTCCAAGGATTCTTTCCCATATTAGTAGATATAATGTATAATGGTCATCTGAATTATATTCGACCATTCTAGTCCATTTTAGTTCACTGATTCTTAAAATGTTGATGTTCACTCTTGCTAGCTCCTGTTTGATCACTTCCAATTTACCCTGATCCATAGACCTAACTTCCCTGTGGCTCAGACAGTAAAGAGTCCGCCTGCAATGAGTGAGATCTGAGTTCAATCCCTGGGTCAGGAAGATCCACTGGAGAAGGAAATGGCAACCCACTCTAGTATTCTTGCTGGAAAATCCCATGGATGGAAGAGCCTGGTGGGCTACAGTCCATGGGGTCGCAAAGAGTTGGACACAACTGACTTCACTTTCACTTTCATGGACCTAACATTCCAAGTTTCTATGCAATATTGCTCTTTATAGCATTGGATTTTACTTCCATCACCAGTCACATCCACAACTGGGTGTTGTTTCTGCTTTGGCTGAGCCTCTTCCTTCTTTCTGGAGCTATTTTTCCACTCTTCTCCAGTAGCATATTGGGCACGTATTGACCTGAGGAGTTCATCTTTCAGTGTCATATCTTTTTCCCTTTTTATAGTGTTCATGGGGTTTTTAAGGCAAGAATACTGAAATGTTTGCCATTCCCTTCTCCAGTGGACCATGGTTTGTCAGCACTCTCCACCAGGACCTGTTTGTCTTGGGTGGCCCTACACTGCATGGCTCATAGTTTCACTGAGTTAGGCAAGGCTGTGGCACACGTGATCAGTTTGGTTAGTTTTCTGTAATTGTGGTTTTCATTCTTTCTGCCCTTTGATGGATAAGAATAAAAGGCTGTATATATCAGTATATATTTCAATCCCAAACTCCCAATTTATCCTCTCCCTATTACCCACTTGGTAACCATAACTTTTTTTTCTGTATCTGTGACTCTATTTCTGTTTTGCAAAAAAATTCATTGTACCATTTTAAAATTCTACATATAAGAAATGTCACATAATATTTGTATTTCTCTGCCTGACTTACTTCACTCAGTATGACAATCTCTAGGTTCATCCATGTAACTGTGAATGGCATTATTTTGTTTTTATAGCTGAGTAATATTCCATTGTATATTTATACCATATATTCTTTATCCATTCATCAGGGGACATTTAAGTTGCTTTCATGTCCTGGCTCTTTTAAATAGTGCTGCAACGAACATTGGGGTGCATGTATCTTTTCAAATTATGGTTTTCTCTTGATATATACCAAAGAGTGAGATTGCTGGATCATATGGTAGCTTTACTTTTAGTTTTTTGTTTTGTTTTTTAAAGGAACATCCGTACTGTTCTCCATAATGGCTGTACCAATTTACATTCCATACCAACAGGGCATGAAAGTTCTATTTTCTCCACACCTTCTGCAGCCTTTATTTGTAGGTTTTTTGATGATGGCATTGTAGTTTTGATTTGCATTTCTCATTATTAGTTATGTTGAGCATCTTTTCATGTGCTTTTTGGCCATCTGTATGTCTTCTTTGGAAAGCTATCTATTTATATCTTTCACCCATTTTTTGATTGAGTTGAGTTTTACTTATTTATTTTTTTTTATATTGAGTTGCATGAACTGTTTGTATATTTTAAGGGTTGATCTGTTGTTGGTCACTTGATTTGCAAATATTTTCTCCCATTCTATGGGCTGCCTTTTCTTTTTGTTTATGGTTTCCATTGCTCTGCAAGAGCTTTTAAGTTTAATTAGGCTCAATTTATTTATTTTTGTTTTTATTTTCATTACTCTAGGAGATGGGTCAAAAAAGATCATGCCACAATTTATAACAGATGGAGTTCTCCTTATAAGACCTGTGTTTCTAACGTTATTTTCGTTCATACTCATAAGTTGTTCAATTTTATTGAAATATGTGGTAAGAAGTTCTATAATTGGAAAACTATGATAATCAGAGATCTAACACATCTTTTTAATTACACAGGCCATTCCTTATATAGCAAACACCAGTGTACCCTGATTATATCTTGTTGTGTGCCTGTCTGAACAGCAAACTGAATAGAATTTACCAAAACAATTGCTTGACCTGTTTGATACTCTTCAGCAGACCACAAAAGATGAAATGCTTTCCTATCTAAAGCTATATATAAAGACTAGATACTTCTGAAGTATACAGCTGTATTATATATTTCTAATTTCCTTCTTCCAGGACAATAAGTCAAGACTGAGAGGAACATATGCAACAGTACAATAGTAATTCTAAGTAATTAAGTGGATAGCAAAATATTTTGAAATCTACCAGAGGCACATTAAATACTCTGCAGATAATGGAATTAAAGGTATTAAAGCACTGATACTAACAGAACTGAAGAAAATATCTGAGAAAAGGAGGCATTTCCATTAAGCCTGATTTCATGTTTCCTGCAAGATACAATATCTGAAGATTACATACAGAAAAAAATTGAGATACATACTTATCTCATTTTACATTTTTAGACACTGTTTTTAAAAAGTAAATCAAATTACATAGTCATTTTAAAAATTGAGATATATCTAAATTCCCAAGGATGCTAAGACATGTAATGAAAGTAATGGAAAGATTACAAGATATACACTCATAAGTCAATTCATTTGAGTTTGGAACATTGGAAGACAAACACAATTTTAATTTTATGGGTTTAAATATGACAGATTTCTTCATTTCCCTAGAGATATTTGTGCTTGGGTTAAAAACAAACAAACAAACCAAAAAAAATAAGCCTTTTCAACAAATCCCAGAACCCTTTACCTCATCCCAGCTGTTAGGTGACTAGGGAACTAGCAATGCAGATATTTGTTAGCACACACTAGCATAAGTGTATGGTAGCTTTATTTGTATGCATTCCTGTAATAGTACAGTCCTAATGCATTTTACTTGATAAATTTTTATGCAGATCTTACAAGAAGATTTTTTCGACCACATGTTGGAACATTTGTGCACAAAAAATTCCCATCTTTATGCTTGAAATTTATGGGAACACAATTAAAATGAGAGGGGTCCAAAGGTATCAAGATAATTACATTTTTCTAATCTTACTAAACAAGATAAATTACCTGCAGGCCCTCTTATAAAAGATGAAATCTTCATAATAAGTGAATTAATCAAGCAGCAGCTTGCTACTGCACTTGCATTTATAACAGAAATGATTCAAAGACTTATTTTATGGGGAAATTAATGGAAACAGGCTTTTCATTCTTCTGCACCAATTGAAAACCTCAGCAACCAGCTGCCCACTTGTCAAGAAAACAGAAAGAAGCTGGAAACAAAGATAAATAAAAACACCTTTTTCCTGGCACTTTTGAAGAGAAAAAGGAGCTCTCATTTACAGCAGCCATCTGTTTGTTATTTAATATGGGTGAATTACATGCTGTAATGAGTTTGTTTCTGCATCACTCAGTGCAATGGAACACAAGTTCACTCTCATAATGTGCAGCAGTTTTTAAAAGCTAATCATTTAATTGGACACAATCGTCAATGACAAATGGAGATGTAAAAACTCAGCCAGCTGTAGAGTGAATATGTAATCATTGTGAAATCATATTATTTTACACGCTTGAAAACTTCTTAATAGTATCTGATGTTGGTCATCACCGCAGACTGAAGAATTGAAGAAACATGGTGAAAAATAGCCTTTCAAATGGCTTTATATAATTGGCCTGTATTAATGCCGGTTTTAGAACTACCATTTGACTTCAGTGCCTAAAGTCTCTCTAAACTGTTTATTACTGTCTTAATCTCAGATTTGAGTTTTATATATTTTTCAAATATTCCATGCTTTGGTAGGCAAGAGTTATCGTTTTGGAGCAACTTTTTTTTTTTTTTTTTAATCTGCTTTAGTATAGACATCCACTGATTTGTTGTTTGTGCATGTGACACCACATACAGATAAACATGGAGACCTGAGAGACTGTGTGCCAACAGATTTTTTTTTAATCACATGCACACAAAAGCTCTACTTCTGGAAGCCAAACCTGAGTGCCTACACCTGCACTCAGAATTTATACAATGCTGCCATAGTCTTTAACAGAAGAATAAAAATCTCCATGACAAAGAATTCTCCCTTTGGATTTTCTTCAAAAACACTATGCTTGTTAATAAATTTTCACAATGAAAGCCATCTTCCAATTTCTAGGCATCACAAAGAAATAAAACAGAACTCAAGTTATTAAATGGGCTATTTTTGTACTTAATTATATAATTTATGTATGTTTTATATCTTGTGTGATTGTTGAGGACACTATAACAATATGTATTTTCATCTTTATTGTCCTTCCAAGAATGTTAGACTTGGTGAAAAGTTCTCATGACTGAAAAAAATGGGTTGGACATATCAGTATAAAATCATTTTGGATTAAAATTCTACTGAGTTATCTCTATCCTCCATTTAATTGCAAACTTTTACAACCTTATCAGCAGGAAAGGTAAGAGATATACCTGTTTTGGAAATCCCTTGCTATCTTATCATCTATACAAAAATGTTTCAACCACTATTATTCAGTTCCAACAAAATACAAAAGAATTCATGTCTTACATAACAACTCCTATCTCAAAACATTATCTTTCATTTGTCATGTAATGTTCTTTGCTCTACATAAGCTTATAATTATTTGTTCTAATTTTTTGTTAAAAAAACAAGGTTTGTTTTTTGCCAAGGCAAGTCCCTAATGAACAAATGCAATAATCTTGGTTTGGTTTCTCTTTAGAGCTCTTAGCAGCCTTTTTACATAGTGACCCCTTAATAAATAGTGTTTAACAAACTTGTGGTTTGTTAAACTGAGAGCAAGCAAGCTTTGAATGCTCTTAAAGAATAAACACATGAAAAAGGGATGTACTTTAATGTTTTTCTCATGTGCCACATTGCTATTGAAATACAGAAATTCTTGACACTAAAAATGAAACACAGTACCAAAAAAGTAATTCTGCGACCAGAAAAGGAGAAAATTCACAAAAAGAAAGAAACACAGATATAAAGACAGAGCAGAATAGCATCTTGAACATACTAATAACCAAGAAAATAAGATAAAGAAAGAGGTATTGTAAATTAAGCAAACAGTCCAAATATGCAGTGCAAGTGTGATCTGAAAGAGAACTGCCACACTCTTTCTAATGAATCATTAACAGATAAGAGAGCTGAATAAATCAAGATGAGAAATATAGTATCTTGAAGAAATCCAAAGTCAGCCCTAAGTGTAAATTCATACAAGCACAATTAGATCAATAACTATTCTTGAGTGAACCCATCTAGTTACTATTTTTAAGTTCAAGTCACTTGGACAAAGCTATTCTGATATGAAGAAATAATGACACATCAGAGAGAGCTTCCTTGGAGCAGGGACCCACGACTTGGACATGACTTTGAATGATGTGTTAAATGCAAATTACTCACAGGAGAAAACATAGTGCTAGTGCTAGTGAAAGCACTCAATCGTGTCTGACTCTTTGTGACCCCATGGACTATAGAGTCCATGGAATTCTCCAGACCAGAATACTGGAGTGGGTAGCCTTTCCATTCTCCAGGGGATCTTCCCAACCCAGGGATTGAACCCCGGTCTCCCACATTGCAGGCAGATTCTTTACCAGCTGAGCCACAAGGGAAGCCCAAGAATACTGGAGTGGGTAGTCTATCCCTTCTCCAGGGGATCTTCTCAACCAACGAATTAAAATGGGGTCTCCTGCATTGTAGGCAGATTCTTTACCAACTGAGCTATCAGGGAAGCTCATTTTAAAAATTTTGCCTTGGTTTGCCCTCAAAACTACTGCTGGCAATAGGGATCAGGAAGAGTCTCAAGAGAAATAGTATTAGTTTAAAAGGAGAAATGCCAGTCAATTGCTGAATATCCTTATAAGGAAGAAGAGGAGAATGTGTGTTCTAGGATCTATCCTCTAGAAAGGTACCTGTGATCACCAGCAAATGATCACAGAGAGTCAGACATGACTGAGCGGTTGTCACTAGGGTTCAAGTGTTTATCCTATATAATTTTGAATTTTCATTGTCTTGTCCACTGCCTAGCTCATAGCAGAGATTAATTGAATTGAGTCTCCTAAAGGTAGAAATTGGTTATTTTCTTTTTATTTCTAGTGTATTGTACACAGTCTAATATATGACAGAGACTCAATAATATTTGCTGATTAAATGTTGAATGACTAGTTGGACAGACAATAAATGATATGTGAATGTTACAAAGATGCAGAAGAAGCATATATTTAATGTATTTTTTCTTATCTTTAAATATAACTTCAGATCTTGAAAACTAAAGGAAGCTCACTCAAATAGTTAATATTACATCTGATGAAATTGAAGCCAACTTGCTAAAGCTGATGTCCAAAGTAATCCAGCTAGATCATCCTGATTTCCAGGCAATGTGCAATCACATGATCTTGAGATCTTAATTGCATAGATTTCATTAAATTGCACACATTTAGCTGAGTTAAAAAAATTAAAACAAATAAGGAAAAGAGGCTGGCCAAAAGTCTATCTATAATAAGCGTCAATGTGGACAAAATTTCTTAAATCCCAGGCACTTCTCTTAAGAAAAAAATTTTTAAAAAGAGATCATAAGTATATCACTTCATTTGTAATAATCACCATTCTCAAAATTGAAGTATGAAGATGAAAATTATACTCAAATCTATATCACAATGAGAAGAATCAAGTACAGTGTTATTACCAGTTGGTGACATTTCTTTCATATTGAATAGTTGAATTGAAAATTGAATTGAATAATGGAAATAATGCAAATATAAATTCATAATTAAACAATATACACAATCTAAGAAAAATTTAAGACAACCTTTTCAAACATTTATCAAATGTTTATACTTTATTTTCTGTACTTTGGAAATAATCAAGAGTCCAGTTTAATAATTCATCAATTGATAAATATGAATAAAACAGGCAAAAAAGTAAAAGTAAAAAGGAGACAAATAAAAATACCACAAAACAAAAACACACAACTACAATACCAAATCCATGTACATAAAATCCTTAATTTTATTTTACTTACCTTTCTAAGCAATGCTGGTTAGCTGGTTTCTTAACCCATAATAAATTACTAGTTATAAAATAATATTACTTTAAATTCATAGTCATAAAGTAACATAAACTGTAATAAAGGTTTCTATGAAACAAATTTTGTAAAAAATAAAAAGTTATATCAAAAGATTAATTGGGATATTTTACCACCAAAAATTATCATGGCATTAGAATCATTATATGATAGCAAAATTAATAATTTTAAAATACATAGTCTTTTACTGTGAGCTTTATTCTTTTTATGCTTTTATACAGTGTCATTTTTTTTTTTTTGGTGGCTCTCAGTTTTTCCTAAATTTTTTATATCATGGCTCACAAAATAGGTATCATTTATATAGAACATTCAAGTAGGTGGATAAAGATTCTGAGGTAAGTGGCACTCCAATAATTCAAGGGTTTGATGTCTCAGCAACACTATTACCCATTTGAAACATCAATGAATCCTGCACCAGGCAGTTCTGCAGTTATTTAGAAGAAACTATTCATATTCACTAATAGCTGTATGAAGACAAAATTATCGTGGATTTCTTCTGCTATTTCTGTATAACTCTGAAAGAAATAGTGCCATCAGTTATGTGTTTTACCACCTTAATTCATGAAGAGATTTTTGTAAATTTGGAAATAAGACTATGGCTAATTTTTTTAATAAATATTGAATTTTTTGAATGAATGGACATCTCTTTTAGGTATGAGAGATTGTTTTCATTCCAGTATGTTAATATTGAAGAAGTTTGATGATTTAAAATCTTGGATATATATAAAGTGACACAAAAAAGTGTTAAAGTGTTTTTGTTGTTATTAGTCACTCAGTCGTGTCCTACTCTTTGTGATCCCATGGACTGTAGCCCTCCAGGCTCCTCTTTCCATGGGATTCTCCAGGCAAGAATACTGGAGTGGGTACCCCTTTCCTTCTCCAGGGGATCTTCCCAACTCTGGGATTGAACCCAGGTCTCCAGCATTGCAGGTAGATTCATTATCATCTGACCCACCAAGGAAGCCCAGGTGTCAAGGATTTTCAAAGCTGAACTATATGTCAAACTATGATCAGAAGGAAGTTCTCTACAGATGGAAGTCTTTCTGCTTTATTTGCCCCTCTATAAGCATGTCTTCTGAGAGCATGAGCATGCCTAATGATGTGGTAGTCCTTATTATTGTAAAGATGATAAACTTAAAAAAAAATAGCAAAAATATTCCAAGGGTCTCCTATTGTATAAAAACATTGCTTTAAGGGAGATAGAATGAGGTGGCTAGATAATATTTTCTTTGTATTTCTCTTCAGGCCCCTATATGGAACAAAGAATCACACCTATGAAAAAGCCCTGCTTCAACTTGTTTATATTTTTTTCACACATGAGTAAAATAATGTATACTGCTATTACTATATTTTCCTTGAAAAAATAGAAACAGACTATTTCCCCAATGCCAAAATAAAAACATTCACTTATTTGTAATGAACACTTGTTTATTTTAATAAAGATTTATTTTTGATCTATATTTTATATAGCTATAACAAGCACATGTAATATTTCTGATAGATACATAGTTTCTTTCCACCTGCTCAATCATTCCCTTATAAATGAAGTTCCAACAAGTGCACACCGTTTAGCAGTCTTTTATTGTTTCACGTTAATAAAGAAATTTACATCCGTCAATCAGTAGGCTGGAAGTCCATGGAAAATAAGGTAATTGACCATAGTTCCTACCTAAATTGAGGCAACCCTAGAGTCATAAGGATATTGTTCAGAGGGCAAATTATTTCCTTTAACTGAGGAATTATAAAAGCATTTATCACAGTGCCCAGATATTTTTCTTACTAATATTGTAACTCATCCATTTAACTGTCATGGAAGCCCCTGCGTCTATGCTCTTAATGTAAATGAATAGAAAATAACTGGGTGACTACAAGACCTGAGTTAAAAAAAAAAAAAGGAAAAGCAAGATGAAGCATAATGCTTTTGCTGCAGACCAAAAATGTTAAAAACATTTTACAAATATACTGACAAACATAATGCACGTTTCTTTAAAAGCCACTTTTCATGTATTGAGATAATTTTGCCAGTTGTCAAATGACAGAAATTTAAATTCTCCTAAACTGGAAATTATAAATAAGAAAGACTATATAGAGAAGGATCATTATAAATAAAAGAAATTCAGTTCAGTTCAGTTCAGTTCAGTCGCTCAGTCATGTCCAACTCTTTGCAACCCCATGGATCGCAGCACGCCAGGCCTCCCTGTCCATCACCATCTCCCGGAGTTCATTCAGACTCACGTCCATCAAGTCGGTGATGCCATCCAGCCATCTCATCCTCTGTCGTCCCCTCTTCCTCCTGCCCCCAATCCCTCCCAGCATCAGAGTCTTTTCCAATGAGTCAACTCTTTGCATGAGGTGGCCAAAGTACTGGAGTTTCAGCTTTAGCATCAGTCCTTCCAAAGAACACCCAGGACTGATCTCCTTTAGGATGGACTGGTTGGATCTGCTTGCGGTCCAGTATGAAAAGGCAAAATGATAGGATACTGAAAGAGGAACTCCCCAGGTCAGTAGGTGCCCAATATGCTACTGGAGATCAGTGGAGAAATAACTCCAGAAAGAATGAACGGATGGAGCCAAAGCAAAAACAATACCCAGTTGTGGATGTGACTGGTGATAGAAGCAAGATCCGATGCTGTAAAGAGCAATATTGCATAGGAACCTGGAATGTCAGGTCCATGAATCAAGGCAAATTGGAAGTGGTCAAACAGCAGATGGCAAGAGTGAACGTCGACATTCTAGGAATCAGCAAACTAAAATGGACTGGAATGGGTGAATTTAACTCAGATGACCATTATATCTACTACTGTGGGAAGGAATCCATTGAAGAAAAGGAGTAGCCATCATGGTCAACAAAAGAGTTCGAAATGCAATACTTGGATGCTGTCTCAAAAACGACAGGGTTATCTCTGTTCATTTCCAAGGCAAACCATTCAATATCACAGTAATCCAAGTCTATGCCCCAACCAGTAACGCTGAAGAAGCTGAAGGTGAACAGTTCTATGAAGACCTACAAGACCTTTTAGAACTAACATGCCAAAAAGATGTCTTTTTCATTATAGGGAACTGGAATACAAAAGTAGGAAGTCAAGAAACACCTGGAGTAACAGGCAAATTTGGCCTTGGAATAAATGTCAACAAATAAATACAGAATAAACTCATGGGAAGGTGTGGAGACTCAAATTCTGCTGTTTGAAATGCATTATCTTGGGCAAGTCATTTTAATCTGAAAAATGGTGGAAATGCTATACATCAGGACATCAGTGTGAAGGGTAAACACCATGATATATACAAAGTACTTAAGCTCTTAATAATTTGGAAAGAATACAGGTGCATGGCTAAGAGCATAAGCTTACACTTGAGGTATATGTTAAGTATTCAATCTTCTACATCAAAATGTAAAGATAATAAACTTTTAAAATTTTTTTACATTAAGAAATGCAGCATGTTTTACTTTTTTTTTTTTTTTTGCAAGTGGCATTTTTTAACCTGCATTTTAACTTATTTTCATTTTCTGCTTGGGTTTTAAATCACAAAAAGCAAAATCTATGCTGTGAATTAACTTCACTAGATGGTAAACTTACAGATGGAAATCTAGTCTTTCTGCAATTATTTCCCTAGGAACTGCCAAGATATTTTCAAGAACATCATAGGTACCCAAACTATGATTTTGAGATGTATGAACAAACAAATTTTCCTAATTTGGTGACATTTCTAGCTATAATTTGTCAATTCAATCATTAATACATAACTATTAGTTGAGTATCTACTATGTACAGTGCTTTAATCTTTCACAATACAGTCTTTGCAGTTTTAATTATCTGGACATTGATAAAAGCTGAGAAATGATTAGAATTTTTTTTTTCCTTAGAAGTTTCTGCTCAATATCAAAGTGTGCAGTCTTCTTTGAAAAGATCCCAGTCCTTGTACTTTGGGAGCTGAAATTCTTGGTACTGCCTCTCCTACTAAAATAAATCAATAAGAAATGAATGTGATGTTCTTCCCCATTTGGAACCTACTCTTTTTCAATAAGAATTTCAAATTCATCTTAGTTTCACTAAAGTTCTTGCTTAACTACTGCTCAGAACAACTTAGAAGGGAATCTATGGCCTGTCCTCTTAGAGTGGACCCACCTCTAACTGGAGAACCCAGCCTGTGAAATCTGCCATAATCACCAGCCATCCTAAATCCCGATCCCATCTTCTAACTCTTTAGCCATCTTCCCTATGTATAGTCCTATCACACTGAAGACAGTGTGTGTACAGGTGTGTTTCTGGCTTATTATTAACAACAATATGCTGAACTGCCTGGTCCATGAGTTGGGCTCACAGACTTTAAGCCCTGACAATCTTCTAACTTCAAGCAGCTACTGATAATACCACCCACCTCCACCAACATACACAAACACCAGTCAGCCAGTGACAGCATCTCTGCCCAGACATCTCCTAACCTTGGCTCTCCACAAAATCTGTATCCTTCTGCTATTCATGTTTTGATGTTGTTGAGCTTAGTTTTGTTCTCTCAGGTAAGAGACATATGCTTTATGTCCTGGTCATGGGTGAGGATACTGACCCTCAGTTTTTCTACCATCCTCTGTTAAAACATGGAAATCCTCTCCCACAAAGAGAGTCACAATAAAAAGTTAAATTCCATAGTTCTTTTAGTTGTATAATGAAACTACTACAGAATGAGTTAAATGGGCTTTTTTAAGCTTAATCAAGAAAGCAGTTTCCAGGAGAAAGAAGAAATTGTTTTCAGATTCAAACAGACCACTCTATTTTAAGTTTAGGGCCGTATTTTCTAAAGCTACTGCAACATCCTAAAGGACTCCACTCTATTTGCCCCAGATACATTGAAATAATTTCTTTGTCATATCAAATGTTAATACCAAAAACATATCCAAATGATGCACTTTTTCAGATGAACAGTTAAGTTTATTGAAGCCTTAATTATATCTAAGAAGTAGTGGGGATAGATGTAGTCTGTTTATAAAATAATGAAAAGAAAAAATATATATACATATATATATATAGCATCTTCAACTTTTGTATTTCCTCATGGCTATTCTTCCATAGATGTATATTTCTCACAGGAATCAATTGGAATCCACTTTAACATTTTGGTTCCCAAATAGTTGGCCTCTTTTTAGCCACAATATCCTGGATTCCCTGGTCCACATGTTGGGGTCACTATCTTTAAGCCTTGACAAGCTTCTAACTTCAAGCAGCTACTGATTATACCACCTCCCCCACCACCAGCAGCACCACACACAAACACCAGTTAGCCAGTGACAGCATCTGTGCCCAGACATCTTCTGACCTTGGCTCTCCACTTAATCTGTATCCTTCTGCTATTCATGTTTTGATGTTGTTGAGTACTGCACAAAGACTTATTGAGAAAGGCAAATATCTGTTCGACTTTCCTTTAGGGATAAAACTGAATGATGAAATTTATAAGCTTGAATCATTTGCATTATCTCTTTGAATCACGCAGTTGTGATCCTTTTCTTATTTAAAAATCCAAATCTCATCTAGGCTAGGTTTATGATTCTTACATTTTGCTATCTTTTGTTAGAATAACAAATTCTGTTAGAAAAGAATTTGTTAATGTAAATTCTGTTTGAACAAAAGTATCACCTATTTTGTATTTTCCCAATGAATGCAAATTCACATTGAATTATATTAATGCATATTTTAAAGATAGTCTATGCTTATTTTGATTTTTAAGGCCTGAGTACCTGCAAATGTACATACTTCAGAAATTATCAATACAGGGTGCTTTCTTAATTGATTGATTTCTATTATTTCATTTCTTAAGTTTTTTTATTCATTAAAAAAGAAAACCTCTCAGCCTTTATACCTTTATTAAAATACATTGCATTATTTTCTCATACTTCTCTTTATTTGTCACCATACATTATGATATGAGTATGGATTTTGAATTTGTCTCCCCAGTTCCTCCTCTGGAGTAAAGTCATATCGTTTATTTGTTAGAAGAAAAAAGTGCCTAAGATTTTTGACTGACTAATATAATTACTCTTGAGAGGAGAGCAAAGCAGAAACCTAGTTTATTTTGATGTTTGCCAGCATATCTAAAATGCCAACATGGAAGAAGCTCAGAAGAAAAATGCTGGAATCTTTCAGATGTTAAAGGGAAGTAGGATAACAAAAAGCACAAAAAAGACAGCAAAATCAATAGATGTGCTGATCTATTCACTTTTATTACTGAACTTCGGGGTTTTGAGCTGAATTTCAGCTATTTCACATGTCCCTGGATATAATGAAGGGATGATATAGGTTCCAGTAAGTTATAGGGTTTATCTCATACGTGTGAGTGCCTCATAACTTATTAGTGCCTGAAGCTATAATGAGTTATGTTACAGTTCTCATACAGAGCCTCCAAAACTTGTAACTCACCAAAACCTTGGGCAATTTCATTTATTTAATGCCTTTTTAGTATTGGAACTCTAATCCAGAATTTGTTAATTTTTTTTCATAGTTACTGGGTAGTGTCCCCTGTGGTATGTTAAATCCAAAAGGTCATAAGTCCCTTTATATTTTGCTGAAGTGAACATTCTCTGCCACACCATCTAAAGAATAATATTTGGGGGTGGCACACTAATACATCATGTCAAGCTGACATTTATATCATGAAGTTTACTGTTTTCTGGTGATATTGTTCATAATATAAGCCTTTGACTTGTTTGCAATCACAAGTTGGTAGGATATAGTGTTCTGTTAGGCATCTCTGGTGGTGGTTTGCAATGAATATGTGACTGATCTACAAATTTTCAGAGATGTTTGCCCTTTCATTGTGGTAGGAGTATAGAGAAGATGATAAAAGGCTCTATTCATCAAATGTTGTTTCTGTGGGAGTATCTTTACATTTTCCTGGATTCTCTTTTCAGGTGGCCAGATGTGTATATATGCGGTTTATCATTCTGAACAATAGCCCTGTAGAAAATTGCATTTGTTGGAACTGATTCCAAAAACAAAGTTGTACTAAAAGTGAGGGGTTTTTTGAACATAATAAAACAAGATTGCTTTTGTTTGAATTTGCTTCTCCACTGTATTACAGCTTTTAGGAAGCTTTGTCATAGAATACAACATCGAAAAAGTAGTGAAGAAATTCACCAAGTGCTAAGATTCATCTCTTGTGAAAAAGAAGTTAAAGTAATTTTATGAGAAAATGAAATTATTTAGCTTAATGAATAAAAGTGTTCTTGAAAGAATTCAACTTTTTATCATTTACAACCTTAAAATAAAACTAACATTTTATGACCTGAAAGCAATGTCTCCTAAATTAAATATGGATATCATTTTCTTATTCCTGCCACTAATGATTACCTGTCTGGAGGAGTCTACACATGAGATTCTAGCTATAATACATATACTTATACATTTCACCATATGTAGAATGGGTTTCTACCCACACTTACCCCAGTGTATATTCAACAAATGCAAACCAATCTTACATGAAACTAAAATAAAAGTACAAATAAAGGTAAAATGAAAAAGAATGCATTTATATAATTGAATCACTTTGCTGTACTATAGTAATTAACATAGAAAATTGTAAATCAGCTATACTTTAATAAAATAAATTTTAAAAAGATCTTTCCGGCTGGGAACAATATAACATAGTCTATTTAAAAGTCAAAAGTTATTGCTGAATTTTCTCCTTTCCTGGAATATCTATACAACTTCTCTCTATTCCTGTGAGTAATTGAGAGATGATGGAATTTATATCTTACATTTTTAAAGCACTTACATTGCTAATTCCAAAAACAAAAGTCCATTAAAAAAAGATCTAATTAAAATAAAGTAGTTGAAATCCCTGGAGAAAACTAGTTTTTCCCCTAAGAGCTTAGCTGCAATCAAGAAAACCAGATAAACATCCATGTCAGAGAAATTGACAGACCTAAAATTGATTTCCTTAAAAGTTAAAAAAATTTATAATGAGTAATATATTTGTAAATAAGCAGGGAAAAAAAGAAAAGAAAAAACATTGTAAGTGCTTTCCCTCTCATCACAATTTTGTTACTTTGAATTTTATGTTTGTTTCTAAATGTAGGTGAATTTATATTAAAGAGCAATTGATTTTATTATAAATGAAATATAAAGACTAAACAACTTAACGAGGTGCTGACAATTCCAAAAGTGAGATAAGGGAAACTTTATAAAGGCAAATGAACGAGGACACTCTTCAGTAAATGCAAAGAACCAACCAGAAGAGAAATGAACTGTTTTCACAAAAAATGTGGAAAGTTGTTTTTTATCACCATTGTTTTCTTACCACTTTAAAACAAACAAACATATAGAATACTGGCTTGAACCAAATTTTTATTTTGATTCTTGATTTAAAAATAATAAAATCAAAAGAAAGGTTTCTTTGTTTTTTGTTTTCTTTAGTAAATGAAGTTAAACTAGAGTGTGCCTTTACCTAGAAGTATAGCTGAATAAAATTGTCACTTAAATCATCTTCAAAGTTCAAAAAATTCTAGACCTAGAGAGAGACAGTTTGTTTGATTTTTAAAGTTAAAGTATAGTTGGTTTAAAATATTATATCACTTTCAAGTATACACCATAGTGATTCTGTATTTGTACTGATCATACTCTATTAAAAACTGTTGCAAGATGATGGCTATTAGGAAAGATAGTTTATATGTAGATAAACTAAGGGTACTGGTGCTGCTGCTGCTGCTTAGTCGCTTCAGTCGTGTCCAACTCTGTGCGACCCCATAGACGGCAGCCAACCAGGCTCCCCTGTCCCTGAGATTCTCCAGGCAAAAACACTGGAGTGGGTTTCCATTTCCTTCTCCCGTGCATGAAAGTGGAAAGTGAAAGTGAAGTCGCTCAGTCTTGTCCGACTCTTTGCGACCCCATGGACTGCAGCACACCAGGCTCCTCCATCCATGGATTTTCCAGGCAAGAGTACTGGAGTGGGTTGCCATTGCCTTCTTCAAAACTAAAGGTACTAGGCACATTTAAGCTTTAGGGAGCAAAACAGAAAAGCTAACAATAATCAATTATAAAATATCTTTTGGTTCTTAGATTATGTGGGCAATTATTGTGTCTTGTTATCAGAGGATATCTCATTCTATTTTGAGTAACGGCTAATAGAAATAACACAAAAAAAGCATAGAACAGACTATTAATGGAAATAATTTGTTTAAAAATACTGAAAGGAGTAGGAAACAAAATTAATAAAATGGAGGAGAGCATGGCAACCCACTCCAGTATTCTTGCCTGGAAAATCCTCATGGAGAGAGGAGCCTAGAGGGCTACAGTCCATAAGGTTGCAAAGAGTCAAACATGACTAAGTGACTAAGCACAGCAAAGTACAAACCTAGAATATTAAAATTGGAAAAGAAACTCAAAGAGGTAATATAACTTGACCAAGGATATAGAATCTGTTAAAAGCAGCAATGTGCTTAAAGCTTTTGTTACATTCTTATGATTTATTTTGCCTTATATTGTAGTATGAAAAATATCTTACTTCTTCAACTATTATTCAACCAAAATATTTCAAATTTTAAATTTGAAGTTGTTGTGTTTTAGTCACTAAGCTGTGTCTGACTCTTTGTGACTCCATGGACTGCAATACGCCAGGCTTCCCTGCCCTTCACTATCTCCAGAAGTTTGCTCAAATTCATACCCATTGAGTCAGTCATACTATCTAACCATCTCAGCATCTGCCACCCTCTTCTCCTTTTACCTTCAGTCTTTCCCAGCATCAAGGTCTTTTCCAAGAAGTCGACTCTTTGCATCCAGGTGGCCAAAGTATTGGAGATTCAGCTTCAGCATCAGTCCTTCCAATGAATATTCAGGGTTGATTTCATTTGGGATTGACTGGTTGGATCTCCTTATTCATGGGACTCTCAAGAGTCTTCTCCATCATCACAATTTGAAAGCACCAATTCTTTAGTGCTCAGTCTTTCTTATGGTCAAATTCTCACATCTGTACATGACTACTGGAAAAACCAAAGCTTTGACTATGCAGACCTTGGCTGGCAAAGTGATGTCTCTGCTTTTTCATATGCTATCTAGGTTTTTCAAGGAGCAAGCATCTTTTAAGCATAAGAGTTTTTTAATTAATTATTACTTACTGGTCTTTACATGAATTTTTAATATCTAAGCGACTTCTGTTTATATTTGTGCATAAAAATCTTCAAGAAATGTCTTGAATAGTACATCCATATTTGCCTCATTTCTCCAGTCTTAAAGTAAGATTGATCAATGCATCAGTTTAAACTAAATACATATTATTATTCTTATGGGTAACCCAAACTAAGCTTTTTCTTGGGAGAATTTTTTAAAACTGATATAGGATATTAACAGGAATACAAACTAACTACTTTATTCTTGACAAACAGTTCAATTACTTTATACTTCCATATTCTTTCTCTCTTTATTAGTATTATTTAGAAACTTTGATACTCATAATAGGAAAACAAAAAGCAATTGGGGAAATACATCCATTCCTATACAGGAATCTTTGTAATTGTGTGTCTCAAACTGAGCTGGGGAAGTAGTTATCTACTTCAAGCACATTGTTTCATCAAAAAGTCTTCCTGGCTGTTTCAAATAACTTAGATTTGCAGAGAGGATAACTAGAAGGGTCTGGAAGAGTGCTGAAACTTTTATGATGTTCTGATCATAGGCTAATGCCTTTGTAACTTTGAGTGGCTGAAACAAAAGTACCTTAAGCTGGATGGCTTTTCAACACAGAAATGTATTTCTCTTGGATCTGGAGGCTGGAAATATGATATTAGGGGCCTTCATCGGAGATGAGGGCCCTCTTCCAAGTTGGAGACTTGTATCTTCCCATGGTAGAAGGGACAAACTAGTGCTCTAAGATTTCTTTTATAAGAGCACTAATTCCATTCATGAAGGTGGACCCTCAAGATGAAAGTAACTCCTAAAGTCCTCACCTCCTAACACCAATGACATTGGCTGTTAGGTTTCAACAGATGAATTTTATGGAAACAGATTCAGTCCATAGTAGTTAAAGAATGGAGACATATATATGGAGAGAGAGAGAGATTTTCTTTGTCTCTTTTCACAGACTTTACCCCTTAAGGTAGTTTAGATTCACAGTAAAATTGAGAGGAAGGTAGATTTCTCATGTACCTCTGTTCCCCGCATACATAGCCTTTCCTATTATCAGCATCCCTCATCAGATTGTTACACTTCCTACAGCTGATGAGCCTACATGCTGCTGCTAAGTCACTTCAGTCGTGTCCGACTCTGTGCGACACCATAGACCGCAGCCCACCAGGCTCCCCAGTCCCTGGGATTCTCCAGGCAAGAACACTGGAGTGGGTTGCCATTTCCTTCTCCAATGCACAAAAGTGAAAAGTGAAAGCGAAGTCGCTCAGTCGTGTCCAAGTCTTAGCAACCCCATAGACTGCAGCCTACCAGGCTCCTACGCCAATGAGATTTTCCAGGCGAGAGTACTAGAGTGGGCTGCCATTGCTTTCTCCCTTTTGAAGGTACTATTATTGTAAATGATTTTGTGCTTTTAATTTCAAATTCTACTTGTTCATTCTTGGTATGTAAGATTACAATTGACATTTGTATATTAACCTTGTATCTTGCAACCTTGCTATAATTGCTAATTTGTCCTAGATGTGTTTTGTTGTTGTTGGGTCTTTCAGATTTTCTATGTAAGCAATCATCTGTGAACAAAACAGTCTTATGTCTTCCCTTCCCATCTGTGCACTTTTTGTTTTCTTTCTTTTATTCCATTCACTAGAATTTCAAGTATAATATTCAAATGTTATGGAGAGGGAGCATCCTTGTCTTGCTCCTTGTCTTAATGGGAAAGCTCTGCATTTCTAATTGAGAATTATATAATATGTTCCTAAATTATTGAGAAATTCTAATCATGAGAGGGTGTTGATTTGTATCAAATGATTTTTCTACCTCTATTTATATGATCATGTGGTTTTTCTTCTTTAGCCTACTGATGAAATGGATTATATTAATTTTTGAATAGTGAATCAGCATTGCATATTTGAGATAAACCTCATTTGATTGTGATATTGGTAGATGTTTTCATGAACATATAGATAATAGCTCCTGAACATGTTGTCCCATTTGTGTAACAAATAGAGGAAAAAAACTATTGCTAAATGTATGTCAATCATTAATATGTATGCATGTGTGTGTGCATGCACAGAGAAAGAGAGACAGGCCAGGAATGAGAGAGAGAGAGTTTGAATAAGAGTCAAAAATCCTCTTTTCAAATAATCCATATTGATTATGAATGTATTCTTGAGAAGACTGTATGTACTACAGTCAAGAATATGGTCTCCAAAGCTAAGTCATATTGTTTCAGGTCCTATTTCAAACAATCACAAGCAATCTGACCTTGTTCAAGCTTCTGAGCCTCTTTGTGCCTTTGCTTCCCATCCTTAAATAGGAATGATGATGAAAATGATCATTTCTTCTTCCTAAAGTTGCTGAAATAAAAGAGTACAGATAAAGGACCCAAGAAAGCATCTGGTATTTTGCCACCCATATTTAGTATCCATGGTTACCGATAAAACAATCAACGAATTATGAATGAAAAATGTACAAGAAATGACAGGTTGAAAGGTACCAAACTTGTGTTCAACTTGTGTTAAACTTGTGTGCAAACTTAAGTTTTGCAAATCAAAGGACTTCACAATATCTTCCAGTGTGTTCTGTTGTATTTATTCATATTTGTTTGACTTTTCTAAGGTATTTTCCAATCTTTTTTGATTTGGGGTTAATCTGAAGATTCTCACTTTTAGATGAGTCCATTGAAAACCAAGAAATTTTAATTGGCAAATAAATTAATTTCTAAAATAATATATATAATAACGAATGTGTTCATGGATACACACACCAGTTATTTTAAAATAAATTAAGTAAAGTACTTGGAAGAAAACCTTTTTATATCCATGTTGTTATTGTTGTTGTTCAGTTGCTAAGTTGTATTTGACACTTTTGCCAACCCATCGGCTGTAGCCCACCAGACTCCTCTGTCCCTGGGATTTTCCAGGCAAGAATACTGGAGTGGGTTGCCATTTCCTTCCCCAGGGGGTCTCCCCAACCCAGATACCAATAGTCCATGGTCAATATGGATTATTTCGTATCAGGATTTTTGCATCTTATTTCTGAACTCTCTGCATCTGTGTGTGTGTCTCTGTCTCTCTCTGTGTATGCTTGCACACCCACATGCATGGATACAAATTGTTGACACATATTTAGCAATAGGCTTTTACTGCATTGGCAGGTGGATTCTCTACCTCTGAGCCACCAGGGAATTTCTTTTTAAATCTATAGATAGTAGTATCATGGAAAAAGCAAGAGAGTTCCAGAAAAACATCTATTTCTGCTTTATTGACTATGCCAAAGCCTTTGACTGTGTGGATCACAATAAACTGGAAAATTCTGAAAGAGATGGGACTACCAGACCACCTGACTTGCCTCTTGAGAAATCTGTATGCAGGTCAGGAAGCAACAGTTAGAACTGGACATGGAACAACAGACTGGTTCCAAATAGGAAAAGGAGTACATCAAGGCTGTATATTGTCACCCTGCTTGTTTAACTTCTATGCAGAGTACATCATGAGAAATGCTGGACTGGAAGAAGCACAAACTGGAATCAAGATTGCCGGGAGAAATATCAATCACCTCAGATATGCAGATGACACCCTTATGGCAGAAAGTGAAGAGAAACTCAAAAGCCTCTTGATGAAAGTGAAAGTGGAGAGTGAAAAAGTTGGCTTAAAACTCAACATTCAGAAAACGAAGATCATGGCATCCAGTCCCATCACTTCATGGGAAATAGATGGGGAAACAGTGGAAAGAGTGTCAGACTTTATTTTTTGGGGCTCCAAAATCACTGCAGATGGTGACTGCAGCCATGAAATTAAAAGACGCTTACTCCTTGGAAGGAAAGTTATGGCCAACCTAGATAGCATATTGAAAAGCAGAGACATTACTTTGCCAACAAAGGTCCGTCTAGTCAAGGCTATGGTTTTTCCAGGGGTCATGTATGGATGTGAGAGTTGGACTGTGAAGAAAGATGAGCGCCGAAGAATTGATGCTTTTGAACTGTGGTGTTGGAGAAGACTCTTGAGAGTCCCTTGGACTGCAGGGAGATCCAACCAGTCCATTCTGAAGGAGATCAGCCCTGGGATTTCTTTGGAAGAAATGATGCTAAAGCTGAAACTCCAGTACTTTGGCCACCTCATGCGAAGAGTTGACTCATTGGAAAAGACTCTGATGCTGGGAGAGATTGGGGGCAGGAGGAGAAGGGGACGACAGAGGATGAGATGGCTGGATGGCATCACTGACTTGATGGACGTGAGTCTGAGTGAACTCCAGGAGTTGGTGATGGACAGGGAGGCCTGGCGTGCTGCGATTCATGGAGTCGCAAAGAGTTGGACATGAATGAGTGACTAAACTGAACTGAACTGAATAAAAATGTTTAATTAATATATCCAGTCTAGTAGTGAGAAGTATTTACAGGTGATTTTTGTATATTTCATATGTTTGTTAGGTAACCAGTGAAATGGTGTCCTGGTGCAATAGAATTCTAAGTAAAGTAAATTGGTTTATACACCTCACAATAGTCCTCATATGGCAAATGGGAGATTTGCCAGTGACTCTCTGTGGGAGATAAATGCTATATGGGAGACTTGTTTCATATTTTCTCTAGAACTATTGGTGCCTCAGATGGTAAAGAATTTGCCTGCAATGTGGGAGACCTGGGTTTAATCCCTGGCTTAGGAAGATCCCCTGGCATGGAAACCCACTTCAGTATTCTTGCCTGGAGAATCCCCATGGAGGGGAGCCTGGCAGGTTACAGTCTATGGGGTCGCAAAGATTTGGACACGACTGAGTGACTAAGCACATATATAAGGCAATTTGCAATCAAAAGATTTTGGTTAAACCATTACTCTTTTGTTGGAGAGAAAGCCCGTTTTTTTTTTTTTTTTCCTTTTTGCAAAGTATATCTTTTTACTTATTTATTTTGTATGTTAGTTGTACTGTAAATTATACAAGTTTCAATACATAAGTGCTTATAAATGAATTTATGAATATGCATTTCACAAAATTGTATTCTATTATCAGTATTCTATTATTAGTCAAAATCGTATTCTATTATTAGTCAAAGAGCTTTTAGATAATTTTTATTTATTTATTTGACTGTACTACAGTCAATAGTTACAGCAAGCAGGATCTTGCATCTTCCTTGCAGTATTGGGGATTTTTAGTTGTGACATGCAGGCTTCCTTAACTGCAGCATGGGAACTCAGCAGAGAATGGGGATCTAGTTCCCTGACCAGGAATCTAAACAGGGCCTCTGCACTGCTAGTAAGGAATCTTAGCCACCAGACCACCAAGGAAGTCCCTGGACAATTTTAAAATTATTTTTGGTAAAAGAGATTGTTATTTTCGTCTTTATTTTTATTTCCCCCAATCATAAGATGAAAAAACTTCCCCCAAACGACCAGCCAGTACAGCAGAACTATCGAGATGATTGCAACATGCTTAGCAAAGCTTTGGCTTTCCTATTTGACACAAATAGGATGAGATATCTGTGAACTATCACCTGCTTTACAAAGACACTTCATATAACACTATTTCACTATAATCATAGCTTAACGCATGAGCAAGTACTTAGATCTTCATTGTTTCAAATGTTTAAATTCAGCCACACTTTGGGGGCATTTATTTTTCTAGGAAAAATATTTTCAGAGTCATAATTTAATCATAAGGAATAAGTAGAGCAGAAATTTGGAGTCTCCCTACTAAAGTTTATTTTATTTTTTTCATTTGTGTGACTCCTATAGACCAGCTCTTTGTTTTCTGAAGGTCAGGTGACAATTACACTAACTATAAACATTCATTCTATTTCACTGCTAAGTGATTTCTACTTTAAATTGCTTCTAAATCTTTCCTCACCCACCTTAAATCCAATATTTATTTTAACCTTGAGCTGCCTAAGACCTTTAATAGGAAGCTTCAAAGCATTTTAAAAATCGTATCCTTTTTAAATCTTTCTCATTTGAATGCGAGTGCCTTGAAAGCTCAAACAGTGTTGGTTGTTCTTATTGAAGTTTATAATGCTTTAGATATTCAAATCAGCTCTATGTCTTCCATTTGTTATGCAAATCTTTAAACTTTATATACTGCATGGTTTATCTACATTAATACAGCTTTCACTAACAGGTCTTACCAGAGCAGACATATACTCTAAAGGTGCATATTTTTAGTGTCTTGAATTACCATAAAATCATAAAAATAGTGTGTATTGCTTTACTCTAATCTGACTCAGTTTTATGTGGTTGTTGAAAGCCCTTTTACATTCCATTCTGTGTCTGGAGGTCTGGTGTATAAAACTGATTCAGAAAAAGCAAAGTGAAGACACCTGCTGGCTTATAGCACAAATAGTAAAATATCTTAGAGCCTGCTGAAAGGAGAATTGGAACAATATGTCATTACTGAAGGCTCACTTGCAAGTTCTAATGTATTATAATGAAAACAGTATGACAAAACTAATGAGACAGTGAAGATTTGGGTAATTGTTCCTACAATGTATGGTAACTTTTCCAGCCGTTATTGGCAAACATAAAACCTAATGAGATTTTATTAATTTAAATGCAGTACATCTGCAAAACATTTCCTTCCTTGCATTCTCCTCTGATAGTCTTCCTTTCCTCATGGACTTGATCCTTTTAAGTTAATTGTTCTGTATTGTACACTCTCCAAACAAAACAGTTGACATAAACCTGAATCAAACTTTTTTCCATTTATTTTTGCATATCTTGTCCTGAAACATATTATATGCAAGCTTGTGTAGATAATCAGTCCAACATTTAATAGAGAGCATAATACATGCAATTATAACAAAAACTATTTCTGTTAGACTCTTTTGAGTGTCCTTTTAAAGCTCTAGAAATGTCATTATTTTCTTGATTGGTGAAAGGGAAGAAATTAATTTCCTGTTATTATCAGCCATATGCTTTAAATTGTCAAAAGATGAAAAATGAACATGTAGAAGCATTCTGATTATTGACTGCCTTTTATTTAACCAATCACTATTTGCTAAGTTTTTAAGTATTACATTTGATAGAGAGGCTCGGTCTACTTCTAAAGACTAAATTTCAATTTTCTCTCTGTTTTTACATATGTAGTACAATGTTCTTTTGTTTAAAAATGAAAATATTTTCATCATAAAGGACTTTAAAAATAACATCATTTTAGACATAAAAAAACATGGAAATGCTGATTTTCTAATATGAACCTTTAATTCATATCCATTCTCAGCTTAATTCACTTTGCTCTGTATCTTTGTCAAACTACCCTGTCATAAACACATGATAGGTGAAATCTTGACTTTGCAGTGTTAGGTAAAAGAACATTTCTTGATAAAGGCACTGGTAACATTGCCAGCTCTTTGGTAGAGAAAGCAATAGAGCTGTCAGGAAGTTCAAAAATTATATTGTCTCTACTAGAATAACTGGAAAGAGATCATATTCACTTTTCCTCTGAGTTTTGCAGGTCACTTTGGATTTACAGTACAGCATTTTATTACAGTTTGAGAACTAGTTCATTGTTATCAAACATTTTTTCATGAAAGCATATACGACTGGATCAAATTCTAACTATTTCTCTGTGATTTTTCTAGGTTATGATTATGACAAAAAAGTATTTAAACAGAGGGCTATTTTTTCTTCTAGATTTTAGAATTTAGGTGAATACACTTTTTATTTTATAAAGGAGATAGGGTTTGCAGAATATCTTAAAACAGTAACTTTCAATAACCTTTTTAAAGTTGGAATCAAAAAATTTTTTAAAGACTAACTCTCCACAAAATAACAAATATTTAGATAATGAAATTAGAGCAACATGTTCTTAAATTTGCCATATGTTCTACAGATATTGCTTGTTTTCTGTTCCAAAATATGTATATCGCTTGGAGGAAGCATTTCCTGCAAGAAATTACAAAACAACGTGTGTCATAGGAGAATGTAAACATATTCTCTGTCCCTTGTTGATTTCATGACAGGCTCTAAGGTACTTAATTGTATACTGTTTAGGTAAGTATATGATTTTATTAATGCAGCTTAGAGTATTTTCATATACACAATCTGATGGTTTTCTTTATCGTGTTATATTTCAGTGAAGCATATGTTTTGTTGTAAATCGCAACAAAGAAAAATAAAGTTGAAGGATATCTATGAATTTCTATTGCCAATTGCATCTTTAATATTCAAATAATTCTCATGGAATTATTATTAAAGGATGAGATCTCTGGTTCAATCCTCTAAACTTTGTGTTAAATTATTACCTGTTGTGGTTGCTTAATTTACTCTACAAATATTTTTTTAAGAATAGCCTGTACGTCAGATGCTGTTATCCATTTAATATTGCCTACTCTCTTCAAAAAAGCATAGGGTATATGAGAACAGGCATGTAATGTGTATAATCACACAAGTATGAAACTTGTAATAAAATATACAGATTCCTATGGTTTAATTGCTTTTTAACAAAAATATGCGGTCTTAATTCTAACTCTATATTACCAATTTATATAGATTTGTGAAAGATTTTCTACCCAATTGTTCAATGTTAATCTCTCTCTCACATACACAGACACACTCACACACAAAATGGATGAATCATTTGGTTCTTTGGTAATAACAGTTAAGAAATGAGTTGTGAAATAATTCTTGAGTTCTTCCTACCTTACTTAATCAGAGACTGTAATTCTCCCACTATAAACTAAAACATAATGAAAATACTTTATGATAAGATAGAATACCATAAAATACATTTTTTTGTATTGCGTGATTTTTCTCATAAGAATCTTTTTAAGAGCTCAGTCTCAACTCTCATATGTGTATCTCACCTAATCTTTGCATTTTGTGTGTGTGTGTGTGTGTGTGTGTGTGCGCGCGCGCATGTATACTTGAAAGGTAAACTTTAGTTCAGACTTATCTTGATACAAATCCTGTATGTTAATTACTAGCTATGGAAATTTTCACATTATTTATATTTTCCAGACTCCAGCTTGCCTACCAATAAAATGGGGATAACATGGAGATAATGATGAATACTTTGGAGAATAATTGAGAACATTATGTGAAATAATGCATGTGACATGTGACAGCAAATTATGGCAAAAAGAAGAGTCTAAATAAATGCTGCTCCTTTCTCTCATATTAAACATCTTTTTGCTTAATTACGACTTTTATTGTAGGTTAACACAACTCAATTTCCTGCTTTCCATGAACATAAAAATTGATGTCCTGCCAGTTTCAACAACCTCGGCTCTCTGTAAACTGAATAAAATATACTTAATAAAATACTGCTTTCTTTTATGAAAAGAACACTCACAAATCCAGTAAAAGCTCCTTTATTTTTTCATTCTCTTCCTCTTACTGTTATGCAGTTCTTGCTTTTGCTTTTTCTTCCTAGAGGCAAACTGCAATGCTAAACGCATGGTATAGAAGCATTGTCTTTGAAAAAATAATTAAGTGCCAGAGAAGGAGATTGTCAATGAACAAAGTAAATTACCTATTTAACTGCATTTTTAATGAAAATTATGTAGTTACAATATTTTTTTTAAATTAAGCTTCTTATTTTGTATTGGGGTATAGACAGTTAACAATATTGTGATAGCTTCAGGTGGACAGGACAGAGTAAGATTTTACATTTGGAAACCGGTAAAAGACACACATGGTAGCAGCAGTGTACCAAGGGTGGGATGGGAGAGAGTAGTCAGCCTGGTACAGGCAATGAGAATGTGAATTGTCAGTAGAAATGTTAAAAACAATAATAGCACTGACTAAATATCTATATTTTATTGTAATGATAGTATAGTAATTCAGTAACAATTTCAGTGATAAACTCTTCAATCTGAGCAGAGTACACACACCATGCTAATTAGTCAGGGATGATTGTAATTCCATAGTCTCAAAATATGGATGTGGAAAGTATTTTTCTGATCTCATGTAGAAAATGAGAGTGGTCAGTGACCTATAGTGTTACTGAGGTACAAGTTAGGTGACCTTATCAACAAAAATTGCTTAGGTCTTGTAGCATATTTTATAGTGACAAATAGCAAATAAGGTATTTTGAAAGAATCATATGGATCATATTAATACAATATAGATAGATTACTTTGCTCTTGGCACATATTTTAGGCTCAATTTTTACTAATGTTTATGTTCTTGATAGCATAGCAGAAACTAGTTTTAGATGTAACAAAAATATTTTTTTTTCAATAACAGATGATCATGTGATTCAAGGAATACTTCAAAAGAAAAGGGTTTGAAGAGAAGTGAAGTTTTCTGTCCATTTACCATGTGACATCATTCCAATTCATTTGCCATTTTACAGTAGTTGAAAAATGTGTAATAAATTCATAGATTAAATACCACTCTAACTAAAGATAATCAATCAAAAATGACAGCTGATTGATTTCTTTTGTAAATGAGAATATACATGTTGTTTAATTGATTTCAATATGCTTGAAAGATGATTTGAAAGTCATATACTCAAAAGAATATTGCTGCTGTTTTAGGGAGAATTTGAGAAGTTCAAAAATGGGACTCATTGACTGACTTGAGATCTTTTTTCCTTTCAGGACAAGGAAATTTATAACCTAGTCATTCATTTGGAACTCACTATGAATGCAGATAATTAGAAAAAAAAAATTAAGCCATGAACAAGTCTCAGTTTTTAAATTTATCAAGAGTTTCTTCCCAGTTACTTTATTTATTTATTTTTAAAATTTTATTTTATTTTTAAACTTTACAATATTGTATTAGTTTTGCCAAATATCTAAATGAATGCACCACAGGTTACTTTAGAATTTGAATCAAACTATTTTGAATGAAATATAGAATGCCTTTTCTGTGAAGAATCTGCCTGCAGTGCAGGAGACCCCAGTTTGATCCCTGGGTTGGGAAGATCCCCTGGAGAAGTAAATGGCAACCCACTCCAGTATCCTTGCCTGGAAAATCTCATGGACAGAGGAGCCTGGTGGGCTGCAGTCCATGGGGCTGCAAAGAGTCGGGCAAGACTGAATGACTAACACTTACTTACTTACTTACTTATATCATGAAGAAAAATTATGACCTCCCTTGAGTACTAATGAATACAGAACCTAGGTACCATAACAGGCAAGAAACAGATGGCTCTACAATGCATGAACATTTTAAAATAAACAGTAATACAAGTTAGAGTAAAATTCTTATTAAGAATGCAGTTTTAACCATGTTAACCGTTGTTGATTTTGATACTTAAAACTATTCATAGATCCTGGAAAGGGGAAAATCCAATTAATAGAGAATATGATGAAAGTGTAGTATTAACTGTATTATTTACAATTAAGTCATCTCTTGGAAAGAAAAAGATAAGAATTGTATTTTGGTTTCATGAGACAAGGCCTATAAATATTTTTAATTGCATTTATGATATTTGAGTAGGCTTATTACATATATCTACTCATTTTCTTATTCTAAAATATGTATGTTTGTTTATAATGTAGCCTAATACAGAAGGTCCACACTATGCATTTTTTTCCTCTGACTTGGTAATCGTGTTTAATTGACACTTAGATGTCATAAGTGCATAGATCATTTTTCATAGATCATAGATCATTTTTCTAATGAACTAATTTAAAACATAATGGTTAAAGATGTATATTTTTAACACCCAGTTTTCAATGTCTTTGATGGCATATTTCCTTGAGAATAACATACTACACATGTAGACAAAAATTGTGATAAATACATTACTTACTCTAATAAAGGTTTAACGATGATCGTGAAGATTTACATATGGTTTCTTTTACCAGGTTTGATTTTCACAAATGACTGACCTTTGCTAGGTCTTTTAAAGCACAGAATTACATGACAGAAATGAATACTCCATACCTGATCGTGTATCTTCAGGTCTAGTAGAAATACTAGATCTAATACTAATATAGCAGTAGGAAAATGGACTGTGGAGTTAAATACAATTTGAAAATCTACCTTCCCCTTTAGCCTCTATGTGTACTTTGGCCATTTGTTTCTTATTTCTATCCTTATATAATTAAGGGTGTTTAATTATACATTTTGCACCCAATTATGAACATTAAATGAGCTACGTGATCTGTTTGATATGTATTCAGCATTTCAAGTCATTCCTCCTTTCTGTTTTCTTCTAGCATAAAAAATTATTGTGATTTTTTAATTCTGAAAAATAAAGTTTTAAATCATAATCTTTTTTTAAACATCATAAATATTGTGTTTATTTAACTTTTTGGAATACAAAATTTCAATAGATAATAGATTGTATAAATTAAATTTTATAGAAGTTATTAATGATCATTTTTAGGGTGCCAACCAAACAGATTCAAAACTTTGCTAGACTTTATTTAAATTATGATTAAAATAATGAAATATTGTCTCTGAAATTCGACTTGTATATACAAGATTCATTGAATCTCTGTTTTTTTCATTCATTGTTTTTCAATTCATTGAAATCTGTTTTTACAAAATCTGAAATTTCCTTTATTCAGAAATAATGAGAAACAAAGCAAACACAAAAACGAACTTGGATTCTTATTGCTTCAATGAGACACTACTGCAAAAAAGCGATACTTCAAGTGAGAATCTCATTTCTGCTTATCCACAGAGTCAGGAAATTCTCTGAAAGGACATACTTAGATGAACACATGAAAGGGAAAGCCGCTCAGTCATGTCTGACTCTGTGACTCCATGGACTATATGTGAATTTTCCAGGCCAGAATACTGGTTGGGTAGTCTTTCCCTTCTCCAGGGGATCTTCCCAATCCAGGAATTGAACCCAGGTCTCCCACATTGCAGGCAGATTCTTTACCAGCTGAGTCACCAGGGAAGCCCAAGAATACTGGAGTGCGTAGCCTATCCCTTCTCCAGGGGATCTTCCCAATGAACATATGCTTCATTTACTATGATGTTGCTATTATTAAACTGTAATTGGTTATGTACCTCACATATTGAGTTTTTAGGCATGCATTATGAAAAACTCTAGGTCATTCTAATCTACACTCACAGAAATGAATGGTTAGTTTTAATTGCCTTTTCAAGTAATAATTAAGCATTTGATTTATAGCCATAGCATATATAAACAAAGAAATACAATGTACCAATTGGTGTATAAAACAATTTCTCCAATTTCAGACAGATCATTTCTGTCCTTAAGATTCCTGTTCACATATGCCAATTTATGACTTGCTAGCATTTCCCATTGACAACTTTAACAGCATACAAGTAGATTTCTTAACAGAACACAATAAGAAGTGTTAGTGATTGCATCTTTTTTTTTTTTTTTTTTTTTAATTTTATTTTTTTTTATTTATTTTTTTTTTTTAATTTTATTTTTAAACTTTACATAACTGTATTAGATTTGCCAAATATCAAAATGAATCCGCCACAGGTATACATGCATCTTTTAAAATTAAAATAGAAAGTAAAATGGCTAGTTTTAGTCTTATACATTGTCGCACCAAATTATTCAGTCTGAATCCATACCAATTTTAAACTATCCAAATAAAAGTACTTTTTATCACTTGGAGTATTGGTTTTTTTTTTTGGTCTAAAGTAGTTTTTAGAGATACCTTTCTAAGTAAGCTATCATCAGTGATTAATCAGAAATATGTAGACTCTCAAAGTCATAGAGAAGTTGATTAACAACCTCAGTGTTTGATCCACAGTCAGTTAGACAATATTTACATTTGTACGAACATTAGCTATGAACCTGAAGAGAATCCATTCTGTTTTGTGTCAGATCAAAATATTGTAAAATTCTTTCATATATCTATAGTAAAATGCTTGTTTTTAGCCCTTTCTTATTACTCAATTTTCTCCACTTTTAGTCAATACAGATGTAATTACACTTTATTATTCAGAATCCACCTTCTCAAATCTCGGAAAACAGCTTATTTTGTGAACAAAGAATTTTCTCCAGGCCAAGCCTTAGACTTTGATTTAAATATCCCCATTTCTTTCAGTAGTTTTGAAATGATAACATTTTCAGGATTTTTTTTATTTCATCTGGATTTTTGTGAATTCAACAAACTTTGATCATGTTGTATATTTTTGGTGACAGTTATTTTACTCAAATGGGGTTAACTAGGACTCTCTTTCAGAAGTGTGTTGAAAATGATGCACCACTCTCAGAAGTTCAGCATGATAGACTGCATAGCCAGGGCATAGGATAGATGTATTTAAAGAAAAGATCCAAAGCCTCTTTCCTTTAGAATATTATTGTAATATTCTATTCAGGTTCTGCTTAAAATTATAAATTATTCATTAAAAAATCAGCAAGTCTTTAACATTCTTTATATCAGATATGTATAATGTATAATAATTATTAATATGCAAAAATTAGAAGAAAAAAAATCAGCTCTCTTAGTCACCTGTGACTATGTATAATTCCAAATATATTAATCTCAGATTTTCTTACTGTTAGTCAGGAAGTTAGCAAGGAGAGATGGCACTGACGGCTGAATGTCTAATAGCTGCCTAATCCCGCCAAGCTATTTACCAGTTCTGCCCCTTCAGTACTCCAAAATGATCAGGGGACTGGAAAAATTTCCCACTGGCCTACTGGAGGGACCTTCCCCACTCTAGCACATGTACACACCTCATCCCATCATGTCCTAAAACAATCTTTGGCTGCCATTAGGCTCATTAAATGTCCATAAATATTCTATAAATACATACATACATCTGATTATAACAGACTGAACTATGGAAAGGACATGCACAGTAGAGTCTATTGTTATATAACCTACAACTATCAATTAAGAGGGCTTACCCTGTGGCTCAGCTGGTAAAGAATCTACCTGCAATGTAGGAGACCTGGGTTTGATCCCTGAGTTGGGAAGATCCCCTGGAGAAGAGAAGGGCTACCCACTCCAGTATTCTGGCCTGGAGAATTCTATGAACTGTATAGTCCATCAACTGAGACTGTCAATGACCTCCTGGATTATGCAAACAATCTTACCTTAAAAACTCTGCATGCACCCACCCCTCTAGGGCCATTGCCTGTATTGGTTTGGCTGATCTCTCTCTTTAGGTGTTGTCTCTGTTCTCTCCTTGTGTGGGTGCTCAGTTGCTCAGTGGTGTCCGAGATTTGTGACCCTGTAGACTGTAGCCCACCAAGCTCCTCTGTCCATGGGATTCTCCAGGCAAGACTACGTGTGTGGGTTGCCAAAACTCTCTTGCAACCAGTAAGACTACAGATTCTTCTTTGTGTCCTTGGGACTTCCCCGGTGGCACTAGTGGTAAAAGGACCTGCCTGCCAAAGCAGGAGATGTAAGAGACATAGGTTCGGGCCCTGGGTCAGGAAGATCCCCTGGAGGAGGGCATGCAGACACAAGAACCAAGGTCCACAGTAGGAGGGGTCTACAGACTGTCGTCTGCTACCATTACTTTACCCCCTGAGTTTGGATCTCTACAGTTGAGATTCCTCCAGTATCAGACTCATGAAATCATCTTTGCAATAGCTACCAGAACAAGAACATTTAATTCAATCACATGACTAATTAGATAAGGATTTCAGAACTGCCATCTGACTTGGCCAAGTCTTTGATAAATTTTCTTATCAATGCCTTTTCTGGTCTACTCTTTCTATAAAATGTTAAAAGAAAATGAATAATGTACCTTGTAACACTTTTCTATGAGTGTACTTTTAGCTAGTCAAAAAACCAAAGCAAAACAAAAACAAAGCTATATTTGGCAAGACCCTCTACCTCTGTAAAATAATTCAATTATCATATAGCCAAAGATTTTATAAAAGCTTTCCTGCCAATAGTTTTGAACATAATTATTCTTTCCATTCCACTAGAAGAGTTACAGAGGAAATGTCTATATTTCAATAATGCCAAATCAAGCTTTTTGCCCACTGAATTGAAAGAAGACACTAGAAGGTTATTTGTGGAAACTGAGTCACAGATAGTGTGCATAATTGCCAAGGTTCAGACACTAAAACTAATAAGTGGTAGAACTGAAACCCAATCCAGATTGTATTAGTTCCAGAGTCTGTATTCTTTCAATGATACTTCATTATGAAGATCAGGAGTCTTACAATGAGGAAAGAATTAGATATTTTTGTCAAAAAAATCAATTATGCATGTGATCAAAATGAGTCAGATATGCAACTAGCTCACTATCAATGTAGAGAAAATCATAGGGATAGTGGAAAATTGAAAATGATTTCACATTTTACAATGAGCAAAATTGATGACGTGACAATGAACAGGGTATTTTAAAACATAAGTTGCAAGGAATATAAACTGGAAGAAGAGGGTAAATGTACACATTAAAAGAGATGTAGGGTGTCAACTGTTTGTACGAACTATACAGGAACAAGCAGTTGAAAAATAGACAATTAGAACTGCCTTATGATCCAGCAATCCCACTGCTGGGCATACACACTGAGGAAACCAGAAGGGAAAGAGACACGTGTACCCCAATGTTCATCGCAGCACTGTTTATAATAGCCAGGACATGGAAGCAACCTAGATGCCCATCAGCAGATGAATGGATAAGAAAGCTGTGGTACATATACACAATGGAGTATTACTCAGCCATTAAAAAGAATACACTTGAATCAGTTCTAATGAGGTGGATGAAACTGGAGCCTATTATACAGAGTGAAGTAAGCCAGAAAGAAAAACACCAATACAGTATACTAACGCATATATATGGAATTTAGAAAGATGGTAACAATAACCCTGTGTACGAGACAGCAAAAGAGACACTGATGTATAGAACAGTCTTATGGACTCTATGGGAGAGGGAGAGGGTGGGAAGATTTGGGAGAATGGCATTGAAACATGTAAAATACCATGTATGAAACGAGTTGCCAGTCCAGGTTCGATGCACGATACTGGATGCTTGGGGCTGGTGCACTGGGACGACCCAGAGGGATGGTATGGGGAGGGAGGAGGGAGGAGGGTTCAGGATGGGGAACACATGTGTACCTGTGGCAGATTCATTTAGATATTTGGCAAAACTCATACAATTTTATAAAGTTTAAAAATAAAATAAAATTTAAAAAAGAAAAAAAGAAAAATAGAGAAATCTGAGAAATGAATTCAGTGGTTGATTATGTCTAGGAAATTGTTAATTTAGAAAAGTTTGATAATATTGAGTTTATATTTTAAGAAATGGTTCTATAACTCTTAGAGATTTCCATGAAATATTTATTAATAAATTTATTTGGAATTTTCTTCAAAGCATTCTGTGTGCCTTGGCAGGTGGTTAATTAAAAATAAGATTAGCAGTAAGTGCATACAGGAAAAGCCTTTATGTCTTTCTACATTATTGTATTCAGAAGCTTTATTAATAAGTTAATAACTTTTAAAAGTATCTTTGTTTATAGAAATATTGAAAAGCTGTTTATGTGTTTATTTATAAAAATATACATCAATCTTGTGATATAATAAAGTATGCCATCATCTTACTGGGTAACATTTATAATTTGTTGAACAATACCAGTATTTCTTAACTTGCACTGTATTTCTACCACATTCCATATGTTTTGGTAACATAATCAAAAGTTTTAAAAAAGGGCGTTTCAAAGCCATTTTTAATCAATGAGAATATTTCCATTAGTAAGGATTTTATAGCAGAGATATGAAGTCACAGTCGTTTTTGGTTTGGTGGGGGTGTCAGATATTCTGTCTACATTGTCTATTATTAGAATGAATGTCAACACAGAGGGAATGATGTTCATGCTGTCACCAGGCGAATGCTTAGACTACATCTGAACATTATTTTTCAGGAAGAATTGTTCAATGATTTGATCACTTGTCAGAAGCGTCTCACTGAAGGATCTTGCAAAGACTTCAGTCTTCTTTTCTTTTCCATCTGGAAAACAAAGAACAAAGACCTCATTCTTCAGTATGGTGTATTGAAACCCATGCATTTTACAGATATCCTTCTGAATATTAAAACTATATTGAATTTGCTTTATCTTTTTGCTACCTCCATCATTCTCATTACCAATTTTGTTATTGTTATTATCCACAGGCTTAACCCAATTTGTTCAAATTTTGGAAAGTGGAGCATGGATTGCTTAGAGGGAGTTGTTATATAATTGTGTGCTGAGAAACTTTAAAGAGAGCTCTGTAAACCAAGTTATATAGTAGACAATACTGATAGTAAGCTGCAGAGAATATTTTTATGCAGATGGTATCCACAGTGATATAGCTACAATTTCCCCTAAAACTGCCTTCTGTCATTGAATGAGCCACACCGTAGCTGAAAGAGAAACTTAAAAATACACTACCTCTGAAAAAGATGTCACAATATGATAACTATTCCCACCTCATAGGAAAGTTGGGTAAACAAATGAGTTAATTGGTGTGAAAAATCCCTTGAGCATTTCCAAAGAAAGGTGCAAAAATAGACCATTTGTTTAATATTGTTTTAATAGAGTTTAGGAGATGCATGTGATTTTATATATTGATATATCTATATCTATATTGATTATAGAAAATGAAAGAGAATTTATTTCTGTATTTATATTTCTATATAATGGCAGTATAGAAACCACTGCCATTCTACACTTTTCAAGTTTTTCATATGAATAATGAATGAATACATTCTTGTGCTGGTTGTTTCATCTTTACACATATTATTTTTTTTATCTGATGGAGAAGACACTATGTACAATTGCACAGACTTGGGAAATATCAGTATATTTGGCAAGTAAGAATTGGAGATTCAGATCCAACTCCTTCCCTTTTAACTCATCAATACAAAGACCTAAATATGTATATTTTCTTAGTAGGTAAATAACATTTGAATTAACATACAATTAGGTATGTACTATTAGCCACAACATATGAAACTTTACATGCAGAATTAGACTTGTTTTGAATAAAAGAAATAAAAGCATTATATTAATCATAAATAGTTTTATAAAATATCAGTTTGGGCCAATAGTTATGTGTATAGAAAATTACACTATAATTACCAATTCATAAATATAATAATGATTTTTAGAAGGCAAATTCTTACTTTAGGCCAAACATTAACAGTAAAACACTCTGCACTCCCTATAGGTTACCTTTAAATAATATATTTGTTAACTTTTTGTAGAAACATCTCACTCCAATTTAGTTTTGTATTCATCTCCTTACCCAAAATTACTTTAAAAGACATATATGAAACTTCCTTACACTGACATGTAAACTATTAATAAAAACTTTCTTAGGGAAATTTGCATATTAAAAGACCTCTAAAACTTAACTTTGTTGCCCTGGATCAGTGGTCAGCATTTCCTACTATATGATTACAATTTAATTACTGCTGCTGCTGCTAAGTTGCTTCAGTCGTGTCCGACTCTGTGCGACCCCATAGACAGCAGCCCACCAGGCTTCCCCGTCCCTGGGATTCTCCAGGCAAGAACACTGAAGTGGGTTGCCATTTCCTCCTCCAATGCATGAAAGTGAAAAGTGAAAGTGAAGTCGCTCAGTCGTGTCCGACTCTTAGCGACCCCATGGACTTTAGCCCACCAGGCTCCTCCATCCATGGGATTTTCCAGGCAAGAGTACTGGAGTGGGGTGCCATTGCCTTCTCCGCAATTTAATCACTAGGGGAGAGCTAAATTGGAGCACCAGCAAAAATGAATACTTCTGAGAGCTATCATCTACTCTCTTGAGATTTAATTTTTACAGAATGTTTTTATATTTGTGGAATGCAAAGGATGAGTGAGTTCTTACCAACACGACTAGGGGACAAAACACAGCAAGACATACCTTGAAATGTCAGAATACCATGCTTAGAGATGAGTATATAAGAGATTCCAGAGAAGGGCGGAAGCATCTATTTTATTTTATTTATTTTATAAAATTTTAGAATGGTATTGGATTACTCAACAGTATCTAAGAAATTTGGAATAAAAATACCTTAAAACTCAGATGAAAGTTTATTTCAAATTTCCAATTCCATTTTCAGGAATCTAAACAAGTAGATGGCAGAATTTTCAAACATATGGGACAAAAAGAAGAAAAAAATTCTCTATAGCTTTTCTCATGAAAATAGAATTTGGGGGCCTATCAGATAGAGAACTCTAGTATTCTCACCAAGATTAATGAATGAAAAATCCAGGTAGGAGTAACTACCTATCTCCTATCTCCTAGCTTCTTTCTCTTCAAACATTTTGTCATGACTTTCATTCTTCAATTAGTAAGACAAGTCTATTGTGTTTAAACCTGAGTCTATCCATCAGTGGGAGACGAAGAAGCTTCCTACCTGCCTCTGTCCCATTGTTATTTAAATGACAGAGGAAAATATCCTTAGAAGTAAATTGGAAATAAATGTCCACCATCCCCAGAGTCTTTCTCACTTGCCCTTCAAATGATTGTCCTGTATTTAAATCCAAGGACTTCAGTTTTATAATATACATACTTTAGTGGAAAGAGTGACTTTTGTCAGGGGTAGGGGACAATTGGCAAATTCATACTAAATTTAGATAGTTATGAGAAGCAAATTTACAAAGACATGATCTAGACTTCTATGAGGGGGGAAAAAAAGAAATAAGAAGTTCTTTAAATAAGAGCTATTGGGTTTTTAATGAGCCAGTAAAATCAACACAACCCAACCAAACTAAACAAAACAAAATCATGTCAAAACCTGTCACCAGGCCTTAGGCACAGGGAACAGGACAATTGTCCTATTTACTGTGTCAAAGGAAAGTGTGCTATTTGACCTAACTTGTTCAATTCATGAAGGTGAGCAAATAGGGATTTTTTCCTTTCTTCTTTACAGATTACATTTTCCATATTTTCTAACAACAATAATGCTTTTTATGTCATGTAACCCATTAATATCTGTAGCTATTTTACACTTAGTTGGTTTGAAATACTAATATGTCATTACCTAATGAAATTAACATTTTTATTCTGGCCATTTACTGATACAACCATTACCATTGCTTCATACCATTTCTGTATAAATACGACACCTACATGAGTTTTAAAGGATAAAAATCAACATTCAAATAGGATTCTCTTTATTTAAATAGACTTATTAGAAATTTAAAGCAGATGAAGATGGTTTCAATGAAATGAATAAATAATTAAGGCAAATCTGTATACTTGTCAGGAACTCCATATTAAGAATCAGGTGAGGGGAGACAGTCTTCTGACAGAGCTGTCATTTTTTTAGTTAAAGTTAATGTTAATTTTTTTTTAAATCTTGATGTTCTTTTCAAGTTTACTTGATCAAACCAAAAGCCAAAAAAAGAAGCTGCCAGATAACTTACACAGGTAATAATCAGAACCTTTAATCACACATAAAAAGAGCCATTCAATTCTATGTATTGCAAAAATCATCAGCTGGTTGGGAAGGCAGGTTTTTGTACTTCAAGCAGTTTTAATCATTGATCAGGTTGTGAAATAAAATAACAGATTGCATTTTACAAACTGGTCACTAGCAATGCCTCGTCAGCAGACCTAGACAATAATCCCTGAGTGTTGTAGGACTGCAGCCGTTAATAACCTGGCTTGTTAGTTGAAAGCTGGCAAAGTCTCAAGCATTTAAGAGGATTACTGCTATAAACCATATTAATTTTTTTCCTTAACATTCAAGTCCATAGTGATGAAGAGCTTCTGTAATAGAAATAGTGAAGTCAAACACATAGCAGAACCCCATGCAATTCCTTTTTGTTTAGTGACTGATTTTACAAGAGAAAAATAAAAGTCAGGCTTCATTGTACTAAATTGGAATATTAATGTTTGGTGAAATAATTTTGAATTGCAAATCCTGCCAAATAAAATAAGACATTACTATAGAGAAGCTTGCCAAAAAGGATGTATTTCTAATAAGACTTTTTCAAATAGACTTTTTAAAAAATTAGCTTCTCACTCACTATAGAAAGGATTAGGCAAAAAGCCCAATAAAATCAAAGCTTCCAACTTTTGACCTCAAAGAAATGTGTCAATCTTGTGTCAGAGGCAACAGTGCATGGGTTAAGAGTATAGGCTCTGAACCTGACTGCCTGGGTTAGAATTCTGATTTTATCACCTTAGGCTACTTGTTAGTTAGTAATTACATCATCTCTCTGCACCTCAGTTTCCTCACCTGTATCAGTTCAGTTCAGTTCAGTCGCTCAGTCATGTTCGACTCTTCGCGACCCCATGAATCGCAGCACGCCAGGCCTCCCTGTCCATCACCAACTCCCGGAGTTCACTGAGACTCACGTCCATCGAGTCAGTGATGCCATCCAGCCATCTCATCCTCTGTCATCCCCTTCTCCTCCTGCCCCCAATCCCTCCCAGCATCAGAGTCTTTTCCAATGAGTCAACTCTTCGCATGAGGTGGCCAAAGTATTGGAGTTTCATACTTAGAGTTCTTTTAATAATAAAATATTTGCTTAGAAGAGAAGCTAAGCATTAAATAACCAATCAATACTTGAAAACTCATTTGGTGTATCTCACAAAGAGATACCCAAGAGAGCGTACTTGAAATCTATATCTTTTGCACCAACATATTCAATGATCTTACTGAGGTCATATTAGAGTTCTTTTGAAGATATTTCCTCAATGATACAAAAAAGTTAATTTGTAAGCTTTGTTTCACTTAGTGTCCCAATTATTTGTACCAGCTATCTTCAATCAAAGGCATTTTGTCATATAGAGACAGCTTTCATGGATGTGACCAGACAGTTCTTCATAGTTCAAATTTATAACATTCTCAATTTAATTAGTTTGACAGAATTTAAATGATACCTGTTGACATTTTTCAGTGTTTACTCTGCTTAGATGTGCCTTGTAGTATTGCAATTCATCTTCATAACAGTCTTAAGAAATGGTTATTGTTACCTCTTCTGCTTTGTAGATCAAATAACAGTCTATAATAGATATAATAATCTGTTCAAGGTTACCCAGGTCATAATGGACAGAACCCAGGTCTCAATCCCATTTATCTTTGACAGAGGAGAACCTCCTTGCCTCTTCCTCATGCCTTACCCCATGCCTATTTTCCATCTAGCTATCCTGAGTTATACCCTTATTTATAATAAACTCCTGATGTAGTAAGTAAAAAAATTTTTTTTTCTGAATTCTGTGAGCTGCCCCAGAAAATGAATCAAACCCGAAGAGGGAACTATCGGAACCTCTGATCTGTAGCAGATTGATCAGAAGCACAGATGACAATCTAGACTTCTGAAGTAGGGCTGAGGGTGGTGGGTCTGGGGTCAAGGTACTGAGGCTTAACTTGTAAAATCTAATGCTACCTCTAGATAGATAGAGTTATGACTTACTTGAATTGTAAGACACCTATCTGGTGACAAAGAATTATTAGGTGTGGAGAAACCACCTGTATTTGAATAAAGTATTATTTCTGTATAATTTTTTCAACTATACCCTACCAGTAGATATTTATTTCTGGCAATGCAAAGTAGTGGTGGAAAGAGTCTGAACTTTGAAATCAGAAAAGTGAGATGAAAGCTTTCATTTTGTCACTTACTATGTGACTAGGGCCAGTAAATTCACTGAACTTTTGTTTCTTTACTTGTAAGTTATGAGTAATATCCAACTCAAAGTAACATTGCTGTGTGTATTTGTTCATAATATATGTACAGTGATCTTAAACAATCAGTGTTCATATGTAGGTGTCATCCATTTATCAAATAGTGAATTCTGAATTCAAAATTCTATTTTGATTTATTTATTTGCATTTCAGAGACTGTGGGATCTACTGTATTTTACATCAGTTGTGTCATTTACCATTTCTTACATTAATTTGTTAAATATTATAGAAATTATGACACTTTCCACCTTCCTAGAAGTTCCAGTTATTTTATTTGGTCACTTTGATGGGTACTGCTTCAGTATTAAGAACGTTAAGTATGATTATTGAGACCAGAAGTGTGTATGTATGCATGTGTGTCTGTGCAAGTGCACAATTGTACTTATTTGTTTAAAATGGTAAAACCTAGTCAGGAGTATATTTTCAAATTTCTTTAGAACTTAGTGTCCTATACTTGAGTCATTTATAAATGTTTATTAACAGGGATGAGCAGATATCTTTCATATGTTCTCATTTTCAAGAACTATTTGACCTTGCATAAATTCAAAAATATGTAACATATTTTAAATATTCTCATAATTCTCTTATAGTTTTATTCATCATTATGTAAAAATAAACAATCCCCCTGCTGTTTCTTTAACTAATTTCTAATACTGAACAATATTTCTATCACATATATTAATCAATCTTCATTAATATTTTTGTGGTGGAAACATGCATGAATGAACTTTCTTCTTTCAACATACACAATAAAATCTATCACAGTATATTGATAAACATCATATATATATATGCACATTGAAAATCTAATTGAAATTCTTTTTGTTCAGTATCTAATTTCAGAAATTATTGATAACTCTATTTAAAACAATATTAAATACAACAAAATAATAAAGGTTAGGAGTGAAATTGATAGTTATAGAGTTATAATGTAATTTTTCACTTCTTAGCTGGAGGTCAAATCTGATTCTATCAATTGAATATGATTATTGTATAGATACATTTTATCTAAAACTATGATTCTTTACTGATTTAAATGCAGTTATATGTGTTTTCCTTTTTCCTAGGGAATCTAGCACATAAAAAAGATTTAACTCTGTGTCAATAAAAATGTTTCCTTGTAAATCAATCTATAAAACATTTCATAAACTATGTGTCATGACAGATTAATATGCAGTAGTTAAGAATCAAATTACCTTGAACCTGCAAGTCTGAAAAATAATCAAGTAATATACAGAAATATTCTGTGGAGCAAAATCAAAAATTCAGTTAAGTCTGTGGATTAGTAATGACATCTTTAGTACTAGTTTACATATAGAGAATCTAAATTCTCAGCCATCTGCTCTTTTGGATCTGTTTTCTAAGAACTGCTGACATGATAGCTAACAGATTTAGAAACTTTATTCAGCTTGCAGTGACCTAGCATGTGACAGAATTGATATATCCTAATATGAAGTGGCTCCAGGAAAAATCAGGATATTATAATGCACAACCAATTACACCTGTGAGAAAAACTAGTGAAATAATATCACTTGAGATAGGCTTTCCATTATTTTTAAAATATGTTTTCCCAAAGACAAAGTAAATCCAAAGTTACTACTAAATAATTGTTTTTCATGCTGTTTTTAAAGTGTGTTGACAAGCTGCCATTGTTTTATAAATAATGCAGAGCTAAATTTCTACAGTCGGATGTGGTAGGATTCATTCTATACTTTTCTCTTCCAAAGTAAATTTCAATTAAAGGATGTGGGACAATGTCTGTCCATGGAAATTATTAAGAGGATGGTTTTTGGCTAAATTTCACATGATTGATGTTATGAAACAAAATCAGTCCTCGTCATCAAGTAAAATTAAATGTTCAACCATTAGTTATCTGAAGAAGATAATAAAATATGCTAATTCACAAGGGACAGTATTTTTGCTATTAAACTGAATTAAGGAAAAGATTAATAAGCACTTTGAATTAACTTGGCATCAAAATAATTGACATATAGTTGACATATATATTGCTATAGTTATATAGATATATGGATGGTTTTATATATCTATCTATAGATACAGACATAGACATATATAGTTGTAAGTATACAGAGATAGTAAAGCTGAAACTCCAATACTTCGGCCACCTGATGCGAAGAGCTGACTCATTTGAAAAGATCCTGACGCTGGGAAAGATTGAAGACAGGAGGAGAAGGGGACGACAGAAGATGAGATGGTTGGATGGCATCACCGACTCAATGGACATGAGTTTGGGTAGACTCCGGGAGTTGGTGATGGACAGGGAGGCCTGGCATGCTGCGGTTCATGGGGTTGCAAAGAGTCAGACGTGACTGAGCAACTGAACTGAACTGATACATAGATAGATAGAGATAGAGATTTAAATAGAAAGATCACAAGCATTCATAGTTCTATATTTTCTGTTTAACTGTCAGAAGGCCTGACAGAATTGAGCTCTCATTGAATATTTGGTGAATGAATTAGCTGCATAAGAAAGATTCATATCCATATATTTTGACTCATAGCTAGTTCTCTTTTTCCCACTTTATATCCATTAAACTCCTTCCTGTATAACATGATAGAATTTGTTTCCTTGTTGAAATGTATGCCTATTTGCTTAAGACTATGAAGGTAGTCTGTTGGTCAAAGAAGATAGAAGACATTGCTCTTACTTCTATTTGAATAGATTATTAAGTAGAAATTAGAAGACATAGTCTTGTATCTGCCACTAAAAACTGTTTCTTATTCTTCCTGGAATTAAGATTACTCCTTTGTGCCTCTGTTTCTACACCTCTGAAACAGAGATAATCTTAGCAGCTACAAAATAGAAACCTTATAAATATCTGATATCATATACAATGGTATTTTCACAGAGTAAACACTGACTAAATATTCTCTCTTAACAGTATCTGCATTAAGAAATAAGAAAACTGAGAACCTGCAAGTATGGAATACTGCTTTTTTTTTCTTTTGTTTACCATGTATAAAATAGATAACTAATGGATATACTGCCTTATATTTATTCAATTACTTTGAAGCTTTTATATGCTTTTGTTATAGTCATCCTCTCATTCTGCCATTACAACCCTCTCTCCAGTGTCCTCTATATCCACTAGCCACAGATCATGGATCAGGGGACATAGATTTTTAGACTCAGAAGGACAGAATGGGAGTTCTCTCTCACAGATGCTGCCTCCATATTTGTTCCTACTACTTCATTATCAGTAATATGTTTTACAGCTCTATAGCATTACAAATTTAAAAAGAAAACATATGTTTTGCTTACATATTATTTTTAATAGTAAGTATGTAAGTTTTGACCTAGAAGAAACAAATGTGTATGTTTAATAAAACAGTCAAATTTGCCTTTCCTATGTGTAGATTTGTAGGCTGATCAATTACTATGCATGCAAAACTCAAGTATCATTGGAGAATAAAAACACGTGTTAACATTATGGTAAGAGACATATCTATAGTCAAATTAATTATATAGAAGACATTTAACAACTAAAATGAGTAACATTTATTTATACATAGAAATATTATTTCTAAAATGTATCATGTTTATCTTCAGAAAAAGTCATCAAAATTATGAATCCAATCCAGTTTCCCTAAAGAAGTGTATGCCTATTGTTCAGTTTTTAATATCACTTTCCTAAAAATCAAATAAAAAGAGACTTCTGATTAAGATTGCAGGTGCTCTAAGTCATTATAGTCATGTCTGATTCTTTGTGACCCCAAGGATTGTAGCCTGGCAGGCTCTTCTGTCCATGGGGATTTTCCAGACAAAAATACTGGAGTGGGTTGCCATGCTTTCTTCCAGGGGACCTTCCCAAACCAGGGATCGAACCTGGGTCTCCTGCATCTCAGGCAGAGTAAGAGACCACCTTTATCCTACTTCTTATGCGACTGAAAAAAAATGACAAAACATATAGTGCTATGCTTTTCAAACATGGAAAAACGGCAGTGCAAAGCAGTGATCTCTGAGAGAAGAAAGCAAACACTGTGAGTCTACATTGCCCCAGTTGATTTCCTGGGGAAATTTCTAAACCACAACTAAGGGATGGGAAAACAAGTAGAGCATAATTATCTCCCTGAGTATAGAAATTAGAGATGGGAGGCCTTAAGGATGAAGAGGTTACAGTTCACAAGAAAAAATAACAAAGAGGAGATATCTACATAAAAGTGCAAGAAGGTCCATTTTGAGTCTTCAGCCATGAATAAATTTAGAGCACTAGAGTAAGAAAACAAAATGGACCATAGCCCGCCAGGCTTCCATGTGTTTCATTGTCTCCCAGAGTCTGCTCAAACTCATATTCATTGAGTCGGTAATGTCATCCAAACGTCTCATTCTCTGTCACCCTCTTCTCCTCCTACCCTCAATCTTTCCCAGTATTAGGGTCTTTTCTAATAAGTCAGTTCTTCACATCACGGGACCAAAGTATTGGCATTTCAGCTTTAGCATCAGTCCTTCTAATGAATATTTAGGGTTGATTTCCTTAGGATTGACTGGTTTGATCTCTTTGCAGTCTAAGGGACTCTCAAGAGTCTTCTCTAACACCACAATTCTCTAACAGTTCAAAAACATCAGTTCCTCGGTGCTCAGCTTTCTTTATGGTATATTATTAATGCTTCTAAACATTATTACTAGGTATTCTAAATATTATTGTCAATATTATATAAATATTGGTAAGCATTATTGATACAAATATTTTTCTTGCTACTTAGTTTATTTTCAAAAATATAATACAAACAAGCCATCTATAACATTTAAAAATTATACTTAGATTTCTATATATTGACTTCCCTGGTGGCTCAGACAGTAAAGCATCTGCCTACAATGTGGGAGACCTGGGTTCAATCCCTGGGTCATGAAGATCTCCTGGAGAAGGAAACGGCAACCCACTCCAGTATTCTTGCCTGGAAAATCCTATGGACAGAGTATCCTTCGTAGGTTATAGTCCATGGGGTTGCAAAGAATTGGACGTGACTGAGTGCCTTCACTTTCTTTCTTTCTTTTCTATATATTAATGATGATCTATCAGAAAGATAAATTAAGGAAATAATCCCATTTACCATCACATCAAAAAGAATAAAATCCCTAGAATAAATCTAGGCCTTTTGCTGGGCCATGGGGGTAAGCAATAATTAAGTAAAAGACCTATACCTGAAAAACCATGACACTGACAACAGAAATTGAAAACAATACAAACAGAAGGAAATATATACTGTGTTCTTGTATTGAAAACATTAATATTGTTAAAATAAACTTACTACCCAAGGTATTCTATAGATTCAAAGCAATTCCTATCAAAATATCAATGAAATTTCTCACTGAACAAGAATAAATAATTTTAAAATTTATGTGACCCCAAATACCCAAAATGATCTTAAGAAAGAAGAAAAGAGCTGGATGAATCATGTTCCCTGACTTCAAACTGTATTAAAAAGCTATAGGAATCAAAGCAGCATGGTACTGACACAAAAACAAACACATAAATCAATGGAACAGAATAGAGACAAACAAACACATGCATTTGTGGTCAATTAACCTACTACAAAGGAGGCAATAGTATATGAGAAGAGGTTGCATGGGGAAAACTGGACAGCTACAAGTAAAAGAATGGAATTAGAACAGACTTTAACACCATATACAAAAGTAAAAGCAAAATGGATTAAAGACCTAAATGGAAGGCAAGATATTATAAAACTCCAGGAGGAAAACATAGAACACCCTGACATAAATTGCAGCAACATTTTTTTTTTTGAACCTCCCTCATAGAGTAATGGAAATGAAAGCAGAAGTAAGCAAGTGGGACCTAATTAAACTTAAAAGTTTTTGCACAGCAAAGGAAACTTTGGACAAAATGAAAAGACAACATACTGAATGTTGTTGCAAATGAAAATATTTGCAAATGGTAAGGAGTTGATAGCCAAAATATACATAAAGAGTTCACACAACTCAACATCAAAAAACAAACAACCCAATTGAAAGACGAGAACTGGATACACATTTTTCCAAAGAGAAATTATGGATGGCTAACAGCCACGTGAAAATATGCTCAACATTGCAAATCATTAGAGAATTGCAAATCAAAACCACACTGAGATATCAACTCGCAAATATCAGAAAAGTTATCATCAAAAGAACACAAAAAACAATCTTGGAGAGAATGGGAAGTAAGGGGAACCTTTGTGTGCTGTTGGTGGTAATGTAAATCAGTGCAGCTTCTGTGGAACACAGTAAGGCGTTTTCTCAAAAATAGCTAAAAATAAAACAAACCATTTGACCCAGCAATTATGCTCCTGCATATATATCTGAAAAACACAAAAATAATGATTTTAAAAGCTACATGAACCTCAATATTTATGGCAGCACTACTGGTAAAATATCCAACTGCCAATGCAGGAGACACAGAAGACATGGGTTCAATACCTGGGTCAGGAAGATCCCCTCGAGGAGGGCATGGCAACCTACTCTAGTATTCTTGCCTGGAGAATCCCCATGACCAGATTGGAGGTGCCCGGTGGGCTATAGTACATTGGGTCACAAAGAGCTGGGCATGACTGAAGCAACTTAGTAATGTGCGTGCGTGCGCACGTGCGCGCGCGCGCGCACTACTACTACTACTGAGTACTAGTCAGACATGAAAAAGAACAAAATGTTGCTAATTGCAACACAGATGGACTTGAAGGGCATTATTCTAAATGAAAAAAGTCAAACAGAGAAAGACATATTGTATGATATCACTCATATGTGGAATTTAAAAAATACAACAAATTAGTGGAAAAAAAAATAAGCAGATTCATAGATATAGAAAACAAACCATTGGTAAGCAGTTGGAGAGAGAAGGCTAAAAGGGCAATTTAGGGTAAAGGATTAAGATATATAAGTTATTAGGCATAAAATAAGCTACATAGTAAAACTGTACAGCACAGGAAAATAGCAACTACTTTATAATAACTCTAAATGGAGTATAACCTTTGAAAAATGTGCAGTGCTATACTGTACATCTGTAATCTATATAATATTACTGATCAAAAATGCTTCAATAAAAACATTTTAATTGTATTTGAAACCTAATTATAAGTCTGTATATGAAAAAACTGCAGGTCATTCTCAGTAATGTATCATATAATCAAATGAATTTTACCTTAAAGAAAGTTGTAATATGTTCATTCTAATCAGAATAGTTGTCATGAATTCTGAATATTTTTGTTGTTTTTTTCCTAACACTGTGTATAAGTAGAATATTGCATGGCTTATTTCTTGAGTGGCTTTCCTAGAAATAATGTTCCAATCTTTCACTTGATGAAGTAATACTTATAAGTTATTTTCTTAATTTATTTTTTACTTTCTCTTCTAGGCCAACTTCTAACACACCAAAATCTAGAAGATAATCATAATGTTGCTGGTTGTCATAGGCTGCTTTTTTTTTTCTCATATTTTTACTTTGGTTTATTCATTTGTAAAATGTGGATAATAATATTACTGTAAAAATAAGATGGTACAAAAATAATAAATGACTAATAAAATGCTTTAATAGGTGCCATGAATATAATGAATGCTATATGTTTTTTGCTATTGTTATTTAAAAGTATATTTGTAAAGGATAATTTAAGAAGGAACTGAAAGAAAAAGCTGAACAAAGAAAATGTAGTTTAAAGAAATTGAAGGCCTGGCAAAAGCTTTCAGTGCAACTTTGAAACTTTCAGAAAATTTTTACTATCAAAGTCATCTAATCAATCTAAACATAGAATCAATATGTTCACAACCTTCTTTAATGTTTTCTAGTCACATTGCTTGAATTTCATATAATTCACTCAGTAAAATTGGCAACAACAACAAAAATCAGAAACAGTACAAGTCATCATAGATACTTTGAAATAAAACCCATTCAAAAATCAATGTGTCTACTTTAAATAACACAGTGTAGTTCAAGGGAATTGCTTGTGAATTTGGGGACTGAAATTCTCAAATTTTGGGTTCACTTAATGAGTTATACTTTTTAAATTTTTTTTCCAAACTTAAGTTTGGTAGAAAGTGAATATGGGATCACATATTCAAGAGTAAATACATGTTGTTTATTGTTTTTAAGGCATTCAGTGAATTGAGAACAAGGAAAAAGATGAGCTGTTCTTCAAAATTCTTAGCCTAATCATAGTGAAACTACTGAAAAGTGATATCAACAATTCTATATTTTTTTTTCTGGTTTAATATTTCCTTTCTTTTTATTCTCATATTTGATTTTAGAATAGCTTTATTTTGTCTTTATCCATCATGTTTACAAAATGGCTCTTTTCCAACATTTGAGTTCTCAGAAATCATTTGTAAGGCCAGGCTAGCTGTAAGGAGAGGCCAACTCCTGGCAGCACTGAGGCCTGATGGACTGCACCAACCACTTACCAGTTTGACTGTCTCTTCATGGCTGCTTTCCTTTTTTTTTTTTTTATTGGAGGATAATTGCTTTACAATTGTTCTGCTGGTTTCTGCTGTACAACACGGAGAAGGCAATGGCATCCCACTCCAGTATTCTTGCCTGGAAAATTCCATGGACGGAGGAGCCTGGTAGGCTGCAGTCCATGGGGTCTCGAAGAGTCAGACACGACTGAGAGACTTCCCTTTCACTTTTCACTTTCATGCATTGGAGAAGGAAATGGCAACCCACTCCAGTGTTCTTGCCTGGAGAATCCCAGGGACGGGGGAGCCTGGTGGCCTGCTATCTATGGGGTCACACAGGGTCGGACATGACTGAAGCAACTTAGCAGCAGCAGCAGCTGTACAACAGCATGTATTAGGTACAAGTATACATATATCCCTTTCCCCTTGAGCCTCCTTCCCACCAATCCCCTGATTCCACCTCCCAGGTTATCACAAAGCACCAAACTGAGCTCCCTGTGTTATACAACTGCTCCCCACTAGCTATCTATTTTATACAAGGTAGTGTATGCATGTCAACGCTACTTGCTCAATTTGTCTCACCCTCTTCTTCCCGCTCTGTGTCCACAAGTCCCTTCTCCATGCCTGCGTCTCTATTCCTGCCCTACAAATAGTTTCATCAGGACCATTTTTCTAGATTCTATATATATATATGTTAATATATCATATGTATCTTTTCTCTTTCTGACTTACTTCACTCCGTAGAGCAGACTCTAGGTTCATCCACCTGACTACAACGGACTCAAATTTGTTTCTTTTTATGGCTGAATAATATTCCATTGTATATATGTACAAAGCTTCTTTATACATTTATCTGTCAATGGACATCTAGTTTGCTTCCATGTTCTGGCTATTGTAAATAGTATGTCAATGAAAATTGGGGTACATGTGTCTTTTTGAATTACGGTTTTCTCAAGGTATATGCCCAGTAATTGGATTACTGGGTCATAGGTAATTTTATTTCTAGCTTTTTAAAATAAGCTCATTGTTCTCCTTTAGTACTTATGATTCTTTGACTTCAAATAGATTACATTTTAAAGAAAAAGTTCATAATTTTCAGTTTTATAAGTGGCCTAATTTGATGAGAGATCTACCAGTCATCTATAATATTTCAGAAAAAATATCTGTTGCCTGAGATTTTTGCCAGCAAGTGAGAATGTCATATTATTGTATGAAAAACACTGATAATTTGGTAACTGTAATTAGTAGTCACAATTAGATTCAAAAAAGAGATTTTTATTCTATGGATTATCAAATTTGTTTTGAAGTTAGCACAATATATCTAAGCTGTGTTATAAATGGTTTTTATATAATCATGATGATTCATTTGTCCTTTTTCATGTAAACAGCTTCAAAGCATTTATTTGAAAAGTGGGCAGGTAGGATAGTGTTTATGAGCTTAGATTCTACAAACTACAGGAAAGAGTTTGGCTTCTAACAGATGTATGAACTTGAATATAATCATTTAACATCCTTAAACCTCATTGCCAATTTGTAAAATAATATCTATTCTGCAGAGTTATTATAAGAATTGAATAATATGATGTCTTGGCTTAGATCCTATTATACCAGAAGCACAATCTGAAACAGGAGTTCTAACACAAGGAGTTTATTTGGGTGTAATTGCAGGAAACTCTGATACAAACAACCAGAGGGTAAATGAAGTGAGTCAGAGATGAAAAAAATAGCCTAATAAGTTTGTTTTATTTAGAAACGAATACTGTGGGTAGGTGGAGCTTAATCCAGCTGTTCTGAACAGGAATCCTCTTAGTTATTCCCTCTGAAGGGGGAAGACCTGGGGTGTTATTTGAGGCATGTTATAGTGTGTGTGGGGTGGGCTTCCTCGGTGGCTCAGTGGTAAAGAATCCACCTGCAATGCAGGAGTCACAGGAGAAATGAGTCCAGTCCCTGGGTGGGGAAGATTCCCTGGAGGATGGCATGGCAACCCATGGCAACCACTCCAGTATTCTCACCTGGAGAATCCCCATGGACAGAGGAGCCTGGTGGGCAACAGTCCATAGGGTTGCAAAGAGTCAGACACGACTGAAGTGACTTAACACACACACACATAGTGTGTGTGTAGGTGTGTGTAGTAATGAGGGAGGTTAATTCCCAAGCAATTTCTTTCTCTCTGAGTTGACTCTGGCCCAGAAAAGGTCCCAGGCAAAGAGATGCAGAGCGTCTCAGTCAGGGCCGAGGATCACTGAAAGTACCTGCTTGTGTTGCATCATCCAGTGTTTCACAGTCACAGAGAAGTAATATATAAATAAAAGGTAGCTTTTACTATGGTTTCACAGATTCCTTGGTAAACTCCTCTTGGAAATGGAGGTACAAATAGGGTTTATTTCAGAGATCCCTTGAGAGATTTCAATGACAGAATACAAATACTAATAGTATCTGGCACAGTTAAAGGCTATTAAACTTTGTTACTCATGTGTTATCACTTTTTTATTATCAAGATATGAATTTAAAACTGTAGTCTTTCCTATAACATGTCCTAAAAATTTTAACCTAATTGAGCAGAAAATAATTTAACTTATTAATATATTAGCATATTACCAGAAATTTATAGATCAAATGGCAATGTATTTTCACTATAATTCTTGGTCAGTATTGTTATGTTAACCAAGGCACCGGAATGTACAGCAAGAGAAAAAAGAAAATTCTCAAAGCTTTTCAGCAAGAACTTTCCTAGCTAAATTTCCCTTGTAGGTGCTAAAATTTCCAACACTTTCCAAGAACTTTCAACTAAAAAGTAGTTGAAGAAAATTCCTGAACATACAGATACAAATTATTTTAATTTAAAAATTTAAATTATCTCCCATATACTAATTTGAGCTATGCTTCTTTTCCACTCTCAGTGATTTTTAGAAATATAATAATTGAATACATTGTTCATAATGTTGATCTTTTGGAATTTTATATTAAATATTTAGTAGATTTTTTTCCCCTGAAATAAAATCAAACTTAAATTTTTTTTCTCAGAGTTTAATAATATCAATTTGAATTCTTAGAAACCGTAAAACCATAGAGCTGGAAGGAACCTTGGGAACTGTCTAGTACAGACACACTGTTGCACAGATGAGGAAATGAAGGTCCAGAGGGGAAACATGCCTTAGCCAAGGCTGCATGGCTCATTGGCTTACTGTACCTCACTAAGTTGCATTTGCTGAGCCTTTCTTTTTTAAAACCATAATTAACATATTCATTTCCTTCACCTTGGAAGTATTACTTTCTAAAACATTAGTTTTTTTTTTACCTATTATATGATAATGATTTTATTAACATGATTTTTACACACGCATACAGTTATGTGACAAGCATTCTTCAAAATGCTTTACAAATGTTTTACAAGAGCAAATGCTTTGCAAGTATTTATAAGTCTTTGATGCTTGTGCCAATACTGTAAAGTAGTTACTATCATCATTATTATGTAAAGGATGTGATGAGATGGCCCACAGAGATTTTGTGACTTAACCCACAGTCACACAGTTAGTAAATCATAGACCAAGGCTTAAAACCCAGGCAGCCTGACTGCAGAGGCCATAGTCTCAATATTACATGAGACTGCCTCTCATGACTCTAACTAAAATCACAATAATGTATATGAAACCAACAGAAGTCAATGTGATCTTTACCATTATTTTAAAAGCATGGGAAAGCAATCACGATATCTAAGATACAACTTCTTATGTATGAATATTGGCTCCATTTTATTAGCTGTGAGACCCAAAAATGTCACAGCTTTTTTAGATTTTCAGGTTTTTTAATGTAAATATTGGGAGCAATAATATTTCAAGGAAATATAAATATATTAGAACAATTATATCAATGTATTAATACAATGCATTATATTAATATATTGCCTTATATTAATATGTTATCTATAAAAGTTAATTATAAACATTGAAGATGCAGGTAATGGTTCATTATGAGGAGAAATTGTACAGTGTATGATATACAACCAGTATTAAATGAATAGTAGATGAATGAGCAAGGAAATCCAACCAGTCAATCCTAAAGGAAATCATTCCTGAATATTCTTTGGAAGGACTGACGCTGAAGCTGAAATTCCAATACTTTGGCCACCTGATGCGAAGAACCGACTCATTGGAAAAGACCCTGATGCTGGGAAAGATTGAAGGCAAGAGGAGAAGAGGATGACAGAGGATGAGATGGTTGGATGGCATCACCGAGGCGATGGGCATGAGTTTGAGTAGGCTCCAGGAGTTGGTGACGGATAGGGAAGCCTGGAGTGCTGCAGTCCATGGGGTCACAAAGAGTCAGACATGACTGGACTGAACTGAACTGAGATGGATGAACAGTGAAATCCAAACACAATTTGAAATTTTGACAATTAAAAAACTTTCCTCATCACAATCAAGAAAGAAAATGCAAACAAAAATAATGAAAAGATAATAGGAAAAAGGAGACATCTATTATGGAAACCATGGAAGTAAGCTTCTTAGACCACTTTCAAGAAATAGAAAATGCTATAGGAGCAAAGTTGACTGACAACCTCACTTACAAATCCCTTTTGGATTTTCTACCATATTCTTTCAAGTAGATCCATCCTTCCCCTTGCTGTTCCCAGTCAAAAGTTGAACATAACCAGGGTACCAGTACTGGCATTCCTGCAAGACAGAGATCTCTTCTAAAGAGCAACTTTTGTTGGAGGCTCCCTTTCATCCTAGTAGATATTTTCCCATACCTAATGCTAAATCTGAGATCTTAGGTTCCTCCTACCCAATTCTTTAATTGCCCTCTCTCTTCTCCAAGCTTACTTCATGGTCTGTAGACTCTCACCTTATCTTTTCCAGTACCCCCCTACTTTTTCCTTCATAGACTGTCCCCTCACCGAGTCTATTATATTTTAAACTCATCTTGGCAACTTCCTTTTAGAGGACCTGAACTCACACACCCATTATTCCACCATTCAGAAATTATTACACTTACATTTAGTGTGTGGTGTTCTAGAGCCATTTCATACTGGCTTACAAGAGCTAAATGTATGTTCTTTTCCCAGATCAGGCAGCTTCCCAGATTTCCCACAGGTAGCTTCAAATCAGCAGCATAAAATTATTTACCTTGTGTAAAAATTTTCCTCCCAGTGAGTCAATTGTGACTCACTTACCAGCACAAACCTAGTGTATATCTTTTATACATATGAAGCAATATATTAATTGGTAAGCTATTTCTTCCAGTTTTCAATAAATGGTGGATGGTTTTCCCATATCCATATTCTTCTACTGTAGCATTTTTCATAGTTTTATATTATTTTACCCTAGAAATAGAGCATGCTATATATAACTAATCCTCTACTGCTGAACATTTATTTCCAACATTATTTTAATGAAAATTCTGCCTACATAAGCAATATTATACTTATTTCAAGTTTTTGATTATCAATACAGTTAATTTTTAACATTTTAAAGTTAAATAACAAAAATAATTTTTGTTATAAATTCCCATGTCTATGACAAGAAGTTTGTAATGAGATAGTGAATACATTTTAATGGTTTAAGTATAGGCGCTGCTGTGAGTCTGCTCTGGTCAAACGTGACCCTGCCACTTAACAATTATGAGACTTTGGGGAATTTGTGTTTTCACTATTTCTTCAGTAAAATTGACTTAATAGGAGTATTTATCTTGCAAATTTTTGTGAATATATAATTTGTATACATAAATGGCTCAGAAAAGAGCTAACATAGAGAGCATCACAAACCTGCATATATTTTTTATTATTATCATAAGTAATATTTAAATGTAGTCCAAAGTAGTGATAAATGCAGTTTTCAAATAGTATGGTAGACTTTACCTGGGAATTTCATATATGTTTCTTTTTGTGCTAAAATGAGTAAAGAGATAATACTTGTTATTTACTTACATAGCATTTAGCATGTAACAGTACATATATGTCAGTTCAGTTCAGTTTAGTCGCTCAGTTGTGTCTGACTCTTTGAGACCCCATGAATTGTAGCACGTCAGGCCTCCCTGTCCATCACCAACTCCCAGAGGAGTTCACCCAAATGCATGTCCATCGAGTCAGTGATGCATCAGAGTCTTTTCCAATGAGATAACTCTTTGCATGAGGTGGCCAAAGTATTGGAGTTTCAGCTTTAGCATCAGTCCTTCCAATGAACACCCAAAACTGATCTCCTTGAGGATGGACTGGTTGGATCTCCTTGCAGTCCAAGGGACTCTCAAGAGTCTTCTCCAACACCACAGTTCAAAAGCATCAATTCTTAGGTGCTCAGGTTTCTTCACAGTCCAACTCTCACATCCGTACATGACTACTGGAAAAACCATAGCCTTAACTAGACGAACCTTTGTTGGCAAAGTAATGTCTCTGCTTTTCAAAATGCTATCTAGGTTGGTCATAACTTTTCTTCCAAGGAGTAAGCGTCTTTTAATTTCATGGCTGCAGTCACCATCTGCAGTGATTTGGGAGCCCCCAAAAATAAAGTCTGACACTGTTTCCACTGTTTCCCCATGTGTTTCCCATGAAGTGATGGGATCAGATGCCATGATCTTCATTTTCTGAATGTTGAGCTTTAAGCCGACTTTTTCACTCTCCTGTTTCACTTTCATCAAGAGACTTTTTAGTTCCTCTTCACTTTCTGCCATAAGGGTGGTGTCATCTGCATATCTGAAGTTATTGATATTTCTCCCAGAAATCTTGATTCCAGCTTGTGGTTCTTCTAGCCCTGCGTTTCACATGATGTACTCTGCATATAAGTTAAATAGGCAGGGTGACAATATACAGTCTTGATGTACTCCTTTTCCTATTTGAATCAGTCTGTTGTTCCATATCCAGTTCTAACTGTGGCTTCCTGACCAGCATACAGGTTTCTCAAGAGGCAGGTCAGGTGGTCTGGTATTCCCATCTCTTTCAGAATTTTCCACAGTTTATTGTGATCCACACAGTCAAAAGCTTTGGCATAGTCAATAAAACAGATGTTTTTCTGGAACTCTCTTGCTTTTTCAATGATCCAGCAGATGTTGGCAATTTGATCTCTGGTTCCTCTGCCTTTTCTAAAACCAGCTTTGAATATCTGAAAGTTCATGGTTCATGTATTGCTGAAGCCTGGCTTGAGAATTTTGAACATTACTTTACTAGCGTGTGAGATAAGTGCAATTGTGCGGTAGTTTGAGCATTCTTTGACATTGCCTTTCTTTGGGATTGGAATGAAAACCGACCTTTTCTAGTCCTGTGGCCACTGCTGAGTTTTCCAAATTTGCTGGCATATTGAGTGCAGCACTTTCACAGCATCATCTTTCAGGATTTGAAATAGCTCAACTGGAATTCCATCACCTCCACTAGCTTTGTTTGTAGTGATATTTTCTAAGGCCCACTTGACTTCAGATTCCAGGATGTCTGGCTCTAGGTGAGTGATCATACCATCGTGATTATCTGGGTCATGAAGATCTTTTTTGTACAGTTCTTCTGTGTATTCTTGCCACCTCTTCTTAATATCTTCTGCTTCTGTTAGGTCCATACCATTTCTGTCCTTTAACGAGCCCATCTTTGCATGAAATGTTCCCTTGGTATCTCTAATTTTCTTTAAGAGATCTCTAGTCTTTCCCATTTTGTTGTTTCCCTCTATTTCTTTGCATTAATTGCTGAGGAAGGCTTTCTTATCTCTCCTTGCTTTTCTTTGGAACTCTGCATTCAGATGCTTATATCTTTCCTTTTCAAGGAATATTATTATTCCCACTGATAGTATATACATTTTGTTAGCTAGAGGTTGGAATTTGGTTGTGCCTAACTTCATAAGGATGAAAAATTGTAAGCTCCCTAATACCTAAAAATGGAGAGGAACCAGATATCAGTGTGTATTTGCAGTGTATAACACTCTCAAATAGCCAATTTTCTAAATACAAACATAATCAATTAAATTTGGAAAAATTTGCTGGAGTATAAAATAGAATATTATTCTTTTTTCAGATTATGTTTACAGTTAAGTTAATATCCATAATAATGCTTGGAATTAATTCAATTTATTTTACATGAGATAATAGCATTTATATAAAATATATATCAACAATTATATCAATAAAGTACAAGATCCATGTATTCTATGTTTTGTGTTTTGTTAATTAGTTATAAAAATTCTTGTCCCTGTCCTGGAGCTCACAAAAGCCAAAGCAATTTTAAGTAAAGTAAGAATTATAAGCCAAATTCAGTCTGCTGCCTGATTTTGTAAATAAAGTTTTATTAGACCACTTTTACACTCACTCATTTAAGGATCTTCTGTGGCTGTTTTTGCCATGCAATAGCCAAGTTGAAAGCTTTTATCAGAGACTCTATGATCTGCAAAGCATGAAATATTTACTGCCAGGCCCTTTATGTTAAATGTCTACTGACTCCAAGTATAAAAACAGAGACTGAGGTTATGAAAATTAACAACTAAACAAGCACACAGTCAAATAAAACACAGTGAAATCACATGAAATTTCTATGAACAAAAGTCAATTGATATAGTTAGCATATAAAGAAATCAGCATTAGTTGAATTTTGACAGGGAGAATTCAGATTGATTGCTATAGCAAACAGTATAACCTAATTACAATACTGGCTTTGGTAACTCTAATTCATAAGGACTGTACATTTAAATCACTGGTAAACCTCACCAGTTAAACAAAACCTGAGATATACTACAATCAAGATCTAAAACTTCAAGGCCTTTTCTCCCCCACCATCAAAAAAAAAAAAAAAAAAAAATACATAAAATACTGTTATGCTGAGATTTTAGAGAAAAGCCAAGTGAAGAATAAGTAATTATGTGGAAAATTTGGGCAAAAGCCACATATTTGCCTCAATTACAAGCAATTTTCAAAATCACCTTGCATGGTTTAATTTGGTAATTTCTAAGATTAAAAAAGGAAACAAAATCTCTACATAAAATGCCATGCTTTAAGCTTGAAGGTATTTGTGATGTAATGGCTCAGGTAAATCTTGGTCTTTAAGGAGTATTAGTATTTTTAATGTGCCTTAATTAGGGATAAGAAATCAGGAGTAGTGATGGTATCAAAATTGTAAATTATTTTATCCCTTTCAATTTTATCTTGTTTTATTTTCATTTGACCTCTGCTTGTTAGTTAACTAGATTTTGTTTGTCTCCAGCCAGAAACAAAGCAGCAAATTCTTTCTGAGATAAGAACAAGTCCTTGTCTTCTGCTTCTTTTTTACACCTTATAGTACATAAAGAGGAAAAAAGGGCCCTTGTCTTAAAAGACTCCCTGAAAGCAATCTGAGAAACCATATATCTCTACACAGTTTGGGTTTTCATCATAGTTTTAAATTAATGTTAGACTAACTCAAATGCTTTAATCTAGACTATGGTATTGAGGAAAATACATTAGACATTTCTATTTCATTTTCTCCAGAGTTTGATATAAAAAAGAGTATTTTTTCTTTATTTTACATTTGTTGAGGAGTACTGAGGACCTTAATGCACAATATTGACAGAGTAATAAAAATAGCAAATTGCATTTCAGGCCATGTGCCAACATCATTAAACTCCCCGTCATACCCAAAACAATAATGAGAGCAAAACAAAAGCTTCAGCTCTCCAACTCATCCAGGATTTGGACTGAACTGTAGTCAGTAGCCCTTGACTTAGGTTCCTTTTACACTGAGCCATTGAACGGAAGTTCTAGTATATTTTGACTTCGGTTTTATAAACACTCTGTCCTTCTTTCTTTCCAGGTTTATGTTTTAAAGAAAGTTTCATTGACACCTGTTCTGTGAATTGGTCACTTAAATGCTTACTGTTACAAAATGATTGAGGGTCCCTCTCCTCCTACCCAGCTACCTTGCTCTTCAGATTTACATGTGAAGAATTTAAATGTGCCAGAATTAATACCCCTTTGAGTTAAATCAGTGACCCAAAAAAGCCCATTCCACAATTTTAATACTGCACTTGTCCATGGCAAATTGAGCAATAGAAAGGACTGTTTGACCCACTCTACTAAAATACAGCCCTGTAAGTTATCAGAATATATTAAAAGGAACTCTTCAAAGTGGTCCACTGTGTTTGAAATCAGTCAGAAAAGGATAAGAATTTATGGTTGCATTTACAGATTACTAAAACTGCTATTCCTGTTGGCACAAAATAACATTTAAAAGACAAAATTAAATTTGAATTTTCAAAGAAGATGCTTTAAAAACATGTTAGTATTTAAAAATATGTATGTATATACATATATATATACATACATATTAGAGTGCTATACTGCTTAATTTAAACCCATGTTTAAATCTACTATGTTAGCATTCATTTAGAAATAAGAATATATATATATATATATATACTTTCTTTTTCCCTTTATTTTCATTTATTTTAGGAAGGAAACAGTCTACTTCTAAACTCCGGAATCTTTTTTTTTTTTTTTTTTAATAGGAGTCATTGGAGATACGGGTAGAAGAGCAAACTAGGAGAATCATGCCATATATACTCAGAACAAAAATTTTATCTGTTACTTTTCTGAAAATTCTTTGTAATAGAGAGTGCTTGAGTATAACTGCTCAACATTATACCATGCCATCTTCAATTGCTTTATACAATATCTCAGGAAATGGTCTAGCAGGTTTGCAGTAGCTAAAATGAGATTCATCTCCAATATCGATTCACTTATCCCAAGACAGCACTCACATCTTGAAAGTCCTCAGATGCTTTGAAATCCTCATTTTTGTTCAGTTGACTGTGAACTTAGCTGCTTGTTCTTTCAAAATTGCAATATGTGGGCAAGCTTTCACTAAATTTCTTCATAAACCATTTAAACCTTCATGACTGAATAAAACTAATTGTGAAATAGTTCCAACATATAGTGTCCCCCAAATGAGCAAATAGTCTTGTATCTTCACTTCAGTACTTTCTGGTATACCTCATAAGAAACTAGACTTCTATATTACCATGACAGGACCATTGCCTGCACCATGGTGTGTAATCAGTCTGAAGTGATAAATCAATGTTTTATGCAATCTACAATAAAAGACTGTTTCCATGGACTAGATTGTCCTAGCCTAAAGAATGAGTCAAAAATGGGCCAACTTATCTCCTAAGTGAGAAGATAATTGCCAAAATAAATGTAAGGACAAATGAAAACCCAGAATAACTTTACCTAACAATGGACAAAAGAATAAAGGGTAGAGAGGAAGTCTGAATATCAGGGATTAAATGGTAATTTGGAGAATCAGATGAGGTTATTTGCAGGTTTAGTTTGAACAGAGAATGGGAATCGGGGACTAAATAACAACTTGGTCTTTTATTGAACAGGCATGGCTCATCCTGAACCACCTTTAAAGGCTTAGTGAACTTAAGGTTGGAGAATCACCTTTCCAGAAACCTCAGAAAAGGAGAGTAAAATAATCCAGAAGAAATGGGTAGTAGATGAGATGGCAGTCATTGATTCAGTTCAGTCGCTCAGTCGTGTCCGACTTTTTGCGACCCCATGAATCAAAACACACCAGGCCTCCCTGTCCATCACCAACTCCTGGAGTCCACCCAAACCCAAGTCCATTGAGTCAGTGATGCCATCCAACCATCTCATCCTCTGTCGTCCCCTTCTCCTCTTGCCCTCAATCAGGGTCTTTTCAAATGAGTCATCTCTTTGCATCAGGTGGCCAAAGATCTGGAGTTTCAGCTTCAGCATCAGTCCTTCCAATGAACACCCAGAACTGATTTCCTTTAGAATGGACTGGTTGGATCTCCAAGGGACTCTCATTGATTGGTCATTGATTAGGAAGCATAATTGAATGTCTATAAGGAAGATTTCTTCTAAAAAGTTTAAGAACCACCCTGAAAGTACTTTGCTAAAATTAATTTTTTTATGAAAGAGGTACTTAGAAAAATCCATAAATGTTGCCTGTGTTGGATGATAGTTTTAAGATACTGAATCAACCTCCATTACCTGCAGATCAGAGTAAAATAGTGTGGAGGTAGCTTGCATCAGACAGGAGTGTACAAGACTTGTATAGTGGACTTCGGTTAATTTTTTCCTTATATCTATTCCTCTTGTTCTAGTAATAGTTCCACTATTTTTCTTCAAGTCTTGGTCATGTTGTTTACATATTATTATATAATAACAAAATATTATAGAGTTGTTATATAATATTAAAACAAAATATTATATAATTAGAAGAATTAATACTTATTGTAGTAAGGTTCATTTGTACAGCTCTTATAATACACTGAAAACTGTGATAAGAGTCTAATCTTCAGTATATTGGTGCTATTATTGTCTGCTTTTTACTGATAAGACAATTAAGCCACAGGAGATTTTAGTATCTTGTGCATGGTCTCTCAGTTAAACAGTGGAACAAGGATAAACTCAAAAAATCTAGCTTCAAATCAATATATAAAATTCTTCCATATTTGCTAGCTATAGTAAATATCACAATTTATTTTGCTAACTTCTTGAGAATTATGTTTCTTGAAAATTTTCTGCAAGCATACATAAAGTTTCCTCACTGTTACAATTGCATAATATATGTGTGGATATAGCATAATTCAATAAATTCATCCCCCACTGGTGATTGTCCAATATTTTGCTAGTACAAACAATAATGTAATAAAAAAAATCTTTATGTATAACATTTTACACATTTAAGAGTGAATCTTTGTAATTAAATGATTGCTGAATCAAAGAATATTTAAATGTAATCTCGACTGATACTGTTAAATCACTTTCTAAAAATAGCACATAGGAATGCATTTTTTCCCCACAGCTGGCCAGAGAGTATTTTTATCAAATGTGGCTTTTAATTTCACAGACTTATAGATGAAAAATGGAACCCCAATATGCCTTTACTTACAATTTTTTCATTATTGAGTAAGGTTGCACGTTTTTATAACTTGAAGAGATATTTTCCTTTCTTTTCATTGTCTCTTGATATTACCTTTCCACTTTTCTATTATGCTAGCCTCTTGTTTTATATAAGAGTTATTTACACATGAAGAAAAATTATTCTTGGTGATATATTTGCCACCTTTTCCCACTAGCTTTGCGATCTTTTTCATCTTGTCTTTTGATTTTTCCTACCTTTCTCTATTTGAGTTTATAAAGCAATTTATCTGTGTTTTTGTTTAGTATTTTTATGATTTTACTTAAAAACATTTATTCCATTTGGAATTCATCAGTTAGTCTATTGTGGAGTTATTAAATGTTATATATTTTACATGTGATATTTTTGGCTAGGGTCAGTAGGGTATTGAATGCTTTCTTTTAATTTATTCAGTCTTTCATTCACAAACATGAATTCTTACTATACATGTGGGCTATGGACATACAAATATGTTTAAAGCTCAGACCATAAGGATGTCAAAGGCAGTGAAATAGTACTTTCTAGGTTTCTGTATTTCTAAAAATCTTGACTCATACTCACACTCAAGATTAAATTTTGATAACGATAAATTCACCAAAACAGCTAATCAAAAGGATGTTTTTAAAAATATTTAAACATTTTTAACTAGAAAGTTATCAAGCACTAAAACATTATTTTCCTAGACTAGTATCCAAGCTTAATTGATGGTCAGTTCAAGATAAAACATTTTTAATGGCATAATGGAAGTTCTGTTACTTAGCATAGCTTCTCTTCAATGAACTATGATTCTAATAAACCATTTTAAATCTCTTAATCATCATGAATTTAGTAATTTAAGATATATTCTACCTTTTCTAGGGATGGAATTTGTGCAAGATTAAACTATCACCTGAGGAATTGATGAGACTTTGCATTGTAGATCTCATCTTTAAAATCTTATGCATAAGATCCTTTATTTGTATAGAGGAATTGGAATAAATGGTCTCTAATTTAACTCTCAGTTCTAGAATGCTATGATACTTGACTATTTCAAACTTTCATCTAGAGTTACTGATTATTGGATGCTGCTGCTGCTGCTGCTACTAAGTCGTTTCAGTCGTGTCCAACTCTGGGCGACCCCATAGACGGCAGCAGCTGAGTACAAACCAACAGAATGTAACCTCAGCAAAAATTTGGTTTGAAGGCCAGTTTTTTAAAAAAAAAAAAAAATTGTAATGAAGTCTCATTTTTTTTACTTTAACAAAATCTAAAATGAGAATCATTTAAAATTCTGCTTTGTGAATTGAGGCATACGTTATTAATCTATTCTTTTTTAAAGTAAATCATGTTGAACATAGCATAAAAACAATGGAGAATCACAGAATTAAAATACTGAGTAATTTCTTAGCCACAAAAACCCATAACCAAATATCAACTTACAGAGGTTTCTATCTCAGTTTTGAATCATTCAAAAGATTAAAAACAGCATATTCTAAGACATCAATTTACTCTGTTTATAGGAGAGTAACCTTAGTGAACTTTGGCCCATCTATAGCTGCTAACCATCGGCTTCCAAAGGAAAATGAAGCTTTCTTCAATGAGAGACATAAAAACACCGAGTATATGCCTAATTGCCCAGCTGGCTGAGTTTAGAATAAAACACTGCAAAGCTGATTGGTGAATTGATTTTGCCATTTGCTGTGGTTTTCTGCAAGCATCTAATCAATTGGATAGTTTGTGCTGACCCATTTTTGGGTTATTTTGTTCTCTGTGTTATATTTATCTTCAATACCATTTAAGTTTATATATTTTATACATTTGTAGAATGAAAGCACTCACATGCTGATTTTAGACCTTTTGTATGACAGGTACATATAATGTACAAGTATACATAATTTTAAAAACTAAGAGTGTTCAGCATAATAAAAATTTCTACATCACATATATTCAGTGTTTTTAAATTAAGCTGTGGAATAAAAATTTTGAGACACAAGAATTTGAAAATCGCATCAATGATAAATTTTAGACTTCTTTTCCTTATATATATGACTCATTAGTTCATACATTGCAGAATTTGGAAGTAACCTTAATTGTCCTCTATTCCAACAATCCATCTCATGCTGGAATTCCCTCTACAACAACTCCACCATGTGGTTATTTGGCCTAAATCACCACCAGTGACAGGAAACACAGTACGTCCAGAGGGAATTGATTTTATTATTGTTCAGCTCTGACAGCTACATAGTCCCTGTTCATGTTAAACTCAAACTGATCTATCTGAAACTCTTAACAATTGATTTTAATTCTACTCATTAGTACCTAATACACTATTAGTGAGCAATCACCCTCACTAATGTTCCATTCCCATTTAAAGATCTTCCTTCCAATATACAAACGTGTATTAGTATCATCTAAATCCATGTACATTTCTGACTGATCTCTTTCAAATATTTTACAGTATGTTGGTAGCCAATTCTCAGAGTAAAGGCAAATTACTGTTTCACCTGCCATCTTTCTTGACATGGTGATATTTCTATTAATGCAAACTGAAGAGATAAAAATCACACACTACCGAATGACTGTCAAGACTCTTGAGAGTCCCTTGGACTAAAAGATCAAACCAGGTAATCCTAAAGGAAATCAACCCTGAATATTCATTGGAAGGACTGATACTGAAGCTGAAACTCCAATACTGGCCACCTGATGCAGAGTTGACTCATTGGAAAAGACCCTCATGCTGAGGGCAGGAGAAGGGGGCGACAGAGGATGAGATGATAGGATGGCATCACTGACTCAGTGGACATGAGTTTGAGCAAACTCCAGGAGATAGTAGAAGACAGGGAAACATGGTGTGCTACAGTCCATGGGTTTACAGAGTCAGACACGAGTGAGCCACTGAAAAACAACAATGTAATCCAAAGCTTCTCAGGGGCTCTGCAGCACCTCCAGGGGCACGTTTCCATGCCCTCTTTGAACACTCAGGCATGAAGTTTCCCTTCTTCCACATCTCAAGTCTCACAAGAAGCACTGAAGTTCCAACTTTAACTTCTGCATCATCTGTCAGAAGAAGAAAAAAAGGCAAAAGAAAGCTAAACCATTTCAACCTGACTCAGTTGTGTTATTTTTTAAAATTATTAAAAAATAAAATAAAATAAAATAAAATAATTATTATTATTTTCCTTAAGTCTATGTTTGTATATTTGTGCAAAAAAAAAAAAAATTGGTTAACAGTAGTCTCAACAACAAAATATAGTTACTCTTACTAAACGGGTTTCCAAATATTGATATATGTGAAATATGAACAAGGTTTGTTCATTGTTAGGTCTTATATCAAGTTAAGAGAAATTTCAATAGATTGAGAACCACAGAAAAAGATAATATTTCACACCCACAAAAATTAAAATGCTTGCAATATCTGTCAAGGATGTATAGCAATGAAAACTCTCACACTCCTGGTAGAAGTATAAATTTGCAATCAACTCTGAAAACAATTTTTCTGTTATTTAGTAACAATGAACATGTGTAATTTCTAACTCAACAATTCCTAGTAAATCTCTTGAGTATATTCATCAGATGACACATGCTAAAATGTTTGTGACAATAAAATTCTGGAAAAAAGGATTTCAACAATAGTAGAAAATATAAATACATTTTTATGAATACATGGCAGTAACATGTATAAGAATAAAACTTAAAAACATTACATGTCAATATAAAAATCACAAAATAATATCAATATTATGATATCTTTTATATAAAGAAAACTGGCAAGAATAAACAATTTATTATTCAGTGATATTAACATGTAGTGCTTTTAAAAGATGAAAGTAAGTCATAACAAAAATTTATGAAAAAGATTCTCTTTGGGGGAAAGGAGAAAAATAAAGATCACAAGTATAGGGAATGGGGAACATAGGGAAATTACAAAGTGAGATTTGATATGTCGGGGGAGTATGTAATATCCTCAGTTCTGTCTTGCAACAAAAATTTGAAACATCGGACCAGTGTTAAAGCTTACAGCTCAGCTCTATTTGGCAAACAAAGACAGCCTCGAGGCATGAGGATGGGCCTACCCAAAAGAGGCATGTGGCTCAATTTTGGCTCTTCTTTTTATATGTTTGTTTTTTTTTTTCCTCCCCTTGAGCCTGCCCTATGTAAATTGGATTAGCCAGGAAGGCTGTTTGTTTCTCCTGAGATTCTCACTCTGGTTCTTGCACCTTCCTTTGTTCTATTTTCTTGGGCTTTTTCCTTTCTTTGTCTTTTAGCCACCACTATTTTGGACTCATTTTTCCAGTTCTGACTACCTAACATTTCCCCCTCAAGAGATGCGAGGCCCAGTTCTTTGGGAGTAGGGGTGTCAAGGTCTCTCTGGCTACTTCCTGCTGAACTGGGAGGGAGAGGGGCATTGGGCCTCTCCCTCTTGCTATTCTAAAGCCTCAGAGTCCTTATACTGGTGTCCATCTAAGGGTGAGTGATATTTTCCATGCTCGGATGTAGTTTTATATATCCTTGTTGAACTGGCACTGGATGTTGTAGCTTATTGACCTGGGAAGAGACAAAACAGGTTAGACAATTGATAATACATGGATTAATCATAAGCAGCATCAATATGGTGATAGTAGGGATTAGTAGGGACATTAGCCAACTCCAAAGCCTCCCTATCCAGAAGGATCCCCCAAAGAGAGATTGTAGCCACCCTGATAACTCTCCAGCTCATTCTTTGAGATCCCATAAGATCTGAATGTTTTTCTTGAGAATTGTGACACTTTTTTTTAAGCTTAGCTGGAGGTATTGATCCAGAAACAACATGTCTCATTCAAGATGGCTCAAGTCTCTCCTTGTTCATGGATCAGGAGATCTAACTCCTGTCTATTTTGGAGTTCAACTCCTGCCAAGCTGTGTTGGCTTTTAAAGCTATCCTGAGAAATCTTATCCCCAGAAACTTAATTTTGGGGGTGTTCATTAGAATGGCATTCGTTTGTAGTCCTGAATATGTATCTGAGATCTCCCAGGGGCTCATAGGTGGATTGAATGTCCTCTTCTGCTTTCTTCCACCACTTGACTTGTGAGTAGTGAATCCAGGAGTTGTGTCCTGGTACATTGACTTCTGTGGGGGTAGAAAGTATTACAGGGTAGAGGCCCTTCCTTGTGGGCTGGAGTTGAGCCTTTGGGGACCCATCTTTCCAGACTTTAATTAGGACTTGAGTCCCTGGAGTGGGACTAAACAGTGGCGGCTGTTTAGAATCTTTTGGTTCTTGGCTGACACCCTACAAGTGCATAATTTGCTGGAATTGCCCAATGGCTATGGAATAAATTGGAGGGTCTGAGCCTCTGGATCTAGGAAGAGGTCACTGACATAAACAAAAGGCCTCCCATATAGCATCTCATAAGGACTAAGAACAACCTGTTCCTTAGGGGCAATAGAGGTGCAGAGGAGAGCTATTGGTAAAGCCTCCTTCCTTCCCAGGTAGGTCTCCTGGATTATCTTTTTTATCGCTGATTTTAAGAATTGGTTGCCTCTTCCTACTTTTCCTGAAGATTGAGACCTTAGGGCACAGTGGAGATAATATGTAATGCCCAATGCTTTAGAGACCCCTTGGGTATCCTTACAAGTAAATAATGTCCCATTGTCACTTTGTAATCATCTGGACAGACCAAATCTGGGAATGATTTCATGAAGCAGTTTTCTTTTTTTTTTACCACCTCCTTAGCCTTCTCAGTCCTGGTGGTGGAAATGCCTTCAACCCATCCTGTGAATGTATCTATCATGACTAGTATTTACACCCTTGAGTAACTGGTTCTGGGTGAAGTCCATCTGCCAGTCATCTCCTGGTTAGATCCCATATACCACTGGATGGGCTGGGCCACTGGGATATATGAGAACCTTGAGGTTGTTTAACAAACAAGTGGAACAGGAGGAGACAACGTGCCTTATAGTTACTTGGAGGTCTGTTTCTCTGAGGGACCTTTCTAGTAATCTTTGTAGGGCCTTAACCCCTAAGTGAGTGGTGGCATGTAAGGAGTTAATCAATTTCCATTGGAGATTCCCAGGCAGAAAAAGGAGTCCCTCCTTTTGGAACCACCCCATATGATCTTCTTGAAAACCTTCACTCTTAGCTTTAAGAGTCTCACCTTCAGTATATGAAGGAGTTTCTGGCAAATTAGTCTATGGAAATAAGGTGGCAATCCCTATTAGGTCGTTGTTCTGTAATGCTGCTCTCTTGGTTGCCTGATTGGCTGTTTGGTTCCTTCATGCCATTTCCATGCTCCCTTTTTGTTGTCCTTTACAATGGGAGAATGAAACCTCAGTTGGCAGATGGACTGCCTCCAAAAGCCTAAGGATTTGATCACCATATTTGATTGGGGATCTTCAGGTGGCCACGTGGCCTCCTTCTTTCCAAATAGCAGCATGCGCATGTGGCACCAGAAATGCATATTTGGAGTCAGTGTAAATGGCTACTCTTTTTCCTTTTCCCAGTTCTAAATCTCAAGTCAGGGCTATGAGCTCAGCTAATTGGACTGAAGTACCTGGTGGAAAACTTTTATCCCCTATGGTATCAAAATTGGAGATTATTGATTATCTGGTTCTTCTTTTTCCATCAAGACAAAGCTGCTTCCATCAGTGTACCAGATTTCCTCAGGACTGGCCAAAGGATCTTCTGACAATCCTTCTCAGGGTTTTGTCCAATGGTCCAAAGTTTCTAGGCAGAAGTGAAAGGGAAGAGAGCTCTTGAGGGTAGACATTGTCAGGCCTGGATTTTCCATCAGCACTACTTGATATCTGAGGCTCCTTTGATCGACATAAATAAATGGTCTCTCCCATTCAGGAGTTGTTTCACTTGATGGCTGGTAAAAACAGTTAGTTTGCCCCCAAAGGAAAGTTTTAAAGCAACTTTTATCAAGACTGCAACAGCTGCAAAATTTTGAAGGCAGGGAGTCCTTCTTTGTGACTCAGCATTCCAATGGGTATAATTTTCCTTATCTCCTTTGCTTTTCTCTCCTCTTCTTTTCACAGCTGTTTGTAAGGCCTCCTCAGACAGCCATTTTGCTTTCTTGCATTTCGTTTTCTTGGGAATGGTCTTGATCCCTGTCTCCTGTACAATGTTACAAACTTCTGCCCGTAGTTCATCAGGCACTCTGTCAAGCAGATCTAGTCCCTTAAATCTATTTCTCACTTCCAGTGTATAATCTTAAGGGATTTGATTTAGGTCATACCTGAATGGTCTAGTGGTTTTCCCTACTTTCTTCAATTTAAGTCTGATTTTGGCAATAAGGAGTTCATGATCTGAACCACAGTCAGCTCCCATTTTTATTTTTGCTAACTGTATAGAGCTTCTCCATCTTTGGCTGCAAAGAATATAATCAATCTGATTTTGGTGTTGACCATCTGGTGATGTCATGTGTAGAGTCTTCTCTTGTGTTGTTGGAAGAGGGTATTTGCTATGACCATTGTGTTCTCTTGGCAAAACTCTATTAGCCTTTGCCCTGCTTCATTCTGTATTCCAAGGCCAAATTTGCCTGTTACTCCAGGTGCTTCTTGACTTCCTGCTTTTGCATTACAGTCCCCTATAATGAAAAGGACAACTTTTTGGGGTGTTAGTTCTAGAAAGTCTTGTAGGTCTTCATAGAACCACTCAACTTCAGCTTCTTTAGCATTACTGGTATGGGCATGACTTGGATTACCATGATATTGGATGGTTTGCTTTGGAAACGAACAGAGATCATTCTGTCTTTTTAGAGATTGCATCCAAGTACTGCATTTCTGACTCCCTTGTTGACTATGATGGCTACTCCATTTCTTCTAAGAGGTTCTTGCCCACAGTAGTGGATATAATGGTCATCTGAGTTAAATTCACCCATTCCAGTCCATTTCAGTTCGCTGATTCCTAGAATGTTGACATTCACTCTTGCCATCTTCTGTTCTACCACTTTCAATTTGCCTTGATTCATGTACCTAACATTACAGGTTCCTATGCAATATTGCTCTTTATAGCTTTGGACTTTACTTCCATCTCTAGTCACATCCACAACTGGGTTTTGTTTTTTGCTTTGGCTCTGTCTCTTCATTCTTTCTGGAGTTATTTCTCCAGTGATCTCCAGTAGCATATTGGGCACCTACCAACCTGGGGAGTTCATCTTTCAGTGTCCTATATTTTTGCCTTTTCATACCGTTCATGGGGTTCTCAAGGCAAGAATACTGAAGTGATTTGCCATTCCTTTCTCCAACGGACCACATTTTGTCTGAACTTTCTACGTTGACCCGTCCATCTTGGGTGGACCTACACAGCATGGCTCATAGTTTCACTGAGTTAGACAAGGCCATGGTCCATGTGATTAGATTGGTTAGGTTTCTGTGATTGTAGCTTTCAGTCTGTCTGCCCTTTGATGGAGAAGGATAAGAGGCTTATGCAAGCTTCCTGATAGGAGAGACTGACTTAGGGGGACATTGGATCTTGTTCTGATGGTCACAGCTATGCTCAGTTAATTTTTAATTCAATTTTATGCTGATGGATGGAGCTGTGTTCCCTCCTTGCTATTTATCTGATGCCAAACTATGGTTGAGGCAATGAAGAAAATGGTGACCTCCTTCAAAATATCTCATGCATGTACTGCTATAGTCAGTGCCCCCAATCCTGCAGCATGCCACCATGACCCACACCTCTGCTAGAAACTCCTGGATACTCACAGGCAAGTCTGGGTCAGTCTCTTGTGGGGTCACTGATCCTTTTCCTGGGTCCTGGTGCACAAGGTTCTGTTTATGCCCTCTAAGAATCTATTTCCCAGTCCTGGGTAAGTTCTGGCAGCTCTATGGCGGGGTTAATGGTGACCTCCTCCAAAAGGGCTTATGCCATACCCAAATCTGCTGCACCAAGAGCCCCTGTCCCTGTGGCAGTCCACTGCTGACTTGTACCTTGATAAGAAATGCTCAAACACAGTTCTGTCTCAGTCTCTGTGGGGTCCCTGGGTCCCAGTGTGTGCAAGGTTTTTTTGAGCCCTCTGAGCCTCTCTGCTGGGAGTGGGGTTTGATTCTAAATGAGAATTTGCCCCTTCTACCATCTTGCTGAGGCTTCTCCTTTGGCCTTGGACATGGGGTATCTCCTCACAGCCACTCCAGTGCCTACTGTCTTATTGGGGTTTCTTTGACCTTGGATGTGGGCTATCTCCTCAGCTGGGCACCGCTCCAACACCATGCAGCTGTCTCTCACTGCTCCCAGCTCACAGAAATGAAATCACCCAGCTCACAAAAGCTAAACACACTGCATTTCATGGCTGTCACATGCACCCTCTACAATGGCACACACTCCGTGGACTGTGTTTCTCTCTGAAATGAACAAATCTACTTACTAGCTATTGCTGTGTCTCTCACTGATTTTTTTTTTGCAATGAAGCATCAAGAACCTGAGCTTCATTAGGTCCTGAAACCAGACACCATGGGTTTAGTCCGGGCTTAAGTCCTAGCCGGATATGACTGAGTAACTAAGCGTAGCACAAGGTCCCTGCCATGTGGGTTTGAGTTCCAAGCTTAGGTAAAAAGTTTCAAACACAACTTTCAGAAATGGAAAGATGATGACCTATGCAATATTTCGTAAGCAGTGGCATAGATGGAGAGGAGATCTGAAGGACAGGAGGAAAAAGCAGTGGGAAAAACGTGCTGAGGAATCCCCTTCATAATCTGCTGGAAAATCTACTAAATACCTGACCTGTGCTCACAGTTTTCATTGGCCTGATCTTTGGCACAAAGAAGATTAAGGACAGCTTAATAAAGGTGCAGCAGATAGTAGAGAGCCTTTGGGACACACTGGGGAGTAGTCCTGCAAGAGTCCCTCAATTGTACCCTTTGCTGCTCAAGGAAACAAGAAATGAAAGATTGTAAAGGAATTACGATTTCGTTAGCCATATGTCCTTCCAGCCATAGGGATGAAGACCTCTTACCTTAACCAGAGGTCTTCTGGAATCTGAGACAGCCATGTGAGCTTTCTGCCAAGTTTGTTTTTGCTGTCCCAGTTTCCAGCACATTGGGCTTCTTGTCACTTCCATTACACTGGGTTTTCTTTGTGCTCAGCTTCCAACGTGTGAGGTTTGCCAAGTTGGGCTTCTGCTGTGCTTGATCACCACCTCGTGGGTGCTAAGCCAAGGTTGTTTCAGCCAGGTTAAATCTGAGAAATGGCACAAGATATGTCAGAGGAATGTGTAATATCCTCAGTTCTGTCTCACTGCAGCAAAAATCTGAAATGGCTGAGCAGTGTTAAAGCTTGGTTACAGCTCAGTTTTATTTGGCAAGCAAAGGAAAATGCATCCTCGAGGCATGAGGGCGGACCTACCCAAAAGAGGCATGTGGCTCAATTTTGGCTCCTCTTTTTATACTTTTTTTTTTTTTTCCCTTCTCCCCCTGAGCCTGACCTGTGTAAATTGTGCTAGCCAGGAGGGCTGTTTGTTTCACCTGAAGTTCTCACTCTGGTCCTTGGACCTTCCTTTGTTCTATTTTTGTGGGCTTTTTTCCTTTCTTTGTCTTTTAGCCATTACAACTTTGGACTCCTTTTTCCTATTCTAACTACCTAACACATATATTAGGTGGAATGCTGTATATAGTGTTAATATTCTATATACATTATATATATTCCTGTGTGTATAACATGGGTTTCCTATGTGACTCAGTGGTAAAGAATCTGCCTGCCTAACAGATTATGTCAGTTGGAACCCTGGGTCCGGAAGATTCCCTGGAGACAGAAAGGGATATCCACTTCAATATTCTTGCCTGGGAAATTCCATGGACAGAGGAGCCTGCCAGGCTACAGTCCATGGCAGTGAAAAGATTCTAACATGACTTAGTGATTAAACAACAACAATGTTAACATGTTTCATTGAAAACATGTAAAAGCTAAGGAAAATATAAATATGTCTAACTAAAATAAGTTTGTATGAAGCAATGTAATAAAGATTCAAAATAAAAAGGCAAAGATATGAAGATAATGTAAACTAAACATAAGTAGGACTTAATTATGAACCTGTCTGACATTTAATATACAGAGTACTAAAGTCATTGAAAAGACACATTACATAATAATTTAAGGCAAATTTTATGAATATGTGACAGTCCTAATTCTATACAGAACAAATAACACAGGTAATGGAGCAAAAAACTATTAGAAAGGCATAGTGAAGTCTGTTTCAATATTTTTCCACTTATTGATGAGTCTACACAATGCATAAAGGGACTTATAACATTAGAGATTTAAATTTTCTATTTTAATGAACAAAGTAAATCATTAAAATGGAACATTGGTTAAAGCTATTAAATGCAGAAAGAGTTACAATAAACAAATAACCAAAAACATAAGGGAATTGAATAATTCTAGAATATACATATAAAAACCTATATATCTACATACATAAACACATTTGCACATATATTTCTTTCTGCATCTAATTATCTACAATTAATACTAAAATTTCAGAACCCTAAAGATTTTAAAGGTCAAATATTCTGATTTTAATCTAATAAAATTAAAAATAAGAACAAAAGAGTGAACAAAAACATACTTACTGGCTTAAAAATAAGAAAACACAGGTATATAAACATTGGAAATAAAAAATCAAAACTGATAATGCAAATTATCTAGCAATCAATTAACCACATTTCATTTGATTAGCAACATGGTATTCAAGGAGGATGTGAAGATATTCAAAGACAAATGAGATGATTGCCTACCTTATTAAATTAAAGAAAAAAATAAAGAAACTAGGAAATTCTATAATTTTTTTTCCATTATATTTATTACTGTGAGCAAGAATCCCTTAGGAGAAATGGAGAAGCCACCATAGTCAATAAAAGAGTCTGAAATGCAGTACTTGGGTACAGTCTCAGAAATGACAAAATGATCTCTGTTCATTTCCAAGACAAACCGTTAAATATCACAGTAATCAAAGTCTATGCCCCAACCAGTAATGCTGAAGAAGTTGAAGCTGAATTGTTCCATGAAGACCTACAAGAACTTCTAGAACCAACACCCAGAAAAAATGTCCTTTTCAACATAGGAGACTGGAATGCAAAAGTAGGAAGTCAAGAGATATCTGAGGTAACAGGCAAATTTGGCCTTGGAGTAGAAAATGAAGCAGGGCAAAGGCTAACAGAGTTTTGCCAGTAGCACGCACTGGTTGTAGCAAACACTCTTCCAAGAACACAAGAGACGACTCTACACCAGACATCACCAGATGGTCAACACCAAAATCAGACTGATTATATTATTTGCAGCCGAAGACAGAGAAGCTCTATACAGTCAGCCAAAACAAGACCAGGAGCTGACTGTGACTCAGATCATGAACTCCTTATTGTCAAAATCAGACTTAAATTGAAGAAAATAGGGGAAACCACTAGACCATTCAGGTATGACCTAAATCAAATCCCTTATGATTATACAATGGAAGTGACACATAGATTCAAAGGATTAGATCTGATAGAGTGTCTGAAGAACTATGGTTGGAGGTTTCTAACATTGTACAGGATGCAGTGATCAAGATTATCCCCAAGAAAAAGAAATACAAAAAGGCAAAATGCTTGTCTGAGAAAAGAAGACAAGTGAAAGGCAAAGGAGAAAAGGAAAGATATACCCATTTGAATGCAGAGTTCCAAAGAATAGCAGGAAGAGATAAGAAAGCCTTCTTGAGCAATCAATGCAAAGAAATAGAGGAAGACAATGGAGTGGGACAGACTGGAGATCTCTTCAAGAAAATTAGAGATACCAAGGAACATTTCATGGAAAGATGAGCACAATAAAGGACAAAATGGTATGGACCTAACAGAACCATAAGGTATTAAGAAAAGGTGGCAAGAATACATGGAAGAGCTATATAAAAAAAAATCTTCATGATCCAGATAACCAGGATGGTGTGACCACTCACCTGGAGACAGACATCCTGAAATGTGAAGTCAAGTGAGACTTAGGAAGCATCACTATATAAAAGCTAGTGGAGGTGATGGAATTTCAGTTGAGCTCTTTCAAATCCTAAAAGATAATGCTGTGAAAGTGCTGCAGTCAGTATGCCAGCAAGTGTGGAAAACTCTGCAGTGACCACAGGACTGGAAAAGGTCAGTTTTCATTCCAATCGCAAAAAAGCAATACCAAAGAATATTCAAACTGCAGCACAATTGTTCTCATCTCACACACTAGCAAAGTAATGCTCAAAATTCTCCAAGTCAGGCTTTACTAGTACGTGAGCTGAGAACTTCCAGATGTTCAAAATGGATTTGAAAAAGTCAGAGGAACCAGAGATCAAACTGCAGTTAGATCATTGAAAAAGCAAGAGAGTTCCAGAAAAACATTTGCTTCAGCTTTATTGTCTATGCCAAAGTCTTTGACTATGTAGACCTCAACAAACTGTGGAAAATTCTGAAAGACATGGGAATACCAGACCACCTGACCTGCCTCTTGAGAAATCTGTATGCCGGTCAAGAAGCAACATTTAGAATTGGACATGGAACCACAGACTGTTTCCAAATTGGGAAAGGAGTACATCAAGGCTGTACATTGTCACCCTGCTTATTTAACTTACATGCAGAGTACATCATGAGAAACGCTGTGCTGGATGAAGCACAAGCTGGAATCAAGATTGCTTGGAGAAATATCAATAACCTCAGATACGCAGATGACACCAACCTTATGGCAGAAAGTGAAGAGGAACTAGAGCCTTTGATGAAAGTGAAAGAGGAGAGTGAAAAAGTTGGCTTAAGGCTCAACATTCAGAAAACTAAGATTATGACATCCAGTCCCATCACTTTATGGCAAATAGATGGGGAAACAGTGACACACTTTATTTTCTTGGGCTCCAAAATCACTGCAGATGGTGACTTTGTCCATGAAATTAAAGATGCTGGCTCCTTGAAAGAAAAGGTATGACAAACCTAGGCAGCATGTTAAAAAGCAGAGACATTACTTTGCCGACAAAGGTCTGTCTAGTCAGTTATCGTTTTTCCAGTAGTCAGTCATATATGGATGTGAGAGTTGGAATATAAAGAAAGCTGAGTGCCAAAGAATTGATGCTTTTGAACTGTGGTGTTGGAGAAGACTCTTGAGAATCCCTTAGACTGCAAGGAGATCCCAGTAGTCAATCCTAAAGGAAATCAGTCCTGAATATTCATTGGAAGGACTGATGCTGAAGCTGAAACTCCAATACTTTGGCCACCTGATGTGAAGAGCTGACTCAAGGAAAAGACCTTGATGCTGGGCAAGATTTAAGGCAGGAGGAGAAGAGGACAACAGAGAATGTGATGGTTGGATGGCATCACCAACTGAATGGAAATGAGTTTGAGAAAGCTCTGTGGGTTGGTGATGGACAGGGAAGCCTGGTGTTCTGCAGTCCATGGGGTGGAAAGGAGTCAGACAGGCCTGAGCAATTGAACTGGACTGACTGAAGGAAAGTAGAAATTTGTGGTTTTATAAAGATAAGAGCTAAAGTTGAATAAATAGGAAAAGAGGAAAAGTAAATATAACCACTGGTTTGCTAAAGATGAGAATGCCATTTAGAAGGCATGTGATAATGAAGAAATAAGAAAAAGGAAAAACAATAAAAGTTAATGGAAATTAAAATAGGTATGTATGTGTGTGTGTGTGTGCATGTGCACTAAGTTGCTTTAGTAGTGGCTGACTATGAGACCCTGTGGACTGCAGCCTGCCAGCTCCTCTGTCCATGAGGTTCTCCAGGCAAGAATACTGGAGTGGGTTGCCATGTTCTCCTCCAAGGGATCTTTTGACCCAGGGATTAAACCCACAGCTCTTATGTCTACCTGCTTTGGCAGGTGAGTTCTTTACCACTAGTGCCACCTGGGAAGCCCAAAATAGCTATAACCATAAGTAAAGTATATTAAAAAAAATACCTGAAAGTTTATGATAATTGAGTAATTTATTAATGAACTAATAAACCAGCATTTACCAAAGAGTCATTGGAAACTATACAAATTGGAAAAGTTGATTTAAAATCTATCAGTAAGAAATACAACAGAATGATTTCTATATGAAATTTTACAAATATTTCAAATTTGGAAAATGCTATAAAGCAACCTGATTTCTTTAATGCACCTGCATAAATTACACCAAAAAGAAAATCAATTTACAGAGCTGCAAGCAACATTCAAAAATAAGAACTTCTAAATTCATTTAAATTAATATCAGAACTATTTCTATTGTCACTATTACTTTTATAGAAATAAAAAAACAAGAGGTTTTCATAATAAAGTATAAATGTGTATTAACATATAAGATTAAAAATATACAATATTACTAACGGCACTATATCTTATTAAATAAACTGGTAAAAAATTATAGGTAGTCTATTCCTGATGAATATTATTATACTTTATGGAAACCTAAAACAATCAAAGTGAATAAGAAACCTACCAAAATTAACTAAAGTGACTGAATATGAAGCAATACTAAAATACTTAGCTGTCATCCTAAATAACAAACAGCAAAAATTGAAATGTGTATTCTATGCATATTAGAAACAATCACCACAACAAAAGTTCTTTGGCAAAAGTTAAAAAGAAAGATGTGTGTGTGTGTGTGTGTGTGTGTGTTAGTTGCTCAATCTTGTCTGACTCTGTGATCCCATGGTCTGGAGCCCACCAGGCACATCCATCTATGGGATTCTCTTCTCCAGTCATCTTCCAGACCCAGGGATTGAACCCTGGTCTTCTGCCTTGCAGGCATATTCTTTAGCTACCAAGGAAGCCCAAAAGAAAGATACGTGTGCGTGCTCAGTCACAATCTATGTATGTAAAACTCTAGAGACTAAAGATGCACATCAAGATAAGAGCAAATAGAAATATAAAACACATTCTTATTTATAATCATATTACAAAAATATAAGTTTCCCAAATCCAAGTATATGCTTTATTACACTAAAACAATTGGTATACTAATTTACTATATTTAGTATCCAACAGGGTCACTACACTAAAAATATATATTTTGGTATATTTGAAGATAGGTTAAGGGAAAATACGACAACTAGCAGTGAGACTAGTTGCCAGGAACACATTACCATCTGTGCCATGACCTTGACCTTTGACACAGTAGCTAATCATAGAAAAGTGTTTGAATGAACGGTTTTGAAAAATAATGCCTTTTAGAAGTATGAGGCTATTTCTAATATTTGAGCAAGGATAGAACCATGAAATTGAGAGACGCTTGCTTCTTGGAAGAAAAGCTATAACAAACCTAGACATTATACTAAAGAGCAAAATCATCACTTTGCTGAAGAAGATCCATATAGTCAAAGCTATGATTTCTAAAGTAGTCATGTATGGATATGAGAGTTGGGCCATAATGAAGGCTGAGCACCAAAGAATTGATGCTTTCAAATTGTGGTGCTGGAGAAGACTCTTGAGAGTCCCTTTGACTGCAAGGAGATCAAACCAGTTAATCCTAAAGGAAATCAACCCTGAATATTCATTGGAAAGATTGATGCTGAAGCTGAAGCGCCTATTCTTTGGCCACCTAATGCAAATAGCTGACTCATTGGAAAAGATGCTAATGCTGAGAGCAGGAGAAGAAGTGGGCAACAGAGGATGAGAACATTGGATGGCATCACGGACTCAATGAACATGAGTTTGAGCAAACTCCAGGAGATAGGGAAGGATAGGGAAGCTTGATGTGTTGCAGTCCATGGGATCACAAAGAGTTGGAACATGAGTGACTGAACAGCAACAGAAAGGATGAAATAGTTTTTTTCAAAACAATATTATTATTTCATAGATAATGATTGTCAGATACTCTGTTCTTTACTGTTATCATTCTCTTAGGTGTCACTAAACAAGTTAATATCAGATATTCACAGTATAAGAAACTTTCCAGAATACTGTTTCCTGTTGGCCTTATTTTTGTTCTTACATACAGACAAGCATTGGAATACAATAGAAATTCGTATGCAAGTATTTTGGGTTAAGCCAGCTAATAACTTGCCAATTGCTTTGGCTTTTTCTTTAGAGCATTATTCAGTGTTTATAAAAATGATCTGCCAGTATTTGACTTCTGTAAGCTAAGGCACATCTTTATCAGCACATAATGTGGTATCTGCTCTCAGAAGGCAGGAGCAGAAAGGATGGAGGATGTTTCCACATCTGTCTCCTCCAGGTGGCAGTTGTGCCTCCTTCCCCACTGTTTTCTTCATTAATGCTAATTTAGCCTTTTAAGAATTGGCAATTGTTTTGCAAAATTTGAGCATTTTTTGTCCCCTTAGAGGAATAGATCTGAGAATATGCAGGACTGATTAAATTAAAAAAAAAAATGTTAGGGAGTAATCGCGTGTCCTCATGTATATTGCTCTGTTTCTCAACCTGACAATACAGTTTACTGGCATGATTATCAACACTGTAAACAAATCTTAATTCCAAGAAACCTCATCCTATGAGGAATTTGGATAAGAAGTCTGAAAATGAAATATTTATGTTCTTTTATCAACTGGATGGAATCTGAATCTTATCCTAAGATGAAACTCATTCTCTTCCCCACTAAATCTTTAAAATATGTGAGTGCCTGGCATATATACACTATACATGTATATATATACTATATATATATATATATATAGTATACATATATACTGGCATATATATACTATACATATGTACATTATACATGCAATTGGATGTAAGAGGACTTAATAACATCGTAATCTTTATATTAAGAAATAAAATAATGGAAAGGGGATTTTCTGTTTTTCTCTTTTAAAAAAATTGCAGAAAAGATTTCATTTCCATGTTTTCATTCATTCACTTATTTAGTAAATAGTCACTGAAAACCTGTGTTCAAGGAATGATGCTAGTTGCTGTTAGAATCTGGTATTGTCTGCAGGAAATTAGATTTTAGAATGGCAGACTATGTGTGTAATAGTTCTAGTATAAACTGTGCAATAGTAAGATTTTTAAAAGGAATGCTCACTGGAGATAATGAGAGCTAAATGAGAAAATTCTCATAGGAAATGGCGACCTGTGGCAGGCAACTTCTAAGATGTTTTACTCTTGGAATGATACAGTGCTATCCCTGGAATTCCTTCTTGAAAAGTTTTCCTTTGTTCAGCTGTTAAGTTCTATCTTACTCTTTGTGACCCCAAGGACTGCGGCACACAGACTTCCTTGTCCCTCACTCTCTCCCAGAGTTTGCTCAATCTAATGTCCATTGAGTCGATGATGCTATCCAACCATCTCATCTTCTGTCATCCTCTTCTCCTTCTGCCTTAAATCTTTTCCAGCATCAGGGGCTTTTGCAATGAGTTGGCTCTTCGCATTAGGTGGCCAAAGTATTGTAACTTCAGTTTAAGTATCAGTACTTTCAATAAATATTCAGGGTTGATTTCTTTCAGGATTGACTGGTTTGATATCCTTGCAGTCCAAGGGACCCTCTAGAATCTTCTCCAGGTCCAGTGTTTTGAAAGCATCAATTCTTTGGCACTAGGCCTTCTTTATGGTTGAACTCTCACATCAGTATAAGACTACTGGAAAAACTATAGCTTTGACTATAGGAACCTTTGTCTGGAAAGTGATGTCTCTGTGTTTTAATACACTGTCAAGGTTTGTCATAGTTTTCCTTGCAAGGAGCAATTGTCTTTTAATTTCATGGCTGCAGTCACCATCCACAGTGATTTTGGAACTCAAGAAAATAAAATCTGCCACTGTTTCCACTCTTTCCCCATCTATTTGCCAGAAAATGATGGGACTGGATGCCATGATTTTAGTTTTTGAATGATAAGTTTTAAACCAGCTTTTTCACTTCGTGGAATGACCCCTGTGCAATTCCTTCCCCTTGAGTAAGGATTAGATCTAGTGATATGCTTCTAGTTAGAAGCATAGAGCAAAAGTGATAGGATATCACTTCTGTGATCTACCTATAAAAGGCCAAATCCATGTATCTGGAATGTTCTCAGGCTCTTCTCCCATGCTCATATTGCTAAAGCAGACTGTGTTGTGAGGTACCATATGCATATGCTGATGTGGCAAAGAACTGATGTCAGCTTCTGTCCAATGGCCAGCAATGAGCTGGGATGCTCAGCTCATGAGGAACTGAATGTCAACAAACACATGTTTGAACTTGGGAAGTGGATTATTTTGCAGTGAAGACCTATAGTCCTGGTGCATACTCTGACCACAGATTCATGACAGACTCTCAGTCAGAGGTCAAAGCTGTGCTTGAATTCTGACCCTCAGAAATTATGAAATGATATTTTTTGTCTTAAGATACTGTTTTGGAATAAGTTGTAAGTAGACTGGTAACTAAAACAAAGCTTCAGCAACTCTGAGTGGAAGGATTTACTAACTCAAGTAATAATCTTTTGAGAGACTCTTATATGTTAGGTACTCCATATACAGTAATGGACAAAACTAAGGTCTGTACTCATCCACCTTATGGCCTACTAATAAACTATCCAACAATAATTATGCAAATTAAAAAAATTAAGTTGTAATAAGTTCAATGAAGGAAATGTGCTGTGTGCAAGGAATGTGTCAAATAAGGGTACCCAGGCTAGGCTGGGGAGTATGTTATGTCTTCCCTCAAGAAATTACATACAATGAAAAAAAAATTGGTATGAGGGTAAGATTAGAATTTTGGGTAAGGAACAGAAAACTGTCCTTACTAAGTGAAGGGAAAATGTGTGCAAAGACCCTGGGGCTGGTACCTAGAAAGACAAAGACTGTGACATGTTGAGCCTTATTCTATAAAACATTAAGTACTGGAGTTTGTTTCCTAGAAAGCTATAAGATTTTGAAGTTTCAGCAAGGACATTAATAACCATATTTATCATTTTAGAGGGACTGTTATTGTTACCTTGTGAAGAAAGCATGGATACTGAGATGTCAATTAGGATCTGAGAAAAGATGGTGGTTTTATGACTATGATGATGATGACTATGATGGGTATAGAGAGTAGAAAGGGAATAAAATGCTCTATAGAATGTAATTAGCTGTGATGCTGCAACATAAAATTATAAAATGTCTAGATTTTACAGAAACCCAATATATTCACTGAATGTGAATACATTTTGTTTCTTCAATCAGAAGTGCTTAATGATAACTTGTAATGTATAAAAATATGCTTCATATATGGGGGAATGATGCAAAAAGATTAATTATAATTTGCTATAGATTTCAATAGTATAACACTGTTTCTGTTCCTCTACAAAAATGATCATAATAACTTATTTAAAAGACTTAATTTTTGCCATAGATTTGCTAATGATTTTTATATTTCTATGTTCATCCATTTCAACTGTTTTCTTTTGTAGCACAGCTACAAAGATTGACACAAATTGAGAAAAATAATTTTATCAAATATATGTGAGGAAGAGAAAAGTATACAGTACATAATAGTGGAATAATTTCTCACTTATTTGACAACTTTTTTTTTTTCTTAGGAAGATCAAAGTTCAGGTAATTAGTGATATAAAGTGATATATTCCCAAAAATCTATCAATGGATACTTGAATGAAAATGATTTTCTTCTTTAATACAAGAGATTCCAGGAGATAATTCAGTCTAATCACTTGAAAGGACACTTTCTTTCAAATCTAACTTTATATAAAGAAGAATATTTCATGTTATCAAACATTCCATATTATTCTATTATACAAAATCTTATAGTTAGATCAAATGATGTCTATACTGCAACTTTGATGATGAGCACATAGCAGCAGGATTCTTTTTTTTTGTTTTTTAACCTATTGTGTAGTTATAAGGATCATTTAGAGGAACTAAAAATAGCACATTTACCCTGATATGGCCCTTTGCTTTTCAACTTATCAGTTCAGTTCAGTTCAGTCGCTCAGTCGTGTCCAACTCTTTGCAACCCCATGAATCGCAGCACGCCAGGCCTCCCTGTCAATCACCAACTCCCAGAGTTCACTCAGACTCACGTCCATATAGTCCGTGATGCCATCCAGCCATCGCATCCTCTGTCGTCCCCTTCTCCTCCTGCCCCCAATCCCTCCCAGCATCAGAGTCTTTTCCAATGAGTTAACTCTTCGCATGAGGTGGCTAAAGTACTGGAGTTTCAGCTTCAGCATCATTCCCTCCAAAGAAATCCCAGGGCTGATCTCCTTCAGAATGGACTGGTTGAATCTCTTTTCAACTTATACCCTACTTCAGATAGATTCATAACAGTTATGACTTTTCTCTGGTTAGACTCTCTAAAGAGTCACTTCTGAAAAAGAACATATCATGAAATACAGTCAGTATTATACTTATTATTTATTTTATAAATAATATGTATTTGTTCCTCTCCTGAGGACTATGAAATTACCAGCTTTCCTAATTAATATACATGTGCTTTTCTCTATCAAGTTTTATAAAAGTTTTAAACTTAATAATTTCCTCTTAAATGCTACAGGGCAGAACCTAGAAATTTACCTTTATTTTGAATTCTGTACTACCTTCAGCTCCAAATTCTGTGATTTTCTTAATAAAAGCACATCTTATTTTGCCAAAGGCTGGTGCTTTCCCAGGAGTCTAGTTCCCTGCCTCCATTTAATGATTATTGGGCATAATTGTTCAGGTTTCACTGATTAGCGTCTATCACCTTGACAGCCGTTTTAACCTTATTCTGATAAAGGGCAAATACTGTCTCATCATCTTTGGGTTATTACACTTTGTTCATATTCAGTGATTATTGACTCTGTACCTCCAACTCAGATTTAAATAAAAGGCCACTTATACCATATTAGACAACCTATGCTTTAATTTTATGAAGGTCATGCTTATGCCAGAAGCTGTTAAGCCATCAACCTAGACTCCAAACATCTGCTCAGGGTTAGCATTAAATAGATCCCCAGAAATCCACAGTAGAAATACAATGAAGTTGCATATAGGAAAAAAATTAGAATGCACTTAATATTGTATCAATATCAAAGAAAAGCTATTTAACAATTATATGTGAGGGATTGTTCTGGCCACTACAACTTAGCTTACACAGAAATTTGATAAACACTTTTATTGATCATCCATTGAGCAATTAAATACACATTTCTGGAAACAAGAACAAAAGATGATGAATAATTTCATTCTTCTTTTTTCAGCTCCTAAGGGGGTTTCTTAAAAGCAAAACTGAAGCATCATAATAGGAATATTTGTAAACATATTTTTTACAAATGCATGATGCTGAACACCAAATTTTACCAAGTACCTTAAAGGAAATGCTTATGCAATGTTTTTTTCCATATGATAATATAATTCTGTAATACTGCCAAAAACAGTAAGGAAGTCAGTCAAGTAATGTCTTCTTCCCCAAAGCCTGGCAGGAGATCCTGCTCTGTTCTTAAAGAGAAAAGCTGCTTTTGAGACATCTGCCTTTGTCATTTACAGACCAGTGTACTGCAGATTGTTTCACAGTGGAGCTCTTACATAGAAGATAACTAACAGAGGTAAGAGGAAACAGACCTCTTGTCCTAGGACTGAATTACCACTGCATTACTGTTGCTAATTTTGACAAATTAATCAAACAAACCTTCCACTCATTTCTGTCTTAACCCTCATATCAAAATTGAGCCATGGGCATTTTTACTTCCTTTGCACACGGAAGACAACTAAAGATCATAAGACCTCAGAAATTTATTCATATAATAAAAGTTGAAGGCAAAATTTAGCATGAGTTTATCTAGTCACTGACTATGTAAAATTGGTGAAACCACTGATTTTCAAATTAAGTCTCTAATATATTCTCTGTCTTAAAAAAAAATATGTAATATTAACTTGTAAAAACTAAATGATGTGAATTCCTTATACAAGTGTTCCAAGAGACAGACTTCAGACTCAGATTTATCAGAGCATTTTAAAGGATATGGAATAATTCAAACATTTTGACCTCAATAGAAAACATTCAGTTCAGTTCAGTTCAGTCACTCAGTCATGTCTGACTCTTTGCAACCCCATGGACTGCAGCATGCCAGGCCTCACTGTCCATCACCAATGCCCAGAGTTTACTCAAACTCATGTCCACTGACTTGGTGATGCCATCCAACCGTCTCATCCTCTGTCATCCCCTTCTCCTCCCACCTTCAATCTTTCCCAGCATCAGGATCTTTTCAGATGAGTCAGTTCTTTGCATCAGGTGGCCAGAGTATTGAAGTATTATAGAAAACATTAGTTAATATATAATTAATTTCAACTATTATAAAATATTATTCAAAAAAGTGGATAGTTATAACTTACTAAAATCCATGTATCTGTGGGGACATGCCAAATGATATAGGTGAGATCACACATCATTGGGAAAAATAAGGGTTGCTTTTGGAAAAACTGATTTACTATATGGAGAGAAAAAAATAAAGCTGGATTCCTGCATTTTATATTTTACAAAGATAAAAGATTAAAGACCAAGCTATGAAATGCCAAACTCTGAGGTTAATACAAAGAAATATGAGATTGGTGCTGGAAGGAACTGCTTAAATAACACAGTGAAAATGAGATTTGATTACATTGAAATTAAGGACTTCTACTGAATAAAGGACACTATGAATAAACATAGGAGTCAGATGATAGGCTTGTAGCTATTATATACAGAAATAAAAAGCCCCAAGGAATTTATTTCCTTTGACTTTATCTTCAAATTAATGATAATATCCAGAATCTCACTACGTTTCATCATCTTTTCTGTTTTTCTGACATCAAGTTCAAGGTCTCTGCTTCTATACCTGCCCACCTACTGTCTCTTTCCAACATAGCAACCAGAATGATTTTTTTTTTAATCATAAACCTGAGCATATCATTCCTTTGCTCAATAATTGCCACTGTTATCCCATCTCACTCAGAGTAAAAATTGTGTCTGTTTTCTACCTATATTTCCTACTATCATTAATCTCTTCTGTTGCTTTCATGCTCTTCTTAAAATAGTTGGCATTATGTGCTCATCTTAAGTCTCTGGTTAGCTTCTCTCAGGGATGCTTCCTCCAGATATTTTCCCAAATAATAGCCATGACTTCTCTGGCAACCCACTCCAGTATTCCTGCCTGGAGAATCCCATGGACAGAGGAAGCTGGCAGGCTACAGTCCATGGGTTTGCAAAGAGTTGGGCATGACTGAGCGAGTAACACACATAACACATCTCCAAGTTCTCATTTAAATGTCACCTGCTTGAAGAGTTCTACACTAATCACCCTTCTCCCAATATTTTTATCCTGTCCTACTTTTCTTTCTTCTCTGCTTATCACCTTCTAACATACTATTTAATTCTCTCATTCATTATTACCTCATGTATTGCTTTCTACTTACTACCATCCTCCTCTGAAAGTGAAGGGCACTCAGTCTTGTCTGATCCTTTGTGACCCCATGGACTACACAGTCCAGGGAATTCTCTAGGCCAGAACACTGGAGTCTTTAGCTTTTCCCTTATCCAGGGGCTTTTCCCAATCCAGGGATCAAACCCAGCTCTCCCACATTGCTGGCAAATTCTTTACCAGCTGAGCCACAAGGGAAGCCCACTATCCTCCTCTACTGTCAATTAAAACATAACCTTCAGGCTGAATATTTTTTGTCATCAATCTATTGCTCACCAGTTCTAAGTGCTTAAAATCAATGCTTACAGAATAGTGTGTGTGTGTGTGTGTGTGTATGTGTGTGTGTTAGTCACTCATTTGTGTCCAACTCTTTGTGAATCTGTGGATTATAGCCTGCTGCTAAGCTCTTTTGTCCATGAAATTCTCCAGGCAAGAATACTGGAGTGAGTTGCCATTCCCTTCTCCAAGGGATCTTCCCAACTGGGATTGAACCCTGGTCTCCTGCATTGCAGGCAGATTCTTTCCTGTCTGAACCACCAGGGAAGTGTCAATAAAAATCTAATTAGTGACTGAGTTAATGAGCAAATGTATGAAGAGAAGGAAATTATTAAATTGTTCTGAAAATCAATCAAGCAAAGATGAGAAGCAAGCATTCCATGCAAGAAATTGTCAAAATTAGAAACTTATATATCACCATGGTTAGATGATGTGGAGAAAGGGAACCTTCCTCATGCACTATTAAGGAATGAAGCTGTTATAGCCAGTTTGGGATTACTGGCAGTTCTTTGTTAGGTTAGTTATTCTATCACCCATGGCTCAGTGATCCTTTGGCTTGCTAGTCATCTCACAGGAGGTGCCTATACACATATTTGTTACAGTATTTTTTGAGTCAGCAGGAGATTGAAAAAGACCTAGTTATACATGACTAAAGAGGTAGATAAATAAAATATACAGATGCAAACCATGGAATGCCATGAATTAGTTACAAATCAGGAATTAGCTATATATAAATCAAACCAGATTATAATTTATAGAGCTATGGATTAGCTTCATATCAAGGAAACTAGATTATAGTTTATAGAGTGATTATAGAAATAAACACTGAAACCATGAAGAACATAACTGAAATACAACTTTGGTGCGTGCAAATTTAAAACACACAATACTTATTTTACAAGGACACACATGTGTTCAAGAACTTAGATCAGTCACATTGTACTGGTTGTCTATTAGGAAGAGAGGAAAGGGCCTGATGATGACCAAAACCAACTGCAACAGTATTTCCAATGGCTCAATAACAGGATCTGGCTCCTAACCTGCCCTCCAGGGATCAGCATCTTTTGTTGCTTCTCCCATCCCTTTTCTACTTTCAGTTTTTGAAGTCTACCCAACAACTTTGCAACCAAATCCCTGTATTAAGTTCCTTGTGTAAAACATCTAGAATGGTTTATTTTTCCTTGACTGTATGTTGACCAGCGCAATACTTGATGACATTAGTCTCCAATGACTGAATGATTAGATCCAGCTTTGAAATTGAGAAAAAAGAAAGTAAAATGGAAATGATAGGTTTAACAGGTATATTATTTAAAAGAAAAAAAATGTCAAATGAAAATATATTTATAAGCTAGAATTTATTTAAATATTTCTTCACTTTACATTTGGGTTTTCCAATAATTTATTAACAGATGGTTGATGTGTGTGTGTGTTTAAAGAGAGAGCACGAGAAGGATAGAGAGATATAAGATCAAGGAAATAATCATGGAATATTGTACCAGTAGGGCATGTTATCCCCAAAAATAAGGTATGCTTTGGGATGAAGCAATTCTGTTTTATAAAGAAATTTTCTGGAAAGAAGGTCAAATATCAGGCTTCAATGGCCAGTACCTCTGGCAGCTGAAAAATAAGTGCCTTGATCCTGAGGGGGAATCTGAGCAACACACCACAGTGGGCAATTAAGGTGTCAATTTTCTATCACACTGTCCATTACACCAACTTGTATCCTCTCCTTTACCATCCATGCCCCACTGAGACTGGGTTTGCAAGTAGAGTGACAGTTGGAAAAGTGTGACCCTTTATCTTCCTCTCTCCCCACCTCCTTCCTACCCTCCTTTCCCTCTTCTTTTTCTCCTTAATAACATATCTCTAAAAAAGAAAAGTAGGGTGGAAATTATGTTTGCTATTGACAGCAGATCAATCATTTCCCTTCTTACTTAAAAAGATTAGAACAATAATTCTTTGTTCATCTATTTCTTGAGTGCAATTTTATTAATTAATTGTTGCGTGTTTAATAATTAAAAAAGAAACCTTAATTTTATTCTTAATTTTGAAGGCAGTCTTATTCAGCTAAATAGTTCTCTGGCTTTCTTTATATAAACGTGTATCTTGGTATCAGGATGAAATAAGCACAGGGTGGTGAGAGCCTAATGACAGAATTACAAGAGCTGCCAAGTGGAGATGAAAGGTTAGATATAAGGCATCCAAATATTCTTTTTCTTCACATCTAGTTTGTCTTGTAAGTGAAGAGGAATTATCTTTCAGAAAGTAATCTGTAGGCACAGAAGTTACAATATTCCTATCTTTTTTCCAATAATATGAATTATGCTCTATTTAGCGGAAATTTTTAAACTGATGAAAAAAATTAAACTCTTCTTATGAGAGGCTCATAAAATGAGCACTCAACCTTCAATTACAATAATGCTGACAGCCAATTCTGTATATTAAAATATTTGGAATGCATATTAGTAGCTCCTGACTTTTTAATGTTTGCAATAGTATAGGGAACTAATATTTTGGTATGATATAATCCTATGTTTCATTCTAGCTAAACTGATGTTGAGTAAGTTACTTAACCTTTTCAAAGTTTTGTTTTGCTTTGTTTTGCTTTTTCTTCTGTAAAATGGAGATAAGCATTTACATTAGTGTATGTAAATAATTAGATTTGTCAAGGCATAGATTTGTTTGATATCATAATCTAAAGAAACATAATTTAAATTTCTGAAACATTAATGTAATATTTTATCGTAAATATAGGAAGGATACATAGTCATTGTTTGGGATTATCAAATCTTTTGTTTTTCCTTAAATACCCAAAAGTATGCCTTCCTTGACATGCATCATTTGCAAAGCTAGAGGGGATGTGGATCAGAGGAATCAATGCCCTTCACTCTGTCATCCTAGGACAATGCTGTGCCAGAGTGCTTCTTACCAAAGAGCAGTTTCAAGCACAAAAAAGTGAGCACGTGACATTAATTTCTCTTAAAGCAAATTTGTCCACTTAGATTGAAACCAGGGCCTAAAGACCCGTGTACGCAGATATAGACACATGTGGTTTCAGTCCAATACTGAAAAATTCTCAGACCTAGATACCTAAGTTCTATAGAGCAATGAACTAGAGTATTGCCTGAAAAAAATTCCAAGTAGGAACGCTCCTATATTGAACTTGAATTTGAGGGGACACTGCCCTTCCTCAGAGTCCAGCAGCTCATTTGGGAGCTAGGCTTATGCTGTCATCACATCAGACATTGCTGGTTAGTTAAGGAATCAATTTTATTTTTATTTTCCTTTCTTTCTTTGTTCCTTTGTTCCTTATTTCTTTCTTCCTTTTCATTCATAATAATAACCTGTGGCATAAAGAAGCAGTGAAAGTAGTGTATTCATTGGCTATTACTAGAAACTAGAAAAATAGATAATTGTAGCTGTATTTACTCTCCAGAATTATGGGATACCCATGTTGGTGGCTCAGATGGTAAAGTGTCTGTCTACTATGCGGGAGACCTGGGTTCCATCCCTGGGTCGGGAAGATCCGCTGGAGAAGGAAATGGCAATCCACTCCAGTATTATTGCCTGGAAAATCCCATGGACAGAGGAGCCTGGTAGGCAACAGTTCATGGGGTCGCAAAGAGTCAGACAGGACTGAGCGACTTCACTTTCCTTTCATGTTGATTAAATCGGAAATGATCATATACCATCTAGCACTATTTCTAATATATGGTCCAATAATTGCCCAAATGCCCAATAACTTCATGTTAGAGCTATATATCATGTGATGATATCATCAACCAAATACTCCAAAATTAATCATTTTTCCAGATTTTACTTGGTTACCACTATTTTAAAATTGCCATATTCAAAAGTTATAAATTATATATTTTACAAAAGTCTATGTAAAATATATTTGTATTTCAAGTGTACCAGAAAATGTGGGTGGAGTGAAGGGCAGGAGTAAGAGAGAAAAGAAAAGAAAAACCATAGTTCCTGCTACCACAGCAAGGAGATCCCACTAGGCAATTACATCTGACATTGGTTCATTAACTTTTATAAAGCATCTTAAACTTATGATGTCATCGTTCAATAAGTCAGAGGTCCTGATCTTAAATACAATAGTCATCTAAAAGGATAAAGATTAGTGTGAACTAGAAAGGTCAAAGGAATTAAAAATGAGGTATAACTTGAAGTGGATTATGAAGGATATTTAGAATTAAATATGTGAAGAATAAAAGGAAAAGAGTCTGTAGAGAAGAAAGCACACTGAAAGGATTGGAATCAAAACCTTGTACAGTTGACCTTGAACTATGCAGGGTTTAGGACCACTGACCACAACTCCACACAGTTGAAAATCTGTGTTTAAGTTTTGACTCCCTGAAAACTTAACTACTAATAGCTTATGGTGGATCAGAAGCTTTATGAATAACATAGTCATTAACACCTATTTTGTTTGTTATATGTCTTGTATATTGCACTTTTGCAATAAAGTAACTAGAGAAGAGAAATGTTACTTAGAAAATTGTAAGGAAGAGAAAATACATTTACAGTAGTATACTGTATTTTTTGATATGCAACTTTACATTATCTGTTTAAAAAATCAGTCATTTGTTATAGTTTTCATCAATATTGTCTTGTTGATACAAAATATTATAGATGTATTACTAACACTTTAAAGTGAAAAAGTAATATGAAAAAGAAATTTACATTTATTCACAGGTATAATAATTCATGTATTAATAAGGAAAAAGCAATATGATTGCTTATTGTTGTCTAGTGTAACTGATTCAGTAGCTTCATGGTAACCTAGCCTATACACTAATGAGTGAATCTTTAAAAAATGTATGGCACACAGTATTATGGTAATATTAATAATAGTATATTAGAAACACTTTTTTAAACACTTACTTATGATGACAGGCTGACACACAGTTTCTCCAAATATAAGAGAGAAAGACATACTATAAGGTAATTAATTCTTTGAAAGCAAAGTTATAAACTAACAAGAAACTAACCCTTTTTAAATTTATATTAAATATATCATTCCCCTTACTTCTATGAAAGGATAGGCCATCCATTTCAATGTGAGTTTCTCACATAATGTCCTATACATATATTTTTTATATATTTATTGAAAAAAATATGGAATTCCAGTAGAACTATTCAAATCCCAGAAGGATGATGCCATCAAGGTGTTGCATTCAATATGTCAGCAAATCTGGAAGACCCAGCAGTGACCACAGGACTGGAAAAGGTCAATCCTCATTCCAGTTCCCAAGAAGTGTAGTACTAAAGAATGTGCTAACCATTGGACAATTGCACTCATCTCCCACGATTGTAAGGTCATGCTTAAAATCTTGCATGCTAGGCTTCAGCATTATGCCAACCAAAACTTCCAGATGTCCAAACTGGATTTATAGAAGAAAGAGGAACCAGAGATCTAATTGTCAACATTCGCTGGATCATAGAAAAAGTTAAGTAGGGAATTAAAAAAAGAAAAAAACAAAACAAAACAAAACAACTCTGTTTCATTGACTACGCTAAAGCGTTTGACTGTGTGAAAGTGAAATTGAAGCCGCTCAGTTGTGTCTGATTCTTTGCAACCCCATGGACTGGAGCTTACCAGGCTCCTCTGTCCATGGAATTTTCCAGGCACAAGTACTGGAGTGGGTACCATTTCCTTTTACAAGGGATCTTCCTGACCCAGGGATCAAACCCAGGTCTCCTGCATTGCCGGCAGACAATTTACCATCTGAGCCACCTGGGAAGTCCTTTGACTGTGTGGATCATAACAAATCCTGGAAAGCTCTTAGAGAGATGGGGATACTAGACTGTCTAAACTCTCTCCTGAGAAACCTGTGTGTGGGTCAAGAAGCAACAGTAAGAACCTTGTATGGAACAACTGATTGGTTCAAGATCGAGAAAGGACTATGACAGGGCTGTTTGCTGTCACCCTGCTTGATTAACCTATACACTGAGTACATCAGGAGAAATGCCAGGCTGCATGAGTTACAAGCTGGAATCTAGATAGGTGGAAGAACATCAACAACCTCAGATATGTGGATAATATCACTCTAATGGAAGAAAGCAAAGAAGAACTAAAAGACCTCTTGATGAGGGTGAAGGCGGAGAGTGAAAGAGTTAGCTTAAAATTAAATATTAAAAAACAAAACAAAACAAAAACTAAGATCATGGCATCTGACCCCATTCAGTTCAGTTTAGTTCAGTTCAGTCACTCAGTCGTGTCCAACTCTTTGCGAGCCCATGAATCGCAGCACACCAGGCCTCCCTGGTCCATCACCACTCCCGGAGTTCACCCAGACTCACTTCCATCAAGTCAGTGATGTCATCCAGCCATCTCATCTTCTGTCATCCCCGTCTCCTCCTGCCCCCAATTCTTCCCAGCATCAGAGTCTTTTCCAATGAGTCAACTCTTCGCAGGAGGTGGCCAAAGTACTGGAGTTTCAGCTTTAGCATCATTCCTTCAAAAGAAATCCCAGGGCTGATCTCCTTCAGAATGGACTGGTTGGATCTCCTTGCAGTCCAAGGGACTCTCAAGAGTCTTCTCCAACACCACAGTTCAAAAGCATCAATTCTTTGGCACTCAGCCTTCTTCACAGTCCAACTCTCACATCCATACATGACCATTGGAAAAACCATAGCCTTGACTAGATGGACCTTTGTTGGCAAAGTAATGTCTCTGCTTTTGAATATGCTATCTAGGTTGGTCATAACTTTCCTTAAGGGGAAAAGGTGGAAGTAAAGACATATTTCCTCTCCTTGGGCTCTAAAATCACAGTGATGGTGACTTCAGCCATGAAACAAGAAGAAAATTGCTTCTTGGCAGGAAAGTGATGACAAACCTAGATAGTGTGATGAAAAACAGAGACATATGCCTACAAAGGTCCATTTAGTCAAGGCCGTAGTCTTCCCAGTGGTCATGTATGGTTGTGAGAGCTGGACCATAAAGAAGGTAGAACACCAAAAAATTGATTTCTTCGAACTGTGGTGCTGGAGAAGACTCCTGAGAGTCCCTTGGACAGGAAGGAGATCAAACCAGTCAATCTTAAGGGAAATCAATCCTGAATACTCCTTGGAAAGACTGATTCTGAAGTTCAAGCTTCAGTATTCTGGTCATCTGATACAAACAGCTGTCACATTGGAAAACTTCCTGGTGCTGGGAAAGACTGAGGGCAGAAGGAGAAGAGAGCATCAGAGGATGAGGTGGCTGGGTGGCATCACCGATGCAATGGACATGAACTTGGGCAAACTTTGGGAGATAGTGAGGGACAGGGAGACCTGGCGTGCTGCAGTCCATGGGGTTGCAAAGAGTCAGATATGACTGGGTGACTGAACAATAGCAACAGTTGAAAAAAAAATCCATATATAAATGGAGCTGTGCAATTCAAACTATGTTTTCAAGGGTCAACTATACATAACTACTTAAAAGTTCTATTGTAGGTTTGTTTCTCCTAGAAACAGGCTCTAAGAGATTAGAGCATTTAAGGAATTATCTTTGGAATTACCACCTATGGATAGGTCAGGAAGAAAGCAGGATTTGATAAATAACGTAGGCTTGATATATTCCCATTGATGACACTGCCAACCCTATATGTTGACTTCAATGTCATGGGCAGCTTGAACTTGGCATGGTGCTTCAGAGTTATCTTAAGTTGGAGAGGAAGGGAGGCATATATCAGGCATCTATCAGTGTTTATCAGGCACTGGTTACCATCAGTCCATGAAAACAGGCATGACATCGAATAAGGAAGATTTCTTCAGATGAGACAGTCTTCAAAGCAGGCTGACTCTGAGAGCCATTTATGTTATTCTCATAGAAGTGGGGGGAAAAAGACTTCATTCGTAAATGGGAATCTGAGCATCAAATCAAAATATACCATATTATCTACAACTACTTTTGTTGTTGTTGTTGTTAGCAATTGCACAAACATATTTCAATGAAAGAATATAAGTCCAAAAGAGTGAATGCACTATAGCTGAGAATTGAATGAGATAGTTTATGTTGGAGATTAATAGGGGATATATTTAACACATACTTTTGGAACTTGGCTTTAGGGTTATAAAATCTGAAAGAGGAATTTGAATTTGATATAAGTAAGCAATAAAATAGTCTTTGTGTTTCTATGATTGGATTATTACACCAGTGGAATGATGGATAAGCTGAAGAACAGAAGACTGCGCGTAGAAAAGTCAACTAAATGATTCTTTAATAACAATGGGCATTAGTAAATGTGTGTGGAAGTGTTAATATGGATAATAAAATATTTACATATTTATGAGAAATATTTTAATAACATAAAAATGACAACAATTAAGCATAGCAAGAAGAGAGAAACAATGAGTTCTGTCTCTATGAAGCTCCTCATCTGGATTTCTCAATCTTTTCACCCTTTCTTTTTTTTTTTACAGAACTTATAAAGAGTAAGGACAATATTTGACCTCAAACCCATTTCATGCTAAGATGAAAAAAAGCCTGGAAAGGAGACCCAAAGTAAACCAGTGCAAATACTTCCTGATTCCTTGATTTTTAGTGTAAGTAGAAATTAATGAAGAGAAATGAGTGATAAGTTCTTAAAATGAGATGATAATGTTAACATTCTCCACCAGTGTAGAAGGTGAGAATCAGACACCTCTAACACATATGCCAACAGTGAAGCAAATGTTTCTTTTCCTAAAGCAGTCCTGAGACAATGATATGTGAAACCATATTGAGTTGAAAGAAGAAATTAATTAAAAATAGAAACGCATAAACGTGGAGTTTGAAGAATTCTCCAGGGTCACTTCCTTCCTACAATGTAGAGTTTCTTCAGGTTCTCTCTCTGAGTAAGATTCCCTCTCTGCCAACTTAGTGTGACTAGAATGATTGTCCCAGCCAGCACCGTGGCTTGCCTTGTTTGCACTACCTGTTCAGATAATCAATCAGGGAACAATGTGAATGCTGTTGCCTATGTCAATTAAATTAAGTCAAAAGTGTAACAGCAGTGGAAAAAAAAGAAGATCCGACAGTAAAGCAAAAGCCCAAGACACTGGAGCACCTTATGGTATGAGCAAACAATTCACTACACAATTTTTAGAGAGAAGAAGCTCACAAACTGTTAAATACTGTTTTCCTTTGGGTAAAATTTTAATTAAAAAAACAGCATGGATGCAGATTTCAGATTGTCACTATTCAAATAGCTGAGAAAGCTGTTTGAATTTTAAAACCTTATAGTTTGTCATTTAAAAATATATATTTTGCATGTATTTAAATATGATTTGATCAACGCTTGTAAGATCACAGTAAAAGAAGAAAAAAATCAAGATAAAGTTGGCCTTTGTATGTTACATTGTGGGGAACTAAGAGGCTGGTTCACTTGGGTTTTGGTGAGATTGGTTGTTTCCTGATAAAATTATATTTTTTAAATTGCTGTAAATAACCTAATCAAATGTCTCATGTCTTTATAAATCAGTTATTCAGTGAAAGAAGTTGATAAGAAATCAAAGGAGATCTTAGGAATGAACTATGTAAATAATTGATACTGAGGAAGAAGAAGCAAAAACAGCAAACAAAGCAAAATAAACAGAAATTGACTAAATGAACTGCTTTATTTATTGCTGAGATTATATGCTGTGGCATTATTCATAAGTCTGGGAGTTTTAAAGTGGTTCTTATTGAATGATAGATAAGTTTCCAAGTAATTTTTTTAACAGAGCACCTTAAATAGTTAGGATTACATTTACAGAGGTCTATTTTGCTTGATTTTTATATAGTTCTTTAGAAACTACTATATCTAGAAATAAACGATACAACCAGCTGACAACACAGGCCTTACTTTTCACTTTCAAAAGGTTTCACTATTATGCACAAAGCCATATTTATCATTTCAAAATATGTAGTATGTAAGCATTTAATTTAGTGTATGTTTCCTTGTTATTCCTTTGATATCATTGCTAACAAAAGCATTTTCTACAATGGAAACTGTAGGTAGTCAAAAATTTATTTATATGAATTATATACAAACATAAACTAGGCATACAGATTTATGTTTTGTGTGACCCTTTTAACTCTCTGTGCTTGCTGTTAAGTTGTATATTTTTCCACAGGAGCACGTAACTCATGAGAAAATGACTAACATTGAAAACTCAGTTAAGTCTCAAAAATAGGCATTAGTTCTCAGACATGACTCTCCTTTTGGGAAATCAAAGTTTTTATTGCTGGATAAATTAATGTTTCAAATGTATGAATACAGATGCTGCTTGCAAATTTGTCACAATCTGTCTTCCAGCAGAAGAATTTATACTGTATACAGTAATAGAAAACAGAAAACTGCATATTTCACTAAATTGCAGCTGTGTGTGGAAGATTTATGTGATTATTTTTTGTCAGTGAAACATGTCATGAAACACCCATGTATTTCACTGGAGAATTGTAAATGGACCATATATATTTATTTTAAAACTTATTCTGCATTTATTTCACAAAATATATAATGCCTTTATCACATTAAAAGAGCAAGTATATTAAATCTGTTCAGAATAATTTCATTACTTCAAAAGCCAGTTTATATTTTAAACACTGAACAGGATTTTAACTTTCAACTTTAGGAAAGTAACCCATATACTTTTCCATCCAAACATTTTCTTAGATCTTGAAAAGCTGTCAACCCTCAACAAAATGAATTATAAATGTATTAAATATATCATGAATTTATTATTGGTCAATAAACCTGAGCATTGTAGGCCCAAAGGCAAGCATTATATAGAAAGTTACCTGATTGTCCATGTCATTGTGTGTGTATGCATAAAACCCACAGTGATTTCTTTTTTTTCCATAAAATAGTTACATCCTGTGTTATTGTTATGTATGTGTGTGCTCAGTTGCTCCAGTCATGTCCTACTCTGTGAATCTATAGACTGTAGCCTGCCAGGCTCCTCTGTCCATAGGGATTCTCCAGGCAAAATATTGGAGTGGAGAGGAGATTCCCTTCTGCAGGGAATCTTCCCAACACGGGAATCAAATCCAGGTCTCTTGCATTGCAGGCAGATTCTTTACCATCTGAGCCACCAGAGAAGCCCATGCTATAATTGTGTGTGTGTGTGTGTGTGTCTGTGTCTGTGTCTGTATAGTATTATTGTTTGGTTTTGGTATCTTTATTCCATACATTTCTCCTATTGAATCAACTTTATCAACTCTTTATATTCTTTCCTTATTTCTATTATTTCCTCCTTTGCTTGCCTCCCAAAGAAATTCCTTTTGTAACAATGTCACTGCCATAAAACTTAAAAGTTTCACTTTCTGCCAAAATACGTGTGTTTAAAATTCTATCTGATCTTCCCAACCCAGGAAACGAATTCACGTCTCATGTTTCCTGCTCTGGCAGGCAGGTTCTTTACCATTAGCACAGTATGTACCATGGTGCTGCGATAAAAAAACAAAAACAACAACAACAACTTGCCTCTGATTTATACTACAAACTAGAGGAGAAGAGTAGTTTCTTTCCAAAGAAGTTTGGAAATTAGCCCTCCTCCAGTCTGTCATAATATTAACCTAGAGATGAAATTGATGCCACTGGATCATCAATTGGACCATGACATAATTTCCAGAAGTCATGGAGCATTATAACTAGAGACTTAACAACAAAGTCATTTCTATAGTTGAAAAGAAAAAGATGGTCAGAATTTATACTTTAAATCAAATTGAGGTTAAGTTTTTAAAAAATTAATTACTAATTTGCAATTTGACATGAAATTTTCTAGAAAAGCTAGAAGAATAAAATAGGTCATACATATTTCTTGCTTCAATATCTAATAGAAATTTAAAATAGCACAAAAAGGAAAAAGAAAAAGTAAAAAGCAGCATCCAGGTGAGGCATGGGACAATCTCACAGCATGACATTTCAAAGGCAACCACAAAATAAAACAGAAGATTCTAGTTTCCAAAACAAAGGCTCAATTCCCAACCCAAACTCCACCCTCCAGAACAGAGACTAAAGAGTCATCAAAATCCTGAAAGCTTTCATTAACACCCCTAAATTGGAAAATAATGAACCATCAAGATTCATTATCCTTTTCATTCTATAACTTGGGGCAGGTGGGAGAAGAGACTGATAAAACATGGGATGTAACAACCTAAATTTACTAACTAATGGAAGCATAGGATACAGAGGGTCATAATGAAGTGAAAAAAAATTATAGTTCTATGAAATTGTATCTCGTATCTTATGAATATGAAATGCAGGCCTTACTAGAAGAATACACCATACTAGACATTTAACACTGTATCAGAAAAGAAAGAAGAACCTTGGCCTCCAAGAAAGTTTCAATTCAGGCTGTAGAAAAGGGGCACAGGTAGAGAAATTGATCTCAGAAAGATGTAAGGGGACCAAGCAGATTCTAATTAATGCATCTTCTCAGTTTAAGCACAAGCAAGATATAAGTTATCACATGACAATTATATGAATCAAGGAAAGAAAAGAAAAAGCTAAAGTAGCAAGAATGGAACTTCCTTGGTGGTCCAGTGATTAAGAATTTGTCTTCCTTGGAGAAATGTCTATTTAGGTCTTCTGCACAATTTTTGGTATCACCTCACACCAATCAGAATGGTCATCATTAAAAAATCTACAAGCAATAAATGTTGGAAAAGGTGTTAAGAAAAAGGAACCCTCCTGCACTCTTGACGGTAATGTGCATTGTTACAGCCACTATGGGGAACACTATGGAGATTTCTTTTTTAAAGACTAAGAATAAAACTACCATATGACCTAGCAATCCCACTACTGGGCATATGCCTGAGAAAATCACAATTATGAAAGAAAAATGTACCCCAATGCTCATTGCAGAACTATTTACAATAGCAAAGACATAGAAGTAACTTAGATGTCCATCAACAGATGAATGGATGAAGAAGTTGTGGTATATGTATATACAATGGACTATTACTCAGCCATTAAATGGAACAAATTTGAATCAGTTGTGAAGTAAGGCAGAAAGAGAAAAACAAATATTGTATATTAATGCACATATATGGAAACTAGAAAAATGGTACTTATGAACCTATTTGCATAGCAGCAGTAGAGAACAGAGTTGTGTACAGATGGAGGAAGGAGAAGATAGGACAAACTGAGAGAGTAGCACTGAAGCATAAGCATTGCCATATGCAAAATAGATAGCCAGTGGGAATATGCTGTATGATGCAGGGAGCTCAACCTGGATCTCTGTGACAACCTAGAGGAGTGGGATGGGGTGGGAGGTGGGAGGCAGGTTCAAGAGAGGGGACATATATATACCTGTGACCGATTCATGTTGCTGCATGGCAGAAACCAACACAACATTGTAAAGCAATTATCCTCCAATTTAAAATACATAAATTAAAATAAGAAAAGAATTTGCCTTCTAATGTAGTTTTGATCCCAGGTTGGGGAGCTAAGTTCCCATATGCCTCATGGCCAAAAAAACAGAACAAAGCAACAGAAGCAATATTGTGACTAACTCAATAAAAACTTTAAAAATTGCCCACATACAAAAAAATAAATCTTAAAATTAAAAAAAAAAGATGATTATTTCTTTTAGTAGCAAGAACAAAATGAATTTGAAGAGGGGAGGAAGGAAGAGGAGAAAGAAAGAGAAAAGAGAGAAAAGTAATGATGGAGGAAAATATGTAATATAAAAAGTCATAAAATAACTGGTTTTCAAAGAAAATATAAGCCAGAGTAAGAAGAAATTTTCTGATAAATGTTTTATGATATAAATGGAAACATTAAGACAATTCAATATAACAAGAACTCAAAAACTACATTATAAACAAACCAAAAAAACTAGAATAAAATAGAAGATTGTAAAGCAAAATAAACAAGAGGAAATTGACATAAGGATAATAAAATTAATATATTCATTGGATAAATTTAGAGGAACTACAAATTACTGACATAAATTTTGTGATAATAGAGAATATCTATGAATATTTTTGAAAAATTAAGATAATTAAGGAGACAATATAGGTATGAAGCATGAATAGAGATAACATAAAGTTTGGAGAACTAAACAGAAACAAAACTTTTTAAAAATTCAAATATAAAATTTAGCTGCAATGTAAAATAAATGAATTTATAGTGTGAAAGAGACACAGTAATCCCAAGCAAGTGAGGGAAAAGCACAGAAACTACTGGTTTAGCCACAGTAATTAAGCATTATTTTCATTCCTACTTGAAATAATGTTCTGATAATGAGGAAAAGAGCTTCCCTGGTGGCTCAGATAGTAAAGAATCTGCCTGCAATGTGGAGACCTGGGTTCGATCCCTGGGTTGGGAAGATTCCTTGGAGAAAGAAATGGAAACCCACTCCAATATTCTTTCCTGGAGAATCCCATGTACAGAGGACCCTGGTGGGCTACAGCCCATGGAGTCACAAACAGTCGGATCTGACTGAGCGACTAAGGACAACACAATGAGGGGGGAAAAAAAAGAAACTGCTCAAGAATGGGGAGACAGTGTTGGTAAGTATCAAATCTTTCATGAGTGAAATAACTGTGGGAATTGTGGTTTCAGGACACATGTGAATATTTAGACCTTGACAGTAAATAAAATCATAAGTAACCAAATGGCACCCCACTCCAGTACTCTTGCTTGGAAAATCCCATGGATGGAGGAGCCTGGTGGGCTGTAGTCCATGGGGTCGCTAAGAGTCGGACACGACTGAATGACAGCAGCAGCAGCCTGATAATACTAGCAAAGAAGTCTTTTAGTTAAGGTAACTCTGAACTTCTAGTCTGTGAGAAGGCAATGGCACCCCACTCCAGTACTCTTGCCTGGAAAATCCCATGGATGGAGGAGCCTGGTGGGCTGCAGTCCATGGGGTCGCTAAGAGTCGGACACGACTGAGCGACTTCACTTTGATTTTTCACTTTCATACATTGGAGAAGGCAATGGCAACCCACTCCAGTGTTCTTGCCTGGAGAATCCCAGGGATGGCGGAGCCTGGTGGGCTTCTGTCTATGGGATCGCACAGAGTCAGACACGACTGAAGTGACTTAGCAACCAAAGAGTTGGTTACTTTTTGGTTACTTATGATTTTAAGTAAGTAAAATGATTGAGCTTCCCTGGTGGCTCAGAGGGTAAAGCGTCTGCTTGCAGTGAGGGAGACCTGGGTTCTATCCCTGGGTTGGGAAGATCCCCTGGAGAAGGCAATGCAACCCACTCCAGTGCTCTTGCCTGGAGAATCCCATGGACAGAGAAGCCTGATAGGCTACAGTCCATGGGGTCGCAAAGAGTCAGACACGACTGAGCAACTTCACTTCAACCAAAAAACTGGTGGTCCAGTAAGTGGAAGACATGAAGAGTTCTAATATTCTCTTCTTTCCTAACAAAAATCAATCAATATTATCTAAAATTGATATAATTTTCAAAAAACTCCTTCAACTTCTGAACATTTTTTGCAAATTCTTTTCCAATCCTTGTAGATTTTAGGGAATGCTTCTTAGATACAGAAACTTTTTTTAATTGGGAGAATTCATTCAATTTAATTCAGCTTTTGAAAATTTGTTAAAAAAGAGAATTATTACACTTAAATATTTTCTTTTTTTTTTTGTTATTTCTTTTTTTTTAAATTTTATTTTATTTTTAAACTTTACATAACTGTATTCGTTTTGCCAAATATCAAAATGAATCCGCCACAGGTATACATGTGTTCCCCATCCTGAACCCTCCTCCCTCCTCCCTCCCCATTCCATCCCTCTGGGTCGTCCTAGTGCACCAGCCCCAAGCATCCAGTATCGTGCATCGAACCTGGACTGGCAACTCGTTTCATACATGATATTTTACATGTTTCAATGCCATTCTCCCAAATCTTCCCACCCTCTCCCTCTCCCACAGAGTCCATAAGACTGTTCTATACATCAGTGTCTCTTTTGCTGTCTCATACACAGGGTTATTGTTACCATCTTTCTAAATTATTACACTTAAATATTTTCTTAAAATATACTATACAAAAATTTACCCACTTTCTAGTATTACTTTTTCCTTTTTTTTCTATTCATTTCTTCTTTCCTTCCTTCTCCTTTTTTATTTCTTTCATTCCTTCTTTCCTTGCTTATTTTTAAAACATTGTAGAATACCTACTTATCTCAATGGTTCTCAAACATTTTATTCTCAGGAATTCTTTCCACTAAAAATTCATTAAGGACATCAGAAAACTTTTGTTCATGTGATTTTTATCTACAGATATTTATCAAACCTGAGCATTTAAAAAATATATGTTTATTTTTAATCTATGTAATCTATTTAGCTTATGTAAAATTAAAATCTAAAATATTGACTTTTTATTAAAAAAATCTATGGTTTACAAACAAAAAATACTTGGCAGGAAGAGTGGCTTTTTCTTATATTTTTACAGTTCTCCATAAGGTCTGATTTAAAAAAAAAAAAGGTTCCACACTCAATTTTTTGCAAACTTTGTCTGTATCTGAAGTATTAATCAATACAGTAAATCCATCTACAGTAAATCTACAGTAAAAACATATAAATAGTTGGAAAAATGAGGAAAATAATTACATTTGATACTACACTAAAACTCAACAAAAGGAAGTTTCCCACAAAACTAGTTGCAATATGAAATCATATCAATGAACTTTTCATAATCTATCACATTAAAATCCATTGATCTATCTTGTACATTGAATAATTATTTAGCCATGCAAAACTTTGTAACACCACATGTTGGTCATTTGGAAAATATTGAATTCATAGCGTTATATAGGTCTTAATAGTAACATTTACATACACAAAATAAGAATAAATTACATTAATTTTACCTTCATTCTCATCAGCTCTATCTGTAAGGACCAGGATGTAGTTAAGTTCACAGAGGCAAATTTCAACATATTTTGTCTGTCAATCATTCTTCAAGGTAAGAGAACATTTCATGGAAAGTGGGGTTAGTGTAGTGCACAGCACAAATAAGTGCACAAAAGCTTTATTTCAAGGTAACCAAGATATTAAATATGCTCCTCTTTCAAGAATATTTTGAAGTGAAGCTGGATTTGTTTTTAACTACTAGCACACTGTGATGAAGAATACGGTGACTTTAAATGCTATTTGGTGAAACTGCCTTAATTTGTGATAAGGAGGCAAGTCATACAGAACCCAGCTTTGCATCATTAGTGCAAAAGACCATTCAGTAAAAAAGGCATGTATTGTCTCAATGTTATAATAAAAATAATTTAGCCTTTTTTTATTCCCTAAAATGATTCCTGAAGATATACAGGGCATTGCAGACTAAACTTTCAGTTCAGTTCAGCTCAGTCGCTCAGTCGTGTCCAACTCTTTGCGACCCCATGAATTGCAGCACGCCAGGCCTCCCTGTCCATCACTAACTTCCGGAGTTCACTCAGACTCATGTCCATCGAGTCAGTAATGCCATCCAGCCATCTCATCCTCTGTCGTCCCCTTCTCCTCCTGCCCCCAATCCCTCCCAGCATCAGAGTCTTTTCCAATGAGTCAACTCTTCGCATGAGGTGGCCAAAGTACTGGAGTTTCAGCTTAGCATCATTCCTTTCAAAGAAATCCCAGGGCTGATCTCCTTCAGAATGGACTGGTTGGATCTCCTTGCAGTCCAAGGGACTCTCAAGAGTCTTCTCCAACACCACAGTTCAAAAGCATCAATTCTTCGGCGCTCAGCTTTCTTCACAGTCCAACTCTCACATCCATACATGACCATTGGAAAAACCATAGCCTTGACTAGATGGACCTTTGTTGGCAAAATAATGTCTCTGATTTTCAATATGCTATCTAGGTTGGTCATAAATTTCCTTCCAAGGAATAAGCGTCTTTTAATTTCATGGCTGCAGTCACCATCTGCAGTGATTTTGGAGCCCCCAAAATAAAGTCTGATACTGTTTCCACTGTTTCCCCATCCATTTCCCATGAAGTGATGGGACCGGATGCCATGATCTTCATTTTCTGAATGTTGAGCTTTAAGCCAACTTTTTCACTCTCCTCTTTCACCTTCATCAAGAGGCTTTTTAGTTCCTCTTCACTTTCTGCCATAAGGGTGGTGTCATCTGCATATCTGAGGTGATTAATATTTCTCCCTGCAATCTTGATTCCAGCTTGTGCTTCTTCCAGCCCAGCATTTCTCATGATGTACTTTGCATATAAGTTAAATAAACAGGGTGATAATATACAGACTAAATATACAGACAATATACAGACTAAACTTTAAAAACTACTAAACTATTTTAGTAGTTTAAACTATCCATCCATCAATTTAGTAGGCATTAAGACATATCTGTCTTATGTGTTAATTTTACAATGGTTTAAATATTTAATGATGATTAAAAAATTTAATAATGCCTACTTCTATTTGGTGGAATCAGAGAGTCTTTATTGTCTTCTTTGTACTTTGTTATATTGCTGAAATATATATAATAAGTAACATTTTTAAAAGATGATGTCCTGTTCTTAAAAACAAGAAGAAATTGTGAGAGATTCATTACTTACAAACTTCTGTAAATGAGAAAAATGATAAAAACAAAGATATAATAAGAAAGGTAAGGTGGGAAGAAGTAATTAGACAAGACTAAATGGGACAAGGGCAATGTGACCGTGCAGAAGAGACAATGAATCAGAGAGAACGTAAAGAATTGTCCTGCTTACACTGGGGCTGGCCCTTGCTCTCTTTTGGAAGGAACTAAAATCTGCTATCAGAACCACCTGTGTATCTCCTACATTTTGGTACACAGGGGCCAGCTCACATTTCTTCTTATAGAACATATATTCAATCATTTTAAACAAAAATTTTGATCTTCTTCACAAAGATTCTGGCAAAAAAAAAATCATTCTAAATATCAAATCCTGGTGTCCACCATAAGTAAAATCATGGTGAGACCTACTGTCACATAAGTACTCACACACACAAACCATACAGACCTATGTTTAAATTGGGTTATTTGTTAGGATATGAAACAAACAGCACAAGGGTCAGCATTTGATTTCTTATTGGGTGCTTTAAAAATATCTTGTTACTTTATTAACAGAAAATTAACTAGAAAAATGCAACATTCATTTTATTTATAGCAAACAAAAAAGTACTATTACAAATGGTTTTGAGTCCTCCCTTACACATAGCCAGACACAATTTACAAACTGAGTGGACCATTTCTACACTTTATTTCAACAATTGTATCTTTGAGAGTACTTAAAACACTCTTGATTTCTAGTGTCATCCTTTTAGTAACAAAGATTAAAATTGGAAGCCAACATTTTTAAACTGTGAAGTGCTGGATCCAATTACTCACAGCAACTAAAAGCAGAGTTTATTTTAATAGGATTTGCAGTAAAACAAGGCATATAAAAATCAGATGCATAGGCAAAGACTTTTTCATCTTTAATCATTAAGCTACCAGTACAAATTGAGCCCTGAAGTTATTTCATTCCCAAAGGAGATCAGAGATTTAAAGAATTCAGGGGGATTAAACATTTGTGTTTGAGTGAACATGCTAAGTGTCTTTGTGCTTACTATCATTAAAATAGTATTTTCAATATTTTATTTTAGATCCACATACCATATTTTTTCTTCTTCTCTAAATGATGTGTCTTGTAACTCCTAGGAAGTGACATTAATAGCTGATACAGTGAATGCTTTGTTATTAACTATTCCAAACATTGCCTATATTTAAAGTTTTGCTTTTTTTTTTCTCAAGACATTCTTCTTCCTAAGGCATTTCTGAGTCTCTAATTGTCCTGTTTACATTTGATCTCAAATTAGGGAAGAAAACTTAACAACGGTAGAATAACCTCTCATTAAGCTATGGCTTCTGAGGATAAATTTTAGTGTATATCAGAATTAAAGAACTTGTACAAAGATTCAAAGTTTGGATGTTAAAATATTAGCTGTGAAAGCTTTTGGATCTGTAAATATACAATTAATAACTGTTTTTTTAATTTCTTATGTAGGATACTATTAATATGTATAAATAGAACATTTCCATGGAAGAGGCTTAGTAAGCTAGATGGATAAATACCATAAGAATTACTGTTAAGCAAGTATTAAGGAAAGTAAGTTTATTCATATAAAATATATATTGAATACTTTGTGTTTATGGCTATTTTGGTCACTGAATTTCAAATACAAAGTAACTGTATGTCAATAACATTGTTAATAAACATATGTATACTGATAGTTAAAACTGAGGAAGAAGACAAAGGTTATATGAAGAACAGGCTAATTAGTAGAAACTGCTTACATAAAATGCACAAGAAATATATTGACAAAGAGGGAAAAGGGCCAACCTGTCCTAGCTAAAAATAGCCATGTGCTGAGTACATTGCTAGGTGCATTATAATTTTTTTCTCATTTATTTTTTCAGTTCAATATATGAGATAGTGTATCAGTTATTGTGTTCTTCTGCAAGTAACAGAAAACATGAAGTCAAATTGGTTTAAATATTAAGGAAATTTAATATCTCACTATAATTGGAATTTCAGAGATAAGGCAGACTTTGGTTGCAGTTCTGTTTGGGCTTATATCATCAAAAACTCACAGTCTTTCTGCCCCTCTGCACTGCTTTGTTAACCCCTCATCTTACTTCAATATAGTGTCATTCGTGGTACAAGGTGATCACCAATAGAAACTGAAGACAAATGACTTCTTGTAGAAAGAAAAGGAGGGAGTCAAGTATATGTGGTTGACCCTTGAACATGTGTTTGAACTGCACAGGTTCACTCACACATGGATTTTTTTTTTCAATATTAAATATCACAATACAAGTCAGTCCACAGTTGGTTGACTCTGCAGAACAGAGCAACAGATATGTAAGAACTGCAATATGTGGAAGGCTGATTGTAAGTTACATGTTGATTTTCTGCTGTTCAGATGATCTTCTCCCCTAACCCCATCCTTGCTCAAAGATCAGCCTAAGTATAAAGCGTTCCTTCAGTATGATTTGATCTGCTTAGGTCACAGGCTCACTTATGGATGAATAACAGGGCTTACAGTAATACCATACATTGACTTAGAATAACTAGTTTCCCTACCAGGAGCTGGGAATTAGTTAATCTTTCTCTGATTTTGAGAGTGAGTGAATTCTTGAATAAGACTGGGAACAAAGTAAAAGTTATGGATGGAGGTTGACCAAGAGTTTATTCAAGAAAGAAAGACACTTTAGTCACTGTTAGCATTTTACAACTATGTCAGATGGGCCTTAAAGCTGCAAAGTAACTGAATAGATAGCTAAGAAAAGGAAGACTCAGGTTTCTAACCCAGGTAGTCTGATTTCAAAATCTATTACCTGGAGCAGCATGACAAGTGCTAAAGGACAGCCGTTAAGTCAAGAACTTGTTAAATACCAAGTGATGGTAAGAGAAGGTGGAGGAAAGTTTATCAGAAGGAAAATTGTAAGATATATTATAAAATTAAAAGCCAAATATAATGAAACAATCAAATAGATAAACAAGGCTACATATTAATATTGCTGCATCTCAAAAAGCATGATGAGGGAAATAGGAGCATATGGAAAAAATATAAGGCTTTAAAGCCTACAAAATAACAACAAGTATTATTTACAAATGCTTGCATGCATGGTAAAGTATGTAATATCCAAAAAAAGTGATTAATATATTTTACAATTTTCCTTCTGATAAACTTTCCTCCACCTTCTCTTACCATCACTTGGTATTTTAACAAATTTTAAAAAAATTGCCAAGCTGAAAAATTTATATAACAGTTCATAAAGTTTTGTCTTTCAATTCCTTAAATACTATTTAATTTAGGAAACATTGTATATTTATTGCCATTTATGTTTCTATTTCTTATACTTTGTTCATCTTTTTCACTCCTGGTTTATATGTATTTATCCCATGATTATATGGTTTCTTATTATTTTTAGACATTCTTTATTCTTTGATAATTAATTATTTTCAAATATTTTCACACAACCTTTGTTGTCCTTCTCTTTTTCTCAAAACAAGCCAGTTATCTGGGAATACCCATGCTATTCTATTTAACTGGAAAAACAAATGAAAAATCAATCTATCTATTAATAAATACATAAAAGAAAAGGATCATGAATCTTTTTTTGGAAAATTAAAGGTGTTTTAATCTCATATTCATCTAACATACTCACTTCTTAAACCTAATTACTAAAAATTACAGTCAAACTTTGGCCACCTGATGCGAAGAGCTGACTCATTGGAAAAGACCCTGATGCTGGGAAATATTGAGGGCAGGAGAAGATGGAAATGACAGAGGACGAGATGGTTGGATGGCATCACCGACTCAATGGACATGGGTTTGAGTGAACTACGGGAGTTGGTGATGGACAGGGAGGCCTGGCGTGCTGCAGTTCATTGGGTCGCAAAGAGTCGGACACAACTGAGCGACTGAACTGAACAGTCAAACTAGGTGGGGTACTCACCTTGAAGCAGGGGGTAGTGATCCACTTGTTCAAAGTCTTCTGATCCACACATTCCTAATTTTTTCTAAATTCCTACTCAATAACACAATCAAATGTGCACAAACTCCAAAATAACACCATTAAATGCAAATTATAGCAACTGTGACTATCTTGGGCTCCACACTAAGTAGTGGTCTCTTCCCAGCTCAGACTGCCATTAAGAAAGCAACATTTCAATTTGGACTGTCCCATGAATCAATTATGTGGCCAGAGACAAATTACATAACTTCTCTTTAACTGTTTTATTATCCTTGCTGAAGTCATAATACCAATGTATTGGCAGTGATTTTTTAGGTTCAAATAAAATATGCATATTGAAAATCTCTGAAAAAAATGAAAGATGCATACAAATGGCAAACATCATCACCATCATTAGTATCATAATTATGATCTTTCTGCATATTATTATCCTTATTTATCTCTATTACTTAGGAGCAATTAAGATGTAAATCTCAGCCATGAACACATAACCCAAGGTGAGCTGAACAAAGTACATACCCAGGACTTTTCCTCAAAGTGTCAAAAAAAAAAAAGATGTTTCTTTTATCTCCAACTACTAGATGGATAAAACCATAAATTTAGATCTGCAGGTGGTCACTGTAGGTAGAGGGCTTGCTTAAGAATAAAACTATCACAGAAGAAACCAGAGAAAATAGCGAGGAGGAGAGAGAGAGACTATCACAGATCCTTAAAGATGCACTTTGCTTTTTGAAGCCAAATCCTTCTTTTGAACATCCAGTTACATTAATAAATCAATAAATTTACTTTAGCTGCTTCTATTCAACTAGAGTTGATTTTTTAAAATTACTTTCCTATGGAAGTTGAGTTCAAGAGTCAGATTACCTTATAAAATCTTCTTAAGAATAAACATCCTCATTCCTAGGAGGCATCAAAGCCTCTTGGAAGTTATGATGACTTTGTCAGATGTTGTCACACAGAATTAGAAGCTACCTCCTTCTATTTTATCCCCTAAAATGGACAAAATTAAGGCATTCTTTTGACAATTTTACTGTGAATATCCCATATCACTAAGGAAAATGTTACTAAAAGATTGCATATTTTTGAGAATCATGTACTCTAACTAAAGGAATAAACAGTGTGAACTCTGGAGTATACACATAAGTAATATGTGTGGACTGAGAAATGGAGGCTACATTGCAAATAGTGGGCCTGGGAGAGCACTTCCCTGAGTCCTTGATGTGTTTAATGCTTCAGTGACTGTGTTTGAGTGTGTTGACTACCAAGATGTATGCAGATCAGCTCTCTGAGTAGTTAGCAGAAGGTTAAAATAGCATGCCTACATTTGGTTTGATGTTTGAGAATATCTGGAGAAGATATTCTCCTGCTTAAAGGATCCTCATATCCAGAAGCTGTGGGTAGGGCCTGCTTAGAACATATGGGAACTGGATCTACTCTGGGTTAGACTTTTGTCCCAATCTCACAATGGCCATCTCAGCCTCTGAGTGTGTCTTAGGAAAGTGAAAGGAGCAAGGAAAGATCAGCAGGGAAGAAACATGGTGATGCCATTGATTAAGACATGGGTAATATGTTTGTGGATCACCATAAGAAGTTCAAAGTGTTCCAAGTGAGTTTAGAGGGCTTTGGGAAACTGGCTAATGACATTTTCTTGTAGACTCTTGGAGAACAGCATGCTGAGGAGTGTATATCCCATTCTCACATTTCTTTTAACATTTATTTTTAAAATGTAAAGAATTTTCTAAAGCTTTCCATGTTACCTTTTAAGGAATCCTATTAATCTCTGTATCCACTTAAGTTTTAGTTTGTCCTGAAGAACTGATGTCTCCATTCTTAGATGTTTCTCATTTCTTAGATAAAGAAATAAAGTTGGTGAAAGCTGATAAATACTGAAATTTCATGTAGCTAGTAAAGATAAGATTAACACATGAGTACGCATACCCCAAAATACTCAACTTATAAAATTGTAAATAAACATGGGTTAAGGAAAATATTCCCCAGATGCATGAACTCTCAATTTTCATTTTAGAATTTATTTTGTATTAATTATACACTGCTTAAGTATGTTCAAGTCAGAGGTAATATAAGTATCTGATCTGTTATCCTAAAATAACAAGATTTTTGGAGAGGAAAGTTAAAAAACTCAACATTTTCTGCACAGGAATCATAGTGTCTCTAGATGTAACATGAAACAAATGAAGTAATTTGAAATCATCAGTGTTATTTTATTTTTAAAAACTTATTTAGACAAATTTTCTACACCTGGGAGTAAAAGGTCCTAATACCTATGAATTGTACATAAGAAAAAGCAAGCTGAGGCAATAGGAACCATAAAAACACTGCACAGATAGATTCTGCTGGTATTTTACCATACTGCATGACATGGTGTTCTTGTATACAATATTCTAAAAAAAAAATAATCTGTAAGGCAAAAGGAAAATATTAATTAATTCCAAAATTAGTTACAACTGTTATTTGGAATTAAGGTTAAAACTAGTAATTTTAGGGTTATCTACATTGTTCTACATGAAAGATCCAAAAACAGTGACTACAGGACACATGAAAGATTATTTTAAACAAAAGTGTTTTTTCTAACATTTAAAATTATCTAATAATGAGATGGCCAAAAAAAGCACATGAAAAAGACATTCAACATTACTAATTCTCAGAGAAATGAAAACCAAAACTACAATGAGGTATTACCTCACATTGGTAAGAAAGCCATCATCAAACAGAAACCAGCAAAATATTGTAACACATTTATTCTCCAGTTAAAACAAAATTTCTTAAGTCCGAAAGCAATAAAAGCTGGAGAGGGCATGGAGAAAAGGGAAGCCTCCTACACCATTAGTGGGAGAGAAAATTGGTGCAACCACTATTGATAACAATATGGAGGTTCCTTTAAAAAACTTGCAAATAGACCTACCATATGATATAGCAATTCTACTCAGGAATAATCCAGAGAAAACCATAATCTGAAAGGATACATGCACTCCAATGTTCATTGCAGTACTATTTACAATAGCCAAGATATGGAAGCAACCTAGATGTCTATTATCAGAGGAATGGGTAAAGAAGATGTGGTACATATATACAAAGGAATATGACTCAGCCATAAAAAGAATGATATAATGCCATTTTCAGCAACATGGATAGAACTAGAGATTGTCACGCTAAGTAAAGTCAGACAAAGACAAATATCATATGATATCACTCATGCTGCTGCTGCTGCTGCTGCTAAAGCGCTTCAGTCGTCTGACTCTGTGCGACCCCATAGACGGAAGCCCACCAGGCTCCCCTGTCCCTGGGATTCTCCAGGCAAGAACACTGGAGTGGGTTGCCATTTCCTTCTCCAATGCATGAAAGTGAAAAGTGAAAGGGAAGTTGCTGAGTCGTGTCCGACTCTTAGCGACCCCATGGACTGTAGCTCACCAGGCTCCTCCATCCATGGGATTTTCCAGGCAAGAGTGCTGGAGTGGGGTGCTATTGCCTTCTCCAGACATCACTGATAAGTGGGGTCTAATTAAGCAATAAAGATACAAATGGACTTATTTATAAAACATAAACAGACTTACAGTTATTGAGAACAAACATGGCTACCAAAGGGGAAACATTGTGGGGAAGGGTTAAATAAGGAGCTTGAGATGAGCACATACATACTATGTATTAGAAAGATAATCAACAAGGACCTACTGCATAGCACAGAGAATTCTATTCAATATTCTGTGATAACCTATATGAGAAAATAATCTTAAAAATAATGAATATATGTATATCTGAAACAGTTTGCTGTAACCTGAAATTGACACAACATTCTAAATCAGCCATGCTCCAATAAAATTATAATTTAAAAAACTATCCAGTAATATAAAAAAAAAATGTCCAGAGACTTTACTGTCTCTTGAGTTTAAGAATGTTGGAAATAAGATTTTTGCCTGAAATGGGAGACTTCACAAAATGTCTTCAGGACCCTTAAAAATTCAAGATTACTTTTGCATGTTTATTTACTTATTTTTCTCAGAGAGAGTGAAACCTAAAGACACAAACTTTTTTGTAATTTTGTAAGCAGTTGTAGATGCAACAGACACCCATCTGTCTATGGTGAAAGCTCATGCCAAAAAGTAACAATTTTCCGAATAAATGAAACTAAATATTCTGATTAACTCAAAAAGCTGATGGCCATTCAATGAATGAAACAATTCAGTTCTGTTCAGTCACTCAGTCGTGTCCAACTATTTGCAACCCCATGGATCGCAGCACACCAGGCCTCCCTGTCCATCACCAACTCCCGGAATTCACTCAGACTCACATCCATTGACTCAGTGATGCCATCCAGCCATCTCATCCTCTGTCGTCCCCTTCTCCTCCTGCCCCCAATCCCTCCCAGCATCAGAGTCTTTTCCAATGAGTCAACTCTTCGCATGAAGTGGCCAAAGTACTGGAGTTTCAGCTTTAGCATCATTCCTTCCAAAGAAATCCCAGGGCTGATCTCCTTCAGAATGGACTGGTTGGATCTTCTTGCAGTCCAAGGGACTCTCAAGAGTCTCCTCCAACACCACAGTTCAAAAGCATCAATTCTTCGGCGCTCAGCTTTCTTCACAGTCCATACATGACCACAGGAAAAACCATAGCCTTGACTAGACAGACCTATGTTGGCAAAGTAATGTCTCTGCTTTTCAATATGTGAAGCAATTAGTATAACGTAGTTAAATTCAATATCTGATTATAAATAAAATAAGAAGTACATGAAGAAGACTCTTCTATTAAGAATATTGAGTTTTTCAAATTTTCTTAAAACTTTTTTTGTTTGCTTTTGACTGTGAGTGATAATTTTCAGAAACAATGCCAGGGCTAAGCACTCATTTTGATAGTTTTCATATTATCATTAGGGAAATTTTAAGACTAATTACTAAAATTTGCTGGAATAAGGTTAAAATCCTAAATAGTTTTATTCATCATAGGTTAAGTACACATTTATTCTTTACAATGTTTCATACATAATTTAACATTTAAACCACTTGCTGTCTTTGTGAATTCAGCTTGACATTTCTTTCAGCAGCAACTCAGGCCATTGTTTCTAATTGCATTTTTCAAAATTCTTGCTGTTCTGTTTTCCACTTTTAAAATTATTTCTGAAATTTAATTGACATCTTAATGAATGCATTTTATACCCTTTGAACATCAGCCAATTATAGAAGCTTTCCTTAAAAGGTTGAGACTCAGAAATTATTATAATTTTTAAAGTGTGAGGGAATAATAGTAATTTTCTCATAAAATAATACTGTTTAGAAATAGAATTTAGTCATTTGATTTTCTGTTTAAGAGAGGAAAGATTTGTCAATTATTGCTAAAATGTTGCTTTTTGAAGATAGGAAAATACTGTAAAATTAATTGAAAGCTAATTCTATAGAGATATATACTCAAAATATTTTAAAATTATTATCTACATTACAAGGAATATATAGGATAACAGCTGAGTCTTAATAGTTATGAGCAATTTATAATTACTACTCTGGTTTCCACACTGGTTTGAGGAGAAAACCATTTGAAATTATGAATAGTTTTCATCATTTGATGATTCACATTTGTCTTTTATGCTTGAAGGGAATATAGTACAAAAACATTATTTCCTGTAAGGGTTCTATAACAGAAACTGTCATTAGCAGCAATGTATAGTTAAGCTAGAATATTCTGTTCAGATAAATTCGCAAAGCCTAAGTCAAATTTCCTAACTAAATAGCAACAGGCCCTTTTTTTACTTATAGTCACCACTTCCTTTCAGTGTGCATACACACATACACACATGTGCACATACACAGACAGACACACACATTTTAAGATTCTTTGAGAGTTTCCACAGATGATGCTAATACTGGGGATCTGAAACCTTTCCTTCTGACATAACACAAATAGAAATTGGTTGACTTTTTACAGGGTGGGAGAGAGGGTGGGGGCGGTTCTTATCCAGGAAATGGGCATTGGTAAGTACATGGTAATAATTGCTTTCTTTTGTAGAGAACTTTCAAGTTTTCAAAGTTTTATCTTACTTGTTATCTACTAATAGTATGTTGTGAACCCATAGATTTGGATAATAATTTGTTTACAGGATTATTTATTTTTTACCAAGCTACATCCTTAAATCAGGTTCATTCTCTTTTATTTGTCTCATTCATGAATTTGAGTAATGAACACTTACTAGCTGACAGGTTTGGGGATGCAAAAGTAAGTAAGGAAATATGTGCTCCCTTATAATATAGTATAGGGTATAGTTAAATAAATAACCAAAATAAGGGAAAGCAAAATATTTCACATGGGAAGTGCAAAATTTGGAGTCTTCATTTGCCATTGAAAGGCCAGGAAGGGCTTTAATTACTTTTTTGTTGTCATTCAGTCTCTAGGTGGTGTCTAACTCTTTGTGACCCTATGGACTGCAGCACTCCCCTGCCCTTAACTATCTTTCAGAGTTTGCTCAAATTCACGTTCATTGAGCTGGTGATACTATCTATCCATTTCCACCTCTGCCATCTCCTGTCCTTTTACTTGGATGCATCTTTAAAAAAAAAAAAAAAGGTAGTTTTGGCCTAGGCATATTGGTATGTACTAGAACTATAATACACAACTAGCTGGATTTGCAATCCAGCATTTCAAAAGATATTTGGCATCATCTGGAGACATTTTTGATGTCAAAAGTGAATGGTTGTATGTGCAACTCTCAACTCCCATCTACTGGGTAGAGGTCAACATCCTACCATCTTAAAACCAGACCCATCAACTCTCCAACTGAATAAAAGGAATTAACTGTTCCAAAGTGTCAATTTGTCAAGGCTGAGAAACTATGGGTTAGAGACATTACAGACAAAAGGAGTAAATACATGGAGGAAAACACTCTATTGGCTTATGAAAATATAAACTGCTAGATGTACATAGAGGGACCAGGAACAGAAGGAGCAAGAGTGTTCACTGAATTATGGAAAGGAAGAAAGAGCCTATATTCTAGGACAGAATAAATTTTATTAGCCACATCTTTGTGTCTGTACAGTACAACACATTTTGAAAAGTAGTAGAATATTAAATAATAATGGGTCTTTAACTCTTCTGAAGAAACAAAAATTAACAGATACATAGGTAGTTCAGTAAAATAATACCATGATCTTAAAATAAGAAACTAAATGAGAAGTAACAATACGCTGTCTTTAATTTTTTGTCAAAAATCAATAGAGATGTGTGGGAGTGTCGTTACATATTCAAATTTTATTTCATCAGAAATAGACTGTGGGCTCCCAAATCACATGATAACATCTACTCCTGCTTCAAAATATACAACTTTAGAAGAAGCTGATCATATGGGTTCCCAATAGACCCCAGATAAAGAGGTGGCAGGTGTGGAAGAGAGATTATATTTTAGACTATAAAATAAAAATGAAATATATTCTGTATGTGTACTTAAAAGACTACCTGTTATCTTAAATGGTGCTATTTTTCAAGCTAGTGTCTTACACAGTGCCTGGTAAATACTTATTTAATGATGGTATAAATAATTTTTTTAAAAAATAGAAAAGAAAAAGGAAAGTTAAGAAATAGAGAAAGGAAGGAAGAAAGGAAGGGAAGAAGGAAATGGAGAAGTATTGTCAAAAGCTCAGAATTAAGCTCTATAGGTCAAGCTTTTTAGCTTTTGACCACTGCTGAATTCCTACTAAATGGAAGTATGTCTAAAACATAGTAGGGCTCAATAATTATTCATTATTGAATGAATAACCTAGTTTCACTCAACTTCCCATTCTTCAGCAAGCATACAAAAACTTTGTAGGGGTAAGAAAGGGAAAGCGAAAAGTGAAAGCAAGTCGGTCAGACGTGTCTGACTCTCTGCGACCCCAAGGACTGTAGCCTACCACGCTCCTCTGTCCATGGGATTTTCCAGGCAAGAGTGCTGAAGTGGGTTGCCATTTCTTTCTCCAGAGGATCTTCCCAACCCAGGGGTTGAACCCGAATCTCCCACATTGGACAGACGGTTTGCCATTTGAGCCACCAATAATCAGTATTTACATCAGTGATGAATGCCTATTTGAGTAATAAATGTAATAATTACACATTCAGTTCAGTTCAGTTCAGTCGCTCAGTCGTGTCTGACTCTTTGTGACCCCATGAACTGCAGAATGCCAGGACTCTCTGTTCATCAAAAAAACCCCAGGATTTTACCCAAACTCATGTCCATTGAGTCAGTGATGCCATCCAACCATCTCATCCTCTGTCGTCCCCTTCTCCTCTGACCTTCAATCTTTCCCAGCATCAGGGTCTTTTCAAATGAGTCAGTTCTTCGCATCAGGTGGCCAAAGTATTAGAGTTTCAGCTTCAACATCAGTCCTTCCAATGAACACTCAGGACTGATCTCTTTTAGGATGGACTGGTTGGATCTCCTGGAAGTCCAAGGGACTCTCAAGAGTCTTCTCCAACACCACAGTTCAAAAGCATCAATTCTTCGGCGCTCAGCCTTCTTCACAGTCCAACTCTCACATCCATACATGACTACTGGAAAAACCATAGCCTTGACTAGACAAATCTTTGTTGACAAAGTAATATCCCTGCTTTTTAATATGCTATCTAGGTTAGTCATAACTTTCCTTCCAAGGAGTAAGCATCTTTTAATTTCATGGCTGCAATCACCATCCTCAGTGATCTTGGAGCATAAAAAAATAAAGTCAGCCACTGTTTCCACTGTTTCTCCATCTATTTGCCATGAAGTGATGGGACTGGATGCCATAATCTTAGTTTTCTGAATGTTGAGCTTTAAGCCAACTTAAGTTACATTATTTAGAAGTGATTCCAAAAGAATATGAAAATAAACAATTTAGTCATGCTTGGATTTTTGGGAATAAATTACCTTAGCTAAACTATTACTATGAGTTTCAGGATCATGAGTGAGTGTGTGTGTGTGTGTGTGTGTGCGTGCTCATTGGGGGAGGGGAAGAAGAAAGAGAGAGAGAAAGAAGACATAAAGACCTGCTCTGTTAAGAGAAATAGAGAAAAGAAGATATGAAGACAATAGGAAATATAGTCTTTCTCTCTGCTAAGTACACTCCACAGATGTGTTATTGTATATTGTATTAGGGACTTAAATCTATATATATATGTGTGTGTGTGTGTGTGTGTGTATCAGATATATATATATATATATATATATATATATATATATTGGAGATATATTATTACAGGAATGCTGTCATACTTTAATTTTCTAATTCATTAGCCTTGTCTTAAATAAAAGTTTCTAGGAAAATTTTCCCAGTATAGCACCATCTATAAACTTAGCCTACTTTTTAATAGAAAAGCAGGCTATACTTTGAAGTTATATGTAATAAATTAAATATTTGATATTTTGTGTATTAACTTAGGCTTGTTACAAAAAAAAAAAAAAAAAAAGAATCTATTCAGAGGAGAGACTAGATTTAAATCAATAATATTGTTCCAGGAGCTAGAACAATTAAGGTATTGCATTCTGTTTATTTGTTTCTGGAATAAAGACATATGCAGCAATGTGGTTTGTATATCAGGTATTTAACTGTTCTTATACAGTACTCTGAATGAGTAACCCTTTCACTATCACCTGTTTAGAGCATGTGATTGGTAAGGTTTAAACTGAATCCCTTGGCAGTGTCCCTTGAAAGACATATTAGAGAAGGTCAAGGGTGTGTCGACATAGAACCTTAGCTGGGTTCTGTCGCCTTTCTTTGTTTCTCCCTTAATGTTCTTATCTGCTGAATGGGTGCATGTGTGCTTGCTCAGTCACTTCCATCGTGTCCAACTCTTTGTGACCCCATGGACTGTAACCCCCCAGGCTCCTCTGTCCATGAGATTCTCCAGGCAAGAATACTGCAGTGGGTTGCCATATCCTTCTCCAGGGGATCTTACCAAGTCAGGGATTGAACCCAGGTCTCCTGCACTACAGGCAAATTCTTTATCCTCTGAGACACCTCTATTAACCCAAAGACCGAATGGATTGCTAGATACCAAAGTAATTTTTAAAAGTAAATGTTTACACTTTGAATACTTTATAGTAGACCTTATGAGCATATAGTTATACTGTATATTAAACCCATTTTCTATCTTAGAGTATATTTTCTTTTTCTGGGAAACAGCATTTTATTTATTTGAAATTTTGTGAATTGTGGAATGTTGAGCACTTCAAATGATATTTTAATTGGGAAGTTTTTTTAAGTTGAATATAATTGCCCTTTCAAGTAGAACTCTTAATATTATTAAAGGAAAAATTTTGAAAATTAGAAACTCATTTATGACAAAGGGGGATATAGACTATTAATATTTTTTCAAAGCCATTAAAATCTTTCTGAGGGGTTATTCCTGGTGGTATTTAGTGTTTTTCCCATAGTTTGCTGTATCTGAATTATTGCAAGAGTAAGTTATTAACAGGAGATGTAATTTGAGATTCCATACTACTTATAATTACTGGTCTGCAATGATAGTTTTACTTTGGCGTTCCTTTTTCTCCAGCATGGAATTTGATAATGGAGAAATAATAATTTGTTTAGCATTTTTTTGTTTTAGTTGTTACTAAAATATCTATTGTGAATAAAGGTTTAGGAGTAATTTTTCCTTTTAAATAACATAAATATCAACAAATGCCATTTGATTCACTTACAAATTATATGAGAAGAGCCATGAAATTTTCCTAACCTTTTCTGTAGCTCAATAAATCACAAACAGACAAGAAAGTTAAGCTCTACTTCAGTGGAAAATCAGCAGACAGATGTAGCACACATTCCCCTCAAAATAATTCAGAACCTGTTTCAATTTATCAAATGCCTACTTTATCTGTCAAAACAATGTCCTTTCTCAAATAAAGGGCATTGTTTCTGTTGCAAGAAAAAGGTTCTGATGTATTGTTATCTGCAAATGGATGGCGGAATAATGGAACAACAGGCAGTGTTTCAAACTAAGAGATCAAAGGCCAGAATGCATTACAAATCTTGTTAAAATAAATGAGGGTAAGAGCATAATTCTAATAAAGACATTTATAGTCTTAAACAATCTCTCTCTCTTTTTAAAAGAGATCTTTATAAATGAACCTAAATCCTCTCACAAACACCAAAGGTTTTTGGTTTCTTCTCTCAGAGAAGTTCAGCATTCAAAGAAATACAGATTTGCAGAGCTCTCATGCAAGTTGGATATCAGGACTTTTTAATGTGCTGACAATGCACAATTTTACCAGCACTGCTAATCTTTCTGTATGTTGCCTTTATCCACTCATATAGTATGTGAAGAGGAAAACATTTGTTCATAAAATATCCAAATCTAAAACATATCTTATTATGAAAATGCTGAACTAAATAAATGTTTCTTTGGTAAAAAATAGGTTAAAAATGTAATCTCCCTTATTGTAAGTGATTTTTCTTCTTAAGTAATCTCATTACTTGAATATAGAACATTTAATGTAAATCTTTTAACTCAGATTTAGGAGGTAATATTTCCTTCTTTAAGAGTATCAGGGTAATTCTAATATAATTACGACAATACTGAGCATTAAAGTTGTGCTGCACATGTACACAGTCAGCTGTTATTTCCTAGCCATTGTTATACACAAACATTTGATTTAACCTAAACATATCAGGTATTTATGATGATTCTTGCAGCTTAGTTGATCTGGAGCTGAAATCTGACAATGCAGCCGGATGTACCTGTCTTCTGTGTGATTGCAGGTTGCTCTCCTTTACTTTATTCTAGCTCTTTGTTTAGTTTTGTTTTTAAATGCAAAAATGACTTTGTCAGATGCCAGAGTATCTTTTTAAAGCAAATATATAACCATTTTGTCTTGAAAAGTCATAATCTTTGAAATTGTTGACTATAAAATACATTAATTCATGATCATCAAATGATAAAATAGGTGTTTGTAACCAAATATATCCATACAATCCTACAGTTGAATAGTCTTTAAAAACTACTGGGGAGTTATTAAAGGCATATTAACAATTTCAGTCATTTGAGAACAATCCTTGGAAATGAAAAATCTTTTATTTTACATAATGTAATATGGACTGAAATGTTTACTGCCTGACACTAAGATTATAAGATAGTGTGATTAAACATAGTTTTGTCATCTAAAACTTAGTTTTTTCACTTCTATCAATAAATATTTGAATAATAAATGTTTCAAACACATGTGAATTAAGCACTCAACAGAAGACCAGCATTACATTGATATAATTACTTTTCTTACAAAAATTCTTTACATTCACCAAAATCCTTGGCATTTAAAGAATTCTATGACCACAATTTCTGCTCACATTTTTAAATAGCCTGTAAAGGAAAGTACTAATAGTGTCCCTTTGGAGCATTCAAATCAAAATTACTAGCTGACCTGTAAAATTTGTTCCAAAGGGTTTCAATAGATGATATAATCACCAACCTGCTGCTGCTGCTAAGTCACTTCAGTCGTGTCTGACTCTGTGCCACCCCATAGACGACAGCCCATCAGGCTTCCCTGTCCCTGGGATTCTCCAGGCAAGAACACTGGAGTGGGTTGCCATTTCCTTCTCCAATGCATGAAAGTGAAAAGTGAAAGTGAAGTCGCTCAGTCATGTCTGACTCCTAGCGACCCCATGGACTTCAGCCCACCAGGCTCCTCCGTCCATGGGATTCTCTGGAAGTCTAAATATCCTTTGATTCCCTGTTACATGTTGTTGACTGTGCTGATATTAGAGGTGGAGAGAATGCTAAGACATCATCCTAGCTTCAGGGAGTCACAAGCCCGTATTATAAGAACAGCTTAAACACTTCAATTATTTTGTTCACTCTTTCCCTACCATCTCATATACCCTAGTTCAGTTCAGTTGCTCAGTCGTGTCAGACTCTTTGCGACCCCATGAACTGCAGCATGCCAAGCTTCCCTGTCCATCACCAACTCCTGGAGCTTGCATAGACTCATATACCCTAAGTCATAGACTTTAGTAATATGAATTAAATTAAAATACTAGGCTTCAAAGATTTTTAAATATAATTTGTTTCTTCAAAAAATATTTATTATTCAGGGTATTAGTTTATTTTGTAAATTTTTAATAAATATATAAACGTTTTGTATATCCATAAGCCCATTTATACATCCATGAAACCCAGGAGTGTGTATATAGATGTTTACAGACATATACAAACCTGTGTGATGTGTGTGTGTGTTAGTCACTAGGTTGTGTCTGACACTTTGTGGCAACATGGACTATAGCCTGCCAGGCTCCTCTATCTATGGAAATTTTCCAGGTAAGAATACTGGAGTGGGTTGCCATTCCCTTCTCCAGGGGATCTTTTTGACTCAGGGATTGAACCCAGGTCTAACCACATTACAGGCAGATTCTTTACTGTCTGAGCCACCATGGAAGCCCCTATACAAACCTATATTCATCTGTTTATCTACCAGCCTGTCTATTTATCCATCCATCCAAATCAGTAATTAAGACTCTTAAAGCCTGAGTCAAGCACATATGCATTCACTTTCTGTCTTACCAGCTGTATGGCTGAACAAGTCAGTAAACCTCTCTATTTCTGCTCTTGACACTCCTCTGTAACATAAGGCACTGAGGGTTAGAGCAACTAATTCTGCTTTCTGCTTCAGTAAACCAAATTTAGGGGCAGAGAGATTGTTCATAGAAAACTCATAAAATGTATTAGTTTATTGCAGTATGTGAAATTTATCATCTAAAAGATCAGTGTACACAGATCCTCTCACTATGTTTTCAATCTCATTTGTTTCCAATTGTACAGTGTTAGAAAACTTTACACCCACCAAAGTGTCCAAGAATATGCCTCTAGTTAACAGAATCTATTTGGAAAAAACCCTGGGCTTTCTTACACATTATCATAAAAACTGAATATCCAGATCATTTTTAATACTCTACACAGGATCTGCCTTCAATCTATCCCAGCATGAGGGTCTTTTCCAATGACTCAACTGTTCTTATTAAGTGGCCAAAATATCAGGAGCTTCAGCTTCAGCAGGGAAGAAGGGGACAAGAGAGGATGAGATGGTTGGATGGTATCACTGATTCAATGGACATTAACTTGAGTAAACTCTGAGAGATAGTGAGGGACAGGGAAGCCTGTGGCATACTGCAGTCCATGGGTCTTGAAGAGTCAGATATAACTTAGTGATTGAACAACAACACACTGGATCTATCTACATTTAAGATATTATTTTAAATAGAAATACATGTGAGAAGAAAGAGGCATTCATATGATAGGACATGGTGGGGGGTGGTTCTTGAGGGCGGTGAAGTTTCTATCTTGAGGACTTCCATAGTGCATTCTGAATTCTGTCCTAAAACTTTCCCTGAAACTGGAGATGTCCTACAGCAGTAGAGAAAATATGTACTGTTTCAAATGATAGAGTAATCTATTATAAACTTTAGCATTTAGAAACACATATACAAATTTATAAGATTAAAAAATTCCAAGTAAAATAAATTTCAATAGAATTTAATTTAATTCTCCACCAATTAAAGATTAGACAAAATCAGTCAGAGAAAAAAATAAATCTCCCATACAGAAGACTGGGCTTCCCAGTGGTAAAGAATCTGCTGGCTTTACAGGAGATACATGAGATGCAGTATTGATCCCTGGGTCAGGGGAGATTCCCTGGATCAGGAAATGGCAACCTACTCCAGTATACTTCACCTGGAAAATCTCATGAACAGAGTCTGGCAGGCTAGAGTCCATGAGGTCACAAAGAATCGGACCTGAGTGAGCACACAGCACAGAAGACTAGCCCTGGAGGAGACCATTTATAAAGTTAACACAATGACACTGAAGAGAAAGATGAGGAGAAAAGGTCATTCAGGGAAGGACTTTTGTCTAGGGCATTGCTTATTCATAATCTGTCTATAAACCAAAGAGGCAACATTTGAGTTGAATCTGAAGCCTATGGAATTCATAAAAACAGTGGTTTCCTTGGTTGATTGGACCATTTGATTAGTACAGAGAATCAAGTGGGTGGATAAAAATTAATCATAAAAGTTTGAAGTTTTTTATAGTGCAAATGATTATTTATTCAAATTTTCATTTTTAATAATTGTTATAGTATCAGTTTAGAATATTTTATTTAAAAGAAGATAAATATGTATAAAAAGTGAGTTATGTAATAATTAGTATGGGAGGTTATTTAAACTTAAATATTTTGTGATATAAGCTGAAAATAGATGATAGTATAGAGACTATTAGAGATATTGTTTATTTTTTCCCAGTATTGGTATCTTTTAAAAAGCTCAGTGACCTTTTTGATCTCTTTATAACTTGTCTTTTTTTTTAAATTTTGTAAAATTTAAATTGAAATATTGTGCTTGTACTTATGTAACAAATCTTAAGATAACAATATTAAGAAATATTCCTAATAAATTGTAGAAATATTTTATTAACTATAAGGACATTTGATAGTATGAATGTTTACTATGCAAGCTTTTGATGAATATAAAGAAAACACTAACAGACTGTAGTAACAGTGATCATACATTGATTTAAAACAAAAAATTTACTTTATGAATATCAGGTTCACTTTCTCTGAAATATAAAATGTGTACTTAAAATTAATATGATATCTTGCTTGTAAGTTACCATATTTTAAACAAAAGATATCTCCAGGAAGCATTTTAATCTTTGCTATATTTTCCATATAGTACTTTTTAATTCCTATTTCAATGTTGACATATTTCAAATAGAGAAAATGGACTGTTGTAATCCTTTGTATGGTGTTTTCATTCAATTAGCTCTATCTTTCTTTTTCTAAGCAAACAAGATGGCAATTTACTCAAAGTCAACCGGTAATAACATATATCAGCCAGAGTCGAACAAACACAGTGCTGCACATGCTACACCTTTTAAAATCAAACAATTTTAAATAAAAGCAAACATGAACGTAAATAGTGTTTCCCTTTGGAATTTGACTGTTGACAGGAAAATGATAAAAACATAAAAACAGTTTGAATTTGTAAGGAAGTTAAATAATTCAGGAAATGTTTTATTAACTGATAGCAAAGAGAACAGGATTTTGGTCTGTGCATTATGCAGCAATGAAAGAATAAAATATATGATATGTGGCTTATTTTTTTTAAACTCTTCCTAACCATATAAAAATTTCACAAGGTAGTTGAAAACCACATTCTTATCAAGCACTCACAAAAATTGAATTCTGTTTAAATATCTGTTTTTCTCTTAAATGTTAGTTGCAAAATTTTTAAATGTGAAAGAGAAAGTGTTAAGTACAGAGTTTTAAAAGAAGCTTGTGGTTTATAATTTTAACATATAACAGAAATTACAAGGAAGTAGAGTCTAAAACCACAAATAGATACTTTTATCCCTTTTAATATTTTTTGTTTGGAATCTTGGACTGTTAGTTGCATAAAAATATGACTCATATAATAAATAAAAAGATTATCTCTAAAATATCATTGCCAAACATTTGTTTTCCCTTAGCTTTGATAAACTATAACAAAATTGAAAGAAATACGTAGTTCGATGCTCAATGCTATGTAACAGCCTAGATGAGAGGGGAGTTTGGGAAAGAACAGATACATGTATGACTAAGTCCCTTTTGCTGTTTACCTGAAAAATAACACAATATACTTCAAAATAAAATGAAAAATTTTAAAAAGATGTTGTTATGCAAATGGAAAGTTTTAAATGGTCATAAAAGTATGTTTGTACTAAATTCATTAATTATAAGAGCAAAATTTCTTAATATTTGATATAATCATGTCACAAATCATGTAGACTTTGAGAATGAATTAAAGATTAAATAGTTTAAATAATTTCATTTGCATATTAATGTAGAAATACAGAATTATATATTCCTGGCTTTGAGTTCTAGACCCTCTATTTACTAGCTATGTGACATTTGGTATATTAATAATTTTTTATTCCAAATTTCTTTATTTAAAAAACAGATGTGATAAAATGGCTATGGTAAGACTGAAAAATGCATTTAGGAGATTTAACATAAGAGAGTTGTAATCAGATGGTCAGCCTTTATTTTTCATGCATACCACACAGTGTCTGTTCATGAGGGCACTCAGTGCAATCTCTGACCAAAAATAAGTAAAACCAAAAAAAGAGATTATTTTACAACAATTTAAGTAAAATGGATATCCTTCCTCAGGAACCTAGGTGTTTTCATTACAAATATGATCTGTATCATTAATATATTTATAGAACTTTATTTTTGAATTTGCTAAACATTAGGAATAAGAAGTAGAAAACATGAAAAGAGTACTCTCATGAAAGGCAGTGGCACTATAAGTTGGTACAGCTTGTTTGGTGTATAGGACTTAGTACGACTGTTTTGTACCATAAACATGCACTATATAATCAGAGACAAGACACATTTAAAACTTTTGGCATTGTAATTTGCTTCCAGAACCTCAACATCAAAATATAATTCAGAAAATGTAAAATAATACAAGCATAATATTATCTCTGTAGCATTATTTAATATGAGAAATCACTGGAGATGATCCTTACATACTTAAAACACAGAGACTCTGTCATATCAGGATGTGTGATTAGTGATTATTTAATACAGGAAAAAAAGAAAATACTAGGTTTGCAACCGTTAAGTGTTCTTTTAATTATTCCTTTAATGGGCTATTTTGTGCCATCATAATGAATCCAATTACATGAACAAAGATCCCAGACATAATAGAAATTGTACATAGGAATATATAAAAGCACACTAATATAACAGAGCTATCATACAAATTAATATAGGAAAAACATTTTTAAAAAATAAGGTAGTCATATTTACAGTGCTTTCTTCTCTTCCATTTTAAAATGTTTATATTAATTTTTATATTGAAAAAACAAAGAGAAAGCATTTCCAAAATAAATCTAAATTTGTATTTTCACCTTATTACTCATCTTAATCAATTCAAAGTGGAATAGGTGAAAAGTCTGTTTGCTATGGCAAGAGTCCATGCATCTACCTACCTTAAATGCCTATCTTATAGTTTTCCCCATCTTCCTATTTTTTTTTTTTAATTTCCTATCTGGAGACATTAGTTTATAACCATAGATACAGGAAAAAAAATAATATTGATATGAAGAAATGAAGTATAAGTATTCTTATTTATCAGGGTCAATATTCAGAGTTGAAAGAAAGTATAAGAGAGACCAGAAAATTGTCATGCTACTCTTCAAACTGTGTCTAACTGTGTGTGAACATATATGATATGGACCCTGGATACAGTGATTATATATTACCTAAACAGACCATTTGTGTCAGCGTGCCCTCCACAAATTTTGCTAGCTGACATGGTACTCACACAATACATTTTGAGAAATACATCTTGTAAAACACATCTTGTACTTGTCATAAAGCAATCTCAGCAAGCACATTGTTCTATGTTAAGCATGCAAAGCTTTCATGTTAGTGAAGGTATATCAAGAAACTTTAACCAAAATCCTAAAGGATTTTTCAAGAAAGTTCTCACTTAAATTATCTTCTTTTTCAGTAGGTTTCTACATTTTTCAAATGACCTTTGAAAATTATATTTCCAAATTATTTTTATAAGCACCTTTATATTTCCAGGATCTTCATTGGTGGCTCAGACTGTAAAGCGTCTGCCTACAATGCCTACCATATGGGAGATTTGGGTTCAACCCCTGGGTCAGGAATATCTCCTGGAGAAGGAAATGGCAACCCATTCCAGTATTCTTGCCTGGGAAATCCCATGGATGGTGGAACATGGTAGGCTACAGTCCATGGGTTCGCAAAGAGCTGGACAGGACTGAGCGACTTCACTTCACTTCACTTATATTTCCATACCCAAATTTAAAATATGAAATTATTCTATCAATGTAATTTGCTTATGAAATATTTCATTCATACATACATACATATATATTCTTAAATTCAAGTCAAACTAAAAATTATTCACACATGGATTGACATAAGGGTTGGAAAAGGAAATGGCAACCCACTCCAGTATTCTTGCCTGGAGAATCCCATGGATGGAAGAGCCTGGTGGGCTACAATCCACGGGGTCACAAAGAGTCGGACATGACTGAGCGAGTAACTACATATAAATAAAAATGTTTTTTTTTCTTTCAAGAATGTTGATAATCCATTTTATCTCTCACCCAAATTATCCTTTCCATGGCTGCTTTGGCCATCCATAAAGGAAAGCAAAGAAAGTTGTTAGAAATGCCTAAGTAATGAATTTTACTGTAGAGTGTATTATTTCTGTTATCAATGTATTTTATTTGTAAGGACTTTCTCACTGAATACTGTCTGTTTGCCAACTTGTTGATACTTACCCAGAGTCTACCTCCAAGTAGCATAGATTAAAATCCTAGGAAAAAATGTTGGGCATAGTGTAAAATCCTTGATCAATTTCCCATAACAAAGTTATTATTCAAAGACATAAACCCAGAGATTTATCTAGAAATACTAGAAATATGCATAAGAATGATGAAAAAGAAATTTTAAATAAAACTCTAAGAGGAAAGGGTAATAACTCTGGCTGATAATCCAAAAATCTCTGGGTACAGAGATTAATTCATTCATAAATAGTATTTCATTTTAAATTTAAAGAAAAATGAAAAGACAAATTTTTTGTAGTAACTTCAGATTAAAACTTAAAAACTCGGAAGATTAAATAACTTGCTTTAGGCTTTTCAGAATTGAAAACTGTGGTTGAGTGACAGCTGTTGTAAAACACAAATAGCACTTTTAATGTCAAAAAATGTGGGCAATCATGGAATATATTCCTAGCATTCATAAGTGGTGTACATTTTTTATGGATAGAGCTGGAATGCTAAACTAAACACAAGTGAAAAAAGCAAAACAGAGATAAGGATATGTTTTATCTTCTGATAAATATTTCATCTTTGATAAATGCTTTCTCAAAAATGGAAGAATCATGAACTGGTTAAATATTCATTATTTTCAAACACTTCAGACAAGTTTTATCTTAAAAACCTGCAAGAGACATAATTGATGCTATGTAAGCACAAAACACATAACAATTAAGTAAAATAAAAACTTAAAAAAATCAATTTAGAAACCATATTTTATGTAGTGGACCCAGATTTTTACCCTGAAGTTCAGAAAATAGAGAGTCTATGATTCTCAGAAAAATTGTACTGACAGTCATATATCTTTCAAGGCAATACTGACCACGACACTAAGTAGTATAGTATTTGGAAAGATATACAGTAAAAGTGATTGCTTAATGACAACTTTAAAATGAAAAATTTCTTGCCTAATTAAAAGCATGATAATTAATGGTACTCATATTGAACTCTTCTGGGGTTCTTATCCACTTTGAGTTACAAATCAAAATCTAAGAAAGTGCTATGCTTGTGTGTGTGTGTCTTCAAGACTAAAACCAGTTAGTGATATACGATTTATTCAACTTTATCTTACCTGAAAGTTGTGAAATTATTTGGGGATTATGTGACACATAGAGTTCTTTGTGTGTGATACCTAAAGATATCTTTAGATATGGCCCATGGCCCAGGCCCAAGAACTGAATGATGCTATTGCTACCTTCATGATTAAATATTGACTAGTGACTTAGTAACAAAATCAGTCTTTTTAAGAGAGGTAATTCTGATAATAAATGCTAAAGTGAAATTAGCAAAAAGATAAAAATTCCTGGCCTCGCACACATGAATACACATAGTCTACAAACCCAGGCACTGTCACAGGAAGAGGCATTCCAATTTCGTACAGACTCCTGAATATTTGTAGCCTTAATATGATTGATATTAGTCTTTACGATTTGCCTCAGTTTTACTAGAACCTAATTGTATTTGTATAAAGTCATCATATAGTAGCAGTTTCAGGTACTAGAACCAAAACTGTAGATAATGTCAGTTGTGAATTGGAGTAAAATCATATCACAATATAGTTGTCAGTCTATGGATATGGAAAACTGTGCTAGGATATGGGATGACTCCAAGGAAATCAACTGAAGCAGAGAGGAAAAATGGCCTCTAGAGATTTTAAAGAGTGTAGAATCTTTAGAGTTTAAATATTCAGAGCGTAACTTAGATATTCCAGTTATTCAAGGGGAGAAGTCTTTGTTGTGTCTTGCTTTATATTGCCTGATAGCAATACGCATCTGTGGACATGAGGGTGTTGACCATAAATAGGATAAAAAATGTGGGTCAATCTTACCCAAAACAAGGCAGGGGGTAAGGTGACAAGATTACAATATAGTGCCAGGGTGGGGGCATATTTTACCATCATAGTTCTCACACATACCCAGTAATAGACTTTTCCAAACTGACAATCTAATATGCATTTTAAACTGAGTTTATCTCATTGCATGGTTCCATATCAAAGGGGAAATTTGCATGAAAATGTATCTACATATCATTAAAACTATGGAGATTAAATTTGAGTCTTCTGGAATATGGAGCAATGAATAACAGTGCAAAGTATGTACTGTTGCCTCTAAAACTAAGCCAAGTCTCCTAGCTTTAAGATTTGATACCCATATCTTTCCAGCTTGCCATCACTAATTTACTTTATAGCCTACTCAAATTAATCTACCTTTTTTCTCTCAAAACATTGTTTCATTTTTATTGTTAGTGTGATTTTATTTCACCTACATCTCAAAAGCCATACATGAAACACATGTTTATAATTATATCTTTTCTTCTTTTGTCCAAAATGGAATTTTTTAAATCTTTGCATTCCTAGCCTTGCAAAGGAGATTTTCTTAAAAAAATATAGACACTAAAATAATGTACTTCTACCTAAATTGCAAAATGTATTCCTAAAATTTAGCTAGAAAAACACTATAGTTGATTTAAAATTAGCTAACTAAATCTAAACTTTTTTGTTTAAATTTTGAAATGTGTATCATATATAGCATATGAAAACCCCCCTTTTTCCCATAAGTATTGAACAAAACAGTTGAAATTGTAGAAAATCAATAAAACAACATTGGGAGCTCATTAGTTTGATATGAGTTTTAAATAATAGAATGCAAAAGGGGTTCCGGAATTAACTGCCCCCAAAATTTAAAATTAGATTTATATATTTTAAAGAGTATAATGGAATTAAAAATCTTGATAGTAATAGAAAAAAAAAAAAACAATAAATGACCATTGAATAATTTACCATGGTGCATGAACCTGACAGCTATTTACCTATTTAATACTTAAAAATTTAAGTCTTCTTATATATCATAAGAAGAAGATAACACATTGATCCCCCCACCTCTCTTTTTAAGATGTCAGCCAAATTTCAGAGAACAATAGTAGAGGAAACTGATAATTTATTGAGCCAGTCATTGTTCAAGGATGCTATTCAAATACTCACATTCAAAACTCTGAAATTAAGCTTTCCTCACACCAGTAATGGTCAGTGAATGGAGAGAAATAATGATTTTTTGCAATATGAGTGTTAAAGTTTATATTCCTACTTTTCTTCATCTTGTACTGATAGAAAATGCAAACTTATAAAGTTGTTTAGGACTGTCAGGGGAGTGTGTAATTTCCTCAGTTCTGTCTTATCACAACAAAAATTTGAAGTGACGGAGGTTCAAGCCTTCCACTCGTCACAGCTCTCAGACAGTGTTACAGCTCTCGGACAGATCAGTGTTACAGCTCCGTGTTACAGCTCAGTTTTATTTAGAAAATATAAAGAAAATACATCCTTGAGGCATGAGAGTATGCCGACGCAAAAGACACAAAGAGGAGAGAGAGAGAGACAGAGAGCGCACCGGGCAGGAGAGAGACCCCACCCCACCCCTGGCCTTTTGGCTCCTCTTTTTATATGTTTTTTTCCTCCCCCTGGGCCTGCCCAATGTAAATTGGGCTAGCCAGGAGTGCTGTTTGTTCTACCTGAGGTCCTCACTCCAGTCCTCTGACCTTCCTTTGCTCTAGGATAAAAGGGCTTTTCCCTTCCTTGTCTTTTAGCCACCGCCATTCTGGACTCCTTTTTCCTATTCTAACTACCTAACAGGACTTTGGAATTTAAGGATAAAACTGACATCCATCTATATACTGAATTACACTGTCATCCTATTGTGGACCAGTTTCCATGCATTCCACCCATTAAATCTGAAGAACTATCACCATATTTCTTCCACACTTTTAATTGGCTTAAATTTGACACTTTACTAGTATATGCTGGTGGATAAAAGCATAAATTCCAGTCATTTCCTACTCCTGGGGATCTTCCCAGACCAAGGATTGAATCCACGTCTCTTGAACCTCCTGCATTGGCAGACAGTTTCTTTACCACTATGCCACCTGAGAAGCCCCTATTTACTACTTAAATATTCAAATTACCCAAATTTCTAAGATGGAACTTTGAATTTTAGAAACATCCCTGCTAATGTGGATGTTTCCTTTATGTCCGTTGACTAATATATAGACTCTTATCCATTATAGGATTTTGAAGCTTAAATGAATTTTATAGGTGGATCAACTAGTCCAGTCTAGTTACAGTAGTTGGCTAGTGCTAGTCACTCAGTCATGTCAGACTCTTTGCTACCTCATGGACCATTACCACCAGGCTCCTCTGTCCATGAGATTTCCCAGGCAAAAATACTGGAATGGATTGCCATTCCCTTCTCCAGGGGATCTTCCCAACCCAGGGATTGAACCCAGGTCTCCTACATTGCAGGCAGATTCTTTACCACCTGAGATACCAGGGAAGCCTTGCTAATTACTATATTAATGAATAAACTGGAGTAAGGATATTTTAGTGACTCAGTCAAAATTACACTATAGTTGAGAGACAGAACAAGGATAAAGCTATAGTTTTAATCTTTTCACTAGTAAAGTAGAGAAGAATTTAAAATTTCTAAAGGTGTCTATAATTTCTATGTGTGAATTGTTTCCTCTGTTAATTATGTTTTCTCAGTTGAGATATATGGACTTACTGTGTCAGACATAATAACTGGATGCAAGAGGAAAAACTGATTATTTGTATTTAGATTCATGACTAGAGAAAGGAGAGAATTAGAAATCCATTACTTATCAGTTAGTCTGCAACTAGACTCTGTATCCTGTCTATCTTAACACTATTTCCCAGTGTCTTTTAGATAGTACATTCCTATACCCCATACCCCTGAATATAGCTTACAAAGATTTGTCCTCACTGAAGTGTTTCTTTTATCCAAAGTATACAAAGTGTGACACTAAGCAGACCCGTTACAGACTTGGAGATTCAGGAAGACCAGTATATTAGCAAATATTAAGTTCAGGTGCTTTTAGTGGAAACTTAAAAATAATAGCAAATTAAACAAGCAGAACTCCATTTCTCTCATTTTTCAGTGAAACAAGAAAGGAGATAAATGTAGGACCAAAATGTCTGTGTAGACAAAAAGAGAAGAGGTTCTTCAAACAAATGTAAGGATTGGTATTTTATGAAGGTTCAAGACTCTTGAACCTTCATAACAGGAGAAAAGATAGAACAAATAGGTAAAGAAGCAAATAAACTGGTTATTCTAGTGGAAGGACAATAAGGTAGGAAGTCCACTGATTATTCCTTAATTAATGTGAAAATATGTTGAGGAAAGGGTCATTATCACAGCCAAGGCTCAGTTATATATACATGTGTAGGCATGGGGTTTAGAGCAGACCCTTCATGAAAACATAGAAGGTATATAAGGTACAGAAGCCAGTAAATGGTGGACACAGTCTAAGATTCTGAAACGTGGGTGCATACTGGGATGATTATCAGAATCTGTAGAAGCTAAAGTTGTGTGAATAAAATGGTGCTTGTTGTTAGGTGTTCATTACATTACTCCATGACTGTGTCTTTCCCTTATCAGACTGCAAACTCATCAGAAGAGCTTATCACAATTCTTTATCCCCAGTACATCATGTAGATCATATTGATAGAAAATTTTTGAGTGGATGAATAATGTACATTATTAAAAATGTGGAATAATCATACTTTGTCATGTATAAGCATTGTGTCCAAAAGTAACAGCCTGGCAAATGCAGCTTTCTGTGTCTTATCTACTAACATACATTACAACCACAGTCCTTGAAACTTAAAGAGGGGAAAAAAAAAAAACAAAAAAAAAACACAACTTTTAAATAGAGCCTCTGTTTTGGTTTAGATTTGGCACTAAGTCATTGCTCAAAAAGAAGAATCAGATTTCTTACTGCCCCAGGCCACTGTAATTTCTACATAATAGTGATTTTCTGAGATATTTAAAACATTGATTGTAATAGGCCACTCTGTTTCATTCTAACCTGAACTTTAAATATATGCTTTTTTCCCTCCCTCCTTAGGCTATATCATTCAGATCTATAGAGTATACCTGAAAGGAAAAAAAAAAAATCCTAAAACAAGGCCTAGGAACTCTACTTTATGCTTCACAAGATGGAAAATGGAATAGTTATATTGACTATTTTAGTGCTAGAGATGTTCCTTGGTTGCAGGTTTGGCACCTTTTGAAGTTGCATTTACTCTTTTAGACTGTTAAAGTACTATTTAATGAATCAATTCAGTCATTTAGTCAATAAGAACATCCTTGTCTCTTAAAAGAGTTAATATACCTTTTCAGGGTGCTTCACTTATAAAAATAAAATGGTTAAGACCCTCGACAAATCAGACTTAATATCAGTTAAAATACACATTTTTCAAAAGGATGGATTTTCTCCTACTCCAATGATATACATGCTATTTATGAACAAATTCATAGACCCACATGGAAAAAAGCATTTTCTGTTTAGAAATGTCAGCAGAATGAAACACTGTCATAGAATAATGATCTCTTGTTCCCACATAAATGCCTAGGGAAAACTAAGATGTTCATTTTCAAAGCAAGAAACATTGATCCACTGGGTATGTCCTATTAAAATGACTTTATTTTATTCCATCAAATAACTGATGTAAATTCAGTCATTTAGTCTGATAGATATGGGTTCCAGAGAATGGCATTTGTGTGTTACACTTCTACTAAGTAGATGAAAATCGTTGCATTTTGCTTTGCTTTATTTGTCAGCAAAGCAGAATTAACTTTGTTCATGAACACGCTAAGATTTAATATTGGCAATTTAGAAATAGTATATACTGATTTTATTTTTCTTTGATTTCTTTTAAGCAAAACATTACAGAGCTAATGATCATTTCAGCTACACAATTCTGAATTATATGCATTCTATTGACAATTCTATATATTGTTATGTATCAGAGAGTAGACACAATAGCAAAACAACTGAAGATTTGTGGCCAATAACTTTTCAAATGAAGGTAAGTGTTAATATAATTAAAAAAATGATAGAGTATATGTCTGGTTTTGATAGTGTTTTAATCTGAATGGCAAAAAGAAAAGATGGCTACAGCTCTGGGGGAAAGATGGAAAAGTACAGAGATTTATATGTTTAAATAATATGTATGTACATACATGTAAGTCTGGACAAAGATATAAGTGGGCACACCTTACATGAGGAATAGTCACTTAGAGTACATTTAATAATCTCTTCCATTCAGTTCAGTTCAGTCGCTCAGTCGTGTCTGACTGTTTGCCACTCCATGAATTGCAGCACGCAAGGCCTCCCTGTCCATAACAAACTCCCGGAGTTCACTCAAACTCAGGTCCATCGAGTCAGTGATGCCATCTCTGTCGGTAATCTCATGCTCTGTCGTCCTCTTCTCCTCCTGCCCCCAACCCTTCCCAGCATCAGAGTCTTTTCCAATGAGTCAACTCTTCCCATGAGGTGGCCAAAGAACTGGAGTTTCAGCTTTAGCATCAGTCCTTCCAATGAACACCCAGGACTGATCTTCCTTAGGATAGACTGGTTGGATCTCCTTGCAGTCCAAGGGACTCTCAAGAGTCTTCTCCAACACATGTATACCTGTGGCGGATTCATTTTGATATTTGGCAAAACTAATACAGTTATGTAAAGTTTAAAAATAAAATAAAATTAAAAAAAAAAAAAAAGAGTCTTCTCCAATACCATAGTTCAAAAGCATCAATTTTTCGGTGCTCAGCTTTCTTCACAGTCCAACTCTCACATCCATACATGACCGCTGGAAAAACCATAGCCTTGACTAGACGGACCTTTGTTGGCAAAGTAATGTCTCTGCTTTTTAATATGCTATCTAGGTTGGTCATAACTTTCCTTCCAAGGAGTAAGCGTCTTTTAATTTCATGGCTGCAGTCACCATCTGCAGTGATTTTGGAGCCCAGAAAAATAAAGTCTGACACTGTTTCCACTGTTTCCCCATCTATTTGCCATGAAGTGAAGGGACCAGATGCCACGATCTTCATTTTCTGAATGTTGAGTTTAAACCCAACTTTTTCACTCTCCTCTTTCACTTTCATCAAGAGGCTTTTTAGTTCCTCTTCACTTTCTGCTGTAAGGGTGGTGTCATCTACATATCTGAGGTTATTGATATTTCTCCCAGCAATCTTGATTCCAGCTTGTGCTTCTTCCAGCCCAGCATTTCTCATGATGTACTGTGCATAGAAGTTAAATAAGCAGGGTGACAATATACAGCCTTGACATACTCCTTTTCCTATTTGGAACCAGTCTGTTGTTCCATGTCCAGTTCTAACTGTTGCTTCTTGACCTGCATACACCTTTCTCAAGAAGTAAACTTAATACTTGTCTTATGTTGAACGATGTGTATATGCTGAGTCTAATGGGCGGTTCACCATTCAGATTGTGATATAAGTTACTATGCTCAGAATAAGTCTTTATATCATTATTGCCTTTCATGAGGATGTAAATTTTGTGTTACCACAATTAATATGACTGGTGAAAAGCAGTATCTTCATTTTTTTTATATCAGAGCATATACAATTATGGAAATAAAAACTAAATTCAAAGAAAAGAGCAATTGTTATGAAAAATTTATTTCATATTGGAGAACAATTGATTATCAATGTTGTGTTAGTTTCAGGTATATAGCAAAGTAATTCAGATATACATATACATGTATCTATTCTCTTTCAAATCCTAAAAGATGGTGCTGTGAAAGTGCTACACTCAATAGGCCAGCAAATTTGGGAAAACTCAGCAGTGGCCACAGGACTGGAAAAGGTCAGTTTTCATTCTAATCCCAAAGAATGTTGCACTTATCTCACGCACTATCAAAGTAATGCTCAAAATTCTCCAAGCCAGGCTTCAACATTACATGAACTGTGAACTTCCAGATGTTCAAACAGGATATAGAAAAGACACAGGAACCAGAGATCAAATTGCCAACATCCCCTGGATATTCAAAAAACAATAGAGATCCAGAAAAGCATCCATTTCTGCTTTACTGACTATGCCAAAGCCTTTGACTGTGTGGATCACAATAAACAGAAAAATTATTTAAGAGATGGAAATACCAGACCACCTGACTGCCTCCTGAGAAATCTGTATGCAGGTCAAGAAGCAACAGTGTACATGGAACTACAGACTGGTTCCAAATCAGAAAAGGAATATGTCAAGGCTGTATATTGTCATCCTGCTTATTTAACTTATATGCAGAGTACATCATGCGAAATGCTGGGCTGAATGAAGCACAAGCTGGAATCAAGATTGCTGGGAGAAATATCAATAACCCAGATATGCTGATTAGACCACCCAAATGGCAGAAAGTGAAGAGGAACTGAAGAGCCTCTTGATGAAAGTGAAAGAGGAGAGTGAAAGATGGGGAAACGATGGAAACAGTGAGAGACTTTATTTCTTGGTCTCCAAAATCACTGCAGATGGTGAGTGCAGTCAGGAAATTAAAAGACGCTTACTCCTTGGAAGCAAAGCTATGACCAACATAGACAGCATACTAAAAAGGAGAGACATTACTTTTCCAACAAAGGTCCATCTAGTCAAGGCTATGGTTTTGCTAGTAGTCATGTATGGATGTGAGAGTTGGGCCATAAAGCAGGCTGAGTGCTGAAGAATTGATGGTTTTGAACTGTGGTGTTGGAGAAGACTCTTGAGAGTCCCTTGGACTGCAAGGGGATCCAACCAGTCCATCCTAAAGGAAATCAGTCCTGACTATTCATTGGAAGGATTGATGCTGAAGCATAAACTCCAATACTTTGGCCACTTGATGCAAAGAACTGACTCATTTGAAAAGACCCTGATGCTGGGAAAGATTGAAGTTGGGAGGAGAACCAGACAATAGAGGATGACATTGTTGGATGGCACTACCGACTGGTGGACATGAGTTTGAGTAAACTCCAGGAGTTGATGATGGACAGGGAAGCCTGGCGTGCTGCAGTCCATGGGGTCGCAAAGAATCACACATGACTGAGTGATTGAAATGAACTGAACTGAACTGTAAAACAATCCAAACCTGTGCCCTGAGACTGGGAACCTGGCAAAATAGCTGCAAGCCTAATTCTCTTATCACCCTGAGGGAATGTAAGTCACTGATTTCTTCCCATAGTGCTCTTTAAGAGCAGTTTAGGGTGTCTTCAACTGTAAATATTTCATCGTCAAAGATGACTCTAGGTCATAACAGAACTAATGATAAAGCAGTGGGTTATCTATAATGGGCTCAGTTCAGTTCAGTCGCTCAGTTGTGTCCAACTCTTTTAGACACCATGAATTGCAGCACGTCAGGCCTCCCTGTCCATCACCAACTCCCGGAGTTTACTCAGACTCACATCCATCAAGTCAGTAATGCCATCCAGCCATCTCATCCTCTGTCGTCCCCTTCTCCTCCTGCCCCCAGTTCTTTCCAGCATTAGGGTCTTTCCAATGAGTCAACCCTTTGCATGAGATGGCCAAAACACTGGAGTTTCAGCTTTAGCATCAGTCCTTCCAATGAACACCCAGGACTCATCTCCTTTAGAATAGCCTGGTTGGATCTCCTTGAAGTCCAAGGGACTCTCAAGAGTCTTCTCCAACACCACAGTTCAAAAGATCAATACTTTGGTGCTCAGCTTTCTTCACAGTCCAACTTTCACATCCATACGTGACCACTGGAAAAACCATAGCCTTGACTAGACAGACCTTTGTTGGCAAAGTAATGTCTCTGCTTTTTAAAATGCTATCTAGGATGGTCATAATTTTCCTTCCAAGGAGTAAGCATCTTTTAATTTCATGGCTGCAATCACCATCTGCAGTGATTTTGGAGCCCCCCAAAATAAAGTCTGACACTGTTTCCAATGTTTCCCCATCTATTTCCCATGATGTGATGGGACCAGATGCCATGATCTTTGTTTTCTGAATTCGTTGAGCTTTAACCCAACTTTTCACTCTTCTCTTTCACTTTAATCAAGAGGCTTTCTAGCTCCTCTTCACTTTCTGCCATAATGGTAGTGTCATCTACATATCTGAGGTTATTGTTATTTCCCCCAACAATCTTGATTCCAGCTTGTGCTTCTTCCAGCCCAGTATTTCTCATGATGTACTCTGCACATATGTTACGTAAGCAGGGTGACAATATACAACTTTGACATACTCCTTTTCCTATTTGGAACCAGTCTGTTGTTTCATGTCCAGTTCTAACTGTTGCTTCCTGACCTGCATATAGGTTTCTCAAGAGGCAGGTCAGGTGGTCTTGTATACCCATCTATTTCAGAATTTTCCACAGTTTCTTGTGATCCACACAGTCAAAGGTTTTGGCATAGTCAATAAAGCAGAAATAGTTGTGCTTTTTTTTTGGAACTCTCTTGCTTTTTCCATGATCCAGTGGATATTGACAATTTGATCTCTGGCTCCTCTGCTTTTTATGAAACCAGCTTGAACATCTGAAAGTTCATGGTTCACGTATTGCTGAAGCCTGGCTTGGAGAATTTTGAGCATTACTTTACTAGCGTGTGAGATGAGTGCAATTGTGTGGTAGGTTGAGCATTCTTTGGCATTGTCTTTCTTTGGGATTGAAATGAAAACTGACCTTTTCCAGTCCTGTGGCCACTGCTGAGTTTTCCAAATTAGCTGGCATATTGAGTGCAGCACTTTCACAGCATCATCTTCCAGGATTTGAAATAGCTCAACTGGAATTCCATCACCTCCACTAGCTTTGTTTGTAGTGATGCTTTCTGAGGCCCACTTGACTTTGCATTCGAGGATGTCTGGCTAGGTGGATCCATATTGCATACACAGGGGGCAGGGTAGTGGTTGTAGGAATTGATACAAAGTAGCTAAGGAGAAAATGACAAGAGGCAATAGACTAGATGTTGGATAAAGTGGAGTGGAGAAGGTTCCATGGCATATGTTTGCAGCTATAGGAAAGGGTCGTAAGGGTTTGGGCCCAAATAGCTTTCAGGACTCTCTCTCAAAGTGGCGAAACATTGTCCCTATAAGACCAATTGACCTTGAAGGGATGCCACCAACAAATGGACTTCTAGCAGGCACTGTGTGCCTGTCACCCACACAAGCACGTCCACTGAGAGATGCTGTTGTTGCACAAGTTGTAGGAAGCATGAAAAATAAAGGCCTGAATCTCTAAAGGGATTGGGTATTATACAGTATTTTCCTCCCAAGGTTCAGCAGTTTTCTGGGTGTCCTGCCAGAAGATTGTAGATGAAACATTGTAGGCCCAGACTGGGCTCATGAAAAGAGCATGAAACAGGAAGGAAGGGGGCAGGGCACAACTTTTGAAAGAATGACATAGCCCAAGGACACAACATAAACCAATTAAAATCAAATGGGTCTAAGAGTTTTATAGGGGGAAAACAGAGGCAGAACATTCCATGACATAAATCAAAGTGAGACCTTCTATTACCCAACTCCTAGAGTAATGGAAATAAAAACAAAATAACAAGTGGGACCTAATTAAACCTAAAAGCTTTTGCACAGCAAAGGAAACTATAAACATGGTGAAATGACAACCCTCAGAATGGGAGAAAATAATAGCAAGTGAAACAACTGACAAAGGATTAATTTCCAAAATATACAAGCAGCTCTATAACTCAATACCAGAAAAACAAATAACCCAATCAAAAAGTGGGAAAAAGACCTAAACAGACATTTCTCCAAAGAAGACATGCAGAGGGCCAACAAACACATGAAAAGATGCTCAGCATCGCTCATTATTAGATAAATGCAAATCAAAACTACAATGAGATATCACCTCACACCAGTCAGAACTGCTATCATCAAAGTCTACAAACAATAAATGCTGGAGAGGGTGTTGCGAAAAGGGAAGCCTCTTTCACTGTTGGTGGGAATGTATATTGATATAGCCAGTAAAGAAGATGGTGTGGAGATTCCTTAAAAAAAACTAGGAATAAAGCCACCATATGACCCAGCAATCCCACTAGGCATATGCCCTGAGGAATATGCCCTAGGCATATGCCCTGAGGAAACCAAAATGGAAAAAGACACATATACCCCAATGTTCATTACAGCACTATTTGCAATAGCTAGAACATGGAAGCAATCTAAATGTCAATCGACAGCTGAATGGATAAAGAAGTTGTACATATACACAATGGACTATTACTCAGCCATCAAAAGGAACACATTTGAGTCTGTTCTAATGAGGTGGATGAATCTAGAGTGTATAATACAGAGTCAAGTAAGTCCGAAAGAGAAAGATAAATATTATATACCAGCTTCCTTTGTGGCTCAGCTGGTTCAATCCCTGGGTTGGGGAGATCCCCTGGAGAAGCGAAAGGCTACCCACTCCAGTATTCTGGCCTGGAGAATTCCATGGACTGTATAGTCCATGGGGGTCACAAAGAGTCAGACATAACTAAAAGACTTTCACTTTCAATGCATATATATGGAATCTAGAAAGATGGTAGTGATGAATTTGTTTGCAAGTCAAAAATGGAGAGACAGACCGAGAACAGATTTTGGACATGGGGAGAGGGGAGGAGAGGGTGAGATGTATGGAGAGAGTAACATGGAAACTTATATTGCCATATGTAAAATAAATAGCCAATGGAAATTTGTTGTGTGTCTCAGGGAACTCAAACAGGGGCTCTGTATCAACCTAGAGGGGTGGAATGTGGAGAGAGATGGGAGGGAGGTTTAAGAGGGAGGGGACATATGTACACCTATGGCTGATTCATGTTGATGTTTGACAGAAAACAACACAATTCTGTAAAGCAATTTTACTTCAGTTAAAAAATAAATTAATTAAAAAAACTCAAATGAATCCAAAATGGTATACAAGTAGACGTCAACTAAATCTTGATCCTCAATCTTCAAGGTAAATGACACACCCAGAGGAACTATAACAGTTCCAAGGCACTATCAAAAGACCAAGGAGTGGACGGTGGCCCAATTCCTGTAAATCTCTACCTTTTTACTAAAACAGTTGGAATGATCACCCCACTCATTAGCATATGAAATTGCCCAGCCCATAAAAAGTAAGCATGCCACATCTCATGGCCACTACACTCATCACTGCACTCACCTTCTGTGATGGCCCACACTCTGTCTGTGGAGTGTGCTTCTCTCTAAATTTGAATAAATCTATTTCTTCCCTAACGCTTTGTCTCTCACTGAATTCTCTCTGCAACAGACATCAAGAACTTGAACTTCACTAGGTCCTAAAACCAGGCACCATGGTTTTGGCCAAGCTAGAGTCCCAGTCATGAGAGTTTGAGTCCCAGTCTTAGGTAAACAGTTTCAAGCACAACTTTCAAAAATGGAATGATGATGACCTGCCCAATACTTTGTAAACAGTGGTATAGATGGAGAGAGGAGCTGAAGGACTGAAAGAAAAAGCAATGGGAACAATGTGCCAAAGAATCCCCTGCCAGAAAAAGTGCTAAATGCCTGACCTGTGCCCACAGTTTTCATTGGCCTGATCCCTGGCACAAAGGAGATTAAGGACGAAGAATACTCATTCACTTGGGCAACAGCTACTAGGGCACAGTGGATAGTGGAGCCTCTAGGACACACTGAGGGGTAGCCCCTGCCAGTGTCCCTCATTTTAACCCATTGCTGCTCGCCTGTTCACGGGGGATTGCAGGAAACAAGAAATGAGAGATTGTAAAGAAATTAAGATTTTGTTAGTCATATCGCCTTCTACCCATAGGGGTGAGGACTTCCTACCTTAATCAGAGGTCTTCCGGAATCTGAGACTGAGCTGAATGAGCTTTCTGATGGGTTTGTTTTTGCTGTCCTGGTTTCCAGCAGGCTGGGTTTCTCATCACTTCCACTGTGCTGGGTTTCTGTCCTGTTGAGCTTCCACAGCGTGAGCTTTTGCTGAGTTGGTCTTCTGCTGCGCTTGGCTCCCTACTCTCTGGGGCTGAGTCAAGGTTGCTATAGCCAGGTTACATCCGAGTCATGGCACAAGATATGTCAGGAGAGTATATAGTTTCCTCAGTTCTGGTTCTCTGCAATAAAGATTTGAAATAGCAGACCAGCTCGGTGTCCCAGAAGGTCGACCTGCCTTGACCTGCCTAGGGATCTGGTCCTCAAAATGTTATCACGTTTCAACCTGCTCAGGCAATCTGCCAGTTCAGGGGTCCCAGGAGGTCGACATGCCTCGACCTGTCCAGGGACCCAATTCTAGGGAGGCCCACCTGCCTCAACCTGCCTGGGGATTCAATCTCCAGGAGGCTGTCAAGCCTCAGCCTGCCTGGGATCTGCACTGTTATTTGGGGATGCCTGGCTCTCAGGTTGCAACAGTATTGGGTAGGAAAAGCTTCAGAATGACTCACCCCTAAGGAAGTCCACCCATTAAAACAGAAGGAAGACTATTAGTGGTGGTGCTGTGCCCAGTCTCAGCAATAACTCAGGAGCCCAATGAGAACCCCACTGCCTTTCTGGAAAGGCTACAAGTGGCCCTCCAGAAGTTTACCAATCTGGACTTAGACTCTTACGAGGAACAGATGATTTTAAAGGACAAATTCCTGTCTCAATGTGCATCAGACATCAGGATAAAGTTGTTAACAGCTCCAGCAGTAAATTCTGCTACCTCTTTAGATGAGATGGTCCAGACAGCCACCAATACCTTTTATACAGAGAACAGAAGAAGGCCCAGAAAAGGAAAGAGACAAGGCATGCCTAAATGCTGGCCTCCCTCCAGGGAAGCCCTATGACAAACCCTGAGTCCTTGAAGGACAAGGCACAGATTGTCTTTAGGCATTGCAAATGCCTAATTGATAGAGAGGCAGGGCATGGGGCCAAAGAGTGTCCAAACTATGACAAGTCTCCTAAAATAGCTTGCTACAAATGCTATCAATTAGGGCACTGGGCAGCACTCTCCCCTCGGGACTCAAGAGCCTCAAGGTTAAATGTCAAGCCTTCCCTTATGATGAAGGAGCCCGCTCCAGCCACCCTGACTGTCACAGATAACCATCACAGGGCTGGAGCCAAGGGTGCAACTGGATGTGGCAGGTAGGTCTGAGAATTTCTTGGTTGACACAGGGGCTACCTACTCTGTCCCGACCTCCTACTCCAGCGCCTTCTCCTCCCAAACGTGTACCATTTTGCGTGGTACAGGAAAAACAATTACAAAAGATTCACTCAAGCTCTTCTTCGTTGCTGGGATGGACAAATATTTTCCCACTAGTTTCTGGTGGCCCCTGAGTGTCTTACTCCCTTATTGGGACGAGATCTTTCCCTGCCTTCAAAATATTGCAGCTATTGTTGTCCTCATAGAAAATGCTTTAAAATTTTCTCTTGGGAGCAAACTATTTTTACCAGCCTCCAAGTGAAACAACTCCTGAATGAGAGAGGCCATTTATGGATGTCTGATCAAAGAATCCTCAGATAACAAGTAGTGCTGATGGAAAATACAGGCCTAACTACATCCTCTTGTGAGGTTCTTAACCCAACTACCCTCCTGCCTACTCACAAGGGTTCTCTCCCCTTTAGCTCTTGCTAGAAACCTTGGACCACAGGACAAAACCCGAAGAGGGATTGTCAGAAGATCCTCTGACCAATCCTGAGGAAATCTGGTATACTGATGGAAGCAGCTTTGTCTTGGATGGAAAAAGAAGAGCTGGATATGCAGTAGTCTCAAATTTTGAGACCATAGAGGCTAGACCTTTGCAACCAGCAGTCAAGTTTCCAGGACAGGACTCTTGGATTCACTACTCAGGAGTCAAGCTGTGGGAAAAAAAAAAAAAAAAACAACAACAAACAAAGAGGACACTCAATCCACTTGTGACCTCCTGGGAGATCTCAGATACCTATTCAGGACTACAAATGAGTGCCATTCTAAGGAACATCCCAAATTAAGTTTCTGGGAATAAGATTTCTCAGGCTAGCTCTAAAGAGCCAATTCAGTTTGGCAGGGGTTGTACTCCAAAGTAGACGGGAGATAGATATTCTAATCCTTGAGCAAGGAGGGACTTGAACCATCTTGAATGAGACGTGTTGTTTCTGGGTAAATATTTCCAGCTAAGTTAAAAAAGTCTCACAGTCCTCAAGAAAAACATTCAGATCCTACTAGATCTTGAAGAATGAGCTGGAGAATTCTCAGGGTGGCTACAATCTTTCTTTGGAGGAATTCTTCTCCTAGTGAGGGGAAAGTTGGAGTTGGCTAATGCCCCTACTAATCCCTGTTATCACCATTTTGATGCTGCTTATGGTTGCTCCATGTATTATCAATTGTCTAATCCGTTTTGTTTCTACCCAGGTCAACAAGCTACAATATGCAGTGCTAGTTCAACAAGGATATATAAAATGACAGCCAACAGCAAAAAATATCACTCACCCTTAGATGGACACTGCTATAAGGACTTAGGCTTGAGACCAGCAAGAGGGGGAGGCCCAATGCCCCTTGCTGTCCCAGTTCAGCAGGAAGTAGCCAGAGAGACATTGAAGCCCCTATTCCCAAAGAATTGGGCCTCCCATTTCTGGAGGGGAATGTTATGTAGCTGGAATAGGAAAAAGGAGTCCAGAATGGCAGTGGCTAAAAGACAAATAAGTGAAAAGCCTGTCAAAATAGAACACAGGAAAGTCGAAGGACCGGAGTGAGAACTTCAGGTAAAACAAACAGCCCTCCTGGCTAGCCCAGTTTACATAGGGCAGACTCTGGCGGAGGAGAAAAAACATATAAAAAGGGGAGCCAAAATTGAGATGGGGGCTTCTCATCTCTTTGCATCTTTTGGGTCGGCCTGCCCTCATGCCTCGAGGATGTGTTTTCCTTTGCTTTCCAAATAAAACTGAGTTGTATCACTGAGCTATAACACGGGTCCATCCATTGCTTCAAACTTTTGCTGCATGGAGACAGAATCAAGGAAATTAAACTCCCCTGACACTTAGATTGGGCTTCCCTGATGGTTTGAGTGGTAAAAAATCTGCTCAAAATATGGTAGACAAGTGGTTGATCCCTGGTTTCAGAAGACCCCCTGGAGAAGGGAATGCAACCCACTCCAATATTTTGGGCTGGATAATTCCATGGTCAGTGGAGCCTGGCATGTTACACTCCATGGGGTCTTCAAAGAGTCAGACACTACTGAAAGATTAACACCTTCACTTTCACTTTACTTAGAATTTCTTTTAAAGCCATAAATTAGAATAGAAGATGCATTTTATACATAACTCAAGAATTAGTCATGAAATAATTTTCATTTCTCCACACTCCTGTGTTTTTGTACGTTTCACCAAGTGCTATTTTTTTTTCCAAATTATTCTACAATCTTAGATACATAAGGGCAGACACATTTACTTTCAATCTATTTTTAGCGACTCTTTTTTCTTCATGGACAAAAATCGATTAGGATATACTTAAATACTCTAATTTAGTATCAAAAATTAAAATCAGCAGGACTAAACGTTTTCGTGGTTATATTTCTAAATGAAAAGTGAAAGGGAATATATATTGGCACATTTAACTGAGTAAATCAATACAATTCCAAATCATTCTGCTTCATTTTAAAGTGTCTTTGTTAAAAAAAAAATCTATAGTGACTAATTTATGAACTCCTAGAACCATTTAATAACCTTGTTTAACCTTTGAAATGTTTCATAACTTTAAAAAGCCCAATGAACGCTGTAATCTCAGAATTACTGACTTCCTTTCAAGTAGTGGAATGTAACTGAAAGGTCCTAGGTTCTTCTTAATTTCACTGAAAACACTTCCTCAGGTGACCCTTTTCACATCTCATTATTTCTGTTATCCCAAGTCAAATAGCTTATTGTGTTTATAAATGTTGAGAATGCGAGTGATTTTTAACAAATTCATTTGCAGCGTGCATACTCGGAGTAAATAAAAAATACATTGCAAAGAGATAGAAAAAAAAATTTTAAGGTGATTTACAGGTAACACTTTGTTAGTGAGTTTGTTTCCTATTACACACAAGAAACTATATGATTTAGGATATTGCAAGTAGTTAGTAAATTACCATATGAAAAGTAAAAATTTTAAAGTTCTTTTACCAAGTTACTCAGTTCTCTTTTCCCTTTATGGGATGTGTGTGTGTGTGTGTGTGTATGTGTGTGCATTTAACTCTTGGGACCCCCTAGACTTATTAAGTGAGCACTTAAACTTTGTTGATCACACACAGAAAACAAAATATATAAGGACATATTTCCTGGTCACAAATATACAGTCTCAGTGGAGAAAAAGTCAACAAACATTAATCAATAGAAAGTAATATAAAACAATACATCATTTAATTCCTTTTTTTTAATAGCCTAATATTTCCCTAGGAACTAAGAAAACAAGATAAATGAGCAAAAATCAGAAACTAGGTAAATGGCAGTAGTGGTACTTTACTTAGTTGTTGAGTTGATTACTTGTATCTGACTCCTTGTGACACCATGGACTGCTACATGCATGGCTTCCCTGTCCTTTGCTGTCTCCTGTAGTTTGCACAAACTCATGTCCATTGAGTTGATGACACTATCCAACTATTTCATCCTCTGTTCCCCTCTTCTCCTACCCTCAATCTTTCCCAACATCAGGTCTTCTCCAATGAATAAGCTCATTGCATCAGGTGGCCAAAGTCAGAGCTTCAGCATCAGTCCTTCAGATAAGTATTCAGGATTGATTTTCCTCTAGGACTGACTGGTTTGATTTCCTTTCTATCCAAGGGACTCTCAAGCGTCTTCTCTAATGCTACAGTTTGAAAGCACCAATTTATTGACACTCAGCCTTCCTTAGGGTCCAACTCTTAAATCCATACATGACTACTGGAAAAACCATAGCTTTGCCTTTATGGATGTTTGTTGGCAAAGTGATGTCTTTGCTTTTGAATACACTGTCTAGTTTTGTCATATCTTTCCTTTCAAGGAGTAAGCCTCTTTGAATTTCATGGCTGCAGTCACTGTCTGCAGTGATTTTGGAGCCCAAGAAAATAAAGTTTATCACTGTTTCCATTTTTGCCCCATCTGTTTGCCATGAGGTGATGGGACCAGATACCATGATCTTTGTTTCTTGAATGTTGAGTTGTAAACCAGTTTTTTCACTCTCCTTTCACCTTCAGATGGTAAACAATCTGCCTGCAATCCAGGAGACCTGAGTTCAATCCATCGGTTGGGAAGATCTCCTGGAGAAGGGAACAGCTACTATTTCAGTATTCTGGCCTGGAGAATTCCATGGACTGTATAGTCCACAGGGTCACAAAGAGTTGGACATGACTGAGCTACTTTCATTTTTATCTTCATCAAGAGGCTCTTTAGTTCCTCTTCATTTTCTGCCATTAGGGTGATATGCCATTATCTGCTTATCTGAGGTTATTGATTTTCCTCTTGGCAATCTTGATTCCAACATGAGTTTCATCCAGCCCAGCATTTTGCATGATGAACACAACATATAAGTTAAATAAGCAGAGCAACAATATACAGTCTTGACTTACTCCTTTCTCAACTTGGAGTCAGTCCATCATTCCATGTCCTGTTTTAACTGTTCCTTCTTGACCTGCATACAGGTTTTTCAGGAGGCAGGTAAGGTGGCCTGGTATTCCCTTCCTTTTAAGAATTATCCACAGTTTGTTTTAATCCACACAAAATCTTTAGTGTAGTCAAGGAAGCAGAAGCAGATGTTTTTCTGGAATTCTATTGCTTTTTCTATGATCCAATGCATGTTGGGAATTTGATCTCTGGTCCTTCTGCCTTTTCTAAATCCAACTTGCACATCTGCAGGTTCTCAGTTTATATACCGTTTAAGCCGAGCTTCATGGATTTTGAGCATTACCTTGCTAGCATGTGAAATGAATGCAATTGTGCAGTAGTTTGAACATTTTTTTGGCTTTGCCCTTCTTTGAGAAGGATTGAAAATTGAACATTTCTGGTCCTATAGCCCTGCTGAGTTTTCCAAATTTGGTGGGATATTGAATACAGTACTTTTACAGCAAATCATTTAGGATTTGAAATAGCTCAACTGGAATTCCATCACTTCCAGTAGCTTTGCTTATAGTAATGCTTCCTAAGGCCCATTTGACTTCACACTCCAGGATATCTGGTTGTAGGTGTGCCCACACCATCATGATTATCTGGGTTATTAAAATCTTTTTTGTATAGTTCTGTGCATTCTTGCCACCTCTTCTTAATCTCTTCTGTTTCTCATAAGTCCTTACCATTTCTGTCCTTCATCATGCACATCTTTTCATGAAATATTCCCTTGGTACCCCCAATTTTAGTGAAGAAATCCCTAGTCTTTCCCATTATAATCTTTCCCTCAATTTCTTTGTATTGTTCATTTAAGAAGGCCTTTATTCTCTGGAATTTTGCATTCAGTTGGATATATCTTTCCCTTTCTCCCTTGCCTTTTACTTCTCTTCTTTTCTCATCTATTTATAAATCCTCCTCAGACAGCTACTTTGCCTTCTTGCATTTCTTTTTCTTTGGAGTGGTTTTGTTCACTGCCTGCTGTTCAAGGTCATGAACCTCCATCCATAGCTCTTCAGGCAATCTGTCTACCAGACCTATAACTTGAATCTATCTGTCACCTCCACTGTATAACCATAAAGGCTTTGGTTTAGATTATACTTGAATGGTGGTTATACCTACTTTCTTCATTTAAGCCTGAATTTTACAACAAGGAGCTTCTGGTCTGAGCCACATTCAGCTCTAGGTCTTGTTTTTGCTGACTGTATAGAGCTTCTCCATTTTTGCCTGCAAAGAATGTAATCATTCTGGTTTTGGTATTGACCATCTGGTGATGTCAATGTGAAGTGTAGTCTCTTATGTTGTTGGAAAGGGTATTTTCTATGACCAATGTGTTCTCTTGGCAAAAGTCTGTTAGCCTTTGCCCTGTTTCATTTTGTATTCCAAGGCTAAAATTGCCTGTTACTCCAGGTATCTCTTGACTTCCTACTTTTGCATTCCAATCCCCTATGGTGAAAAGGACATCTTTTTTTTTTTTTTTTTTTTTTGAAGTTAGTTCTAAAAGGTCATGCCTGTCTTCATAGAACTGGTCAACTTCAGCTTCTTTGGCATTGGCGGTTGGGGCATAGACTTGGATTACTCTGATGCTGATTGGTTTGCCTTGGAAACAAACCATGATCTTCTATTGTTTTTGAGATTGCACCCAAGTACTGCATTTCAGACTCTTTTGTTGACTATAAAGGATACTCCATTTCTACTAAGGGATTGTTGTCAATAGTTGTACATATAATGGTCATCTGAATTAAATTTGCCCTTTCTCACCTATTTTAGTTCACTGATACCTAAGATGTTAATGCTCACTCTTGACATCTCCTGCTTGACCACCTCCAATCTGCCTTGATTCATGGATATAACATTCCAGATTCCTTTTTAATATTCTTCTTTACAGCACTGAATTTTTCTTTCATTACCAGATACATCCACAACTGAGGGTCACTTCTGCTTTGGTCCAGCCACTTCATTCTTTCTATAGCTGTTAGTAAATGCCCTCCACTCTTGCCCAGTAGCAATTTGGATATCTTCTTTTCTGGGGTTCTCATTTTCCAGTGTCCTATATTTTTTGTCTTTTCTTTTTTTTTTTTTTTTTTGTCTTTTCATACTGTTCATGGGGTTCTCTCAGCAAGAATACTGAAATGGTTTCCCATCCCTCCTCCAGTGGACCATATTTTGTCAGGATTTTTCAATATGACCTTTCCATCTTGGGTGGCCCTGCATGGCATGGCTTATAGCTTCATTGAGTTATGCAAGTCCCTTCACAATGACAGGCTGTGATCAATGAAAGAGGCAGTATTATAACTATAGGCTATAAAATAGAGTAGATTTTCAGGACTTACTAATCTTGTAAAATAGAAACTGTACCTTTTGACTATGCTGTCCATGTTTCTCTGTGTCCTGGGCCCCTCATCATGATCATTCTACTCCTTGCTTCATGAGCTTGCGTAGTTTCAATTCCTCACATGGGTAGAATCACATAGCATTTTTTCTTCTGTGACTGGCTTATTTTTACTTAGCATAATGCTCTTTAGGCTCATCCATTTTTTTTTTTTTGGCTCATCCATTTTTGTCACAAATTACAGGATATCCATTTTTAAGGATGAATAATATTCCATGTTATATACACACAATATTTTCTTTATCTAGTTATCCACTGGAGGACATTTTACGTTGATTCCATGTCATGACTACTGTGGATATCCTGCAATGAATACAGGGAGGCAGGTAACTCTGTGAGATCCTAATTTCAGTTCCTTTGGTTAAAAACCCAGAAAGGGGATTGCTGGATCATATATTAGTTTGATTTTTAATTATTCAAGGAACCCTGTGCTGTTTTCTATACTGGCTGCATCAATTTGCATTCTTACCAAGAGTGTATCAGAATTCCCTTTTCTCCACATTCACTTTTTAACATTTTATATCTTTTGTTGTATTTGCAATTTTCTTTGTTTGATAATAGCATTCTAACAGGTGTGAGGTGATATCTCATTGTGATTGGTTTTGGTTTCTATTTCCCTAATGATGTTCAGCACCTTATCATTAATCTGCTGGTCTTTGTATGCCTTCTTTGGAGAAATGTTCTTTCAGGGCCTTTGTCCATTTTTAATAAGATTATTTGGTTTTGGCTTTGCTCTTGAGTTATAGGAATTCCTTTAACATTCTAAATATTAATCCTTTATCAGATATATAGTTTATAAATATTTTCTCCTTTTCCACAGGCTGCCTTTTCACTTTGCTGATTATTTCCTTGGTTATGCAGAAATCTTTGCATGTGTGCTAAGTTGCTTAGTTGTGTCTGACTTTTTTCAGCTGACCCTATGAAGTGTAGCTCACCAAGCTCTTCTGTTCATGGGATCCCCCAGGCAAGAGTACCGGAGTGGGTTGCCATGCCTTCCTTCACGGGATTTGTTACCCAGAATTGTTATATCTCCTGCATTGTCAGGAGGGTTTTTTACCACTAGTGCCACATGGGATGCCTGCAGAAGTCTTTAGTTTAATGTAATCCCATTTGTTTGTTTGTTTTGCTTTTGGTATAACATTCAAGAAATAATTGCTAAGGGAATGTCAAGGAGCTTTTCCCCTTTGTTTTCTTCTAGAAGTTTCATAGTTTCACATCTGACATTTAAGTCTTTGATCCATTTTAAGTTGATTTTTAGGTGTTAAATATTGTGTCCAATTACATTATTTGCATATGGATATCCATTTTTTAATGCAATTTATTGAAAAGATAATGTTTTCCCCATTTTGTATTCTTGGTACTCTTGTCAAAGATTAGTTAACCACATACACATGAAAGGATTTAATTTTGGCTTCTTTATTCTGTTCAATTGGCTTATAAGTCTGTTTTTATGCCAGTACCTTATTCTTTTGATTACTATATGTTTGTAATACATTTAGATATCTGGAAGTATGAGTGCTTGCAACTTTGTTCTTGTTCAAAATTGTTTTGGTTATTCTAGATCTTTTGCAGGTCCATACAATTATTTTTAAATTACTTATATGAAATGTGCCATTAGGATTTTGATAGAAATTGCATTGAATTTGTACATTACTTTGGGCAGTATGGGTATTTTAACAATGTTGTCTTCCAATCCATCACAAGGAATGTCTTTCTACTTACTTGTGTGTTTTAAACTTCCCTTCACCAGTTTTATTGTTTTATTGGTGATCTAAGTTATTCTCTAAAGTTTGCAGTATTCTCAATGTATCAAAAACTATTTTGTTTTAGGCTTACACTAACCTAATTTTAGTATAGAAACTTAACCCCATATAGCTCCTTTGTCTCTGCCCTGTACCACGGCCATTATACATTTTATGTCTATATGTATTACAAACTCAAAAATATACTCTTATAACTATGACTATTTTATCTCTTTAAAGAAGCTTAAAGAATAGAGTAAAAGCAAGTATGTGTTTATAGAGTTTGTTCTATCAAGCTCCTAATTACCATTGTTTAATTTCTTCCACTGGAGTCCAAGTTACCTTTTATTACAGTTTTTCTCAAATCTAAATATTTTGTGCTTTAATTTTTAAATATATTACATTGATATATGTTATAATACCAATATGTATATTATAATATATATGTTATATATATATGTTATAATACCAAGATACAATTACCTATTATTTTATGAAATTGCTTATTAGTAGTAGAAAGGATAAATAGCACATAATTATACTATCCTTTATAATTTTATATTTATCTTTATATATATTATATATATAATATATATCTTTATATATAACCTTTATAATCTTATATGTATATATATAAGATATATATATATATGATATATATCTTTTATATATATATATGCATGCATGCTCAGTGACTTCAGTCGTGTCTGAAATATATATGCATGATTACCTTTTATGGTGTTCTTTATTTTTCTGTGTATTCAGATTACTTTCTAGTGTCACTAAGTTTCAGATGAAAGAACTTCCTTTAGTGTTTTAGGTAAGGAAGGCCTGCTGGAAACATATAAATTTTGTTTGTTTTGAAATGTCTTTCTTTTCCCTTCATTTTGTAAAATTAGTTTTTATGGATATAGGATTCTTGGTTGACAGTGTTTTACTTTTATCACTATGAATATAAGTCAAACTAATTTTTCAGTTCTTAATTGTTTCTGATTAATCAGCTTATAATCTTATTTGCTTTCTTGTAGGCAGTGAATTGCTTTTCTCTTACACTTTCAAGATTTTTTTTTTTGTCTTTTCATACTTTTCCAGTGAGTTGGCTGTTCGCATCAGATGACCAAAGTATTGGAGCTTCAGCTTCAGGATCAGTCCTTCCAATGAACATTCAGGGTTGATTTCCTTTAGGATTGATTGGCTTGTATAGTATAGACACTTTATTCCTGGAAACAACCCTGATGCTGGGAAAGATCAATGGCATAAGGAGAAGAGGGTAACAAGATGAAAGGATTGGATGACACCACTGATTCAAAGGACATGAACTTGGCAAACTCTGGGAGACAGTGAGGGACAGGGAAGCCTGTCATGCTACCACCTATGGGCTCAAAAAGAGTCAGACATGACTTGGCAACTGAACAACAATTTCACACTTTGAGTTTGATTTGTTTGGATATGGGTTTCTTTAGTGTTTATTCTACTTGGAAGTGTTTTACTTTTTTGCTGTATAGATAAGTGTTTTGTCATTAAATTTGCAAAGTTTTCAGCAATTATTTCTTCAAATGTTTTTCTGTCCTTTTGTCTCTCTGTTTTTATTACTCTCAGCATAAATATATGGGTGTGCTTAATGTTCTCTGAGGAGCTTTCATTTTGCTTCTTTGTTTTTTTTATCTCTGGTTTTCAGACTGTATAATATCTTTCAATCTATCCTTATTTTTTTTTTAATTTTATTTTATTTTTAAACTTTACATAGCTGTAAATTTGCTAATTCTTTCTTCAGTCAGCTCAAAACTATTTCTGAGATCTTTTAGTGAATTTTCAGCACAGTTAATGTACTTTTCAGCTCCAGAATTTCCATTTGGTTCTTTCATTAAAAAAATTGTATCTTTATGATATTTTCCATTTGATATTTTTATTATATCTTCCTTAATTTTATGGCCATGATCTAACTGCTTTGGAGACTTCCTTCTCTGCTAAGTCCAATCTGGACTCCTTCAAAAGAAATTTCCACTGTTATTTTTTTGCTTTGTTTTTTTAAAAAAATTATATGTCATAGTTTTTGTTCAAAACTGTACATTTTAGGTATTAGCAACTCTGGATACTGATCTCCTCACCAATGTGTTGATACTGTAATCATTTACTTAATCATTTACTACTATATTTAGGGTCATGGCTGAAATAATTCTGTGACGTCTATTTCCCCTGATGTGTGTAGTTCTCCAGTCTCTGCTCAAATATACTTGTTTGTTTGTTTGTTTTTTAGACTGACTACCTAGCCATCACCCCTGGGTCAGTATGAGCCACTTAATGGGCAAAAGTTGTACTTAAACATTGATAGCTAGCTAGAATATTGCCTTTTACCTTTGGATGTGTCTGTGTGTGGTTGGGAGTGGGAATTGGTTTGCTATCACAGTTTGAATTTACATTTTTGCTACTTGTTTAACCAACTATGAATATCTTGATTTTTTTCTCTCATCGCTCCCAAAAGGGTGCAGCTTTAGGTTTTCTCATAAGCTTATAGACATCCAAGAATTTATGTGACTTTTTGTTTTAAGCCTGACATCTATAGTATTGCTCCTGGTCCGAGTCACCTATTTTCAGTCAGTGTTTGATAAGGGGTTGTACATGAGCCCTTAGTTTCAATGAAGATTCCACTCTTTGTCAATTGATTCATATGCAGTTTGTGAAGTGGTCTTAAGTACCCTCTATGGTCCTCATCAGATACTTCTGGATGCATATTGCCTAGCATTACATTCAGCCTTCCCAATCTGATCTCAGGATGGTTCTTCTTGGATGTCTTTATTCTTGGTTTTCTTTGTTAGACTCCTTATTGTTCTGCATTTTCACTTGTATCTGTAGTGTCAAGGAACTAAAACTGCCTTTGTTATTTTTCTCCATTATTTTGAACAGTGCCTCAAGGCATGGAACTCATTCTCTGCTCCAAATGAAATCAGTTTCCTCAAACAGCGTTGTGAAGATTAAGTCCTACTGCCTCTCTCTCTGTAAGTTCTACACTACCTCACAAGAGCTGAGGGTGAGGATTGGATCCCCTTTGTCCTGGCATGATATACCTGCTATATAAACTAGACCCGGTAGGGTGTGCCCTAGACTTTTTGGCTTACCCCTTCTGCTTGGCATATTCATCATTAAGTGCTAGGTGGTTTATGAGTGTTCAGGGTCCAGTATTTCTGCCTACTATACCTTGAGCAGAACTTGTGCCCAGCAATTAACAGCTGGGTTGAAGAAGGTTATCCTGGGCATTCCAGCTGCATGTGTACAGAATAGAGCTTCTGCAACAGGGGGCTGAGAGAGATGAGAATCACCAGCAGCCTGCCTATTCTGTGGGGGAAGTGTAGCCCCAGACTGGGATCTGGAGGGACAGAGAGCTCTGTCTTCTTGATTGTACCTGTCTGGAGAGAAATACTAGGGATAGTTTCTGTAAAATGGAAGAATCTATGTAGGGGAGCTACTCTTGGTTCCAACACCACAGAAATTTGCTCTTCTTACTTAGATTTAGTAAAATATATTGAATAAATTTGCTATATATGTCTAGGCAATTTCTAGAGACATTTTATTTGCTTGAGTTTTAATATAATTTTCTCCAAATAAAAGTTGTTTGTTGAGGTGTCTTCTGTGTTCCTCACTCTGCTATTCCAGAGTTAGTCATGCAATACCTGTGTGTGTTACTGCTGTGTGTGTATTCCCAGTTGATCAGTTGTGTCTGACTCTTTGCAACTCCATGGACTGTAGCCTGCTAGGTTTCTCTGTCCATGGGATTTCCCAGTCAGGAATACTGGAGTGAGTTGCCATTTCCTTCTCCAGGGGCTCTTCCCGACTCAGGAATTGAACTCACCTCTCCTTCATTGGCAATCAGATTCTTTATCACTGAGCCACCTGGGAAACCCTTGTCTTACTGCTGACTGCATCTCAAACCCTAGGGATAATAAGGTGTTCTCTGGGTTCAAGGACAATTGATCCTGTGTGTGTCTGTTAGTTGCTCAATCATGTCTGACTCTTTGCAGCCCCATAACTCTAGCCCATAAGCCTCCTGTCCATGGAATTATCCAGTAAGGAATATTGGAGTGGGTTGCCATGCCCTTCTTCAGAGGATCTTCCCAACACAGAGACTGAACCTGGGTCTCCTTCATTGCAGCAGATTCTTTACCATCTGAGCCACCAGGAAAGTCAATAAGTTCTCTAAAGAAAAAAATAATGCTTCACAACCAGCTTCATAGTAACTGAAAAACTGTGTGTGGCAGGAGGGGGCCAAGAGTGAGAAGAGGGTGAGGAATATGTTGGGAAAAGTCAAGCAATATTTTGAAATCTGCTGCTATAAGAGACCAAGAAAAAGGAAAGTGAAAGAATGTTTCTAATTACCAATTTAATACTTCATTAGCAGTATTAAAATTATAAATAAAAAATATATAAATAGTTAAAATAAATATTCCCATCAAACAAGTACTGGTATCTCATTCTCCATTAAACTATAAAATTCATGGTAGTCATGCTTTAAGTATTGAATTATCTTGAGATTTTTAAATGTATTTCTCATAGCTTCAGAGAAATGTAAACTTCCTCTGGCCTTGCTCTTTGTGCATATTAAACACTGGTTTAGAATATTCCTCAGTTGATATTTTGTTCTTCCTAAAATATTGCCTCTAGAGAAATTCCTAATGACAACCACTCCTCTAAGCACTTTATTACAACTGCTTATCAATTAATTAATGAACAGAGGGATATCTTTAATGAAGCTTCTCACCTTTTTGGAAAAGCTAAATTAAAATCAGAAATCCCCTCTAGTGTGAAATAACAATTTTCCACTTTAAGTTAAATGATGTTATCAAAACCAAACTATCAACTGGTATGTTTCCATTTACTGGACACTTTTTTCCAGTTGCCAATATTTCTTAAAATAACAGCACCCTGTTTATACCATTTGTCTAAATGCTCTTCATATAACTCTCTAGAATTAAACTGCAAACCATAGACAGCATGGTGCCATGTCTGCTATGGTTGGATAGAAATAGAATAAAGGAACTCTCCATATGAAGAATAACTGCTTAAAAATTTTGACAGGTAAGAAATTATCAAGATGACATAGAGTGGAAAATTATAGAGAAGTCTCTGTTCTAACATGGAATAATCTTTCTAATAGTGTGTGTCTTCTTTTGGCTTTCCATGAAAAATGATTACTTGTCTGATTATTACGTCTTTACCTACCCAGGATATTAATTAGTCAGTGAATTTAAACAATATAAATTCTGGATAATTTAGGGTTCAAAAGCACTCTTTAGTCATGTGCCAGAGGCAAAATACAGAATAAACTTCCCAGTATCTAACTTGAATAAAGTAGTATTCTTCTCATCAGTATGGTTCTTAACATCAATTTAAATGTAATTTATTTTTAGTTAAAGATAGCTTCATTTTTAAGGGAGTCCTCTGTTTCCGTAAATTTGATGTAACATTCTTCAAAAAAATCTTTGAAAGTCACTTATATAGTACTTACTATGTGTCATGCACAATTCTAAGCAGTTCTTTAATTACTCAAATAATTTATCAATGGTATGAAATATGTATAATCATTATTCCTCTTTCATAGAGAAATTCACATGAATTAATTGTGGCTACAGAGGGGTAGTTTCCCACCAGGAGTCACAATAAAGATAAATGGCAAACTGGAGTTTTGACACTAAATCCAGAGTACATGTTCCAACACATCACGCTACTCTCTTTTCGAAAAAAATAAAATTTTCTTCTAATTTATTTTTTAGCAATGTGTTTCACTATCATTATCATCAAATCATTAAAGTACTGGATGATGTTATACAATCTTTTTTGGGCAAAATTAGTCACATAGGAGGTTTCTACATAAGTATGGCCACATAATGTAGCATGTATTATAATAGCCAAATTGACATTATTTTTGAAAAATTTTGTTAGTTTGGCAGTAATTTCCTTTTTCAATTTAGAGTTAGAAGTGTGTCATTAAGAATATTCTTTATCCAAATGAAAGGACATAACAAAACAGAAACAGTCATGGAGACAGAGAACAAACAGGTGGTGGCAGGAGGGTGGGGGGAAGAAAGAGAAAAATGAGGGAGATTAGAGGGACAAGCTTTCAGCTATGAGGTTACAGGTATGACATATACAGTGTGGGGAATATGGCCAATAATTATGCAATCTTTGTACAGTGACAGACAACAACTAAATTTATCACTGTTTATTTTGAAATGTATAGAAATATCAAATCACTGTTATATAACGTAAACTAACATAGTGTTGTAGGTCAATTATACTTCGAAACCAAGGAATCAAACTCATAGAAGAAAGGGAACAGATTTGTGATTCCAAACGTGGAAGGTAGGGGGAGGGGAATTAGATGAAGCTTGTCAAAATGTACAAATTTTCAGTTATAAGAAAAACTAAATCCTGAAAGAGGGCTTCCCTCTTAGCTCACAGATCACAAGCATTGGGCACGACTTGGCTCTATCTTTCTTTCTTGGAGAAGGAAATGGCAACCCACTCCAGTATTCTTGCCTGGAGAATCCCATGGACAGAGGAGCCTGGCCAGCTGCAGTTCATGGGATCGCAAGTCAGACACGACTTAGTGCCTTTTCTTTCTCATGGCTCAGTGGATAAAGAACCTCCTGCAATGAAGGAGACCCGGGTTCAATTCCTGGATTGGGAAGATCCCCTGGAGAAGGAAATGGCAACCCACTCCAGTATTCTTGACAAGAGAATCCCATGGACAGAAGAGCCTGGCAGGCTATGGTCCATGGGGTCGCAAGAGTCAGACATGACTTAGTGACTAAACCAACACCACCAACCCTGAATACACATTGAATGGGCTGTTGCTGAAGCTCAAGCTTAAAGACTTTGGCCACCTGATGCAAAGAGCTGACTCCTTGCAAAAGAAACTGATGCTGGAAAAGGTTGAAGGCAAAAGGAGAAGGGGGAGGCAGAGGATGAGATGGCTAGATAGCGTCACCAACTCAATGGACATGAACTTGAGCAAACTCTAGGAGATAATGGAGGACAGAGGAGCCTGGTGCCCTGCAATCCATGGTGTAGCAAAGAGTTGGACTTGACTGAGCAATTAAACAACAACAAGCAGTGAAAGGCACAATATGATAAATATAATTAACATGGCTGTACATTATAAGTGAAAATTTTCAAGAGACTGAATACTAATCTCATCACTAGGGAAAACAATTGCTTTTCAAGTCTTTAATGTTGCATTTCTATGAGATAATGAATGTTCACTAAACTTATTTTGGTAAGCATTCATTACATATTGTAAGCCAAATCATATATTGTACACCTTAAACCTATATAGTTCTGTGTGTTAATTGCATCTCAATTAAACTAGAAAAATACATTTAAACTTTAATAATAATGAGGAAAAAGGTAATATTAGATAGAGAACAAGAAATTTGGACCAAGAATCAAAAGGCTAAAGTAAATTGAGCATTCAATTAGTGAAAAAAACTTCTGGTAAATCTCTTTCTTATTCCAGAAAACTCTAAGTAAGTAATCATGACACCATGAATATTTCTGGAAACAATTTTTTAGGTCAGTTTATTTTTTAAAATATAAAACATTGAAAGCTATGTTTGTGAAAGTTGTATCAGAAAAGTTGTTTTTTATGAACCACACATTAGAAAAATGTCTTGCTGTGTTCAGTTTTGTTGGGGGAAAAAAAAAAAAAGACTTTCTTATACTTCCAGATATACAAGCTGGGTTTAGAAAAGACAGAAGAATCAGAGATCAAATTGCCAACATTCGCTGCATCATAGAGAAAACAAGGAAATTTCAGGAAAACATCCACTTCTCCTTCATCGACTATGCTAAAGCCTTTGACTGTGTGGATCACAACAAACTGTGGAAAGTTCTTAAAGAGATAGGAATACTAGATCACCTTACATGTCTCCTGAGAAACCTGTATGAAGGTCAAGAAGCAACAATTAGAAGCTTATGTGAAACAACTGACTGATTCAAAATTGGGGAAGGAGTATGACAAGGCTGTTTATTGTCACTCTGTTTATTTAACTTATATACTGAGTATATCATGTACCACACATGCAGGCCCACCCAAGATGGACGGGTCAAGGTGGAGAGTTCTGACAAAACGTGTTCCACTGGAGAAGGGAATGGCAAACCACTTTAGTATTTTTGCCTTGAGAATCCCATGAATAGTATGAAAAGCAATCTGTACATATATGTCTTTTTGTAAATGTTAAGCGCTGTGCTCAGTCGCTTCAGTCATGTCCAACTCTTTAAGACCTTGTAGACTATAGCCCACCAGGCTCCCCTGTTCAAGGGATTTTTCAGTCAAGAATACTGGAGTGGGTTGCCATGCCCTTCTCTAGAGAATCTTTCTGACCCAGAGATCACACCTGCATGTTTTGTATCTCTGGAATTGCAGGCAGATTCTTTACCCACTGAGCTATATACAAGAAAAATAATAAAAAATCACCTACTATAAAATCAGTAAGACTATTCTTTGGGGATTTTTTTGAATCAGTACAAAGTAAAAAATAGAGTATATACTAATGATATTTATAATCTCTAGCTTATTTTAATATACTTGATATTTTGTTTCTGGTAAGAGCTATTGCTTTCTTGTGTAACTTCCTGATTAAGTTTCAGTAAAATGTGCATATAATAACAATACATTGTATTCTGTATGAAAAATTTCCTATGTATGTCATCCTTTTTTACTGGCCAATGTTTGTTTGTACATTAACAATAATAGAATATTGAGGTCATATTTATTTGAAATAATTTAGATCCTATCAGGAAGTCATTGAGAAAGAAGGAGATTATGGTGATAAATAAAGATTGGATTTCTTGTATTTTTAGGAAGTTCTCTGTCTAAAGAATCACTTCAAAGGCTATCTTTTCTTTCAAAGTTCTAATACAATAATTTTATGAAACTTTCTCCTAATTCCATTTCAGTCCATTTCAGTTCGCTGATTCCTAGAATGTCGACATTCACTCTTGCCATCTCTTGTTTGACCACTTCCAATTTGCCTTGATTCATGGACCTGACATTCCAGGTTCCTATGCAATATTGCTCTTTACAGCATTGGACCTTGCTTCTATCACCAGTCACATCCACAGCTGGATATTGTTTTTGCTTTGGCTCCATCCCTTCATTCTTTCTGAGTTATTTCTCCACTGATCTCCAGTAGCATATTGGGCAATTACTGACCTGGGGAGTTTCTCTTTCAGTATCCTATCATTTTGCCTTTTCATACTGTTCATGGGGTTCTCAAGGCAAGAATACTGAAGTGGTTTGCCATTCCCTTCTCCAGTGGACCACATTCTGTCAAATCTCTCCACCATGACCCAACCGTCTTGGCTTGCCCCATGGGCATGGCTTAGTTTCATCGAGTTAGACAAGGCTGTGGTCCTAGTGTGATTAGATTGACTAGTTTTCTGTGAGTATGGTTTCAGTGTGTTTGCCCTCTGATGCCCTCTTGCAACACCTACCATCTTACTTGGGTTTCTCTTACCTTGGACGTGGGGTATCTCTTCACGGCTGCTCCAGCAAAGCACAGCCATTACTCATTACCTTGGACGAAGGGTATCTTCACACCGCTGCCCTTCCTGACCTTCCAAATCAGGAAACAGCGAGCTGAAATGGACTGAATGGGTGAATTTAACTCAGATGACCATTATATCTACTACTCCAGGCAGGAATCCCTCAGAAGAAATGGAGTGGCCATCATGGTCAACAAAAGAGTCCGAAATGCAGTACTTGGATGCAGTCTCAAAAACAACACAATGATCTCTGTTCGTTTCCAAGGCAAACCATTCAATATCATAGTAATCCAAGTCTATGCCCCAACCAGTAACGCTGAAGAAGCTGAAGTTGAACAGTTCTAAGAAGACCTACAAGACCTTTTAGAACTAACACCCAAAAAAGATGTCCTTTTCATTATAGGTGACTGGAATGCAAAAGTAGGAAGTCAAGAAACACCTGGAGTAAAAGGCAAATTTGGCCTTGGAATACGGAATGAAGCAGGGCAAAGACTAATAGAGTTTTGCCAAGAAACTGCACTGGTCATAACAAATACCCTCTTCCAACAACACAAGAGAAGACTCTATACATGGACATCACCAGATGGTCAACACCAAAATCAGACCGATTATATTTTTGCAGCCAAAGATGGAGAAGCTCTATACAGTCAGCAAAAACAAGACCAGAAGCTGACTGTGGCTCAGACCATGAACTCCTTATTGCCAAATTCAGACTGAAATTGGAAAAAGTAGGGAAAACTGCTAGATCATTCAGGTATGACCTAAATCAAATCCCTTATGATTATACAGTGGAAGTAAGAAATAGATTTAAGGGCCTAGATCTGATAGATAGAGTGCCTGATGAACTATGAAATGAGGTTCGTGACATTGTACAGGAGACAGGGATCAAGACCATCCCCATGGAAAAGAAATGCAAAAAAGCAAAATGGCTGTCTGGGGAGGCCTTAGAAATAGCTGTGAAAAGAAGAGAAGTGAGAAGCAAAGGAGAAAAGGAAAGATATAAACATCTGAATGCAGAGTTCCAAAGAATAGCAAGAAGAGATAAGAAAGCCTTCTTCAGCGATCAATGCAAAGAAATAGAGGAAAACAACAGAATGGGAAAGACTAGGGATCGCTTCAAGAAAATCAGAGATACCAAAGGAACATTTCATGCCAAGATGAGCTCAATAAAGGACAGAAATGGTATGGACCTAACAGAAGCAGAAGATATTAAGAAGAGATGGCAAGAATACACAGAAGAACTGTAGAAAAAAGATCTTCACGACCCAGAAAATCTCAGTGGTTTGATCACTGACCTAGAGCCAGACATCCTGGAATGTGAAGTCAAGTGGGCCTTAGGAAGCATCACTACAAACAAAACTAGTGGAGGTGAAGGAATTTCAGTTGAGCTATTCCAAATCCTGAAAGATGATGCTGTGAAAGTGCTGCACTCAATATGCCAACAAATTTGGAAAACTCAGCAGTGGCCACAGGACTGGAAAAGGTCAGTTTTCATTGCAATCCCAAAGAAAGGCAATGCCAAAGAATGCTCAAACTATAGCACAATTGCACTCATCTCACACACTAGTAAAGTAATGCTCAAAATTCTCCAAGCCAGGCTTCAGCAATATGTGAACCATGAACTTCCTGATGTTCAAGCTGGTTTTAGAAAAGGCAGAGGAACCAGAGATCAAATTGCCAACATTCGCTGGATCATGGAAAAAGCAAGAGAGTTCCAGAAAAACATCTATTTCTGCTTTATTGACTATGCCAAAGCCTTTGACTGTGTGGATCACAATAAACTGTGGAAAATTCTTCAAGAGATGGGAATACCAGACCACCTGACCTCCTTCTTGAGAAATTTGTATGCAGGTCAGGAAGCAACAGTTAGAACTGGACATGGAACAACAGACTGGTTTCAAAGAGGAAAACGAGTTCGTCAAGGCTGTATATTTTCACCCTGCTTATTTAACTTCTATGCACAGTACACCATGAGAAATGCTGGACTGGAAGAAACACAAGCTGGAATCAAGATGGCTGGGAGAAATATCAATAACCTCAGATATGCAGATGACACCACCCTTATGGCAGAAAGTGAAGAGGAACTCAAAAGCCTCTTGATGAAAGTGAAAGTGGAGAGGGGAAAAGATGGCTTAAAGCTCAACATTCAGAAAACTAAGATCATGGCATCCGGTCCCATCACTTCATGGGAAATAGATGGGGAAACAGTGGAAACAGTGTCAGACTTTATTTTTCTGGGCTCCAAAATCACTACAGATGGTGACTGCAGCCATGAAATTAAAAGACGCTTACTCCTTGGAAGGAAAGTTATGACCAACCTAGATAGCATATTGAAAAGCAGAGACATTACTTTGCCAACAAAGGTCCGTCTAGTCAAGGCTATGGTTTTTCCTGTGGTCATGTATCGATGTGAGAGTTGGACTGTGAAGAAGGCTGAGCACTGAAGAATTGATGCTTTCGAATTGTGGTGTTGGAGAAGACTCTTGAGAGTCCCTTGGACTGCAAGGAGATCCAACCAGTCCATTCTGAAGGAGATCAGCCCTGGGATTTCTTTGGAAGGAATGATGCTAAAGCTGAAACTCCAGTACTTTGGCCACCTCATGTGAAGAGTTGACTCATTGGAAAAGACTCTGATGCTGGGAGGGATTGGGGGCAGGAGGAGAAGGGGACAACAGAGGATGAGATGGCTGGATGGCATCACTGACTCGATGGACATGAGTCTGAGTGAACTCCGGGAGTTGGTGGAGGAGTTGGTGGAGGCCTCCGGGAGGCCCGGTGTGCTGCGATTCATGGGGTTGGAAAGAGTTGGACACGACTGAGCGACTGATCTGGTCTCTCATAATTCCATGTGTATATTTCCATTTGTGTGGGGACAAGATTAAAAGATTAGTAAATGTCTAGCTAAACCATAAAACTATTGCATTTTAATCCTATCTTTTAAATAATACATTTTATGCTGTTCAATTAGCCACACTGTTTTCTGTCTTTTTTATCTGATAAATTTGAAATACATGAAAGCAGTGGTTAAGATAGGTTTTATTAAGTTTGTTAAACATTTTATTTAGATATTCATTTTTAATTCTGTATTTTAGTCCCAAGTTGTAACCTTTTGTATCTCCAAATTTATTGAAAGCATTCTTACAGGAGACTTTTACATATCAAGGTGGTGAAGGCACAGTGTAAGAAATAATCCAGTGTTTTTCTTACCTAGCACACCTAGGCTTTGACCATAATTTGGTTGGCCATAGAATCTTTATTCATTCTATTTTTGGCTCAGTTTACCAATTTAAAGAATCTAACCATTTATTTCAGGGTGTAGCTATGAAAAGTAAATTAAGATTATTCATACAAATGAATATATGCATATACATTATATTTATCCCAGTAAATATATTACTGTTTAATGTTCAATATATTTTTCTTCCCTGACATTTGTAATCATTAACTTATTGTCTTATTTATCTATTTATATGTACATTTACCTATTCTACCAAGTCATCAAGTCTTTACTCTGTTCTCATGCTGTTTAATTTCGGAATATATAGATAAATAAAAGAGTCTTGGTTCCCCAAAACACAAAAAATGAACATAGATAAAGATAAATAATGTAATTAGGTAAATGCTCCAATAGAGGTTTGTTCATGGTGGATTGTAATTATCTTAATAATCATGTGCTTTGCTTACAAATTTATATTTTTCACACTTTATTTCCACACATTCAAATGTTTGTTACATAGCTATAAATAAATTATATTACTTTTTATTTACTTTAAATAGTTATTTGAATTTCATATCATATAGCAAAAAGCATGCATTACTAATTTAATTTTATATATGCAATTATGCTTTTGACTTTGTTATTTGGATGGTTCTATCTGTAGTAGGTAAAAATTCCCACCTGAGATTAATAGATGCTTATTGACAACAAATACTTCATTGAAATACATGAGTTTTAGTAGTGATTCATCACTACTGGAATGAATGACATGTGTAATTTTTAGATCATATAGTTAAGGAAGGAACCTATTGGGTCAGTAAATCTGAGCTGTCTGCTTGGATAGAATACAGCCCCCAAATAGAGGACAGAACATTTGATCTTAGCCAAAAGGCCATGAACAAAAGCTATTTTAATTTATTGCAATTAAAATGAATGGGATTCAATCTAACACATTTATGAGGATGCGATAACTATCGAATCACATTCATTTCAGTGGGGTGTGTTAGTCATCCAATTCTATTCATTTCCATGGGGATCCATTATTTATCGAATCACATTTATTTAAATGGGGATTCATTAGCTAAAAAATCTAATTAGTTTCCATGTGCATGCATTAGCTATCATGTCATCCTTCCTTTCAAAGACAATTCTCTAGTTATCAAATCCCATGCATTTATGTTTGGATTGGATTCTAGAGTTTGAAAAAGCTGTTACTCTTAATTAAATGGTTGCAATAAACTGTTATCGTTATTATAGTGTTGCATATTTAAGACTATTTTCTAAATATCCAAAGACTTAGTCACCCCAATTTCAATAGCTAAATGAAATGATCTCTCAAATACTAAAACATTTAATTTAGCAAATGTCTAAAGGTCCAATATGCTTTTTTTTAATATAAGGATTGAATTACTTTATTAGGTAAGGCTGTATTTTTTTTTTTCCTGAAATCTAGCCATTTGGTGATATTTTCATGTTCAGAGAGACATTGAAAATGAGGGGAAAGAATGTTAACCTGCTAAAAGGCCATATGATTCGGTGCTTAGCTTTATGAGTTATGTACACTAAGCCAGTGTAACAGTATATGTATCATTAGAATCATAACTGGATGGATTTAATTTTCACTTCTTGGCCACAATTCCACCTTTGTAATTATTAAAAATAATCTAAATTTTGAAGAAATCAAGACTTTCTTATGCCAGGTTTATATATTAAACATATAACTGAAAATTATCTCTACTGAGGTATATTTAAGTAACAAATATAGTTACCCTATACCTTTTTAAAAAGTACACACACCTTTTTAAAATTATCTTGATACATCTTGGATTTATGTAGCTAACATAGCTTTTCCCATGTAAACGATCATTTAAATAGTAGTGATTTAAATCATTTTAGTTTATGAAAAGTTCAGGGACACAGAATAATGTGAACATATTACTTCAGTAATATCTTAAGATTGTGTTGAACTAAGATATCTTTTGAATTAGTGTGAGCTTTGAGGTAGTTATTTAGGTTTGTAGGTCTTTTTCAAGCTTACTACCACATTTCACAAATTGGATGATCATAAACACCTTACTACATTTAGCAATGCCATGTATCTGCTCAAATAAATCTGTTTGAGAAAAATAAACAAAAACAAAACATGTAGAAATTGCACAGACAAATAAACAGATCAGGATGAATAAAGTACATTGTGCTAGCTGCTAATAATTTATATCGCTTTACATATTTAATAGTTTAAGAATTAAGAACAACATAATCCTACGTTAGCATTTCTCTAATATTTGAATCTTGCATCAACCATTATATATTAAAAACTCACAAAAAACAAACATAAAATATAAATTTATATTGATGTGTTGCAAACTCAAAATGCCTAGGATTGAATCCCACTAATATCATTTGGTATCACTGAGACTTTGGTAAACTTTAAAAAAAACTTTTAAACTTTAAAAATTTAAATTTCTGGTGCCTCCATTTCTTCATCTATAAAATGAAGGGTCAAATCAGCTACATAATCAATGCTTGGGAGAATTATATCATATAATCCTTGTAAACTACTTACTGTGGTACCAGTATGCACACTTATTCTCTCTATATAAGTCTGTAGTACCTCGATGAATATAGTTTCTACTCAGTGTTACAAATTAGCTGTTTTGTCATTACTAAATATTTAAAAGCTTCCCTGGTGGCTCAAACAGTAGAGAATTTGCCTGCAATGTGGGAGACCTACGTTCAATCCCTGGGTGGGGGAAGATCCCCTGGAGAAGGGAATGGCAACCCACTCCAGTATTCTTGCCTGGAGAATTCCATGGACAAAGAGGCCTGGCAGGCTACAGTCATGGGGTCACAAAAAGCTGGACATAAATAAGCAACTAATAGTTGATTTGCAATATGGTTTCCCTAAGAAGATGAGAGAAAAATTAGTAATAAACTATCATCTAAGAATATTTCCCTTCATGTTTCTCCTATGAAAATAACCAAGATCAATTAAATTTAAACATGTAATGCTATTATAATTCAGAAAAAATTCGTTTTCTCTATAGTGCCAGTATTTTATGTAGTTATTTATATAAAAGTTTTATTTATAACTAAAGGCAAATAAAAATAGTTCCATGATTTGGCAATTTGCATTCCCCAATTGCTTTACAACTTTAAATTTCTTTTTCCAAAGACATAAAAGTCAACTTGGTAGATTAACCTTCATCTCAATCAAATATAACACCTATCAGAGAGTGCTGAGGGACTGTGGACAGCGGATAGACACAAGAGCATGAGAATGGTGTCCAAATGATCCCGTTTTCTCCTGCCTTGTGAGGGAACTTGGAAGTGCATTAAAAGAGTCAAGAAACTAACAAAAGCACTGTTGAAATGAAATGACTACTTACTTTATTCAGGAACTTCAACTGTGCAGTGAATGGTCAATATTGTGGTCTAAGGTGGTGAATATGCACATTTTCTGATGGAATACCCGTCCATGGTTACCTCGTTGTTTTATAGGGCAGCCCATGACATGCCTCATATGCCACACTTACCATTCCCACCCATCTATCTATTCTGTATCCAGATATTATGTCAGATAGAAACAGAAAGAAGGGATGGGACTCTGAAAGATAAAGTCTTTCAAGCACTGACTATCCAAAGGGATGTTTACATTTTTAGATCCAGTGGAGACAATCAGCTTCAACTATCTGATCTCTCCTGTCCCCATGCTTCTGAAGTATTAAATCAATTAGTCACAGAGAAATACAGAAACTTCATTTTCTCTGAATATCTTAGATTTGTATAATTTATTTTGCAATCCTATCACATTTATTTGATGCATTATATTCCTTAAATATTATTTTGGTAAACATGCATCCTGGATTTAGCCAGTTTTTTTTTTTTTTTTTTAATGTCATACACTCTTTAAACTCATATTCCACTTAAGTTTAGGAGTTGAATATTTTATTAGATTTCCTTCCCTAGGTATTTCTTGTTGTTGCTAAGTCGCTTCAGTCATGTCCGACTGTGTGACTCCATAGACGGCAGCCCACCAGACTCCCCCGTCCCTGGGATTCTCCAGGCAAGAACACTGGAGTGGGTTGCCATTTCCTTCTCCAATGCATGAAAGTGAAGAGTGAAAGTGAAGTTGCTCAGTCGTGTCCGACTCCTAGCGACCCCATGGACTGCAGCCCACCAGGCCCCTCCGTCCATGGGGTTTTCCAGGCAAAAGTACTGGAGTGGGTTGCCATTGCCTTCTCCGCAGGTGTTTCTAGTAGTATCCAATTGGAAGATTTTAGAATTCACAGACTCACCTCAATGTAGCTTGTCTCCCACAGCTCCCTTTTAAAATACTCATCTGTTTGCACATTGCAATCACCTCCCTTAGACTTTCTCTCTTTCATCGCACTTTTTTTCTATTGATATTATTTCAAATTTGTGTATTAAATGCTGATATTAGTCTCTTCAATCAATTCCCCAGATGTTAACTACAACCAGAATGTAACCAAATGCCTTAGGATAACTAACAGACAGGAATTTTAAATGAGGATAATGGAAACAGAAAATTATATGTAGCTGATCTCAAATTTCACAGAACTTGCCCACTTCTTTTGTATCTCCTACTAAATAGTATTCTTAACTTTCTACTTCTCTTCAGGTAGATGTAGAAAGCTTTCTCTCTGCATTAGGAGCACACTTGGACATTTTTCCTTTACTTGGAGCCTAGGTGTCCGTTTTTAAGATGCATTGAAAACAGCAACGATAACTAGTTTCCCTCCTGCCTTCCTACCTCAAGCAGTGAACCTCTACAGTCATTCTCTTCTCTAATGTGGGCCACTTGTCAGGCTATTTTCTAAGGATTACTGACAATAGTTATCATTCCATTTCATCTCCAGAAATTGGCTTTGCCATAGAACTCATACCCATCCATGGGAGTTTTAGAGTAAATAGTGAGATAAATAAAAAGAGTATTTGAAATTTACTATTGGGAAACTTGAAATTTTAGAATTCTAGAAGAGACGTTTGTTATTTTCATCTATATCTGTGGGTGTAATATGTTAAAGATCATGTTTCCATTTATATGCTAAAACATATTTCAGTCTATGTCAAAAAGTAGCAGGAATTCATTGCATGATGGAGAAGTTATGGTTATAAAATCTAGATTTTAGACCATATTCCTTCAAATATATCTTTAAAAAGTTGGGAAAATACATTACTTTATGAATCTCTCAATATTCTTGGTTATGAATCAAGAGTGTTGAATGGTCTAAAATATTTGGTGATGTGCTACTACAAGAGGAAGATAACAAGGTCTTACTCTATAGCACAAGGAACTATATCTAATATCCTGTGATAAATCATATTGGAAAATAATATATATATGTATATATATATATGGATGTGTGTATTTTTATATCTGAATCACTTTTCTGTACAGCAAAAATTAATGCATTATAAATCAACTACATTTCAATAAAATATAAAACATTTGAAAATTAAAATAAAATATTTGACTATGTGCTACTACCCGAGGAAGAAAACTGATGGATGTAAAATACTTAATCATATAGCTGGTGACTATGTTTTTGCTTATATTTTAGTAATTTTTTACTTTATATTTTAGTAATTTTTTATATTTTGGTAATTGCCTATATTTAGTAATTTTCTTTAACATTCATTACTTGGCCATCCTATCTCTGGTCAGTAAGGCTCTTTCAATTCTAGTCCTGATCTATCTTTCTAGCTTCATTTCTATCAACAGGCTTCCCCTATTCCCTGAGTTCCACCCATGCTGAATTTTTCCTGAGCATCTCACATGCCAGAGCTTTTCCTATTCCTCATGATTGAATTCTGGGACCATCTTTATTGCCTGATAAGTCTTCTCTACTTCTTAAAATTAACTCTTCTCATTAACCATCTGTGATCTTAATGCTCCAGGTTGGCTGGCTCTTTTGTCTATTTCCCATATACAATATTTGGTTCATGTATCTATAAAAAACATTGTGTAAAACAAAGTAAAGGTGTGACACCTTGAAAAGAGCTAAATATTGTAGTCAGACAATTTCTGAATCTCAGCCACTGTCCATCTGAATTACATCTCTGAGGGCAATTTATTAATCTATGTAAAGTTTAGTTTAGTTTTGTCTTATTTTTTTTGTTTTGTTTTTTTAACATTTAAAAAGGGATGTAAATTCCTGTTTTAGATTGTGGTGACAGTATATACAGCTGTTTTAACACATAATAAATGTCCCCAAAATGATAGTGTCCTTTCTCTTATACTTCATATTACCATAGTCAAAATGTCTGTCAATAGATGGAAAATGCTTCTCCTATTCATGTCCTATGACCTAGATAAATGAAGCTACTTTTGTGTTTTCATTCTTGCAGACTAACAAGAGTTTTTAATGTCACACCTTTTTTGTCAGAAATATTACAATTATAATCTCTCAAAGAAATTGCCATTTAGCATATGCTGGTGTCCACTGTGAGCTCAAATAAAACCTCCTTCTACCTCATGCTCTCCATTCCAGCCCTTGGGCTTCAAGAGTCATTTATACCATTTATTTTTCCAGAAGTGACAGCTTTCACTCTACCCTGGGGTTTTGTTTATTGCTAGAATTGGCTCATTAGGCAGAATTAGAAGGCATGGCTGCAATAACAAGAATCTCCAGCAATTGCCATGAAAAACCTCCAGTTGGTAAGCAATCCACTGTAGAAAATGTCTTTTAACTAAAAGAATCACTAGCTAAAATGTTATGTAAATATTTTACAACAGAATTGAAAAATAGGAACATGATGAGAAAAAAAAGAAAGACTGAGACTCGAAATTCAAGCTATTTGAGGAAAATCTCTTGAGATACCAGATAGTTGCAGAGGTAATTTGTCATTGGCAAGATGAGTATGCCTAACCTATTTTGTAAGAAATTGTGAAAAAGAAATACAACTACTGATCTGTTAATGTATTTTTGTTACAAACTCAACAGCAGATTTAACAGGCTTGTTATTGTAAAAGAATTAGAAAGTAAGGATCTCTCTAATATACCTGTTGACCATATAGTGCTGGGAGGGGAGACTTTCAATTTTAGGAAAAATAGTATGCTATTCACTTATGGATAAACATTTATGAATTACCCATAAATTTGATACAATAAATAGCTATGACATGGGCAAGAAGCAATGAAAGTAACTGTAATACAGGATTATTCCATGCAGACAGTGTTAAAGCATATATATATACAACTATAAAAATCAAGATATGTTGTTATAACTTTATTATACACATATTTTATGTAAGAATATTTTTAATAATAGAATTGTAACACTAATGCATACAACAACAAATAAAGATACAAAATAGATCTTAATTTCAAGGGCAGAATATTCCTGAATTCTATTGTTAACTCTCAGAAATTTTCAGTAGAACCATAGACTACATCTAAATTCTCAAAGACAGAACCATATGAGCTTTAATTTTATATGTTTTTAATTAGCAATTTTTAATACCTCATGCTGCAGTGATGACTTTTTTATGCTAGAATTCCCCCTCCTCTTTTTTCTCCTGTGAAGTTGCACCACATATCACCTGGCTGACTCTTGGCACTTTAATTTCAACCACTCTGGCTTCCGAAAAGGACCCTGCACACTTCACAGTTTCTGTTTTGTAATCACTATAATAGCTTTATGAGATATGCAGCGGTATACACTATGCATTTTAGATTAGAATCTGCCCTCCCCCTAACTTTTAATCATTTAGCTTTCTGGGGGCTTCATCATTTCTGTTAATGGAAAGAAAACATTTAAACATTTATGCTACCATTTTATTTTCAGTCTGATCCATACCCTAGCTCTAGTACAGGACACATGGTCATATGTACTGTGTCACTATCTCTTCAGTATCTCTTCCTATTCATTAAAGGAGAGAGATTATTTTTTCACCTAATAGGGTGATAAAATACAACACTTATATTTGGGGATTGAATTACCCGGACACCGTCATCTCAGAAATAATTTCCATTAGATAGCTGTGCTATCGCGTGTCTAGTGATTAGCAATGCACTCAGTAAGTACATTTTGTCATTTGATTTTATTTTAACCAGAAGCCACCACTAGAACATTATGGAACTGGGTGTAAGAATTTTCATGAAAGAATTTAATATTTTCCTAGTAAGGGTAGGTTTTCTAATTATTTTTTAAGCTTTTTATTTTGTATTGGGATATAGCCAGTTAACAGTGTTGTAATAGTTTCAAGTGAACAGCAAGGGGTTCAGCCACACACATACATGTATCCATTCTCCCCCCAACTCCCTTTCCATCCAGGCTGCCACATAATATTTTTTAATGTGACAAAGAGTAATCAAAAATCTTCACTAATATTTTTATATCAGTGATTTCAATAAGAGGTTTGATCATGTTTCTAGCTCAAAATAGCAACAGGACTCAAAATTACAATAAAAGTTTTTAATAAAATTATTTTCTAAAAATATTTTTAGAAATATTTCAATTGAGATATAACAACTGTTTTTTTTTTCCTTTAGGTATTTTAGTAAGACATTATTTAAAAAAAATTACACAGTATTCAATTAGAACTTTATATTTAACTGAGTAATCAATGAGAAAAAACAAAAAATATATTTTAAGGTGTTGCTTTTCAGAACATTATCAAAAATAAATCACTGCTCTTCATGTAGCAATGAAGATATTTTTGGTACATTTAAACCTGCAGATTTATTTGAAGAAAATACAAATTTAAAAATTCAAATTTATAGCAGATAATTTGAAATCTGTGCCCAAGCTTAGCAGTTTTCAAATGCTCTGTATGTTTTATTTCTTATTTTAGGATAATGCTAAAACCTGATGCTTTCTGTTGATTTAGTTTTCTATGAGTTAACATAATTATAAATGCATGGGGCTGATAGCATGAAATATATATTTTGTTGTACTTGCATAGACTTTTACCATATTGGGGAAAACACACACACACAGGAAAAATTTAGGGGCAGTTCCTGTCTGTACCGGTTTTGTGAAAATGCATTCAAGAAAATACATGATTGTTGTAAGTCGTGAAATGATGAGATGGAAAATTAAGGTCCACATTAGAACTATGGTAAAAAGAAAGCAACATTTTTTAGTTTATTTCCAACAGAGCAGAACCTAAACTCCAAAGTCTAATCATTAAATAATAAGGTAGTTTTTACTGGGGAGACATGCAAGATATCCAATATAATTAGATAGTAGGCCCTAGAGGATTTACAGGACTTAGGAATTTTTAGAGTCAAAGAGCTAAGTAAGCCAGTATTAAAAGACCTACCCCTGATATGAATAAATCCCACATCTGCAAGTTGTTTTGGAATTTTGCTTTGAACCTTGCGAGGGTCTGTAACTCAACAGCCCTTTCTCTTGGATGGGCTGCATCCATGTTTAGCTGTATACTGGGTAGCCTTTGGGTGTCTTCCTCTCTTCTCTCTCCTCTCTCTCCCTTCCTGTCTCAAAAGTTCCTTCTCCCTATTTATTTTTTCCCCCTTTAGGTGCATATTACAAATCATTTAAATTAAGTGCTAAAATATTTTCATTACCAAGAGATTATTTTCAGATTTTTAAATGTTGTGTAATAGAGGAACTTCATGTTGCTATTTTACTTCTCATGGTTTAACATGGAAATATATTTTTTTCCACATGATTGGAATTTTCAACATTGGTGTAATTTGCCAAAGTATTCATAATGAGCTCTCAATTTAGAAAGGGAAAAACAATGAATCGATATGAGTCAACATGTGATAGGCAATTTTATAGACAGAAAATTCAATAGCTGACAGAAATATGTTTTGTGCTCTGATAGACAGTCTGAGGCATTGTCTTTAGATTTATTATATTTCTCTACAGTTCAATCTCGTTTTGTAGCTTTTCTTGTCTCCCATGGGCCCATTTCTTTTGGTTTGCTTTGTCTTCAGTGTCTAAATCTGGAAATCTCCTTTCTTTACGTTCACCCATTCTTTCCTTATAAAAAGGTTTCTAGATGTAAGCACTTTCCAGTCATTTTAATTTTTTAAACAAATAAAAGAGAGCTGCATGCATGTATTAATCCATTTTTAATAGCCACTACTGAAAGACAGGGCATTTTCCTCATATTGTTTTGAATTGCTATTATCTTAAAAGAGTTTTATTTTCATCAATATCTATTGTGACATTCAGTTAAAATGACAAAGACTCCCATGCTGGGCAAACTAAAGAAACCCTTTAGTTCACTGAATAAAAGACTGAGGCTGGCTGTGGAGGGTTTTTAAAATATTTTTGTTCATATTCTTTTGATGCTATAGCTCCTCTTAAATAATTTTCATGTACTATTAAAAGAACATGGTATTTAGTATACAGACAACTTTTTCACAGGGTTGGCTGCGAGTATGTAAGATTTGGTACATTGCTGCCATCTATGGACCAAAAATGAATATATCTTTTTTTTTTTTTCTTTATAATACTGAATATACCTTTTAACGCTATATTTGCCTGATATTTTCCCATATATGTACATTTCCTTGCATAAAACGCTAATGAATAATCATAGATTTATTTATATATATAGAAAGTCTACTAATTAGCATCTATTGAAATGGGAAACAAAGACTCTAAGAGACATGGATATAGTGAGCCCAAGTATCAGCACTGGGCAGCACAGTGCTGATACAGTATTTTCACATGCTTACCCTTCCAGGTTGAGTAGAGAAAATACTGTTGCATTATTAACCCCATTCTACAGTGAGGAAACAGGCTGAGAGAGCATTAGCAGTTTTCCCAAGTTTTGAAGCTGATCAGGGGAACAGTTGGTTTCAAAGGAATTCTGCCAGTCCTACTCTCTGGAATCTCTTTCCAATACTTTGCAGGGCTTGAACTTTCAGAAGACTTGTTTATTAACCCTTGCATATAGTAACCATTGTGTATACACAGCTAGCACCTAACCAGAAGCCTGCTTCTTCATTCTTTTGACATATATTCATGGCCCTACTCTTAGCCAAGAACTCTTTAGGATTTCAGAAACTGCTGGGATGGAAAAGGACAAGATCCTTGTACTGTTTGAGCTGACATTTTGGTGTAGAGAGAGGCAACAAAAGCATTTACATACACAGATAGCCAAGATGAGTTCAGAGAGTGTTAAGATCCAAGGGGGTGGAAAATTAGTAGTATGAAAATCAAAATCAGACCATTGCTAATACTTATGAAAATCTAAAGGAGGTAAAAGTCACAATCAAAGCTTTTAGGAAAATAAAGCTTAGTTGAGAAGACAGAACAAAGAATTCTATAACTAATTATTAATATATAACATAACGGTGTGAATATCAGGAAATAGTAATTTTTAAAAATGTGTAGCTCACATTCTACTTCTTGGGCCTCAGTGGCACAGAATAAGTAAAGTTTGATACTGATAAGAGTGATAAAGAATGACCTCATATAGGATGGAATCTCAGCCAAGTCTCAAAGAGAGCAGTTGATTTTTACAGGGACAATACTGAGGCAGAGGAAACATTTGTGCAAAGGCCTGAATGTAGGATAATTAAGGGATGCATTTTGTAACATCAGGGTATAGGGGAAACATTTATTTTTCTCCAACACGGGCACTTAGCATCACCTCAGGTTTTGTTACATATTGTATTGCCAGTATCTTGCTAGTTTTTTGGCCGTGGTTCTGTGTCCAGAGCCACATTCTTAAAATAATATTTTTATCAAACAAGTTTCCTTTAAAAAAATGCAATAATCTTTATCGCTCTTAAGCATTTATTTTGATTTCCATTCTAAAATATTCAAGAATATATTGAAAAAACTTAGCAAATAAAATGGCAAGTAAACGTAGAAATGTATAACAAGAAAATATTAGCTATTAAATGGTATTCTTCCTATAAAGTAAACGTTTCTTACTGGAATATTTTTATTTTCAAAAAGTCATCTGATTAAAACTAACTTTCTCTCTATGACATATCATGAGATACCTATTTTCATTAATGAATTCAACTTAAATTCTAACAATTGGAAAAAAATATGCAATGACTGTGTTCTTTTTTGTTAAAGATTTATTTATCCAATTTATTTTTGGCTGTGGTGGGTCTTCACTGCTATGCGAGCTTTCCCTTGTTGTGGAGAGTAGGAGCTACTCATCCTCCTCGAGGTGTGAAGGCTTCTTATTGTGGTGGCGTCTTCTTCAGAGCATGGGCTCTAGAGCAGGCGAGCCTCAGTAGTTGTGATGCACATGTTAAGTTACTCTGTGGCATGTGGGATCTTCCAGGACCAGGGATCAAATCCGTGTCCTCTGCATTGGCAGGCAGATTCTCAACTACTGTAACACCAGGGAAGCCCTGTGTTCTTACTTAGAAAAAATATGCAGTGGCTCTGTGTTCTAGAAGGCAAAAAAGCAGTATAAGAAATCAGACATTTTTTTGCAGATAAAAGCTGCAACTCCCTTTCTTGTTGTAAAGAGCTTCTCATTCCAGTTCTAAAAGGCATCTCTAAGGAATCTAGCACATACCCAATTTTAATATCTTAGATCAAATATCTATGAGCAAAAATACACGGTAACTGTTTTTTTGTTGCCTTAGTTGTGAAATTTGGAACATAGATGTTTGAGGCAGCAAGAGTTGTTAAATGATTCATAGGTATATATTCATTTCCAACTTATGTCCACAAGTTGGAGATTTATCTTTGAACTGGTCAATTTGATCAGTGTAAATAATCTACCCTGAATCTAAAATCCAAAGTGGTTCTTTGGGTGTGTAATTGAGCCAATGAATTGACAAATTGTCAGTTCACCTCTCTATGCAATTTGGCTGCGCTTGACTCTCTATATAAAGGCAATGATACTAATTGAAAGCACAAGTACATTTTAACCGTTGTTCAGACAAGACACACAGTAATAAACCAAATTCTTTAGTTTTATTCATCTTTCATGAATAATGTTATTACTAAGAAATGCATTATGTAAGCTATATTTTATTTTCTTCACAAATTACATGAAATCTTAGCTGCATGCTTTTACAGCTCATGCCATAATAAGCATTTTGGGCTCAAGTCCTTTCAATGTATTTTGCTCTGCTTTTGAAACTTTTTTTTTTTTTTAATGATTGACATTGTTAAGAAAAGGACTGTAATATACTGCATCTGACTTTTTTCATTTAAGTGTTGTGGTAAATAATCCTGGACATGCCAGTAAAGCATGGATAGCACCTCCCTCAATTCTGTTTCTCATTTAAGAGCAAGGATCAGGTGATGCTCTGCATTTGTTCCTCCATTTTAACTTTGTATTTATAATTACCAATATTTGTAGATTTTAAATCTTCTTACCTTTCTGAGTGTGTCTAACTTCCTATAACATCTGTTTGATTGTAATTTTTAAAGTGATAGAAAGATGATAGATAGAAGGAAAACTACAGTGGAGGTAGTAGTCAGAAAAATTTTCCCACTGAAGGTGTATGTCTACCTTAAGGATTATTTTGTGTAATATACTGAGGACAAGAATGTGGGGGGGATGGAAAGAGAAGGAGCTTATTCCAGAAAAATAACTTAAAAAGAAATGTACAAAAATACAAAGGCAGGGGTAAGCTTGCAATCTCACAAAAGTATTGTCATTTCTGGAGCATAATATGTGTGAAAGAATGTGAAGAGTCTAGAGAAGGAGGAGGGAATTGGATACTGAAGGTCATTATACACCATGCTAAAGACTTTAGAGCTTTATATTGTATAATGGAATAGAGGGAAGTAAGGGTAGAAAGTGTTTTGAAATTGTGGCATGACTAGATTCTATTTTAAAAATATATGTTATTTAATTGGAATGTGGACAAAGGATTGGGCAAGTCAGAGATAACAGTCCATTTTACTGATGACTTAAAGGGGTAACTTTAGGTATGAAAAAGAGAAGATGGGAATCATCAGAGCCTGCTCACCAAATAAACATACAGTCTTTTTGACTTAAATATGCACAGTATGCGAATTGTGAATTTAAGTTTTATTCCGGGACTTTACTGAGGACTGTAGCCTGGAAGATAACCTCTCAGTAGTTTGGAGAAAAACTAGCTTATATATATGCATTTTGGGGGCTAGGATATACATGTGGTCAAGCAAACATCTTGGTTAAATATTTTTGCTAATCACAAAGAATGTGCATCTCGAATTAATGATTTTAGTGCTTTTCTATGCATGGGAAGATGTGAGAATTTGAGGCCATTGAAATTTTCCTGAAATATGTATCTAAGTCTCTATGGGCCTGTTTATCCAAAGCACAGACTGCCTGTTTTTCACCCTGAATTCTCCCCAAGGTAAAAGTCAGTGGGCAATTGCAGTGGATTATGACAAACCTTGTAGAACTGTGGGGTAAACATCTGTTTTTCTTTGTTTGCAGGCTGAAAAAGAAAGAAGGCTTTAAGATAGTTTCATTTTTTTCTGTTTTGAGTAATGAGATAAATAGTGCTATCCTTAACTAAAATAAATGGTAAGGAAAAAGGAACAGGTTTGGAGGGAAACAATTTTTCATTAAATTTTAAGTCTGTTGAATATCCTGAATGGAGTGAACATAGATGATTTGTTTTTTCACTGGGAAAAATAACAAATATACTGGTCCACAAATTTTGTTCTGAGGTACAAGATATTTAAAAGGAATCCAAAGCAAAAAAGAGCAAATGACATGGAGAAGAAGGTTTATATAGTTTCTGACATATATTAATTGCCTAATAGAGATTTTTCTGAATGAGTAAACAAATTATGTGCCAGGTTCTTGTTAAGTGATAAGGACATATGGTGGCAGAGACAGTACTTGCTTTCAAAGAGATTGAAGTCCACTGGGGGAGACAGAACAATAAAAGTGCCATTACTGGAGGATACCTTCAAAGTTCTCAGTGAATAAGGTTTAATAAATTCAGGAAAACGTCTAACAGGTGTTACACCAAAGAATTAGAGACACTCTTGCTGCAGTGTGAAAAATGGAATAGAAGTGACCAAGAGAGCCTGAACGTTCCTCTCAGCTTGGAACTACTGGTAGAGAGACCACCTGCCAATGAAGAAGACATAAGAGAGATGGTTCAATCCCTCCTCCTCCTGGAGAAGGGCATGGAAACCCACTCTTGTATTCTTGCCTGGAGAATCCCATGGACAGAAAAGCCTGGCCAACTCCTGTCCATGGGATCTCAAAGAGTCAGGCATGAATGAGCAACTAACACTACCCTTTGTATCCTGGTCTGTGTAAGCCTAACCTCAGCACCAGTTAGCTAACACAGGTGACCTCATCACCATGACCAACCTCCCTATTAACTTCCAGCAGTGCTTTTCCACCAGCATGATCCAGAGCTTAAAATATCTCCTGCCCTCTGTTTCAGCAGAGTTGACTCCAGTCTCCCTTTCCTATTGTATTATTTCTCCTTTCATAAAAGCAATGTTCAGGTTTGCCCAGATTTACTTGTACTTGTGTGTGTATGTAATTAGTTCTAGGTGTGTAATTAGATTTATCACACTTGAAGATTTATTTACCCATCACATGGTGAGGATACAGAATAGCTCAATAAACACAAGAATTGTGTTGCCCTTTGCTAATCAAATTTCTTCTTTTCCCTTCTCCCTGCTGATGCTGAAGCTCCAATACTTTGGCCACCTGATGCAAAGAGCCAACTTATTGGAAAAGATTCCATTTCTGGGAAATATTGAGGGCAGGAGGATAAGAGGGTGACAGAGGATGAGTTGGTTGGATGGCATCATACCCTCAATGGACATGGTTTGAGCAAACTCCAAGAGGTAGTGGACAGGGAAACCTGGCATGCTGCAGTCCATGGGGTCACAAAGAGTCAGACATGACTGAGCAACTGAACAATAACAATAAATCCTTCCTGCCAGGTTCTTAACCTTTGGCAACCACTGACCTATTCTCTAGTTCTATAATTTTTCCATTTCAATATTTTCTTTGAAACGGATTTATGAAACATGTAGCATTTTGGAATTGGCATGAACCAACATGATTCTCTTCTGAATCATATACTACTAACTATATAATAATTCAGACTATCTGAATTATTGCATATATCAGTAGTTTGTTCCTTTTTTTTTTAAGTTAAGCAATATTCCAAGGCATGCCTGTATCACAGTTTGCTTAAGCATCTACCTGTTGAAAGACATGTGGTTGGTCTGTAGGTTTTAGTTATTATGATTAAATCTGCTGTAGGCATTCATGTACAGCTTTGTGTGTGTGTCTTCATTTTTCTGGGATAAATGCAGAGGAAGAGTGCAATTGCCCAGTTCTATGGCAGTTGCATGTTTAGTTTTATAATAAACAGCCAAACTGTTTTCAAATTTGTTGCACCACTTTACATACCTACCAGAAAAGCCTGAGGGATACTGTATCTCTTCATCCTCTTTAGCATTTGATGTCTTCACAGTTTTTTTGTTTTTTGTTTTAGTCATTTTGATATATATTTGGTGAAATCTCATGGTGGTTTTTACATTTCCCTGATGATGAATGATGCAAAACAACTTTACATGTGCTTATTTGCTATCTGATTATCCTCATCGGTAAACTGTAGGTAAACTGTCTGTTCATGTCTGGAAGTTTCAAGATTGTAGACAAATTTGGTTACTACAGTGAACCATGGGAAAGAAAAAGGAACCACCACTGGAAAAATGTTAAGGATATGAAGAAATCAATATTAAGGGATCTTTAAGGGGTGGTTCTTTGGAGATAAGGATGTGGAAAAGAGTAAATTCAAGAGTGATACCCAGATTTCCGACCAACTCATTGTAAATAAAATGGCCAGTTCAACTGGTTGAAGATAAACCAAAACAAAGCAAAGCAAAGAAGAGAATACACTTCATTAAGAGATATTTGTGAAGATACTTGTGAAGTATATACATGTGTTTCATTTTATTCAAGAGGTCTAAACATTATTTGAGTATGTGATAAAATTTGTTCATTGTATTTGATCATTTCAGCTTCTCGGTAACTGTTACAGCCTAAGAATTGGTTGAGATTTTCCAAGATTATTTAAAATAGAAAAGTCAATGGCTCTCCCAACCTCTTCAGGTAAAGAAATAGTGCTTACCAACTATTCTGCTGATCAATACAGACTTTCCTTGTTTATTTTATAGACTATTACATAATTCTATAACCCTTCCTCAAACACATATGCACACATACAAAGCATGAATTTTCCCACATATAAAATAATAAAGAGGAAATTATTGTCTCCTGTAAGAAAAGAGGAAAATCAAAAATGTTTGTGCAACTTTACTGTATAAGAAGACATAATTTTGAGTTCTTGAACCATAGGAAAATAAACTGCAGGTGAAGAGACCATAGACTGTAAATGCCAAATAAATACTTTCATAGGTCTGTGAAATGATAACAGCTCAGTTGATGTTAACTTGATGTCTCCGAGTAAATGATTGTGCTCAGAAGGAGCTGGATGCGGCTTAAAGGTTAATGGCTGCTTTCATAACTGGGCACTGTATTCATACAGGCATCAACTCCTTTTATAAAACACTGTTCCAATGAGACCAGCAATTTCTAGTTTCCAAGAACCAAACCTTGTCTTAGGATAAAAAGGAAGGCAGAGTATTGTAAAAATCCTTCCCACTGTTTTGTCTGTATTGATATTGGTGATTTTTTACTTTATGTCTTAAAGATATTTCACAGTGGATACAAAATTGATGGCACTTTCTTGGAAATTTTAAATCCCCAAAGGATGGGCTGAGATCTGGAGTGGGACAAGCAGCGGAGATTTGAAAAAAAGATGATACAATGAAAAATAGCTAGGCTTTAAGGATGATTGTGTTCCCTGTAGTTGACAAGTTAAGTGTGTTAATTACTTTGAGAATAGTGGTTATTTATTATTGAAATATATTAAGGAAGGCAAAATGACAAAGGAAATAGAAAAAGGAAAAAGAATAACATTCAAGTACTATCATCTGTTAATAATAACCTTCATTTATATTTTCTGAACATTTAATTTTTAAAAATCTTCAGGTAGATATTCTTATGATGCACTACTCTCATGCATATGTTATAAAACAAAAAAGATCTGAAAGATTTTATGTTTCATAAACAAGTCACAAGAGTGAAATGATTCAATACTTTTTATTAATAGTTTTACATTTATTTTATATTGTTTTCAAAATGTAACTTCTCTAATCTGTGGATTTTTGTAGAAATGTTAAGTACTTTGGCACTCTTGATTTTAGTTATACAGGTCCACCCCCAAACAAAAGTTCAGCTAATGACTTCAGGAATAATGACTGTCCTTATTTGCATGAAGATAATAATGTGCCAGGTCTTACTCAGATACTGATCTGTCAGTCAAACCCTTTATCTTGTATATAATATCTAACTTCCACAGTATAGAAAGCTGTCCATTTATCTAAGACAGTGCCAGGCAGGCAGGAATATGCCATCTGGAACTACATTCTTTCCTTAATATATAACCCATGTCTCTTGAATTGTCAGGTAATTTGAAAGGAAAAGTATCACTGTACATCTTTCTCATTCAAATTACATTGTCCATCTTCTTTCTCCTAGCCTTTATCCTGCCTGTATCTCTGAGAACTCTCTCAGAATATAAAATTAACTAGGCAAAAAATAGGAAAGTTACCTATACCAGTTATTAAAATATGAACCTAAATTGCAAGTCCAATTTCTTTTCATAGCCTGATGTTTTATAAAAGTATATAAGCAATTTAACTATTATTGTATATCCAGGGAATTGGAGATTTATAAGAGAAATGTTTTGATTTCAACCTCCGTGAAGCTGAAGGTAGATTGGAAGGGAAGCTTTTGTTCTGGTCACTGAAGAAGAGTCTCAGTTAGTTGGGGGAGGGAGTAGGTGGGTTGAAATGTAAGTCTTGTGTCTGAATTCAGGTGGGGGCAAATCCTTGGAAGAGCCAGATCAGAGTACTCTGTTTTTCAGATTTGTTGTTGTCAAGGGAAAGAGAGAATGGGGAAGGAATGGATTGGGAATTTGGGATTAGCAGATGCAAACTATTATATAGAGAATAAACAGCATCGTCCTGCTGTACAGTACAGGGAACTATATTCAATATCCCGTAATAAGGCATCCAGGAAAAAAATAAGAAAGAATATATATGTGTATAACTGAATCAGTTTACTGTACAGCACAAATTAACACAAAATAGTGAATCAACTAGACTTAAATAAATTTTAAAATAAGAGTATTCTGATCTTTTATGAAGTGTGTTCTCATAGATGCATGAGGCAAAGTTTGAAAGGGGTGTGTGTGTATGTATAATATGAACACACATTTTAAAATTGTGTTTTTAATTGAAAGGTTTATTGAGAAAAAATGAAAGAGGACATGAGTTGGAAATCCATCTTGCAGCTAAAGAAGCTTTAGATTGTAATTCTAATTTGCTTTGGGCTATTGGATTCCTCAGAAAATACTAAGTGGGAATTTTGCTTTCCTATAGTTTAACAGGTGTGTGTGACAATAATAACTTAATAATCATTGAATTAGTGTGAATAGAGATGAATTATTTGGGCACTTTCTTTGGGCTTTCCATTATCTAACAGTACCCAGGAAAGTCATACTCACATCCAATATGAGTTTCAGTTAATGATAAAGAGGGTCATTTTTCATTTGACTGAATTTAAAGTTAAAATGCAGACAGTTTCAAAGTTTCTAGGAGAACAGAATCAAGACTGCTGGGAGGAATATCAATAACCTCAGATACGCAGATGACACCATCCTTATGGCAGAAAGTGAAGAGGAACTAAAAAGCCTCTTGATGAAAGTGAAAGAGGAGAGGGAAAAAGTTGGCCTAAAGCTCAACATTCAGAAAACTAAGGTCATGGAACCTAGTCCCATCACTTCATGGCAGATAGATGGGGAAACAGTGGAAACAGTGGCTGACTTTATTTTTCTGGGCTCCTAAATCACTACAGATGGTGATTGCAGTCATGAAATTAAAAGACGCTTACTCCTTGGAAGGAAAGTTATGACCAACCTAGACAGCATATTCAAAAGCAGAGACATTACTTTGCCAACAAAGGTCCGTCTAGTCAAGGCTATGATTTTTCCAGTGGTCATGTATGGATGTAAGAGTTGGACTGTGAAGAAAGCTGAGGACTGAAGAATTGATGCTTTTGAACTGTGGTGTTGGTGAAGACTCTTGAGAGTCTCTTGGACTGCAAGGAGATCCAACCAGTCCATCCTAAAGGAGATCAGTCCTGGGTGTTCATTGGAAGGACTGATGCTGAAGCTGAAACTCCAGTACTTTGGCCACCTCATGCGAAGAGTTGACTCATTGGAAAAGACTCTGATGCTGGGAGGGATTGGGGGCAGGAGGAGAAGGGGACGACAGAGGACGAGATGGCTGGATGGCATCACTGACTCGATGGACATGAGTTTGGATAAACTCCAAGAGTTGGTGATGGACAGGGAGGCCTGGCATGCTGCGTTTCATGGGGTAGCAAAGAGTTGGACATGACTGAGTGACTGAAGTGAAGTGAACTGAACTGAACTGAGGAGAGCAGAAAAGCATGTGGTGATTAAACATGTGTGAGAGAGCAAGGATAAAACAGAAAGAGGAAGGAACTTACAACTGTCACTTTGTATATCTTCTCATGTGGTTCTAAATAATTTTATTTGTTATCAATAAAACAGACTTGAAGATGACAAATTTTTGAAGTGAGAAGAAGGTGTCTTTCTTTCAATTTAATTTTATTTTAATTGGAGGAAAGTTGCTTTACAATTTTGTGTTAGTTTTTTGCTGAACAACCACGGGAATCAGTCAAAATTATACATATATCCCTGCCCTCTGGAGACTCCCTCCCCTCCCTCCACTCCACTGCTCTAGATCATCAGAGAGCCCAGGATGGACTCCCTGTGTTTTTTATCAGCTTCCCACTATTTTACACATGACCAGGTTTATTTTTATGAAAAATGAGGAATTCAAAAGCTCTTTAAGAACTATTGGTGAAGGTAATTTTTTTGTTTGTTTAGAAATGAGATATTTAAATTATATTTGAACATTATTGACAGGATTAGGTTTTAATAAATTATGATAGAAATTGTATACGAAAGAATTTTCTAGAATATTTTATTTTTTTATTTTAAATTTATTTATTTTAATTGGAGGCTAATTACTTTACAATATTGTACTGGTTTTGCCATACATCAACATGAATCCACCACGGATGTACACGTGCTCTCCATCCTGAACCCCTCTCTCACCTCCCTCCCTGTACCATCCCTCTGGGTCATCCCAGTGCACCAGCCCCAAGCATCCTGTATCCCGCATCAAACCTGGACTGGCGATTCATTTTTTATATGATTTTATACATTTTTCAATGCCATTCCCCCAAATCATCCCCCCTTCTCCCTCTCCCACAGAGTCCAAAAGACTGTTCTATTCATCTGTGTCTCTTTTGCTGTCTCGCATACAGGGTTATTGTTACCATCTTTCTAAATTCCATATATATGCGTTCAGTCAGTTCAGTTCAGTCGCTCAGTCGTGTCCGACTCTTTGCGACCCCATGAATCGCAGCATGCCAGGCCTCCCTGTCCATCACCAGCTCCCGGAGTTCACTCAAACTCATGTCCATCGAGTCAGTGATGTCATCCATCTGTCTCATCCTTTGTCGTCCCCTTCTCCTCCTGCCCCCAATCCCTCCCAGCATCAGAGTCTTTTCCAATGAGTCAACCTGTATTGGTGTTTTTCTTTCTGGCTTACTTCACTCTGTATAATAGGCTCCAGTTTCATCCACCTCATTATAACTGATTCAAATGTATTCTTATTTTATTAAATTGATCAAGCTTGGAGCATAATTGCAAATGAACAATTTAACATGCTTCATAAACATAGTGTAATAGTTTCCTTAAAAGACGTGTTTACCAGACTGTCATTTATACAAATTATTCTGTAAAGTATTATCAGAAATCCTCTTAATTTATATATCTTATCATACTTTTAGAAGGAGATTCTAGATCCTGAGATATTTGTATGCTTAAGTATCAACATACTTTTAGAATGCAATATTCTTCAGAGAACTCTATGCCACTTAGCAGAATGATATAAGAAAAAAGAAAAAGAAAGAAGTCAGAAAGGCAGGCAGGCTGGAAGCGAGGATGCAAGCAAAGAAGGAAAGAAAGAAGAAAGGGAAAAAGAAAAGAGAAAGGAAAAGAATGATAAGGAAATTGAACCTTGGAATCTATGGAAAGTGCAACAATGAGCTCTAGTGGCAAAATGTTAGAATGTCAAGCATGGGTGAAATTCAGCAATGATCTTTTTTTTAAACATTCAATAAACATTTCTCAGTCTTCAAAATGAGGATTAATTTGTGGAAACAGAATTGCTCTAAATGAGAATCTCATTAACTTCCACATACTATTAACTTCCTGGGTAGTCGATCTATAATTTGTATATCACATTTAAAATTATCTACCAGAGGTTTTTGTTGTTGTTTTTTAAACAACACCAACAAGATTATTTTGGTAACTGCATATTTTATGTTGGAGATGACATAACGTATACTGCATCTAATCAAGTTATTCTTAAGTTAACTTGGGTTTTAAAAGAGTACTGATTTATGTGCTGTGCACTTGATAATATATGTGAGCCATCTCATCCCTCTGCTCCACCATCTGCTTCCTTCACACACGGGCACAATTGTAAAACAGGAAGAACACTTCTTTTCTCTAAAAATGACAAAACTATATTTTAATTTTTCAGTTCAGGGCAGTGGAGATGTATAAATATAATTTAATGAACATATACCAGACATCAGTTCACCAAAAAACTTCAGTTTTTACTTTGTTCTCACAACTCTGGGCAGAAATAGGTTTGATTTTTTTAATGATGCCTAAATTTATGGGATTATTTTAATCCCAAATCCTTAATCAGAATAGCAACTAACATTTGTAATCTTGAATATAATTTTTTTAACTCTTTATTTGTTGAATATTTCTTGAATAATGAAATATGCCACAAACTGGGCCAGATGTTATGTTTCTTGATTTTTTTCTAAACAGCAATGATCATTGAATTAACATTATTGTTCACACTTTTTTTTGAAGAGAGTGCAAAAGCTTAGAAAGGTTAAATGAAACACAAATCTAAGGCATTTAAAATTTGATATTTAAAATCAGATTAACTACCCACAAATCCTAAGCTTTTCCTGCCACACCTCATGTCTGTTGCCTTGGTTCCTATATAAAGAAATTTATCACAATGAATATAAAAATACAAATACCACAACTAATGTCAAGTATATTTTATTTATATCAAACTTTAATATGTATAAGCTATTCTAACATATTTAATATTTTAATCTCACATTTTAATATGTTTAATGTATCTGGATTTTAAATAGGAATTCTTACTCCAGTCATAATATTTTCATTGTGAAATATCCACTACTCTTGAAGGAACTATTTTAAAGTAATGTTTTTTCTGATCTTAACTGATACATGAAGGAAAATGATCATGTCCTTAATACTCAAACAAAGCATGGCTACATATGCTTGTCTAATCTACAGAAAGGTAAAGGGAAAACTTTAGTTTTGAAAAGATATTTTGTTTATATTTCTTTACAACACTTCAGTTGCAGTCTAAATTAGTCAGGGATTTTGATCAGATCCAAATGGAAGGAATTTTCAGTGTGGGCATTTCTGCCATATGGGATAACAGCATGGGGCACATGACAACCACCTCCCACTGGACATGAGTGTACAGAGCTGTTTAATACCTGCTAAATACATCAATTAAAAATCCTTACTTCTTGTAAAAAATGCCATTTAAGAATCACGTTTTTTAGCAGCTGTTACATGGCTTTCCCTATAGAATTATAAAACCACAAATCCCACTTCAGTCAATTCTAGAGAGAGTACCTGTCAAGTTTTAACTAACAGACATATTGTATCTCAAAAACCCGGACCAAACTTGAACCTTTAGTTTCAAGTTAGCTAAATCAATATACAATTTTGAATAATCAAATTTTTTATGAAGTAAAATAAACACACAGAGAGACATAATGGTTCCATCTAGAGCTCTGTCTGGTGGGGTTTGATTAGTTTAAATTCTCATGTAACCCTCTGAATTATTTATTTTTAATACATTATATTAAATGCATATGTATGTATGTATATGTATATATACATACATATGTATGTACATATGTATATGTACATATCATGGTAACATGGTTACCATGATAAAATTAGTTAATACATCCATCACATCACCTGTTTGCCTGTGTATGTATGTGTATATGTGTGTGTGTGTGTGTGTGGTGAGAACATTTAAGATCTACTTTCTAAGCAAATTTCAAGGATAAATTAAAGCACTGTTAACCATAGCTACTATGTTGAATATTAGATCTCCTGAACTTATTCATTTATAACTAAAAGTTTGTACCCCTTGACCAACATCTCAATTATTGCATGTCCCAGACCTTGGAAATCAGTATTTTACTCTTTTTATAGGAGTTAGACACTTTTAAATTCTACATCATAGAGATATCACACGGTATTTACTTTTCGCTCTCTCCTGTATCTCACATAGCAAAATGCCCTCAAACTTGCTCATGCTGTCACAATTGAAAGATAACTTATTATGTATGAATAACATTATATAGATACTTGTGTTCACGTTTTGTTTAACTATTCATCCATTGACAGACACAGGATTTTTCTGTCTTAGCTGTTGTGAACACTGCTGCCATAACATGGGGGTGCAGATAATTCTTTGATTCTACTTTTGTTTCCTTTGCTGTATATCCAGAAGTAAGATTTATGGATTATGTGAAAATGAATTACTATCATACACTGCATCAAAAGACTGAAAGATAAAAAAACACATGATAATATCATTAGATGCAAAAACACGTTTGAAAATATTCGACATTCTTCTAATATAAACACTCACAATGACCTGGGTATAGAAGAAATGTACTTTAAAATAAAGATATATATGACAGTTCAGTTGCTCAGTCATGTCTGACTCTTTGCGACACCATGGACTCCAGCACAGGAGATCTCCCTGTCCATCACCAACTCCCAGAGTTTAATCAAACTCATGTCCATTGAGTCCATGATGCCATCTAACCATCTCATCCTCTGTCATCCCCTTCTCCTCCCACATTCAGTCTTTACCAGCATCACGGTTTTTACCAAGGGGTCACTTCTTCCCATCATGTGGCCAAAGTATTGGAGTTTCAGCTTCAGCATCAGTCCTTCCAATGAATATTCAGGACTGATTTCCATTAGGAGGTACTGGTTGGATCTCTTCTCAGTGCAAGGGACTCTCAAGAGATTTATCCAACACCGCAGTTCAAAAGCACCAATTCTTCAGTGCTCAGCTTTCTTTATAGTCCAACTCTCACATCTGTATGTGACTACTGGAAAAACAATAGCTTTGACTAGACGGATCTTTGTTGGGAAAGTAATGCCTCTGCTTTTTAATATGCCATCTAGACTGGTCATAACTTTTCTCCCAATGAGCAAGAGACTTTTGATTTCATGGCTGGAGTCACCATCTGCAGTGATTTTGGAGCCCCCCCCCCCAAATAAAGCCTGTACAGTTTCTACTGTTCCCCATCTATTTGCCATGAAGTGATGGGACCAGATGCCATGATCTTAGTTTTCTGAATGCTGAGTTTTAAATCAACTTTTCACTCTCCTCTTTCTCTTTCATCTAGAGGTTCTTTAGTTCTTCTTCAATTTCTGCCATAAGGATAGTATCATCTGCATATCTGAGGTTATCAATATTTCTCCCAGAAATCTTGATTCCAGCTTGTGTTTCATCCATCCTGGATTTCACATCATGTACTCTCTATATAAGTTAAATAAGCAGGATGACAATATACAGCCTTGATGCACTCATTTCCCAACTTGGAAGCAGTCTATTGTTCCATGTCCAGTTCTAACTCTTTCTTCTTGACCTGCATACAGATTGCTCTGGAGGCAGGTCAGGTGGTCTGGTTTTCCTATCTCTTTAAGAATTTTCCACTATTTGTTGTGCTCCACACAGACAAAGGCTTTGGCACAGTCAATAAATCAGAAGTAGATGTTTTTCTTAGCTCCCTTGCTTTTCAATGATTCAAAGGATGTTGGCAATTTGATCTCTGGTTCCTCTGCATTTCTAAATTGAGCTTGAACATCTGGAAGTTCATGGTTCATGTACTGGGTTGGAGAATTTTGAGCATTACTTTGCTAGCATGTGAGATGACTACACAGTATGTCAGTATTCAGTATTCTTAGAATATTCACTATTCTTGCCTTGAGAACCCCATGAACAGTATGGAAGGGCAAAAAGAAAGGACACTGAAACATGAACTCCCCAGGTCAGTAGGTGCCCAATATGCTACTGGAGATCAGTGGAGAAATAACTCCAGAAAGAATGAAGAGACGGAGACAAAGCAAAAACAAACACTCAGCTGTGAATGTGACTGGTGATGGAAGCAAGATCTGATGCTGTAAAGAGGAATATTGCATAGGAACCTGGTATGTTAGGGCCATAAATCAAAGCAAATTGGAAGTGGTCAAACAGAGATGGCAAGAATGAATGTCAACATTTTAGGAATCAGCAAACTAAAATGGACTGAAATGGGTGAATTTAACTCAAATTACCATTATATCCATTACTGTGGGTAAGAATCCCTTAAGAGAAATGGAGTAGCCATCACAGTGAACAAGAGAATCAGAAATATAGTACTTGGATGCAATCTCAAAAATGACAGAATGATCTCTGTTTGTTTCCAAGGAAAGCCATCCAATATCACAGTAATTCAGGTCTATGCCCCAACCAGTAATGCTGAAGAAGCTGAAGTGGAACAGTTCTATGAAGACCTACAAGATTTCTAGAACTAACACCCCCAAAATATGTTCTTTTCATTATAGGGGACTGGAATGCAAATGTAAGAACTCAATAAATACCTGGAGTAATAGGAAAATTTGGCCTTGGAGTACAAAATGAAGCAGGGCAAAGACTAATAGAGTTTTGCCAAGAGAACACACTGCTCATAGCAAACACCCTCTTCCAACAACACAAGAGAAGACTCTACACATGGACATCACCAGATGGTCAACACCAAAATCAGATTGATTATATTCCTTGCAGCCAAAGATGGAGAAGCTTTATACAGTCAGCAATAACAAAATCAGGAACCGACTATGGTTCAGATCATGAAATTCTTATTGCCAAATTCACACTTAAATTGAAGACGGGGGGGGGCAACCACTAGATCATTCAGGTATGAACTAAATAAAATTTCTTATGATTATACAGTGGAAGTGAGAAATAGATTTAAGGGACTAAATCTAATAGAGTGCCTGATGAACTATGGATGGAAGTTTGTGACATTGTACAGGAGACAGGGATCAAGACCATCCCTAAGAAAAAGACATGCAAAAAAGCATAATGGCTGTCTGAAGAGGCCTTACAAACAGCTTTGAAAAGAAGAGAAGCAATAAGCAATGGAGAAAAGGAAAGATATACCCATTTGAATGCAGAATTCCAAAGAATAGCCAGGAGAGATAAGAAAGCCTTCCTCGATAATCAGCGCAAAGAAATAGACAAAAACAGCAGAATGCAGAAGTCTAGAGATCTCTTCAAGAAAATTAGAGATACCAAGCAAACTTTTCATGCAAAGATGGGCTCAATAAAGGACAGAAATTGTACGGCCCAGCAGAAGCAGAAGATATTAAGAGCTGGCAAGAATACACAGAAGAACTGTACAAAAAAGATCTTCATGACCCAGATAATCATGATGGTGTGATCACTCACCTAGAGCCAGATATCTTGGAATGTGCAGTCAAGCGGGCCTTAGAAGGCATCACTATGAACAAAGCTAGTGGAGGTGATGGAATTCCGGTTGAGCTATTTCAAACCCTAAAAGATGATGCTGTGAAAATGCTGCACTCAATATACCAGCAAATTTGGAAAAAAATCAGCAGTGGCCACGGGACTGGAAAAGGTCAGTTTTCATTCCAATCCCAAAGAAAGGCAATGCCGAACAATGCTCAAAGTCCTGCACAATTGCACTCATCTTACTCGCTAGTAAAGCAATGATCAAAATTCTCCACTCCAGGCTTCAATAATACATGAACCGTGAACTTCCAGATGTTCTAGTTGGTTTTAGAAAAGGCAGAGGAACCAGAGATCAAATTGCCAACATCCACTGGATCATCGAAAAAGCCAGAGAGTTCCAGAAAAAGACATTTATTTCTGCTTTATTGACTATGCCAAAGCCTTTGACTGTGTGGATCACAATAAATTGTGGAAAATTTGAAAAAGATGGGAATACCAGACCACCTGACCTGCATCTTGAGAAATTTGTATGCAGGTCAGGAAGCAGCAGTTAGAACTGGACATAGAACAACAGACTAGTTCCAAATAGGAAAAGGAGTGCGTCAGGCTGTTTATTGTCACCCTGCTTATTTAACTTATATGCAGAGTATATCACGTGAAATGCTGGGTTGGATGAAGCACAAGCTGGAATCAAGATTTCCAGGAGAAATATCAATAACCTCAGATATGCAGATGATACCAACCTTATGGAAGAAAGTGAAGAGGAACTAAAAACCCTCTTGATGAAAGTGAAAGAGCAGAGTGAAAAAGTTGGCTTAAAGGTCAACATTCAGAAAACTAAGATCATGGCATCTGGTCCCATCACTTCATGGCAAATAGATGGGGAAACAGTGGGAGACTATTTTTGGGGAAGAGTCCCTTGGACTACAATGAGATTCAACCAATCCATCCTAAAGGAAATCAATCCTGATTATTCATTGGAAGGACAGATGTTGAAGCTGTAACTCCAATACTTTGGCCACTTAATGCGAAGAACTGTCTCACTGGAAAAGACCCTGATGCTGATAAAGATTGAAGGCAGGAGGAGAAGGGGATGACAGAGGATGAAAGTGTTGGATGTTATCACTGACTCAATGGACATGAGTTTGAGTAAACACCACAAGTTGGTGATGGACAGTGAGGCCTGGATTGCTGCAGTCCATGGGGTCACAAAGAGTCAGATATGACTGAGCAACTGAACTGAAATGAACTGAGTCAAGGCTATGGTTTTTCCAGTAGTCATGTATGGATGTGAGAGTTGGGCCATAAAGCAGGCTGAGCACTGAAGAACTGATGCTTTTGAACTGTGGTGTTGGAGAAGACTCTTGAGAGTCCCTTGGACTTCAAGGAGATCCAACCAGTCCATCCTAAAGGAGATCAGTCCTGAGTGTTCATTGAAAGGACTGATGTTGCAGCTGAAACTCCAATACTTTGACCACCTGTTGTGAAGAGCTGACTCATTTGAAAAGATCCTTATGCTTGGAAAGATTGAAGGTAGCAGGAAAAGGGGAGGACAGAGTATGGTATGATTGGATGGCATTACCGATTCAATGGACATGAGTTTGGGTAAACTCCAGGAGTTCATGATGGACTGGGAGGCCTGTCGTGCTGCAATCCATGGTGTTTCAAAGAGTCAGACATGACAGAGTTACTGAATTGACTGAGATGAGTACAATTGTGAGGTAAGTTTTAAAATTCTTTGGCATTGCCTATCTTTGGGATTGGAATGAAAACTGACCTTTTCCAGTTCTGTGACCATGTTTAGTTTTCCAAATTTGCTGGCCTATTGAGTGCAGCACTTTCACCGCATCATCTTTTAGGACTTAGTATGCCGCTGGAATTCCATCACCTCCACTAGCTTTGCTCATAGTGATGCTTCCTAAGGCCCACTTGACTTCACATTCCAGGATGTCTGGCTCTAGGTGAGTGATCACACCTTCGCGATTATCTGGGTCATGAAGATCTTTTTTGTATAGTTCTTCTGGGTATCGTTGCCACCTCTTTTTAATATCTTCTGCTTCTGTTCGGTCCATACTGTTTCTTTCCTTTATTGAGCCCATCTTTGCATGAGAATTTCCCTTGGTATCTCTAATTTTCTTGAAGAGACCTCTACTCTTTCCCATTCTATTGTTTTCCTTTATTTCTTTGCATTGTTCACTGAGGAAGGCTTCCTTATCTCTCCTTGCTATTCTTTGGAACTCTGCATTCAAATGGGCATATCTTTCCTTTACTCCTTTTTCCTTTCACCGCTCTTCTTTTCATAGCTGTTTGTAAGACAGAGCTACAGAGCAATTAGGCAAGAATAAAAACAAAAGGCATCCTAACTGAAAAGGAAGGAGTAAAAGTCTCTCTCTTTTTAAAAGACATATATTAGAAACCTGAACCATTTTGCCTTTTTGCATTCATTTTCCTGGGGATGGTGTTGATCACTGCCTCCTATACAGTGCCATGGACGTCTGTCCATAGTTCTTTGGGCACTCTTTCTATCAGATCTAGTCCCTTGTAACTATTTCTCACTTCCACTGTATAATCATAAGGGATTTGATTTAGGTCATACCTGAATGGTCTAGTGATATTCCCTACTTTCAATTCAAGTCTGAATTTGACAATAAGAGGTTCATGATCTGAGCTATAGTCAGCTCCCGGTCTTGTTTTTGCTGACTGTATAGAGCTTCTCCATCTTTGGCTGCAAGGAATATAATCAATCTGATTTCAGTATTGGCCACCTGGTGATGTCCACGTGTAGTTTTCACTTGTGTTGTTGGAAGAGGGTGTTTGCTATGAGCAGTGCATTCTCTTGGTAAAACTCTGTTAGCCTTTGCCCTGCTTCATTCTGTACTTCAAGGCCAAATTTCCCTATTACTCCAGGTATTTCTTGACTTCTTACTTTTGTATTCCAGTCCCCTATAATGAAAAGGACATCTTTTTTGGGTGTTAGTTCTAGAAATCTTGTAGGTCTTCATAGAACTGTTCCACTTCAGCTTCTTCAGCATTACTGGTTGGGGCATAGACCTGAATTACTTTGATATTGGATGGCTTTCCTTGGAAATGAACAGAGACCATTCTGTCATTTTTGAGATTGCATCCAAGTACTGCATTTCAGACTCTTGTTTACTATGATGGCTACTCCATTTCTTCTAACGGATTCTTAGCCACAGTAGTAGATATAATGGTCATCCGAATTAAATTTACTCATTTCAGTCCATTTTAGTTCGTTGATTCCTAATATGTTGTTATTCTTTCTTACCATCTCCTGTTTGAACACTTCCAGTTTGTCTTTACAGCATTGTACTTTTCTTTCATCACCAGTCACCTCCACAGCTGAGTGTTGTGTTTGCTCTGGCTCTGTCTCTTCATTCTTTATGGAGTTATTTCTCCACTTATCTCTAGTAGCATATTGGGCATCTACTGACCTGTGAAGTTCATCTTTCAGTGTCCTTTCCTTTTGCCTTTTCATACTCTTGATGGGGTTTTCAAAGCAAGAATATTGACGTGGCTTGCCATTCCCTTCTCCAGTGGACCATCTTTTGTCAGAATTCTCCATCATGATCTGTCCTTCTGGAGAAGCAGCTGTGTAGTGCTAGGATGGTGGCTGCACAGTGCTAGAGTGACTGTGAGGAGATAAAGACCAAAAAGCCCCAGCAAGACAGTAGGTATCTGGAGAGGTGGCTGCATGGCATTGAAGCAACTTTGAGAAGATACCCCACATCCAAGGATAAAGGAGAATCCCCAGCAAGATGGTAGAAGGGGAGAAATCATGTTTAGAATCAAACCGCATGCCTGCCAGATACATTCAGAGGGCTCAAACATATCTTGTTCACCTCAGGCCCCAGAGACCCCACAGAGACTGAGACAGAGCTGTGTCTGAGTGTCTCCTGAGGAGGTACAGGTCAGCAGTGGACTGCTGCAGCAGCAGAGGCTCTGGGTGCAGTAGACCTGAGCACGTCATAAGCCCACTTGGAAGAGGTTACCATTAACCCACCATAGAGCCGTAAGAACTTACACAGGACTGGGAAACAGACTCTTGGAAGTAATAAAGAGAACCTTGTGCACACCAGGTCCCAGGAGAAAGGAGCAGTGACCCCAGAAGAGACTGACCCAGAATAACCTGTGATTGTCCAGGAGTCTCCAGCGGAGGCATGTGTCAGCGGTGGCCTGCTTCAGGGCTGGGGGCACTGAGTACAGCAATGCATGTGTGGGACCTTTTGAAGGAGGTCACCATTCTCTTCATTAACTCCACCATAGTTTGGCCTCAGGTCAAATAGCATGGAGGAAACACAGCCTCACCCTTCAACAGAAAATTGGATTAAAGATTTATTGAGCATGGCCAGTCCATCAGAACAAGACCCAGTTTCCCCCTAGTCAGCCTCTTCTATCAGGAAGCTTCCATATGCCTCTTATCCTTCTCCATCAGAGGGCAGGGAAACTGAAAAGCACAATCACAGAAAACTAACCAATTTAATCACATGGACTGTAGCCTTGTCTAACTTGATGAAAATATGAGCCATGCCATATATGACAAGCCCACAACTTAACATCATACTCAGTGGTGGATAGTCAAAAGCATTTCCTCTAAGATCTGGAGCAGGACATGTTTGTCCACTTTCAATTCTTCTATTCAACATAATCCTGGAAAGGCTAGACAGAGCAATTAGGCAAGAATAAAAACAAAAGTCACCCTAATTGAAAAGGAAAGAGTAAAATTATCTCTCTTTTTAGAAGATATATATAAGAAACCTGAAATAATCCACCAAAAAAAAAAAAGTAAAAACTAATAAAAAATTCAGTAATGTCACAGGTTATAATATCAACATAAAATTACATGTGTTTCTGTATTTTAAAATGAACCATTTGAAAAAGAATAAACAATCTCATTAACAATAATAAAAATAATAAAATACTTAGAGTAAATTCAACCAAACTAGTCAAAGTTTGAGCTGCATGAGCTATTTGTATACTTTAGAGATTAATCTCTTTCTTGTCTTATTATTAGCAAATATTTTCTGCCATGTTCTTTTGTTTTGTTTACGGTTTCCATCACTGTGCAAAACCTTTCAAATTTATGTCTCACTTGTTTATCTTTATCACTTCATGGCAAATAGATGGGGAAACAGTGGAAACAGTGTCACACTTTATTTTGGGGGCTCCAAAATCACTGCAGATGATGATGGCAGCTATGAAATTAAAAGACGCTTACTCCTTGGAAGGAAAGTTATGACCAACCTAGATAGCATATTCAAAAGCAGAGACATTACTTTGCCAACAAAGTTTTGTCTAGTCAAGGCTATGGTTTTTCCAGTGGTCATGTATGGATGTGAGAGTTGGACTGTGAAGAAGGCTGAGCGCCGAAGAATTGATGCTTTTGAACTGTGGAGTTGGAGAAGACTCTTCAGCGTCCCTTGGACTGCAAGGAGATCCAATCATTCCATTCTAAAGGAGATCAATCCTGGGTGTTCATTGGAAGGACTGATGATAAAGCTGAAACTCCAATACTTTGGCCACCTCATGCAAAGAGTTGACTCATTGGAAAAGACTCTGATGCTGGGAGGCATTGGGGGCAGGAGGAGAAGGGGACGACAGAGGATGAGATGGCTGGATGGCATCACTGACTCGATGGACATGCGTTTGAGTAAACTCCGGGAGTTGGTGATAGACAGGGAGGCCTGGCGGGCTGCAATTCATGGGATCGCAAAGAGTCAGACATGACTGAGCGACTGAACTGAACTGAACTGAACTGAGGAGGTGGATCCAAAAAGATATTGCTGTGATATGTCAAACAGTATTCTCCCTATGTTTTCTTCTAAGAGTTTTATACTACCCTGTCTTACATTTAGGTCTCTAATATATTTTGATTTTATCTTTCTGTATGATGTTAGAGAGTATTCTAATAATAAATCAGTAAAATTAGAAATGACAAAGGAGAAGTTACAACTGGTACCGCAAAAATACAAAGGATCATAAGAGATTACATGACAGTAAAGTGGACAACCTAAAGAAATGGACAAATTCTTAAAAAGGTATAGTCTCTTAGACTGAACTTGAAGAAATAGAAAATATAAACAGAACACTCATAAACACTAAAATTGAAAATGAATTTCAAAACTCTCAAGAAACAGAAGTCCAAGACCAGATGGCTTCACAGGCAAATTCTGTCAAACATTTAGATAAGAGCTAGTACTTATCCTTCTGAAACTTTCAAAAAAAATTGTGGAGGAAGGAACACTTCCCTGAGGTCACCATCACCCTGATACCAATCCAGGAAAAGATATCATAAAAAAAAAAAATTAGGCCAATACCACTGATGAACATTGATGCAAAAATTCTCAACAAAATACTAGCATACCGAATCCAACATCACATTAAAAGTATCATACACCATGATCAAATGGAATTTATCCCAGAGATGCAAAGATTTTTCAATATCTGCTAATTAATCAGTGAGATACAACACATGAACAAGTTGTAAAAAAAATTATCATATCAATAGATGCAGAAAAGCTTTGACAAAATCCAACACCCAATTATGATGAAAACTCTCGAAAATGTGGGCATGCGACCCTATGAACTCTTACCCACCAGAGTGCTCTGTCCATGGGATTCCCCAGGCAGGAATACCTCAACATGATAAAGACCATATATGAAAAACCCACAACTAACATCATACTAAATGAAAAGCTGAAAGCATTTCCTTTAAGGTCAGGTACAAAACAAACATGTCAACTCTCACCACTTTTATTTATGGAATGCTTAGCCATGGTAATCAGAAAAAAAAAAAAAAAAAAAAGAAAGAAAAAGGGAATCCAGTTGGAAAAGAAGTAAAATCATCACTATTTGCAGATGATGTGATGCTGTATATAGAAAATCCTAAAGATGCTACCAGAAAACTCATAGAACTCATCAATGAATTTGGTAAAGTTGCAATATACAAAATTAGTACACATAGCTTTGTCACAATTTCTATAGACTAACAACAAAAGATCAGAAAAATAAATTAAGGAAGGAATCCCACCTACCATCTTATTAAAAAAGAGTAACATACCTAGAAATAAATCTACCTAGGGAGGCAAAAGACCTGTAATCCAAAAATTGTAAGATGGATGAAAGAAATAAAAAATAATGCAAATAGATGGAAAGATATATACTATATTCTCAGATTGGAAGAATCAATCTTGTCAAAATTACTATACTACATAAGGCAATCTTGAATACAGATTCAATGTAATCTCTATCAAAGTATAAATGGCATTGTTTGCAGATCTAGAACAAAAAAATCTTAAAATTTGTATGGAAACACACAGTACACCAAATACCCAAGGCAATCTTAGCTGGAGCTGGAGGAATCAACTTCTCTGACTTCATACTATAATTAAAAGCTATAATAATCAAAACAGTATGGTACTGGCACTTATACAAAAATGGAGCAGGATAGAAAGCCCGGAAATAAACCCATGCACCTATGGTGAATTAATCCACAACAGAGGAGGCAAGAATACAAAATGGAGAAAAGACAGTCTCTTAAGTAAAGTGCTTTTGGGAAAATTGGATAAGTATATGTTAAAGAATGAAATTAGAACAGTATTTCTTAACATGCAAACCTTTTAAGCTCTAAAGGATTACACAATTATCAATACAATTAAATTTTGGAACAAAAAATAATTAGGGTGTTTTTGGTTATTTTTTGACTGGAACAGAAATGAGTAACATCTCATTATGTATGTTCCTATTTTTTACTTCTCTTGTTCTCACTCTTTTATTTCCATCATATTCTAATTCTCTTGTTAGGTCACTGGGGCATATCTGTAACTCACTCCATATATTTTTTATAGCTAACTTTTAATTCAATTCATCTAAGTCTAATTTAAACGATTTTATATTTTAGTTTGCAAGAGATAATTAATATGTTCATTTAGTTGCCAAGTCATACATGACTCTTTTGTGATGCCATAGACTATAGCCAACCAGTCTCTTCTGTCCATAGCATTCTCAGGCAAGAATACTAGAGTGGGTTACCATTTACTTCTCCAGGGAATCTTTCCAACCCAGGGACTGAAACCACATCTCCTGCATCTCCTGTATTGCTAGGAGGACTCTTTACCACTGAGCCATTGGGGAAGCCCAAATAATATTAGAAATGATCAAGTATGACTTCTTATAACATGTGACTGTACTGGCTTCCCTAGTAAGTTCTACAGTGATATTTCATCATTTAAAATATCTACTTCTGTTGAGAGAGACAAGATATAGGCTTATAAGGCTTGTCAAAATCTTTTTTTTTTTTTTTTAATTTTGAGCAACATACTGCTGTGTTTATTATGAGTACCTCTCAAAAATGCATTTGCCTGTCAAATACTGAAACATACTGGCATTTCAAGGACCAAAATTTTATATAGTAAATATGAATTATTTTTTATGATACATTGAAAATGTCTTACCAAGAATATTTCAAAAATAGATTCTAAAAACCTAGAGTCCTGTTTTACCACATAATTGTTAAACGATACAATAGACCAGTTAGACCTAATTGATATCTATAGGACATTTCATCCCAAAACAATGAATTTCACCTTTTTCTCAAGCGCACATGGAACCTTCTCCAGGATAGATCACATCCTGGGCCATAAAGCTAGCCTCGGTAAATTCAAAAAAATAGAAATCATTCCAAGCACCTTTTCTGACCACAATGCAGTAAGATTAGATCTCAATTACAGGAGAAAAACTATTAAAAATTCCAACATATGGAGGCTGAACAACATGCTGCTGAATAACCAACAAATCACAGAAGAAATAAAAAAAGAAATCAAAATTTGCATAGAAACGAATGAAAATGAAAACACAACAACCCAAAACCTGTGGGATACTGTAAAAGCAGTGCTAAGGGGAAAGTTCATAGCAATACAGGCATACCTCAAGAAACAAGAAAAAAGTCAAATAAATAACCTAACTCTACACCTAAAGCAACTAGAAAAGGAAGAAATGAAGAACCCCAGGGTTAGTAGAAGGAAAGAAATCTTAAAAATTAGGGCAGAAATAAATGCAAAAGAAACAAAAGAGACCATAGCAAAAATCAACAAAGCCGAAAGCTGGTTCTTTGAAAGGATAAATAAAATTGACAAACCATTAGCCAGACTCATCAAGAAACAAAGGGAGAAAAATCAAATCAATAAAATTACAAATGAAAATGGAGAGATCACAACAGACAACACAGAAATACAAAGGATCATAAGAGACTACTATCAACAATTATATGCCAATATAATGGACAACGTGGAAGAAATGGACAAATTCTTAGAAAAGTACAACTTTCCAAAACTCGACCAGGAAGAAATAGAAAATCTTAACAGACCTATCACAAGCACGGAAATTGAAACTGTAATCAAAAATCTTCCAGCAAACAGAAGCCCAGGTCCAGACGGCTTCACAGCTGAATTCTACCAAAAATTTAGGGAAGAGCTAACACCTATCCTGCTCAAACTCTTCCAGAAAATTGCAGAGGAAGGTAAACTTCCAAACTCATTCTATGAGGCCACCATCACCCTAATACCAAAACCTGACAAAGATCCCACAAAAAAAGAAAACTACAGGCCAATATCACTGATGGACATAGATGCAAAAATCCTTAACAAATTTCTAGCAATCAGAATCCAACAACACATTAAAAAGATCATACACCATGACCAAGTGGGCTTTATCCCAGGGATGCAAGGATTCTTCAATATCCGCAAATCAATCAATGTAATACACATTAACAAATTGAAAAATAAAAACCATATGATTATCTCAATAGATGCAGAGAAAGCCTTTGACAAAATTCAACATCCATTTATGATAAAAACTCTCCAGAAAGCAGGAATAGAAAGAACATACCTCAACATAATAAAAGCTATATATGACAAACCCACAGCAAACATTATCCTCAATGGTGAAAAATTGAAAGCATTTCCTCTAAAGTCAGGAATAAGACAAGGGTGCCCACTTTCACCATTACTATTCAACATAGTTTTGGAAGTTTTGGCCACAGCAATCAGAGCAGAAAAAGAAATAAAAGGAATCCAAATTGGAAAAGAAGAAGTAAAACTCTCACTATTTGCAGATGACATGATCCTCTACATAGAAAACCCTAAAGACTCCATCAGAAAATTACTAGAACTAATCAGTGACTATAGTAAAGTTGCAGGATATAAAATCAACACACAGAAATCCCTTGCATTCCTATACACTAATAATGAGAAAACAGAACGAGAAATTAAAGAAACAATTCCATTCACCATTGCAACGGAAAGAATAAAATACTTAGGAATATATCTACCTAAAGAAACTAAAGATCTATATGTAGAAAACTATAAAACACTGGTGAAAGACATCAAAGAGGACACTAATAGATGGAGAAATATACCATGTTCATGGATTGGAAGAATCAATATAGTGAAAATGAGTATACTACCCAAAGCAATTTATAGATTCAATGCAATGCCTATCAAGCTACCAACGGTATTCTTCACAGAGCTAGAACAAATAATTTCACAATTTGTATGGAAATACAAAAAACCTCAAATAGCCAAAGTTATCTTGAGAAAGAAGAATGGAACTGGAGGAATCAACCTACCTGACTTCAGGCTCTACTACAAAGCCACAGTTATCAAGACAGTATGGTACTGGCACAAAGACAGAAATATAGATCAATGGAACAAAATAGAAAGCCCAGAGATAAATCCACACACATATGGACACCTTATCTTTGACAAAGGAGGCAAGAATATACAATGGATTAAAGACAAGCTCTTTAACAAGTGGTGCTGGGAAATCTGGTCAACCACTTGTAAAAGAATGAAACTAGAGCACTTCCTAACACCATACACAAAAATAAACTCAAAATGGATTAAAGATCTAAACATAAGACCAGAAACTATAAAACTCCTAGAGGAGAACATAGGCAAAACACTCTCTGACATACATCACAGCAGGATCCTCTATGACCCACCTCCCAGAATATTGGAAATAAAAGCAAAAATAAACAAATGGGACCTAATTAACCTTAAAAGCTTCTGCACATCAAAGGAAACTATAAGCAAGGTGAAAAGACAGCCTTCAGAATGGGAGAGAATAATATCAAATGAAGCAACTGACAAACAACTAATCTCAAAAATATACAAGCAACTCCTACAGCTCAACTCCAGAAAAATAAATGACCCAATCAAAAAATGGGCCAAAGAACTAAACAGACATTTCTCCAAAGAAGACATACAGATGGCTAACAAACACATGAAAAGATGCTCAACATCACTCATTATCAGAGAAATGCAAAGCAAAACCACTATGAGGTACCATTTCACGCCAGTCAGAATGGCTGCGATCCAAAAGTCTACAAGCAATAAATGCTGGAGAGGGTGTGGAGAAAAGGGAACCCTCTTACACTGTTGGTGGGAATGCAAACTAGTACAGCCACTATGGAGAACAGTGTGGAGATTCCTTAAAAACCTGGAAATAGAACTGCCTTATGATCCAGCAATCCCACTGCTGGGCATACACACTAAGGAAACCAGAAGGGAAAGAGAAACGTGTACCCCAATGTTCATCGCAGCACTGTTTATAATAGCCAGGACATGGAAGCAACCTAGATGTCCATCAGCAGATGAATGGGTAAGAAAGCAGTGGTACATATACACAATGGAATATTACTCAGGCATTAAAAAGAATACATTTGCATCAGTTCTAATGAGGTGGATGAAACTGGAGCCTATTATACAGAGTGAAGTAAGCCAGAAAGAAAAACACCAATACAGTATACTAACGCATATATATGGAATTTAGAAAGATGGTAACAATAACCCTGTGTACGAGACAGCAAAAGAGACACTGATGTACAGAACAGTCTTATGGACTCTGTGGGAGAGGGAGAGGGTGGGAAGATTTGTGAGAATGGCATTGAAACATGTAAAATATCATGTATGAAATGAGTTGCCAGTCCAGGTTCAATGCACGATACTGGATGCTAGGGGCTAGTGCACTAGGACGACCCAGAGGGATGGTATGGGGAGGGAGGAGGGAGGAGGGTTCAGGGTGGGGAACACATGTATACCTGTGGCATATTCATTTTGATATTTGGCAAAACTAATACAATTTTGTAAAGTATAAAAATAAAATAAAATTAAAAAAAAAAGGGAAAAAATTGTGTAGAACGCACAACAATAAATCATCACAAGGAGAAAATACACACAGTTTTATGTAGATAGTATATAGATAAGGTGATTAGATATTCAACAAGTTATCCTTTTCATTTGTACTCACTGTATCATAAATCGATTTTCACAAATAAAATCAATGTTAACAAACCAGTTATTATGCATTGACCAAAATGTTCTTGTCTTCTTCACTAGCAAAATGTTTTAATCAGAAAAGTGGTAGATATAATCACCCTGGTACATTGATTGTTTGGGGAATACTAAGACACATGTTTTAGTTCTTTCCATATCAAGAAATGAACTGCCATTTCTTTTTTTCTTTCAGAACTCTAAGAAGTCCTTCAAGTAGGTATATCAATAGGCCAGGTGGCTTTAGAGGAGATGTTTCTGGAAAATTTATTCTGAATTATCTATTAGAAGAGAAAGATTATTGCGGCTGAGCAAAAAATACAATTATCACAACTCATGGAGCCATAATCTCTAATATCAGATAAAGAACTTTGTATTACTTTATAACCTCTAGCTAAAAATGGGATCTTGAAATAAACATGATAAAAATTCCAGCTGTAGTGTAACATGTTCTTATATGTTTTAAAACTTTTCTTTAAGTCTAGATGGAAATCATTGAGGCAAGTCCCAGAATGTTGCACTATTAATAATTCAATAGCTCTGATTGTGCAAGGAGTGACATATTGAGTGGTAGAAATCTGGTCATTTGTATTAATTGATATCTCCTAACAAGCTGCTCTGGGGCATCTTTAATAGTTCGAAACACCTTTTAGCCAGACCACTTGTTTGAGGGCTTTGGGATTTAATAGGGAAAATTTGAATATGTTTTTTCTTTTTTTTTATTTTATTTTATTTTTAAACTTTACATAATTGTATTAGTTTTGCCAAATATCAAAATGATATACCTGTTTTTTCTTTTCATCTCAAACAAGTTCAGTGAAGATTTATTCTCAGGAAGAACGATACTATTAAACAATTTAATGCAAATTACAAGTACAGGTCACACAGAGTCGGACACGACTGAAGTGACTTAGCAGTAGCAGTAGCACAGGTACAGAACTTAATCAGAGAAGTTGAATTTTAGATTAAAATGATTGCACATTCTATGCAGTGTTTCCTAAAATCGAAAAGGTCTTTCTTTGAAAATGTTCAACAAACTTCATGAATTTCAAAGACAAACAGAATGCCTGACTTTTAGGTTACCTTGAGTGTCTCTACTCTTTTTAAAGCTATTGGAATTTACACAAATAATTAGATAAAGAGACAAAACTTCCTCCCAAAGAGCCAAGGTGAAGAGCTCCTTAATGTGATGCATTGAGTGGAGCAAGATAATATGAGATTGCCATCTGAAGGAAAATGTGTTTTCACTAAAACACAGAACCTCTACAGTGAGTGTTTTAGATATTAAACTCTTAAAGTGTTTTGCTTTCTCATGCCCCTTGTCCATCAGTCACCAGCTTCATGCAATCTGGCATTCCCATTTTGGATATAGTTAACTCTGACATCACATGCAGTTGCCAATGTGATCAGATAGGCTTAAAAGTGTGGGTTGCAGAGGACTTCTTATATCATTCCTAGGAAATTGGACCCAGCATATTCTGAGAACGTCAGCAGCAGATGGCTCCGAGTCTGCCTAAGCTATTGCTCCCTTGGGCGTTAAGACAGGTGTCTGGTCATAAGCATTGAACAACAAAAATATCCACACTGCATATGTAGTACCACAATTAAGGGTTTGGCTTCAGAAGAGAATCCTGAGACAGGACTCAGATCAGTTTATGCTAGAGGTCACTGCAAATATTTTCTGCCTTTCAAAGGAAGAGACAATGGCAAGCAGTTCTGAATTTTGTGACTCTCGATCGCATGTTTTCATTCTTAAGAAGTAAACACATCTCTTGTAGCTGTCGTTGGTTTTTATTAGAATGAATAAATGATGTCTCAGTGGTGGCTCAGGGAATAGTTGCAAAATACCCTGAATTTGGAGACTTAAGTGAAGGACTTAATGATTCACTTTATCACTCACAAATTTATTTTCAAGGTCATTTACTTAACCTGTATATTTTTCTTAATTTCTTACATGTAAATTAGACAAATAACATGTCTTTCAGAGAGATGATATTAGAATTTTTATAGTGGAAACACATAGAAGAGCACATTTTATAAAAGGTCACCAATAAATATTAGTTAGGTTAGCTTCAAAACTGTTGTTATTTTTTCATATTTCTAAAATTTTTGCAATTGTCTTTCAGTATATGGATAGAAAGTTTTATTCACTTTTTTATCCCACATAAGATTTAAGGCCATTGTTATAAATATATAACATAAAATTGTTGTGAAAGTAGGATAAGGAAGAAAGGAAGAAAAATTAAGACAAATAATTGCATGTAGGTGTTTATACCCCCATGACTCTGCATGTCTCTGGAGAAATGTCTTAAGTTTGATTTGGAATCCTTAGTAACTAAAGAGAACAATATGTTCTTGAGAATGAGAAAGTTCATAAAAAACAGAACAGATACATGTTTAAGACAAAAACTATTTTTTTAACGCTGATAGACTTTTCATTAAGACCCCAAGATAATTATTGAAAAACCCTTGAAAACATTCCTCTAATAAATACAGTAAATGGATATGTGTGGCTATTCTGTTAGCATTTCTAATGCACAGGCACTATTGCAATTTCTTATGGCAATGATGGTAAACAAAATATAGCATCATTTCTGTCCATATAATATTTAAAATTTCTGCAGAGTGAGACAGAAGCTAAAATATAAAGTGATGATGGGGGGGTGAGGTGGGGAGTGGGAAGGATGCCCAAGAGTGAGGGTATATATATATATATATATATTTGTAAAGCAGAAACTAACACAAATTTGTAAAGCAATTATACTTCAATTTAAAAAATAGAAAATGAATAATGTAATTCCAAATGAATTATATACTAAACAGGGAGCACATCAGTAATATGAATGAAATTTGAAAAGAGCCATGAGATAGAGTGTAACTAGAAGGATCCTTGTGGAAGGTGTTTAGTGGTTGCTTTCACTGTGCTTACTCAGTCATGTACGACTTTTTGCGACCCCATGAACTTTAGCCTGCCAGGCTTCTCTGTCCATGGGGATTCTCCAGACAAGAATACTGAAGTGGGTTGCATGCCTCCCTCCAGGGGATCTTCCCAACCCAGCAGTTCAACCAAGGTCTCCTACATTGCAGGCAGATTCTTTACCATCTGAGTCAGCAGGGAAGGCCAAGAATACTGGAGTGGGTAGCCTATCCCTTCTCCAGGGTATCTTGCCGATGCAGGAATCAAACCGGGGTCTCCTGGTTGCTTTTACTAGAATGGTTAAAAAAGTGATTGCAATTAGGTGAAATTTAATGTGAGAACCATAAGCAGTAATGGTAAGTTCAATGAGAGTAGCTCTCAGGGACAAAGAAAGGAATGTTCACAGACTCAGAGACAGAGATGAGTTTGTTGTGTTCAAGGGAGAGAGGAGGCTCTTGTTAAGTGGAGTACAGCTGAGGGAGGCAGAGAAGCAGAGTGAGATGAGTTTAGAGAAGTAAATGGAAATCATGCTACACAGTCTTTTAGGTTAGTTAACATATTTTAATTTATTCTAATTTTCAGTGAGGACTTACTGGAGGGCTTTAAGAAGAATAGTGATAGGACATGAATTTAGTTTGATAAAAAGTTTTAAATTAAAATAAAATTTAAGAGAATTACATTAACTAACAATTCTTCAGTACATATTTTTTCAACTCCATTCTATATAAGATTTGGAATGCATTTTCTTAAATTTAAAACTGGTAAATATTTGAAGAGAAGGAATATTTGTACCCCTGTCTAAAATGTATTTTCAATTCACAAATTGCAATTTGTTGAAAGGATAAGTTGTAAATCATAGAGTCTATTGCAATATGAATAACAACCTGTTGGTGCTGTACTATACGGATATCATAAACTTCAAAGAAAGAGAATGTTTGGGAAAGTAAGAAATATTTACATTGCATGGTAGTAGCAGGAGAATGTTGTCTATAAGCTCACAATTTTCTACGAAGTATACTCATATAGCTAAACCCAATGTGATACCATGCCTACTTCCATTAAACAATAAAGAAGCTAAGAAATGACTGCTTTTATTCAGATATGATATTAGATATGGTATTAAGTCTTATAAAGCATATCAAATTGTTTTTAGGCTATCTGTGCTTTTATGTATAGTGTTTTCTTTAGGAATATGGTAAACAATAATAATAGTAATATAGGAGTAATGAAGCCTAATAATGTTAAAAATACATTTTCAAGCATTTCTCTTTCTCTTATTTTTTAACACACTGGATGCATCAAGATAATGCAAGTTTATTCATGGATATGTGCATCTTCAGAACATCATTAAAGAAATATCACTTCAGTAAATATTGCAAAATGAAAGGTACTATAAATGGAAAAGGATTTCCAATAACTGAAGTTCATAATTCTTTAAATGTTCTTCTCTTTGGTAAAGAGAAGGCTATAGGTGACCTTATTAAAATATATTTAATTTTTATAAATGAATAAGTCTTTATTTGAATGAAAATTACTTAACCTATTGACCCAGGAAGCAAATTGACTAATATTCTAATCTGAAGCATATCCCAGTATAGCCATTTTAAGCATTGAGTCCATTCAAATGCTAGATTAGAGTTCATAAGCCTTGCTCACTTCTGATAGATGATGATATAAATAATTACATGACATCATTCTTTTTATCAATGCCTCATCCTTATTGACAGATGATTATCTTTTGGGAAATACTGAAAGAAAACATAATGAACAGATACTAATCAAACAGCTCTTGCTAAGCTAAAATATAATCTAAATGATAATATAACCATAGCATAAGGATACTTAGCTATACATTATAAGCTCATCATGATTGTTGCAATCAGCTTTAATCACAAGTTCCAAGAAAATTCCAAATAAATTCAGAGGAAATAATTCACACTAGAAGAAGCTCTAGACTTGAATCCCAGTTTTGACACTTTTCTTGCTTGGAGAATCCCAGGGACGGGGAAGCCTGGTGGGCTGCCATCTATGGGGTCGCACAGAGTCAGACATGACTGAAGCGACTTAGCAGCAGCAGCAGCAGCAGTGTGTAACCTTAGAAAATATTTTTAAACTCCTTGAGACACACTTGTGTCATCTGTGACTTGAGTATATTATGATTTGCCCAGAAGCCACTGTGAAGATTATCAGAGATCATGAATGTACAATGTCTAGTATGTTTTTTGGCACATAATAGATTTTCCATAAGTAGTAGCTTTTTTTTTTTCCCCCTAGGTCATCATTATTGTGAGTTAGAGAAATTTTAACAATTTCAAATTTTCAGTGTAATCATTACAGAAGAAGATTTAAAAGAGATGGAAACATTCATTGTAATAGGTAAAATATTATAAAAATATTAAATTTCAGAGATAGTCTTTAAAAACAATGGACCCATTAAAATAGAGTTTCCAGAGTCTTAAGAATTGTGCTAGATAACAGTACTCAAAATAATTTCACAGTAACATATACATTGACAATATTAAAAACTTTTCCATTTAGAGAAAATATTTCACTAAACAAACTTCGCTAAATCAAATGACACCAAATAACACCTTTTTATGCTCCTTACAGGAAATACAGTTTGAATACTTGATCATCAATGTCAACTTATTTAATAATACATAGTATGATAATCACTTCCAACACAATTTTTTGAGATATTGTTATTGTTCAGTCATGTCTGACTCTCTGCAACCCCATGGACTGCAGCATGCCAGGCTTCCCTGTCCTTCACCATCTCCTGGAACTTGCTCAAACTCATGTCCATTCAGTCAATGATGCCATCCAACCATCTCATCCTCCATTGTCCCCTTTTCTTCCTGCCTTTAATCTGTCCCAGCAGGGTCTTTTCTAATGAGTTCACTCTTTGCGTCAGCTGGCCAAAATATTGGAGCTTCAGCTTCAGTATCAGTTCTTCCAGTGAATATTCAGGATAGATTTCAATTAGGATTGACTGGTTGGATCTCCTTGCAATCCAAGGGACTCTCAAGAGTCTTCTCCAACACCACAGTTCAAAAGCATCAGTTCTTCAGTGCTCAGCCTGCTTTATGGCCCAACTCTCACATCCATACATGACTACTGGAAAAACCATAACACTGACTACATGGATCCTTGTCAGCAAAGTAATGTCTCTGCTTTTTAATATGCTGTCTTTTGATAGATAAGCATAACTAAAAAAAAAAAAAACTAGATGGAATTTAAGATTTTAAGAAAATGTATTTTAAAAATTGAAAACCCTGTCCTTCATTACATTGTTGTCAAAAGAAAATTCAGAAATAAACTTTAATCTGATTATTCAAATTTCACCTCCTTATTGATTGTATTTTCATCTTTTAAAGCTTTTATTTAACTTGAGAAAAGTACAGCACAAAACTAAATATAAATATTAAGAATACAAAATTTAACAAATGAAATTTGAACTATGTACCCCTCTCCATAAGAATTTAATAATATAGCTGATGGAAGTAAATGTCATTCAATGAGCTATAGTTGATGAAGTAACTATTTTCTCTTCATGTAATTTTATTTCATAATTGACCTGATCTTTTCTATAGTGGTATGAAAAAACTGTTAGAAATACTATAGTTTAATTATTGATATTCAGGAGTATCTGCAATTTAACCTCTAATATGAACCCCTTATACAAGAATGAGAGGATAGGCACCACAAAAAACTGTTCAGTTGAAATGTATCATGAATGATAATAAGATGGATTCTTCATTTTCAATATCCTTCCTCATGATATAAAAACACTTCTTAATAATTTTCTTGATTACCTTAATTGACAATGTCCTTGGAAGAAAACAGTGGCACTGCTTTATGTTGCTGTGTAAATATAATTGTAGATTGGGAAGCAGCTTATATGTGCATCCTTTTGACTCACATAAATAGCAAACTGGCTTTTCCCTTCACTCAGTTTATTAATTTCAGGCCAAATGAGCCTATAAGGTTTTCATCTCTATACAGCTGGAAAAGCATTAAACACTTGGCTATACAGCTGACTCCATTAAGACCGAGAACAACATGATCTAGTTTCAGGAACTACTTTTAAACTCAGGCTGCAAACGCTTTGTCATTTTTATACTGATCATCTTAGCAGAAAAATAAAATATAGCTCTCTAGGCAGAAATCCTCTTACAAAGTGCATAGACCTTGTATACCCAGTGACAACATAGATGATAAATACAGAACAGCTCAGGAGAAAAATTCCCCAGCTTCCTTGCACCCATGTATCCATTATGCTGGCATATAAAAAAGGCCATGTGCTCTGGAAAATGAAATCTAAGTGATGCATTCTTCATCTTCCTCTCCATTTTTCATAGGTCATATGAACATTATTCTACCAAGAAATTGGGGAATTCTGAATGTACATTTTGACCAGCACTTATTAAGTGCATACTGTATGAAAAGCATTTTGTTTGGCATGGAGGGCTATGGAGATAAAGACCATGTGGACTTTAGAAATATGTTTACAAAATTATCAAACTACAAATAGGTTAAACATATTTAGTTAATCAGAAAGGATATAAACCTTAGGCTTACTTTAGGGCTAAAATCCTTGAAATTTGAAAACCAAACTGTCACTATCCAGGTTCCTTATATTTGGCAAAACTAATACAATTATGTAAAGTTTAAAAATAAAATAAAATTAAAAAAAAAGAAATTTTAAATACATACCAAAATTTATGTATATATACATATATATGTAAATATTATATATATAAATTATATGGAAATATTTTTATTTTCATTCTTATAACTTTTAATATCTCAAAGCATTTAAATAATTTTATTGAAGATACATAGGAAAATAGGAAAAATTCTTTGAAAATAGCCATATTAATACTTTAGTTTTTAATTGGTGTGTTTGCAATAGTACCGTAAAATTGAAAATTGCAGTCCTTCCATAATTCATTCATCATATGGCATAACTATTTTTCTTGTTTTTAGTTAGTCTAAATAGAAAAAGCCATTGGACTTTCACACAGACATACATGATTGATAATGTATAATGGAAAAAAATAAAATTTATTCTTTCAGTGTGTACTATTTAGCTATGCAAAAACATGTAGTCTAGAAATGTATTTAACAAGTGATGTGATATTTTTATTTTGAAATAATTATTCCAGTTTTCACCATTTACTTGAATTATATTTATTTCAATTTGCTATCTCAAATTTGTTATGAATTTGTGATTACTTAAAATTTCTAAACTATAATTCCTAAATCTTAAGGATTTTTTTTCAAAGATTTGTTTGTCAGAAGTCAGAAATATTTTAAAAAGAATCAATGCCTTGACAAATTTTATTTTACAAGGTTAAATTAAGGGAAAATGGTATAAGAAAGAAAACTCTGGGCTGACCTAGAATACATAGATTTTAGGTTTATCATTAGTGTTTTTGGTGACTTTATGTAAACCATTTAATTTTAGATATACAAAGATTTTTTTACTTTGAATGATCTCTAGGAAATAATTTTATAAGTTGCTAATACAAATTCTGAAATGATTATAATTTTCAAAATAAATCACTTTAGGGAAGATGCTATCTGCTCAAATTCTGTTGTAAGTAAACAATTTGTTAAAAGTGCTTCATAGAATTCTAGAGGTTCCTAAAACTTTTTCAGAGGATCCTTGTGGTCAAAATTCTTCTCATAATATACCAAAACATTATTTTCCATGTCCACTAAAATGATGTTTTCACTCAGTGTGCAAAAGCAACTATGGATAAAATTGTTAGAGCCTTAGCATGAGATAAGATGATAAAACTAAGCTTCATTAGCTGTCATTATGCTCTTCACCACTGCATAATAATAATATTTAAAAAGATAAATATTTTTTAAGCTGCTTTGATGGCTCAGCAAAGGGCATTTACTTTTAGAAATCTCAAATTTGAATATAAGTTTTTTTAGTGTTCTGGGTGGAGAACTGAGATGAGCTAACAAAGCACTTGTGCTGCATTCCCAACTTCAAGTAACATCCATGAGCAAAAAGTCAGTTAGTTCAGTCAGTTCAGTTGCTCAGACGTGTCTGACTCTTTGCAACCCCATGAATCGCAGCACGTCAGGCCTCCCTGTCCATCACCATCTCCTGGAGTTCACTCAGACTCACGTCCATCGAGTCAGTGATTCCATCCAGCCATCTCATCCTCTGCCGTCCCCTTCTCCTCCTGCCCCCAATCCCTCCCAGCATCAGAGTCTTTTCCAATGAGTCAACTCTTCGCATGAGGTGGCCAAAGTACTGGAGTTTCAGCTTCAGCATCATTCCTTCCAAAGAACACCCAGGGCTGATCTCCTTTAGGATGGACTGGTTGGATCTCCCTGCAGTCCAAGGGACTCTCAAGAGTTTTCTCCAACACCACAGTTCACAAGCATCAATTCTTTAGCACTCAGCTTTCTTTGCAGTCCAACTCTCACATCCACACATGACCAGTGGAAAAACCATAGCCTTAACTAGACAGACCTTTGTTGGCAAAGTAGTGTCTCTTCTTTTCAATATGCTATCTAGATTGGCCATAACTTTCCTTCCAAGGAGTAACGGTCTTGTAATTTCATGGCTGCAATCGTGTGATTAACTTCAGCTTTGAACTATTTTTTTTTTATGACAGATTATTTTTACTTTAAAACAATGACAAAGTATAATTATTTAAATATAGGTATTTGGCAGATATTTCATACCAATGAATGTCCTCTTGTTCAATTTAGAAAAATGCTACAAATGAACTTATTTGTAAAGGAGAAATAGAGACACAGATGTAGAAAACAAACTTATAGGTACCAAGGGGAGAAGGGGGTGGTGAGATGCATTGGGAGAGTGGGGCAGACATGTATACACTAACATGTATAAAATAGATAATTATTGAGAACCTACTGTATAGCACAGGTAACTCTACTCAAAGCTCTGTGGTGACCTAAATGGAAAGAAAATATAATATAAAAAAGAGGGGATATATGTATACATAAAACTGATTCACTCTGCTGTTTTATGCTGTTTCAATAGAAACCAGCATAACATTGTAGAGCAACTTTGTGTGTGTGTATGTGTGTTAGTCTCTCAGTTGTGTCCAATTCTTTGTGACCCTATGGACTGTACCTCTGTCCATGGAATTCTTGAGGCAAGAATACTGGAGTGGGTTGCAATTGCCTTCTACAAGGGATCTTCCTGACCCAGGGATCAAACCCACGTCTCCTGCATTGCAAGAAGATTCTATACCACTGCGTCATCTTGGAAGCCCAAAGTAACTATATTCCAATAAAATTTTTTAAAAATCAATGCCATCTTAAGGAAAAGAAGTGATAGCATTTTGTCAGACTTCAAGTGAATACTAGAATTTTGGAAAAAATAGTATTCTCCCATGTAAACCTGAAATTTTCCCAACACAAAAGATTTTTCACTAGATCAGTGGTGATATAAATAAATGTATTTTTAAAAACTGTATATTTAAATGTGTCAATAATGATAGGTACATATATTTTAATGAACTATTTTTATGCAAAATTGCATATTTTGAAAACATATAAAAGGAATGATGCATTCAAAGGGCAAATTAGAACATTGAATTCATGAAGCAGAGTACAAACAGATTTTTAATATAATTATAGATTCCACATTGCATTTCATATTTTAGGAACTAATATCTTGTTAATGAAATTTCAAAGAATAATATTCATAATTATCTCAAAGGCTTTAAAATTCTTCTTTATTTCCAAAAACATATTTGTATTATGATTTACAGATTTGCTTCATATATTTTAACTTAATTTGAGGATATAATGCAGAAGCAAATGTAAAAATCTAGTTGCTTTCTAATAAGCTAAGTATGAAAGAAATTTGTAAAAGTGATACCTTTCTTCTCAATATTTTCTGTTAGAAAATGTGGTTGCTTTTCATAAATAATATTATTTTTCTTAACATATGGTGAATTTATTAATGTCATTTGTAAATGAAATCAATATTTTTTTTACAATTTCTGAATTTAAAATTCTAATTCAATAAATTAGTAATTGTGCTGTACTGTGCTAAGTTGCTTCAGTCGTGTCTGATTCTTTGCAATCCTATGAACTGTAGCCCATCATGCTCCTCTGTCCGTGGGATTCTCAGGCAGAAATACTGGAGTAGATTGCCACGCTTCCTCCAGGGGATCTTCCCAACCTAGGGATCAAATCTTTATCTCTTATATCTGCTGCACTGGGAGGTGGGTTATTTACTACTATTGCCACCCACCAAGCCCAAATTAGTAATCGCTAACATCCAAAAAAACAAAAGTTGTCTGTGGCCCTCAGTGATTGCGAAGAGCTAAAATGCCAAAATGTATAAGATACACTGCTTCTAAGAAAGAAAAATTTCCTTTTAACCTAGATTAATTTCTCATGTGACCTCTATGTGGTGAAAGGATTATTAGATAATCTCTGTAGCAAGAATAATAAAGAGAAGGAGAAATGACAAGATGACCAGAAGTTGTGGAAGCTACAGTGGTGAGGATCCTAGGTTTATGATATTACATTAAATTTTGGAGAGGTAAACACATAACATTAATATGTAATCAATTGATCTGGAAAATAGGATAGGTCATCTATTAAAGAACAGAGAAGAATCTGAGATTTTACTCAAGGTATGTTTGAATGTTAAATGTCTGTAGTTTAACCCATGCTATTAGCACCTCTTTAAGGAAAAAAAAATGCCTTAAACATATAGATAAATAACAAAGTCCTCAATTTCCTATAATAAACCATAATGGAAATTATATGAAAAAGAAGATATAAATCACTATGCAGTACACTTTGCTGAAACTAACAGCATTGCAAATCAACTATACTTCAATATTTTTTTTTTAACAAACAAAAATTAAAAAATGAAGTGGTTGTCTTGAGTCTATGAGTTACTATTGTTAGAATTATGCTGCTGCTGTGCTGTGATGTGCTTAGTCCATCAGTAATGTCTGAGATTTTGAAAGTCCATGGACTGTAGACCTCCAGGCAGCTCTGTCCATGGTGATTCTCCAGGCAGGAAACTTGGAGTGGGTTTCCATGCCCTCCTCCAGGGGATCTTCTCAACCCTGGGATCGAACCCAGATCTCCCACATTGCAGGTGAATTCTTTACAGTCTGAGCCACCAGAGAAGCCCAAGAATACTGGAATGAGTCGGGTATCCCTTCTCCAGGGCATCTTTTCAACCCTGGAATTAAACTGGGGTTTCCTGCATTGCAGGGGAATTCTTTACCAGCTGAGCAACCGGGGAAGCACAGAGGTGTGCTACTACAAATCATATGATAGTACTAATCTAAGACATAGGATAATTACTCAGTCCTAGGCATCTGGTCCCATCACTTCATGGGAAATAGATGGGGAAACAGTGGAAACAGTGTCAGACTTTATTTTTTGGGAGCTCCAAAATCACTGCAGATGGTGATTGCAGCCATGAAATTAAAAGACGCTTACTTCTTGGAAGGAAAGTTATGACCAACCTAGATAGCATATTGAAAAGAAGAGACACTATTTTGCCAACAAAGGTCCATCTAGTCAAGAATATGGTTTTTCCAGTGGTCATGTATGGATGTGAGAGTTGGACTGTGAAGAGGGCTGAGCGCCGAAGAATTGATGCTTTTGAATTGTGGTGTTGGAGAAGGCTCTTGAGAGTCCCTTGGACTGCAAGGAGATTCAACCAGTCCATCCTAAAGGAGATCAGCCCTGGGTGTTCTTTGGAAGGACTGATGCTGAAGCTGAAACTCCAGTACTTTGGCAACCTCATGTGAAGAGTTGACTCATTGGAAAAGACTCTGATGCTGGGAGGGATTGGGGGCAGGAGGAGAAGGGGACGACAGAGGACGAGATGGCTGGATGGCATCACTGACTCGATGGACGTGAGTCTGAGTGAACTCCGGGAGTTGGTGATGGACAGGGAGGCCTGGTGTGCTGCGATTCATGGGGTCACAAAGAGTCGGACATGGCTGAGCGACTGAACTGAACTGAGGTAGCTCAGAGAAATAAGAAAGCTTTCCTCAGTGATCAATGCAAGGAACTAGAGGAAAACAATACAATGGGAAAGACCAGAGATGTCTTCAAGAAAATTAGAGATACCAAGGGAACATTTCATGCAAAAATGGGCACAATAAAGGACATAAATGGTATGGACCTAATAGAAGCAGAAGATATTAAAAAAAGATGGCAATAATACACAGAAGAACTATACAAAAAAGCTCTTCAGGACCCAGATAACTAAGATGGTGTGATTATTCACCTAGAGCCAGACATCCTGGTATGTGAAGTCAAGAGGGCCTTAGAAAGCATCACTATGAACAAAGCTAGTGGAGGTGATGGAATTCCAGTTGAGCTATTTCAAATTCTAAAAGATGATGCTGTGAAAGTGCTACACTCAATATTCCAGCAAATATTGAAAACTCAGCAGTGACCACAGGACTGGAAAAGGTCAGTTTTCATTCCAATCCCAAAGGCAATGCTGAAGAATACTCAAACTATTGCACAATTGCTCTCATCTCACACTTTAGCAAGGTAATTCTCAAATTCTCCAAGTCAGGATTCAACTGTATGTGAGCTGAGAATGTCCAGGTGTTCAAACTGGATATGAAAAAGGCAGAAGAATCAGAGATCAAATTGCCAACATTGGTTGGATCATTGAAAAAGCAAGAGAGTTCCAGAAAAATATCTATTTCTGCCTTATTGACTATACCAAAGCCTTTGACTGTGGAGATCACAAAAAACTGTGGAAAATTCTGAGAGATGGAAATACTAGACCACCTGATCTGCCTCCTGAGAAGTCTGTATGCAGGTCAAGAAGCAGCAGTTAGAACTGGACATGTCACCTTGCTTATTTAACTTATATGCAGAGTACATCATGTGAAATCCAGGCTGGAAGAAGCACAAGCTGGAATCAAGATTGCCAGGAGAAATACTGATAACCTCAGATAGGCAGATGACACCACCGTTATGGGAGAAAGTGAAGAAGAACTAAAGAGCCTCTTGAGGAAAATGAAAGAGGAGAGTGAGAAAGTTGGCTTAAAACTCAACATTCAGAAAACTAAGATCATGGCACTAACTCCCATCACTTTTGGCAACTAGATGGAGAAACATTGGAAACAGTGACAGATTTTTATTTTCTTGGGCTCCAAACTCACTGCAGATGATGACTGCAGCCATGAAATTAAAAGACACATACTCCTTGGAAGAAAAGCTGTGACCAACTTATACAGCATATTAAAAACTAGAGACATTACTTTGCCAACAAAGGTCTGCCTAGTCAAAGCTACTGTTTCTCCAGTTGTCATGTATGGATGCCAGAGCTGGACTATAAAGAAAGCTGAGCACCAAAGAATTGATGCTGTTGAACTGTGGTGTTGGAGAAGACTCTTGAGATTGTAAGACCCTTGGACTGCAAGCAAGCCAACCAGTCAATCCTAAAGGAAGTCATTCCCGAATATTCATTGGAAGGACTGATGTTGAAGTTGAAACTCCAGTACTTTGGCCACCTCATGCGAAGTGTTGACTCATTGGAAAAGACCCTGATGCTGGGAGAGATTGAAGGCAGGAGGACAAGGGGATGACAGAGGATGAGATGGTTGGATGGCATTACCGACTCGATGGACATGAGTATGGGATCACAAAGAGTCAGACACGACTGAGCGACTGAACTGAACTGAGGTACTGATGTATTTTGCGTGTATTATTTCAATCAGTCCTTTCTCCAATACACTGGACTAGAAACCATAATTTCCACTGTTTTACAAAGAGGATATTGAATCACACATATCAATATTAAGCAGCACACAACAAAAATGATGGAGTAAAATTTGGCATCTGTTTGATTCCAGAAACCATTCTTTTTTTCATCACATCCTGCACACAAAAGAGATATGTTCCATCTCAGACAGGGAGATTTTTTCATCAGGCTTGAGAGTGATTCAGTTAAAACTTGCCTTAATAAATCCCTTTTTTAAAAATTCAAAAACCACCTTATAATCAATCATTTTATTTAAAAAAAAGGCTTATAATTTAGTTCATGAAAGAAGCATCTAAATATAGTTTATTAAACCTGGTCTTCAGTGGCCTTGCCTGCAAGCTTTTCTGGGGAGATTTTGAGTGTCAGGGTTCCTTTCATGTCCCTTTGTCACAGAACTTCTGCTCCCCCATCCAGTGGCCATGTATTGCATTGCATGACATTTAAAACAAGTGGTTCCATACATGGGGCTTCCCCAGGTGGCTCAGCTGGCAAAGAATCCCAGCTGCCATGCAGAAGAGGCAGGAGACAAGGGTTCCATTCCCGGGCGGGGAAGATCCCCTAGAGGAGGGCATGGCAAGGCCACATCAGTATTCTTGCCAGGATAATCCCACGGACAGAGAAGCCTGGTGAGCTATACCCCATGTCATGCAGAGTCAAACACAGCTGAAGAGACCGAGCATGCACACATGTATCAATATATAGTCCTTTGCTTTTTAAATAAATCATACCAGAAATACTGTATGTCATAAGAAATATTAAATAATATCTCCTGTGAAAGAACTGGAATGTACAGAGGTGCCCCCAAATTGAGAATGAAAGTCTGCCCTTCTAACTACAAGACCATGATTTCCTTCTTCCTGCATTGCCACTGTTAGCTGCCCTGAGGCTGTTTTGTTCCTTATCTCACATGGGAAGGACATACCTTCATTTTGAGCTCCATCATCTCATCGTCTATATAGTGAACTAGGAAAAATAAATTATTTGGGGTAATATATAAGTAGATATTGGAGCAAAATCTAATAGAACTTTGGATTTTAAAAAACATCCTGAAAAATACATTCTCTGTGAGTCTAACTGAATTAAGAAGACTGCGTGATTGCTATATTGATTTCCTCTCATCCAAGTGATTTTTCTAGCAGTTGTTAACTTTTCCAGTACAGGATCATATATAGACTTTCATGTGCTTTCTAAATTCTCGTTATTCCAAGATTTGGTCTCAAAATAGTCCTTGCTGGTGTTACAGTGTCACTAATATGCTTACTGTTCTGCAAAACACTGTCATGTCCCTTTCACCATATTGTAAAGTGAAAGTTGCTCAGTAGTATCCAACACTTTGTGACCCTATGGACTATACAGTCCACGGAGTTCTCCAGGCCAGAATACTGGAGTGGCTAGCTGTTTCCTTCTCCAGGGGATTTTCCCAATTCAGGGATCAAACCAGGGTATCCTGCATTGCAGGCAGATTCTTTACCAGCTGGGCTATCAGGGAGTGAGATATAAATTTCAATGTGGCTTAAGGAGAATAGAGTTTCTTGGAGTAGACTATGAACCATTGTTATTGTTAAGCTGCTAAGTCGTGTATGACTCTTTGCAACCCCATGGACTGCAGTACTTGTCTTTGGTGTGTTATGCTGACCAGTTCAGTTCAGTTCAGCCACTCAGTTGTGTCCAACTCTTTGTGACCCCATGGACTGCAGCAAATGAGGCTCCCTGTCCATCACCTACTCCTGAAGCTTGCTCAAACTCCTGTCCATAGAGTTGGTGATGCCATCCAACCACCTCATCCTCTGCTGTCCCCTTCTCTTCCTGCCTTCAATCTTTCCAAGCCTCAGGGTCTTTTCCAGGGAGTCAGTTCTTTGCATCAGGTGGCCAAAGTATTGGAGTTTCAGCTTTAGCATCAGTCCTTTCAATGAATATACAGGACTGACTTCCTTTAGGATGGACTGGTTGGATCTCCTTGCAGTCCAAGGGACACTCAAGAGTCTTCTCCAACACCACAGTTCAAAAGCATGAAATCTTCGACACTCAGCTTCCTTTATAGTCCAACTCTCACATCCATACATGACTACTGGAAAAACCATAGCTTGGAACTTAGTATGCTGACCATAATATGCTGACCAAGTTACATAATCTTTCTGACATTCTTCTGTGAAAATAAGATTTTAAATAATCAGCACAGTATCCAGCAAATTGAAAACTTCAATGCATGTTAACATTGATAATAATAACATCAAATCTATTAAGGAAGTTTTTGCCTTACTCATATAGCCATTAGTGTTTTTATACCCATGAAACGTACAATTTCAAGTGGTCAAAATAAATTCAAGGATCTTGCTTTTGGAAGATGGCTCTAAACTCTAATATTGAGATTAGAATGCTGAAATGGAAAGGGAAAATTAAGGTTTCTTGAATTTTTTAAAATTGTGCTCTTCTTGGAAAATATTTATATATTCCAAAATAATAAGGAGTTATCTTAGAAATATCAATGTTTCAGGCTTTTTTTTTAGTGTAGTACTCCTTATAAAACACAATTATTGTTAGTAAACATGGAAATGAGCTATTTATCTCTTCATTAATTAAGACCAATAATTTAGAAAAGAATAAATTAGATATTATTCTATAGAGTGCAGAAATAGGTGACATTACTGGTGGACTTAGTTTTGAAAACTAAAACATATAATTCATTTCAAATATGATAAAGAACTTACATTTTTGACTGAAAAATCCCTCCTTAATGTTTTCACATAATAGAGATTAGAAAACATAAAATCTATATAAATATAGATATAGACATAGTCTGACCATGATATGTATATTTATGTGTATATGTGAAAAGATATCTATTCCAAGAACAATTATCTTTGGAAAATATAATTCTCAGTGGATGAAATATGTATCTGATTTTGAAGATGATAAATCAGGAGCAATAAAACATGTTATCACTAGCATTTATACAGAAAAAGTATGTAATTCTATGTAGGACAGAATTTTAATTTACACTTCATGAGCTTAGTAGAAATTATAATTTATATTGATACCAACATACAGTTAGAAAAATGCCACTAATTTTCTTTTCATGTTTGACCTATGATTTGTTACATTTTCACCAAGAATAATACTAATTTATAGTATTTATTTTCTCTAGACATCCATTTTCACATTTTTAAACACTCTGGAATATTGCAAGATGGATAGAAATTGTATTATAGGCTCATTTAGTTAGCTCTCGTTGACATACGAAGTTTCTATCACTTCTTTACTTAGTATTTAAATTTGTCTTAGCAAGAAGGTTTTAATTTCCTCAAAGAAAAGATCTATGTGTCACCCAGTAATTTTTCTATTGTCACATTTATACACCCCATTGCCTCATATATAGGTTGTAAGTTTTTCCTCAGGCATCAAAGATAATTTATAGTTCTCATGTGTATTCAGGCATAGAGCTTGTTTATTCAGATAGCTTGGCCTCTGTGGGGGCCTCTGGTAGGTTTTATGTTAAGTACTGAGTATACAGAGATAACAGACAAAAACCTCTGCCCTCAGAAATTCATAGTCTAGTGTGTAGTAAAAGTTGACATACAATTTAAATGCAGCATGATCAATGATCTGATAAGAGTACCATAGAGTGATTTGAAAGAAACAGGCAATCTTCCCACAATTTTTTTTTTTTTTTCCAAATGGTTAAAGCACCTTTTCCAAGTAGGGAAGTCCTACTTGGAATCCAGAAAAGTTTTGCTCCAAGTTTCTGATAAAGGCAAATGACAGAAACAGAAGAATTTGGCCCACAAAAAAGATGTTGTTATTAGTTGGGATAGTAGATAGTACATTTGAAACTGAGAGGATCATTTCATTAGCAAGTTCAAAAATCGACATTGATTTATTCAGGACTGAGATTTCTAGGAAATATCTGTAGAACTGCTAAGGCTAAATAATCAAGTAAGTTAAGAGAAAGATTTAATAGCTCCTATATGCAAGATAAGATTCAAGTTTGGGCAAACAATCCAGTTCCCTAGCCCAGCGCACTCTAACTGAGCTTTTACGCTACCCTCCTTGTGTGTGTATGTGGCCCTGGAAGGCCCTTGGGGTAGGGGTAATGCAGAGTAGGGGAGTCATCAAAAAGGGCCCTGACGTCTCACACGGAACCAAGACAAGAGAATTGATTAGAGGGCCAAAGAGGTCAAAATAAATGCTATAAAATTATTATATGCGAGCTATAGGTATTTAAAGAAAGGCAGCTTTACTTTTGTTTGGATGATTAGAGAAAGTTTGCTGGATGGAATGTTACTTGTGCAACTTGTGGGACACTCAGGTTTTAGTAGCCTAGAATAAGTATAAAAAAGATGGAATGAAAAACAAATAGTGGAATTAATATCACGGTTAAAAAAAAAAGGATTTGAGAACTTGGGGGTCTTTAGAGGTTTTTCAGTCCAGACTTCTTATGACAGATAAAGAAACAGATCAGAGAACCACAGTGACTAGCCTAAGGAAATCCAGTTAATAAATAGGAGTCATAGGACCATAATTCACATTCCCTATTGCCAATCTTGAGATTTTCTTTCTTTCTTTCTTACTTTGCTGATGAATTCACCAATATGCATTTTTTTATGAACAACCATTCAATATTATGTATCTCTAAGTTCTTTTCATAGGTTATGAAAGCTCATAACTTACAACTTATGAAATAAAATATTCATAAAATATTAAGACTGCAGACTCAATGTTTTAAAATATACTGCACTCTAGAGTCATATAACAGGGTCCTAACAATTTTGAACTACACTACTTGGTGATCACTATTTGCTCCAATTTATGAAAAGGATTTGATTCTTCCCAAGACAATGAGAGTAAATCCCCATACAGCTTCTTAGTCTATCTCATTCCAAGAAATTTAAAGTTGTGGATTAGTAGATAAAATACAGCATTCTTTTGTGGCATCCTGCAATGTAAATTGAAATCAATTGAAACAAATGACTTAATTTGCTATGGGACAGAAGTCATTAAGTGGCTGGGAGTTTATCTTTTACCTCGGAGAAGGCAATGACAACCCACTCCAGTACTCTTGTCTGGAAAATTCCATGGACGGAGGAGCCTGGTAGGCCGCAGTCCATGGAGTCGCTAAGAGTCGGACACGACTGAGCGACTTCACTTTCACTTTTCACTTTCACTCACTGGAGAAGGAAATGGCAACCCACTCCAGTGTTCTTGCCTGGAGAATCCCAGGGACAGGGGAGCTATGGGGTCTATGGGGTCGCACAGAGTCGGACAGGACTGAAGTGACTTAGCAGTAGCAGAAAGGTAAAGAAAATGAGACTTAGAGCAAATAATTCAAGCATCATGATATGGTTTTGTTTTCCTGAATCCTGTTAGGTATAACACTTTTCAGTTGATTTACTTGTGCTTCCAGATAGATTGTCAATACCACTTATGGATGTTGATCACAGTGATACAGGCGAACATCAAAATATAAGTGATTAATTTCTAATAGGTCACTTTTAATATGCAGATATACAGATGTTTTTGGCTAGACATCTGTGGACAAAGAATGCTGTATGTAATTTCGGTAAGTAAAATATATCTCTGCCATCAACCCATCAACCACTGCAGCTGCCTGCAACATTGTACCCTGAGGGGAGTTCAGGATGAAGAAAAACAGATAGTTAAAATGCATATCAAAGAGATAATTTCAAGAAGCCTTGAAGGATTATTGCCTCTTCCCCTACTCAGAAAAGTACTAAAATCATTACCTAGATATGTTTTTGTGTGTTTGATAAGCAGTAATCTTTTGATGTTTGACTACCTGCCTGTTTGTTTGGTTTATTTTTCCAGCAAAAACTCCTATATATACTAACTCCTCCCTTACCTCTTCGGAACAGTTCCTCAGAGCTGTCCAAGAGGCTGTCTCTGAGGCTATAGTCCTCAGTCAGATCCTGGAATAAAACATAGCTTGTAACTTTTCGGTTGTGTGTTTTTTCTGTTGACACATCTTAATCAAAGAATGGCAGCAATAGTCCTTGTGAATCCCTGGATTTATCTAGATTTATCTAAACTAGTTAAATAACTTAATACAAAGATGCTTCAGTAATATTTCAAAATTAGGAGTCTATTTTCAGTGGTAATGCTACAGTGAAATCATTTTAAAAAGTGCACGTGGATTTGTCAGCACATGAAAAGGACAGTTTGTGACAGAGCAATGTGCTATTTTAATTATCAGAGATATACTACAGATACACTACATCAATGATGATTTAAAACTTATTTTTGTCTTACAAAAGGTACAGGATAATAGTGAATTATTCAAACAATTTTGGCATGTATTTATAAAGAAATGCTGAATTTTTAGGAACCTTTGTCAGTAGTCTCCATTGTCATAGGTGTAAAGAAGACATTTTAGTTCATTGATTAATATTATTTTCACATGATACTGATGGCAATATTTTACATTTTATTACTTTGCATTTGATTTACTTGAATTTTGCCTTTCTAAAAATGTCAGAAGAATAGGTAAGCACTTGTCAACTTTTACATGTTTAAATAATGTTGTAATAAAAATAATGTAATTAAAATGTCCATTAGAATATTTTATTATCTTTATGCAGTCTTCACATTTTAAGAAACAGATAAATGCTTATCTTAAATATACTGATATATGTTAATTATGTCATAAATTATGATACATTTTCAGGTTCTGCCAATTGTGTGTTTGTGTGCTCAGTCATATCCACCTTCTTGTGACCCCATCGTCTGTAGACTGCCAGGCTTCTCTCTCCATAGGATTTTCCAGGCAAGAATACTGGAGTGGGTTTCCTTCTACAGAGGATCTTCTCTATGCTGGGATTGAACTGGAGTCTCCTGCCTGGTCTCCTGTGTTAACAGGCAGATTCTTTACTCCTTAAGACACCTGGAAAGCACTAGGTGCTAGTTATAATAATGAATAGCATTTCTTATTTATAAAATATTTTAGAGTGAATAGAAGTTAAATTGCACTTACTTATGTTTCATCTGCTATCAAAATGAATCTTATTGATCATTTCATTAATGAGTTTTATTGACTATTGCTGCAGTTAATTAAATCAATTGGTTTTGTGACTATCCTATAATAAACCTTATTTGGTTTCAGTAAACTGCTATTTATTATATTGTTTGATAATGTTATTAGCATCTTTTTTCTCTAGTGGTATTTGCCTGAATGTTCATATGTGAGATAAATTTCTAATACTATTTATTGTTAGGTTATCAATTATAATATTATATATTATATTATATTGCATTACACTCCTTATCAAGTACTTTATTATTTAGCATATATAACCATAAAATTAATTGCTAAGTATCTCACCTTCTTATTTATGTTGGACTAGATTATTTGACATAATGATTTGAGTTTGCAAATATTAAGGATTTGTATTATGCCATTTTGGATGTAGTGATTTAGCAGATTGGTTTAATAATGCCATAGTTATTGCATACATACACTTAGATTACTCTATTTCTTCTTGAATTAATTAGCTAATATTTCAAAAAAAATCTGTTATCAAGTTCTCAAAAGAAAACAACTATCATTAAATTTTAAATAAGAATATGTTCTTATACCTGCTTTACTATTTATAATTATTTTATTTCTTCCTTGGACTTGATTAAATTTTCTTGGTTTTATTACTTACTGTTTTTACCATTCTATGCCTTTTCAAAGCTAAAATTATACTGAATTATTATTTATTCTTTCCACTTTGTATTACAATTTTTTATTGGATTTTCTTTTTTTTTTAATTTAATTTTATTTTTAAACCTGAATCACTGTATTAGTTTTGCCAAACATCAAAACGAATCTGCCACAGGTATACATACGCTCCCCATCCTGAACCCTCCTCCCTCCTCCCTTCCCATTCCATCCCTCTGGGTCGTCCTAGTGCACCAGCCACAAGCATCCAGTATCGTGCATCGAACCTGGACTGGCAACTCATTTCATACATGATATTACACATGTTTCAATGCCATTCTCCCAAAACTTCCTACCCTCTCCCTCTCCAACAGAATCCATAAGCCTGTTCTATACATCAGTGTCTCTTTTGCTGTCTCGTACACAGGGTTATTGTTACCATCTTTCTAAATTCCATATATGTGCGTTAGTATACTGTATTGGTGTTTTTCTTTCTGGCTTACTTCACTCTGTATAATAGGCTCCAGTTTCATCCACCTCATTAGAACTGATTCAAATGTGTTTTTTTTAATGGCTGAGTAGTACTCCATTGTGTATATGTACCACTGCTTTCTTATCCATTCATCTGCTGATGGACATCTAGGTTGCTTCCATGTCCTGGCTATTATAAACAGTGCTGCGATGAACATTGGGGTACACGTGTCTCTTTCCCTTCTGGTTTCCTCAGTGTGTATGCCCAGCAGTGGGATTGCTGGATCATAAGGCAGTTCTATTTTCAGTTTTTTAAGGAATCTCCACACTGTTCTCCATAGTGGCTGGACTAGTTTGCATTCCCACCAACAGTGTAAGAGGGTTCCCTTTTCTCCATACCCTCTCCAGCATTTATTGCTTGTAGACTTTTGGATCGCAGCCATTCTGACTGGTGTGAAATGGTACCTCATAGTGGTTTTGATTTCCATTTCTCTGATAATGAGTGATATTGAGCATCTTTTCATGTGTTTGTTAGCCATCTGTATGTCTTCTTTGGAGAAATGTCTATTTAGTTCTTTGGCCCATTTTTTGATTGGGTCATTTATTTTTCTGGAGTTGAGCTGTAGGAGTTGTTTGTATATTTTTGAGATTAGTTGTTTGTCAGTTGCTTCATTTGCTATTATTTTCTCCCATTCTGAAGGCTGCCTTTTCACCTTGCTAATAGTTTCCTTTGATGTGCAGAAGCTTTTAAGTTTAATTAGGTGGATTTTCTCATTAAATTCTTCAATTAGTTATGCTGAATCTTTTGTTTAAAATGTATATGAGATTACTGAGTTTCAAAGATAAGCAAAAGAAAAATCCCATATATTTACACATTTTTTATTTAGTTTTCATTTTCAATTTCATTAACAGTTGGTTTGAGACAATGTACTATTTCTTTTCATATAGAATCATTGTTTTCTTTACTAATATATTGATTTTTACTTTCATTACTATTATGTAAATTTACTCTGATATTTACTGCAAATATAGACTAATTACTTTTCAATTTTTGAAATTTATTGAAGCTTTTTTCTAAGATTAACCTATGTGTCTGTATGCATATACATGTAAATAAAATCATTTTAGTATTTAAGGAAAGCCAATAAAAAATAATCTACTTATAGATTCAAAGAGATCTATTAAAATATATGTCTATGATATTATTTTTTAAATCATCTGTATTTTTTCTTTTTGTCTACCTTTTCCTCCAAATCCTAGTTGCTAATGTTCCATTATCATTTGAATTTATTTACTTAGGGCTATAGTGTTATTTATGATGTTGCTTTATCAAGTATTGATGTTTGAAAGAAACTTCCAAAAGATTATTTTAAAACATTAACAATATTGTATTATTTTTAAATATTTTATATGGCATGAATTTTAAATGATCACTTATATATTTATTGCAAAAGTTGTCTTCTAAGCATATAAGAGGTTCATTTCTGCTTAAGTTTTACTTTGAATTCTAAAATATGTGGTTTGTTTTATAAATACTCATGGCAGTGAGTATAAAAAGCACATGTAAGAAAGGAATTCCAGTTAACTGGCTACACTTTCTTTTACTCAGGATGGCGGCATAAGGAAATTCATGAATAGATTGACATATCTTTAACTGTAAGTAGACAAAAAATAATATGAAGTTTAAAGGACAGTAATATAAGATCTGTGCATATCATTATGACCTAGCCGAGACTGTATGTGAGCAATCAATTTGGCTCTAAGATTATCTAAAAAGATAGCACAGAAAAAGACAAAGAAGTTTTTCAGTTACCCCAAAACAAGTGAACAAACAAAACCTCTATTTGTTCAGGAGAATTAAAGCTGTTTTGTATACTTACACCAAAAGAGGAGTAATTTCAAGATGCCTGAATTGAAGTGATGGGTAATGGGGAGAAAACACTGCGTGATTGAATGAGAAACATTCTAATCATCTTTATAGTGAATTTTATAGGTCTGTGTTTTTAGAGACACCTTCAAATAATCTGGTGAGTTTATATCAAACTGCAAATCAGTAAAAGCAGTTTTATGGGAAACCAATACAATATAATCAAATGTGGGCATGATAGTCCAGCAAAGTGTTCTGGTCAAAAGAGCTGCCTGAGATTAAAAAAAAAAAAAAAAAAAAAACAACCAAAAAACAGCACACACACAAGTACTGGTCCCCATCTATAAAACTGAGAGAACTTGATTTCCCAAGGGTCAGTCAGAATCTTGGGTTTCCCAGGTGGTGCAGTGGTAAAGAATCTGCCTGCCAATGCAGGAGACATAGGAGATGTGAGTTCCATTCCCAAGTCAGGAAGATCCCCTGGAGGAGGAAATGCTACCCATCACAATATTCTTGCCTGGAGAATCCCATGGACACAGGAGTATGGTGGGCTCAGTCCATAGGGTCACAGAGAGTTGGACGCAACTGAGCACACAGTCAGAACCTAGGTCTCCAAAATCATCTTTCTTAGACTCTTCCTCCAAGCAGTATTGTTAGAGTCTCTCCAAGTGAAATGCAGGTCCTTCCAGAAGAGGATAACTTATTTTTGGTCAAAGCAACTTTTAAGCCAAAAGCTAGTTTAAAACTCAACATTCAAAACACTAGGATCATGGTATCTGGTCCCATCACTTCATGGCAAATAGACGAGGAAACAATGGAAACAGTGACATACTTTATTTCTTTGGGTTTCAAAATCACTGCAGATGGTGACTGCAGCCATGAAACTAAAAGACATTTGCTCCTTGGAAGAAAAGCGATGACAAATATAGACAGCATATTAAAAACCAGATATTACTTGGCCTACAAAGGTCCATAAAGGTCAAAGATATGGCTATTTCAGTAGTATGTATGGATGTGAGAGTCAGACCATAAAGAAGGCTGAACATCAAAGAATTGATGCTTTGGGACTGTGGTGTTAGACAAGACTCTTGAGTCCCTTGGACAGCAAGGAAATCAAACAAATCAATCCAAAAGGAGATCAATCCTGACTATTTACTGAAGGACTAATGCTGAAGCTCCAATCCTTTGGCCACCTGATGTGAAAAGTTGACTCATTAGAAAAAACCCTGATGCTGGGAAAGACTGACAGCAGGAGGAGAAGGGGACGACAGAGGATGAGATGGTTGGATGGTATCACTGACTCAATGGACATGAGTTTGAGCAAGCTCTGGGATATACTGAAGGACAGGGAAGCCTAGCATGGGACAGTCATGGTGTCTCAAAGAGTCAGCTACTCTCTTCAAATGACTGAGCTACTGAACAACGATGACAACAACTTTGGTCTAAGTGAGCTGGACTACCCATAACTGTAACAAATTCTTGGTGGAACATCTAGAGAAGGAAGATGAGGGATTATACTGGAACCGGAACAGATGGGCAGGACCATAGATTGCTCTTTGCTTGACTGAAATGAAGAGTTAGATCTAATATTGTGATTGCTCCTATGTTTTGCTTTCCCTCTAAAGTTAATGTACTCCTAAAACTTCTTTGGCAAACTGATTTTCCATCAGAGAAATAGTTTCCTTAATTGATTCCTATCATGAAATCTCACCCATGCTTTTGCAGACAAGAGAACTCTCAGAATGATGAACAGTTTTTTCCTTAATCTTATAAGGATTCATTTTTCATCAGCTGCTTGAGGTTCAGATTTACATGAACATGGTTATTTGACTGGAGTGGCCCAAAGCGGCATCAGGTATCAGGCAGAGACTTTTTGCAAAGCCCACAATTGGGTGAGCACCTGGCACAGGGATTTTGCGGTTTACTGGATTTACTTTATACTACATACTCCATCTTTTGCAACTATTTGATAATCCTCCAAATAATTTAAGAATGCTAAGTTTTTAAAGGGCTTCCCAGGTGGTGCTGGTGATTAAGAACGCACCTGCCAATGAGGAAGATGTAGGAGATGCAGTTTCAATCCCTGGGTCATTAAGATACCACGGAGAAGAAAATGCTTAATATTCTACCATATGTTGATTATTTTTCTATAACTTCCTATATTGTATTAATCTTTGAAATTAATAGATTGAACTGCTAAATGCTAGAAATTATTCACTCATTTTTAACTGCTTTTATTATGTGTTTCCTAGGTGGCACTAGCGGTAAAGAACCTGTCTGCCAATACAGAAGATGTAAGAGTTGCAGGTTCGATCCCTGGATTGGGAAGATCTCCTGGAGTAGGAAATGATAATCCGCTTCAGTACTCTTATCTGAGAAATCCCATGGACAGAGGAGCTTAGTGGATTACAGTCCACTGTTTGGGGGCCCTAAAGCATTGGATGAGACTGAACACACATTATGTACATAACATTGCACATTTACCTTAGTGCACTTTTATACACATTTCTGTATAACTATTTCTAAAATTGGAATTCCAGGCTTAAATAGGATACAAATCTTCACTGTTTGTTGTTGTTCAGTCACTAAGTCATGTCTGATCCCTTGGTCTGCAGCACACCAGGCTTCTCTGTCCTTCATTATCTCCCAGAGTTTTCTCAAACTCATGTCCATACCTCATTTCAAAAATATGTACCAATTATATTCACATAAGCATGATATTAAAGTTTCTATTGCTTTAGATCCTCATCAAAACCTGATATTGTCAGGTTTTAGTTATAGCAATTCTGGTAGGTGTGTAATATTATCTCAATATGTATAATGTATAAATGTCTGTGTGTGTGTGTTTTCCAGAAATGTAATTGAATATACTTTATCATGTTAAGAATACTATACAAAACTACTATTGGAAATACCATTATTGGATTCTTCAAAATTTCATAATTTTATTCAACTTTAAACATAGAAATCTTACTTTTTTTCTTATGAACAAAGATATCAATCAGTATTTGGTTGTGTTTATTGTTTAATTATATGTATTACAAAAACATTATTTACTCCTTTAACTGGGAAAAATAGGTATTAGTATTTCTAAATGCAGAATGGTTTGAATAATTTTTAATAAAATATGATAACCACTTTCTGTATGTTATAGAATTCTCACATTTTAACATTTTTCATATTTAGCTTCCCACTACAGCACTTTTAAAATCATTTCCATATATAGTTCTTAATGAATATAATATTGATGGAGAAAGCATACTTAACACTGTTAAATCATTTTTATAAAGTTTGAAATTAGAGAAGTGTTTGTTTTTCACTCTGAAACTCTGAATTTGTCAGAATGTAGCTCAAGCCATCAGTTTTATTTTCAGAAGCTAATTTAATATCAGATATTAGTCTAAATTGTTCTCGAAGTTGCAATTTTCCTGAGACTAAACAGGAATCAAGCCAAAACTTTCTATGATTACTTGTGGAAGTCTTTTCAGAGATGGTGGTGTCAACCAAAAAAGGAAATTTACCTCGGAGTTTCTTTCAATATTTCAAAACACCCACTTGGTATCATGCCAAGGACCACACATCCAATCCTCCTACAGGAGCTAACTCTCATGTGGAGGCAGACTGGGACCTGGGACCCTTGGGCAAAGTATAGCAATACCTGCCCCTGGACAAACATCTCCTTGAGCTACAAATTACAAATACACTCTATGGGGCTAAAAACAACATGCACAGTTGGGGCAAATTATAGACAAAAGATAAAGACAACAACCAAAAAAAACCCAATTGCCACTTCTGAAGAGTTGAGAACAAAAACAAAAGCAGGGTGTCAGGAACAAAAGCAGGGTACTGTGCATTCCCCCTGCACACAACACCACCTAAGGAGTGGGCAAAACACCTAAGCTACCCTTATGACCTGATCCTTGGACACACATAAGGAACCAGCTTGCCCCCATCAGGGAGTGAGAAAAAGGAAGATGTTTTTTGTTCTCATTCCCTCCTGCTGCAGTAGAGTCCCCAATAAAGCCTTGCCTGAATTTCTTGACTGGCTTTTTATCAGTTTCTATTGATTGGGGAAGGCCAAGAACCCTGGCTGGTATCAAAGTTATTGAGTAAAGGAGATCATTAAACTTTTGCTGGGTCAATATTTTAAGTGAGCAAAACTCACCCAGCCATTTTCACCTGTGATAGTGTGGTGTGCTGCCCAGACCTGTCCCTTCAGGAAGAGAGAACTGACTGTTCTAGCTGCTGGGGATGTTATAGATGAAGGCTGTTTGCTGAGTTCTGAGTTGTCTCCTTGCAGTTGACCTTATCTGAAGAGAACTTCATTGCCCAAACTTATGCTCACATCCTGGATGAACCTGCATCCAGTGGAGTAAAAATGTCCATATCCCTTTCCCTAATTTAGAGGAACTCTGTATGACCATGCAAGCTCCAGAGTCCCTGAGAGACTGACTGAAGCTTTTGTTGTGACTTCATTAGAATTCAACTTCTCTGTGTTCCAAATTTCATTTCCTTCATTTTTACAAGTATTCTCCAGTAACTTCCTACCTGCATCACCTTCTCAAAGTCTTCTCATGGTTAGGTTTTACCTAACCACTGATGTTAGTGCCTGGAAAAGTCCTAGAGAGGCTCTACATTAGGATTTTGAAGCTAGATCTTTGTCAGTCAGCTGGCAATGAGGCCCCACAACACTAGTTGTAGGAGTCATGTTCAGACTCGCTGGCATGCAGGAGCAGGACAATTATTCAAATGGTCACTGAACTGAGCTGGCATAATGAGAGAAGAAAATGTGCCAGTTGAGGCAACATACTGGGCTTTTGTGGGGAAGGAAATGGCAACTCACTCCAGTTTTCTTGCCTGGAGAATCCCATGGACAGACAGCCTGGCTACAGACCATAGGGCTGCAAAGAGTCAGACATAACTAAAGCAACTTAGCACATACACATTGGGCATTTGAGTTGTATTAGAGACATCAGAAATCTTAGTTAAAAGGAAAATGGAATTAGCTGTTTCAGTAAAAGTTTTAGAGAAAGACAATTGGAGGTTGAAAACCAGAAAGCCTCCTTGAAATTTATACACAGACTTATTTCCTGTATCCTGAGAACAGAAAGAAGTGAAGATTGAGTATAGGCCTCATTCATAGGAGTCAACAGGAATACATAGAAGCTTGAATCCTCCATCCTGGCAGGCCTGATTGAGAAGTAGAAGAGTAAGACATGGGAGAGAAACACTTTGATTGACTAACTTGAATATCTTGAATTTGCTGATTTTCTTGAGAATCAAGTTTTTGTACAGGTATGATCCACATCTCACTGTTAAAGGCTTCCCTTTTTGGTAGTCAAGACCAAGGCCTCTTCCTTGCTAGATAAGAACTATTTCCTTTTTTTTTTTTTTTAATTTTATTTTATTTTTAAACTTTACATAATTGTATTAGTTTTGCCAAATATCAAAATGAATCCGCCACAGGTATACATGTGTTCCCCAGTTGAGAAACTACTCTTAATATTTAAACCGATAAGTATGGTTAAGTCAAAAATAACCTTCCTAGCATAGGAAGAGACCTCCCAAAGAAGAAATGAAACTATATCCCCCCAAAAGGTATAGGAACTAGCCAAGATGCACTTGCAGGAACCAGGAAAAAAATTACATATGGAACTGGACTGTACAGGTGCTGAATCAAGAAAATATGTGTGGGAAATGAAGTCAAGGGAGAGTTTATCATTATGAATTGAATATCCCAGCAAAGACAGTCAGACATAATGCTCTTAGGATGGCTGCTAGAAGCATGAAGAAATAGACGGGCAAATTACATGAAGTAAAAATATCAGAGGTGTCTTGAGAGATGTTGTAAGTAATCTAAAGGTAGAGAGAATTGGGAAGGTTAGTGTGGACATACTGTATAAGGTTAGAAACCTCACATTATGACCATGTTCTGTAAAAGGGCCTGGAGAACACTGTGTCTGTAAAATCAATGAGATTGTCTTTTAAGAGGGGCATCAACATCACTAAGAAATCAGAGGTGGCTGTTCTCCTTAGGTCAGGGCTGATGTGAGGAGATCCACTAACTGAACTCCCTTAGTAGTCATGAGAATTGTAGGAATTGGACGTGAAGCAGCCTCTTAAACCAGCTCTATGCCATTTAGACAAGATTCTACCTTTCTTTGAGCACCTCTTTATTTTCTGGCACATATTTTCCAAGCCCATTTTATACACCTTTACTCTAACCTGGGAATCAGCCATTTCTCTCAGAAGCCCTGTTTTCTTTTAGTGTGACAAAAGGTTTTCCTTTTAGAAACCAATATCTGGATGCTAGGTATAAAACTACCACTTCCCCTCTGTTCTCTTAGTAGACAGACCAAGGGAATATACATATTCACACACAAGTATATGTTTGTGTGTGTGTATATACACATACATACATACACATGTAAACATATACATTAACATCTGTGCTTATATATGTGTGTGTGTATATATATATGTATATATATATATATATATATATAACTACATGAGTTTTAACAGATTTCTCTACTTTTAATGCATCATGGCAGAGTTTGTTCTTGCTTTTTCCTTTTCTATATTTGGAACGTCAACAGTAAAATACCTGACTCCCATTACCCTTAATATATTTACTGATTCAATCACTCCAACTCTGTGTATTCAATCTCCCCTTGCTGAAGCTGCCTCTTCTCCTTACCACCCGCAAATGCTTTTTTCAATCCACTTAGGCTCTGACAAGCCACAACAGACCACCAGCTCAACCTTTCCACATGACTCATGTGTGTTCAAATTGATGTCATTGTACTTGGCACCATGATGCAGCAGTTTCCTATTACAGTCTTGAAGGGGGAATCTTACATCAGTATATCTTTATCTAGACTTTGTGTGGTATGGCCAATGCCTTTGGTGGGGAAAGCTGGGTTTGACTTTCATGTGGATGAAATCATGTCTTTCCTCAGAGTGTGTGGGCAGCTGACAAGTTCATGGGAGGTGGAGCTGGGGATGCAGAGCTTAGAGCTACCAGTTGAGGTGGGACTTCCTTCTGCTGAGTGGCCATCACTGCCTTATTAGAGACCATGTTACTAAAGCAGAAGTCATGAGTATTTAGGCCTGAACTGGCTCTGTGTGATTTTCTCTCTCTTTGCACTGAAACCTTTGCCCCAGGTTGGGGGGCACTGCTGAAGCACACGGAGCCTGTGTGAGTTCTCAGCTATAAGCAAAGTATTGGCCACAGGGGGAGGTGCCTGTGCAGACCTCTGTGGTTATGCTCAATCACAGCCTTGGGTTCAAGTCCCCTTTGTTCCTCACAGCCAATCACTGCTTGCAGCTTCCAAAGCCCCCCACCCTGTTGTGGAATCACTATATGGATCAGGGAGGGGGGTCTGTGTGGCCTCTCATCACTCATGGCAGGGTAGTGAACTACAATGGAAGAGTAACTCACAGCCAGAGACCTGGGCTGCCCCTGAGGCACTTCTTGAGTAGCGACCAACAATGACAACCACCATCCTACCCAGATGCAGCCCCAGTAGATTCTTTTCCCAGATCTTGGCCCTAGATCCAGTGTTGCCATGTGGTGTGGAGTCAGTGGGGCCCTGAATGTTCACTTGGCTCTAACTGGGGAAACCTGGCAGCCTCTGGAGCAGGTCTCTCTCCACCTGTCTTGGGGCCAAGCCTGTGCACCCCACTCATGCATGGAGCCTGGGCTCTCCACAGTCCCTCTGCTAGTCCAAGCTATCCTTGAACCAGCTAAGGGACCCTGTCTCCCCCATTTATGTTCTCCCAGCCATAAAACCACTTCCTCCCCAGGTCAGTAGTTCCCTCATTCCCGTATCTCCCTTTTCCTCTGAGTCCCCTCCCAAGGCTGATCAAACCAGTCAATCGTAAAGGAAATCAGTCCTGAACATTCATTGGAAGAACTGATGCTGAAGCTGAAGCTCCAATACTTTGGCCACCTGATGCAAAGAACTGACTCACTGGAAAAGACCCTGATACTGGGAAAGATTGAAGGCAGCAGGAGAAGGGGATGACAGAGGCTGAGATGGTTGGATGGCATCACCAACTAGGTGGACATGAGTTTGAGCAGGCTCTGGGAGTTGGTGATGGACAGGGAAGCCTGGTGTTCTGCAGTCCATTGGGTCACAGAGTCAAACTCGACTGAGCGAATGAAACTGACTGAAATGACCCCTCCCAAGGCACAGGTCCCAGACTGATCTCTCTTCCTCCCTTACTATCAGATTACATGCAGAAACAGTGCATACATTTCTTACAGCCTTGGTTGTACAACAATCCTTCTGCTATTTTCCAGTTAATTTTCAGTGAAAATTCTTCCACATGTAAATGTAATTTTGATATGTTCTTGAGGGAAGGTGAGTTCCATGTCCTTTTACTCTGCCATCTTGATCTGAATTCCTCTATTGTTTGGCTTTAGAAATCTAAGTAGAAAGTCATTCCCTTTTATTATATATTATATACTCAAATATTGAATCCTGATTTTGTCATCCCTAGATTTCTTGCTTATTACCAATTCAACACGTATTAAAAAGTTCAGAAGTTACTTTTCCCATAACCTATTGTTTGTGAAATATACCTGATACTAAGGAAAACATTTACTCTTTTGTTAGCCACTGATTAACATGTTAAATATAGGGTCCAGGATCATCCTTCCTGGATTATTAGTTTGTTTAAATTTTTCTTCATTTGACTCTGATTAAGGGCTACATAAAAAGAGACAAAACCTTATGGCACCGGTTCAGCTGTCTCATAATTGAGAGCTCACACAGTTCCCATGTCCTTCAGCATCCCCTTTCTCTGGGCAAAGGCCTCAATTCAGGGAGAGGGAAAAATACACACTTAAAGGGAAAGAGTGAAAAATTATGGTATTGACTTTGCTCTAATCACAAATATTTTTTATGGAATGAGAGGCTTACTTAATATAACCACCAAAAGTAGTGTTTTCAAATAAAGTGATTTATTTATGTTAGCATTGCTTCATCACAGTGTAATTACTCAAAGTGTAATCCATACATAAATAAAATTAATTAATACCATAAAACAATAGTCTAACAATTCCATTTTTTTTCTAGCAATTGAAATCAATAATATGAAAATGAGAAAACAAATGAAAGTACAAAACCAGCTTCTGTCAAAAGAAAGTAAGCACCAGAATAGAGAACAATCAATTACTGTATTAAGTTGATTTATTCAGTAGGTGACATTTCATTATTATATTTTCTGAAGAACATAAAATTAATAGTAATTGAAAGCAGAGTACCTTAAATTAAATAATGAAGATATACACATAAAATGTTATTCTATTGTCCAAACTCTTAACTGTTATTTGAAAGAGAAAGAAAGGAAGAAAGAAAGTTAAAGACACTGAGAGAAATAGGGAGAGAGACAGAGGGAGGAAGAAGGAAAGGAGGAAGGAAGGAAAGAAGGGAAGAAATTTACCTAAGACTGTAATTTTTTAATATTTCAAGTTTAATATAGCTGATATTTTTGGAAGTTTTGTTAGAATTTGCCAAAAAAAACCCTGCCTTATAAAATAATATTAACTACTTATCAGTGTGGTCCATTTTGTATAAAACACTGTGCATTACTTAAAGCAATACCAATAATTTCCATAATTAAGAATCTATATGAAATCTCAATAAATATATCTGATCATACTCCTATTTGCTAAGTATGCAAGGGCGAATCTTTGCAGAGTTACTTTGTTTTTTAAATTTAGTCCCTAACAAGTTCATTCCTGAATCATACAAATTTCATTACTCTTAGCTGCTGCTTTTTTTGCCTGAGTGTTTCCTGTTCAAATCCAATATGCGGCATTTTAGTGACTTAAATGGTGCCTTACTCTAATGGTTTAATATGTATAACTGCATCTTTTATTCAATTTTATATATACTCTTTGAGTGGCTTTCCTGATATCTCAGTTCGTAAAGAATCTGCCTGCAATGCAGGAGACCCTAGTTTGGTTCCTAGGTCAGGAAGATCCCCTGGAGAAGGGAAAGGCTACCCACTCCAGTATTCTGGACTGGAGAATTCCATGGACTGTATAGTTCATGGGGTTGCAAAGGGTCCATCGCGACTGAGTGACTTTCACTTTCATTTTCATATTCTGTGAACAGTTATTTTTACTTTTATATGTGAACAATGTCCCTATAATGAAAAGTCACTAACTTTGAAATGTTGTTTTATTAAAGATGAAAAAAATTGTAAATATAATATTGATGTTGAAGTAAAGTCTTATATTTGACACTGTTTTTTACAATTCTGTAAGTGTTCAAGTGGGTTGGATTTATCAAAAAAAATGTGCTAGAGGAAATATGAGCACATGATTGGTGGTGCTTATGAGGATATGACCAAGATGCATTTAAGTTCTCTCTGAGACCTATTTGTAAATAATTAAATATTTGCTCTGATGCCTATGAAAGATAAAGGACTTCTCTGGTAGCTCTGGTGGTAAAGAATCTTCCTGGAATGCAGGAGACCTGGGTTCAATCCCTGGGCTGGAAAGATCCCCCGGAGGAGGGCATGGCAACCCACTCCAGTATTCTTGCCTGGTGAATCCTCATGGAAAGAGGAGCCTGGCAGGCTATTGTCCATGATGTCACAAAGAGTCAGATATGACTGAGTGACTAAGCACAGCACAGTGTGAAGGATATAATGAAATGTAAGATTTGATCTCAAGTTTCAAATAGTTCAGAGGTTACATGGAAAAATCCATGCTTGTTTATAAATTTATATAGATAAAAATCCTGGAGCTTCCCTGGTGGTTCAGTGGTAAAGACTGTACACTACCATTACAGAGGGTGCAGGTTCAATCCCTGATCAGGGAACTAAGATCTCACTTGCCACATGCTGCAGTCAAATAAATAAAATTAAATTGAATCCTGATTTTAAACAAGTAGAAGATTTCTCCAATGAAAGCTTTAAAATGTGTTATAGATTTTTGAAAAACAGAGTTCCTCCTTCCAAGTGGGATGTTCAATATCAGCTTCTTGGAGGGGAGAAACTCACGGTTCCCAGAAAATAATTGCCTCAGGTCCTGACTTAGGTTTCAAATGCTTGATATGTCCATCAGCAGATGAATGGATAAGAAAGCTGTGGTACATATACACAATGGAGTATTACCCAGCCATTAAAAAGAATACATTTGAATCAGTTCTAATGAGATGGATGAAACTGGAGCCTATTATACAGAGTGAAGTAAGCCAGAAAGAAAAACACCAATACAGTATACGAATGCATATATATGGAATTTAGAAAGATGGTAATGACAACCCTGTATACGAGACAGCAGAAGAAACACAGATGTATAGAACAGTCTTTTGGACTGTGTGGGAGAGGGAGGGGGGGATGATTTAAGAGAATGGCATTAAAACATGTATAATATCATATAAGAAATGAATCACCAGTCCATGCAGGTTCGATGCAGGATACAGGAAGCTTGGGGCTGGTGCACTGGGATGACCCAGAGGGATGGTATGGGGAGGGAGGTGGGAGGGGAGTTCCGGATGGGGAACACGTGTACACCCATGGTGGATGCATGTTGATGTATGGCAAAACCAATACAATATTGTAAAGTAAAAAAAATAATAATAATAAAAAATTAAAAAAAAAAAGGAATTGAATCCCAGGAATTTGATCTTGGTTAGGATGCATAATTACTCAAAATGGTAGAATGAACTTTGTCATATGGCTCAAGTGTTTTTTGTAGAAAACAATGATGGCATAAGTAAAGATTTTAAAATTTTCTTGCACATCAAAATGTTCATAGGAAGAAATGATGATAAAAATATAGGACTAGAATTCCCCAGGCTGTCCAGAGGTTAAGACCAAGCCTTTGATCCCTGGTCAGGGAGATAAGATCCTACATGCCTCATGGCCAAAAAGCCAAAACATAAAACAGAAGTAATATGTAACAAATTAAATAAAGACTTTAAAAATGGTTCACACCAAAAAAATAATAATAATAAAGAAGCAATGGTACTAGAAAATGTAATAATATAAGAAGTTTCATCCCTTGTGAAAAAAACAGCTCAAAAGCAATCATACTCACAGGTATAAACAGTAAAAGTATAAAATGGAAAAGTAATTAAAACTCTACATTTTTTATGAAAAGTACAGAAAAAATCTTTAACATTTAGGTCTAGGCAAAAAGGTCTTACACTTAACATTAAAGAATAATTCATTTTTTAAAAAGTTGATTTTGACTTAATCAAAATTAGAAAATTTTGCTCTCCAAAAGACTGTATAAAGAGCTTTAGTCAGGAAGAGATATTTAAAGTCACATAATTAACAAAGGGATACGTAAACAACTCTCAAAATTTACCAAAAAACCCCAAAGATCAAAAGATCCAATTACAAAATGAGCAAAATACATGAATAAACATTTTACTAAAATAGTATACATACAGCAAATAAGTACATGAGAAAAATCTTCTACAGCATTGACCATTAGGAAATGCAAATTAAAACCACAATGAAATAGAAAAGCAACAAGAACTTAATGTGTAGGACTGAGAACTATATTCAATAACTTATAATAACATATAATCAAAAAGAATCTGAAAAAATGAATATATAAATCACTTTACTGTATACCTGAAACATTGTAAATCAACACTAAAATTTGTTTAAAACACAATAGTGTTAAAAAATGAAAATAAAAAAGAATGGTTCATTTGCCCTTCTATATCAAGTTTAGAATAATTTTTTCTATACTTTGTAGGGATATTTGTAGGGATTTTGACAGGAATCGCATTAAACTTGTATATCATAGGGAAATTGGCATTCATTTTTAGGTTAAATATTCTAATTTAAACACACTGCATGTCTGTTTATTTCGATCATCTTTGGTACATTTTATGGTGTTGTACAGTTCTCAGCAGACAAGAATTGTATATGTTTTGTTAGATTGTATCTACCTAAGTGGACGATCCATTCTTCTCCCCTGTCCTTCTAGAATTACATAAACTTTCTTCTGAGTATATATGTTACCTTCAGAAGCTGGGCTAGGTAAAGAAGTGGGGATACTTTACCAAGGAAAAAATAACACTAGTAAGTTTTAAGTTTGTTATCAATATTCTGGCAACATCTCTTTGAATCTGTTTCTTCACAGTTTGGAGGAATCAAATTATGAGATGCTAATATTATCGTTTGTGTACTAAGTAATATGCGTTATCTTGTTATCAAAAATTCCCCCACAAGAGTAGATTAGTAATGAAAAAACAATATTTTCTTAGGATTAAATTTGATCGTAGGTGATATACATTTAGCTGAGTCTCTTTTATTGATTTCCAGAGCTATTACAATGGTCTAACATTGGGAAGAGAATATGACATGGCTGTGTATTGTCACCCTGATTATTTAACTTATATGCAGATTACATCATGTGAAATGCCAGACTAGATGAATCACAAGCTGGAATCAAGTAGCTAGGAGAAATAGCAACTTCAGATATGCAGATGATACCATTCTAATGGCAGAAAGTGAAGAGAAACTAAAAGGCTCTTGATGAGGATGAAAGAGGAGAGAGAAAAAGCTGGGTTGAAACTCAACATTCCAAAAACTAAGATCACGGCTTCTGGTCCCATTGCTTCACGACAAATAGAAAAGGAAAAAGTTGAAGCAGTGACAGATTTTATCTTTATGGGCTCCAAAAATCATTGCAAACCATGACTGCAGCCATGAAATTAAAAGATGGGGAACACATGTATACCTGTGGCGGATTCATTTTGATATTGGGCAAAACTAATACAGTTATGTAAAGTTTAAAAAAAAAAAAAGACGGTTGCTCTTTGGAAGAAAAGCTGGAACAAACTTAGACAGAGACATCACTTTAAAAGCAGAGACATCACTTGGTCAACAAAGGTCCATCTAGTCAAAGCTATGGTTTTTCCAGTACAGATGTGAGTGTTGGTCCATAAAGAAGGCTGAGTGCCAAAGAATTGGTGCTTTCAAATTGTGGTGCTGAAGAAGACTCTTGAGAGTCCCTTGGACAACAAGGATATCAAACCAGTCAATTCTAAAAGAAATCAACCCTGAATATTCATTGGAAGCATTGATGCTGAAGCTGAAGTGCCCATACTTTGGCCATCTGATGTGAATAATCAACTCATTGGAAAAGACTCTGATGCTGGGGAAGATTGAAGGCATGAGAAGAGAGTGACAGAGAATACTTTAATTGGATGGCATCACCAATTCAGTGAACATGAGTTTGAGTGTCTGGGAGGTAGTGGAGGACAGAGAAGCCTGTCATGCTGCAGTCCATGGGGTCTTAAAGAGTCAGACACAACTTAGAGACTGAAATAAAAAGCAAATTACAATGAAAACAAATTAAATAAAAAAACTTCAAGTTTAAGATTTTGTTTTAATAGATAACTTATCAAAGTATACAACATTTTAAAAATTCAGTGTGTATTAAATGACTTACTGCTACTGCTAAGTCACTTCAGTCGTGTCCGACTCTGTGCGACCCCATAGACAGCAGCCCACCAGGCTCCTCTGTCCCTGGATTCTCCAGGCAAGAGCACGAGTGGGTTGCCATTTCTTTCTCCAGTGCATGAAAGTGAAAAGTGAAAGTGAAGTCGCTCAGTCCTATCCGACTCTTAGCGACCCCATGGACTGCAGCTCACTGGGCTCCTCCGTCCCTGGGATTTTCCAGGCAAGAGTAATGGTGTGGGCTGCCATTTCCTTCTCCGTATATGACTTAGTATTGGGGCAATGTGAATGCAAACAAAGTGTATTTCAAATACGTTAAAACAAAAGGAAGTTTTAAGTATGTTTGCTTCATTCACTGGAACGTGAAAAATTGGGGAAAAAAACATATTTGCAGTGGTAACATTACCTTTTCCAAGATAATCGAATCAAATAATCCATTTAAAATGTGCTTATGTGTTGAAATTTTATTAATATAGTATCAGGTCTCAATTGTGTAATAACATATATTTCCACCAGATGGTGGTAGATGCTCAACTAATATTAAATATCATTCTAACATTTCAGTATCTGGCAATGTTTAAAGTTTTTGGTCTTTTCAGAGACTTTCATATCCATATGCTATGAATAATTTCCAAATTCTGTACAAATCTCAATTTTTTCTAAATGCATTAATAGGACTGAAGTTACTGGAAACAAGTTTACTAGAGCTCTAAAACAGTAGTAATAGAATAATTTTCAACTTTACATTTTTAAAGAGCATGAATAAATACTTGGAAAGAGGATTAAAGAGGCAATCATTTGCTAAGTTTTCTATTATCAAAAAGTATCCAGGAAAATATATTATTTATTTACATATGCCGTATTTATTTTTTTATGCTTTGTATAATGTTCATAAAGAGAATTAAATGATTTATTACATGGAAGTGATTTGTGCATTTAAAAAAGCTTGAAATGATTTTAATGGTATATCAATAATTAGATATGCAGCATTTATATAATTCAGTGTTTTAAAAGCATAAAATGGTTTTGCAGCATCTTCACATTGGATACAATATACAGCCATGACTTTTGGGAAGAAACGTGAGTGAAACAGAGAAAGTCAGGCTCCACTTCCAGGGCAGACTGCTGTCTCAAGTAACAATGAATTTCATATTTCCTGACTCTTCCACTCTAAATTATTCCTCACCATGACACATGATCTATAATTCATGATTAACTCACTCCATTTAAAATTTTAATTGTCTTCACGAATCTGTTCATACAAAATTTAAGATGTTTAAAATTCTTTACAGTGTAAAATCTGAGGGTTCCTGAGAGGATATTTTTTTCATTTGCCAATAAAGTTTCTTTAATATGTTTATTGATATTATCTTCAAGAATAAAAGAAAAACTATTGCAAGAGTTCTTATTTTTTAAGGAGACTTATCTAATGCATTCCAGAGCAAGGTTTTCTTTCTTTCTTTGTTTTTTCTTTTAGATCCTTTTTTTTTTTTATTACATAGTTTCAGGATATTTTAAATTTTCAAGCAGTTTATCCTTTACATTTTTTCTATTCTCTATGGACAAGCATATTCACAAATTGATTAGCTTTGGTCAATGTTCTAACAAATTTTGACAAAAAATAGATGGGAAAAAAACAAGGTATATTTCAGAGTTTACAGTCTATGATGAGAATCATAACATGAGAATCATTTACATATATATGATACTTTCCTGATAAGCTGAAGTCTAATTTCAATAAGAATGTGTCTAATTTTATTTTGGTTCAAATGGGCATGTGAGAAAGCACATTTGTATCACTAATATACTGATAGAAGATATGGACATTGCCTTACATTTCTGATAAATCCTTCCAGGAAACACAGTAGGTGTCAAAATATAATATTCCATTTTAAATATTTACATTCAATTAGCTAATGCACTAGAGCTTACAGAAGTGTTACACATAGGGACCTATTAAAAATGAAGTGGATCTAGATTTAAGTTAGTTCTTATTCCATAAATATAGAATCAAAAAGATTGAAATTTATTTGTTTTTGGTAATACCCACTATTATGCCTGACTCTTTCCTTTTCTTTATTTTACTTTGTCTTTTTTGCATCACTATTTCCAGATACTTCCTAGCCAGCACAATGTTTTCAGCCCATGTTTCCATTCTGCAGCAATATCCCACCCAGCTGACAATGTAAAAATTTGAATCAGATGTTCATAATGCAGATCATTAACCACTGGGCATATCTCAGTCCACATGGTATATGCTGCAGATAAAAGTAATGTAATAATTCTCATTTATCTTTTCTAATATAAAAATTATCTATAAAAATGCTGAGTCTGATTTCTTCATGGCAGCTATCAGAGCTGAGTAGCTGCTGCCCTACTTAGATTATGTCTGATTAGTTCCTCAAACTTCTTCTAACTACCTTTTGGATTTCTGTAAATGATCCTATATGTCAGTTATCATTTATTATCACATTAGTGCTGTTACTATTTCCTAGAGTAGTGAATTCTTTCTCTGGCCTCATGTCACTCTCAAAATGAAAAAAAAAAGAAAAAAGAAAAAGATTAAGAAAACACATTTGGCAAGAAAAATGAGAAACAGCTTATTAATTTGTGTAAGTGAACAGTATTTCTGTGTACTTAATACCAAGTTAACCTCTAGTCCCCTGTAGGAACAATAATCTGTGACTCCTGCTTAAAACCTATCCAACATGATACCATTATTTAAAATATTTTTGCTCCAGGAAAAGTGGTGTGCTATAATTTTCATTTTAAAAACTATAATTTAGCACATAGTTCCAAGACATTGCTTGAAAACTCACCTGTTAAAAGAATACTTTTGTGTACCTCTAGGAATTCTTGAATTTACATAGATGATTGTTTTCTCCTCCATACAAGTAGCACAGATTTACACAGTTGCTTTCTAAGTAGATTTTGGCTCCCTTTCCAAAAACATAATTGTAATAACAGCAGGCCCGTGAGATGCCATGAAAAATATTCATGGCATCTCATTGCATATAAGATGTTCCAGTAAATTTGGAATAATATATAGGATTCTTTAGTCTTTAATGCTAGCCTATCTCTTGGAATTTTCAAGAGCTCTGGCCAGGAGAAACTACTAAATAACCCCCAGCAATGACAAATACAATCATATTTTCAAGAATTTTCTTCTTATTCTTGAAATCAGAAACACACTTCAACTTTCTATTAACAAGTACATGTGAATGCATAATTACCTAAAAATGATTTGAATTTAAATTATGTAGGGTTGGATTTAGGATTAGATACAAAATCTATAAGTAGCTATCAGTCAGTTCAGTCGCTGAGTCGTGTCCGACTCTGCGACCCCATGGACTGCAGCACACCAGGCTTCCCTGTCCATCACCCACTCCTGGAGTTTACTCAAGTTCATGTCCGTTGAGTCGGTGACGCCATCCAACCATCCAACCATCCATCTCAGCCTCTGTCAACGCTTCTCCTCCCACCCTCAATCTTTCCCAGCATCAGGGTCTTTTCTAATGAGTCGGTTCTTAGCATCAGGTTGCCAAAGTATTGGAGTTTCAGCTTCAACATCAGTCCTTCCAATGAATATTCAGGACTGATTTCCTTTAGGATGGACTGGTTGGATCTCCTTGCAGTCCAAGGGACTCTCAAGAGTCTTCTCCAACACCATGGTTCAAAAGCATATGGGTAAACATTTATTTCTATCTAGAGATTAACTTCCAAGATGTTGTTGTTGTTCAGTCACTCAGTTGTGTCTGACTCTCACAGAGTCCATGCAACACAATGGTCTGCAGCATGCCAGGCTCCCTGTCCTTCATTAACTATTGGAGTTTGCTCAAACTTAAGTACACTGAGTCAGTGATGCCTCTGATGCCTTGTCCTTTTTGGTCCCCTTCTCCTCATGCCTTCAATCTTTCCCAGCACCAGGGTCTTTTCCCATGAGTTGGCTCTTTGCATCAGGTGGCCAAAGATTTAGAGCTTCAGTTTCAGCATCAGTTCTTCCAATGAATATTCAGGTTTGATTTCCTTTAGGACTGACTGGTTTGAACTTCTCGCTGTCCAAGGGATTCTCAAGTGTCTTCTCCAGCACCATAGCTTGAAAGCATCAGTTTTTCAGTGCTCAGCCTTTTTTATTGTCCAGCTCTCACATCCATACATTACTACTGGAAAAACTGTATATTTGACTATATGGACCTTCATGGGCAAAGTAATGTCTCTGCTTTTTAATATGTTCTATGTATAAACTGTGGAAAATTCTGAAGGAGATGGGAATACAAGACCACCAGACCTGCTTCCTGAGAAACCTATATGCAGGTCAGGAAGCAACAGCTAGAACTGGACATGGAACAACAGACTGCTTCCAAATAGGAAAAGGAGTACATCAAGGCTGTATATTGTCACCCTGCTTATTTAACTTATATGCAGAGAACATCATGAGAAACGCTGGGCTGGAAGAAGCACAAGCTGAAATCAAGATTGCCGGGAAAAATCTCAATAACCTCAGATATGCAGATGACACCACCCTTATGGCAGAAAATGAAGAGGAACTACAGAGCCTCTTGATGAAAGTGAAAGAGGAGAGTGAAAAAGTTGGCTTAAAGCTCAACATTCAGAAAATGAAGATCATGGCATCCGGTCCCATCACTTCATGGGAAATAGATGGGGAAACAGTGGAAACAGTGTCAGACTTTATTTTGTTGGGCTCCAAAATCACTGCAGATGATGACTGCAGACATGAAATTAAAAGATGCTTACTCCTTGGAAGAAAAGTTATGACCAACCTAGATAGCATATTCAAAAGCAGAGACATTACTTTGCCAACAAAGGTCCGTCTAGTCCAGGCTATGGTTTTTCCAGTGGTCATGTATGGATGTGAGAGTTGGACTGTGAAGAAAGCTGAGTGCCGAAGAATTGATGCTTTTGAACTGTGGTGTTGGTGAAGACTCTTGGGAGTCCCTTCGACTGCAAGGAGATCCAACCAGTCCGTTCTAAAGGAGATCAGTCCTGGGTGTTCTTTGGAAGGAATGATGCTAAAGCTGAAACTCCAGTACTTTGGCCACCTCATGCGAAGAGTTGACTCATTGGAAAAGACTCTGATGCTGGGAGGAATTGGGGGTAGGAGGAGAAGGGGACAACAGAGGCTGAGATGGCTGGATGGCATCACTGACTCGATGGATGTGAGTTTGAGTGAACTCTGGGAGTTTGTGATGGACAGGGAGGCCTGGTGTGCTGCAATTCATAGGGTTGCAAAGAGTTGGACACAGCTGAGCGACTGAACTGAACTGAACTGATGTATAAACAGGATCTATATAAACCCTCTTTTTGTGCTCAAATGGTAAAGAATCTGCAATGCAGAAGACCTAGATTTGATCCCTGGGTTGGGAAGATCCCCTGGAGGAGGACATGGCAGCCCACTCTCATATTCTTGCCTGGAGAATCCCCATGGATAGAGTAACCTGGCAAGCTACAATCCATGGGGTCACAATGAGTTAGACACTACTGAGCAACTGAGCAACTAAGCAACAGCAGCAGCCACATATATAAACATGTATAAACATCTCATTACCATCTCTCTTGCTTTGGTTGCATTTTCATGAACAATAATAGAAAAAATAAATTGAATCACATTTGTATGCTTCAATAAATTACGTTATTTAAAAATAGCAACTGAGATTTATTTGACTTAATTTAAATACAAAGTAATCTCCTTTCCTGCATTTTCTAGCTGATGAATTCCTTTCACATTGTACTATTATAAGACATCCCTATCTTTGCAACGGGATATTTCCTCTTCTACAAAGTCGGAAATGATTGAATAAAAGCTGATCTCAGATAGTGTCTGGGTATAACCAGCAGGTGATTGTTTAGAACTTAGATCAATCTAAGTTTATTCTGAAGGAGAAGTATTTCATTATTGATGTTGTTTAAAGCTACCAGGTCAAGGTGAAAAAATAGACCAACTTTTCCTTGATTTTATTGTTGTTCAATTCTGTATAGATAATAAATAGTGTTGCCACAGCCCATGTCAACCCTCCCTCCCCCTACCAAATCTAGACCACTGATACTTGCTTCCACTCACTTCTCTCACCTCATTGTGCAAATGGCCCTAGATCAAAACAGGAATTCCGTCTGTCCTAGAATCAGGGCAATCATAATGTAGGAAACAGAAAAGTGAAAATCTAACAGAAGCCTGAGCTAGAAAAGAAAAGAAAGTAGAAATAAATTCTATTCTTTTCTATTTATTTCTACTTTCTTTAGACCTGTAATGGGCTTTGTAGCAAGGATTAATAAACTTTTGTTGTGTTAAAAAAAAAAAAGAATTAAATAAAAAGATTTAAGATATCACCAGAAAAGGCAGTTTTAGTTCTACCAACCAGCAGGTTACAGGCATTATGCTCCTGAAAGCTACCTAGTTTGAGTTAAGGACTGGTGAGATTAATGATGTATCCTAATTAAGAGTGAACAAATGCAGACCTCAAACTTGGACTCAAGTTCCTTGCTGTCCTTGGCTCACACCCTCTTTTTGTGCTTTCAACATGGACCTCATAAATGAATACCATCCTACAATTTCATATGGTTTACACGTGACAAAACATCAGAAAAAATTACTTATCCTTATTAATTAATTTATTTTTATTTTGGTTACATTTGCAAGCAAATACTATCACTACCTGGAGAAAGAAAAGTCCACCTACTCCTTTCTTCCTTCATTGCTAGTTTATTTATTGTCCAGTCCCCAAGGGAAGGCTCCATTCCCTCCTAGGTGTATAACACACTGACTTGCTTCAGAGCCATTTACACTTGGATTTCTTTTATCATTCAACTTTCTGTATTTCATGGGTCCAAGTTCTGCATTAAATTCTTTCCAATAAAAAGTAGTTAAAGGGTTTAAAGATCCAGAAAGTTATAATTTAGATGTGTTGCCTCCATGGGGCAGCAAAACAAGAGCCATTTGACTGTATACATTTGCTGACCTTTTGTTTTGCATTTGCAAAGAAGTGCCTCTTTGTTAGTGTCTGGTCTTGAAAATTGCCTCTGTAATGGGTCTACTTAACCCTTTAATATTTCATGAGAACTTTTTGCTATGTATTGTATGTATACATCTCTCAAGGGGTAGGAATAATTTTATGTGTGAATTTTATTTAAGTGCACATAAAAATCTTTGTTTTTTTTGTTTTTTTGGTTTTTTTTTTTTGGCCTTATGTTTTCTTCAAAGTGCTTCAAAGTGTTCTTATTTTTTTCTTTGGTTTGATGATGCATTATATTCTACCTGCAAGACAGAAGGGGTTTGTATGCTTGAATGGAGACAATAATTCTGAGATAAAATATAAGTTCAAAAATAGTTAAACTTCCTTTATTGATATAAATTATTAAAGGTCTTGTTTTTAAGCTTTAAAGTTAAAACAGGTGCACAGGATTGCAGGTAAGGTCATTTAAGGTTTACTTGTTTTAGAGAAAAGTGTGGTAAAGAAATACATCCTGAGGTAGCATGCCTCCATTATCAATTTTTTAATCATTAAAAACCAGTGTTTTCAGAGGCTTCTGTTGACATTTCTATAAGACTGTGGCCACAGTCAATAAATAGAATAAAGGCTAAAGGCCAAATTTCCCTTGGATTAAATTTTTTAGGAAATATTTGTATTACCAATGTTTTAAAAGGATTTTTAACATTAAGTTGCCAATGCCATGGAAGCAATTTAAACTTTTATGAGATCATTTGGTGTCATTCTCTATCAGCATTGAATGGTCATATACTTAGTGCAGAACAGCAACCCAAAAATGAAATTGGATAAAAGGTCTATGTTCCTGCAAAATAGTTCTAGAGTTTTTACTGTTTTTTTTTTTCTTAATTCTAAAATGATACATATTTTACAATGCATAATTGCACTATTAATTTTCAAATGAACAATGCAAATTAGAAGAGATATAGTCTGTCCACAAATAAATTATTAATGTAGTTAAATTCAGGAAGGCTTGTGTGATTTGTAAATGGATCTGGGAGAAGTTATTGAAAAGGTTTTATTTTTTCTTCTAAATTGGCTGCTCTGCTATTCTTCAAATATTTAATATAGTTCAATATTAAAGAATGCAGATATTTTTAAGAAGTAATTTGGAAGGTTTTCTTGATTTTTCTTATTATCTCATGATTTTTTTGAGTCAATGAATTGAAATTAAATGTTTACCTTTGATACAATTCAATCCAATGAGCATAAGTAATATAAAAAGCTATTGTTTTTTAGTTTCCTATGGTATTATTCATTCATTCTTCCATTTAATCTTCCATTAATTCATTTAGCACCTGTATCTTGGGTGACCAGTCTGTGCCAGGAATTGTGCTAAACATTAATGATATGAAAAATAGGCTGTCAAGGTCTTTATTTTTGTGCAGGTTCTGACAGAAAAGTGTGAGCAAACTCAACAAGGAAATAAATACTGTGCAGTATAATATGCACTAATGAAATTCAAGGGTGCTACAGAAGCAAAATGCCTGTTGGGAAGAATAAAAGGATTACCAAAAGAAGAGTCAAGGTAGGCAACTGGAAGATTACTAGGATTCTAGATAATTAATACATGGGAAGAAAATTTCAGGTAGAAAAATCAAAAACTCAAAATTGAAAAAAATAATAAGTGGGAAGACACAAAGAAAGAGAAGTATGGCTTAAATATGGGTTCTTGTGGAGGAAATGGTGAAGGCAATGGGCAAGGGCCACACCACAATTATTTTGTATGGAGTTAAGATTAATATTAAAATGGAAAAGGTCAGTTTTAATTCCAATCCCAAAGAAAGGCAATGCCAAAGAATGCTCAAACTACCACAAAATTGCACTTATCTCATATGCTAGTTAAGTAGTGCTCAAAATTCTACAAGCCAGACTTCAGCAATACTTGAACCGTCAGCTCCCAGATGCTCAATCTGGTTTTAGAAAAGGCAGAGGAACCAGAGATCAAATTGCCAACACCTGCTGGACCATGGAAAAAGCAAGAGAGTCAAAAAAACCATCTCTTTCTGCTTTACTGACTATGCCAAAGCCTTTGACTGTGTGGATCACAATAAACTGTGGAAAATTCTTCAAGAGTTGGGAATACCAGACCATCTGACCTACTTTTTGAGAACCCTATATGCAGATCAGGAAGCAACAGTTAGAACTGGACATGGAACAACAGACTGGTTCCAAAGAGGAAAAGGAATACGTCAAAGCTGTATATTGTCACCCTGCTTATTTAACTTATGCATCATGAGAAATGCTGGCCTGGAGGAAGCACAAGCTGGAATCAAGATTGCCAGGAGACATATCAATAACCTCAGATATGCAGATGACACCACCTTTATGGCAGAAAGTGAAGAGGAACTAAAAAGCCTATTGATGAAAGTGAAAGAGGAGAGTGAAAAAGTTGGCTTAAAGCTCAACATTCAGAAAATGAAGATCATGGAATCAGGTCCCATCACTTCATGGGAAATAGATGGGTAAACAGTGGAAACAGTGTCAGACTTTATTTTTGGGGGCTCCAAACTCACTGCAGATGGTGATTGAAGCCATGACATTAAAAGACACTCTTTGGAAGGAAAGTTATGACCAACCTAGATAACATATTCAAAAGCAGAGACATTACTTTGCCAACAAAGGTCCATCTAGTCAAGGCTATGGTTTTTCCAGTGGTCATGTATGGATGTGAGAGTTGGACTGTGAAGAAAGCCGAGCACCAAAGAATTGATGCTTTTGAACTGTGGTGTTGGAGAAGACTCTTGAGAGTCCCTTGGACTGCAAGGAGATCCAACCAGTCCATTCTGAAGGAGATCAGCCCTGAGATTTCTTTGGAAGGAATGATGCTAAAGCTGAAACTCCAGTACTTTGGCTACCTCATGCAAAGAGTTGACTCATTGGAAAAGACTCTGATGCTGGGAGGGATTGGGGGCCGGAGGAAAAGGGAACGACAGAGGATGAGATGGCTGGATGACATCACTGACTTGATGGACATGAGTTTCTGTGAACTCCAGAAGTTAGTGATGGACAGGGAGGCCTGGCGTGCTGCAGTTCATGGGGTCACGGAGAGTCAACACGATTGAGTGACTGAACTGAACTGAAGACTAATAAAATACACAGGAACTTAGAGAATATATCTTTCATTCAGTTATCAGATACATACATCGGGTCACTGTGTATGTGACACACATATTATACATGACATTTAAATATCATATTGAAATTGAGAAAACACAAATCTATCCATTGTTCTATATTGCCAGGTGGAGAAAAATATCACTTTAGGAGCTTGGCTCTAGGTTAGCCTTTGAAAGCCTAAAGTTAAGTTTAGAGATGTTAAAAGAGAAAGATGGAAACAACAGAAGAAAATTTTCAGAAAAAAGTTAGGCATGCTAATACTTAGGTCAATAGGTTTTACTTTCTTATTTTATATTATTTTTTAAATATAGAAGAACAACTTGAAAAGATATCTATTTTAGCTCCTATATTCTACTAATTTCCTCCATCAGTTCAGTTCAGTTCAGTCACTCAGTAGTGTCTGAATCCTATATATCTTTAATAGATATATTCATAATTCAAGTACATATAATTATAGATGTATATTATATAAATATATATAATCACATAGAGATATATAGAGAGAGATGTATGCAATATTTTTAAGATGTTATGGACTTCAGGAGGGGAAAACTGTCATTTGATTTAGCTGATAAAAGATAAAAATGATCAATTTATTATTTGGGGGAATAAAATATTACAGTTTTAAACTTTTGTTAATTTAGGAGTTGTAAAGTACAATTTTAAAACTGATTTACAGTGAGATTCCTCACATTAGCAACAATTCAGTGTGTAAATTCATAAAGTTGTCTTTATAGAGTATTTAGTTTCTTTACTTTGCAACTTAAAGCTATCTATTATGGCTATTGTCAGGTTTTCTCTTTTACCTAAGGCTGCTCCTAACCTCTATTTTCAAGACTACTGGAATTAGACAATTAACAGCATTAGTATAGTTGATGGTCTTGTCTGTAGGAATAGTAATAGGCTTCAGCATGAGTAGGGTTTTGTAATGGAACATATGCAGAATAACCATTAAGCATATTTGTCATGGTAATTTTATTTGTGGCTCCTATAGTGGAGGTCTCAATAACCAGCTAATACTTTGTACTGACAAAATATGTATTTGAAAACCTGACTTTTCCAATGATATGTGCTACAGAATAAAGGATTTGTATTTAGGTTATGAATAATTCAAACAGAACCTAATTGACCATTGCAGTAGTAATATTACAATTTCAATTCACCTGTACTGTGCCTTGAATTGAATATTTAACAGAACTCAATAAACTTAACTAGCTACTTAATATCAATCAGCAAGAAAATTATATAAACATTAATCATTATAAATATGAATCAAACCAATATTTTAATGTTCTCTGATCATTTTAAGAAGGGAAATATAGTTTCACAGTGAATTATTTTTTAAGTTAGGAATATAGGTAATTCACATAGACAATAGCCACATTAATTATTAAGATAAGTTCAGCTTATATGATACTTTCAAGCTCAATGGGGTACAGTGATGCATGGTACCAGACAAAACAGAGTAACAAAGCCTCCAATTCCAAGCATTGTAAGCAATTACTAATGAATCCATTTCATATGTCCGCCTGCAGATGAAAGGTCTGCCCTCACTTGAATCCATTTTTCCCATTTCCATTCAACAGTAGAAGCTGATTTTAAACCAGCAGAGAAAATGATTGTAGTACAGAAATCCTCATAAAAGTCTAATGGCAACCCACTCCAGTGTTCTTGCCTGGAGAATCCCAGGGACGGCGGGGCCTGGTGGGCTGCCGTCTATGGGGTCGCACAGAGTCGGACACGACTGAATCAACTTAGCAGCAGCGGCAGCAGCAAGAAGAGTTATGGAGAAGGCAATGGCAACCTACTCCAGTACTCTTGCCTGGAAAATCCCGTGGACGGAGGAACCTGGTAGGCCGCAGTCCATGGGGTTCGTGGAATCGGACATGACTGAGCAACTTCACTTTCACTTTTCACTTTCATGCATTGGAGAAGGAAATGGCAACCCACTCCAGTGTTCTTGCCTGGAGAAACCCAGGGATGGCGAAGCCTGGTGGGCTGCTGTCTGTGGGGTCGCACAGAGTTGGAGATGACTGAAGCAACATAGTGGTAGCAAGAAGAGATATATACCATTTTCCAACACATTCTTAGTGTTCCTGGTGGAGTAAAAAAATGTATTATCTGAGAGGAGATATTTGACCTGAGTTAGGCTTTAAAGTGGTATTTCCAGATTCATGAAGTACTGAGTAAATTTGTGATAAGTTCAGTAACCTGGGGTGATTCTGTGAGTGGCAAGATAAAGAGATTATGCTAAAGAGGTGAGCTGAGTGTAGAATATGAATATCTCTGTTTGTTACATTAATGACATTAACGTGGAGGTAATAAGCATGATTGTAAGGCAATTCAGTTCAGTTCAGTTAAGTTCAGTCGCTCAGTTGTGTCCAACTCTTTGCGACCCCATGAATCGCAGCACGCCAGGCCTCCCTGGCCATCACCATCTCCCGGAGTTCACACAAACTCATGTCCATCGAGTAGGTGATGCCATCCAGCCATCTCATCCTCCGTCGTCCCCATTTCCTCTCACCCCCAATGCCTCCCAGCATCAGAGTCTTTTCCAATGAATCAACTCTTCGCATGAGGTGGCCAAAGTACTGGAGTTTCAGCTTTAGCATCAGTCCTTCCAAAGAACACCCAGGGCTCATCTCCTTTAGAATGGACTGGTTGGATCTCCTTGCAGTCCAAGGGACTCTCAAGAGTCTTCTCCAACACCACAGTTCAAAAGCATCAATTCTTCAGCGCTCAGCTTTCTTCACAGTCTAACTCTTGCATCCATACATGACCACGAGAAAAACCATAGCCTTGACTAGACAGATCTTTGTTGGCAAAGTAATGTCTCTGCTTTTCAATATGCTATCTAGGTTGGTCATAACTTTTCTTCCAAAGAATAAACGTCTTTTAATTTCATGGCTGCAGTCACCATCTGCAGTGATTTTGGAGCCCCCAAAAATAGAGTGTGACACTGTTTCCACTGTTTCCCCATCTATTTCCCATGAAGTGATGGGACCAGATGCCATGATCTTCATTTCTGAATGTTGAGCTTTAAGCCAACTTTTTCACTCTCCACTTTCACTTTCATCAAGAGGATTTTTAGTTCCTCTTCACTTTCTGCCATAAGGGTGGTGTCATCTGCATATCTGAGGTTATTGATATTTCTCCCAGCAGTCTTGATTCCAGCTTGTGCTTCTTCCAGCCCAGCATTTCTCATGATGTACTCTGCATATAATTTAAATAAGCAGGGTGACAGTATACAGCTTTGACGTACTCCTTTTCTTATTTGGAACCAGTCTGTTGTTCCATGTCCAGTTCTAACTGTTGTTTCTGACCTGTGTATAGGTTTCTCAGGAGGCAGGTCAGATGGTCTGGTATTCCCATCTCTTTCAAGTTTTCCACAGTTTATTGTGATCCACATAGTCAAAGGCTTTGGGATAGTCAATAAAGCAGAAATAGATGTTTTTCTGGACTCTTGCTTTTTCCATGGTCCAGCGGATATTGGCAATTTGATCTCTGGTTTCTCTGCCTTTTCTAAAACCAGCTTGAACATCTGGAAGTTCACGGTTCACGTATTCCTGAATCCTGGTTTGTAGAATTTTGAGCATTACTTTACTAGCATGTGAGATGAGTGCAATTGTGCGGTAGTTTGAGCATTCTTTGGCATTGCCTTTCTTTGGGATTGGAATGAAAGGTGACCTTTTCCAGTCCTGTGGCCACTGCTGAGTTTTCCAAATTTGCTGGCTTATTGAGTGCAGCACTTTCACAGCATCATCTTTCAGGATTTGAAAGAACTCCACTGGAATTCCATCAGCTCCACTAGCTTTGTTTATAGTAATGCTTTCTAAGACCCACTTAACTTCACATTCCAGGATGTCTGGCTCTAGGTGAGTGATCACACCATCGTGATTATCTTGGTCGTGAAGATATTTTTTGTATAGTTCTTCTGAAAAATAACTGAGAAAATATTAGCAATCAAGAACAATTGTAGAAAACTGCTGAGTACAACAAGATTGTAAATTGCAAAGACTGAGGGCATAGGAAGGCAATTAATAAGGACCGAGAGATTATAAATCTCTAGTGATGCAGTCTAGATATAATTTGATGATGGAGCTTCCCCTATGGCTCAGCTGGTAAAGAATCCATCTGCAATGCAGGAGACCTGGGTTCCATCCCTGGGCTAGGATCTTCTCCTGGAGAAGGGAAAGGATGCGCATTCAAGTGATCTGGCCTGGAGAATTGCATGTACTGTATAGTCCATGGGGTTGCAAAAAGTCATACACAACTGAGTGACTTTGACTTGTACTTTTTCACTTTCAGTAGAAAATAGCAGTGAGGAATAGAGAATCTATTTTGCGACCAGTTTTCCCATCATAGGACTGAGTGCATTCGTCATTTTACAGGTATAATTGAAATTCTAAACTGAAGAACCTAGATAGACCAACCTAGATAGCATATTGAAAAGCAGAGACATTGCTTTGCCAACAAAGGTCCATCTAGTCAAGGCTATGGTTTTTCCCGTGGTCATGTATGGATGTGAGAGTTGGACTGTGAAGAAAGCTGAGCACCGAAGAATTGATGCTTTTGAACTGTTGTGTTGAAGAAGATTCCTGAGAGTCCCTTGGACTGCAAGGAGATCCAACCAGTCCATTCTGAAGGAGATCAGCCCTGGGTGTTCTTTGGAAGGACTGATGCTAAAGCTGAAACTCAGTACTTTGGCCACCTGATGCGAAGGGTTGACTCATTGGAAAAGACTCTGATGCTGGGAGGGATTGGCGGTAGGCGGAGAAGGGGACGACAGAGGATGAGATGGTTGGATGGCATCACCTACTCGATGGACATGAGTTTGAGTGAACTCCGAGAGTTTGTGATGGCCAGGGAGGCCTGGCGTGCTGTGATTCATGGGCCACAAAGAGTCGGACACAACTGAGGGACCGAACTGAAATGAACTGAAACTGAAGAAAATGCTTCAGTGAGAGAAAAAGAAGTTTAGTTTGGATTTCAGTTTGAAGTCTCTCCATAGAATATTTAAGTAAATAAGAAATTTATTTGGCAATGAAATTTGGGATGAAGATTGGATTTGAGGTATAATTACAGTTAAGGGAACGGATGACATCTGCCAAGAAGATGCTGCTGCTGCTGCTGCTGCTAAGTTGCTTCAGTCGTGTCTGACTCTGTGCGACCCTATGGACAGCAGCCCACCAGTGTCCTCTATCCACAGGCAAGAATACTGGAGTGGGTTGCCATTTCCTTCTCCACTGCCAGGAAGACCCAAGAGTAAAACCAGAGAAGTGGGAGGTTTCACCTTGACAGGGCAGGCAGAGGTAGAGGAACAGAAAGGGACACTGTGGTACAATAGTCAGAAATGTTGAAGTGAAGGAGAAAAAAATTAAAACTACATTGAAGACAATAAAGAGTAGAAAAAAAGATGGTTTTAGAAAAAAATCACCCTATTTTTGGAATAGGGTGAGTCAATACTGTTAGGGTATATTAATAAAACATAATAAATTTATAAAACTGAATAAAACACAATTTTAGCTCTTGTCTAATTAGCAGATAATAACATTAGTAAAACATTTTCAATAAAGCGGTGATGACAGTCATTCAGTTTTTATCTGACTAATGGCTTCAAAGTACTTTTGTGTCAAAAAAAATGAGAAATTTCTTTCAAATAGATACCATTTTTCAAAGCAGACACATGGCTCAAACAAACTGAATTATTTGGAGTAGTTTAAATAGACATGTGAGTAATTCTTATGCTTAGCAAGGACTTTTTTTGTTTAAATTCACCTGTTGATAGTCTGGGACAATACAAATGATTTAAATAATAATTCAACCTTTTGTGTTTTAGAGCTGACCTGATATTTATAGAACAAGAATGCCAGAAAGTATAAATAGGTCATTCCCCATGTCCCTATAATACGAGAGAGCCAAGGGCTATGTATGCAAATTACATTGACTTTTAACTTTGGAAAATTTATTTATTTATTTAAAACATTTATCAAACTAGTGATGAATATATTATCTGAATTACAAGCAAGACTTCAGAATTGATAGAGGGCTCACTCTTAAGATGGCTCACTATGTTGACCCTATCAAGATAAAACACAGAATGTTAAGAAATAAAAAGAAACTGAAAAAAATCAACTCCCCAAAATATTAGATGTAGGTTTAATTTATTTGATCAAGGGGGCATATTTAATCATAAAATAAACTGACCTAGAACCCACATTGCTACCCTTCATTCCTCAGGTTAGGAATGTTCTCATTCCTTCTAAAGAAAAGATGCAAAGCTTGGTGTTCCAATCAAGTATTCAATTCAAGTGACTTTCTTCCATTCATATGCACAAATGTGTATTACTTGTCTTAAAAATGCTTAAAAGTTTGTGTTCATTTTTTCAATGTACTTCCATTTTTAAAAAGTGCTCTAACAGCAAGGTGCTATGTTTTTAAAGCAAGTTTAGATTGAAGTATTGATCAATAACAGAAGTTTATCTTTGTATAAAATTTACCAAAACTAGAAATATAAGTATATAGGGTTTCAAACACAGAGCTAGATAATATATCCAAAAAGTTTAAGGTGCAAATAACAGAGGATGAGATTTTCCTAGAGTGCAATACTTCCAAAACTAGCAAGAAGACTATACTATATATCCACTGTCTCTATTTACCCTCTTTTTTGTTATGAACTCAGGGTTCCCATAAGTGAGTGAAAGTCGTTCATGTCCGACTCTTTGCAACCCCATGGACTTAGTCCATGGACTTCTCCAGGCCAGAATACTGGAGTGGGTAGCCTTTCCCTTTGCCAGGGGATCTTCCCAACCCAGAGATCGAACCCAGGTCACCAGCATTGCAGGCAGATTCTTTACCAGCTGAGCCACGTACTTATAAATGCCTTGAAGGTGAAATTAATTCAGCTCAATTCTGTCTTAATACATATTCTGGTGAAACAAAATCAGCTATTAAAGAGAGAGGCAGACCATAGTCAATCATGCCCAACCACAAATTTCCTTATGTCATTCCTATTCCAGTAGAGCCCTGAATTGTCTCTTTGTGGTCGTGAATCTTAGATGGTGGAAGATTCACTACTCACCAGTGTCACATTTGCTGGATGAGATCTGAATCTGACCAGCCATACTACCATAAATGAAAGAGGAACTTAGGCCAGCATCACTTGAATTTCAACTCTGTCAATTTCCTTTATTATAGCTGTGAGAAAGAAGGAATGGGTTTTTTCTGAGCCTGTTGCCCTAAGTGTCAACATGGTATATTAAACACAAGGTGGCTCAGGAATGTGTTTGTTACTAGCAGACTTCCAGCTGCTTGAGCAGGGAGGGCATCAATGAATGTAGAGCAAGTGATGGAGGCCCAATCCTTCAAAGCCTACCAGAAGGCTTTGGCAATGTTACTAACCAGGGTCTTGGGCTCCTTAAGCAATAGAAATTGGTAAGAGGCCAGGGAAAAATTTCATGCAAGGCTTTACTGGGGCTCCTGCTATAGCAGGAGAGAGTGAGAACAAGCAGTATATTCCCTTGCTTGCTCACTCCCTGAGAAGGGGAGCAGGTTCCTTATATGGGATGGGGGCTTGGTTCAGGTGTCAGACAAGAGAGGTACTTAGGTGGTTTGCTCACCTCATTGGTAGTGTTGCATGCAGGGTGCCTGTATGCTGCTGTTGTTTCTGACCCCTGCTTCTGCTCCCACCTCTTCAGAATTGGCAGTTGAGTTTCCAGTCTTTTATATATTGTTCATAAGTTGCCCCAACTGGACATGCATACAATATTTTTAGTCTCTTATAATTTCTTTATATTTTGCTGCTTAGTGAGCCAGGTACAAGCACTGCAGCCAAGGGTCCCAGGTTCTAGCCTGTCTTGGAAACACTCTTCAGAGCCCTGTTCATGATGACCTTCCCATATCTCCTGAACATGAGCCTTCACTGATGGTAATAGTTTTTGGAATCAATTCCTTCAGTTTACATACAGTAAAGTCAGTGCCTGTAGAAGGCAATGGCACCCTACTCCAGTACTCTTGCCTGGAAAATCCCATGGATGGAGGAGCCTGGTAGGCTGCAGTCCATGGGGTCGCTAAGAGTTGGACACTACTGAGTGACTTCACTTTCACTTTTCACTTTCATGCATTGGAGAAGGAAATGGCAACCTACTCCAGTGTTCTTGCCTGGAGAATCCCAGGGACGGGCGAGCCTGGTGGGCTGCCGTCTATGGTGTCGCACAGAGTTGGACATGACTGAAGTGACTTAGCAGCAGCAGCAGCAATGTCAGCGCCAGATAGTTCCTGGCCTTGGGCCAAAAACAATTCTATGTCTGCCAGCCCACAGATTCTAACAGATGATTTCATCTTCTTCTCAAAAGACCACACAACACACTCAAGGGGTGTAGTGGCTTTTGAAACAGCTTGACTCATAAAATGACTTGGTACACACCCATCTCCTAGATGCACATTTCACACATGGATAGGTCAAGAAAATGAAAAAGCAGCATCTGCATCACAGGAAACAATCCAAAAATAAAGAAAGAGTTAACAAAATGAGAAAATATCACCAGGTATCAGACTTAGAGTCCTTCTCATCCCAGATCCACAAAGACATACAAGCCCCCATGTGAAAAGGCCATAATGACAAATACCTAACAACAGCAGAGTTTGTGAACAGACCCCACTCAGTATTTGTGCTAAAATGAGCCTCTCCCTCATAGTGGTCTGAACCTCACCGTAGCTTGTGGACAGAAAACCTGGCAGGCTACAATCCATAGTGTCACAAAAAGTCAGACATAACTAAAATGACTTAGCATACATGCATGCATGTGGCCTGTTGTCAACATTTTTTAAAATCATTTCATAGCTTTATTTCTTAATTTCTTTATTTTGCTCTGAATTGCTTAATATAAATTGCCAAATAGCAATTGACTTTTGTCTCCAAACTCCCACTCCAATATGATCATTTACTGCTTATGATGTAAACAAACAAAAGATTTTGAAGCAATCTAAAATACACTGGTTGAAAACTTGTACTGAATAATTAAGCTTATACTAATAGAATGATTCAAAATTTATAATAAAATGCCTCCTTAACCTTGCTTATTTGAAATAATGAGTATAGAATTCTGCAGATGAAGGGAAAAGTGCCAGGAACCACCATGGGAGATCCCACCCATGACAAGGTCATGTGGAAGAGATCTGATGAGCAAGGCGGATCAGAACTCAAAGGACCCCCTGAATCTGCTCTAGCATCTACCCCAAAACCAAAATCTGTCTACTGTTTATTATATTATGCCTTTCACCAACTCTTCTGACATTAGCAGGGAGCTATCCCCTACCACCTTTCTCTGGAAAAAATCAACTTAGGGCTTTAGTTAATGGACGTGATAGGAGTGTTTCAATTCAAACCCCTTTGATGGCTTTCTAGCTTGCCTGACAGGTTTATCTAGACTCTTGCAGCTATGCACATGATTTTTCACAGCCTCCCAACCGTGAGAGACATGGGAAGCCTAAAACTTTCTAAAAATATAGAGCCTTTCAAAGAGTTAAAAACTATTAGAGTAGTGTTGGTGTAGGATTTCATTGTTAAGCCAATGCTTGCTGCCTAGTGCCCATATCCCTTATCCATTGTGCACCTGGGAGTGCATTAGTTAACATAGTTGGAATGTAAGAAAAACAAGTAGCTGCCTTGGAATTAACCACATCAGACCTTTGAGCTAATTGCTTCTTTCTTTGTTGTAACTTACTGCACCTTTGCTCTGTGAGAATATAACTCTGTTTAGCACTTTCTGAGGCTGACATAAATTAGAAATATAAAGTAAAAACACTTCAAGGGAAAATAAGTTTTCTGGTTGAGCAGCCTTTATCAAAAAAGGGTCATAAAATGTCCAGAGGCCTCCAAGGCCAGAAGATAATGTACACAACATTGTTTATGGGAAAGGTATGCAGAAAAAATCCTGGTTTTGATAAAGACAAAACAGATATAATGTTTGGGCTGACTCTGTATCACTTTGCATCTTTCATTTCCCTCTATGTACAAGTCAAGGTATAAAAGTTCCTTTTGAAAATAAAATTATGGGCCTCGCTCACTGAAGCTTGGTCTCCTCGTGTCATTCTTTTTTTTTCCTTTTCTCTCCTTTTCTCTCTCTTTTCTTCTTTCAGGATGACTCCTTGGGGCACAGGGGCTCTCTGAGTCCACTTTTTTGCCTGGGCTTCTAAGACCCGATTGGGAAGGTGCCCTGTGTCTTCACCAGGGAGGGGGCGTCCTGCATCCTCACCCCACTGAGAGGGTGCCTGCGGCCTCTGTGAACAGAGCAAGTTCTGTGCCAGGAGATTTATTGGCTTTCTGTGTTAATCAAGAAAGATCAAGCCTCTCTCTCCGCTTTGCTATCCTTTCGCCTATGCCGTCATCCTGAGGGTACACCTGGATCCTGCTGGGGCTGGACCCCGGCAGAAAAGAGTTATTATAAATGTTTTCTTAAGCCAGGTTTATCATTCATATTAACACCTACCTTTCTTCTGTCTCCTGTACCTCTTTTCTCTTTTATCCTTCCTTAATTCTTCTTTTTCTCCCTTTTGTTTTTATTCTGTCAGTGGTTTCATTTTTACCATTCAGGGATTTTACTACAAAGTTCAATTTTAGATTTAAGAAGTGAATGTAGAAATAAAGTACTGTTGTTATTAGTAGTAGTAGCAGTAACAATGGAAGCAACAGCAGCAGAACTGATAACACTACCATTTTCATCATCACCATGATAATTTTCACCTTAACTCTGCAAATATTGCCTGATTTTAAATAACACACTATGCCTTCCTTAATGTGTACTGAAATTCTCTTCCTTAATTTATGAAAATGCCATCATAGAATAAAAAAGACACAATGACAGAATTTGAATTAGATACATATTCTTATAAAAAAATAGGAAATTAAATGCAGTGAAAATTGGCCTATTTTTTAAAGCACGGTGACAGTCCAAAAGACACTTAATATTATATGTTAGATTTTTGGAATACTAGGGGATTTAATATAATTTACTTTTTAAAGGACTTCATTTGAAATAATTCTGCTTCTTCAGCATAGTAGAAATGGATTAAGAAGAAATATAGCTTGTCCTGATTCGTTACTAAATTCTACATCATATAAGTTTTAAGTTATGCAAACTTAAAGCTATACCTTAAGTTGATGGATAATTTAAAACTATAAAAAGGACATTTTCAAATTATGGACTTATTTGTAATGATTTTCTCTGATTTTCATGTTCATTTTAAATATATTAAAGGAAGTACTTACATAGTCATAGAGACAGGCTGTAAATGAATAAGTCAAAAACTCAGAATAAAATAAGAGAATATCTTGACCTCCTCAACAGTTTTTGATATGAAAGTATATGTGATAGATAGGATATATTCAAGATGTAGGAAATACTTGTGATGCAGTTGTGGAAATATAGTCAAGGAAAATTAACAAATACATAATAAACAGGAAAATATAGGATATCTCTCCTTGAAGATTGAATTGTATTCTCTTATAAAATTATAGATGTCAATCTAATAGATGAGTGAGATATTTAAAAATTAATGACATATAAAAGAGACTTAATTTAGGGTCTAAAATTATATTTAAAACAGTATTTGAGGGTGTATAAATACATAAAAATCAAAATAATTTTATTCTATAATATTTGGCTTTTTTCTCAAATTAATACTGTTTTCTGAAAATGGAGGTCATAAATTTGCTTCTTTCTTACTGAAAAAAATAGCATGGGTTTCCCGTGCTCTCTGACAGTAGAGAGTTCCAATGGAAATTTCATAAATCAAAAGGATATAAACAAAAGGAGCATTACCTTTTTTTTTTTTATAAGAGCTAAAATCCTCTTTCGATTTCTTTACATTAGTGGAAAGAGATACCAATATAGATCTTTTACAAAAGTAAAATGGCATAAATCAAGCCTTTGAAGAGCAGGGCATACCTATATTCCATATTCCTTTTTCCCATTTATATGAGTATTTTTCTCTGAAATGAGTTTCTTTATCCAGAGAACTACAAACCAAAGAGACAATGGGTCCCACTGACATCTAATATATTGTGATAGAACAGAGAGATGGATATTCTAATCAACATTTGTCTGTTTAGTTTCCTTTAATTGAGATGAGTACCAAGCCATTTTCATTTTCTTCCATGACACTAAATTGTAAAGAGTCCAAGCCAGGTGTCTGCCAGAATGCTCTTCATATTTTGGTTGGTTGTTTTTCACAATTAGATTCAAGTTAAATATTGTTGGAAAGGATAAAATATAGGTAATTATTAGCTAAAGTTTTATTATCAAGTGATAGATAAAAAGTCTTAAGATGATAATCACTGCATACATGTGCTGCTTTTTGTGTCAGGTGTCAATGCTTGGGGCAATGATCTCTGACCAGAGCTGGAATAGGGTTGTTGCTAGAAGAAGGATCACTTCCAGGGCCCGAAACTGGGCTGTTGTCTAACACTCGGAAATGAACTGTCCGAGGAGACACATGTGCTGACAAAGCAAGAGATTTTATTGGGAAAGGGTACCCGGATGGAGAGCAGTAGGATAAGGGAACACAGGAGAACAGCTCTGTCACATGGCTTGCAGTCTCTGGTTTTATGGTGATGGGATTAGTTTCCAGGTTGTCTTTAGCCAATCATTCTGACTCAGAGTCCTTCCTGGTGGTGCATGCCTTGTTCAGCCAAGATGGATGCCATTGACAAAGATTCTGGGAGGTGGTCAGACATGTGGTGTCTCCTTTTGATCTTTCCAGAACTCTTCTGGTTGGTGGTGGCTCTTTCATTCTGTGTTCCTTACCAGGACCTCCCATCATAAAACAACTCATGCAAATGGGTACTATGGTGCCTGGCCAGGGTGAGTGGTTTCAGTCAGTATGCTTCCCCTAATAGGGTCATCTGAAAGATTTGATAGGCAGACTGATAATGATTCTCCTTCTCCCACATTCCCATCCAGGTTATCCAATCAAACACTAAACTAGGTACTTCTTTAGAGATCCTTTGCAGGTGGCATTAAGGTTACTAAGTGACCTTAGGAAGAACTTGACTATTTTGAATTATTTGGGAGGATCCAATTACATGAGCCTTTAAAAGAAGTGTAGTGAGAAATTTATGGCAAAGAGGGAGAAAGAAGAGAGATTAAGCAGAAGGAAAAGCCATAGAGATGTGGAATTTGAGAAAATCTTGACTTACCATTGTTAGTTTTGAAGATGGAGAAGGGGGAGGAGGCATTGGCCAAAAAGTGGAGGCAGCAACCCGAAGCTGAGAATGACCCTTGATAACAGCCAGGAAGAATACAGGGAGTGCAGGCCTACAACCTCCAGAAATTGAATTCTGCCAACCACTTGAATAAACTGCAAAATGAAAATATCTCTTGCCATATCAATAAACAAGAAATGCCATAGACATCAGTGATTTCTGGCCTCCAAATATGATTGAGGGCTACAAAACTTAAGTCCAGAATATGCTGCCACCCCCCACAGTGATTGCTGGGGAGCTGGTGCTGCTGCTAAGTCGCTTCAGCCATGCCCGACTCTGTGTGACCCCATAGACGGCAGCCCACCAGGCTCCTCTGTCCCTGGGATTCTCCAGGCAAGAATACTGGAGTGGGTTGCCATTTCCGTCTCCAAAGGATGTATGCATGCTAAGTCGCTTCAGTCGTGTCCGACCCTGTGCAACCCCATGGACAGCAGCCCACCAGGCTCCTCTGTCCACGGAATTCTCTAGGCAAGAGTTGGAGGAATGCAAAGAGCAAGTGAACAAAGAAAGGATTGGCCCCAGATAGCTGAGGTGCATATGAAAAGAATGAATCAGTGAGCCCAGAGGCTTGCATCTTCCCATACCTAGAATGCTAAATTCCTCAACTTGATCTTTTGCTGTACACATTGTTTGCTCCCTTTGTTGCAAAATTGTATACAGCCTGACTTCTCCTCTTGCCTCCTTGGAGCAGTTTTCTCAGAGCTACTGAGATTCTGTCTCCCAGCTTGGGGGATAATCCCACCAAATAAAATAACTCTCTACTTTCAGGTTGTGACTATATTTTTACTCAAAAGAGCTAACAATGGGATTCACCAATATGACCTCCAGAAGGGAAAGAAGCCCTTCCAGAATTTCATTTCAGGTTTGTAAAACTCTAAGCAGAAGACACTACCCAGCTGTACCATGCTGTACCTGGACTTTTTGATCTATAGAACTCTGACATAACTGAATTCATTATATTTTAAACCACTAAGCTTGTGATAATTTTTTAAGGAAGTGATCAAAATTAATAAAATATAAGAAATGATTGAGTTTCCTCAATGGAGTATTTCTGTAACCACTTGTATTAGAAGGTGGTAAGGACAGCATACTGACTCTAGGTCACTTTGCATAAGAGGTGGTCTTCTTAAGATAGTGTATATGCACCATCTCTGGGCTTCCCTGGAGGCTCAGTGGTAAAGAATCTGCTTGCAATGCAGGAGATAGCTGGAGACTTGGGTTCAATCCCTGGGTTGGGAAGATCCCCTGGAGGAGGCCATGGCAACTCACTCCAATATTCTTGCCTGGAGAATTCCATGGACAGAGGAGCCTGGCGGGCTATGGTACATGGAGTCACAAAGAGTCGGACATGACTGAAGTGACTGAACATGCACACGCACATACACCATCTCCTCCAGATGTCTTGAAACCCGGAACATTTAAAGATGCTCAATAAGTGAATTTTGAATATGCCAATTAACCTTATAATTAAAATAATATATTCCAGGGTCTAAAAGTATAGAGAATTGATCTTCGTTATCAAAGTTGCTTCTCTAATCTTATTTATCAAACACTGTTACCCATTATTTCAGTTCAGTTCAGTTCAGTTACTCAGTTGTATTCCACTCTTTGAAACCCCAAGGACTGCAGCAAGCCAGGCTTCCCTGTCCATCACCAACTCCCAAAGCCTGCTCAAACTCATGTCCATTGAGTCGATGATGTCTTCCAACCATCTCATTCTCTGTTATCCCCTTCTCCTCCTGCCTTCAATCTTCCCCAGTATCAGGGTCTTTTCCAGTGAGTCAGTTTTTCACATTAGGTGGCCAAAGTATCAGAGCTTCAGCTTCAGACATATTTTCTTTTTCTAATTTAATTTTGTTTCCATTTATTTGTACATTTATGGAAAGGCAATTATAAAAGACTGTCTTAAACTTCACAGATACTCCTTTTCATGAGCCTTGTTACCAGGATTTCATATGTGAATGGATATCTGGGATTTGATAAAAAAAAAAAAAAAGGCATTCACTTATTTACTCATTAATTAAAGAAATATGCATTGAATGCCTGTTTTGTCACTGTTCCCATTAATACTTTCATTAAAATAAGGTGCTGAACTAATTTCTTGTGATAAATATGAAAAAAAAAACAAACACCATGTTAAAGATTAACAAGGATATGTCACTTAGACTCAGAGCAACGTTCTCAATTTAGCATATCCCAATCAGTTTTCTTAAGGTTAATATTTGTTAAAATGGGTCTTTCTATAGTGTTATTGCTTTTCTCCTACTTATATATCACTCTTTGCTCTCAGGTATGAGAGATCCCCTTAATACCCCAGGATTTCCCAAGACCATCATAAACAGGCATCAATCTTGATGCTCCTGTATTTTATGATGTTATAAACTCATTAATTTCTCTGTCATTCTCTAGATTCACTTGTACTCATGTGTAAACATGGGTTGTGGGTTATTATATATACATATAAATATATAACATATATACAACATATATGTTAATGGTATGTTAATTTAACAATATATTAGAATACATATGGGGCTTCCCAGGTGATGCTGGTGTTAAAGAATCCACTTGCCAGTTCAGGAGATGAGGGTTCTATCTCTGGGTCGGGAAAATCCCCTAGAGGAGAAAATGGCACCCCCTCTCAAGTATTCTTGCTTAGAAAATTCCATGCACAGTGGAACCTGCGGGCTATAGTTTATGGGGGTCACAAAGAGTTGGACATTACTGAGCAACGGAACATACATGTGCCTGCACACACACACACACACACACACAAGAAGATGAAGGCCATGAAAGTAAGGGAGAGCAGATAAATTCTAGATACATATTGAAAATGAAGTCTACAGTATCCAGATTCATTTGAACAAGAAATAGATTTTATGTCTAAGTGTGGTATGTGTATGACACAGAGGGAAAGAAAATTAAAATTATCCCCCACACAACCTCCAAGGTTTTTATCAGTCTGAGCTACTGAGTATAAACTTTCCAAAGGTGAGATGGAGAAACACTATGAGAGAAGAAAATTGGTGGTGGTGGTAGTGGGGGAATCAGAAAGTCAGTTGTGTGTACACTTATTTAGAGCCATCTGTAGTCTTCTGTGTAGAATTAGACATTAGTTTTGAATCTATATATTATAATTAAGGGTAGAAATCTGGACTAAAGATATAAATCATCTGCTTGTTTCTCATATTTATCTTTGAGAATGGATCAAATCACCAGGTAAGTAAGTGAATGTATATAGGCAAAAGCAACCTCAGATTTAATCTTAGGGCACTAGTACTTTAACTGTAAATTAAATTCATAGTCTTGAATACAATTCCATCTAAAATATTGTTTTTTGCTAAGTTGAATTTTAATAATAAACATCACTACCTTAAAAATGACTTAGAATGGAGATTTCAAGCTCTATGAGGATAGAAGTGGTGTTAGATTTTAGGACTTGGAGGTCTTTAGCAACCATTCTCTGAGCTTTCTACAAGCTACTAAAAATATTCTGATAATGGCAGAAATTTAATTTGCTGCCGCTATGTGAATAAAGATTAAAGCACACATTATAATCATTTAAAAAACTCTGTTTTGGCCATTAAATTTATAAAACTTCTGCATTTCATTTCATGACAAGTAATTGTCTTAGTATAAATTAAAAACTCTCTATGAATATGCACCAGGTTTAGCTTGTCTTTAATTTCTCTTTCAAATGACTGTTTAACCCTAGAATTTGAGTAGTTCATCTTCAAATGAAGTGATATAAATAGCTATATGACTTAATGGTTTAATCCATAGTCTATAAATTCTGGTATCAGACCACTTTCTACTACTTACCTTGGGTACATTTTGCAATGCCTTTAAATGTCAGTTTCTTAATCTTTAAAATGGAATTGATAATAATAATTATTTTATAATGATAGTGTTAGTTATTAGAGAAAAATCTGTTTGTAATGCCCATAATGCTTATGTTAATAGTATCTACCTATTGTTATCATATATAACTAACACCATCTCTAAATTTATTGCACAAATATCATATTCTTAAGAAATTCATCTCCTTTAAAAAATATCTAACCCATAGCAAGTACTTAATATGTAGTTGTTATTCTGATTATCACTAGCCTCTCGCTTCAAAGTAAAGAAGGTGCTTTCCTGTAAAAATCCAATGTAAAATGTTTTTAAAACATAATATTACTTTACAGGTACTTTTGTTTCCAGGGGTTATAAACAATTTCTAAAAATAATGTTCTTTCTTTTATGAAACATTTAGATAGCAAATACCAAATTTTTTAAAAAATAATGAACATTTTTATAGGGTTTTTATTTTTTATTATATCCTTATATTTAATAATTTATAGATAATTAGAACTGTGATAATAATTTAATATTTCTTCTGTAGTTACAATTTCTTTAGCTTATTCCATTCTTAAAAATTTGACATATGCTTCTTTGAAAACAAAAGTTGAGACTTAACAGGCTCACAATATGGGACAGCTAATTTGAATTTCTGGCAGACACATTTACAAATTCATATTTAAAATACTGCTTTGCAAAAATTACCATTCTACCTTTAGCTGAGATCATCTTTTCTCTAAGCAGTTTTCATATTTTTTCCTGTCCCTTGTGTGCATTTCAAATTCAGAGTATAGGACTGTACCCAGGCACTATTTCACACTCATGAAATTGATACAGAGAAACAATTTAACGTTTTAGGCATGTTTTTATGCCCAGACAGATACCCATAAATTAAGATATGCTTACTTTTCTGCCTAGCACTGTAACCATCTGCTTAAAAAGTGTTGATTAAATATCATATTTCAGGTCCTTCATTAAATGAGACATACACATTTCATTTGGGACTCTACTGAACAATTCTTCATGCCACTCAAAATGACAGTTCAGGTCTGCTCTTTCTGCTCACATAAATTTGCAAAACTTCTGTTTTTGAGATGATCTTCAGGGAGAATCTAAATAGGATGATTCGACTGCTTGCTAGACCTTACAGGACAGCAGCTGTCTACACAGCCTTCTACAATCCTCTAACACATGGTCTGTCTGGTTTCTAAGCCATCAGATTCATTAGCAGATTCCATGAAGTTCTGGTAGAATAAGAAACTTCAGCTCCTGTAAATCAGGGCTTGAAAACTGTAAATATGAGGCATATGGTGTCTGGATTAAAATATAGGTTTTGGAGTTCAACAGAACAGGGGTCATCTTGGCCTCATTGCTTACAGTTTGACCTAGGGACTATTTAGGTTCTGGGCCTCATTTTTTCCAAAGGATTGAGTTAATAAAATCTGCTTCACCAAATGTTGGACAGATAAAAGAAGCTCATATATGTGCATAGTGTCTACCTATCCATCAACATCAAACAAGATGACTATTCTATGAAATGTTTCATCACTCCTGGGATTGGCCTGTTTTGCCACAGATAATGGAACAATTCAGTTTAGCAGCAAACCCCACACAATGTCTGAGAATATCAAAGCAAAGCATGGATTTTGGGGGGTAAATATCTCTACCTTGAATAACCTTGTAACCTGATATCTACCTTATAATAACCCAATGATTTACAAGTTTACAGTCCTTAAAAGTACAGTGTCTCTGACTTCACATCTGGTAACCTATCTTCTAGCTGTAGAACCTTGTCCCCTACTTAGTGAGAACCCAGGAATTACTAAATTATTATTATTATTATTATTCAAATTTAGTTGGCACTCATTGAGGACATGTATTCCATCCAGTACTCTTGAGTCAGGACCTGATACATGGCCAGACTTAAATATCCCTCTTTTTCCAGCTGACTAATCTTTAACGTTTAGATCCAGCTGTTGGCTAAATTCATGCTGTTGTCAATGTTTTATTTATTTATTTTTGCTTCACTTTTTCTTTTTCTTTTAGTTGAAGTATAGCTGATTTGCAATGTTGTCATGTTTTAACTTAGATTTATCATATTGCCCAATCATCATGATCTTGATATGTTGCAGGTCTCTAGTTTGTCTCTCTCTCTTTTTTTTTTTTTGCCTTTTGATCTTTTTTGCCTTTTGATAGGTCTCTAGTTTCTCTCTCTCTCTCTCTCTCTGTTTTTTTTTTTTTTTTGCCTTTTCACCCCAGCTATATTCTTTGATGGGATTTATAGCCTGGATACTACACTTGTGGAAAGCACTGTTGGCTCACTATCCCATAGGAAGCATGTTTTCTTCTTTGCTACCATGATTTTGCTTTTATAGCAGTACACCTAATCTTGGGCTTCCCTGGTGGCTCAGATGGTAAAGCGTTTGCCTGCAGTGTGGGAGACCTGGGTTCAATACCTGGGTTGGGAAAATCCCCTGGAGAAGGAAATGGCAACCCACTCCAGTACTCTTGCCTGGAAAAGTCCATGGACTGAGGAGCCTGGTGGGCTACAGTCCACGGGGTCACAAAGAGTTGGACATGACTGAGCGACTGCACTTCACTCACACCTAATCTTAGGTGTGAATTGTTCCACTTCAGTTATGCTAATCATAGTCCCTTTAACTAGTTATTGTATTAGAAAAACCTAGTTTCATCAATAAGATGTAAGAAGGAGACAACCAAAAGACTTCTAGAAAGATTATTCTTCCTGATGAAAAGGAGAGCAATATAAGGAAAAAAAATTGATTTTGCCACCATTTTATGCTGTTTTGAATATTACCATATGAAAGGATGCAAAACTTGAAGCTGACACAATGGTCTTTCAAACACTGGTGACAAACCTGAAGATAGAATTCAAGGAATTGATGCAACAGAGAAGGCAAGAATCCAGGTCCTTTAAGCCACCACTAATGTGTTAAAGAGCTCCAAGACTACCCAATTCTGGGGTTTCTGTTAGTATCATTTTATCAAACTTCATCTGGCTTTCAGTTACATTTATCAGAATATCCTGATTCAAACAATATACATGGAAATATCTGAGAATTCATTTTAAGAATTGCAGTAGCATTTGTTAATGTTCAGTTGCTCCGTCTGACCAAATCTTCACAACTCCATGGACTGCAGCAGGCCAGGCTTTCCTGTCCATCACCAACTCCTGGAACTTGCTCAAACTCATGCCCATAGAGTCAGTGACGCCACTCAACCATCTGATCCTCTGTTGCCACCTTCTCTACCTGCCCTCAATCTTTCCCAGCATCATAGTCTTTTTCAATGAGTCAGTTCTTTGCATCAAGTGGCCAAAGGATTGGAGCTTCAGGATCAGTCCTTCCAATGAATATTCAGGGTAGATTTCCTTTAGGATTGACTGGTTTGATCTTCTTACTGTCCAAGGGACTCTCAAGAGTCTTTTCCAGCACCACAGTTTGAAAGCATCAATTCTTCAGTGCTCAGCCTTCTTTATGGTCCAACTTTCACATTCATACATGACTACTGGAAAAACCATAAAACCATAGTTTAGACTATACCGACCTCTGTTGGCAAAGTGATGTCTCTGCTTTTTAATATACTGTCTAGTTTTGTCATAGCTTTCCTTCCAAGGAGCAAGTGTCTTTCAATTTCATGACTACAGTCACTGTTCATAGTGATTTTGGAGTCCAGGAAAATAAAGTCTGTCACTGTTTCTGCTTCTCCTCCACTCATTTTGCCATGAAGTGATGGAACTAGACACCATAACCTTATTTTGAATGTTGAATATTAAGCCAGTTTTTCATTCTTCTCTTTCACCTTCATCAAGAGGTTCTTTCATTCCTCGTTGCTTTTTGCCATAAGGGTAGTGTCATCTGCATATCTGAGGTTATTCATATTTCTCCTGGCAATCTTGATTCCAGCTTGAGATTCATCCAATCTGGCATTTGGCAGGATGAACTCAGCATGTAAGTTAAATAAGTAGGGTGACAATACACAGCTTTGACATACTCCTTTTTCTTTTTGACCAGTCTATTGCTCCATGTCTGGTTCTGTTGCTTCTTGATTTGAATGCAGGTTTCTCAGGAGACAGATACGGTGGTCTGGTATTCCAATATCTTTAAGAATTTTACATAGTCTGGGTTGTGATCCACACAGTCAAAGGCTTTAGTGTAGTCAATGAACAGAAGTAGATGTGTTTTTTTTTTTTTTTTCCTAGAATTCCCTTGCTTTTTCTATGATCAAATGGATATTGGCAATTTGGTCTCTGGTTCTTCTGACTTTTCTAAATCAGCTTCTTCATCTGGAAGTTCTTGGTTCAGGTACTGTTGAAGCCTAGCATTAAAGATTTTGAGAATTTACCTTGCTAGCATGTATGGATCACAATAAACTGTGGAAAATTCTGAAAGAGATGGGAATACCAGACCACCTGATCTGCCTCTTGAGAAATTTGTATGCAGGTCAGGAAGCAACAGTTAGAACTGGACATGGAACAACAGACTGGTTCCAAATAGGAAAAGGAGTACGTCAAGGCTGTATATTGTCACCCTGCTTATTTAACTTATATGCAGAGTACATCATGAGAAACGCTGGACTGGAAGAAACACAAGCTGGAATCAAGATTGCCGGGAGAAATATCAATAACCTCAGACATGCAGATGACACCACCCTTATGGCAGAAAGTGAAGAGGAATTCAAAAGCCTCTTGATGAAAGTGAAAGAGGAGAGTGAAAAAGTTGGCTTAAAGCTCAACATTCAGAAAACGAAGATCATGGCATCCGGTCCCATCACTTCATGGGAAATAGATGGGGAAACAGTGGAAACAGTGTCAGACTTTATTTTTTGGGCTTCAAAATCACTGCAGATGGTGACTGCAGCCATGAAATTAAAAGACGCTTACTCCTTGGAAGGAAAGTTATGACCAACTTAGATAGCATATTCAAAAGCAGAGACATTACTTTGCCAACAAAGGTCCGTCTAGTCAAGGATATGGTTTTTCCAGTGGTCATGTATGGATGTGAGAGTTGGACTGTGAAGAAGGCTGAGCACCGAAAAACTGATGCTTTTGAACTGTGGTGTTGGAGAAGACTCTTGAGAGTCCCTTGGACTGCAAGGAGATCCAACCAGTGCATTCTGAAGGAGATCAGCCCTGGGATTTTTTTGGAAGGAAAGATGCTAAAGCTGAAACTCCAGTACTTTGGCCACCTGATGCTAAGAGTTGACTCATTGGAAAAGACTCTGATGCTGGGAGGGATTGGGGGCAGGAGGAGAAGGGGAGGACAGAGGATGAGATGGTTGGATGGCATCACTTATTCAATGGATGTGAGTCTGGGTGAACTCCGGGAGTTTGTGATGGACAGGGAGGCCTGGCGTGCTGCGATTCATTGGGTCGCAAAGAGTCGACACGACTGAGCGACTGAAATGAACTGAACTGAGCACGTGAAATACCTGCAATTGTGCGGTAGTTTGAACATTTTTTAGCATGACCCCTTTTTTGGGAGTGGAATGAAAAGCTAACTTTTCCAGTCTTGTGGTCACTGAATTTTCCAAATTTGTTGGCATATTGAGTGTAGCACTTTAACAGCACCATCTATTAGGATTTGAAATAACTTAGATAGAATTCCATCACCTCCACTAGCTTTTTTCATCACAACACTTCCTAAAGGCCCACTTGACTTCACACTCCAGGATGTCTGACTCTAGGTGAGTTATCACACCATTGTAGTTATCTGGGTTCAGTTCAGTTCAGTTGCTCAGTCCAACTCTTTGCGACCCCATGAATCGCAGCACGCTAGGCCTCCCTGTCCATCACCAACTGGCAGAGTACACTCAGACTCACATCCATCAAGTCACTGATGCCATCCAGCCATCTCATCCTCTGTCGCCCCCTTCTCCTCCTGCCCCCAATCCCTCCCAGCATCAGAGTCTTTTCCAACGAGTCAACACTTCGCATGAGGTTGCCAAAGTACTGGAGTTTCAGCTTTAGCATTGTTCCTTCCAAAGAAATCCCAGGGCTGATCTCCTTCAGAATGGACTGGTTGGATCTCCTTGCAGTCCAAGTGACTCTCAAGAGTCTTCTCCAACACCACAGTTCAAAAGCATCAATTCTTCAGTGCACAGTCTTCTTCACAGTCCAACTCTCACATCCATACATGACCCCAGGAAAAATCATAGCCTCGACTAGATGGACTTTTGTTGGCAAAGTAATGTCTCTGCTTTTCAATATGCTGTCTAGGTTGGTCATTACTTTCCTTCCAAGGAGTAAGCGTCTTTTAATTTCATGGCTGCAGTCACCATCTGCAGTGATTTTGGAGCCCAAACAAATTAAGTCTGACACTGTTTCCACTGTTTCCCCATCTATTTCCCATGAAGTGATGGGGCCAGATGCCATGATCTTCGTTTTCTGAATGTTGAGCTTAAAGCCAACTTTTTCACTCCCCACTTTTACTTTCATCAAGAGGCTTTTTAGTTCCTCCTCACTTTCTGCCATAAGGGTGGTGTCATCTGCATATCTGAGGTTATTGATATTTCTCCCAGCAATCTTGATTCCAGCTTGTGTTTCTTCCAGTCCAGTGTTTCTCATGATGTACTGTGCATATAAGTTAAATAAGCAGGGTGACAATATACAGCCTTGACGTACTCCTTTTCCTATTTGGAACCAGTCTGTTGTTCCATGTCCAGTTCTAACTGTTGCTTCCTGACCTGCATACAGATTTCTCAAGAGGCAGGTCAATAAGACCTTTTTTTTTTGTACAGTTCTTCTGTGTATTCATGCCACCTCTTCTTAATATCTTTTGCTTCTGTTAGGTCCATACCATTTCTGTCCTTTGTGTGCCCATCTTTGCATGAAATCTTCCCTTGCTATCTCCAGTTTCTTGAAGAGATCTCTAGTTTTTCCCATTCTATTTTTTTCTTCTCTTTCTTTTCATTTTTCACTTAGGAAGGCTTTCTTATCTCTACTTACTATTCTTTGGAACTCTCCATTCAAACAGATATATCTTTCATTTTATCCTTTGCCTTTCACTTTTATTCTTTTCTCAGCTATTTGTGAGGTCTCCTTGAACAACCGTTTTGCCTTGTGTTATATCTGTTTCTTGGGGATGGTTTTGTTCACCTTCCCTTGTACAATATTATAAACCTCTGTCCATAGTTCTTCAGGCACTCTCTCAGAACTTATTCCTTGAATCTATTTGTCACTTCCACTGTATAATAATGACTTTGATTTAGGTCATACCTGTATAGCCTAGTGGTATTCCTTACTTTCTTCAATTTAAGTCTGAATTTTGCACTCAGGAGTCAATTTAAGCAATTTAAACCTACTTTGCCAAAGGATCCACTAAATCACAAATGTCCTGCTTTTTCATGGACAATCAACGGACAAAAAAAAAAAAAAAGTCAGCTTGAGATTTTATTTCATTTTAATTTCTTCTTTTATTTTTGTAGGCAAGAACATGTATTTATTCAGCAGTCACTTATCACATCCTCAGTATGATTAAATGTCTTTTAAAAGCAGATAAGTGAAAAAGAGATGAAATTTGCTCATGATTAAGTATAATACAGAGCAATATATGAAGAATAAGCATATTCAATTGTAGGCTTATTGAAAATAGAAAGGTTGCTTCCATAAGCTCTTTCTAAAGCACATATCCTAAGAAAAGGAAATGGGAATCTTAAAGTAATGCAGAGAATGAAAGTTTTGAAGAGGGGAAAAAAATCTGAGTATGGTTTACTTCAACTTATCAAACTTACCAGTGGAATGACCCTGAAAAAGTTAATTAAACTCTCTGTTTTGAAACTTATATATTTGTAAAATGATGATAATCACAACTTTTTTAGGTAGATTAAATAATGCATATATAACTCTTGGAGCATACTTGTCATATTATATATTTTAATTTTCCCATCCATTTTGGATATATAAACCAATGTTTTGGGATAACGAGGGTAATTATTTTAATTTGAACTTTGCATTAACATGCTTTTTCATGAGTTCATTCAATATTTGTTCTTAAAACAACACTAAAAGTTAGGCAGTAGAGATATCATCATCTATAATATCAGATAAGGAGGTTTAGGTGCTATTTTGTTTTGTGAAAAGCAAACTAAATAAGAACATATATAACCTAAAATCCAGTCTCATTTTTGCAATAACTTGGCCTTTGACAAATCTGTGCCATGTGACCTCTCTTATCCACACTTAACACTTTATAAACTAGAAATATTCAACCAAATATACACAAATTCCCTCAGCAACTCTTTGGTTGCTCAAATGATGAAGCTTTCAGGAACACAGAATCTGGGACTTTAATTAACATTGATTTTTGAGTCCAATATTTCTTTAGGTGGTGAGGATCTTTATGTTAATTATAAGGAGAATAATAATTAAACAGATTGGGCCACTGTACAAAATAGTTTAACTTCACTTTCCACTTTCTTTTTTTGTTTGTTTGTTTGTGAAGGATTTATTTGGAGAGCAGGAGAAAAAAAAATCTGCCATCTCTTAATATTTTTTTAATTTATTTTTTTTGTTGAAGGATAATTGCTTTACAGAATTTTGTTGCTTTCTGTCAAACCTCAACTTGAATCAGCCATAGGTATACATATATTCCCTCCTTTTTGAACCTCCCTCCCACCTTCCTCCCCATCCCACCCCTCTAGGTTGATATCGAGCCCATGTTTGAGTTTCCTGAACCATGCAACAGATTCCCGTTGGCTATTTTACATATGGTAATGTAAGTTTCCATGTTACTCTCCATACATCTCATCCTCTCCTCCCCTCTTCCCATGTCCATAAGTCTATTCTCTATGTCTGTTTCTCCATTGCTGCCCTGTAAATAAATTTTTTAGAACCGTTTTTCTACATTCCATATATATGCGTTAGAATATGATATTTATTTTCTGACTCACTTCACTCATATAATAGTTTCCAGGTTCATCCACCTCATCAGAACTGACTCAAATGTCTTCTTTTTTATGGCTGAGTAATATTCTATTGTATATATGTACCACACCTTCTTTATTCATTCATCTGTCAATGGGCATCTAGGTTGTTTCCATGTTCTAGCTAATGTAAATAGTGCTGCAATGAACAATGGCATTCATGTGTCTTTTTCAACCCTGGTTTTATATCCTAAGGGTATATGCATAGGAGTGGGATTGTTGGGTCATATGGTGGTTTTATTCCTAGTTTTTTTTTAAGGAATCTCCATACCATCTTACATAGTGGCTGTATCAATTTACATTTCAACAGTGCTAGAGCGTTCCCTTTTCTCCACACCCTCTCCAGCATTTACCATTTGTGGCCTTCTTGTTGATGGCCATTCTGACTGGTGTGAGATGATATCTCATTGTGGTTGTGATTTGCATTTATCCAATAATAAGTGATGGTGAGCATCTTTTCATGTATTTTTTAGCCATCTGTATGTCTTCTTTGGAGAAATATCTGTTTAGGTCTTTTCCCTACTTTTTTATTGGGTTGTTTGTTCTCCTGGTATTGAGTTGTATGAGCTGCTTGTATATTTTGGAAATTAATCCTTTGTCAGTTGTTTTATTTGCTATTATTTTTTTCCCACTGTGAGGGTTGTCTTTTCACCTTGCTTATAGTTTCTCTTGCTGTGAAAAAACTTTTAAGTTTAATCAGGTACCACTTGTTTACTTTGTTTTTATTTCTGTTATTCTAAGAGATGGGTCATAGAGGATCTTGCTTTGATTTATGTCATCAAATGTTCTGCCTGTGTTTTCCTCTAAGAGTTTTAGAGTTTTTGGTCTTACATTTAGGTCTTTAGGGTTCCCTGGTGGCTCAGAGGTTAAAGCATCTGCCTGCAGTGTAGGAGACCTGGGTTCGATCCCTGGGTCAGGAAGATCCCCTGGAAAAGGAAATGGCAACCCACTCCAGTATTCTTGCCTGGAGAATCCCATGGACGGAGGACCTTGGTGGGCTACAGTCCATGGGGTTGCAAAGAGTCGAACACGACTGAGAGACTTCACTTTCACTTTAGGTCTTTAAGCCATTTTGAGTTTATCTTTGTGTATGGTGTTATCAGTTCAGTTCACTTGTTCAGTTGTGTCTGACTCTTTGCAACCTCATGAACTGCAGCATGCCAGGCCTCCCTGTCGATCACCAACTGCCAGAGTCTACCCAAACCTGTGTCCATTGGGTCGGTGATGCCATCCAACCATCTCATCCTCTTCCATCTCCTTCTATTCCTGCCCTCAATCTTTCCCAGCATCATGGTCTTTTCAAATGAGTCAGCTCTTTGCACTAGGCGGCCAAAGTATTGGAGTTTCAGCTTCAACATCAGTCCTTCCAATGAACATCCAGGACCAATCTCCCTTAGGATGGACTGGTTGGATCTCCTTGCAGTCCAAGAGACTCTCAAAAGTCTTCTCCAACACCACAGTTCAAAAGTATCAATTCTTCAGTGCTCAACTTTCTTTATAGACCAACTCTCACAACTATATATGACTACCGGAAAAACCATAGCCTTGACTAGGTGGACCTTTGTTGACAAAATAATGTCTCTGCCTTTCAATATGCTGTCTAGGTTGGTCATAACTTTCCTTCAAAGGAGTAAGCATCTTTTAATTTCATGGCTGAAATCACCATCTGCAGTGATTTTGGAGCCCCCCCCAAAATAAAGTCTGACACTGTTTCCACTATTTCCCCATCTATTTCCCATGAAGTGATGGGACTGGATGCCATGATCTTTGTTTTCTGAATGTTGAGCTTTAAGGCAACTTTATCACTCTCCTCTTTTACTTTCATCAAGAGGCTCTTTAGTTCTTCACTTTCTGCCATAAGGGTGGTGTCATCTGCATATCAGAGGTTATTGATATTTTTCCTGGCAATCTTGATTCCAGCTTGTGCTTCATCCAGCCCAGCATTTCTCATGATATACTCTGCATATAAGTTAAATAAGCAGGGTGACAATATACAGCCTTGACGTACTCCTTTTCCTATTTAGAACCAGTCTGTTGTTCCATGTCCAGTTCTAACTGTTGCTTGTTTTAAGAAGTATTCTAATTTCATTCTTTTACATGTAGCTGTCCAGTTTTCCAGGCACCATTTATTGAAGAGGCTGTCTTTGCCCCACTGTATATTCTTGCCTACTTTGTCAAAAAGAAGTTACCCATAAGTGCATGGTTTTATTTCTAGGCTTCCTGTCTTGTTCCATTGGTCTATATTTCTGTTTTTGTGCCAGTACCATCCCATCTTGATGACTGTAGCTTTGTAGTATAATCTGAAGTCAGGAAGATTGATTCCTCCAGCTCCATTCTTCTTTTTCAATACTGCTTTGGCTATTCAGAGTCTTTCGTATTTCCATATGAATTGTGAAATGTTTTGTTCTAGTTTTGTAAAAAATGCCATTGGTAATTTGACAGGAATCACATTGAATCTGTAGATTGCATTTGGAAGTATAGCCATTTTCACAATATTGATTCTTCTTACCCAGGAACATGGAATATCTCTCTCCATGTTTTTATGTCATCTTTGATTTCTTTCATCAGTGTCTTATAATTTTCTGTGTACAGTTCTTTTGTCTTCTTAGGTAAGTTGATCCCTAGATGTTTATTTCTTTTTGTTGCAGTGGTGAATGGGATTGATTCCTTAATTTCTCTTTCTGATTTTCATTGTTAGTATAGAGAAATGCAAGTGATTTCTGTGTATTGATTTTGTATCCTGCAACATTGCTAAATTCACTGATTACCTCTAGTAATTTTCTAATAATATCTTTAGGGTTTTTTTTTATGTATAAGATGATGTCATCTGCAAACAGTGAGAGCTTTATTTCTTCTTTTCTGATCTGGATTTCTTTTATTTCTTTCTTCTCTGATTGCTATAGTTAGGACTTCCAGAACTATATTGAGAAATAGATGTGAAAGTGGACACCCTTGTCTTGTTCCTGATGTTAGGGGGGATGCTTTCAGTTTCTCACCATTGAGAATAATGTTTGCTGTAGGCTTATCATATATGGCCTTTACTAATTTGAAGTAGGTTACTTGAAGCCCATTTTTTAAAGACTTTTAATCATAAATGGGTACAGAATTTTGTCAAAGGCTTTTCCTGCATCAATGGAGATTATCATATGGCTTTTATCTTTCAATTTGTTAATATGGTGTATCACCCTGATTGATTTGCATATATTGAAGAATCCTTGCATTCCTAGAATGAACCCTACTTAATCATGGTATATGAGCTTTTTGATTGTTGCTGAATTCTGTTTGCTAAAATTTTGTTGAGGATTTTTGCATCTATGTTCATCAGTGATATTGGTGGCCTGTGGTTTTCTTTTTTTGTGTGTTGTGTTTGTCTGGTTTTGGTATCAGGGTGATTGATGGTCGCCTCATAGAATGAGTTTGAAAGTGTTCCTTCCTCTGCAATTTTTTGAAGAGTTTTAGAAGGATAGGCATTATCTCTTCTCTAAATGTTTGATAGAATTCTCCTGTGAAGCCATCTTGTCCTGGGCTTTTGTTTTGGGGGAGATTTTTGATCATAGCTTCAATTTCAGTGCTTGTAACTGGGTTGTTTATAATATCTATTTCTTCCTGGTTCAGTTTTGGAAGATTGAACTTTTCTAAGAATCTGTCCATTTCTTCCAGGTTATCCATTTTATTGCCATATAGTTGTTCATAATAGTCTCTTATAATCCTTTGTATATCTGCATTGTCTGCTGTAACCTCTCCTTTTTCATTTCTAATTTTTTTGATTTTAATTCTTCTCTCTTTTTTTCTTGATGAGTCTGACTAAATGTTTGTCAATTTTATTTATCTTCTCAAATAACCAGCTTTTAGTTTTGTTAATGTTTACTACTGTTTCTTTCATTTCTTTTGTATTTATTTCTGTTCAGATCTTTATGATTTCTTTCCTTCTACTAATTTTGGGTTTTTTTTTTTGTTTGTTTGTTTTTCTTTTTCCAGTTGTTTTAGGTATAAAGTTAAGCTGTCTATTTGATGTTTTCCTTGTTTCTTGAGGTCAGATTGTATTGCTATAAACTTCCCTCTTAGAACTGCTTTTGCTGCATCCCATAGGTTTTGAATTGTCATGTTTTCACTGTCATTTGTTTCTAGAAATGTTTTAATTTCTTTTTCGATTTCTTCCATAAACTGTTGGTTATTTAGAAACTTGTTTTTTAATCTCCATGTGTTTGTGTTTCTTACAGTTTTTTTTTTTTTTAATTGATATTTAGTCTCATAGCATTGTGGTCAGAGAAGATGCTTGATCTGATTTCAATTTTCTTAAATTTACTGAGTTTTGATTTGTGATCCGAGAGGTGGTCTATCCTGGAGAATGTTCCATGTGCACTTGAGAAAAAGGTGTATTCTTCTGCATTTGGGTGTCATGTCCTGAGGGTATCAATGAGATCCATCTCATCTAAATGTATCATTTAAGACTTGTGTTTACTTATTAACTTTCTGTTTTGATGATCTATCCATTGGTGTGTGTGGGGTGTTAAAATTTCCTACTATTATTGTGTTACTGTCAATTTCTCCTTTGATGTCTGTTAGTGTTTGTCTTATGTATTGAGGTGCTCCTATGTTGGGTACATAGATATTTACAATTGTTATGTCTTCCTCTTGGATTGATCCCTTGATCATTATGTCGTGTCCTTCCTTATCTCTTGAAATTTTTATTTTAAGGTCTATTTTGTCTGGTATGAGGATTGATACTCCAGCTTTCTTTTGATTCCCATTTGCATGGAATATATTTTTCTATTCTTTCACTTTTGGTCTATATGTGTCTTGAGGTCTAAAGTGGGTTTCTTGTAGATATATATATCTACAAGTGTGTATATGTGTGTGTGTGTGTGTGTATATATATATATATATATATATATATATCTATATCTTGTTTTTGTATCAATTCAGCCAGTCTGTATCTTTTGGTTGGCACATTTACTCCATTTACATTTAAAGTAATTATTGATATATATGTTCCTATTGCCATTTTCTTAATTGTTTGGGGTTGATTTTGAGATCTTTTTTCTTCTCTTGCATTTCTTGACTATACAAGTCCATTTAACTTTTGTTGTAAAGGTAGTTTGGTGGTACTGAATTGTGTTAGCTTTTGATTTCTCCATCAGTTTTGAATGAGATACTTTCTGGTTGCAGTAATCTTGGTTGTAGATTTTTCCCTTTCAGTACTTTAAATATATCTTGTCATTCCCTTCAGGCCTGCAGATTTTCTGCTGAAAGATCAGCTGTTAAGCATTTGGGGTTTTTCTTGTATGTTACTTGTTGCTTCACCCTTGCTGCTTTTAATATTCTTTCTTTGTATTTAGTCTTGGTTAGTTTAGTATGTGTCTTGCCATGTTTCTCCTTGGATTTATCCTGTATGGGACTCTTGGTGCTTCTTGGACTTGATTGACTGTTTCCTTTGCCATGTTGGGGAAATTTTCAACTATAATCTCTTCAAAAATTTTCTCATAACATTTCTTTTTCTCTTCTTCTGGGACCCCTATTATTTGAATGTTGGTGCAATTGATATTGTCCCAGAGGTCTCTGACACTATTCTCAGTTCTTTTCATTCTTTTTATTTTATTCTACTCTTCAGAAGTTATCTCTATCATTTTATCTTCCAGCTCACTGATTTGTTCTTCTGCTTCAGATATTCTGTTATTGATTTCTTCTAGAGTATTTTTAATTTAAGTACATGTGTTGTTTGCCTCTGCATGTTTATTCTTTAATTCTTCTATGTCTTTGTTAATTGATTCTTGGATTTTCTCCATTTTGCTTTCAAGTTTTTTGATCATCTTTACTATCATTATTCTGAACTATTTTTCAGGCAGTTTGCCTATTTCCTCTTAATTTATTTGGACTTCTTGTTTCTAGTTTGTTTCTTCCATTGTGTAATATTTCTCTGCCTTTTCATTATTATTATTTTTTAAATTTTTTGTGTTTGAGGTCTCCTTTGCCTAGGCTTCAAGGTTGAATTCTTTCTTCCTTTTGGTTTCTGTCCTCCGAGTTTGGTCCAGTGGTTTGTGTAAGCTTCTTATAGGGTGAGATTTGTGCTGAGTTTTTTGTTGTTGTTGTTGTTGTTGTTTGTTTGTTTTTCCTCTGATGGGCAAGACTGAGTAAGGTGGTAATCCTGTCTTCTGATTACTGGGTTTGTATTTTTGTTTTGTTTGTTGTTTAGATGAGGCATCTTGCACAGCATACTATTGGTGGTTGGGTGATGCTGGGTCTTGTATTACAGTGGTTTCATTTGTGTGAGTTCTCACTATTTGATACTCCCTAGAGTTAGTTTTCTGGTAGTCTAGGGTCTTGGAGTCAATGCTCCCACTCCAAAGGCTCAGGGCTTGATCTCTGGTGAGGAAAGAAGATTCCAGAAGTGTTTTTTTTTTTTTTTTTATGGCATTAAGTGAGATTAAAACAAATGTCAAAAAATGAGACACAGATGAACCCCAGACAAATGGAAGTTACAAAATCAGGCAAATAATAATTAAAATAATGGAAAATACACGTATACATACAGCCATGAACAAAGTCAAAGCAGTCCAACAAAAATAAAGTACAATAGATTGACCTGGTGAACAAAGAGGACCGAAAATTATGTCTACCAGAACAAAACTAACTAAAAGACAAACTGGAAAAAAACAAACAAACAAAAAAAAAAACTAAAGCAAGGTGCCAAGTGAGGAATAAAGCAATGAAAACAAAACTAACAAATATGTTGAGAGTAAAGGAAAGAAAGGAAAGAAAGAAAGAAGAGCTATGCAAAGTTAAATAGAGATAGATGAAAAAGATTTATATATATTAAAGTTTAACTGCAAGGGGAAAGGAACAATAGGAAATGCAAACAAAAGAATAAATGTAGAAAAAATATAATAGGTTTAAAAAAATTAAAAGTTAAAATTGTAAAAAAGAGAAAAGATTTTTTTTTTAATTTAGAAAAAAAAAAAAAAAGAGGAGAAAACTCCACAGACCTGCAAAAACCCAACACAGAGGAAGAGGTTTATAACAACAACAAAAATTGTGACTGAATATACACATATATATACATAAATTTATATATATTAAATTTTATATACATTAAGGATTAACAGCAATGGGAAAAGAACAGTAGGAGAAGCAAACAAAGAATATATGTAGACATAATAATAATAGGTTTAAAAAATTAAAATGAAAAAGAAAAAAAAAAGAAAGAAAACAAACTCCCCAGAACTTCAAAAGCCTGATATAGAAGCAGAAGTTCATAACAACATTAAAAAAATGTGACTGAGAAAAAAAAGAAAAAAAAGCTCAAAAGCTTAGTTAGATTTCATAGTGCCAATAAAATTAACAACTACAACAGACAGGGAAAAAGAAGAAAAAAAAAAAAGAATCTACAGAACATGTCAAAACATAAGATAAACGTTTTTCTTGAGTCATTGCTGTCAGAATCCTTTCCGTCGCTGAGAGTCACAGTCCATTTCACCCCCCTATAATGCCCTCTAACACCGTGCTGATCTCTGGATCTCCTGTGAGGGCAGCTCAGGTTCTAATCTGCTCCTACTCCTCTGTGCTCTTGCCTCCAATGTCCACAGCTATCAGAGCTAGTGCATTTTCTTTTGTGGGAGCTCTCAGTGATTTTTTATGTATTCCACAGAAACCGTATGCCTAGTTGATCATGTGGATTTAATCTGCAGAGGTACAGCAGATTACCTCTGGGAGGGTTTTGGGTCTTCTTCCTTAGTCACACTGCCCCTGGGTTTCAATTGTGATTTTGTTCCCAGGTCTAGATATGGGTCATCCATTGGGTTTGCTCCTAAGGCTGTCCTGGAGGACTTGGGCTTGCCCCTGTGAGGGCCAGGTGTGGAAGTGGTGCAGCTGCTTGAGTTGCAGGGGTTCTGGTAGCACCAAGTACTCAGGGGAGTTGGAGGCTAAGGCAGCAGGAAATATAATGCTCTAGAAGGGTATGGAAACCAGTATTGGCCAATACACTCCAGTATTCTAGCCTGGAGAACCCACCCCAACCCACCTCCACCCCCACCCGACCCCCTGACAGAGAAGCCTGGCAGGCCACACACAATCAGTTCACAGGATCGCAAGGAGTTAGACACTACCGAACTGACTTTGTGTGCATAGGTGTAAGATTTTTTTTTGCCTGTGGTAGCTCTGTTCCGTGAGAATTGAGCGTGAATATAGCACAGTTGCTTGGCTTTCAGGGGCTTTGGTGGTGCCAAGTGTGCAGGGACCCAGAATGCTTCTGCCACAGGAGTTATGACCCTATCAGTCTTTTTTCAAGCCTCTTGTAGCTGGTGATCAGAAGGCCTCCTTGGCCAGTCTTTCTCTATAGCTTCACCCGTTTAGGCACTTGGACAGTTTCCTTGCCTGCGGTCCTTCTCTGATGTTGGGTGCATCAGGCACATAGATGGGGCCCCGCCTGGGATCCTACCCTGTAGATCAGTGTGTCAGGCACTTAAAGGGGCACCCTGGGTGGGGTCCTACTGTGTAATTTAATGCATCAGGCGTTTGATAGGCCAGCCTCTCTATTGTTCAGCTGCCAATGCTGGTTTTGGGGGAGAGAGGCGATGGTGATGGCTCCACCCCCTATGCATGACTCAGCAGTATTGCCTTGCTTTCATGGCTGGCCCACTTTCCTCCACAGGCATTTCCCACCACGATTTCCTTCCTCACGTCCCTCAATCCGTCTCTCTGCAGTCAACAGCAGCCTTCATCCAGGGATTGCTCCACAATCCCCAAACTCCAGCTCCCAGCCACCTGTGCCATCTAGGATATGTATGGCTGCAGCAAGAACTGTCTGATTCTCATTCCATTTAGGCTGCTATACATAGCTGTTTCACTCTCAGCCTTAAATGTTTCTCTGCTGACTCAGACAGTTACCCAAGAGTGGGGATCATACCTCTGCTTCAGTTCCCCCACCCACTGAGGGCAGGTCCAGTCCTACTAACACTCCCATTCTTCCCTCTAGTTCCTTCATCCTACCAATTTTTGTGTGGTTTCATATATTCTTTTCTGCTGGTCAGGTACTCCTGGCTGCTCTCAGCTGGTGTTCTGCATGCACTTTTGTGTCTTAAGATGTATCCATGGAGAGAGATGTATTCCATGTTCACCTAATCCTCTGCCATCTTGTTCCTCCACTTTCTACTTTCAGTGTTTCTAATAAATATTAATTATCCTCTGCTATTTGCAGGTTCAATTTAAAAAAATAATTTACTGTCATAGGTTAACTACTTTATTAAATAAGTTGATGAGTATCAGAAAAAAGGATTGGACATCTCAGCAACAAAGAACATATCAATGTCCAGATGAGAACAGTCACTCAGTCGTGTCGGACTCTTTGCGACCCCATGAATCGCAGCACGCCAGGCCTCCCTGTCCATCACCAACTCCCAGAGTTCACTCAGACTCACGTCCATCGAGTCAGTGATGCCATCCAGCCATCTCATCCTCTGTCCTCCCCTTCTCCTCCTGCCCCCAATCCCTCTCAGCATCAGTGTCTTTTCCAATGAGTCAACACTTCGCATGAGGTGGCCAAAGTACTGGAGTTTCAGCTTTAGCATCATTCCTTCCAAAGAAATCCCAGGGCTGATCTCCTTCAGAATGCACTGGTTGGATCTCCTTGCAGTTCAAGGGACTCTCAAGAGTCTTCTCCAACACCACAGTTCAAAAGCATCAATTCTTCGGCGATCATCCTTCTTCATAGTCCAACTCTCACATCCACACATGACCACTGGAAAAACCATAGCCTTTACTAGACGGACCTTTGTTGGCAAAGTAATGTCTCTGCTTTTGAATATGCTATTATGACCAATATTAAGTTGGTCATAACTTTCCTTCCAAGGAGTAAGCGTCTTTTAACTTCATGGCTGCAGTCACCATCTGTAGTGATTTTGGAGCCCAGAAAAATAAAGTCTGACATGTTTCCCCATCTATTTCCCATGAAGTGATGGGACCAGATGCCATGATCTTCGTTTTCTGAATGTTGAGCTTTAAGCCAACTTTTTCACTCTCCTCTTTCACTTTAATCAAGAGGCATTTGAGTTTCCCTTCACTTTCTGCCATAAGGGTGGTGTCATCTGTATATATGAGGTTATTGATATTTCTCCCGGCAATCTTAATTCCAGCTTGTGTTTCTTCCAGCCCAGCGTTTCTTATGATGTACTCTGCATATATGTTAAATAAGCAGGGTGAAAATATAAAGCCTGTTGTACTCCTTTTCCTATTTGGAACCAGTCTGTTGTTCCATGTCCAGTTCTAACTGTTGCTTCCTGACCTGCATACAGATTTCTCAAGAGGCAGATCAGGTGGTCTGGTATTCCCATCTCTTTCAGAATTTTCCACAGTTTATTGTGATCCACACAGTCAAAGGCTTTGGCATAGTCAATAAGCAGAAATAGATGTTTTTCTGGAACTCTCTTGCTATTTCCATGATCCAGTGGATGTTGGCAATTTGATCTCTGGTTCCTCTGCCTTTTCTAAAACCAGCTTGAACATCAGGAAGTTCACGGTTCACATATTGCTGAAGCCTGGCTTGGAGAATTTTGAGCATTACGTTACTAGCAGAAGAACTGTAGATAATCACGATGGTGTGATCACTGACCTAGAGCCAGACATCCTGGAATGTGAAGTCAAGTGGGCCTTAGAAAGCATCACTATGAACAAAGCTAGTGGAGGTGATGGAATTCCAGTGGAGCTATTCCAAATCCTGAAAGATGATGCTGTGAAAGTGCTTAACTCAATATGCCAGCAAATTTGGAAAACTCAGCAGTGGCCACAGGACTGGGAAAGGTCAGTTTTCATTCCAATCCCAAAGAAAGGCAATGCCAAAGAATGCCCAAACTACCGCACAATTGCACTCATCTCACATGCTAGTAAAGTAATGCTCAAAATTCTCCAAGCCAGGCTTCAGCAATATGTGAACCGTGAACTTCCTGATGTTCAAGCTGGTTTTAGAAAAGGCAGAGGAACCGGAGATCAAATTGCCAACATCCTCTGGCTCATGGAAAAAGCAAGAGAGTTCCAGAAAAACATCTATTTCTGCTTTATTGACTATGCCAAAGCCTTTGACTGTGTGGATCACAATAAACTGTGGAAAATTCTGAAAGAGATGGGAATACCAGACCACCTGACCTGCCTCTTGAGAAATTTGTATGCAGGTCAGGAAGCAACAGTTAGAACTGGACATGGAACAACAGACTGGTTCCAAATAGGAAAAAGAGTACATCAAGGCTGTATATTGTCACCCTGCTTATTTAACTTATATGCACAGTACATCATGAGAAACGCTGGGCTGGAAGAAACACAAGCTGGAATCAAGATTGCCGGGAGAAATAGCAATAACCTCAGATATGCAGATGACACCACCCTTATGGCAGAAAGTGAAGAGGAACTCAAAAGCCTCTTGATGAAAGTGAAAGAGGAGAGTGAAAAAGGTGGCTTAAAGCTCAACATTCAGAAAACGAAGATCATGGCATCCCGTCCCACCACTTCAAGGGAAATAGATGGGGAAATAGTGGAAACAGTGTCAGACTTCATTTTTCTGGGCTCCAAAATCACTGCAGATGGTGACTGCAGCCATGAAATTAAAAGACGCTTACTCCTTGGAAGGAAAGTTATGACCAACCTAGACAGCATATTCAAAAGCAGAGGCATTACTTTTCCAACAAAGGTTCGTCTAGTCGAGGCTATGGTTTTTCCAGTGGTCATGTATGGATGTGAGAGTTGGACTGTGAAGAAGGATGAGCACCGAAGAATTGATGCTTTTGAACTGTGGTGTTGGATAAGACTCTTGAGAGTCTCTTGGACTACAAGGAGATCCAACCAGTGCATTCTGAAGGAGATCAGCCCTGGGATTTCTTTGGAAGGAATGATTCTAAAGCTGAAACTCCAGTAGTTTGGCCACCTCATGCAAAGTGTTGACTCATTGGAAAAGACACTGATGCTGAGAGGGATTGGAGGCAGGAGGAGAAGGGGACGACAGAGGATGAGATGGCTGGATGGCATCACTGACTCGATGGACGTGAGTCTGAGTGAACTCTGGGAGTTGGTGATGGACAGGGAGGCCTGGCGTGCTGCGATTCATGGGGTTGCAACGAGTCCAACATGACTGAGCGACTGATCTGATCTGATCTTACTAGCATGTGAGATGAGTGAAATTGTGTGGTAGGTTGAGCATTCTTTGGCATTGCCTTTCTTTGGGATTGGAATGAAAACTGACCTTTCCCAGTCCTGTGGCCACTACTGAGTTTTCCAAATTTGCTGTCATATTGAGTGCAGCACTTTCACAGCATCATCTTTCAGGATTTGAAATAGCTCTACTAGAATTCCATCAACTCCACTAGCTTTGTTCATAGTGATGCTTTCTAAGGCCCACTTGACTTCACATTCCAGGATGTCTGCCTCTAGGTCAGTGATCACACCATCGTGATTATCTGGGTCGTGAAGATCTTTTTTGTACAGTTCTTCTGTATATTCTTGCCACCTCTTCTTAATATCTTCTGCTTCTGTTACGTCCACACCATTTCTGTCCTTTATCGAGCCCATCTTTGCATGAAATATTCCCTTGGTATCTCTAATTTTTTTGAAGAGATCTCTAGTCTTTCCCATTCTGTTGTTTTCCTCTATTTCTTTGCATTGATTGCTGAGGAAGGCTTTCTTATCTCTTCTTGCTATTCTTTGGAACTCTGTATTTAGATGCTTATATATTTCCTTTTCTCCTTTGCTTTTCACTTCTCTTCTTTTCAGTTATATGTAAGGCCTCCCCAGACAGCCATTTTTCTTTTTTGCATTTCTTTTCCTTGGAGATGGTCTTGATCCCTGTCTTGTGTACAATGTCAGAAATCTCAGTCCATAGTTCATCAGGCACTCTGTCTATCAGATCTAGGCCCTTAAATCTATTTCTCACTTCCACTGTATAATCATAAGGGATTTGATTTAGACCATACCTGAATGATCTATCGGTTTTCCCTACTTTCTTCAATTTAAGTCTGAATTTATTAATAAGGCATTCATGATCTGAGCCACAGTCAGCTCCTGGTCTTATTTTTGTAGACTGTATAGAACTTCTCCATCTTTGGCTGCAAAGAATAAAATCTATCTGATTTTGGTGTTGACCATCTGGTGATGTCCATGTGTAGAGTCTTCTCTTGTGTTGTTGGAAGAGCGTGTTTGCTATGACCAGTGCATTTTCTTGGCAAAACTCTATTAGTCTTTGCCCTGCTTCATTCCGTATTCCAAAGCCAAATTTGCCTGTTACTCCAGGTGTTTCTTCCATATAGGTGTATTTCAAATAATTGATGTTGACAATCCTCCTACAGGCAGTGGTGCTAAATCCTTCCTTACTCTGCTAGCATGGTCTGTGTCCAGTGACTTGCAAAGACTAAAATATGAAAAGATTTGGAGACTGTAAGTGTAGAGTAGGGGCTTCTAGTATCTTCATACACTGCCAAACACTACCTGGGTCAGGTGACCAAGCTCTACATAGACAGTGATGTGTCATGTTGATATTACATATCCCTGATATAGCATGAACAAAAAGGCACTTCATCTCTATGGGACTCCTCTCCAAAAAAAAAAAGCACAGTGTAGCTATAAGAAAAACCTCAGAAAGACCTAAATAAAAGAATTTCCTAAAGCTACCTGCATAATACTCCTCGAAACTTTGAAGGTCATAAAACAGAATGAAAGACTGAGAATTTTCACAGACCAGGAAAGGCTGACCAAACAAAATGACTAGATTATTGCAATGTGGTATCCTAGAAGGGATATAGGAAAGGGGCATTAAAGACAAACTAGTTAAAAAGAGATTAGAATTTAGTTAAGAATAATGTGCTAGTGTTGGTTAGTTTTAACAACTGCTCCTTGGTAATAAAAGCCAGTAACAAAAAAGTAAACTGGTTGAGGAGTATTCAGAAGCACTCTGTATATCTATCTGTAATTCTACAGCTGTGTTAAAATTCAAAACTTATTGACACATAAAGAGAATTGTAGTCATCATATATATGTCTTATATTCTAATTTTAGGTAAATACGGGAAAAATTGTATTATATAACAACATATAAAGATCAGATATTCTCTTTTCTGGCTTCCTATTAGTTTATCTGTTGTAATTTAATTGCATAACCACATTTGAAGGTCAACAGCTTTCACACATGCAAAACAGCTTATTACTTCACCAAAATGGCAGTTAAGTTACAACTGGCTTTTGGCATGGCTTCTGCTTTTCCTAAATAAATGGATTAAGGACAGTTTTGCTCTTTTCAGTTCAAAATGTTTTGTGTGTTGGAGAGGGGGTTGTTGTGTTTACGTATAAGTGTGTATGTGTTGCATACACATAAAATTATCCAAGCATTTTAATTGTCACCTTGGATTTCCTGGTCATTTGTGATGTATCTTAACACTTTTTTAGCTATGACACATTAACAACTAAAATAATACTGCTGACAGAATTTTATGACATGAATTCTTAATTAATGATATATTTTTTTCTCTTCAGTCAGTTCAGTCGCTCAGTCATGTCTGACTCTTTGCAACCCCATGGACTGCAGCACGCCAGGTTTCTCTGTCCATTACCAACTCCCAGAGCTCACCCAAACTCATGTCCATTAAGTCAGTGATGCCATCCAACCATCTCATCCTTTGATATCTCCTTCTCCTCCTGCCTTCAATCCTTCCCAGCATCAGGATCTTTTCCAACATAATTAGTTGAAATAAATATTAACCTGTTGAAAGTAATCCTCTACAGAGTAAAAATTTTTGAAAGGAAATCTAAATAATTATTGTAGAGCAAAGGGCTCAAGGAATACCCTTGGCCTCTCCAATTTCTGGTATAATTGGGAGCCCACATGTCCCTTTTCCTAGAGTAATCTCATTTTGCTTTCATCCCATGCAAGGACTTATGCTTGATTGTATTGTAGGACCAGAATGTCATACCTTTGCCATGTCCCTCTTTAATTCAGAGTGTGGATGAAAGTGACCTTTCTAGAAGAGAAGGAATTCAGTCTAATCGTGGATTTGGAGGTTCATACATCAGCACCAAGTATGCTAGCTGCCCTGTCCATGGGAAATGCAGACAGTGTACTGCCATTGTGTTGAAGGAGGGGTAGCTGCCTCTCAAACTGCTGTCTTCAAGCAATGGACACACCTGTTGATTTCTCTTCAGTTAATTTGGCTTTTTAAAAATTCTAAATTATTTCAACTATCTGTGCCCCTATAGACTTAGAAAAGCATTTGGAATATTTTGTTATTGAGTCAGCATTGAGTTCTGCCTCTCCAAATTAATACTTGTATAAATATTTAGAACACTGAGATTCTATTGGCTACAACATGTACAATGTGGGACCATTCATACATAACCTCACATGGCTATCTTGAAAGCAAAATATTATACACATATGCTTGCATACACATATGTATACATACACATGCTCACATGGCACACATTTACAATTGAAACTTAAATTTAAGTTGAAGTCAAATGGAATCAAGAGCCTGTTATTGATTTTGCAAAATTTACCTAAATTACACCTAAGATGTTTACTAAATTTATGAATCATGAAGGTGAAATAGCTTAAGAAAAATAAGTAATATTTTAAAGGAAATAAATATATGGCATGAATGAATTTCTAATCATAGTCTGAAATGTGGATGATAACTTTAACATCTATGATTAAGCATAATAACTGTCTCCATTTTATCTACTTTAAAATAATATAAATTCTATTTTGTGGGGGTAATCCTTGGTCTGGATCATGTTCAGTTTGGGAAAATAAAGTGGAATTGGGGATGAATATATATGTGTGTGTGTGTGTGTGTGTGTGTATATATATATATCATATGTTATTGTATTATATTGACTCAATCTTTAGGCAGTCATGTATAAAATCTTCTGCTGCTATAGTTTTGACAAGATTCTTTTACAAGCCAACCTAGCTCTCTGGGGTTCTGCTTTCTGCAGTGTGGCCACCTACTCTTATCACACAGCCATAATGCTAAAGTACCTAAAAACATTTTTACCTTTGTGTTTATAATCTGAGGAATCGCTTTGTAGCCTATCACCAATGGAATGAATATATAGGAATGATTTTTTTTTTGCTTCTTCAGGGATACTTTCTATTACCCATAAATTCTTCTCTCTTATCCTTTATTACCTTAAAATCTTCCTAATTAAAATTATCTTGATTTTTCAAAAAATAGCATTTAGAAAGAATTTGGCTTAATTCTTTAGTCTGCCATAAGCCTTTACAGTAAAACCCTGAAACTGCTACCAGGTTGGGACCTTACAAGGGAATAGAAAACTTATTCAGAGGGTATAAAAAAGACACAAAAACATATGTTTATATCTTAGATGTGCATTTTACCTTTTTAACATTATAAAACCTTGAAGCGGTCATGGAAGTAGGAGCCTTAAAATGGCTTGCAGACAGAGAGATAAAGGATACATTATGGAAAATAGATAACACATTTGAAGATTGGAAATAAACATTTAAATGTCTCATAGACACTGTGATTCCACAGTACAGATAACCCAAACATAGTTATGCCGTATTATAATGTCCTGATTTTTAGCAGCAGTTTCCAGACAAATGTGTCATTTTGGAATAAAATGAATACTTCCACTACTTATATATGAATATCAAATTAAAAAGACTAAATATCAACAAATAACCAATTTTTTCATTTTATAATTTAGGAGAAGTGCATTAAAATCTATCAACATGAAAGAAGAAGGTTGAAGTTCCTGGCAGGGACTGTAATTAAGAAATAACATATTATTTTATTGAAGGGGAAAAATAAGGAAATAAACACATGAAATCACTGTATATCAAGAAGAATACATATCTATGAAACAAAATAAATTGACATAGTAAATTAAAGTGCTGCACTCAATATGCCAGCAAATATGGAAAACTTAGCATTGACCACAGGACTGGAAAAGGTCAGTTTTCATTCCAATCTCAAAGAAGGGCAATGTCAAAGAATGTTCAAACTACCACACAATTGCACGTTATTTCATATGCTAGCAAAGTAATGCTCAAATTCTCCAAGCCAGGCTTCAACAGTACATGTGCCAAGCACCTCCAGATGTTCAAGCTGTATTTAGAAAAGGCAGAGTAACCAGAGATCAAATTGCCAACATCCACTGGATCATAGAAAGAGCAAGAGAATTCCAGAAAAACACCTACCTCTGCTTCATTGACTATGCTAAAACTTTTGACTGTGTGGATCACAACAAACTGTGGAAAATTCTTCAAGAGATGGGAATACCAGACCACCTTACCTGCTTCCTGTGAAACCTGCATCAAGGTCAAGAAGCAACAGTTAGAACCAGACATGGAGCAATGGACTAGTTTCAAATCGGGAAAGGAGAACATCAAGGCTATATATTGTCACCCTACTTATTTAACTTGTATGCAGAGTACATCATGTGAAATGCCAAGTTGGATGAAGCACAAGTTGGGATCAAGATTTCTGGGAGAAATATCAATAACCTCAGATATGCAGATGACACAGCCCTAATGGCAGAAACTGAAGAGGAACTAAAGAGCCTCTTGTTGAAGGTGAAAGAGGAGGTTGAAAAAGCTGGCTTAAATCTCAACATTCAAAAAACGAATATCATGGTATCTGGTCCCATCATTCATGGCAAATAGATGGGGGAGAAATGGAAGTAGTGACAGACTTTATTTTCTTGGATTCCAAAATCACTGCAGATGGTGACTGCAATCACAAAATTAAAAGATGCTTGTTCCTTGGAAGAAACACTATGACAATTCTAAACAGTGTATTAAAAAGTGGAGACATTCCTTTGCCAACACAGGTCCATATAATCAAATATATGGTTATTCTTAGAGTCATGTATGAATGTGGGAGCTGGACCATAAAAAAGGCTAAATGCTGAAGAATTGATGCTTTTGAGCTGTGGTGTTGGAGAAGACTCCTGAGAATCCCTCAGACTGCAAGGAAATCCAACCATTCACTCCTAAAGGAAATCAATCCTGAATATTCATTAGAAGGACTGGTGCTGAAGTGAAGCCCCAGTTCTTTGACCATCTGTTGTGAAGAACCAACTCATGGGAAAAGACACTGATGCTGGGAAAGATTGAAGGAAAAGTGGATAACAGAGGACAAGATGGTTGGATGGCATCACCAACTCAATGGACATGAATTTGAGCAAGCTCCAGGAGATAGTCAAGGACAGGGAATCTTGGTATGCTGCAGTCCATGGGGTTGCAAAGAGTAGGACGTGCCTGAGTGACTGAAAAACAAAATTGTAAATTACAGATATTGCCAGTAGCATAGTATACAATTAAACTTAAGGAGTTAGAAAGTGTAAAAACAGAATAAAGTGAATAGTGACTTGCAACTGAAGGCAAAAAAATGGCGATGTGAATGCCCTTTGTGGAAAATGTTAGGAGGTTATTTCCTTCAAATGGAAATGTGAGAATTAGAAATTAAATTGCTTGACCCAAATTGTCAAGCTTTCCCAGACAGGATGTAGACAGTGAAAGAGGCATTGCATTTGGCATTTGAGAGTATGTTAGTATCCTTAGAGAGAGTGATTGTGGTGTACATTTTTAAAGATAAAGTATTGATTATAATGCCATGAAAGAGAAGAATTCTCATATACAGACGCATGAGAAGAGGCAGAGTGTTTAGACTTCTTTTCATGAGGTTGGGTCATAAAAAAAGAACAAAACGTCTGCTTGAGGACAATAAAATGTTAAAGGTGCATCCATTTAGACACTTTTGGACACGGTTGTCAGAAGAGAGAATAGCCAGTTCCCAGGCAAAGATGAAAATTAAAAATCAATGAACAGTGATGTGAATAAAGTCCTAGCAAAGAAGAAATAAAGGGGGAAGAGTAAATTCTTTTGCCAAGGTCAGTATAATGATGAAGATAATGCTTAAGATTAAATATAACTAGAAAAGGAGCATGCAAAATTTTAGTCTTGGTAATCTGTGTTTTCTCTCAGAATTCACTCTCTGGGTATATGTACTTATTTGCAACAGAGAACCTGACTTTGTTCTTTGGGGAAAACAATATGCAAACATTGATAAATATTTGAGACTGATTACTTATAAGATTACTTGTTGAGTATTTGAGGGGCCTGATACTTAAGAATCTTAGTTTCTATTGGATGGATGTTTAAATTGTTCCAAAATGTTTTTGTCTAGGAAGTTAAAAGTATAATAAGTAAAACTAGAATTATCTTGTTGAGATTAATATACCTAAGGATGATGCAAGCTTGTATTTCAACAAAATAGTTTATATAGTTAGGAAAATTAGGGGGAAAGGTAATATTGAATCTGAAAGCCACTAAACTGAGAATCCTTTTTCCAGGAAACACTGAATGAAAATACTCCAGTGGAAAATAATTGTAATAAGCAACATTACAAATAAGCTCCAGATTATCAAAACTCAGTGGTTTCATTGTAAAAGTCATAGTCTATGAAATGTCAAAATGGCTAAAAACATGGAAAGATAATAACCAAGGTTATGAAATTTGCTTTTTTAATTCAAGATCCATTATGTTGTTTCAATTTTTTGTTGTTTACTTTCAAATCAAAAAAAAACTAAAGAGGTATACATTTTGAAATATTATAATCAAAATAGGATGGTTATTCCCAGCATCTGCTGAGTTTAGAAAGTCAGATTAAATTTGTGTTAGAATTTAAAATTAAATGCATGTTATATGCTATATTTTCTATGTAACTTCTATTTGTTTTTTTTTTAAGTGATTGAGTCCAAGGAAGTGTGTTTTAACATGAAGTTGAATAGTAGACATCACTGAAGCTTATCACTTCCAGGAACATGCTGCGACTGAATTAGCTCATATCATCAAAGTTAGGTATGGTCATGTGATTTACCTGACTTTTGGAATGTCAGTGGAACACCTACCTTCTCTTCCCAGAAACATGGTTATCATTCCTTTTTGTAATGTTCCTGGGTTGGTTACATGGAGGACAGCTGCTTTGAGAGTCAGGAGACCTCTAGTGGGCTTTATGTGAGAAAGAAAGAAACATTTGATGTGATAAAGTGATGAGATTTAAGGATTGCTTGTTACATTAGTACATACTCAGCTTCCCTGGTGGATCAGATGGTAAAGCATCTGCCTACAATGCGGGAGACCCGGGTTCAATCCTTGGATGGGGAAGATCCCCTGGAGAAATATATGGAAACCCACTCCAGTACTCTTGCCTGGAAAATCCCATGGACGGAGGAATGTTATAGGCTACAGTCCATGGGGTTACTAAGAGTCGGATACGACTGAGCGACTTCATTTTCACTTTAGTACATACTCAGTTCAAGTTCAGTTCAGTGACTTAGTCATGTCTAGCTCTTTGTGACACCATGAAACACAGCACGCCAGGCCTCCCTGTCCATCACCATCTCCCAGAGTTCACCCAAGCTCATGTCCATCGAGTCAGAGATGCCATCCAGCCATCTCATCCTCTGTTGTCCCCTTCTCCTGCCACCAAACCCTCCCAGCATCAGAGTCTTTTCCAATGATTCAACTCTTCACATGAGGTGGCTAAAGTATTGGAGTTTCAGCTTTAGCATCAGTCCTTCCAAAGAACACCCAAGACTGATCTTTAGAATGGACTGGTTGGATCTCCTTGCAGTCCAAGGGACTCTCAAGAGTCTTCTCCAACACCACAGTTCAAAAGCATCAATTCTTCGGCGCTCAGCTTTCTTCACAGTCCAACTTTCACATCCATACATGACCACCAGAAAAAACATAGCCTTGACTAGATGGACCTTTGTTGGCAAAGTAATGTCTCTGCTTTTGAATATGCTATCTAGGTTGGTCATAACTTTCCTTCCAAGGAGTAAGTGTCTTTTAATTTCATGGCTGCAGTCACCATCTGCAGTGATTTTGGAGCCCCCCAAAATAAAGTGTGACACTGTTTCCACTGTTTCCCCATCTGTTTCCCATGAAGTGATGGGACCAGATGCCATGATCTTCATTTTCTGAATGTTGAGCTTTAAGCCAACTCTCTTACTCTCTTCTTTCACTTTCATCAAGAGGATTTTTAGTTCTTCTTCACTTTCTGCCATAAGGGTGGTGTCATCTGCGTATTTGAGGTTATTGATATTTCTCCTGGCAATATTGATTCTAGCTTGTGCTTCTTCCAGTCCAGTGTTTCTCATGATGTACTCTGCATATAAGTTAAATAAGCAGGGTGACAATATACAGCCTTGACATACTCCTTTTCCTATTTTGAATCAGTCTGTTGTTCCATGTCCACTTGTCACTGTTGCTTCCTGACCTGCATATAGGTTTCTCAAGAGGCAGGTCAGGCGGTCTGGTATTCCAGTCTCTTTCAGAATTTTCCACAGTTTATTGTGATCCACACAGTAAAAGGCTTTAGCATAGTCAATAAAGCAGAAATAGATGTGTTTCTGGAACTCTCTTGCTCTTTTGATGATCCAGCTGATGTTGGCAATTTGATCTCTGGTTCCTCTGCCTTTTCTAAAACCAGCTTGAACATCTGGAAATTCATAGTTCACATATTGCTGAAGCCTGGCTTGGAGAATTTTAAGCATTACTTTACTAGCGTGTGAGATGAGTGCAATTGTGTCATTGTTTCAGCATTGTTTGGCATTGCCTTTCTTTGGGTTTGGAATGAAAACTGACCTTTTCCAGTCCTGTGACCACTACTGAGTTTTCCAAATTTGCTGGCATATTGAGTGCAGCACTTTCACATCATCATTTTTCAGGATTTGAGATAGCTCAATAGCGTGTCTTAATACAAGGTCATGTTTAATATCTTGTATAAACATTATGTTGTCAGATTCATATAACTGAAATATAATTAAGAAGACTATGTGAGTCTGGTCTATAGCAAATTCTAAATAATTTTCATTGGTTTTATTCTAAATATATATGATATATGTTTGATAGAGTTTCATTTTATGGTATTTAAAGTCTTAGATATTATCTTTATATGAACTTACTGTATAATTGGCATCAGTGTTGTACAGTATCATCATAGCCTGTGTTAGGAGAACATTAGATTGTGCTACTTCTTTTCAGGAAGCATATATTAATTTATAACAATGAGCATATAGGTTTTACAATTTACAGTCAATCATTATAGTTGAAACTTGGGTTTCAAGAGTGTAATCAGCAAAGGATATTCTGTATTTATCATTTATATTAAAAAATGTGTTTAAAAAATTTATAGTTCAGATACAATCCAAATATCATCTCTAGAAAAGAAAAATTGTTCCAGACAAGTTAAACAGTCAAGGAATACTTTATTTAAGAATATTGCAATAGAGGAGAGAAATTAAACTCAATCTCACTGAAACAAAAGGCAGGCAGATTTTTAAATGCTGAGTGAACTAACAGTAAAAGAAAAGGTTGTTCAATCTTGAATAGGTCATCTGTGTTTGCTAATTGGTGCTTATCAAAGTTAGATTCCCTGGAGAAGGAAATGGAAACCCACTCCAGTATTCTTGCCTGGAATATCCCATGGACAGAGGAGCCTGGTGAGCTACAGTCCACGGGGTTGCAAAGAGTTGGACACAACTTCACTTTCACTTTCAAAGTTAGGGTCCTATCTTCCCATAGAAACTAGAAGACAGGGACCCTATTTTTCATGATAATTACATTTCAATGGGCTTCCCTGATGGCTCTGGTGGAAAAGACTCTGCCTGCAATCAGGAGACATGGGTTCAATCCCTGGGTCAGAAAAATCCCCTGGGAGGAGGGAATGGTTACCGACTCTGGTATGTACTCCTGCCTACAGAATTCCATGGACAGAGAAGCCTGGTGGGGTACAGTCCATGGGGTCACAAAGAGTTGTACACCACTGAGCGACTAACACTTTAACTGGAATTGTAAACCCTTGGCAGAAGGCTGAAAAAAGATTTACATCTCAAAGAGGCAGATAAACTATTGCAAGTTTTCTAAAGTAAATTCTGTAAGAAAAGGGAGGTTGGGACCTATTGTCAGGAAGAAACTTGCCTAAAATTTAGTCAGGCTGAGGGTAATGTTACAATCACCTTGGCCATCACCAATCTCATTTCTATTTATTATTCATTACTGATCTGTCTTCCCAGACCCACTTCACACACCTTACTGTAGGGACAATATGTTTTTACTACCTGAAACACAGTCTTAACAATTTAATCTTCACATTTTATAAGATGTACTTAGCTTTGATTCGGAGAAGGCAATGGCACCCCATTCCAGTACTCTTGCCTGGAAAATCCCAGGGGCGGAGGAGCCTGATAGGCTGCTGTCCTTGGGGTTGCAAAGAGTCGGACACGGCTGAGCAACTTCACTCTCACTCTTCACTTTCATGCATTGGAGAAGGAAATGGCAACCCACTCCAGTGTTCTTGCCTGGAGAATCCCAGGGATGGGGGAGCCTGGTGGGCTGCCATCTAGGGGGTCACAGAGTCAGACACGTCTGAAGCGACTTAGCAGCAGCTTTGATTAGTGGGAAACCTTCATGATTCACATGAAAAGTGATGGAGGTGTTTTTTTTTTATCAAATTAATATATGACTATTTGAATTAAAACAGTTTAAAAAATCACATTATATCTGAAATGCTAAATCTATAATTCATTCTGTTAGTATGAGTGTCCAGAAATATATACAATCTTAAAGTAGCCAAAATGGTGTAGGTTTCTTGTTTCTTCCTTGAAGGTTAAGAATAAAACTCATCATTTAAGTCATTTATACAGTTCATTTAATCATACTTTCTGCAAGCATTTATTTTTATTTTTAGATGGAGGATAATTTTCTACAATGTTGGGTTGGTTTTTGCCACACAACAACATGAATCAGCTGTAAGTATATATGTATCCCCTCCACCTTGTAGCTTCTTATCAACAGTCCCCTATCCCAGACTTATAGGCCATTGCAGATTGCTCAGGGGTAAAGAATCAGCCTGACAGTACAGGAGATGCAGGAGACATGAGTTCAAACCCTGAATGGGGCAGATACCCTGAAATATGAATGGCAACATACTCCAGTATTCTTACCTGGAGAATCCCATGGAGAGAGGAGTCTGGCAGGTTATATAGTCCATCGGAGTACATCACGGCTGTATATTGTCTCCTTGCTTATTTAACTTATATGCTGAGTACATCATGAGAAATGCTGGGCTGCAAGAAGCACAAGCTGGAATCAAGATTACTGGGAGAAATATCAATAACCTCTATATGCAGATGACACCACCCTTATGGTAGAAAATGAAGAGAAACTAAAAATCCTCTTGATGAAAGTGAAAGAGGAGAGTGAAAAAGTTGGCTTAAAGCTCAACATTCAGAAAACTAAGATCATGGCATCTGGTCTCATCACTTCATGGGAAATAGATGGGGAAACAGTGTCAGACTTTATTTTTCTGAGCTCCAAAATCATGGCAGATGGTGATTGCAGCCATGAAATTAAAAGAAACTTATTCCTTGGAAGGAAAGTTATGATAGCATATTGAAAAGCAGAGACATTACTTTGCCAACAAAGGTCTGTCTAGTCGAGGCTATGGCTTTTCCAGTAGTCATGTATGGATGTGAGAGTTGGACTGTGAAGAAAGCTGAGCACCGAAGAACTGATGCTTTTGAACTGTGGTGTTGGAGAAGACTCTTGAGAGTCCCTTGGACTACAAGGAGATCCAACCAGTCCATTCTGGAGGAGATCAGTCCTGGGTGTTCTTTGGAAGGAATGAAGATAAAGCTGAAACTCCAGTACTTTGGCAACCTCATGTGAAGAAATGACTCATTGGAAAAGACTCTGATGCTGGGAAGGATTGGGGGTAGGAGGAGAAGGGGACGGCAGAGGATGAGATGGCTGGATGGCATCACCGACTCGATGGATATGAGTTTGAGTGAAATCTGGGAGTTGATGATGGACAGCGAGGCCTGGTGTGCTGCGGTTCATGGGGTCTCAAAAAGTCGGACAGGACTGAGCGACTGAACTGAACTGAACTGAGGGTCACACAAATTCGAACATGACTATGTGACTGCACACATTCAGGTCATCACAGAGCACTAAGCTGATCTCCCTGTGCTATACAGCTGATTCCTGCTAACTCCTTATTTTACACATGGTAGTGTATAAATGTCAATGCTACTCTCCCAATTTGTCCTTTACCAACTCTTTCCTGCTGTGTCCACAAGTCTGTTCTTTACATCTGTGTCTCTATTCCTGCCCTGAAAATAGGTTCATCAGTTCCATTTTTCTAGACTCCATATATATGTGTTAATATACAATATTTGTTTTTCTCTTTCTGACTTACTTCACTCTCTAAAACAGGCTCTAAGTTCATCTACTTCAATACAACTGGCTCAAATTTTTTACTTTTTATGGCTTAGTAATATTCCATTTTTTAAACACATATGTACCAGAACTCCTTTATCTATTTATCTGTCAATGAACATCTAGGTTGTTTCCATGCCCTGGCTAATGGAAATAGTGCTTCTATGAACATTGGGTAATTCAATGCTTTTTTTTTCAGGATATATGCCTAATAATTTGATTCTGCAAGCATTCTTTCAATGCCTAAACTGTGCCAGGAATTTACTAATGTTCCCCTCATTCTCAGAGACAATAGTGAACTTAGTTTACTAAGCTGAGCTTATAAGACAAATGGGAAGGGAAATTAAACTCTGATTGCAACTTCCAATTGCATTGCAACCCAATTCTTTTTGCTCCTACCACAAACTAAATAGTACTAATCTCAGTAGTAAAAGAAGTTGACTTAAGGGCACAAATATGACCTTGTTCTTTCAGACACCACATAGCCTTCCTCCCCTTAGTTTTAACCCATGCTTTGTCATCATTTAAACTTTCTTTAAATTTTATGATAAAGAATTGCTCCACATATTCATGTTAATTGCATCTTGATCAAACACTGGCAAATTTGTTTTTAACCAGTGAGATGGGACATATTCTATTCTAGTTCTATTCTTTGTCATCAACTTTGATTAATCTTTTGTAGGTTGAGCTTACCTGTTTCATACTGCCTTGCAATATCCATCTCCCACTTCAGAACTTCACAGAGATAATGAGTCCCCAAAATGCTGAATGAAAAAATGAGAATAATAATACAGTGTACAACCACTGCTTTCAAGGATAGTAAAGTCTACCTGTGGTAACAGCATGACATGCAATAGTCTAGCTATGAAGATTTGCACATAGTGATGCTTGAGCACAGAAGAAAAATATTTAACTCACTCTGAACAGTGAATAAAAGTTTCCCACAATGGAACAGTATTCACACAGAGCCCTGAAAATCAAACAGGTATGAATCAGATAAAAGATGGAGGAAAGATGGTCTCTCTTTAGAGACCAGTATTATGTAAAGGGGACTTCCCAGGTGGTGCCAGTGGTAAAGAACCCACCTGTCAAAGCAGGAGACATACAAGACACAGATTCAATCCCTGGATTGGAAAGATCTCCTGGAAGAGGGCATGGCAACTCATTCTTGGAGAATCTAATGGACAGAAGGGCCTGGTGGGCTATAGCCCATAGGGTTTCAAAGAACCGGACATGACTGAAGTGACTTAGCACACAGCAAATTATGTAAAGGTCTTTGACATGTAAGAAAACAGATTATTTAGGAGCTCCAAAGAAGAGTACGGTAAGACAAATGAAGATGAGTTCATTAGAAGGAGAGTAAACTGGAGAAGTGGGTAAAATTGGTATCAAGACTGATATTGTGTATCATAGAAATGTCCTCAGAATTTTTCCCCATATAATATGTAAAATGTTTGCATATAAATAAATATGACTTGAACTCAATTTAATAGCCATTCCTTAAAAGGCATTTTCCAGCGGCTATCTTGCCAACATTTTCCTGAAAAGAAAAAAAAATAATAGCCTATTTCAATGTGTTTAAGTAGTTGAAAACTTTTCAATTTCATTTTGCCCATAGAAAATCTATTATATAATGTAAATTTGGCAGCATCCTAAACATTTATGCTATTTGCCATAGATGAAAGTGAATATCAGTGTGCAAATAGAGCAACAAGGTTGTTTTCCCATCCACTGTGAAATATGATTATTAGGAAAGTTGAGGAGATAAATATGAAGTATCAGTTTCTTAAAGGAAATAGCTGAATAAATTTTAAATTCATAAGTATCCATGGATATTATGTTGCCTGGAAATATTTATGTGAATATTATGGTGTCCGAGCTTCATGATAAGTGGTTACTGAAAAGCTGAGTTGCACCTTTATCTAGCTTTTGGCATGTGACTACATTAATTTTGAATGCAGGACTGTATTAATCTTTCTTACACTCTTCTCAGCAAAAATAAGAAATGTGTCATCTCAAAACAAGCCTCTAAGCAGGTTGGAATGAATTTGAAAGCATATCGACATAAATGAAGAAGAGCAAGAGAAATACGAGTCCCTGTAGAACACAAAGATTTATTGTGGCAGGAGGACAAGTTAAGTCAGCTGGAGAAATGAGTTACTTGTTTTCTGTTTGTGCAAGTAAAACATTGTTCTACAGAATTCTTTTTGTAGTGTTGATAAAGGGTTAGAAATTAGTACCTCATGTCAAGGCCAACTATATATGGAACTCTTTATCTTTACAATCAATTTTATGTACTCTTTTCTCAGTTAAGAAACTGGATAAACTTTAATTAAATACATAAATCTTAAGGGCATACAGTTTCAATATTTAAAAAAACCTAGTCTTAGAAAGTGAGGAAATAGACATTGAACAAAGTCATCTGTTAGTTAAGCTAATGTTTAGGTATTACATTACTGAACTTTAGAGCATTTCTGGACCATTTATATATGATATTGTAAGATGTTATTGTAGAATATTTGTCTGCCTAAGTCATTGAGCATGGACAACTTTTGTTTTCATTTATTTTACTTTCAAAAATTCAGCTTTCAATATATTAAAGAAGACATCATTGACATTTATGCCTGCTGCTCTATTATACTAAAAATTCATACAGCAAAGCTCAAGTTCTACTCTTGTCTTCTGAGTTACTAAATTATTTCCTTAAAATCACAAGTATTTATTAAGTACCTGCTCTATGGCAAACACTCTTCTAATCTAGGAGTGTAGAGTTTTAGAAAACAGAAAGAATCACTAAACCTATGTCATATTAGAGAATGGCCAATTGATTTTAAATAAATTCTGATAGGTCAGATGGCATAAGTTTTATACAAAGAAATAAAACATTTACAGTGTTACAGGTTATCTTTCCAATAAGGTAGTGTTTCAATCAAGAGAGTAAATGTTTTCAAAGTATCTTGACAAAAATATTTAAAAATAGCTCATAAAATATATGTGTCAATTATTTTTATTCAACACAGTTAGAGGGAAAATCAAGAAGATGTTAAAGTTGGTTCCAAAAAAATGCATTTAAGAATGATAAGTAATGTTAGAGAAAGCTCTTAGGCTAAGTAGCACTGGATAACATCCCATAGGGCATTAAAATATTCCTATTGGGATTATTTTTCTTATGAAGAAACTCTACAAGTTAACATGGAACATAACTGAGTTTTGGCTCTTCTCTAATCAAACAGGAACTCTGTATTCAGTTGGGAGTATCTTTCCCTTTCTTCCTTGCTTTTCACTTCTCTTCTTTTCTCACCTATTTGTAAAACCTCCTCAGACAACCACTTTGCCTTCTTGCTTTATTTTCCTTTGGGATGGGTTTGGTCACTGCCTCCTGTACAATGTTACGAATTTTCATCCATAGTTCTTCAGGCACTCTGTCTACCAAATTTAATCCCTTGAATCTATCCATTACCTCTACCATATAATCAAAAGGGATTTGATTTAGGTCATATCTGAATGGTCTAATGGTGTTCCCATCTTTCTTCAATTTAAGCCTGAATTTTGCAATAAGGAGCTCATGTATTATATGAGCCACAGTTAGTTCCAGGTCTTATTTTTGCCAACTGTGTAGAGTTTCTCCATCTTAGGTTACAAAAAACAATCAATCTGATTTTGGTACAGATGTGAGACTTGGACCATAAAGGAGGCTGAGCACCAAATAATTGATGCTTTCAAATTGTGGTGCTGTGGAAGACTCTCGAAAGTCCCTTGGATTGCAAGGAGATCCAACCAATCAATCCTAAAGGAAATCAGCCCTGAATATTCATTGGAAGGACTAATGCTGAAGCTGAAACTTTGATACTTTGGCCACTTGATGCAAAGAACTGACTAATTGGAAAAGACCCTGATATTGGGAAAGATTGAGGGCGGGAGGAGAAGGTTTGGCAGAGGATGAGATAGTTGGATGGCATCACTGAGTCAATGGACATGAGTTTGAGTAAGCTCTGGGAGTTGATGATGGACAGGGAAGCCTGGCGTGCTGCATTCCATTGGGTCACAAAGAGTTGGACATGACTGAGCGACTGAACTGAACTGAAGGGACATAGTGGAGGACAAAGGGGCCTGGAGTGCTGCAATTCATGGGATTGCAAAGAGCTGGACATGACTTAACATCTGAACAACAATAGGAAATAAAGCCAAACAGAAAAATTCTCCTAGAAATTCAAATAGCTTTTAGGTGGACTTGTTAAATGAAAATATTCAAACATAACATTGGAATACACAGAGTACTCTTTTGATTTCCAAGTTTTTTATTTTATTATTAATGTTGTGTGGATATTTCATTCACCAACTTATGTTTTCCTTACGGGGGAGGACCTATGATTATCTTTGGCTAATAAGATAGGAGGAGGGACTATAATACTTCATTTTCTATGCTGAGGTAGTATTAGGCTTACTCGTAATTCTTTAGTATCTGTCTCCCCCTGCTATGCCATTTGAGGAAGATGCATAGTCTAGTCTCTGTGGTGGTTCCTCCTTAAGTCTGCATTCTCGAGTGACTGTGTCCATTATACAAACTGCCTCTCCCTTCAGGCTTCAATCCTCAAGTAACAGCATATAAAATAAATGAGATACAGTTATTGTGGTATTACCTTATTGAGTGCCAATATATTACCATTACCCAACTAGTCTATGCTGACTAGAGCAGGAATTGGTACCCAAAGGAGAGTGTCAGTTTAGAGGTCAACAATCCTATTGAGGTACCCAATATAAGAGGCTGGGAAGATGGCAATCCATGTTTTAAAATACAAAATATTTAGTGAAACCCTCTTGAAATTCCTTGGGAGGGTATCATGTACACAAGAAAATTTTATTTTTAGACAGAGAGATTGGAAAACAGAATATTAGTAGTATACGTTGGTTGCAGTTATGGACTGAATCTGTACTACTAAAATTCTTATGTTGAAGTCCTAATTACCAAGATGACTTAACATTTGGAGATAGAGAGTTTAAAGAGCAGATTAAAGTTAAATCAGGTCATAAGCATAGGGTCCCAATTCAATATGATTGTGTTCTTTTTTTTTTTTCTTTTTTAATTTTTATTTATTTATTTATTTAATTTTATTTTATTTTTAAACGTTACATAATTGTATTAGTTTTGCCAAATATCAAAATGAATCCGCCACAGGTATACATGTGTTCCCGACCCTGAACCCTCCTCCCTCCTCCCTCCCCATACCATTCCTCTGGGTCATCCCAGTGCACTAGCCCCAAGCATCCAGTATCGTGCATCAAACCTGGACTGGCAACTCGTTTCATACATGATATTTTACATGTTTCAATGCCATTCTCCCAAATCTTCCCACCCTCTCCCTCTCCCACAGAGTCCATAAGACTGTTCTATACATCAGTGTCTCTTTTGCTGTCTCGTACACAGGGTTGTTGTTACCATCTTTCTAAATTCCATATATTTGATTGTGTTCTTATAAGAAGAGGAAGAGATAGTGGGATGCTAGAGCACTGAGGACAGGATATATGAGGACCAAATGGGAAGTCAGCCATTTCCAAGACAAGAAGAGTGCCTAGGGAGAAATCAAACCTGATGACACCTTAATCTTTGACTTTAGGTTGGTGAGAAAATAATTTCTGTTGTTTAAACCACCCAAACTGTGGATTTTTAAAACTAATTTTATCAATTTATTTTTAGCTGTGCTGTGTTTGGTCTTTGCTGCTGTGAAGGCCTTTCTCTAGTCACAGGCAGCAGGGGATACTCTCTGGCATGAGCAGACTTCTCATTGTGCTAACATTTTTTGTTGCAGAACATGGGCTCTAGGCACAGCCTTCAGTAGTTGCAGTACATGGGTTCAGTAGTTGTGGCTCCCGGAGTCTAGATCACAGGCTCAGAATTTGTGGGTCTGTAGTATGTAGGATCTTCCCAGACCAGATTTGAATCTATGTCTCCTGCATTGAATTTTTTACCATTGAGCCACCGGAAGAGCCCCAATCTGTAGATTTTGTTATGATAGCCCTATAAGATGAAACAGCTGCTATTGACTGTGTTATGCTTAGTCACACATTTGTACCCAACTCTTTGTGACCCTATCAACTGTAGTCCAGCAGGCTCCTCTGTCTATGGGATTTTCAGGCAATACTATAGTGGGTTGCTATTTCCTTCTCCAGGGGATCTTCCTGACCCAGGGATCAAACCTGGGCCTCCTGCATCTCCTGCATTGGTAGGCAGATTCTTTAATACTGAGCCAACTGGGAAGCCCATCAGACATAACAAAAGACAATAAATGGAAAAGGAAGAATATACAAGAGGACACATTAACAGTGGAAAGCATAATTATTCCAGGGAGAAACCTTAATGCCTAATCAAGAAACAGTTTCCATTCCCAGGGTAAGGGATTTTCATAATTCCTAGAGTAATTGTTGGGTCTCACTCATTCTTCTCTCTTTCCCTCTCTCTCTCACTCCCTCTCACACACACCTCATCTCTCCTTTTTTTTTTAATTATTTTATTATGCTTTGGTATACTGGATGTAGAGGTTACTACACTTAACACTTAGATTCTGAGCTTCATATGGATTTGATGCCTGACTGGACTTTTCGCTTATCTCCATTGGAAATAAGTTGAGTGTTCTAAACGTGGAAGAAAGGAAATCATGAGATATTTGGTCAGTAAACAGGAGAACTGCATAAAATAATGCTAATCAATGAATCCATTACTCTCCTTTCATCCCTATTACAGTTATATGCATTTAAATGATGAGTCTAAAAATAAACATTGATCTGTCATATCAAATATCATTACTAGATGGAGGCAATAAAATCTGTAGATTCATTTTTACCACTGTATAACTTAATTTATCCTGATAAATAGAATCAGAGGCAAAATCAAGTTATGGATTAGGTCATAAGGAGATTCTAGCTAGGAATGCTCTCCACACACAGAGAACTCAGTTTGCACAGATTGTGACTTAATGAGTATACTAAGTTGTTTGAAGACATTTCCATCCCTGCATGAATTGCCATGGTATCACATATAATATTATCAATAATATATCCTCACTTTAACAACTACTCTAAGCATCTTGTGATATTATGTCACTATTTCAGGGGGTGTATTTTTTATTTAATTTTTGTTTTATGTTGGAAAACAGTTGATTTATAATATTGTGTTACTTTGAGGTGTACAGCAGTGATTCATATTGAAGACATTATTAAGATAAATAAATACATTGATAGAATAATAGGAAACTTTTCAGATTATTGTTGCCTATTCTGTATCCAACATATTGACCATTATCATCAACATAACTATCTGAAGATTTATTCTAAACTCCACCTGGTCTTGATATTATATTGCTAGGTATTTTTGTATGCATTTTGTGTAATTTCCCCATTTCCAGTCATAGTCTCAAACTCTGTCTAGATTATTTTGCACGAAAAAAAGCCTTAGTTTACTCTTCTGATCCTATCTATTCTGTCATTTAAAGAGCCATTTTTCTGTATCTATATGTCTAATAAAAAATACAATTGAATTAATATATTTAAATGCTTTATAAGAAACATAAAATATTGTATATTTTACTACTACTATTTGTATAAAATGAAAAAAACACAATAAAATATATTTGTTATTAATATTTTTTAAATAGATTTTTTTCTTACCAATCAAAGCAAGTTATTTTTTTACTTCAGCTATATTTAGTTTTGTGCTTCCCACTGGCTGTTTAATTCCTTAGTTGGATGGTTTATTTGTTTGAAATTCTTGTTTATGTCCCTAATGCCCTCATGTTATTAAGAATGAGTGACTTGAAACAGTAAACAAATTAGGTTGATTTCTCAAGAGATCTTAAAACCCTGGCAAAAATAAAACATTTAAAAATATTAACACAATGTATAAATTACAGATATTAAGATGATTCTGAAAATTTAATATTTTATAAAACCAAGTTGGATTCAACTTTTTCTTCTGTAAATATTAAAAATATATACAAATAAACTCAGAAGAGTCATTATTTATTGCACTAACTTTGCTCACAAGTCTGGAAATGCCTCAAGTTCCAAAGGTAATTACAGTAGGCTGTGAATGTGGATAGGTTTATATTATGATTTCATTCATTATCACATCACTAAGGAAATTAGTCTTTGCAATGGGATGTTTAAAATGATAGCAAAAAATTACCATACAGTTAATGGTCAGCATATAAAACAGATTAAAAAAAAACAAAAAACAAAAAAAAAACTCCAAGACTTTTACTTTCCTCTCCCTATATGTGCACATATTATAAATCTTATTTAATCAATACAATAACCTTATGATATAGGTATTATTATCCATCTACATATCACAGTAGAGGAAACATACCAAGAAGTTATACAACCATCTTGTTATCATTTTTATGTCCATGTAAAATTTATTTGCAAATCCAGTAGCTTAAAATAAAAATTTTATTTCCCTTGTGAATTTGTGGATGAGGAGTTTGGAAAGGTCTTGGATGGACAGTTCTATTGTCAGCAGGGAGTGAGCAGGCAACTAAGAATAAAGGACTGACCTTCAACCCAGGTGACTTCTTCACTGACATGCCCTTTACCTTGCTGCTGCTTTGTTTCTTTCTCCCTGTACATCATCTCTGTGTCTCTTCCTCCAGAGCCTCTCTATGTAGCTTGCATTTTTCAGAGTCTGGTGATTCCATTAATGAAAATAGAGAATGGAAAGTCAAAGGAGCTGCAATTACCATCAATCAAGGGAGCCAAGGCTAAAAGCCTGGGGACAATTTCAGATAATATAAGGGCACATAAACTTTTGTAACTTACCTAAGCTTGTTATTTTCCTCTTCTTCTTCTTTTTTTTTTTTTTTTTTTTTTTTACCTCATCTGTTTATCTATAGTGACTAGCAAAATACAAATAGAATATTTTTAGGCTATAAAAGTAGGTATGTACTGTTGACTAAAAAAATGATGCACAACTTGAGAGTTGTTAGTTAAGTTTTATTTGGGGGCAAAATGAGGACTGCAGCCAGGGAGGCAACATCTCAGATAGCTCTAAGAGACTGCTATAAAGTGGCAGTGGGGGGAAGTCAATATATAAGGTTTTGGTGAAGGGGAGTTCAGTACCATGAAGAACTCATTTTACAAAAGGTTTCTGTTAGTCATGAAGATCTGATGTTACCATGAAGAAGTTTAGTGCTTCTGTGAGGAGATACCTGACATCCAAGGGCAGAGAAGCCCCAGAAAGACAGTAGGAGGGGCAAAATTGCATTTAGAATCAAAGCCCATACCCACTCAGAGGGCTCAAACAAACCTTGTGAGCACCAGGACCCAGAGACACCACAGAGACTGAGACAGAGCTGTGTTTGGGTGTCTCCTGAGGAGGTACAGGTCAGCAGTGGACTGATGCAGGGACAGGAGCTCTGGGTACAATAGACCTGGGTGTGGCATAAGCCCTCTAGGAGGAGGTCACCGTTAACCCACCATAGAGCCATCAGAACTTACACAGGTCTGGGGAAACAGACTCTTGGAGGGCACAAACAGAACCTTGTGTGCACTAGGACCCAGGAGAAAGGAGCAGTGACCCCACAAGATATTGACCCAGACTTGCCCGTGAGTGTTCAGGAGTCTCTGGTGGAGGTGTGGATTGGAGGTGGCCTGCTGCAGGGCTGGGGTCACAGAGTGTAGCAGTGCCTGCATTGGGACATTTTGAAGGAGGTTGCCATTATCTTGATTACCTCCACCATAGTTTGGCCTCAGGTCAAATAACATGGAACACAGCCCCACTCTTCAACACGAAATCGGATTAAAGATTTACTGAACATGTTTCCCCCTCAATTAGTCTCTTCAAAGATTCAGTGAAAGTTCTATGAGGAAGTTTTTAGGAAATGTTAAGTCCTTTGTCATATTATCCTTTTCTAGATATCACTAGCTCTTCTTCAATCCCACCTATTGAATCACAGAATTACAAAGTTATACTATGCCTGCTTTAATTAGATTTATTGTGGAAGCCCAACCATCCATGTGTTTGTCTGAACCTTGTTACTGAATTCAAAGACAGTCAATCTGAGAAAATTATGTCTGTGTTATATCACCTGAAAAACCTGAGAAAATTACATCTGGGTTATATCTGTCTGAACATGCAACACAGAGCATACAAAGAGCTTTAATCAATAAATTACTATACCATGATGCTAAGTATTTATCAATTTTGATTTTTAAGGGATGTTTTTCAATTTTTAAAAATATTTTAGATATAGTTTAAGAATTTGAAAATATGAGATATATATGAATGATTTATTTATTGTAATTTATATTTCCCTATCAACAGACAAATGATATTTTCTAAGTTAATGTGGATAGAAAGACTTTTGAAATAAACATCAATAAATATTCATGTTTAAAATTAGGTTCTGCTGCACTTCACAGAACCCCATCCACACTGGCTTTTAGAGTTTCTCTTTCCTGTTAAGAGATCTGGGGCATTCCAGGATTAAGAAAGTAGTTCCCTAATCATAATATTGTGGGTTAGATCTCTGGGTGGGGAAGATTTTCTGGAGGAAGAAATGGCAACCCACTCCAGTGCTAGTGACAGGAAAGTTCCATGAACTTTGGAGCCTGACGGGCAAACCTCCTTGGGGCTGCAAAGCGTGGGCATGATTGAATAATTGAGCATGTAATCATAATGCTACAAAGTTTGCTTTCTTTTCAGTTTCCTATCCATCACTGACTCGATGGACGTGAGTCTGAGTGAACTCCGGGAGTTGGTGATGGACAGGGAGGCCTGGCGTGCTGCGATTCAAGGGGTCGCAAAGAGTCGGACACGACTGAGTGATCTGATCTGATCCTTCATGTGTTACTCTGTGGTCTAAAACCCATGCCTGGGCTTATCTTTCTCCATTTTGGACAAAAGAAATGAGGAGCAAGTATAATGAGAAGAGAGTAGCCAAAAGAAACTTTCTGGAAATATACAAAACTGCTGCTTATGTCTTAGTGCTAATTTTGTCATGTGCCATATTTATTCTGGTAGGCAACGTTCTGTTATTTTGAAGAAAGGGAGAATGAATTTGGGGACAGGCAATCAGCAAACTCTGTAACACACAATGTCAGCGTCAGGTCTTGTTGATAAAGGAACTATCCAGAATGCTAGAACATTCATACAGCAGACTTAGTGAGGCTTGAGTTGGGAGGAGTCTTCATGCATTTTAGGAATTAATATCCCCTTGAGCCAGAGCTAGTAGAACCCTCAAGGTAGAGTGGAGAGGGCCTTGCGGAAAGCCTGTGGAAGAGTCATTTGGGTGATACCTCTGCAAAGTGTACTGGCATCTGGAACAATGTCACTGACTTAGATATCTGAATGCAGCTGAAGAAGTCTTCATTTAGAGCCATTAAGTGCGGATAAGTCAAAGCTGGGCATGCCAGACTCACGGAGGGGACTCCCAGGGCCGCCTCCCTGCAGGTTCTAACAGACCAGCTTCTCCCCCTCGGTTCTCATCAAAACACAAACACTGAAGAATAAGTTTTCATGGAGGAAAAACAAAACCTAATTGCCAGGTTTTATCTTCCAGGAGCTCCAACCGTGTTGTCACCTAAGACAGAGCTAGGAAGGCACCCCTGAAACTGCAGGCTCTTCACCTGTGTGGTTCGAGTCCACAATTGTGTTCACATGCAGGCAGAGGCAAAGAGCTGGTGAAGTGTTAACCTTAACATAAGACAGACAGAGTTAAGAAGCCACAACGACCTCCTGTGCCACATCCTTCCCCTGGCCCTGGTTTGGGGAACCTCCAAGGTGATCCACTCCGTTTCCTTCTTCTAGAAGGGACACTGATAGAACATACCTCCATCAGGGATTCTTTGACATACATCCATATTGTCAATAGTCAACTTTAGGAACAAAGGTGCAGAGGTCTCTTAAATATGAAGTGGTTAGTGTCTAGGTACAGGGTCTGGATGAGTCATGATCATGCTCACAGGACAGTGCAGCCCACGATTCAGAAATTAGTCATCCTGTAAACAAACTAGAGGAAAGGGCCCGGGTTTCCTAATTGGTTTTCCTTCAGAAACATCATCAACAGACACTACAAAGCACTCTGGAAGGCCTATTCTGACCCTGGTGGGCCCCTGGTGCATTCTGAGTGCAGAGAGAACCATTAGGGCAGAGAATGATCACCCCTGCCTGTCTGCAAATGCTCAGGTGTGGGGCCATCGACAGCATCTTAGTACAAAGCATCAGCCTGGCCCACCAGGCGCAGGGAGGGCTCAGTCAGAAACTTAACTTTCATTATAGTTAAGTTCTAACTCTAACTATTGAGTTACTCACCCAGAAAAACAAAAAAGAGTGCAAACAATCAAGGGGAGAGAGGTCTTGGTATCTTTCTGTAGCTTGAACGATGGTGTGTACTTCAGACCATCTGCATCTTCCCTTCTCTGGCCACCAGGGGGCGGGGGCGTGCCAGGTGTTCCAGGTTTAGAGTGTGGGGATGGGAGGAGATTGAAGACTCGGGAGGAAAGGGAGACGATTTGTCAACAGGCAGGACAGGCAGTCTGTGTCCTAGAGGTCCCCAAAGGTTCCCCAAAGTAAAGGGATGGTTAAAACTAAAGTGAAGATTCGGGTGGAGGAAGCTAATGACAGGATACACCCGAGGGAAGAAAGGATGGGTAGCCTAATTTCATCTACCATCATCCCCACTGTCCCATGGCCACCTAAAGGAGGACACTAGCAGTTGGATGAAGACTCTTTTTTGTGTCTATTAGTTGTTTCTTTTTTTTTTTTTTTTTTTTTTGGTGTGTGTGACCAAAATAGAGTATGGTAATATCTTCACATCCTCCATGTAATATGGGCTTCCTAGGTGGCAGTAGTGGGAAAGAAGCTGCCTGCCTATGCAGGAGACACAAGAAATGTGAGTTAGATCCTTGAGTAAGGAAGATCCTGGAGAAGGCAATGGCAACCCACTCAAGTATTCTTACCTGGGAAATCCCATGGACAGAGGATCCTGGCAAGCTACAGTCCATAGGGTCTCAGAGAGTCGGACGTGATGTGAAGGGACTTAACAGTACATAATATATAAATATTACTCTTTGTGACAATTTATAAATGCCTTTATGTCCACATACTCCTGCATTATAACTCCTTTAATTTTTTTCAAGATTCATATTAAATACTATCTTTTCCAAGAAACAAATTTTGAATGATCTGAAAGTATCCATATCTTTGTTTCCATAGGATCCTTGGGATGCTCTATTAGGGTACATGTCTGTCTGACTTACAATAGTGAGACAATCCAATTTCACATTTATATTATATAGTACACAAAGTATGTTGTATATGGTACCATTTTATAAAAATGACATACTTTGAATTTTCAAAAAAGAAAAGTGAAATAGAAACAATTTTTAAATATTTTAAATGATAAGTATAATCATAAATTATAGTTATAAATACAAAGGTTTGAAATTATACTTTTTCAGCTATATTTTTAAAGGTAGGTATATGTTATTCAGCTCAGTTAAGTTCAGTTCAGTCATTCAGTCGTGTCTGACTCTTTGCGACCCCATGAATCACAGCACGCCAGGCCTCCCTGTCCATCACCAACTCCCAGAGTTCACTCAGACTCACGTCCATCGAGTCAGTGATGCCATCCAGCCATCTCATCCTCTGTCGTCCCCTTCTCCTCCTGCCCCCAATCCCTCCCAGCATCAGAGTCTTTTCCAATGAGTCATTTCTTTGCATGAGGTGGCCAAAATATTGGAGTTTCAGCTTTAGCATCATTCCTTCCAAAGAAATCCCAGGGCTGATCTCCTTCAGAATGGACTGGTTGGATCTCCTTGCAGTCCAAGGGACTCTCAAGAGTCTTCTCCATCACCACAGTTCAAAAGCATCAATTCTTAGGCACTCAGCTTTCTTCACAGTCCAACTCTCACATCCATACATGACCACTGGAAAAACTATAGCCTTGACTAGATGGACCTTTGTTGGCAAAGTTATGTCTCTGCTTTTGAATATGCTGTGTAGGTTGGTCATAACTTTCCTTCCAAGGAGTAAGCGTCTTTTAATTTCATGGCTGCAATCACCATCTGCAGTGACTTTGGAGCCCAGAAAAATAAAGTCTGCCACTGTTTCCAGTGTTTCCCCATCTATTTCCCATGAAGTGATGGGGCCAGATGCCATGATCCTCATTTTATGAATGTTGAGCTTTAAGCCAACCTTTTCACTCTCCTCTTTCCCTTTCATCAAGAGGCTTTTGAGTTTCTCTTGACTTTCTGCCATAAGGGTGGTGTCATCTGCATATCTGAGGTTATTGAGATTTCTCCTGGCAATCTTGATTCCAGCTTGTGCTTCTTCCAGCCCAGCATTTCTCATGATGTACTCTGTATATAAGTTATTAAGTTACTACTAAAAATGGAAAAAATAATATACTTTTTTCAACATTCCTTTTCTATATCCAGATTTTAAGTATTTAATGATTTTATGTAATCAATATATATTGTTTGAATTGCCTATTTATTTACAAATGTTTATGACATTTATATTTTATAATTTCACAAAATGGATAGTTTTAACTTTACAATTAAACTAGTGGATTATTCTCAATAAGTTACTTTAATAAAACTTTGTTCATTGTTAAGTTTTTGAGTCATCTTTTGGTTGGCTGAATTTCCTTATTCAGTAATCATTAAAGTTTACTTTCAATTTCAACAATAAATAATGTATAGGCTAGTCCTTACATTCTTGGACATGTGAAAATATCTGATTTCTGTCTTCAGAATTACAACAGTTATTAGTCAGACATTAATTCCTCAGAAATTGTTAACATTTTGGCAGTATTTTCTGCCACAATATAATACTGTGGAAAAGTCTGATGCAAAGCTGCATTTTTTCCCCTATTCATGACTTTCCCATCTTGATTTTAAACTATTTCCTGATTTTTTATTTTACTAGCTTACATTGTTTTGAGACTAAATAATTTTCTTTAGAGCACAATATTTTCTTTCAATATCTAAATGAAATTATATTTGTATGTCAAAATCTTCTATAGCTTGATTAAAAAAAAACATATTCCATGTGCTGTTCACATTTCATTAGCAATATTCAGTATTCATAAATCAATCTCACAGTGTTTTATGCAAAAATGAAATTGTTAGTTGCTCAGTCATGTTCAACTCTGCAATCCCATGGACTGTAATGCACCAAGCTCCTCTGTCCATGGAATTCTCCAGGCAAAAATATTGGAATGGTTTGCCACTCCCTTCTCCAGGGTGTCTTCCTGACCCAGGGACTGACCCTGGGTCTGCTGCATTGCAGGCTGATTCTGTACAGTCTGAGCCACCAGGGAATCTCTATAGTGTTTTATGTAATTTCTTATTTTATGCTTGTTTTTTTAATTTTTTCTTACCTGTATTCAATTACATTTACTCAATTTTCCTGCTATTTCTAAGATGGCTTTCAAAAGTTTTATGTAAAGTCTGAGTCTGCACTCTCATTGTCCACAGCAGAGCCCATGGCACTTCATGTCTCCCTCTGCAGTTGACATTTCCTAAAATTTATTAGAGTGGAACTGAATCTACCAAGGTAATCTCCTCTTCAAATCCTGCTCATACTCTAGTGTCTTGTCACTCTGATTAAAGTAAGATACTTTAATAAATCTTGGAGGAATGTGGGGCTAAATATAGAGAAAGCTATTTTCTGATCAAGGTCTGTAGAGATATATGTAGGCTCTTAAATGTGTTTTGTTTTTGTTTTTCATTTTGGTCTAGGTTTCACTGTACAGCAATACAAAAGTGTGCCCCAGAGTTTTGTATAATTTTGCCAATAAGTTCATCTGTACCAATGTTTGCGATTTGAGGCTATTGCTTTTTTATATTGAAGATGGAGCTGTTTCTCTTTTCCCTTTTATTGTTATAGGAATTGAAGTTATATCATCACTTCTTTACAGATGTAGTTTGTCCTCAATAATTTTTTTGCTGGAGAGAAATGAAGTAAAACATATTAACTTATCATCTTTAATTGGGCTTCTCTCAGTTATCCATTATTTAAATGAACCAAGTGATAATATGTTAGTAAGGAAAAAAATGAGATTTCTTACCAGTTAGATGAAAATTTCATGTTTCTCCCACCTCTAGATTATTGTCTTAAACAAAACATATTAATATACTCTCAAAAGATATCTCACAATCATCTTCTCCTATTCCATCATTTTACAGATGAGTAAATTTGAATTTTAAAGTTCATCACTTTTTAAAGTTAGAGCTCCAACAGTCCTGGAGGCACTGGGTTGTATTTTTATGGCTTATTTTGGGAGCAGCAGTTCCTGGAAGTCAGCCCGGAGAAATCATTTCTATGGCCGAAATTTATCTTTGTACTGATGGTAACTAACCAAGGCTATGAATGTCCATAACAAAGTTTTATCTTTATCTTTATTAGCTTTTACTCTCAGCAAGTTTGCTGTTTTTCCTCTTTAGTTAAAAAAAAAGAAAGAAAGAAGAAATAGGGATTACCTTTACACATAGTACTGTAAATCTGTTCTTGTAATCAGAAAAGAAGCTATCTTTGCTGGGTATTTCTAATGGTCTCTCTAAATTTTCACTTTACTCTCTGAGTCTGGTTATTTAATACAATTAAAACACAAAGAAAGATGTGTCATGAGAAAATGCTAAGTTAATCACTGACCTTGGCATTCTTGAAAAGGAAAGCTTGAAACATTTGAACAAATTAGTTCTTTGAGATAAACATATAACCAGTTTTTGGACACAAAGTCAATGCAGATTTCTCAACAGTGACATAAAATAAACCAGAGTTAATTACAAATCTGAATTTCTTAGCTAGAATAAGCTTTTCTTCCGTCTGAAATTAGTTCAAAATAGATGTGAGGTGGTTCCCAGGCTATTTCTTTCTCATATTTTTTTTACTGTTCAATTTTAAAACCCAGAACAGGATATATAGATAGAATCTTATAAGGTGAAATACTACCACTTTTATGTGTGTCTTTTTAATGCTGAAAACATAGTTTTCAACTGGGTTAAGTGTAAACAACTAAACTGATTATGCCTTTGTATATTCATTATGAAATTGCTTCTGATGTGGAATATTTCAAATGGAATCAAATGATATTTACCAATACTAGATTTGGGAAGAGAAATAAATAGGATGAATGTGGGAAAATTGAAATTTTCTCTCCTGTAATTCAGACTCTCTACATCTGCTATAGCATTGATATGTGTGCATATATATATATATATATGGATAGAAAACAATAGCAATCCTTTGTCAGGACTGAGATATTGGGTATGCATGTTCTCATCTCTTTCCTTGAACTGAACTTTGCCTTGACCTATATAACACTTTGTGTATATGGGCTGAATAGTGGCTACAAATGCCTTTGAGTTATGCAATAGGAAATAGCACTTTAATTGGCCACCTGGTTCTCTGGATGACCTTGGATGCCATTAAAATGGCACAATTTCTCACTAAGTTGTTTTGTTTGAATATTTTTAACTATTAGTGACTGAAATCCAAAGTAACAAGAGTCTTACATAAGGTATAATTTTATTTCACTTTCAAGTAAGTGAAACATGTCAAAAGGCAAGTTATCTAGGTCTAATGTGTTGGTATCAGAGAATTAGTTTCTATCTTATTCTCTACCATTCTCAAATATGGTTTCATATAAAATTAATGATCTAGCTCTAGCCCTGATAGCCTTGGCCCAGGCCAGCAGGAAAGAGTGAGGAGAAAGGAAGGGAAGAAAGAAAAGTTCTCCAAAAGAACACCCTTTACTTATCCTTAAATCCCATTAGTTAGTACTCACTCTTTTTTTTTTTGGTTGTTTTTTTTTTTTAATTTTATTTTATTTTTAAACTTTACATAATTGTATTAGTTTTGCCAAATATCAAAATGAATCCGCCATAGGTATACATGTGTTCCCCACCCTGAACCCTCTTCCCTCCTCCCTCCCCATACCATCCCTCTGGGTCGTCCCAGTGCACTAGCCCCAAGCATCCAGTATCGTGCATCAAACCTGGACTGGCAACTCGTTTCATACATGATATTTTACATGTTTCAATGCCATTCTCCCAAATCTTCCCACCCTCTCCCTCTCCCACAGAGTCCATAAGACTGTTCTATACATCAGTGTCTCTTTTGCTGTCTCGTACACAGGGTTATTGTTACCATTTTTCTAAATTCCATATTTATACGTTAGTATACTCTATTGGTGTTTTTCTTTCTGGCTTACTTCACTCTGTATAATAGGCTCCAGTTTCATCCACCTCATTAGAACTGATTCAAATGTATTCTTTTTAATGGCTGAATAATACTCCATTGTGTATATGTACCACAGCTTTCTTATCCATTCATCTGCTGATGGACATCTAGGTTGCTTCCATGTCCTGGCTATTATAAGCAGTGCTGCGATGAACATTTGGGTACATGTGTCTCTTTCCCTTCTGGTTTCCTCAGTGTGTATGCCCAGCAGTGGGATTGCTGGATCATAAGGCAGTTCTATTTCCAGTTTTTTAAGGAATCTCCACACTGTTCTCCATAGTGGCTGTACTAGTTTTCATTCCCACCAACAGTGTAAGAGGGTTCCCTTTTCTCTGCATCCTCTCCAGCATTTATTGCTTGTAGACTTTTGGATCGCAGCCATTCTGACTGGTGTGAAATGGTACCTCATAGTGGTTTTGCTTTGCATTTCTCTGATAATGAGTGATGTTGAGCATCTTTTCATGTGTTTGTTAGCCATCTGTATGTCTTCTTTGGAGAAATGTCTATTTAGTTCTTTGGCCCATTTTTTGATTGGGTCATTTATTTAGTACTCACTCTTTTGGCTACACCAGTCCTGAGTGTTCTTTGGAAGGACTGATGCTAAAGCTGAAACTCCAATACTTTGGCCACCTCATGAGAAGAGTTGACTCTTTGGAAAAGACTCTGATGCTGGGAGGGATTGGGGGAAGGAGGAGAAGGGGATGACAGAGGATGAGATGGCTGGATGGCATCACCGACTCGATGGACATAAGTTTGGGTGAACTCCAGGAGTTGGTGATGGACCGGGAGGCTTGGCGTGCCGCGATTCATGGGGTTGCAAAGAGTCAGACACGACTGAGCAACTGAACTGACTGAACTGCTAGGTAGGCTAAGAAACATAAACGTGACTTGAGTGTTTGTAATCCAGCTGAAAATAGGGAGTCATATTATTATAAAACAGGGAATAAGTAGATTTTGATAGACAGTGATCTGGTCCACCATTACATCACATTAGGTTTTTGAACTCTGTTTTTAAATGTATTTTGACATGTCAACTAGAATGTAAGCCCTAGAGGAGCCCAGATTTCTCTTTTGATGATGATGTTTTATTTTGTTGATGTTGTATGCCCAACACATAGCAGAGTGCCTGTCACATCATATGTAAATAATAAAAGTCTGTTCAATGAATATAAGTCCTACTGAAGTGGAACAAGCTCAGAAACAGGAGGCTTGGATTTGAGTTTAGTTGTTAGACATTTTCTCTACCTGAAACTTTCCTCTTTTAGAGTGGGGTTTGGTCATATTATTTGTAGAATATGTCATAGTACTACTCATGACCTAGACTGTGCAGTTGAATATACCAAGTCTGGAGTTAAAACAAACAAACAAAAAAACTATGAAAAGTTTATTGCTTATTTGAAAATAGTTTACTTAAATGTATCATGGTTACAGAGAAGTGTGCACGTTATAAGTGTATGGCTCAAAATTTCACAAATTAAACAAACTTCTTTAACCAGATCAATATATAGACTATTTCCAAGATACTCAAAAACTGCCTATTTTCTCATTCATCATTAAATCAAAAGCTAAGTGCAGTGATAACTTTTATCAGCATAAACTATTTTTAAAAATTCAATATATCTACTTATCTTTTTAATTTACATTTTTCAGAACCACAATTGCTTTGTCACAAAATATGAGCACTTTGATAAGATATGAGTGATGTATTTCATTATCTGTCATCAAAATGGTTTTACTCACATCGCCGATGGCAGGATGCAAGACAATAGACATTTCTATATTCTCACCATCTGTTTGTAACATCATTTAAAATATTTACATGTAATAGACAATTTGATGATGCTTTACTTTGTGTCTATATTGAACATTTAAAATTATATTTGTTTACTAATTTTATTTTTTTCTCTTGTAAACCAATCACATCAGAGAAAATCTTGACTAAAATTGTGTTTGTTGGCAATGTCACTGCTACTGTTTCAGGAGCAATAACCATTGGCTGAACAACAAAGTTTTATGTGTAGATTTGTGTGTGAGTAACTGCTGAGTGCAGTGAATGAAATAAGTCTAGTGGAGATCTCTTGGTTTAGGAAACAGTTTTCAGGCTTCCACTATAGTTTAAAAAATATTTTAAAGAAGACCAGGAATTCACTCAACTACTAAAATTCTCTCTAGAGCTTGGATCCCATTATTTTTTCATAGATATGAGGAATCTGGGACACAACATCCAGAGGATGGAGGTGAACTTTGGGAACCTGAGTTCAGACGTATTCCCTGTGTAAACCTTCCCTGATGCTAAAATCCAGAATTCCATTCTTTTCAGTATGACTGGTGCCATCAATGCCCATTTGTCACCAGGGTAGCCCAGATACTTCCTCTCATAAACAAAGAAAATCCTTGACTAAGTATAATAGATTTTAGTTCTAAATGTCATCTCAAGAGGAAAGAAAGAAAGTGAAATCACTCAGTCACATCTGACTCTTTGCAACCCCATGGACTGTAGCCTACTAGGCTCCTCTGTTAATTGAATTTTCAAGGCAGGAGTACTGGAGTGGGTTGCCATTTCCTTCCCCAGGGGTTCTTCTCAACCCAGGGATGAAACCCAGGTCACCCACACTTCAGGTAGATGCTTTACCATCGGAGCCACCAAAGAAGCCAATCTCAAGAGGGGTCAATGCTAATAACCCACGTGTGCTGGCTCTGTGGCATGAACTCTTCTGTTGTATTTTATATTCCTTTCGCTAATGAGCAACATGTCCACTATCTCTTCATGTATATTATCCACAAGGAGGTGCTTTCCCCATATTACAAGTTCTCCTTTCACTTACTAATATTATGCACATTTCCTCCATTTGTATATTCACCCCTGAGGGTGGACACAGGGATAGAATGACTCATGACTGCTCTATGATCTTGCAGGACAAAACTTCTTTCTAAAATAGACAAAACTGAAAATGCTAGCAGCTCATTTCTTTGCTTGGAAAAAATGTCATTTTTTTCTTAAATGAAATAGTGGAGATTCTGTTCTCTAATCCCAGCACCTATCTATCTGTCTGTCTATCTATCCATCCACCCTATCTATTCAAAGTCATAATATTCTAATATAAATCTGAGTATTGTTTCCAGTGCCCATAACTTGGCAATGAATGGAATCCCACATGCAGAGTTTTAGGCTGTGGTTGCAGAGAAAATTACCAGAATAAATTAACCTGCAGCACCAGTCTGTATTCCTGACGGGATAGCCTTGGAGCAGCAGCAGCTTCTCTTGGTCCTGGAAGTGCTTATTTCCCCCTTGTAAGTCAGTATTCTTGTAAATATGTCCAACTTGTTAATGGGAGGTTCACACCTCATTTGTTCTGGAGAAAAACGGAAGGCCCGTAGTCGTGGCCTTTTCCTAAGAGGATGGACACATACGCACCCAGAAGAAAATTCCTTTGTTAAAATTCACACAGGCCTTCTTTCCCATCTTTTTCAGCTGCTTCCCATTTTTTTTAACAGTTCCATACAGAAAGGCAGACAAAACTTTCTGGGCACCAAAGTACAGTAATTCTTCATGTGATGTGTATCACCCAGAGAGAAAAATTCCATGTAGCTTAACACCAGAAATACTGCCAAGATCACATGAGCTCTAAGTATGAAGTGAGCTAAAAATTGCCTAACTTAAAGAAAACCTACTAGTTTGTTTCAAAATGAAAATAAGTTGCCTCCTACCTGATTACTAAAATAAGATATGACATTTCTAAAAATGAATACAATACAAAAAGTTTAAAAATGTACGTTAATCCAAGTGTTTTTGTGTATATATACATGTATATATATACATATATATATATATATATATATACATATACACACATCAGTTCAGTTTAGTTACTCACTTGTGTCCAACTCTTTGCCACCCCATAGACTGCAGCATGCCAGGCTTCCCTGTCCATCACCAACTCTCAGAGCTTGCTCAAATTCATGTCTATCAAGTCTGTGATGTCATCCAGCCATCTCATCCTCTGTTGTCCCCTTCTCTTCCTGCCTTCAATCTTTCCCAGCATCAGGGTCTTTTTAAATGAGTCAGTTCTTTGCATCAGCTGGCCAAAGTATTGGAGTTTCAGCTTCAGCATCAGTCCTTCCAATGAATATTCAGGACCAATTTCCCTTAGGATTGGCTGGTTGGATCTCCTTGTAGTCCCAGGGATTCTCAAGAGTCTTCTCCAACACCATAGTTCAATAGATCAATTCTTTGGCACTCAGCTTTTTTTATGATTCAACTCTTACATTCATACATGACTTTTGGTAAAATCATAGCTTTGACTAGACAGACTGCAACGTCTCTGTTTTTTAATATGCTGTCTAGATTGGTCATAGCTTTTCTTCCAAGGAGCAAGCATCTTTTACTTTCATGGCTGCAGTCACTATCTGCAGTGATTTTGGAATCCAAGAAAATAAAGTCTATCACTATTTCCATTGTTTCCCCATCTATTTGCCATGAAGTAAGGAGACAAGATGCCATGATCTTAATTTTAGAATGGTGAGTTTTAAGCCAGCTTTTTCAGTCTCCTCTTTCACTTTCATCAAGAGGCTCTTTAGTTCCTCTTTGCTTTCTGCCATAAGGGTGGTGTCATCTACATATCTGATGTTATATGTATATACAAATATATATATATATATTTAGAGTTGATTTCACTAGAGGAAAGGACACTCATTAGCAGAATGAGGGACACATACACCATAGTAATACTGATCCATTTCCTGGAATGTTTTCATGGGGCTTTAGAACATAGGTATTTCCAGCAGAGCTCATATAAATTTGAACCTTAACCATCAGTCACACCACTTCCATCTCTCATGGACAGTGCTCCTGTAGGACATTTCTGTAAGAAAACTGAGTGTTAATGCCACTCACGTCTTCCTATTTTCTTCTTGCTTTCTAACAATGCACCAGCATCACTTAAATACCCACTGAAAACTTTCTGGTCTTTTGCTTTTGAGGAACTGAATACATGTCATAACAGTGCATCTGCTCCCTGTTGCTTTCACATATTCCTATCATTTTAGGAAGGTTTTCAGTTATTTTCCTATTCTAATTTTTAAAATGTGCATCTTCTGCTCTTTACCTTTATACAAGTGTATGTTTTATTTTTAAATAAATAAACTTTCTTTAATTTTGGAAAAATAGTAAATTTACAGAAAAATTTCAAAGGTAGTAAAAAGAATTCCAATATACCTTTAATACAGCTTCATGTTTTCCGCTAACATTATTATTTTATATTAGTACACTTGTCAAAGTTAAGAATATAACATTGCTACTTTACAGAGTAAATTCCAAACTTTTTTCAGCAGTTTCGTTAATGTCCATTTCCTGTTCTAATTCTGTCAAACATTTTTTCCAGCTTTTTATTCAGACCTTCTTATTGTTCCTGGTGAAGGTATTTATATGCCCAATCTATTTCAGTGGGCATTTATATATCCACACACATACTATCTTTGATTCACTTCATATGTCAGTGTTCCTTATACAAGTTTTGAATGCTATTCCTATTTTTTGTCAGAGCTGTTTTCTCAGCTCCATTAAACTGCAAAAAATGGGGATACCTTTTTGAATATTTTTTGTATTTCAAAATATATTCTAGTTTCTTTCCCTGATCCTTGATGAGATTCTGTATAGGCACACCATCCTTGCCCTTTCCAGCATGTCTAATTTCTTTTTGTTGGTTAGTGTCTTTTGTCTTCAGACAAATAAAAGGGCTTCTTGAGAGTTGCCTCAGAGAGTTTCTGAGGGATGCTAGACAGATAAGAAATGTGACTCAGTGAGGCTGAGAGATGAGAAGAACTAAGTAATACTCCTAAATTGTGCTCTACTATAGTAATGCAGAATTTAATAATAGTTAAATTACAAATCATAAGCAAATTAACATTATAGATTCCAATAAAATATCATTATGATACAAGAACCGATTTTAAAAATTAGCATGTCAACATGTTACGAATTGAGCTATGAACTGTGGTGTTGGAGAAGACTCTTGAGAGTCCCTTGGACTGCAAGGAGATCCAACCAGTCCATTCTGAAAGAGATCAGCCCTGGGATTTCTTTGGAGGGAATGATGCTGAAGCTGAAACTCCAGTACTTTGGCCACCTCATGCGAAGAGTTGACTCATTGGAAAAGACTCTGATGCTGGGAGGGATTGGGAGCAGGAGGAGAAGGGGACGACAGAGGATGAGATGGCTGGATGGCATCAGTGACTCAATGGACGTGAGTCTGGGTGAACTCCAGGAGTTGGTGATGGACCGGGAGGCCTGGCGTGCTGCGTTTTATAGGGTCGTGAAGAGTTGGACATGACTGAGTGACTGAACTGAACTGAACTGAATGTTTAATCAGGAACTAGGTCAGAATATGAGCTAGCAAAGAGTTTCTATAAGCTAATGTAATATAAATGGTCTTTATGTAATGTAATATAATGTCTATAAGTAAATAAGTTTGTCAGCATATAAGATAAAGATGATTTCAAACATCTAAAAAATGCATAAAATGGCTGAGAGAAACATAACCATTTGCAAGTTAATTGAGGCTTCCCTCCTCTAAAAAGTGAGCGAAGTATGAAAACGTTCCATGAATTTATGCAAGTATGCCATGTTTTCCTAAATTAGGTAAATCTCAAATTTGGTAATTGTCAGGCAGAGTGGCAGATAACCCAGTTGTAGACAATCAGAAAACAGACGAGGTATGAGTGAAAATTTTTCTTTTACTGAAGTTCCACCAGTTGCAGATAGAACTTTTGAGAAGTTCTCAAACATTTGAGAAGAACTTTCTGGTTTTAATTTATATCAGTTCAGTTCAATTCAGTTGCTCAGTCATGTCTGATTCCTGGCAACCCTATGGACTATAGCATGCCAAGCTTCCCTTCTAATTTTGGGTTGAAGTTATTGTATTTCTGTATTATTTTCCTGAGTTTCATGTACATTTTTGGACCATTGTTTATAACTCTTTATGTCCAATTCATAAATTTTTTTTTCCCTTGTGATTTTATCTTGTTCTTTCATTTGGGATATATTCCTCTGAATTACCACTTTGCTTGATTTTCTGTGTTGCCACTATCAATTAGGTAAAATCATTATTTCTCCTGGTCTTGAAGGCATATCCTTCTCTAGGAGCATCTTTGTGAGATCTCCTGAACCCAGTGGCTTTGGCAATAGGGCTGGAGATCATGTGAGCATGGGCTGGGGCTTCACCTGGGATTCCCCAGTGACAACTGCCTTAACAAGTGGGCATGAGCTGGAGCTTGGTATAGGCTGAGGCTTTTCCTTTTGTGCACTCAGGGACATTGCCTTGATAGTTGGGGCTTTATAGTTTGTCAACCTTGGTTTTTGTGCTCAGCAATTTGTCTCTCTTAATTACTAAGTATTATTCAATTGTACAAGCATATTTGGTTCAATTATTCCTTTCTTTTGACAAATCGGTTCAGTTCAGTCACTCACTTGTGTCCGACTCTTTGCGACCCCATGGACTGCAGCACGCCAGGCTTCCCTGTCCAACACCAATTCCTGGAGCTTGCTCAAACTCATGTCCATTGAGTCAGTGATGCCATCCAACCATCTCATCCTCTGTTGTCCTCTTCTCCTCCTGCCTTCAATCTTTCCCAGCATCAGGGTATTTTCCAATGAGTCAGTTCTTCCCATTAGGTGGCCAAAGATTTGGAGCTTCAGCTTCAACATCAGTCCTTCTGAAGAATACTCAGGACTGGTTTCCCTTAAGAAAGACTGATTTGATCTCCTTGCAGTCCAAGGGACTCTCATATCATATATGAAACGAGTCGCCAGTCCAGGTTCGATGCATGATATTGGATTTTTGGGGCTGGTGCACTGGGATGACACAGAGGGATGGTATGGGGACGAAGGAAGGAAGAGGGTTCAGGATGGGGAACACATGTATACCTGTGGTGGAGTCATGTTGATATATGGCAAAACCAACACAATATTGTAAAGTTAAAAAATAAAATTAAATGAAAAAAAAAAAAGAGTCTTATCCAACACCACAGTCAAAAGCATCAATTCTTTGGTGCTCAGTTTTCTTTATAGTCCAGCTCTCACATCCATACATGACTACTGGAAAAATCATAGCGTTGATTAGATGGACATTTGTCAGCAAAGTAATGTCTCTGCTTTTTTAATAAGCTGTCTAGGTTTGTCATAGCTTTTCTTTTAAGAAGCAAGCATCTTTTAACTTCATGGCTACAGTCATCATCTGCAGGGATTTTGGAGCCCAAGAAAATAAAGTCTGTCACTGTTTCCATTGTTTCACTATTGATTTGCCATGAAGTGATGGGACTGGATGCTGTGACCTTAGTTTTTTGAATGTTGAGTTTTAAGCCAGCTTTTTTACTCTACTCTTTCACTTTCACAAACAGGCTATTTAGTTCCTCTTTGCTTTCTGCCATAAGGGTGGTGTCATCTGCGCATCTGTGGTTATTGATGTTTCTCCTGGCATTCTTCATTCCAGCTTGTGATTCATCTAGCCTGGCATTTCGCATAATGAACTCTGCATATAAGTTAAATAAACAGGGTGAAAATATACAGCCTTGATGTACTCCTTTCCCAGTTTGGAACCAGTCCATTGTTCCACTGGTTCTACTTGTTTTTCATGACCTGCATATAGATTTCTCGGGAGGCAGGTCAGGTGGTCTGGTATTCCTATACCTTGAAGAATTTCCCAGTTTGTTGTGATCCACACAGTCAAAGGCTTTGACATAGTCACTAAAGCAGATGTTTTTCTGAAACTCTCTTATTTTTCTTTGACCCAATAAATGTTGGCAATTTGATCTCTGGTTCCTCTGCCTTTTCTAAATCCAGCTTGAACATCTGGAAGTTCTCGCTTCAGGTATTATGGAAGAATAGCTTGGAGAATTTTGAGCATTACTTTGTTAGCGTGTGAGATGATTGCAATTGTGCGATAGTTTGAACATTCTTTGGCATTGCCTTTCTCTGGGATTGGAATGAAAACTGACCTTTTTCAGTCCTGTGACTGGAAAAGCAAGTAGCTGGCTTGATTCCAGTTTGAGGTTAGTCATGGATAGTATTTTGTATGTAATCTTTATAATGAGAAAGCAGGCATTTCACCTAAAAACATCCCAATAAATTGAATAGTAAATTCTTCCGAAAAGTTATGCTAAAGGCAATATATATATATATATATATATATATATATATACACACACACACACACACACACACATATATAAACTCAACATTTTCATTAATTAAGAAAATATGAGTTAAAACTAAAATGAGATACCGACTCTATTTTACTATGCATTTTTAAAAAGCTGACTATGCTAAATGCATGAAAACAATTGACTTCTGTGTGTTGATCATATATATTACAACTTTGCTCAACACTCTCAAGCAAATAATTTTGTTTCATGGAAAGACTGATCATTTCAGCTTGTTGTCTTTGTGCTGAGCCCCAGGAAGATAGCCACAGTGAGTCCAAGCAATCCCATTAAGAACTGATTCTCAGTTCAATATAGCCTTTTGGATCCAATGGATGCAAGTTATGTTGGCTTCCATAGCTAGATATTTTAAGGCCTTGACTCTCAGATAGAAGTTTTAAACCTTGGAAAGCCCATTTTGATGTCCAAATCATTTATACCTCATAGAGAAGCTAAGAGTTGTGAATTCTCTCCTGATTATTTAGCTTCATGATGAGGGTAGAGTTTTTTATGATGAGTGTGTCTCAGGTTTTTCTACCTATTTTGATGTGGGTATTTTCTCACTTGCCTGATATGTAGGAGTCATTCAGCTGGTTTCTGGATTTCTTTCAGACAGAATTGCTGTATGCATAGTTGTTCATTCAATGTGTTTATGGAAGATGAGTTCTAGAAGCTCTTATGTTGCCATATTGAAGTAGAAACTCAGAAACACTTCTTTTATGAGTTAGGAGAGTTGACCTTTGTTTTTCGTTCAATTATTAGCTAGTAGTGTGTGCTGAAGCATATAACTAAATTTGTCAATCTTTTATTGCATTGTAGAATGGCGTATATGAAGTGAAGTCACTCAGTCATGTCCGACTCTTTGCGACCCCATAGACTGTAGCCTACCAGGCTCTTCTGTCCATGGGGTTTTCCAGGCAATAGTACTGGAGTGGATTGCCATTTCCTTCTCCAGGGGATCTTCCCAACCCAGGGCTCGAACCCAGGTCTCCCGCATTGTAGACAGACGCTTTATCATCTGAGCCACCAGGGAAGTCCTAGAATGGCGTATATCCAGTGCTAAAAGTTTATGTGGTTTTGCATTATAGAGTTTGAACCTAAGAAAACTTTATTGGTTGAGTGAATATATCTCCCACTGGGAATAGGACCTAACTGAAAGAATAAAATTGGCAAAACAGAATGTAACCTTATAGATAAGCTCAAATATATATATATATATATATATATATATATATATATATATTTAAAGTTAAATTAGCCTTTGGAAATTGTTGATAGGATATCTATAGAATGATTTATTAATTAGTTAAATAAGAAAGTTCAATAACTAGACGATTTCTATTAAAGGTAATGTGAGTTTTAATCAAAATTAGATGATTTTGTATGCAATCAGCTCACTGGAAGTAGTAAAAGTTAAAGCTATGTAAGAGGTTACTACAAAAGTTATTAAAAGAAGCTGTTACAAAAGCTTGCATGAAAATGTCATCAACATCAAAGTATAATTGAAAACAAAACTTTTGAATGTGTAAAGGGCACTAATACATTAGATTTCAAAAAAAAAAAATCAAATGTATGAATAGAGGACTTTAGATGTGAAACATGGGGTACGTTTGTCCCAATGATACAGTTGGCAAAATGTTTCCCTTATATAGCTATACTAATAATTATTGGTCAAATTATCCTATATGTCACCCTTAGAACTATATCCTTGTTATAAATCCCTGATAATATTGAACTCTCAACAAAGCTGATATAATAAATTTTCCAATCTTTATTGAGCAAGTAAATGGCAAAATGTTAAGTAAAGGATTTAGTTAAGTCTATATTTTAATTGTGCTAGCTTTAGAGAGATTATTTTAATTGTTATGGTGGTGACTTTTGTGCTTATTGTGATATTAAGTAATTGTAAACATTTAGGGGAATGGCATTTTAGGCTCATACTTTTAATTTGAAATACTGAAGGGAATTTAATTGATTAAAACTTTGAGAACATTACTTTGTTATTTTAAAAACATTTGATTTTTTGGATTATGCTTCTGATTAATTGTGCACTAATTATAGAATAAGTAGTAATAAATATTCTCATTCTTAAATAGTTATAGCTCCTAAAGTACCATAATAATTAGAAACCATAATAACTATGAAAGCAACCAGCATAGAAACAATGCTACACACAAGCTGGATGACTTCAGAAGAACTGCAATGACTATAAAAAAGAAATAAGTAGTACAATAATTATAAGAAAGGAAGACATAGTTAAAATGTCTCCATAGATAAATGTGAAGAAGATAAATGCCATTTTAACTACGTATTTGAATCATCTGTACAATTTTATCTCTAAGAACAGATAAAAGATTATTTGATCATTGGCAAAGCATAGAAACATTTAAATAATAATTATTATTAATAGATCTTTGTGAAATTTGTGATGAAGTTGGATGAGAAGATCATTTTGACCATGTCTAAGAAGAGATTTGGTGGAAAGAATAGACATTGATTGGATATTTCCTAACAATTTTTAGTCTTTATCTTTCAGTAAAGTCTAAAGTTTGATTTCCCCAATATGTAGTTAGCCAACTGACATGATTAAAAATAAAATTGTTGATGATAATGACTGTACTAGTTTAAGACTTAGATATCTCTGACTAGTGTTAAAAGGTACCCTTCTTATAAGATATATAGTCATATTCCAATACTTATCTTTTGTTTAGCTGATGGCAAGTTACCAAAACTAAACACACATGGCATGGAATTTCTAGGGACTGAACACTTTGGAATGTAATCAGGTACATACTAGGTATTCAACAAATATTGAATTAAATTAAGAACATCTTCTTGGTACCATCAATCATTTTGATGAGTTGTCATTAACTGGTCACTTCTTTCCCATTGGTAATTTGCTTTCCTAGCTGCTTTCAATGACCTAGTGCTTTCTTTCCTCTCTATAGCAGGTTAAATATGTTATTTTGTTAATTGTCAATAACATTTCTTAACAATTATCTAGAACTTGTTGTGTGTGTGTGTGTGTGTGTGTGTTTGTGAGCTTGGGGGTTTGTGTGAAACATTGTCTGTATTGGGTTCACTTGGGAGCAGAGAAATCTGCTCAGTGGTATCTTTCAGACACAGTCCTGAAAGTGGAGTGTGAACTGCTCAAGCAAATTATGGTTTCTTTTCATCTCGAGGTTCACAAACTTCTATTCAAGCATTCTCCTTCTGTCTTATCCCTCATTCTTATACTTTCCTTGCTTCAGCGGGAATGATTCTGTCTCCTGCCTTGATCTCTCAGTCCATGTGTATCAAAACTTTCAAGGCCTACCTATGTCCAACACATTGCAACTACCTTGGACTAGCCCTTTGTTTTAAAACATTCATGAATGTTCATGAATGCACACAAACACTTGTATTGATAAGAATAAAAATGAAATAAATAATGCTTTATGAATAATACTGTGAAAATCCACATTATTTTCAGAAACATAATGAAGGAAAAGAGGGGAGATGCCATTTGTGACTAGAAAAATCTTTTTATTTTTTAATATAATAAACGGCTTTAGCCGTTTAAGTTTTCAGTTTAGGGCTTTAACTCTCTCAGTGTTTGCACTTGTAGAGCAACTGTAATGACAGAGAGGGAGATGAGTGGGAAGTAGATTGAGAGTGGGAACAAAATCTAAAGGTTTTTATAATCACTATGAGATTTCTAATGACTCATTTAAAAATGAATGTGTATTTTACATTGAGCTCTATTCTTTGTTTAGTGGTGTTTGTTATGATGATATTCATTTAAAATTGCTCACTATTTAGTAAAGTTGCCATTCTAGAAAGATTCTGTGAAATATCAATGTACTTCTCTCCTAGAGAAGATTCATGTTCCATTTTGAGAAAAATGCTCTTATTCCTTATAAGACCTATCCCTAATCCCTGTACCTAAAGAAGTTGCCGCTGCTGCTAAGTCGCCTCAGTCTTGTCCGACTCTGTGCAACCCCATAGACGGCAGCCCACCAGGCTCCTCTGTCCCTGGGATTCTCCAGATAAGAATACCAGAGTGGGTTGCCGTTCCCTTCTCCAATGCATGAAAGTGAAAAGTACAAGTGAAGTCGCTCAGTCATGTCTGACTCTTTGAGACCCCATGGACTGTAGCCTACCAGGCTCCTATGTCCATGGGATTTTCCTGGCAACCTAAAGAAGGTATTTAGGTCTTAACTTAAAAATATGTATTGATAAGCATCTTGGTAGGGAGATCCTACACATGCATCCATATATAAAGAGTCCTAATTATTTTATTCTTTTTTTTTCTAAATAACTGAATGCCTTGACTCCATTATCAGGTAGCAAAATAGTGCTAAATACTCAACTATGTAAGGTTCTCCAAGGTAGGTTAAAAATAACATTGCCAAAGAAAAATGCCAATAATAAGACATTTCAGAAAGTAGCTCTGAGACCAGAAATAAGTAAACAAATTATTCAATAATAATATTCTAAACTTCTGTATGAACTATGAATCTATCAGAGAAAATTAAAGTTCTAATAAAGAGTCTTAAATGAATGGTATATGAAAAAAAATTAAGCCTGAATTAAAAATGTGTACCTTTGTTTCATTTAGGTAAGCAATTTAAATAGGAATAGTATTACAAAATAAACACAGTTTTGGTCATAGGCCAGTGTTCAAAACTGAGTCTTTTAAAATGCAAACCAAGAGGAAATGAGTCAGCATATTTTTAATTGATGAAGATAAAGGTTAAGTGAAACATAGATGATATTGAAAATGCAAATCTGAAGCCTAGAGGTTTGACATTATAAAGATGCATAGTTCAACCAGAGAGGAGCAAAGAAATATAAAAATTGAGCTTGTTATCCTTACCATTCATCCTACCTGTGTATAGAATTTTACTGTTACTTTGTGTTTATTAAATTCATGCTGCTCAGGTACACTCTTTGAAGCTAAGGATATATAACGTTAATTTTAATATTAACAGAAGAAAAATTACTTTCTCCAAACTCATTACAGACAATGGAAAATCAATCCCAAAATGAATTGTACTTTACAGTTGAGCTTGCTGTGATAGTTACAGCATTGCTATTGGTGTACAAATACACTGATTATACCTGGTTATCATCTTTCTTTCTATGCCACAAGCTCTATCCACCTTGTTTGTCATCTGCAAATGTCCTATTGGTTTATATAGGGCTAAGGAATTTATGACTATATTTCCTTCTTTGACCTAAGGAATTAGTTATGAAAATATTCACTTAACAAGGAGGAGAAAGAGACTCACTCCAATCTGCAAGCATAATAATCTGTTTATTTAATGGAAGAGTCAAATTAGAAAGAACAATGCAAAAATTGCTCATGCCAATCCTTGAATATGTAAAGACCTGCTAGAAATATCTGGAAAATTTTGCATGTGCATTTTTCTTGGCTTATGCTCCAGTCTCAGCTCATCTTATTAATATGCAATTGAGGTTATCCTGCATTAATTTCCCAGGCCTCATATCCAAGTATAAAGAGAACACAGCATGCTCCTTTGATTCATAGGAGAAACAAAGGACCAAGTGTTTGTCCATTTGCCTATGACATTTGAGGTGTCTGCATGGGATGCAAATAGATTGATTTAGTTCTGGTGTAAATACTTAAAAATATTTACAGACAAATGGATAGTTTGCCATAGTTTTGCTTCCATAAGTTACTAGTGGGCATGAAGAAAGGAAAAATAATAAATATCAAGTATATACATACTTTTAAGAGCAATAAACCATTATATTCTTGGCTTTCCCTTCCTAAAATACTTTAAGTATATAACTTTAAAATTTCCCAAGGAGGTAAGAGCTATTTATTACATCTTTAATTTTTATATTGATAAATATAAAATTGATCCCAAGTGTTTCTCTAATTATCAAGTTTTATATTTCCAAATCACACCCACGCTTCCATATTTTTTTAAAAAAAAATTTAGTTGGCATGGAGATGCAACTGTGCTATATGGCAGCTTGGCCAGAGGAACATATACCATCATCTTTGCAAATTATAGATTAGGCCCTTTTAGTTTTGATACAAAAAACTAAAGATAATTGTAAAATATATTATGTTTCATCAAGAATAATACCTATTATTTAGGTAATAATAACTTTCAGAGGGGAATAATCAATATAAGAAATACAGAATTGGATTTTCCTGAGAAGGGAAATGTTTTCTCCCAATGGATCCTGATGGTGATATATGATAACCGTGATATATTTTTTACTACTTGCTAAAATGGATAATGAAAATCAGATATTTTTAGTGTCCAAAGCATAGGACCTAGGAAGGTATTTGGCAATTAATTGTTGCTGGTTAATTGTACCATTGCACACTAACCATAATCTTCAATATCCTTGATATTCCTAATAAACTTAATTTAAATCTTTGTGTCTTTCAATAAAAAGAAGAGTAGACAATTCTTCACCTACTTTAAAACAATTCTACAAATCTGTTAAAGTATTATTTGCCAGATTATCTGTTAAACATTGTAGCATGAAAATTTTGCATGTGGAGTACATATATTTGATAAACCCTATTGCTCCTGGAGGTGTCTTATAAAAAGTCAGAGGCCAGCTGGAAGCATTACCACCACATCTGTTTGGATATCACCTCAATTATTTTCATAAAGTACTAAAAGTTTCACTGAAGTGTGTTCTGCCTTGAAGATACCAAACTCATTTCCCAGTATCCCTCCAAAACTTATATTCCTATTATAAACTATTTAATATTTGATAATTACACAACCGTATACTTTTCCAAAACTTGACATGCAAAAAGAATAAAGTATAGACAATTTGTTTCAAGTATAATATTTAAAAATAGGTTATAACTGGATATAATTTATTAGTTCTGATTAACATTTTGAAGTGCTTAACATTCACAATCAACAGTGTCAAGTGCTAGTCTTAAAAAATACATTCCTATATTTAAAAGACATCATTTACTTGAAATAGGTTTATAAACATACTTTTAGTAGAATGTAGGAAGTAATATAGAGGACTCCAAACATGAAAGATCCAAGGACTCTGATTAATTACATCACACACACACACACAACCCCCACCTCATTCATTCATTCAGTAATACAATCATACATTTATGAAAGGTTTAAGAAATATTTTACATTTTTAGGTTAACCTTATAAATACCATTATAATCCCTACATCTTAAGTTATACTGAAAGAAAACCACAAGTCTCAGTGAAGATTCCTATTTGTTTTTAAAGTCAGGAAATCAAGATGTAGTGCTCTACCTGAGAGTAAGTTATTTGTTCTGGGAATTCTTCCTTTACTAGTTTCAAGTAGATGTTGGCATAAAGTTCTGTGACACATCTGTGATAATCTCTCCTTTTGGGTAGGTTACACGGGTCTTTTAAAGCATAAATGGCAGAAAGAGAGTATATCTTATATGCAACCCCAAATGCCTTTGAATCCCCAGAAATGACTACCCACGTTTCTTTATAATCAATTGGGCCTTTCTTAAACAACAACTATTAGCTGTCTGGGTCCTCTTGACCCAATCGTTACTTGCAAATTGTTTATATAATTGAAAATCCAGATTCATGAATCCAAAAGCAAAATAGGTGATCTCTTCACAGTAATTTTGTGAGTGTCTGCAGGAGGTGAGCTGAAGTCATATCCTGGGATCACTGGTCCATGAGTCACAGCTAGCCTCAAGCATAGATTGAGCTCATGCTTGATAGGAGATCATTATAACAATCCTTTACAATCTATTTAACAGTTGTGTGTGTTAGTTACTCAGTCATGTCTAACTCTTTGCAACCCCATGGACTGTAGCCCACTAGGCTCCTCTGTACATGGAATTCTTCAGGCAAGAATACTGAAATGGATAGCCATTCCCTTCTCCAGGGGATCTTCTGGACCTAGGGATAGAACCTGGATCTCCTGCATTGAAGGCAGATTCTCTTCCATCCGAATGACCAGGGAAGTCCATTTAACAGTTACATAACCTAAATACCAGGATATTAGGGAACAGTTTAAAGCCTTTTCCATCTAGCAAAAGAACAGAGGATGAAGAATTTCCTTTAGTCACTTTGACTTTAGTAAGAAATCTCCAGTTGTGCTTGTAATGATAGAAATGGCACTTACAATGGCATTTCTTTTATCTAAAAATATGAGATGAATATACATTTTGGAAATAAATCTTTCAACAAAACACTTCATTTGTAGTACATATTGTGATTTTTTTTTACTTATGTTGAGAGTGTACAGTTATCAATCTAAAGGAACAATGTAGAAGATTGCAATGGACTAGAAGAGATTTATAGGATGAGCTCACTTTAAAAGGAGTCAGATTTATGAGCTTTCTTAAGAGATGGAGTACTTCTCTTATTCACTCAGAAGCATAAAAACTATGAAGTACTCCATGATATTAGCCTAACATCACCAATGGGAAAACAACATCTGTAGTAAAGGTGTACTTTCCTGTATCTAATAAAATATCCATATATGAGGAAAAAATGATGTGTCAAGAAATGAAATTAGAAGCCTTAAGGGATTCAGAAATAAATATACTAGAAACTGGATATCACATTACATACACCTTTAATTATCCTTTATTCACAGAAAGTATAACAATAAAAGTTTCAATAAAACATACTAAAACAATGTTTCATTAAAAACATATTAAAATAAAATTATGTTTTAAACATGAAATAGACTAATGAATGCCATATGTGGATATATATCAAAATGACACATCTTACTGACCAAGTACCAATTTATGACCTTTATTTACTCTTACAGAAAATAAAATATATGCACTCCTACTATTGAGTAGTAATGGCCACATAATTAAAGTTGCTGTTTCATATATATTTTCAGAACCTTATGAAAGTTGATGCTGGTGCAAAGAAAAGATAGTCACTGTTGATATTACTGTATATGTGGTTTTGTGGAAATATACTTTATAGTGGCTTTTAAAACTGAATTGGGACGACCCAGAGGGATGGTATGGGGAGAGAGGAGGGAGGATGGTTCAGGATGGGGAACACATGTATACCTGTGGCGGATTCATTTTGATATTTGGCAAAACTAATACAATTATGTAAAGTTTAAAAATAAAATAAAATTAAAAAAAATAAAAAATAAAAGAATTAAGTTTGAAAACAAACAAACAAACAAACTGAATTCAAGAATCTATCACTCACTGGCTAACTGAGGCCTTTGCTTATCGATTTAACTACTAGAGGAATTATTTTTCTTATCTACTAAAAAGTAGTCTAGTAATAGCTGTCTTACATGAAAATATATTGATGTGAATATCTGAAAGATGAAAAATTCTATAAAAAAATCAGCTGCTACCTATGTTTATCAGAAGTGTTTTTTATTTATGTATTGTTGTTGTTCAATCATTAAGTCATGTTCAACTCTTTGCAACACTGTGGACTGCAGCCCACTAGGCTTCTCTGTCCTTTCCCAGGGTCTCTTGTAAGGAGTCAGCACTTTGTATCAGGTGGCTAAAGTATCGGAGATTCAACTTCACCATCAGTCCTTCCAATGAATATTCAAGACTGATTTCCTTTAGAATTCACTAGGTTTGATCACCTTGTAGTCTAAGGGACTGTCAAGAGTCCTCTCCAATAGCACAAGTTGAAAGCATCAATTCTTCGCTGCTCAACCTTCTTTATGGTGCAACTCTCAATTTTGTACATCAGTTCAGTTCAGTCAAGTTCAGTTCAATTGCTCAGTCATGTCTGACTCTTTGTGACCCCATGGACTGCGGCACATCAGGCATCCCTGTCCATCACCAACTCCCGGAGTTTACTCAAACTTGTGTCCATTGAGTTGGTGATGCCATCCAACCATCTTGCTCTATGTTGTTCCCTTCCCCTGCATCCTTCAATCTTTCCCAGCATCAGGGTCTTTTCAAACAAGTCAATTCTTCGCATCAGCTGGCCAAAGTATGGGAGTTTCAGCTTCAGCATCAGTCCTTCCAATGAATATTCAGGACTGATTTCCTGTAGGATGGACTGGTTGGATCTCTTTGGCATCAAAGGGACTTTTAAGCAACTTTTCCAATATCACAGTTCAAAAGCATCAATTCTTTGGTGCTCAGTTTTCTTTAGAGTCCAACTCTCACATCCATACACAACTACGGAAAAAAACCACAACTTTGACTAGACAGACCTTTGTTGGCAAAGTAATGTCTCTGCTTTTTATTTACTATGCTGTCTAGGTTGGTCATACCTTTTCTTCCAAGGAGCAAGCATCTTTTGATTTAATGGCTGCAGTCACCATCTGCAGTGATTTTGGAGCCCCAAAAAGTAAAGTTTCTCACTGGTTCTATTGTTTCCCCATCTATTTGCCATGAAGTGATGGGACCGGATGCCATGATCGTAGTTTTCTGAATGTTGAGTTTTAAGCCAACTTTTTCACCCTCCTCTTTCACTTTCATCAAGAGGCTCTTTAGTTCTTCTTTGCTTTCTGCCATAAGGGTGGTGTCATCTGCATACCTGAGGTTATGGATATTTCTCCCCGCAATCTTGATTCCAGCTGTGCTTCATCCAGCCCAGCATTTCTCATGATGTACTCTGCATATAAGTTAAATAAGCAGGGTGACAATATACAAGCTTGATGTATGCCTTTCCCTATTTGGAACCAGTCTATTTTTCCATGTCCAGTTCTAACTGTTGCTTCCTGACCCTCATATAGATTTCTTAGGAGGCAGGTCAGGTGGTCTGATATTCCCATCTCTTTTAGAATTTTCCACAGTTTATTGTGATCCACCTAGTCAAAGGCTCTGGCATAGTCAATAAAGCAAAAGTAGGTGTTTTTCTGGAACTCTCTTGCTTTTTTGATGATCCAACGGATGTTGACAGTTTGATATCTGGTTCCTCTGCCTTTTCTACATTTAGCTTGAACATCTGGAAATTCTCAGTTCATGTATGACTGAAGCCTGGCTTGAAGCATTACCTTGCTAGCATGTGAAATGAGCACAACCATGTAGTAGTTTGAGCATTCTTTGGCATTGCCCTTCTTTGGGATTGGAGTGAAAACTGACCTTTTCCAGTCCTGTGGCCACTGCTGCGTTTTCTAAATTTTCTGGGATATTGATTGCATCACTTTTATTGCATCATCTTTTAGGAATTTAAATACCTCAACTGGAATTCCATCACTTCCCCTAGCTTTGTTCACAGTAATGCTTCCTAAGGCCCACTTTGCACTCCAGCATGTCTATACCATCACGGTTATCTGGGTCATTAAGATTTTTTTTTTTTTTTTGTATAGTTCTTGGTGTATTCTTGCCACCTCTTCTTAATCTCTTCTGCTTCTTCTAGGTAATTAAAATTTAGTTTTACTCTTTTCTTGCATAATCTTTCCCCAACACAAACAATGGTCCCTTAAAATTGTATTATTGCTATAAATTTATAAAATAAATTGAAAGAACATACATAAGCTTTAGAGGCAAAAATTGAAGTAGAAACAAGTAACAGTCATTCAGGTGACTCATATTAAAAAATAACTCTTTTGAATTCCTTAAACTTGAGAATTATCTATACTCATTACCTTCTGAGTTTGTTTTTACATAGTGATATAGATATAATAGTGTGTAGATACATAATCAAGACATTTAAAAGTTCTGATGGGAGACTTACCTTCATCTTGTGTAAGTAATCTGCCACCGTTTGTTTCCAATTTTGTGTATTTCAATTGATTCCTGTACCTTAAATAATATCTTCTCCAAATGGCTCTCTGATATCTGACCCAGGGTTCTCTCACTTGAACCACTGTGACAAATCTCTAATTTTCCAACTCTAGACTAGCTCTACTTTTATTTCAGAGTTTGATTAAGCATGAACAATTTAGAAAGTTAGAAAGCTTTCTTTGCCTGCACACAAAAAGCATGTTGCTGCTGCTGCTGCTAAGCCGCCTCAGTCATGTCCGACTCTGTGCAACCCCATAGACGACAGCCCATCAGGCTCCCCCGTCCCTGGGATTCTCCAGGCAAGAACACTGGAGTGGGTTGCCATTTCCTTCTCCAATGCATGAAAGTGAAAAGTGAAAGGGAAGTCACTCAGTCGTGTCCGACTCTTTGCGACCCCATGGACTGCAGCCTATCAGGCTCCTCCATCCATGGGATTTTCCAGGCAAGAGTCCTGGAGTGGGCTGCCATTGCCTGCTCCACAAAAAGCATATGGACCTTAAACTTCACTAGATGACTACAAAAAAATTCCAAAGTGGATACTTCCCTAGTACTTACATATTTCTGCCCTCCACAAGCTCACCAATATTAAGCATTGTATACTAATATTTGGCAATTCAGTGAATGCAAAATGATATGTTTTATGATTTTAATATAGGTGTCTGATAACTGGAAGTACAAAGAACTCCAGTTTAGAAACAAAATAAATAAGTTTTTAAAAAGCAATTTATCCAAAAAAGTGCCTTTTAACAAATATTTTAATTAGGGACATAGAGAAAAATATTTAACCTCTTTAATTCAGGGTATGGAATACTGGAGTGGGTTGCCATTTCCTGCCCCAGGGTATCTTCTCAACCAGGAATTAGACTCGTATCTCCTGTGCCTCTTACATAGGTAGGAAGATTCTTTACAAATGAGCTATCTGGCAAGCCTGAGAACACAAAAGCCTAGTTTTTGGTTTTATAGAGATTAAAGAATTTCTCTAGAAATTGTGTGGCAAGTCTCTTTTATCCCTTTTATTTTCAATACTGTTTAAGTTGTTTATGGAACACAAGAAGCTGACTAATGAAGATCTGAGGGAATTGGAGGCCCAGAGAAAGTACAAAAAGAGACAAGAAGAAGTAGCTGAAGAGATTCATTATGCAGGAAATGGCAAAGAATTTTCTTTGTCTGTGGAGGCACTGTTAGTTTTTGAGGCCCAGAACCCAAACACAAAATAGCACACAAAGGTTGCAGCAGCCATTCACAATGCAATCCAGTGCTACTGTGTCGTCTATGAGGAGAAAAAAAAAGAGCTACTACCCAGACATCACTGGAACATTTTTTCAAGAAGGTAAATAGAATTGAGTCCAATAAGGAACCAGAACCTGAGCCATCAGCATCAGATGTGAATGAAATTGAAGTTTTCCCTTCATCTCTTATTGCTGACAATACTTCAGCTCTACCATCTCCCTCTTCCTCTCCCTTCACCTGACTACTCAGTTGCTCTTCTTGCCTATTCATTCAATTCTAGCCCCTATATGCCAGCTATTATACTGTATTACTGTACATTTCTAGGTAGTGTATTATAAGATTGAAAACATTTTCTTTATTTTTTGTGTTTGTTATATATTATTTATGTGAAAAGTATCCTAAACCTACTACATTGCAGTACTGTATAGTTGGTTGTGTTAGATGGGTATCTGGACTAAATTTGCTGAGCTTAAAATGAATTGGACTTATGAATGTGCTTTCAGAATAGAACTCCTTTGTGTGTAGGGGACTCATTTTATCTTCCACTGTGGGCAGACTTTCTCCTTATTGGTTGGTGGTGAGGTAGGGTCAGTTTAGTTCAGTTCAGTTGCTCTGTCCTGTCTGACTCTTTGCAAACCCCATGGACTGCAGCATGCCAGGCTTCCCTGTCCAACACCCACTCCCAGAGCTTATTCAAACTCTTGTCCATCCAGTTGGTGATGCCATCTAACCATCTCATTCTCTGTCATCCCTGTGTCCTCCTGCCTTCAATCTTTCCCAGCATCAAGGTCTTTTCAAATGAGTCAGTTCTTCTCATCAGATGGCCAAAGTATCAGAGTTTCAGCTTCAGCATCACTCCTTCCAATGAATATTCAGAACTGATTTCCTTTAGGATGGACTGGTTGATCTCCTTGCTGTCCAAGAGACTCTCAAGTGTCTTCTCCAACACCACAGTTCAAAAGCATCCATTCTTCAGTGCTCAGCTTTCTTTATAGTCCAACTCTCACATCCATACATGACTACTGGGAAAACCATAGCTTTGACTAGATGGAGCTTTGTTGGTAATGTCTCTGCTTTTTACAATACTAAGTTGGTCATACCTTTTATTCCAAGGAGCAAGCGTCTTTTAATTTCATGGCTTCAGTCACCATCTGTAGTGATTTTGGGGACGAAAAATAAGGTCTGTAACTGTTTCCATTGTTTCCCCATCTATTTGCCATGAAGTCATGGGATTGAATGCCATGATCTTAGTTTTCTGAATGTTGAGTTTTAAGCCGACTTTTCCACTCACTTCTTTCACTTTCATCAAGAGGTTCTTTAGTTCTTCTTCATTTTCTGCTATAAGTGTGGTATCATCTGCATATCTGAGGTTATTGATGTTTCTCTCGGCAATCTTGATTCCAGCTTGTGCTTCTTCCAGCCCAGCATTTCTCATGATGTACACTGCATATAAGTTAAATAAGCAGGGTGACACTATACAGCCTTGACATACTCCTTTCCTGATTCTATGCCAGTCTGTTGTTCCACATCCAGTTCTAACTGTTACTTCCTGACCTGCTTACAGATTTCTCAGGAGACAGGTCAGGTGGTCTGGTATTCCCATCTCTTTCAGAATTTTCCACAGTTTGTTGTGATCCACCTAGTCAAAAGCTTTGGCATAGCCAAAAGCTTTATTAAGCAGAAGTAGATGGTTTTCTGGAACTCTCTTGCTTTTTTGATGATCCAGAGAATATTGGCAATTTGGTCTCTGCTTCCTCTGCCTTTTCTAAATCCAGCTTGAACATCTGGAAGTTCATGGTTCACATACTGTTGAAGACTGGTTTGGAGAATTTTGAACATTACTTTGCTAGCGTGTGAGATGAGGGCAATTGTTTGGTAGTTTGAGCATTCTTTGGCATTGCCTTTCTTTGGGATTGGAATGAAGACTAACCTCTTCCAGTCTTGTGGCCACTGCTGAGCTTTCCAATTTTGCTGGCACACTGAGTGTAGCACTTTTACAGCAGGGTGATGTTCCAGTAATACTATGCTCAGCCTGAAGTTACCACCCTCCACCTAGGTCAGGGTCTTAGTTCCTATAGAATAAATCAAACATATTGTTATGTATATTCTGAGGAGGAATAAAGACCCTGCTCAAAGGCTGCACTATTGTTTCTTGCCTGTCCCTCCTTTTTTTTAAAACTATTTTATTTTATAGTTTTTAATTTTTTTAATTTATTTGTGTATTTTTAATTTTCCTCCTTTGTTTCTCCCTCCCTTCCCTGATAAGCCACTATTTGAATCTGCCCTTTGGAACTCAGGGAAGGTCAAGTAAGCTGAATGAAGCCTATTTCCTACAAATAAGAGAGAGGGACCTGGGAGAGCCCCATAGGGTCCTGCTTCATTTTGAAGCAAATACATAGATCTATGCACAAATTTATAGAAACAAATACATTATAAGGCAGTTTAGGCCCTTCAAATTATAAAATATGTTTGCTAAAGTGGTCACTTGAAGGGAGTGCTTGCTTTTTTCGCTGAGTGTAACTGTTTTAAGGAATGTGATATTGTGATTTATAAGAAATTCATAGTTTTTTTTTTTTTTTGTCATATGGCATAGAACTCCTGAAACATTTGGAATTTCATCAGTAATAAGATCTTAAAAATGTATTGTGTTATGTTAATGGAGTGACTATTGGACTACACCAAATGATAGGAGCTGTTTGTCAGGAGGACCAACCATGTGATTTGAGAGCTGGACCTTTTACTCCCACCATCTGTCACCCACTCTGAGGAGGGGAGAGGAGCTGGAGTTTGAAAAAATCTCCAATGACCTATGATTTAATCAATTATGCTTATGTAATATAGTGCTGTCCTGGAGAAGGAAATGGCAACCCACTCCAGTATTCTTGCCTAGAAAATTCCATGGATGGAGGAGCCTGGTGGGGCCTGGAGGAGCTTCTTTGTGACTCCATGGGGGTCACAAAGAGTCAGACATGACTGAGCGACTTCACAAATGTAGTGCTGACATGAAATAACTAGACTGCTGGATATTTCTCCAGTAAAAAAAAAAAAAATAGGTTTATTCTGGATGAGCAGAGAATTGCAATTCAGGGTCTGCAGCCATGAGGAGCCATGTGCAAGTCCCCACATGGCAAGGGAAAAAGAACCTCTTATAGAAAGGAAAATGGGCAAGTTGTAGTAAACAGTATCTATGGCTTAACATTGACTGAGTCCTTGCCAGGAAAAACACAAACAAAACAAAACATATTTTCTTCCTGTTGAACTCTGCTCTTGTCACAGGGTGTGGGAACACTCCCTTCTGGTTTCCTAAATCTATTTAACTAGAGTTTCTGTTTACTTTTTTTTTTTTTTTTTAACAGATGCCTCCATAAAAACCTAAAGGAATGATTCTGAAAGATTCCAGTTATGAATGGCTATGGAGATGCTGGGAGAGTGGTGCACTCAGTAAGGACATGGAAGATGAACCTGTTTCATGGCTTGCCCAGTACATCTTTTTCAACAAAATATTCCAGAGTTATATACTTTTAAAACAAACTACTGAACCAGTAAGTAAAATGTGTGGTTTTTTTTTTTTTTTCTGTGAACTGCTCTAGCAAATTAATAGAACTCAAAGAGGAGATTATTGGAACCTAGCCAGTCTGACAGAAGTACAAGTAATAACCTAGCCTTGAAATTGGTATTTGAAGTGGGTATTGGGGAGTTGAATTGTGGGACACCTAACTGGTGTCTGGAAAATTTCTTGATGATGTGGAGGAAATCCATACTCACACACACACACACACACATTGGAGTTGAGTGCCAAACAGATATAAGGAACTATTTTGTGTGTATGTTTATTTTTGTTTATTTTGTTCATCAGAGCAGTCTGTTTGCTCAGTAAATTACAGGCTACTGTATCAAACAGGTTGTTTCCATTTTTGATATTTGAACATTGACAGTTTTTCAATCCTCATCTCTCCCTTTTCCCAGCCTGCCCCACATCTGAGCAACCAAGGCAACCTTCATGCCTTTTGCTTCTTGCAAGATCGAGAATATCAAGTAGAACAGCCTCCCACACCCCTCTTCGGACTCCTAGTTAGGAAACCCCATGCTGGCTCCACCCAGTATTGGAACACAATAAACCCCCAATCTATTCTACTTTTTGTAGCCTTCTCCCCACGTCCATGCTTGAGTCCTTCCCTTTCTGGGAAACTCTGCTGGTGTTAGTACTAACTACCCTTTACCTATGTCTTTGAGGAGTATGTTGTGACCTCTGTCTCAACATTCAAATACATTCCTGGCAGCACAATCATTTCTACCTTCTGGTGGATTGCTCAAACAGTTCCTTGTAGCACAGAATGCAGTTGTTTAAGTTCTCCCTGAACCTTCCTTTTCATGTGATAGAGTTATGGCAATGGAGCTTGGGGCAAAATGATACATTACACTTTCAGACCTGGCCCACTCTGAAACAAAATCTGGGAAACATTCTCTTCCCCTTGTCTACTGACCAGATGCTAACAACACAAGGTTTAAGGATGTGCTGGCAATGAGATAGCTTCTGTTAACCTGGGTATCCCAAATATTATATTGAGTGCAACCCACTTCCTGTCTGTGCCACTACTTGTTGGACTTTATAAACAAGCCTCTGAGATTTTGGAGATTCTCTGTTATAGTAGGTAGCATTATTTTAACTAGGATACTGCCCATTCTGTGTAGTTAAATAAATCACAAATGTTATTTAGAACAATTATTTTGCCTCTCCAGTTTACTGGGAATTTTGGGGGTTTTTTTTTAAAGAAATTATAAAGAAATATATAGAAAGGCATATTTTGGTAAAATCATTGAGATCTAACCTCAAGTCAGGGAGTGGGGAGGTATATTCTACTTTTGTTTACTGTTGTATGACTTTGGGATTATTTCTTGAAGTGGGAGTGAATAAATTGTAGAATATATTTCAAATACTTGCTTATTCTCACATCACTAATTGTAGCAGAACTTCAATCTTTAAGAAAGGAAATTTCAAAGTGTTTGAGTCAAGAGAGAAAAATGTAGTAGTGAAGTTTGAAGGGGCCACACAGTGTCAAATAGTTTGTGTTGATTTGCTTAAAATTTACTCTTTTATCTTACAAATTGCACATCTAATCCCAGTGGTCCTCCTATTTATTAAGAGCTTCTTCTAGTTCTAAAGTTTGATAATACCTCAAATAATCTTTATTAACAAAATAAATGAATACATTTGGAAAAAATAATCTACTGGTTTTCTAGAGTTAGAGTTCTTTTTCTCTTCCATATTTCTGAAGGATTGTGATGTGAAGAATACTTTTAAATGAATTTTGCAAAGGTAATAGTACACACAATGAAGCTGATGCTTTAAGGAATTATTTAGAAGGAAACCAGATGCCAGGCTTCTAAGATGAGCACTTAAGATTTTTGAAACTGCAAGCAACATTGTGCGTGACTATGCATAAAGTCTGAGTGCTATTTAGTGCTTATTTTGTGCTAAAAGACTTCAAACTACAATGACAGATGATAATAAATTCTGGAATAAATATAATTCTGGATACTTATATTTTTAAATCATGCCAGTGGACAAAAGTGGATGAAATATCCTATAGCAAGGCATTTTCTAATTGTTTTCCAAAAATTCCATATGCAAAAATAAAACACTGCCAGAGGAATTTTAAAATAAACAAGCCCTTTTAAATTTAAAATGTAACTATATACCTAAACCAAGAAAAAAATATGATAAACACACCTATTCTTAACCATTCTCAGTCCCAACTTATTTCTAATCCAAAAGACATCGCTTATTTTTCAAGGTGGGCATAAATATGCATGAAAAATGCAAAAGAGCTTGATATTTCACAAATTTTGACCTTTTTGAGTATGCCTCATGAATTTATTCCCATATTTTGCCATTTGAGTTCACTTTCTCATATCTTGAGTTCACATACTTACTGACCGTTTAAATTAGTTACCAACACTTCTCCTTAAGAAAGTATTTCCACACTTACCTATGTCTATAGTTGACTTTTTTAAAATTCCAGAAAAAATTATTAGCACTTCTCTGAGCATGCTTTACTCTCTGGATCATATTGAGTACAAGTTACTAAGGCTTGGTGCCCTGGAGAGTAGAGCATCCTTTCACATCTTCCAATATTATCCCAGTTTTCCGATCATTTGTTTTGACTTTTTATCTGTTCATTTGCTTTACCAAGCACTTTGATATTAGAAAAATTTGTTTAATTTTGGTCCTGTCACTTATTATTGCATGAAATCAGGGAGTTATAGCCTTTGAAAATTTTGCAAAAGCTTTTCATATATGTCACTATAGAAAATGAAATAAGGGCAATAGGTAAGTTACAGTAGAATTATACTACAAAATATAACTATTATTATTAATAGTCACATTGTTATCCAACAGTGTTGTTAGAATTATTCTTCAGTCAATGAACAAGTTACATTGTTAGGATCAATAACAACACAAAATACAGTAACATTATAGTTTTAGGATGGACTTGGAGCAGAAAATTGAAAAACCCACTTTGAGGATCCATGAACTGAAGCATGAGACACTATTAGAAATAATTTCTATAACCCCACAGAGTTAACATAACTGTGATTTTATTGTTTTAGACACTGACTAGTAAACTTGAATATTGTGTTTATGTGAAAATGCTTTTAAATTCATCCTTTTTCAAATATACTTGCTGCCGTCATTATAATCGGACAAGGTGAACACCAGTGTTAAGATACTACGTCTTTACTAAAGCATCAAAAAGAATACTTTCTTAATAAGAAGCAGTAAATATAATCCTGTTATTCAAAGAGGAAAGGGAAGAAAGAAGAAAGGAAAGACAACTAACATGAAGTATTTCATCTGTTCTTCTAGGCACTTTCACTTACATCATCCTGTTTGCAATTCCCCATGGCAATAATCTGTCCCGACTTCACAATAAACCTGCAAAACTTCATAATAACTTTCCAGACAAAAGTCACAAGGGTGTGTTGTCTCATAAAGCTGATTTTGAAACAGCTGCTGCTGCTGCTAAGTCGCTTCAGTCGTGTCCGACTCTGTGCGACCCCATAAAGGGCAGCCCACCAGGCTCCCTCGTCCCTGGGTTTCTCCAGGCAAGAACACTGGAGTGGGTTGCCATTTCTTTCTCCAATGCATGAAAGTGAAAAGTGAAAGTGAAGTCGCTCAGTCCTGTCCGACTCTTAGCGACCCCAGGGACTGCGGCCCACCAGGCTCCTCCGTCCATGGCATTTTCCAGGGAAGAGTGCTGGAGTGGGGTGCCATTGCCTTCTCCGTTGAAACAGCTACGGTCTTCTAACTATAAAGATAGTTGTTTCTGCCACACCATGTTGATAAGGGTGACTTGCCCCATCAGTCTTATTTATTTCTCTAAATACATCTGAAAAAAAAAAAAAAAAACCTAACAGAAACTTCAATTAAATTAAGACCTTAATTAAAAAACCTCAGTTAAATTGAGGGACTGGAAGGTAGCACTGTCACTCCTTCTGAGGACAGCAGTGTCCAATAGGAAAAACAACTTCCTTTTCTTTCCTGGGAAGAGCTCAGCCAATGAGAGATGTCATAACTCAGCCAATGGAAAGACACAGACTCTTGGTTTACTCTAGACTTCCCAATTTCCTTTTGCCTTCCATAAAAGAATTCTCTCCATTTTAGCTGGGGACGTGAGACAGCTCACAATGGTTGCAGACACTAAATTTCAATTCTTTGCTGATCCAGAATAAACCCATTTTTGGTCGAGAAATATCTGACTGTGTTTGTGTTTTAGGCCAACAAGTCTAAGGTAAATGTTAGTTATTATAGGAGGCAATTATTTCAATAAAAATAATATGGTTAAAATTATCTTGTTATATAATATATTTATGTGTAGACAGTATTTCCTCAAAAATTATGGTACATAACTTAAAAAAATTATGAATTTAGCAAATATTTTTGAAAAACTTATGGCAGACCAAAATATATGATCTGAAAAATTTTAGTAAAACTTCTCATTATTTGAGATTACTTTATTTTGATACTATAATTTCAAAATTGTTTAATTAATAAAATTACTTGAAATCACTTGGGACTTTTTGGTGCTATGTGAGAAGGAGCATGAAAAAAATTTACACTAGTATTTTTGCCATATGTTACTCCAGTATTCAAAAATCCTAGGAAATATAAATGATTTAGAATCTATCTTTTCCCCTTATTTTAAAATATCAGAGAAACAACTGTTTTCTTCAGTCAGTGGAGAATTAAATGAGATCACTCTTGCTTTATTTTAATGCCCTTTTCTTTCAAATTTCATATTAATATATTTCTTTATGCTACCTTTCTGTTTTCTCAGGTACAGTATCCTTTTACTCATCAGTCGTTAAGTAGGTTATTAAAGAATAAAACAGTATGCTTGTATGTGTTTTGAGTCTATGTGTGTACATCAAAGAATACACGTATATATTTTATCATCAGGTTGGTTACTCAGGAGATAATACATTGATCTGAATTACTTGATTCATACAACAGAATAGTGATAAAATGTATGCCAGTTACTAGATTTGTGGCAGATATTATAACAGTGAATGATAAATTAAGAATCCCTGCTAATGAAAGCTTAAAATGTGGCCTGGGAGGTGGAAGTGAAAAGAAAATTGTATCAATACAAATAAAATCACAAATTTTGATATATTATAGGTACTATGAAGAAAAAGTAACCACCAAGTTGCTCAAAATAAATCTGATTTATTCCTCTTGTACTTATATATGTGTGTGTATATATATATATATAAATATATCCTTAAACCATAATTTATATATTTCTAATTTATCTTTTTCTTAATTAGGTTAGCTATTGATTTCCATAGATACAGTAGGTTTTTTTTTACTATTTCTGAGGCTTTGTTTCCTACTCATAAAGTATAGATTTTATTTTATATGATATATCATATATAATATTTATATATGTTTTTCTGAGCAATACTTTTGGTTTTCAATATGTAAAAGTTCAAAGATGTCATAATGCAAGTCATTGGCTTCCCCTCCACAAAGTAGCAGCTGCTTACTTCTCTCTTCAGAAGTTCTCTTTTCCAGGTGACATTGAGAGTATAACAAGACTTCACTTTGATAAATTTAGGGACCAAGAAAATCCATAATGTAATTTAGCAACTGTGCTCAATATATAGGAAACTGTATTTCCAGACAAGACACTAAAAAAGTAAAACATGCTTTGTAAAACTTAAGTCACATTTAAGTTCAACAATATCAGGAAAAATGCGATACACTATATCATGATTTCCTATTTTAATTTTCATTATGTTTATTCCTCCACCTTTCATAACCTATGGGATTAACAAGGACAATAATATAAAAGTCAATTTTGATGATTCATTCTTCTTGGTCATCAATGTTCATCCTGTTATTACAAATTTCCATTTCTAGTCTCCCTAAATTTAGAGCAAATACATACAACTTGTGTCCAATGTCCTCATCCTAGCGTAAGTCACCATTATGTCTAGCCTGGATAGTCACAATAGATTCTTAGTTTGTGACCTGTTGTTCACATTTATACTTCTCAAAACAATCTTGCACAGTAGCAGTATGATCCTTTAAGCATAAATTGATAATGTGACTCCAAATTAAAACATCTCTATGGTAAAACTCCTAGAAGATAACATAGGAGAAAACCTAGATGACTTTGGGTATGACCATGAATTTTTAGATACAATACATAAACATGATCCATGAAAGACATAACTGATATAGTTGCACTTCATTAAAATTAAAAACTTCTGCTCTGCAAGAGACAGTATCAGGAGAATGAGAAGAAAAGCCACAGATTGGAAACATATTTGCAAAATATGTATCTGATAAAAAATTGTTATATAAAATTCACAAATAACTTTTAAACTTCTATGATAAGAGAACAAACAGCCTGATTAAAAATTCGACTTTGACAAACACCTCACCAAAGAAGATATACAGATGTCAGATAAGCAAATGAAAAAAAATGATTCATGTCATAGTCATCAGGGAAAGGCAAATTAAAGCAAAATACCACTACACACCTATTAGAATGTCCAAAATTAGGAAAACTGATAAAACCAAATAACAGTGAGGATGTGGAGCAACAGAAACTTTCATTCATTGCCAGTGAGAATGAAAATGGTTCAATCACTTCAAAAGATTATTTGAATATTTCTTAGAAAACTGAACATCAACTACCATATGATTGGGTAATCATGCTCCTTGATAATTACAAAGGAGCTGAAACTTATATCCACACAAAACTTTGCACACAGATGTTAATAAGAGCTTTATTCATAATTGGCAAAACAAAGCTTTGTAGCGACTAAGATGGCAACCCAATCCATTTTTCTTGCCTGGAAAATCCCATGGACTGAGGAGCCTGGTAGGCTGCAGTCCATGGGGTCGCCAAGAGTTGGACACGACTGAGCGACTTCACTTCAAGATGTCTTTAAGTAAGTGAATGGATAAGTACATCTAAGCAATGGAATATTGTTCAGTTGCTAAGTTGTGGGCTACTCCGAGACCCCATGGACTGCAGCATGCCAGGCTTCCCTGTCTTTCACTATCTCCCAGAGTTTGCTCAAACTCATGTCCATTGAGTCAATGATGCCATTTAACCATCTCATCCTCTGTTGCCCCCTTCTCTTGCCTTCAGTCTTTCCCAGCATCAGGGTCTTTTCCAATGAGTCAGGTCTTCACATCAGGTGGCCGAAGTATTAGAGCTTCAGCTTCAGCGTCAGTCCTTCCAGTAAATATATTCAGCCTTGATTTCCTTTAGGATTGACTGATTTGATCTCGTTGCTCTTCAAGGGACACTCAAGAGTTCTTCTCCAGCACCACAGTTTGAAAGCACCAATTCTTTGGTGCTTAGCTTTCTTTATGGTCCAACCCTCACATCTGTACATGACTACTGGAAAAACCATACCTTTGACTATATGGATCTTTGTCAGCCAAGTGATGTCTCTGCTTTTTAATATGTTGTCTAGGTTTGTCTTAGCTTTTCTTCCAAAGATCAAGCTTCTTTTAATTTTGTGGCTGTAGTCCCCATCCACAGTGATTTTGGAGGCCCCCCCCAAAAAAAAAATCTGACACTTTTCCCACTTTTCGCATTTATTTGCCATGAAGTGATGTGACTGGATGCAACAAACTTAGAGTGAACTTTCCAACTCTGTTATTCCAAACAATAAGTCTCTTCTGAGAGGAAGTCTTAAGTATCAAATTAAATAGCTCTTTTTGCTTTCAATTCAGTGGGCTTTATTCTCTATTTATACTACAGTGTGTGACAAGAACAGCTCACAATAAATAATACAGAAATACCTTTAGGAGATTCCTCGGGCAAATGAATTATCTCTGAACCATTTTTAAGACATTGAAAAAATTCCTTCATTGGTGGTTTTCACCCTTAGATACAGCCTGCTGTGTTTAACTTAACACTGAAAGTGAAAGTGAAGTCGTGTCAGACTCTTTGCAATCCCATGGACTATAGCCTACCAGGCTCCTCTGTCCATGGGATTTTTGAGACAAGATACTTGCTGGAGTGGGTTGCCATTAGTATTTTCATTTAATGTTAACCTCTTCTTGAGATGACCACTGGGTTTTCAGGTAAGGAAGTTTTATTTTACTGCAAGATAAGAACTAAGGTATCTAACGTGAAGCAATGTAGTCTCATTTCTTTTCCCCTGAATTAACTATTTTTTTTTTAAGGAAAGTCTCATGATATATAACAGCTATATTCACATTTTCAATTTCAAGTCAGATACAGTTTATTAAATGACTACCTAGAGAAACTCTGAGTAGTGAATTTAATAAATAAGGTTAGATGATAGCATACACTATCTGAAAAAGCTATGAATTAAATGACTCAGCAGCTTCATTAGTCTCTGATTCAAGGGTTCAGAGGCTAATCATCTCACTGATATCTGTCAGGAGATGAGAAGAGAAAGGAAGAACAGTTCTTTATGATGCTGTCACCCTGAAGCAATGTATGTTATCATTAAGTAGATATTTATTGATGACACATGTTAAAAACCCTAGTCTAATTTATGTATAAGCTCCTGAAGTCAGGTTGATAAAAACTTGACTCTAGTTTATGTATTACCTCCTTAAGTCAGATTGCTGAAACCTGAGGTGTTTTGGTTTGAACTGTATCAAAATATCCTACAACTGTTAGAATACAGAATGAAAGCTGTCTTGGATAAAAGGTAAGCTGTATTTTTTGGAACATTTGGCTAAAACTTGTTGCAGTGGATGGAATGTGGTTTAAATTGAATGTTATATAAGCCTTTAAGAAAGATGTGATTTAAAATGATTTAGGAACAAGAAAACTAAACTTAATTCTAGCTTCCCTCCATCATTTTAAATTATTGTTTCCCAGAATGAGAGCTATCAGGCCATGAGGCTTTTGTGAGATTTTGTGCACATGACAAATAGCAATTTTTTTTTTTTACCAAATGTGTTTGCAAACAATGGCAAACAACAGAGGCCCATTCCTGTAATCCTAAAGCCAACAAAGAATACAAATTATTTCAGTGGCGTATTATAGAAATATAATTTTTCTGTTGCAGAAGAAAAATAAATGATTGGCAATAGATTCAATTTATGAACATATGCATGGAAAATGTGTGATAACTCAGTAACTAAATGTAGACAACAACATATTCCCAAGTGTAAGGTGGCACTTAATGTTATCAACAGTTTGGTGAAATCATTCAGCTTGACACATCGTCCAGCATATGAAAAATAGGTAAGGGTAAATTAGTTTTTTCAAGCTGCATAAATGGAGGATAAAGAGCAAAACAAGACAATTGTATTATACAATAATTATGAATATCTGTTGTTTTTAATTAAACAGTTTAGTTAGTTACTCTTCTTTTAAGAATAATAGATAATTGAAGAACACAATATCAAAATAGAATTTTTTCTGGTTATCTATACCAGCAGAATACTTCTGGCTTGAAAATTAATTTGTTTAATTAGCCAAGATTACTCAAAGGAGTCTTCCCAGTGGAGCTAAACTGGCTTTGAGTATCAATTATATGATTTGTTTTGAGACAATTAAAAGCAAAATAGTTAAATCACTCTGAATTCCATCTATAGCTTTCTCATATTAATATGGAAATATCACCAGAAAGACAGGGTTATTGTGAGGACTATGATGTCACAAATCAAAATATTTGCTATATATTAGTTGGTCATTAATTTTAAATCCATCTTCTTGCATTTCTACATTCATAAAAAAATCCATTGAAAATTATGCAATAAGATTTGTTTTAAAAATAAGGCTTATTGGTTCACTCTATCCACTCCAGGCTAGTTTCTATGTATAATTACATTAATCTTTTTTATGCTCAGTCACTAGGTCGTGTCTGACTTTTTGCAAGCCCATGGACTGCAGCATGCCAGGATCCTCCATCTAATAAATTTTCCAGGTAAGAATCCTGGAGTGGATTTCTGTTTCCTACTCTAGGAGATCTTCCTGACCCAGGGATGCAACTCGCATCTCTGACATCTCCTGCATTGGCAGACAGGTTCTTTACCACTGAGCCACCTGGGAAGCCCCAGTTGCAGTGTTAGGTCTCCAATAAATTCAAATAAATCAAAAGGAACAAACAAACCAAAACCTAAACTAGAGATATTCCCACTTGGACATCATTCAAAGGCTGAAGCCAGGACAGAGTGAGAGTGAAGTCGTTCAGTCGTGTCCAACTCTTTTGCAACCCCATGGACTGTAGCCTACCAGGCTTCTCCATCCATGGGATTTTCCAGGCAAGAGTACTGGAGTGGGTTGCCATTTCATTCTCCTGGGGATTTTCCCGACCCAAGAATTTTCAACCAAATATAGTTCCCCTCATTTTTCTTTTTTTTTTTATCAAAGTGGTAATTTTTGGTCCTTTGGAGCCATTCTAGTTTGAATATCTTTCTTCTTTTTTTTTTTTAATTGAATATCTTTCTTAATGGTCTTCTTTAACTTGGAGTCTTAGAAAAAGTAGAATTAGTTAATAAAAATCTGGACCATGATGTATGACTGACTTCTATGCATATTTATCATCTCATTTTGAAGCACAAATTTATTTTGTTTGTACTATAAACATCCCACTATTAAAACCATCATCACTGCCTTACGACAGTCCACCAACTGTATCCTTGCTACCCGCTGTGGGCTTCTACCTCTACCTTGTACAGAATGTCCCCAGTGATCCTTCTGAAATGTAACTCACATTATATTAATTTTCTGTTTTAAAATACATCAATGACTTCTCATTTTTTTCTGAATAAAATTCAAATTCTTTACCAGTTGTTGAAGTGAGTGACTCCATTTTTTAGACAAATTCCTTTGATTCAGGTTCTCTCTCTGATGAAATAAGGTAATATTTTTATACAGTTATATTTTTTGTTTTGCTTTTAATAAAATCAGAGAAAAAGAAAATCTAACAACATTGATTAGAGTTAATAAAGAAGTTAAATTAAACTAATAATTAAGTCTATGTTATTATTATTAAATCACTCAGTCATGTCCAACTCTTTGCAACCCCACGGACTATAATCTGTCAGGCTTCTCTATCCATGGGGATTCTCCAGGCCAGAATACTGGAATGGGTAGTCGTTCCCTTCTCCAGGGGATTTTCCCAACCCAGGGATTGAACCCAGGTCTCCCACATTGCAGGCGGACTCTTTACCATCAGGGTCACCAGGGAAGCCCAATTAGGTTTATAGTATATTTTAATTCATTGTCATAAGAAATGATATCAAATATAGGTCATATCATGTCATTTTCTTATTGTGAAGATTGAAAAATATATCTTTTAAACTTTAATGAACATTACAGGGTTTTCATTTTCCTTTTACCTGAGACATGATAATTCTGGATTATTTCTGATTATTTTTATAGGCCATTGTTCTACAACAATGCATGTGAAATATTTCATATTCAGTCTTATTAGAAGAAAAAATAAAGGAATTTTATGTTTTTAATAACACCAGAAGCAGAAAGATTTTGAATACAAAACTAATTTTCAAATTACATTTTACTCTTCATTTTACAGAAAACAAAGGGGGAGATAAATAATTAACTCTTAAATGGCAGCCCACTCCAGTATTCTTGTCTGGAAAATTCCATGGAGCCTGGCAGGTCTTAGTCCATGGGGTTGCAAAGAGTGGGACACGACTTAGTGACTAAACGACAATGGCAACATTGTGAGAAAATAAACAGACTTTTAAGTAAAGTTACAATGTGCTTCCAAAAATTCAACCTCAGGTTCAAAGTTCATGTGAAAAGCTGCTGTTTTTCAATATTGTGGATCAGATTCTTATCATATCAAACAGTGAAGGCTCCCCAATAATAAATACTGATGATATTGGAGGTGAGTAACTCATTGAATATATCTTGGATGCTAATGCATAGCAGCAAAATACAACATTAAATAAAATTTTAATCAGAAGAAAATATTTTTTAATTTGCATAACCACAAAGTTCTGCAAAAAGTGAAAGTGAAAGTCACTCAGTCATTTCCAACTCTTTGCAACCCCATGGACTATACAGTCCAAGGAATTCCCCAGGCCAGAATACTGGAGTGGGTAGCCTTTCCCTTTCTCTAGGGGATCTTCCCAACACAGGGATGGAATCCAGGTCTCCCACATTGTAGGAGGATTCTTTACCAGCTGAGCCATAAGGAAACCAAGAGCAGTATTTTTCAGGTATTGCAACTTTGTTCATTTCTGGCCAGAATCATTTTTGCAACTGAAGCCTCTTTGTCATTCTCTGTTGAAACACATCATGTCAAATTATTTTCCTTTAAAAGGTGCTCATTAAATATTCATATTTTTGCACCATAGGAAAGTTTTGTTTTTCTGTTCATATTTAATTAAATCACATATTCAAGTAAACTTCCTATGCCCATAATCTGAATATTTTCACATTTTTCTATAATATATATGGGAAGATATGATTTACAAAAGCAATGCTATTACTTATAGAAAATGTCTCATTCTTGATTCTCTTACTGACTAAATCCTTTTTGATGTGCAAATCCCTGAGGTTAAAATCTTATTTAAAGTTCGCATTTAAGTTTATAATTGTTCTGCTCCTGAACAGACTTAGATTTAATCAGAATGTGAAATAAAAAGAACACATAACCTTTTACATCTAAAACAGATTGCATAATATTTGTAATTAATAAGCATCACTCCATGGGTAAATGGCATTCTGCATGACAGTTTTATAGCATCATTAATATTAGTGGTAAATGTCAAATTGTCCAAATGTCAAAGCATTTCTTTACCTTACAAATACTCTTCTTATAACAAATGGTCTGGCACCTGCGAATTGATAAGAAAGCCATCCTGGAATTTGGGAAAGAATTCAGAGGCACAGGATGAAGGAGTCAAATCATCACCCTAACTTGTGTGGGTCAACCCCAAATATTTTGTTTCCAAAAGTTAATTTTTACCTGAGTCCGTAATGTCAATTTAGGATCAGTTAGTATTTTCCAACGTTTAAATAGTTGACTTCTTGATCAAAAATAAGATTGACATAACAATTTGCTGAGCCTGAATTCAAATCAGACTGCCAGGCTATGACAATTGTGGCTGGTAGTTTTGCTGAATGAATGCTCAGTTGGAACAGAGACAGTGTTAAATCACTTTACTTTTCAAACTTCATGATTGTACATTATTTCATTTCATTTCAGTAACTGAAACTTACTGATTCTAATGTCTGTCTCTTTGTATATTCTTCACTGTAGCCCACTAATATTAATGATGCTATAAAACTGTCATGCAGAATGCCATTTAACGGGCATGAAAAAAAAATGGTAGCCCATTTTTGTTATCCTTTCCAAGTGTTCCTGTCAAGAGGATACATGTTTTTTCTATGCCACCCTTTGCTCAAAATCAAAACTTGTTTTGTTTTACCCACCTAACAATTTCTCTTTGGAAAGTCTTTCAGGACATACTAAATCCTAACGTCACAGGAAACTTTCTTGTCCTCTTCTACAATTCCTTTCTTCCTTTTTCTCTTCTTCTCCTCTTTCCTTCCTTATCTCTTTCTTCCACTTTTGTTGTCTGCTTGTCCTTCCAGAATTTTCGAATTATTTCTGTGTTAGGCACAGTGCCAGATACAAGGATTGAAAGAAACACAATTTTTATTTTTGAGATTTTTGGCTTCACCCTGTTCTTCATCACTATTTTTGGAAGACTCCATTTACAATAAAGGGGCTTCTACAACCTTGGTCTCCAGCTTCCTTTACACTTCTTTGCCACTTTATTCCACTTTTTTTCATGCCCGTTATTCACATCCTGGTTTAGAATCTCATCTTTGGCTTAATTATCCAAGTGAATGAAAAGTTAACCTCAGATACTACTTTTCCTCAAAAAGCTGTTGAATTTCAACTCAAATCTTATAATATTTTATATTTTATCAAAACATACATGCCTGAATTAAGCAAATAATCATTATGACTACTCTTCACAAGGAAAACATTTACTTTTATTATTGTTTTATATAATCACCAAGAGACCTTATATGCAGATTGGCCTTTAAATATGCAGTTCTATCCAGCAGTATCTGGTTAGCTATTTAATCAATAATTTTGAAATAAATCCATATTATTTAAAACAATGCTAATAGTGTTACTGATGGCATAGATCATTAAATTTGTTAATATGTCTAGAATGGTCCAAATTATGCTAAATCAAGTTTTTATTATTTGCATCTAGTAAAAGAGAAAACTAAAGTCCCACCAAAAAAAAAAAAAAATCAACATTTATTACCTTTGTAATTTGTATCTCATACCCATCTGAAGAAATTATCATTATTCATAAAGAAATGTGTTTGAAATCTAATAATATATCCATCATGTTTACTTCTACTCACCAAGAAAGGCAGCATAACAATGTTGGGAAGAACAATATTTGATTTTTAAATTTCTGCTGTCAAATGTTCCAAATCAATGAACCTTGGTTGTGACAGGGTGCCGATGCCCTGAAAAACCTTTGTCCCTACAGAACTTCTAAATCTGTGACAAAAATCTAGCAGATATTAACCTGGTCCTCTCTTCTCAAAGCCCTCTTTGGAGATTATGTCTTTTCACTCTTGCAAATCACAAGCTTCCTTTCCTTTGTTCCTCAAAATAGATATAATAAACTACTCACAAAGAAAATAAATAGAGCATTTAAAAAGTATAGTCCTAAGGTAGGAAATAGCTACCATCAAAGTTCAGGAAATGAAAAATAGATATTTTTAAATTACTACTTAAACTGGACACATTTTTAAAAATTTGACAATCAATTCAAGGAACTTACAGTACTCTCTTTGAAAAAGTTATATAAAATAGGTTACTGCAGATGAAAATAATAAACCATTTCTAAGGTGAAAAAAATAAGCAGCATAAAGAAAACAATAGGCATGGGTCTAGGTCTTTTTCTATAGATTTGTTTTAAAATACTTCTGTGTGTTTATTTTTCCATATTTAAAATCATTTCTGTTGATATGTTACAGGGACTCCTTTTCTGCTCTATACTTTTCAATTTCATTTTCTTATATAGTGAATCATTAAATTATCTGTCCATGGACATGCAATGATAAGATTCTACATTTGATATATATTTTAAAGCACCTCACTACATCCAGGTTTCTCCCAGTTCACCTTTTACCTTGAGCATGAACTGTCACAAATGAAATTAAGACTTCTCAAGCAGTCAGTGGTGGGCATAGGACCAAGAACTACCCTGTGCTCTGTCTGATCCCCTTGGCTGGACTCCCAGATTCTGCTTCTTTCACTGTGAAAACAATGAGGCCTGGGTTCCAAGAAACTATTACTTACTACTGTATTGAATGGTGTATGCTTAGTTGCTCAGTCCTATCCAACTCTTTATGACCCCACTGACTGTAGTCTGTCAAGCTTCTCTGTCCATGGGATTCTCCAGGCAAGATCACCAGAATGGGTTGCGATTTCCTACTCCAGGGGATCTTCCCAACCCAGGGATCGAACTCATGTCTCTTGTGTCTCCTGTTTTGACAGGCAAATTATTTACCATTAAGCCAAGTGGGAAGCCCATTTACTAAATAATAAAGAAATGTGAAGTGTTATAAATAGGATGATGCCTAGGTTTGATGATAGGTTTAAAAACTCCTGAAAATACTATTATAACAATCTTTGGACATTACCAACATGTAACATTATTTAAAAAGCTAAAACTTAATGGTAGATTTTCACTTTCAGTGTTCTTTGAAAATACTTTGTCAGTGGGATAGAGACTGTACAGATTCAGCCAAATGCTATCAAAATATTCTGAACTAAGTGGAACTGAAATTTCTACTTGTTGAAAACAACTGACAAGAGTGTGTCTCACCTTACAATAACAACAAAACAGCCATTTGTAATATTGAAGTACAGTTGATTTACAATACTATATTAGTTTGAGGTGTACAGTATATTGATGCAGTAGTTTTACAGATGATGCTCCATTAAAAGTTATTATAATGGTTATCATTCTCTGTGCTTGTTGCTTGTCTGCTTTATACATAATAGTTTGCATCTCGTAATCTTATACCCCTCCTTTGCTCTCTGCACTGGTCACCACTAGTTTATTTTCTATACCTGTGAATCCATTTCTGTTTTTCTGCATATATTTGTTGTATTATCTTTCAAATTCCATATATAACTGATATCATACAGTATTTATTTTTCTATGCCTTATTTCATTAAGCATATTATCTAGGTCTTCCCAGGTGGCACTAACAGTAAAGAATCTGTCTTCCAATGCAGGAGACATAAGAGACACAGTTTCGATCACTGGGTAAGGAAGATCCCCTGGAACAGGGCATGTCAATCCACTTCATTATTCTTGCCTGGAGCATTCCATGAACAGAGGAGACTGGTGGGCTACAGCCCACAGGGTGGCAAAGAGTTGGATATGACTGAAGAGACTTAGCATACATGCATACGCTGTAGTTCTATTTTTAATTTTTTGAAGAAACTCTATACTCTTCTTCCCAGTGTTAAAATATTGCCTTTCTTGATGCTTGTAAATAGCTATGAGAGGTATACTATAATGTTTTACATTCATTTCATTATGTGGGAATAAGACAAATGTAAAGAAACTGATTTTTCTCATGGCACTTTACCTATTTTGCTTAATGCAAGTGATAAAGTCTTGATGCAGCATAATTTGGACAAAACAGTCATAAAATTTGCAAGTTCACAAATATTATTTAGGTCTTCAAAAAACCAAGGTTTCACGGCAATCAACTAGCATGAATTCCAGAGGGAGTCATGTGAAAGGAGATATAAGATGTGAATGTTTGCTTCCTTTGGGTTGAAATGATCAGACAGAGACCAGTAAGGAAACTTCAGCAAGAACAGACCCAACAAGTTGACAGAAAATTATTGTAGACTAGTGAAGGAGTGTGAATTCTCTGGAGGCTGCAAATATAAAAGGGTGTGCATACCTTTCTGCAGGCTTTTTTGACACAAGTTTTCCTTGGTAAGATTCTTAAGGAAGCTCCCTTCATGGTCTTTGGGGAAGGGAACAGCAGCTGCCAGGGAAGAAATTGTGGCTCAGGCCCACATCGTTCTCCTTCATCTTCTTGTTGCTGGGAAGCTGTTTTCTACCAGTTTCTCTGTTCTCACATATCTTGCAAGTAGAGGAACAGAAAGCATTTTGCTCTGAACTATTTTGTCAATTATAACTATATAGCCAACAGCTCTGGAAGATAGGTACAGTGTCTCCTTCAAGAGCAGACAGTGGATATGTTTGCTATCCATGTAACAAGAAAACATTTCTACTGGGGCAAAGACTAGGAAGGTTTGCTTTTTGCTCCTCATAAGTAACTATAGCTTCTGAGTTTTGGGGGTTTCTTACTTGAGACACCTACTGTGCCATCCCATGAAACTTGAGGGAAAGGGAATAAAGAAAATTAATGTGAATGTGAAGTTCATTTTGCTTGCTCTGTTGTGATCAAAGCAGTCTTTTGTCTGACCCAGGATTCTCACATTTTCTGCCAGCATCCAGGAAGTGAATCAATGCCTTGTTCGCTTGGAGTAGGGTACAGTTTCAGATTTTTCAATTTTGACACATCCCTGAGGAATAGAATTTTTATTCTGTAAAGAAAATATACCTTGGTGCTCTTAGGAGTCTGGTGAAAACATATTACAGCTGAGAAAAACAAATGGAAGAAACTTTTAGCCCTGAGGAAAGATCAGGGGCATATACTGGGCCCAGAAGTGTAGCTCAGGAAAGTTTGAGGCCACTAAGAAAGATCTTAATGGCTGCCTAAGTATGAAGCCTGATCATAATATCAGGGAATCATTCATCCTTTCAAAGTAAAAGCTCCAAAGTACAGGTAAGAGTACAACACTGCCATTAGAATTGCAAGAGCATGGACAAACCTCCTTGGTGCTCACAATGGACTAAATATTTAAAGCTGAAGATGAAAACAATTGAGAAAAACTTCCTGGAAAATATACTCATAACCTAAATTAATGGTAAACAAGGGAAAGTAAAATCTGTGCTCTGCTGAGGATAACCATTAAGATATCAGAAACAAACCTAATTTCCGGTCACATATCTTACCAGATGAATTCCAAACCTCACAACTAAAGCCCTGGTGGAAGAATGAAATGTCCTTTACTGAGCATAAAGTTTATTTATGTTAGTCTCTTATTTTCTCCACCAGATGCCCAGTTTTAAACGTAAATGACAAAACACACTAAAGTGAAGAAAATCTGCTTCCAAGAGATGAGGCAATTAGCACATCTGCTCACATACAAAGCAGATTTTTGAACTAACAGAATTTTAAGCAACTATGATTAATATATTAAAGACAAATGGATAAAATGAGCAGCATGAAAGATCAGATGGATAAATTGACAGAGGGATGAAAACCGTAAGAATGAACCTAACCTAATAGAAATGCAAAAACAAAAGCCATAATAACAGAGATGAAGAATGCCTTCAATGGCTTCCTTAGTTGGCTTGACTCAGCCTAAGAAAAAATCAGTCAAATTTTAAAAATCAGTAGGCATATACCAAATTGACACAGAATGAGGAAAAAAGAATTTAAATAAAAACTAAAAGAGAAACAACCTAATAGGTGCAGAACAATATAAAACAGTCTAAGACTATGTAACTGAAATCCCACAAGAGATGGGACAAGAGAGAAAGACTGAGGCAGAAATATTGAAATATAAGAGTTAAGAATTTTACAAAAATAAGTACAGAGAATTCACACAAATCAGATAAACAGAAGAATACTTAGAAGGATCATCATTGCAACAACAGAAAACATCAAGGTATATAATATTGAATTTGCCTTAAACAAAGTGTAGTGTTGGAGAAGAATCTTGAGAGTCCTTTGGAATACAAGGAGGTCAAATCAGTAAATCCTAAAGGGAATCAAGTGTGAATATTGATTGCAAAGGCTGATGTTGAAGCTGAAGCTCCAATAATTTGGCCAACTTATGTTAAGAGCCTACTCACTGGAAACTACCCTCATGTCAGGAAAGATTGAAATCAAAAGGAGAAGGAAGCGGCAGAGGATGAGATGGTTAGATAGCATCACCAACTCGATGGACATTACTTTGAACAAACTCAGGGAGAGAGCAGAGGACAGAGAAGCCTGTCAAGTTACAGTCCATGAGATCCTAAAGAGTTGAACACAGTTTAGTGACTGAACAATCAACAATCAACAGAAAATCTTGAAATCTCACAGGGGGAAAAATGCAAGTTACAAATAGACAAAGAAAATAATGACAAATAGACTTCATTTTTTTTCTCTCTCTAAAAACATGGAAGCCATGAAATCATAGCATGTTGTCTTTAAAATGATGAAAGGACAAGTGAAAAACACCATGGATTTAGCATACCCAGAAATAAACATATTTATAAAAATGAAAGAAAAGTTAAGTCTGTCTGGAGCCAATAACATCTGAGATAACGAAGTGCTAGAGGAATGTTAACAGAAAGTTTTTTATGAAAAGGAATTATAAAACCAGGACAGAATCTTGGATAAACATGAAGAAATGAAGAACACTGGAAATAAAATAAATAAGATAAAGATGTTTAATTTGAATCACTCTCGAAGATAAATGACTGTCTAAAGCAAAATCATTAGCAACTTGTTGCAAGTTTGTAGCATTTGTAAAAGTAAAAATACAGGACAAACCTAACACAACACATAAGAGATAGGAATTGAGAATATACTGTTGTATGGTGTTTATACTATGTATCAAGGGGTATACTATTATTTTTAGATAGACACTGATTAATTTAAAAATATATTCTAAATCTCGGACAGTGATTAAAAACATATATTTAAAGAATACATACCATATTTTATATTTACTATATATATATATATATAAAATACATATAGTAAGTTTTTAGTGGAGATAAAATTGAATTATAAAAAATGTTAAAATTACTAAAAGGCATTGGAAAGTTTTAAAAACAGATGAAATAAAAAAATTATATGCCAATAAAATGGACAACATGGAAGAAATGGGCAAATTCTTAGAAAAGTACAACTTTCCAAAACTGGACCATGAACAAATAGAAAATCTTAACAGACCCATCACAAGCATGAAAATTGAAACTGTAATCAGAAATCTTCCAGCAAACAAAAGCCCAGGTCCAGACGGCTTCACAGCTGAATTCTACCAAAAAGTTAGAGAAGAGCTAACATCTATCCTGCTCAAACTCTTCCAGAAAATTGCAGAGGATGGTAAACTTCCAAACTCATTCTATGAGGCCACCATCACCCTAATACCAAAACCTGACAAAGATCCCACAAAAAAAGAAAACTACAGGCCAATATCACTGATGAACATAGATGCAAAAATCCTTAACAAAATTCTAGCAATCAGAATCCAACAACACATTAAAAAGATCATACACCATGACCAAGTGGGCTTTATCCCAGGGATGCAAGGATTCTTCAATATCCGCAAATCAATCAATGTAATACACGACATTATAAAATTGAAAAATAAAAACCATATGATTATCTCAATAGATGCAGAGAAAGCCTTTGACAAAATTCAACATCCATTTATGATCAAAACTCTCCAGAAAGCAGGAATAGAAGGAACATACCTCAACATAATAAAAGCTATATATGACAAACCCACAGCAAACATTATCCTCAATGGTGAAAAATTGAAAGCATTTCCCCTAAAGTCAGGAACAAGACAAGGGTGCCCACTTTCATCATTACTATTCAGCATAGTTTTGGAAGTTTTGGCCACAGCAATCAGAGCAGAAAAAGAAATAAAAGGAATCCAAAATGGAAAAGAAGAAGTAAAGCTCTCACTGTTTGCAGATGACATGATCCTCTACATAGAAAACCCTAAAGACTCCACCAGAAAATCACTAGAGCTAATCAATGAATACAGTAAAGTTACAGGATATAAAATCAACACACAGAAATCCCTTGCATTCCTGTACACTAATAATGAGAAAATAGAAAGAGAAATTAAGGAAACAATTCCATTCACCATTGCAACAGAAAGAATAAAATATTTAGGAATATATCTACCTAAAGAAATGAAAGACCTATATATAGAGAACTATAAAACACTGGTGAAAGAAATCAAAGAGGACACTAATAGATGGAGAAATATACCATGTTCATGGATTGGAAGAATCAATATAGTGAAAATGAATATACTACCCAAAGCAATCTATAGATTCAATGCAATCCCTATCAAGCTACCAAAGGTATTCTTCATAGGGCTAGAACAAATAATTGCACAATTTGTATGGAAATACAAAAAACCTCAAATAGCCAAAGCAATCTTGGAACTGGAGGAATCAACCTGCCTGACTTTAGTTTCTACTACAAAGCCACAGTCATCAAGACAGTATGGTACTGGCACAAAGACAGAAATATAGATCAATGGAACAAAATAGAAAGCCCAGAGATAAATCCACACACATATGGACACCTTATCTTTGACAAAGGAGGCAAGAATATACAATGGAGAAAAGACAATCTCTTTAACAAGTGGTGCTGCGAAAACTGGTCAACCACTTGTAAAAGAATGAAACTAGAACACTTTCTAACACCATACACAAAAATAAACTCAAAATGGATTAAAGATCTCAACATAAGACCAGAAACTATAAAACTCCTAGAGGAGAACATAGGCAAAACACTCTCTGACATACATTACAGCAGGATCCTCTATGACCCACCTCCCAGAATATTGGAAATAAAAGCAAACAAAACAAATGGGACCTAATTAAACTTAAAAGCTTCTGCACAACAAAAGAAACTATAAGCAAGATGAAAAGGCAGCCTTCAGAATGGGAGAAATTAATAGTAAATGAAGCAACTGACAAACAACTAATCTCAAAAATATACAAGCAACTCCTACAGCTCAATTCCAGAAAAACAATTGACCCAATCAAAAAATGGGCCAAAGAACTAAACAGACATTTCTCCAAAGAAGACATACAGATGGCTAACAAACAAATGAAAAGATGCTCAACGTCACTCATTATCAGAGAAATGCAAATCAAAACCACTATGAGGTACCATTTCACGCCAGTCAGAATGGCTGCGATCCAAAAGTCTACAAGCAATAAATGCTGGAGAGAAGGGAACCCTCTTACACTGTTGGTGGGAATGCAAATTAGTACAGCCACTATGGAGAACAGTGTGGAGATTCCTTAAAAAACTGGAAATAGAACCGCCTTATGACCCATCACGGAGAAGGCGATGGCACCCCACTCCAGTACTCTTGCCTGGAAAATCCCATGGATGGAGGAGCCTGATGGGCTGCAGTCCATGGAGTCGCTCAGAGTTGGACACGACTAAGCGACTTCACTTTCACTTTCATGCATTGGATAAGGAAATGGCAACCCACTCCATTGTTCTTGCCTGGAGAATCCCAGGGACGGGGGAGCCTGGTGGGCTGCTGTCTATGGGGTCGCACAGAGTCGGACATGACTGAAGTGACTTAGCAGCAGCATGACCCATCAATCCCACTGCTGGGCATACACATGAGGAAACCAGAATTGAAAGAGACATGTGTACCCCAATGTTCATCGCAGCACTGTTTATAATAGCTGGGACATGGAAGCAACCTAGATGTCCATCAGCAGATGAATGGATAAGAAAGCAGTGGTACATATACACAATGGAGTATTACTCAGCCATTAAAAAGAATACAATTGAATCAGTTCTAATGAGGTGGATGAAACTGGAGCCTATTATACAGAGTGAAGTAAGCCAGAAAGGAAAACACCAATACAGTATACTAACACATATATATGGAATTTAGAAAGATGGTAACAATAACCCTGTATATGAGACAGCAAAAGAGACACTGATGAGAACAGTCTTTTGGACTATGTGGGAGAGGGAGAGGGTGGGATGATTTGGAAGAATGGCATTTAAACATATATAATATCATATATGAAACAAGTTGCCAGTCCAGGTTCAATGCATGATACTGGATGCTTGGGGCTGGTGCAGCGGGATGACCTAGATGGATGATACGGGGAGGGAGGAGGTAGGAGGGTTCAGGATGGGGAACACGTGTATACCTGTGGTGGATTCATGTTGATATATGGCAAAACCAATACAATATTGTAAAGTTAAAAAATAAAATAAAAAAAATAGCTAGCAATGTGGTAGATTTCAATATAATCATACCTATATGCACTTTAAGTAGGACTAATGCATCAATTTAAATACAAGGATTGCCAGATTTGACTTAAAAGAAAGCAAGATCTAATTATATACTGTCTAAAAGAAATTTTACTTAAATATAAAGATAGGTCAAACTAAAAGGATGATATGAAGTATTTCCAGTAGTCAAGATTATAAGAAGAAAGGAGAATGATGGGAGAGGGGGGAATGTGAAGACATTAGATAATGGGTACAGAGTTTCAGCTTCATAAGATGAATGAATCATGGAGGTGGATGATGGTGATAGCTATGCAATGTTATGAATGTATTAAATATCACTGAAACTCACTTAAAATGGTGAAGATGTTACATTTTAAGTTAGATACATTTGTCACAATAAAAAGTTGGAAAAGAAAAAGAATGGAGAAATATATACCATACCAACATTAGCCAAAAGAAAGCTGGAGTATCTACATTAGTATCAGGAAAAGTAGACTTCAGAATTCTGAATATTATGAAGGATGGAAGGAGGAACTAAATAACAACAAAGGGACACAATCTCTAAGAAGACACAGCAATCCTAAGGAGGAGCATTTGTTTAATATTAAAAATCCATAAAACAAAAACTGTTAGAACTGAAAGGTAAAATAGCCAAATCCACAACTTTAACAGAGACTTTCAACATACTTCTTTCAGTAGTTGATTGAACAAGAAGGTAGAAAATTAATGTATACATAGAAGACCTGTAAAAATTATCAAACTCTATTATCTAATTAATATATAGAGGAGTTCACTCAACATTTTTTCAAGAATATATTTAACAATCTTTTTTAAGGATGCATAAAATCAAGATAGATCATAATCTAAAAAATATACTAAGATAGATCATAGCCTAAAAAATTCATACTTAAAAATATTAAACAACAAAATCATATGAAAATATTTTATGAAATAATTGAATTAAACTGAGTATAATAGAAAACTTGAAAATCCTAAACTATTTGGAAGTTTAAGCATACACTTCCATTTATACTTTGAGTTAAAAAGAAAAGTATCAAGGAAAACCTCAAGAAAAAAAAATTTGATCTAAATGAAAGTAAAAATACACAGTATCAAGATTGAGAGGATGGAGCATTATCAGTGCTTACGCATAAATTTAAAGCATAAATGCTATAAATATGGCTAAAATCAGAAAATCTAAAGATCTCAAATTACTAAATCAAAACTTCTAAGAAACTAGTAGAAAGTAAAGCAAATTTAACTGAAAACAAATATGGTCCAAAATAATTTGAAAATCAATTATTGTAATCATCATATTAACAGACTAAAGAAAAATATGATCATTTCAAGATATAATAAAAATAATTTGATGAAACAATGTTCACACATGATAAAAATCTAAGTAAATTGGGAATAGAATCAAATCTACATTTATAATGGTAGTGATAAAGATAGAATGCTTTGTCAACAAGATAGAGAACAAGATAATAATATCCTTCCTCATTGTGTAGATTCAACATCACACTGCAATTCCTAGTCAATGAATTAAGGCAAGAGAAACTAAAGTCTTACAGAATCAACACACACACACTCAAAATGGGTTTTTCTATTCACAGAAAGCAATGGAATTGTCCAATGTTTAAGTTAACATAATCAATGCCCACTGCTGCTGCTAAGTCGCTTCAGTCGTGTCCGACTCTGTGCGACCCCATAGACGGCAGCCCACCAGGATTCCCTGTCCCTGGGATTCTCCAGGCAAGAACACTGGAGTGGGTTGCCATTTCCTTCTCCACTGCATGAAAGTGAACAGTGAAAGTCAAGTCTCTTAGTCATGTCTGACTCTAGCGACCCCATGGACTGCAGCCTACCAGGCTTCTCCATCCATGGGATTTTCCAGTCAAGAGTACTGGAGTGGGGTACCACTGATCAGTGCCCACAGATTTCCCTAAATTAAGTTGTTTCTAAAGAAAAGAAATATGCTAAGTTATTTTTGTTGTTTATCTCATGGCCTGAATTGTGAGAGATTTTGCATTCAGAATAAAAAGAAACCATTGAGCACACGGAAGACTCTGAATATCATTGAGGACAGCTTTTCCATTAGATTCTAACTTTTATTATAACCTACTTGAAATTAGATTTGATTATTAGTTCTGTCTTTAGAATGCAAAGTCTTTAGACTTATTGAAATTTCTTCCTATAATCCTCAATGAGAGGGATCTTTGCTTGAAAATATGAGTAAATATGTAGATAATTAAGTAGATAAATAATAGACAGATAGATACATCTCCTTGTGCAGATGCTGGTGAACATAGAGATTTGAACTATTATTGCTTACTAAGAATCATGGCAGAAAGTGAAGAGGAACTAAAAAGCCTCTTGGTGAAAGTGAAAGAGGAGAGTGAAAAAGTTGGCTTAAAGCTCAACATTCAGAAAACTAAGATCATGGCATCTGGGCATCTGGTCCCATCACTTCATGGGAAATAGAGGGGGAAACAGTGGAAACAGTGTCAGACTTTATCTTTGGGGGCTCAAAAATCACTGCAGATGGTGATTGCAGCCATGAAATTAAAAGATGCTTACTCCTTGGAAGGAAAGTTATGACCAACTTAGATAGCATATTCAAAAGCAGAGATATTAGTTTGCCAACAAAGGTCCTTCTAGTCAAGGCTATAGTTTTTTCAGTGGTCATGTATGGATGTGACAGTTGGACTGTGAAGAAAGCTGAGTGCCGAAGAATTGATGCCTTTGAACTGTGGTGTTGGAGAAGACTCTTGAGAGTCCCTTGGACTGCAAGGAGATCCAACCAGTCCATTCTAAAGGAGATCAGTGTTGGGTGTTCATTGGAAGGACTGATGCTAAAGCTCAAACTCCAATACTTTGGCCACCTCATGTGAAGAGTTGGCTCATTGGAAAAGACCCTGATGCTGGGAGGGACTGGGGGCAGGAAGAGAAGGGGACGACAGAGGATGAGATGGCTGGATGGCATCACTGACTCGATGGACGTGAGTTTGATTGAATTCCGGGAATTGGTGATGGACAGGGAGGCCTGGCGTGCTGCAATTCATGGGATCGCAAAAGTCGGACACGATTGAGCGACTGAACTGACTGAACTGAAGAATCACTAGGATCGTGATATTTCATCCCTATGTGGAAACCTGGATAGAACCAAGAATCTGCTTTCTGTTTCTGAAAAACAAATGTTATATATGAAGTGAAAAACATATAATTTACATAATCTGAGGTGAAGAGTGGAGTAAAACAAGAAGATTCTTGAACCAACCAGAAGGAAATCTTTATAGAGACTTTACCTCCTGAACAATGCCAACTACATTCTCAGCAACACTTTGAAACTATGTCTTCATTGTCCAAGCCAAGCTCTGTAAATGAAATATTTTCAGTAACTAGGGACTTGCCTGATAATTTTTCTATGCTTCAGGTTGTCTTGACTTTGTCTTGACTTCAAGAGCTTTGACTTAAGTTATAATGAGCAAAATGGCTGTAAAGTGTCAGCAACTGAAAGATGTCACGTAAGAGCTGACTTTTCCTACACATCCATTTTAAGGGTGTATTTGCTAGAGTACTTTAAAAATGCATGCAGGTCACTTTTGCCTGCCTGGATTTGATACTGTTGCAATCAGGAGAAGCAGATGCACCCTATAGAAAGCATATCACAAAATGTTATTAAAACTTCAGATTTAAAATATTGCAAGTAATAATAATACATATTGTTAAAATACACCTAACTCAGAAGCGCATACACAGAACCAAGAATATATACAAATCTTTGTTTAATTACTTTCAGGTAAGCCTTCTTTTGTTTAGCACTTGGTTGTGGCAAGACAGATTAGAGGAGCCCACATTAAAGAGCTTATTTAGTCTTTCATGCTGGGTTTCTGTATCTAGAATACATGAATGATCGTGATAATTATAATTTATTATTTCAATATAGTATACAAGTAGCTAGCCAGCAGATAATAAGGGAAAGAAACAATGGTGAGTTTTAAACAAGAAATGTATATAAGCTAATTTTTAAAGAAACTGTTTAAAGTTCTTTTTTAAATAAAGTAGAGATACATTGACTTAGAGAATACAGAGTTACAGCTGCAATTTCTTCTAAAACTCAATGTACATACTCATATACACATTTTATCTTAAATATACCTGCATAAAGCACATGTCATGAATTTCTCTGATTTTATCCCACTGAAAGTGCAGTTTGTCCTCCCTCTCTATACTTGTCATTCTCTAGTCATGCTCTTTGCTAACTCACAGCCTTCATTCCTAACCTTTCTTCCATTATTCCCTGGCTAAAGCGAAGATAAAATTTGATTTCTTCAAAGAGGAATCCTTGGACTTTATGATTTAAATTATGTAACTCCTCTCCTCCAGTTATTTTTTATTATCTTTGTTGGTCATTACCTATTAATCAGTCTATTGTTAAATACTAGTATGCCTCTCTAGGCTTCCCAGGTGGTTCAGTGGTAAAGAATTTGCCTCCCCATGCAGGAAACACAAGAGGTGTAGGTTTGATCCCTGGGTCAGGAAGATTCCCCGGAGGAGAAAATGGCAACTCACTCCAGTATTGCTGGGATAGTCTGATGGACAGAGAAGTCTTGTGGGCTGCAGTTCCTGGGGTTGCACAGTCAGGCATGATGGACTGAGCACATACACAGTATGCCTATTGTAAATTCCATCCTGATAACATTATTCTGTGCTTAGTTAATCATTTTGTGTGCAGTGTTGAGCAGAAGTGCAAGTGTTGATGGCACTTACAAAATATTATCCTGAGCACTTGCTCCTTGTCTAATCTCCCTCATTTTAAGAAGAATCAGAAGAATCTAAAAGATGTGCCTCCTTCCATTCTTTCTCACATCTTAGCCAGACCATAGACATTTCCTGACAGCTTGACCTTCCACTATACACCACCCTAAAACAGTCACTATATATTGTACATCTGAGTATTTCTCACTCCTTTTACTGCTAACATGCTAATCTAACACTTTATCATCCACTGCTTAGGTTACTGTAATAACCCCCAAAAGGATTATCTGCTTCCCTTTTACTCCCAATCTCTGGAAACTTTTTTTTTTTTTTTCCAGGAAACAGAGTGGCCCTCTAAAAACATAAAATAGGATCATGTTGTTCCTCTACCCAAATATCTCCAGTGTCCTTCCATCACACTTAGAACAAAGCCAACATTCTTCCAAAGGTTAATAGAGCCCTCAAAGATCTGCTTCCCACTCAGGTTCAGTTCTTAGAGGTCTGCCTTTTCCCTTCCAATGCATCACACATTTCAAACTTTGCAGTGATCATTCCATATGCTGTGGACCTTAGCTCCTCTGCTCCCCTAGGTCCTTGCTTCAGACCTTATGAGCATAGGAAGCCAGAGAAATCTTGCTTGTGTATCTCCACTAACAGAGTTCCTTCCATAACTGTTTTCCCATCCTTTTGAGTTATTATTGATATATGGTGCATATAAACTTCAGGTGCAAAATATAATTTGATTTTCCACCATCACTTTCTGTCTGCATCTACTTCTTGTCCTTTTGCTTCATGTAACTTCATATTTTCTAGGATTTAAATATTTATTGTCTTTTTTTTTTGTCTCTTTTCACTAGAATATAAGCTTGCAGAGTGTGGGATTTTTGTTTTGTTTTAATTCACATCTAATTTCCAAACAACCACTGTGTTCTCTTTGACTAATGCTAAATAAATGTCAAACAAATGGACCATTAAAATATGAATGAATAAATGAATGAAAAAGTGAGTGCATGAATAAGTTAAAATTGACAAATCAAGTTGTGCAAGCAGCCATTTTCTTTGACAGGCAATAAATCTCGCCCAAAGAAGGACACATTTCCAGGGAAGGTTAAATATTCTGATGTAATAAATATGCATCTAAGCATTTAGATTTATACATATGTCCACAATATTTATTTTTTCTATTAATCCATATACTTTTTTATGATATCACTTATCTGTTTAATATTAAAAGATACTGAATTTTTATAGGCCATTTTATCCTGAGCAATATCATTTGTCAAGCATTCAAGATCCTTCATAATCTGGCTATAATCTGTTCTCTTAACTTTATTATCAGCACCATTCAATACTAAAATCTCATATCTCTTTTAAATAATGAGACAACATTGAAAATAATGCTGAAATCAAGCACCCACTCTTGGTTCCTCATACCATTCTCCAGGTGAAAACAAACAAACAAACAAAGCTCTTTTTGAAATGACTGATTCTAGGGCTGGAGCAAGGAATATATAAAATGATCCCAGATCTTATAAGATCAGAAATCAAGATAGTCTTCAAATATGAAAGCCACCACAATAATAGGAATATGTCAGAGGGGAACAAGAACCAACCAAAGACTACTAATGGCAAAACCTGTAACAATTTTGCAACAAAACAAATGAATTAGAATTGGATTATAACCCAGAATAGAAAACAAATGTTCTTAGGTCCATATTAATACAAGTAAATAATTGAATAAATACAAAGGAAATGAGAGACAAACCGCTCATGCAGAAGAATTATCAAAAGTTGTGTATATACTCTGCTTTCAAGGAAATGGAGCATAATTCTCTATTGCTTAAGAATAGTATGTATGTAGGCAATCTTTCCAAAGAGCTTAAGCGAAAAAGAGTAAATGTACAGTGGAGGAACCTGACAAACACTACTACCTCAGCAGGGTGATATAGGTCAACAGCAACAATGGTAAGTCATATTATAAACATATATCCTAAAAATGATATGATGAGAATGATACTTTACCTCTCTGGCTTTCTTTACCTAAACTCATAACCCAAGTCTAACCATGAGAAAAACATAAGACAGAGAAGATTTGTCTACAAAGTATTTGACCAGTATTCCTTAAAAACTGTCATGGTCAGCAAAAACAAGAAAAGTCTGAGAAAGAGCCATGTTCCAAAGGATGCTTAGGAAACAAGATGCCTAAATGTAATGCAGTATCCTAGATGAAACCCAGGAACAAAAAAAAGGGAAGAAAAAAAATGTTAGGCAAAACTCAAGAAAACTCTATACAGCACAATTTTATCCATTCATCTATTGATGGAACTTAGGTTGCTTCCATGTCTTGGCTATTGTAAATATTGCTGTTATGCACATTGGGGTGATGTATCTTTTTTAATTAGAATTTTCCCTAGATACATGCCTACGAGTGGGACCACTTGATTATATAGTAGCTTTATTTTTAGTTTCTTAAGGAAACTCCACATTTTTTTACCACTTTATAGTGGTAGTAGCTATAGTGGCTGAACTAGTTGACATCATCACAAACAGTGCAGGAGTACTTTTTTTTTTATCTACACCCTCCCTAGCATTTAACTACTTGCAGCTATTTTGATGATGCCCTTTCTGACCAGTGTGAGGTGATACCTTATTGTAGTTTTGATTTGCGTTTCTCAAATAATTAGCAATTTTGAGAATCTCGCCATGTACATATTGGCCATCTGTATGTCTTTTTTGGAAACTACCTATTTAGATCTTTTGCCCATTTTTTCAGTGGGTTGTTTGTTTGTTTGTTTTATATAAAGGTGCATATGCTGCTTGTATATTTTGGAAATAAATCCCTTTTGGCTTCATCCTTTGCAAATATTTTCCCCCATTCTGTAGGCTGTCTTTCTGTTTTGTTTATGGTTTCCTTTGAAATAATCCATAATGAAAAATAATCCAAAAAAGAACATATATATATAATGTCCGTGTGTGTGTGTATCTTGAATCACTTTGTTGTACGCCTGAAACTAACACAACATTGTTACCGAACTGTATTTCAATAAAAACTAAAAAAAAAAAAAAAAAAGTAAAACTAAAGAAACCCAAATAGAGTATATACTTATGTCAATATTAGTTTATTAGTGGTAACAAATATACTTGTTAATGTAAAATATTAATAAAAGAAGAAATTAGGAGTGAGTATATGGGACTATGTGCTTCCCTGGTGGCTCAGATGGTAAAGAATCTGCCTGAAATGCAGGAGACCCAGGTTTGATAACTGTGTTGGGAAGATCCCCTGGAGGAGGGCATAGCAAACCACTCCAGTATTCTTGCCTGGAGAATCCCCATAGACAGAGGAGCCCAGTGGGCTACAGTCCATGGGGGTCACAAAAGAGTCAGACATGACAGAGCTACTAAGCATAGCATAGTATATGGACTATACTATCTTCATGACTTTTATGTAAATTCAAAAATTTTTACTTAAAAAGAAACTCATTCTGAGCCTACAATGAGTCCATGATAAACTGTAAGGTATTTGAGCCTAGACATGGATTCAGAGCTCATCATTTTATCTACAAAGAAACTGAAACCAAAAAAAAAAAAAAAAACAAAACTTCCCTAGCTACTGGAAATTTTAAATAAATCTCTTATTTTAAGCATTTCTATGTAATACAGACATTTTGTTTTGACTTCTATTTGTCCACATCAGTTCTAAGATTGTTCCCTAAGGAAAGAATACTAGGCAACAATCTTGTAAATTTACATGAAACTTGAAAGTTTGGAAAATTGAGCTTTGAATTGTTCAGCTTTGGTGAATGTAGATTTCACCAAGGTATTTCCTTGGTGCTGAATATTTTTAAATCAAATAACATTTCTTCTGCCATATTTTTATTCACACAATAATTTTTGAAAAATCCATTAATGTTTCTTTTTTTTTTTAAGATCAAATTTTTTATTATAGTTATAATTAACAAACAATATTAGTTTCAGATATACAATATGGTGATTTAATATCTTTTATGGCAGTGGTCCCCAACCTTTTTGGCACTAGGGACCAGTTTTATTTAAGACAATTTTTCCACAGATGGGAGTGAGGGGTAATGTGAATGATGGCTCAGGTGGTAATGCAAGTGATGCGGAGCAATGGGGAGTGGAATGTTTCTTATTACATAAAATTGAAAGATATATTATCATAGTTCATTTGGAGAAGCTTGATTATTACTTAAACTATGCATCTTTTGAAACCTTATTTTGTTTGTAAAGTCCAATATCCTTCACTGTTGAACTCCCTGTCATTTGTGTCACTGGCATGAGCTATTACAAAATCTTTTTGTCCTTCAGAACTTTGTATCAATTGTCTGTTTTACTTTGAACCATGGAGACCTGACGACAAGGCAACATTTGACCAAGGAAATAAATTGTTCATTTTTATTCTTTCCTTAGAGAGTTGCTTTGTTTCTTGTATTGGCAGGAGAGGAGAATGCTGACAAGATGATATTGAATCAGACTCCAAAGTCAGCTTGGGTCATTAGCTTATATGTCAAGCAACAGCTTCACATTTGGCCTGAAAACAAATATATTTTTTAACATTCAAGTGCCATATTTATTTAATACTTTATTTTCTTCCTTATCATCATTTTACCAGTACAGAGATGATGGTTTAATAAGCCTTCCATTTCATGGTATTCTTAAACAATTTTGGCCTTAAATAATAATTATTAATTGTAATAAATTTAAATAAATTTGAGAGATATTATTTCTAAAAGGTTTTGCAGTTAACAAATTATCTGGAACTTATAATGTATTTTAATGCAGGCTTTTTATTATTAATATATATATTTATAAAATTGTTAAACACAGTAACATATTTTAAGTGCTATTCATAAAACTCAATGAACACATAATTTTTTAAAGATTTCCTTGAAATTAACTTTATTTTTCTTTCCTCTGTCAAGAACTTCTTTATATTAAAAGAGTCACAATGGGCATAATAATGTAAAAAACTTGGCAAATAATACATTAATCTGCTTGGCAACGTACCAAATTACATCTAAACCATCAAGCCAAAATGTTAATGCTCTTATGTTTGCAATGATTGTCTTTAATTTGTCCTAATGGCAGAAGAAAATCTGTTAGCATGTATTGGTTCTTGGCTAGGTACCAAACAACAATGTTCTAACTTTGTTCTGTTTGTCTGTTAAACCTCTGACAGTGATATTCATAATGACCAGTTCATTGTTTTTGCAATGCTTCATTTTGATGTTTTGTTGTACAGGGACACACACATCACAGCATCACTTTTAAAGCATTTTTAACTGAAATTGTCAACACTAATTTCATAATAGTTGTCAGTAGCTAGTCCCTGGATTATAACTTACTTGGTCAGAGGTTCAAAACATTTTTTGTTCTAAAGAATTTCTCCATTGATTAAATGTCATTCAATACATAGTTTCCTAACATTTGGGTTAGATGATTCTGCAGTCTTGGTTTCACCTTATAGCAGTTGTCAGTGGGATATCCCAGAAACCAATGTTTTTCATCCTAAACCCTTTAGTCAGGGCTACTGTGAAAAAGCCCCTTTATCCAAGCACAAAATCACTATTTGTTCTTTCCAATCCCCACAGCTTGGTTCATTGGATCTGGGATTCATTCACTTATTTCACTCATCCATCTATCTGGTACCTACTGAGTGTTCCGGACACAATTAAACACAAGGTAGCAGCCATACTTTTTAGGGTCCCTTGGAAAACACATTTATAAATGCATAGTTATTGGCACAGCATCATGATACTATAATATATTACTGGCAAAGAGCTCAGTGAAAAAATATTTATTTTTCATTTAAGAAGTGGCTTTATCAAGAATTCAAACTGCATAGACTTTCATTAAGTAAATGGATATAGGGTATTATAATCAGGAGAATGAAACAAAGTAGACCAAGTCAAGAAAAAGTATAAGTCCTTAATTCATCTTGGGAGTATGTCTTGAAACATCTCCTAGTGTTTTAGTTTTAAATTAGAAATTTAGATAAGATTTGCAGAAATAAAATATAGAACCACTAAAACTACAGGACAAGTTTTGCATTTATATAGTCTTGTTTAGTTTACTGGCTCTATCACTTTAAGACAGATGCCATTAGGCAAATTATTTAATCTGAGTGTCAGTATTTTTTATTTTTATTTTTTCCTGTAAAATGTGACTAGTATAATTATTGTGTCATGTGATTGTGAGGACTAAATAAATAATGTGTAAAGAACTCACCATGGTGATTGACAACTGTTGGAACCTGATAAAAACTGAATGTTGTACTTATTGCCATTGAGTAACTTGAAATTCTATAGGCTGGATATAGGTTGTCTGACATAAACCATGATAAATTCTTACTAAGTCAGTTTTGCCTAGGCTGATCTACCTTAAAGAAAGCCATGTCAGTTTATTTGTGATTAATAAAAAAGTGCAGAAAAATATTATTTTTAAAACTTTATTTAAAATTATTTTCTTCAAAATATGAGGGTCTCGTATTGCAAGATGATTTTATGTCAGTAAATGGCAATTAATCTAAATGTTTAAATTCTATATATCCAGTGAGTATTTAATAAAGAAAACAAATAATATAGAAATGCAGGGAAAATAATTCTAGACAGTTACTAAAAATAAATGATTATATTATATTTTATTATAAACATTTAGAATAAGTTTATTTTGAACAGCATTTACTAAAAGTTTCAAGTCCTTATTGTCCTAATCAAAACATTAAGTTCCACATTGTTTAGAAGCTTCCATTTCATACACTGTAAGGCTGTAATCTTAAGTCCTATGGAATTTAGTAAACTTGCCATTTATTTGTAAATTAATTCAACATTGGGGCCCTAGTGCAATGGAATGATTAAAATGTCTGCCCAATTGAACAATTTACTACTAGTAAGAGACCCAATAAATTTGAACTGCACTGGACATTCAAATATGTCCAGGAAGGTGACCATGTGCATAATTATTATTTTAATGGTTCAATCAATATCAGCCATTTTTATGTCAACATAAACCTGCTTCTCTAAAGCTATTGGGGTTTTCAAAAAAGCACTGTTATATTTATTTATTGTCCTGGCAATATATATTTATGTTCTTGGATAAGAAGAATGAATATTATGAAAATAACCTTACTGCCCAAAGCAATCTTCAGATTAAATGAAATTTCTATCAAATTTCCAATGGTATTTCTCACAGAATTAGAACAAAAAGTTTCACAATTTGTATGGAAACACAAAAGACCACAAATATCCAAAGAGATATTGAGAAAGAAAAATGGAGCTGAAGGAATCAAGCTTCCTGACTTAAGACTATGCTGCAAAACTTGATAATCGAGACAGAACAATATTGCCACAAAAACAGAACTATAGACCAATAGAACAAGATAGAAAGCCCAGAGGTAAACCCACACACCTATGAACACCTTTTGACAAAGGAGGCAATAATAGACAATGGAGAAAAGACAGCCTCTTCCATAAGTGGTGCTGGGTAAACAGGACAGCTATGTGTAAAATAATGAAATTAGAACACTGCCTAACACTGTGCACAAAAATAATCTCAAATGGATTAAAGACTTAAATGTAAGGTCAAAAACTATAAAACATTTAGAGGAGAATGTAGGCAAAACACTCTTTGACATAAATCAAAGCAATATCCTATTTGATTCACTTCCTAGAGTAATAGAAATAAAAGCAAAAGTAAACAAGTGGGCTTGTTTAAACTTAAGAGCTTTTGCACAGCACAAAAACCTACTGATATAAACAAGATGAAAAGACAACTTTCAGAATGGGGGAAAACAATTTCAAACGAAACATGTGACAAAGCATTATTCTCCAAAATATACAAGAAGTTCATTCAGCTTAATACCAGAAAAACAAACAACCTAATCAAAAAGTAGGAGGAAGATTTAAAGAGACATTCCTCCAAATAAGACATAAAGATGGCCAACAAACACATGGAAAATTGCTCAAAATCACTCATTATTAGAGAAATAGAAATCAATATTACAATGAGGTATCAACTCACACTAGTCAGAATGGTCATCATCAAAAAACTACAGACAATAAATACTGAAGAGAATGTGAAAAACAGGGTACCTTCTTGCACTCATGGATGTAAATTGACACAGCCACTATGAAGAATAATATGAAGATTCCTTAAAAGCTAGAAATAAAACTACAATACGATGGAGCAACCCCTTTATGGATTGCTACCTTGTAGTGGTGAAGGGGCTTGCATAACTCAGTGAAGCTCTGAGCCATGTCGTGCAGGGCCACCCAAGACTGATGGGTCATAGCAGAGAGTTCTGATAAACATGATCCACTGGAAGAGGGAATGACAAACTATGCCAGTATACTTGCCATAAGAACCTCATGAAATGTATAAACGACTATATATATATAACATGAATACAGGAGTACCCCAGGTCTGATGGTGTCCAATATGCTACTGGAGAAGAGCAGAGGAGAATGACCTATAGCCCCAGAATGAATGAAGCAGCTGGACCAAAAAAGATACAAGGCTTAGTTTTTGAAGTGACTGGTGACAAAAGTAAAATATGATGTTGAAAAAAACAGCATTCTATAGGAACCTGGAATGTTAGGTCCATGAATCAAGGAAAATTGGACGTGGTCAAGCAGGAGATAAGAGTAAACATTGACATCCTAGGAATCAGCGAATTAAAATGGACTGAAATGGGTGAATTTAATTCAGATAACCATTATATCTACTACTATGGGCAAGAATTCCATAGATGAAATAGAGTAGCCTCATAATCAACAAAAGAGTCTGAAATACAGTACTTGGGTACAACCTCAAAAATGACAGAATGATCTCGGTTCATTTCCAAGGCAAGCCGTTCAACATCACAATAATCCAAGTCTATCCCTCTATTACCACCAATGACGAAGAAGTTGAAATTGATCAGTTCTAGGACGACCTAGATTTCCAAGAATTAACACTTTAAACAATGTTCTATTCACCATCGGGGATTGGAAGGCAAAAGCAGTAAGTCAAGGTATACCTGCAGTAACTTGTAAGTTTGGCCTTGGAGTACAAAATGAAGCAGGGCAAAGGCTAACGGAATTCTGCCAAGAGAATGCACTAGTCATAGCAAATACTCTATTTCAACAACGCAAGAGACTTTACATATGGACATCACCAAATGGTCAATACTGAAATCAAATTTGTTACACTCTTTGTAGCCAAATATGGAGAAGCTGCATGCAGTCAGGAAAAATGAGACCTGGAGCTGACTGTGGCTCAGATCATCAGCTTCTTACAGCAAAACTCAGGCTTAAACTAAAGAATGCTGGGAAGAACACTAGTCCAGCCAGGTATGACTTAAATGAAAGCCTATATGAATTCACAGTAGTAGTAGCAACGGATAGATTCAAGGGACTAGATCTAGATAACAGTGTGCCTGAAGAACTATGGATAGAGGTCTGTAACATTGTATAGAAGACAGTGAACAAACCGTCCCAAAGAAAAAAGAAAAGCAAAAAGGCAAAGTGGTTATCTGAGGAGGCTTTGCAAATAGTGGAAGAACAAAGCAAATTGATATGCAAAGGAGAGAGGGAAAGGTGCATCCAATTAAATGCAGTTTCACAGCATAGCTGGAAGAGACAAGAAGCCCTTCTTCAATGAACAGTGTTTAAAAATAGAAGAAAACAGCAAGAGGGGAAAGACTAGAGATCCCTTCAGGAAAACTGGAAACATCAAGGGAGTATTCTGCCCAAAGATGGGCACAATAAAGGATAAAAATGGTTGAGACCTAATCGATGCTAAAGAGATAAAGAAGAGATGGAAAGATATTACACAGAAAAACTGTATTTAAAAAAAAAATCTTAATGAACTGGATTATTACTATGGGGTGGTTAGTCACCCAGAGCCAGACATTTTGGAGTGCAAAGTCAAATGGTCCCTTAAGAAGCACTGCTGCTTGTAAAGCTAGTGGATGCAATGAAATTCCAGCAGAACTATATAAATCCCTAAAGAAGGATGCCATAAAGGTTTTGCATTCATTATGGCAGCAAATCTGGAAGACCCAGCAGTGGCCACAGTACTGGAAAAGTTCAATCCTCATCCCAATTTCCAAGAAGGGTAGTACTAACCATCAGACAATCACACTCATCTCCCATGCTAGTAAGGATGTGCTTAAAATCTTGCATGCTAGGCTTCAGCATTATCCAAACCCAGATGTCCACGCTGGATTTAGAAAAGGAAGAGGAACTAGAGATCAAATTGCCAACATTCACTGGATTATAGAAAAAGCAAGAGAATTTCAGTGAAACATCTATCTCTGTTTCATGGACTATGAAACAGATTGAGATCTGTTGGAGTGTGAGGATCATGACAAACTGGGGAAAGTTCTTAGAGAAATGAGAATACCAGACCATCTTACCTGTCTCCTGAAAAATCTGTGTGTGGGTTAAGAGCAACAGTTAGAACCCTGTATGGAACAACTGATTGGCTCAAGATCGAGAAAGGAGTATGACAGGGCTATCTGCTGTATTATTTAACCCGTACTCTAAGCACATCATGAGAAATGCTGGGCTGGATGAGTTACAAGCCAGGATCAAGACAGGCAAAAGAAGCATCAACAACCTCAGATATGCAGATGATACCGCTTTAATAGCAGAAAGCAAAGATAATCTAAAGAGCCTCTTAATGAGGATGATAGATGAGAGTGAAAGAGTCAGCTGAAGACTAAATATATTAAAAAATAAATAAAGATTAAGAACATGGCATCCATCCCCATTATTGTGTGGCAAATAGAAGGGGAAAAGGTGGGAGTAGTGACTGATTTTCTCTTCTTGGGCTCCAAAATCACTGTGGACAGTGACCGTAGTCATGAAATCAGAAGATGATTGCTTCTTGGCAGGAAAGCAATGACAAACCTAGACAGTATGTTGAAAAGCAGAGACATTACTCTGCTGACAAAAGTCTGTATTGTCAAGTCTGTGGTCTTCCCAGTGGTTGTGTACAGTTGGGAAACGTGGACTGTAAAGAAGGCAGAAGGCCAAAGAATTGATGCCTTTGAACTGTAGTGCTGGAGAAGACTCTTGAAAGTACCTTGGACAGCAAGGAGATCAAACCAGTCAATCTTAAGGGAGATCAATCCTGAATATTCACTGAAAGGACTGATGGTGAAGCTGAAGCTCCAGTGTTTTGGCCATCTGATGTGAATAGACATCATTGGAAAAGTCCCTGATGCTGGGAAAGATTGAGGGCAGAAGGAAAAGAGGGTGTCAGAGGATGAGATGACTGGATGGCATCACTGATGCAATGAAAATGAACTTGGACAAACTCCAGGAGATGGAGAGGGACAGGGAGGCCTTGCATGCTGCAGTCCATAGGGTCACAAAGAATCAGACATGGCTAGGTTACTGAATGGCAACAACAATGACCCAGCAACTCCTCTACTGGGCATATACCCTTAGAAAACCATAATTGAAAAACACACATGTAGCCCAACGTTCATAGAAGCACTATTTATAATAGCTAGGACATGGAAGCAACCTAGATGGCTATTGACAGATGAATGGGTAAATAAGTTATACCTATATACAGTGGACTTTTTACTCAGCCAGTTGTACCGTGTTGGGTTGGCATTGTACAGAAATTAACAGCCATATTGGTCTAGAAACGTTAAACATAATTTTTTCCATTTGTACAGGGGTAACACACTGTATTAAATATGTAAGGTCTTATCTACATGGGTTTGATTACAGAAACTAATAAAGTATTCTCTAAATAAAAAAATAAAAGGAACACATCTGAGTTCTAGTGAGGTGGATTAACCTAGAGCCTGCTATATAGAGTGAAGTAAGTCAGAAAGAGAAAAAAATAATTTTTGTATATATATATATATATATATATATATGGAACCTAGAAAAATGGTACTGATGAATATATTTGTAGGAGAACTATAGAGATGCAGACATAGAAAACAGACTTTGGACATAGCGAGGGAAGGAGAGGGTGGGACAAATTGAGAGTAGCATTGACTTACATACACTACCACATGTAAACTAGATAGCCAGTGGGAAGCTGCTGTCTAGTCACAGGGAGGGGCTCAAACAGGTACTCTGTGACAACCTAGAGGGGTGGGATTAGGTAGGGAGAGGTTCAAGAAAGAGGGGATATATGAATATTTATGGATATATGAATATTTATGGCTGATTTATGTTGTTGTGTGGCAGAAGTCAACACAATAGTGTAAAGCAATTATCCTCCAATTAAAAATAAACTTTAAAAACTCTAATTTTCAAGAAATGATTTATTTTCTTACTTATTGGAGGCTTTCATTTTGCCATTTTTTTAGAATTGATTTGCAATTGAAAAATCCTACTAGTTTTCATTCATTTGAGAAAATCTTGAGCTCCTCTGTATTACTGAAGTTTATTTTTACTGTCTATAAATGTCTATTTTGATAGGTTTGGTTTTTTATTTAATTTTGTTGTTTCAACCAGAACTTGACTATATTGTGCTATTTTCTCTAGTCACAGTGATTTCTGATGAGAAATACTTTGCCATTTTCATTGTATTTTTCTTTACAGACTAGATGATGATTTTGTCTGGCAGTTTTCAAGATTTTTTGTTTATTATTTTTTATTTTCTGAAGTATAAATATCATGTGTCTTAGCATGTTTTTACTTCAGATTATCCTATTTTGATTCAGTTCAACTCCTTGAATCTATAAGTTTATTTAGCCAAATTTGCAGAGGTTTTAACCATTATTTCTTCAAGGTTAGACATTATTTCTTCTTTTTCAGCCCTTCTCTCTTCCTCTCCTCCTAGGACATCATTCATATAAATGTTAGGTATATTTTTACAGCTTCACAAACCCATGGGTCACTGTCATTTTTTGAGTGTATGTTCCCTCTGTTATTTCAGTTGTGTAATATTTATCATTCCATTTCTTATATATTGAAATATATAGATAGATAGATAGATAGATAGATAGATCCTTTCTTCTGTCTCAGTTCTTCTCGAGCCTATCCACTGATTTTTTTTTTTTTCTTTTTAAATTTCAGTTATGGTAGTTTTCAGTTCTAAATTTTTAATTTGGTTCTTCTGTATGTCTTCTTTCTATGTTAAGACTCCATTTTTACATTCATTTCAAGTGTGGTTTAATTGCTCATTGCCACAGTTTTAACATGTCTAAAATCATTATCAGATAAATCTAACATTTCAATCATTAATTGATGGCATCTATTGAGTATCTTTTTTCATTTAGTTTGTATCTTACTAGTTCTTGGTATGATGAGTTATTTTCTATTGAAATCTACACACTGTTGGCATTTTGTTGTGAGACTGGATTTTATTTAAACTTCTATTTTCACTAGACTCTTCTGACACCACTCTGGAAGGGAAAAGAAATGTTTCTTCCAGTTGGAGACCATAGTTCAGGTTCCCCATTAGACCTCCATTGTCACTGAAGTTAAGAGAACACCTTCTACTGTTGACAGGGGTGCAATTCCTAGTACTCTCATTGTCCCTAGGATGGAGGCAACTTTGTTAATGTCAAGTGATGAAAAGAGTCCTGATTTTCCACTAGACTTCCTCTGACAACCCTAGTAAAGAGGAAGAGTGTCTCATTACTGACAAAAGGAGAGGAAGCCCAACTTCCCATGAAGACAACTGCTATCACACTGGTGAGGCTCATCACCAGTCGGGAGGGATAAAATTCCCCACTTTCACTTGACCTTTCCTCACACCACCCTTGAGGAGTTTGGAGAATTTTGTTATAGTCTCATTAGTGTGGAAGTCTTGGCTCCATGCTCACTGTTTGCAGCTGTGGATGAGGGTAGAATCATAGGCTTTTTTCCTGTGCTGTTTGACTGAATTAGAACAGTTATTACTTAGGTTTTATATGTTGCTAAGCTCTTTCCTGGTCCTTTAGCTAGAAGAAAATAACTTTTGCTGGGGAAATTTTATCTGGGCCTGTTGGCATTTCCAGGTTGCCAGGCTTTCAGAACACAGTTATATGAGCCAAAAACAGAAACCAAAAACAAAAACAGTTTCATATTTCTGGAATCTCCAGATCCCTAAATAGTGTTCCTTCTTTCTATGTTTCAGAGTCTTGCATTTTGCCTTATAATTTTAAAATCTTTTCAATTATTGAATATTATTGAAATATTCCAAATTGCATATTATTACTTCCAAACTATTTTCTAATATCTTACTTTTATTACATGCATCAGTTGCCTAATGCCAATTTAGACTGTCCTATATTTGTTAGCTATTACTCATGAAGGCACAGAGAAGTGGAAACTAATCAGCTAGCTATAAACTCTTTTTGAAGAGTTTTTGTAAATAAAGTACAAAAAATAGAAGGTAAGCCCCAAGCATATTGGGGCTGGTGCACTGGGACGACCCAGAGGGATGGTATGGGGAGGGAGGAGGGAGGAGGGTTCAGGATGGGGAACACATGTATACCTGTGGTGGATTCATTTTGATGTTTGGCAAAACTAATACAATTATGTAAAGTTTAAAAATAAAATAAAATTAAAAAAATAGAAGGTAAAACTCAAATTAGGAAAACATTTGTATGTAAATGATAGCTATGACTTAACTAATTAATTAATTAAATATCAGCAAAGGAACTTTTTTTAAAATTTAAGTACAGTTGATTTACAATGTTGTGATAGTGTTAGGTGTACAGCAAAGAAATTTGATACATATATATATATATCTTTTTCTTATTCTTATTCTTTTTGCTTATAAGTTATTACAAAATATTGAGCATAATTTCCTTTGCTATACACTAGGTCCTTGATGGTTATCTATTTTACATACAGTAGAGACATTACTTTGCCAACAAAGGTCCGTCTAGTCAAGGCTATGGTTTTTCCAGTGGTCATGTATGGATGTGAGAGTTGGACTGTGAAGAAAGCTGAGTGCCAAAGAATTGATGCTTTTGAACTGTGGTGTTGGTGAAGACTCTTGAGAGTCCCTTCGACTGCAAGGAGATCCAACCAGTCCATCCTAAAGGAGATCAGCCCTGGGTGTTCTTTGGAAGGACTGATGCTAAAGCTGAAACTCCAGTACTTTGGCCACCTCATGCGAAGAGTTGACTCATTGGAAAAGACTCTGATGCTGGGTGGGATTGGTGGCAGGAGGAGAAGGGGACGACAGAGGCTGAGATGGCTGGGTGGCATCACTGACTCAATGGACGTGAGTCTGAGTGAACTCCGGGAGTTGGTGATGGACAGGGAGGCCTGGCCTGCTGCAATTCATGGGGTCACAAAGAGTCGGACACCACTGAACTGAACCGAACTGAAGAAAAGTGACTAAATGCAACATTTCTGTAAACGTTGTAATAATTATTTTGTCAAATGTAAACATGTAGTTATATAACTCAGATAGAAAATGAAAATCACTCAGTCGTGTCTGACTCTTTGGAGTGGGTAGCCTTTTTCTTCACCAGGAGATCTTCCCAATGCAAGGATCGAACCCAGTTCTCCCTCACCAGAAGCATATTGTTTACCAGCTGAGCCACGAGAGAAGCCCAAGAACAGTGGTGTGGGTAGTCTTCTTCAGCCGATCTTCCCAACTGCTTAGAACTCAAATAAGACCCCTTCATTAGCATCTTTGTTTGTTTTTGGTATAACAGATCAGCCTTTGAGCTTTTCAAGTACAATAATTGAATTGTAGCAGACTCTCATTAAATGGTTATTTTCTGAATAAAACCTATGTTGGATTCTTCCCTCATAGCTCAGTTGGTAAAGAATCTGCCTGCAATGAAGGAGACCCCAGTTATTTTCCTGGGTAAGGAAGATCCGCTAGAGAAGGGATAGGCTACCCACTCCAGTATTCTTGAGCTTCCCTTGTGGCTCAGCTGGTAAAGAATCTGCCTGCAATTCGGGAGACCTGGGTTCAATCCCTGGGTTGGGAAAATCCCCTGGAGAAGGGAAAGACTACCCACTTCAGTATTATGGCCTAGAGAATTTCATGAACTGTATGGTCCATGGGGTCGCAAAGAGTCAGAGTGACTTTCACTTTCACTTGGATTCTGCAAATAAGCTCACTTTGAACACAATCCTGAAAGATGATGCTGTAAAAGTGCTGCAATCAATATGTCAGCAAATTTGGAAAATCAGCAGTGGCTACAGGACTGGAAAAGGTCAGTTTTCATTCCAATACCAAAGAAAGGCAATGCCAAAGAATGGTAAAAGCACCTCACAATTGCACTCATCTCACACGCTAGTAAAATAATGCTCAAAATTATCCAAGCCAGACTTCAACAATACATGAAGCATGAACTTCCAGATGTTCAAGTTGGTTTTAGAAAGGGCAGAGGAAACAGAAATCAAATTGCCAACATCCGCTGGATCATGGAAAAAGCAAGAGAGTTCCAGAAAAACATCTATTTCTGCTTTATTGACTATGCCAAAACCTTTGACTCTCTGGATCATAATAAACTGTGGAAAATTCTGAAAGAGATGGGAATACCAGACCACCTGACCTGTCTCTTGAGAAATCTGTATGCAGGTCAGGAAGCAACAGTTAGAACTGGACGTGGAACAACAGACTGGTTCCAAATAGAAAAAGGAGTACATCAAAGCTGTATATTGTCATCATGCTTCAGTTCATTTCAGTTCAGTCGCTCAGTTGTCTCTGACTCTTTGAGACCCCATGAATCACAGCATGCCAGGCCTCCCTGTCCATTACCAAATCCCGGAGTTCACTCAAAGTCATGTCCATCAAGTCAGTAATGCCATCCAGCCATCTCATCCTGTGCCGTCCCCTTCTCCTCCTGTTGCCAATCCCTCCCAGAATCAGAGTCTTTTCCAATGAATCAATCTTTGCATGAGTTGGCCAAAGAACTGGAGTTTCAGCTTTAGCATCAGTCTTTCCAATGAACAGCTAGGACTGATCTCCTTTAAGATGGACTGGTTGGATCTCCTTGCAGTCCAAGGGACTCTCAAGAGTCTTCTCCAAGACCACAGTTCAAAGGCATCGATTCTTTCGTGCTCAGCTTTCTTCACAGTCCAACTCACATACATACATGACCACTGGAAAAAACCATAGCCTTGACTAGACGGACCTTTGTTGGCAAAGTAATGTCTCTGCTTTTGAATATGCTATCTAGGTTGGTCATAACTTTCCTTCCAAGGAGTAAGCATATTTTAATTTCATAGCTGCAGTCACCATCTGCAGTAATTTTGGAGCGCCAAAAAGAAAGTCTGACACTGTTTTCACTGTTTCCCCACCTATTTCCCATGAAGTGATGGGACCAGATGCCATGACCTTAGTTTTCTGAATGTTGAGCTTTAAGCCAACTTTTTCACTCCCCTCTTTCACTTTCATCAAGAGGCTTTTTAGTTCCTCTTCACTTTCTGCCATAAGGGTGAGGCTTCAGCAATTCATGAGCCGTGAACTTCCAGATGTTCAAGCTGGTTTAATTTTTTTATTTTTATTTTTTGATTTTATTTTATTTTTAAACTTTACATAACTGTATTAGTTTTGCCAAGTATCAAAATGAATCTGCCACAGGTATACATGTGTTCCCCATCCTGAACCCTCCTCCCTCCTCCCTCCCCATTCCATCCCTCTGGGTCGTCTCAGTGCACCAGCCCCAAGCATCCAGAAAGCAGGAAAAGAAGGAACATATCTCAACATAATAAAAGCTATATATGACAAACCCACAGCAAACATTATCCTCAATGGTGAAAAATTGAAAGCATTTCCCCTAAAGTCAGGAACAAGACAAGGGTGCCCACTTTCACCATTACTATTCAACATAGTTTTGGAAGTTTTGGCCACAGCAATCAGAACAGAAAAAGAAATAAAAGGAATCTAAATTGGAAAAGAAGAAGTAAAGCTCTCACTGTTTGCAGATGACATGATCCTCTACATAGAAAACCCTAAAGACTCCACCAGAAAATTACTAGAACTAATCAATGACTATAGTAAAGTTGCAGGATATAAAATCAACACCCAGAAAGCCCTTGCATTCCTATACACTAATAATGAGAAAACAGAAAGAGAAATTAAGGAAACAATTCCATTCACCATTGCAACGGAAAGAATAAAATACTTAGGAATATATCTACCTAAAGAAACTAAAGACCTATATATAGAAAACTATAAAACATTGGTGAAAGAAATCAAAGAGGACACTAACAGATGGAGAAATATACCATGTTCACGGATTGGAAGAATCAATATACTGAAAATGAGTATACTACCCAAAGCAATCTATAGATTCAATGCAATCCCTATCAAGCTACCAACAGCATTCTTCACAGAGCTAGAACAAATAATTTCACAATTTGTATGGAAATACAAAAAACCTCAAATAGCCAAAGCAATCTTGAGAAAGAAGACTGGAACTGGAGGAATCAACCTACCTGACTTCAGGCTCTACTACAAAGCCATAGTTATCAAGACAGTATGGTACTGGCACAAAGACAGAAATATAGATCAATGGAACAAAATAGAAAGCCCAGAGATAAATCCATGCACATATGGACACCTTATCTTTGACAAAGGAGGCAAAAATATACAATGGATTAAAGACAATCTCTTTAACAAGTGGTGCTGGGAACTCTGGTCAACCACTTGTAAAAGAATGAAACTAGAACACTTTCTAACACCATACACAAAAATAAACTCAAAATGGATTAAAGATCTCAACGTAAGACCAGAAACTATAAAACTCCTAGAGGAGAACATAGGCAAAACACTCTCTGACATACATCACAGCAGGATCCTCTATGACCCACCTCCCAGAATATTGGAAATAAAAGCAAAAATAAACAAATGGGACCTAATTAACCTTAAAAGCTTCTGCACATCAAAGGAAACTATTAGCAAGGTGAAAAGACAGCCTTCAGAATGGGAGAAGATAATAGCAAATGAAGCAACTGACAAACAACTAATCTCGAGAATATACAAGCAACTCCTACAGCTCAACTCCAGAAAAAAAATAAATGACCCAATCAAGCTGGTTTTAGAATAAGCAGAGGAACCAGAGATCAAATTGCCAATGATCCGCTGGATCATCCAAAAAGCAAGAGAGTTCCAGAACAATATCTATTTCTGCTTTATTGACGATGCCAAAGCCTTTGACTGTGTGGATCTCAATAAACTTTGGAAAATTCTGAAAGAGATGGGAATACAAGACCACTCGACCTGCCTCTTGAGAAATCTATATGCATGTCAGGAAGCAACAGTTAGAATTGGACATGGAACAACAGATTGGTTCCAAATAGGAAAAGGATTATGTCAAGGCTGTATATTGTCACCCTGCTTATTTAACTTATATGCAGAGTACTTCATGAGAAACACTGGGCTGGAGGAAGCACAAGCTGGAATCAAGATTGCCGGGAGAAATATCAACAACCTCAGATATGCAGATGACACCACCCTTATGGCAGAAAGCGAAGAAGAACTAAAGAGCCTCTTGATGAAAGTGAAAAAGGAGAGTGAAAAAGTTGGCTTAAAGTTCAACATTCAGAATTCTAAGATCATGGCATCAGGTCCCATCACTTCATGATGGCAAATACATGGGAAAACAGTGGAAACAGTGGCTGATTTTATTTTTGGGGTCTCCAAAATCACTGCAGATGTTGATTGCATCCATAAAATTAAGACGCTTACTCCTTGGAAGGAAAATGATGAACAACATAGACAACATATTAAAAAGCATAAACATTACTTTGTCAACAAAGGTCCATCTAGTCAAGGCTATATTTTTTTCCAGTAGTCGTTATGGATGTGAGAGTTGGACTATAAAGAAAGCTTAGTGCTGAAGAATTGACACTTTTGAACTGTGGTGTTGAAGACTCTTGAGAGTCCCTTGGACTGCAAGGAGATCCAACCAGTCCATCCTAAAGGAGATCAGTCCTGGGTGTTCATTGGAAGGACTGATGCTGAAGCTGAAACTCCAATACTTTGGCTACCTGATGTGAAGAGCTGACTCATTTGAAAAGACCCTGACGCTGGGAAAGATTGAGGGCGGGGGGAGAAAAGAACGACAGAGGACGAGATGGTTGGATGGCATCACTGACTCAATGGACATGGGTTTGGGTAGACTCTGGCAGTGGTTATGGACAGGGAGGCCTGGCGTGCTGCGGTTCATGGGGTCGCGAAAAGTCAGACATGACTGAATAACTGAACTGAACTGAACTGAACATGATCCAATCTCCTTCAACTTAGTGTTCCTTTACCATTGCAACTGAACTCTCAAAAGAAATATATCCAATTCTTTCACATAAAAGACAAAGTAAGTGACCACAGTTAAGCCAAGTAGATGCATCCACATAAGACTTGGCAAAAATGATTAATGTGGTGTGGTGGCTGTAAATGTGGAGATGTGGTACAAGCATTTGTTTCTCTTAGGGCAGCTCTAACAAACTGTTTTTCTGTCTCTGATGCTCTAGGACTCAGGTAATAGGCATTACTTTTGTAAGATTTCCAGTGGAAGAATCCCAGTTATATCTAGGTATTTTCTTGACTAGGTCATTCCAGGGTTGCTGCGTTGTTGCACAAGCTTCACGCTATGCTATGACTCAGGCCACATGCCTTTGCCAAGCTAGTTATTTACAGAGTTGTTTCTGCTTGGAGGAAAATATTTTACTAGTTCATATATATTTGCTTCAAAGACTGGTGGGGTGGACTTCATTACTAGCAACATAGCATCAAACCTTATTTATCTGGTCTTCTAGAAATTTTGTAGGCAAAATAATACACTGTAAGAAATCCTGTTGTTTATAGTGATTATGTTGGACTGTTATCTGCAACTATGGAGTTTAACTGGAATGAAACTCTTGCCCTTTTACTTTACACCTGGTAGTGATACTGCAATTCAGTATGATTCTCTTTTGTGTGTGCTCCTTGTTTATCAACTTACAATATGTTTTGAAGGAAACATTTAGGCCAACAATGTGCAAAATTGAAAGTGATTTTTCTTGGTAGTCATTTTTTTTTTTTCTATAACTCAAGAAGGAAAGCATTCGTATAAAATACGGTGTAAATGTTGGCATCTTACATGCTTACATACTTTGTTCTAAATTATCTTTTATTCTTTGAACTGAAATCAAGCATAAAATTCTGCAGTATGTGAAGCCAAGCAAAAAATAACTATTTTCTTCAGGAAGCACTTGTTCCAGTAAGATAACTTACAAAATATTCAAACTTGCTTCCTTACCAAGACCACAGCTTCTTCCTTAGAACTAAACTAATAAATTTCCAGCTCATCAAGCCTGGCTTCAAAATTCCTGCCTTACAATCTCCATCTTCATCCAAAGATTACATGGTAAATCTTGCTCAATTCCAGTATATATTCCAACTTCTTAAAGTATTCCTTCAAATCGTCCAGCCTAAGGGTTTTAACTTTATTAACTCAAAATACACTGGGAAAAGAAATTAGAGTTAATGTAATTATAAAGCAATGTTTCCTAATTCTGTATCTCTCATATGTTCATCTCAACTTAGAAGATTTTACATTAGCAAATATTTAGCAAGATGACTTCTAATTTCACATATTTTCTTGTTTATAACTGATTATGGAGTATGAACTTGTGAAGATCTAGCCATTTTCTCACACCTTAACATTTTTTTCATAATGTTATATACTTGTGAATTGGTTAGCTAGATTTCAGTGCATAAAGAAAAGTAAAGCAAAGCTAACAATTTTGTGTGAGAATTAAATCTTTAAATTTTCTCACATTAACACATGTTCCAACCTGACCATATACAAATTGGTTAATTGGTTATTCAATTTTGAATATAAATTATGCTTATTATCACAATATTCTTCATTATTCTGTTTTTTTTAATCAAGAATTACATAGTTTGTGTATGTTTATTTATGCTGAAATATAATCGGGGTTTAAAATAGTTTCCTACCATAATTCCATAAAGCTTAAGCTAAGATAAATTATAAACTAAAGGAATGACAGAAAACAACGAACCTGTAAATATATTGTTAATTATCAGCTTCAAGTATCTTCCTTAGATTTTCAAGAAGCCTAAGTCCATTTTCATATATTTTCTTTAATTCAAAATCTGAACTTCCATAAACCCTACACAACAGGTATGCTTTTCTTGAGCCAGCTAACAACTCACAAACATAAAAGCTATACCCTGAGGTAAGTTTTTTGGCCCAACTTACAAATGACTGATGTTTCATTTAAAGAAGACACAAATAATTGGAAACATATCCTGTGTTCATGGATTAGGATAACTGATATAGTGAGCATTCATTCAAAGTGATCAACAGAGTAAGTGGAATCCCTATCAAAATCCCAGTGGGACTTGTCACAGAAGTTAAGAAGAAATCCTAAAATTTATATGGAATCACAAAAGATGCTGAATAGCTAAAGCAATCTTGAACACAAAAAAGTAAATCTATTTAAAAATTATATTATGAAGCTATGTTAATTAATATAGTATGGTACTGGTATAAAAAACAGACCCTTAGAACAAAGGAAAGAAATAGAGACCTTAGAAATAAACACAGGCATATATGGCCAACTAATCTTAATTCTTGCCAAGAATGCAAAATGGGAAAAGAATGAATTATTCAACAAATGGTGCTGGGAAAACTGGATAATCACATGTAAAAAAAGTAAAAGACCCATATGTTACACCAAATCAACTCAAAATGGATTAATAACTTAAAGGTAAGGCCTAAGATCTGTATACAGTGGAAGTGAGATTATACATTGGAAGTGAGAAATATATTTAAAGAACTAGATCTGATAGACAGAGTGCCTGATGAACTATGGACAGAGGTTTGTGACATTGTAAAGGAGACAGGGAGTAAGACCATACCCAAGAAAAAGAAATACAAAAAAGTAAAATGGCTGTCTGAGGAGGCCATACAAATAGCTATGAAAAGAAGAGAAGCCAAAAGCAAAGGAGAAAAGGAAAGATATACCCTTTTGAATGCAGAGCGCCAAAGAATAGCAAGGAGAGATAAGAAAGCCTTCCTCAGTGATCAGTGCAAAGAAATAGAGGAAAACAATAGAATGGGAAAGACTAGATATCACTTAGAGAAAATTAAAGATACCAAGGAAACATTTCATGCAAAGAAGGGAGCAATAAAGGGCAGAAATTGTATGGACTTCACTTTCAGTTTTCACTTTCATGCATTGGAGAAGGAAATGGCAACCCACCCCAGTATTCTTGCCTGGAGAATCCCAGGGACAGGGGAGACTGGTGGGCTGCCATCTATGGGGTCCCACAGAGTCAGACACGACTGAAGTGACTTAGCAGCAGCAGCAGCAGCAGCAACAGAAGCAGAAGATATTAAGAAGAGGTGGCAAGAATACACAGAGGAACTGTACAAAAAAGATCTTCATGACCCAGATAATCATGATGGTGTGATCACTTAAATATAGCCAGACATCCTGGAATGCAAAGTCAAGTGGGCCTTAGGAAGCATCTCTACGAACAAAGCTAGTGGTGGTGATGGAATTCCAGTTGAGCTATTTCAAATCCTAAAATGATTCTGTGAAAGTGCTGCACTCAATATGCCAGCAAATTTGGAAAACTCGGCAGTTGCCAAGGGACTGGAAAAGGTCAGTTTTCATCCCAATCCCCAAGAAAACCAATGCCAAAGAATGCTCAAAATACTACACAATTATTCTCATCTCACACGTTATTAAAGTAATGCTCAATATTCTCCAAGCCAGGCTTCAACAATACATGAAGCATGAACTTCTAGATGTTCAAGTTGGTTTTAGAAAAGACAGAGGAACCAGAGATCAAATTGCCAACATCCTCTGGATCATTGAAAACGCAAGAGAGTTCCAGAAAAACATCTACTTCTGCTTTGTTGACTATGCCAAAGCCTTTGACTGTGTGGATCACAGTAAATTGTGCAAAATTCTGAAAGAGATGGGAATACCAGACCACCTGACCTGCCTCTTGAGAAATCTGTATGCAGGTCAGGAAACAATAGTTAGAACTGGACGTGGAACAACAGTCTGGTTCCAAATAGGAAAAGGAATATGCCAAGGCTGTATATTGTCACCCTGCTTATTTAACTCATATGCAGAGTACATTATGAGAAACGCTGGGCTGGATGAAGCACAAGCTTGCTGAAATCAAGATTGCTGGGGGAAATATAAATAACCTCAGGTATGAAGATGACACCACCCTTATGGCAGAAAGCAAAGAAGAACTGAACAGTCTCTTGATGAAAGTGAAAGAGGATAGTGGGAAAGTTGGCTTAAAGCTCAATATTCTGAAAACTAAGATCATGGCATCCAGTCTCATCACTTCATGGCAAATAGATGGGGAAACAGTGGAAACAGTGGCTGAGTTTATTTTTTTTGGCTCCAAAATCACTGCACATGGTGACTGCAGCTATGAAATAAAAAGGCGCTTACTCCTTGGAAGAAAAGTTATGACCAACCTAGAGAGCATACTTAAAAACAGAGACATTACTTTGCCAACAAAGGTCTGTCTAGTCAAGGCTATGTTTTTTCCAGTAGTCATGTATGGATGTGAGAGTTGAACTATAAAGAAAGCTGAGCACTGAAGAATTGATGTTTTTGAACTGTGGTGTTGGAGAAGACTCTTGAGAGTCCCTTGGACTGCAAGGAGATCCAACTAATCCATCCTAATGGAAATCAGTCCTCAACGTTTAGTGAAAGGACTGATGCTGAAGCTGAAACTCCAATACTTTGGCTACCTGATGCGAAGAAGTGACTCTTAGGAAAAGACCCTGATGCTGGGAAAGATTGAAGGCAAGAGGAAAAGCGGACAACAGAGGATGAAATGGTTGGATGACATCACTGACTCAATGGACATGAGTTTGGGTAAACTCCCGGAGTTTGTGTTGGACAAGGAGGCCTGGCGTGCTGCAGTCCATGGGGTCTCAAAGAGTTGGACACGACTGAGTGACTGAACTGAAGTGAACTGAACGTCTAAAATCATAACATTTCTAGATGAAAAATACGGGGGAAATTACTTGATGTTAGCTTTACTTTTTTTTTTTTTTTTTTGATCCTACATTTTTATTCCCACAGGACAGCCTAGGGTAGGTCTGCGAGCACTGAGCTTGGTGAAAGAACTTTTTCGAGCAGTGTTGCATACTGTGTTCCCCGGGTATACACTGCCAGGGGTTGGTTTATAAGCAGACCATCATGGGCCCTGGCTTGAAGGCTGCAAGGGCACAGGCGGCAGGTTCCAATGGGAGCACACTTGTGGGGCTATAGGTAGTGTGGCAGGTTCTTCTCTATCACCAGGGACTCTTCCATGGGACCATACCATGTCATCACACAGCGCTTTTGTCAATGAGGAACTTGGGAACGTTCCATTTGATGGCATTTCCCACCATGCACCTCATCTTGGGTTGGACTTCATTCACTTCCACAGAGGGTGGGCTGCCATCCCCATTCACAAAGATACTATTGCACATTTCAAAATTGACATGAGAGCCTGCAGTACTCTTTGATCCCTGTGTTACTTCCTGGCTCCTGCCTCTCAAACTTGTGAGGGAAGACCAGTATCCCTAAACCACTGTTCAAGTGTATGAACAGTGAAGGTCATCCAGTTGAATGTAGTTTAGGTCCTTCTTGCCTCCTTGGGTGGCCACATTGGTGAGAATGCACAGAGAGCCCTAGTATTTGTCCAGGTTAAGTTTTATATATAACACTAAAAGCACAGGTAACAAAAGAAAAAAAAGTGAGTTTTTAACTGGTTCCCTGATGGCTCGGTCAATAAAGAAGCTACCTGCAATGTGGGAGACCTGGGTTCGATAATTGACTTAGGAAGGACCCCCTGGAGAAGGGCATGGTAACCCACTCCAGTATTCTTGCCTGGAGAATCCGCATGGACATAGGAGACTGTTGTGTTGTAGTCCATGGGGTTGCAAAGAGTTGGACATGACTGAGAAACTAAGAACAAGAGCTTCTGCACAGCAAAGGGTGCTGTCAACAAAATGAAAAGACAACTGCAGAATGTGAGCAAATATTTGCAAACCACCTACCAGATAAAAGATTAATATCCAAAATATATTTTAAAAAATTTAATTCAGTAGCAAGAAAAAATAACTTCCACCAAAATGAACATAGGTCTTGAATAGATATTTTTCTATAGGAGAGATAAAAAAGGCCAACAAGTAAATGAAAATGTGCTAAACATCACTAACATCAGGAAAATGCAAATCAAAATGACAATGAACGTGCATCATAAAAAAAGCAAATGGAAAGGATGTGGAGAAAAGGCAACTTTTATATGCTGTTGGTGGAAATATAAATTGGTTCAGGCACAATAGAAAGCAGCATGGAGGTTCCTAAACAAACAAACAAGCAAAAAAACACAGCAGAACTACAATATGATTCAGAAATTCTACTTCTAGGTATTTATCCAAAAGATTTTACATCAAGATCTAAAGAGAGATCTGTATTCCTGCATTCACTGCAGTTATTCACAATAGCAAAGACTTAGAAGCAATCTAAATGTCCATCAATGGATAAAGGATAAAGAAAATATGGTATACACATACCATGGAATATTCTTGAGTTAAAAAAAAAAAAAAGAAAATTCTGCCCTTGTGACAACATAGATGAACCTGTCATATTATGATGTCAGATCCTATGCATAATAAGACAAAATCCTATGATCTTATTTCTGTGGCTTATCTAAAATAGCCAAACTCACAGAAGCAGAGTTTGTGGCTGCCAGGATCTACAGAAAGGGGAAATTGAGGAAGTGATGTTCAAAGGGTACAAAGTTTCATTTCTATAAGATAAAGTTCTAAAGATCTTCTCTATAGCATAATGCCCATAGCTATCAACACTATATTGTATACTTAAAATGTGCTAAGAGATTAAATCCTATGTTAAGTGTTCTTAACACACACACACACTCACACATAAACACACATGAATAATAATAAAGGACATGTGAAGAAATTTTGGGAGGTGATGAATATGTTTATGGACTGAATGGTGGGTATGGTTTATGCCCACACTCATTTTGTTGTGTACATTAAATATATACAGCTTTTTACATGTCAGTCATGCCTCAGAAAGAAAAACATGTACATGAGACAGTAATAGAGAAACTTCTTTAAATTTAATATAGGGTTAAAGGCACAAGCAGATCGTTTCAGTTTTCTTAAAATGACAGTGTTATAAACACACACATACACATATATACATATACTTTAGAAAAAGATATTTTCAGCAAAAAAAATAGTCTTAAGCTCATTATAAAGGTCATTTAAGATGAAATATAAAATTTCATTTTAAGAAGAAAAAAAAAATCAATTCTCAAGGAAAACTTGAACAAATATATTCCCAGGAAAACAGTTTATGAGTTTTGTAGGGAAATAGTTAAAAAAAAAATCTTCTAATCTGGAAAATTTATCCACAAAGGAAGCAAAGGAAACTGTTATGGAATTAGCATTAAACCTGAATGTCATGTACATTGTGGGCAGTCTGCTAAGATGTTCCAAAAACAGAAGGAATCCTCAGCCTTTCAGATATTTAATCAGATACAACCGATTACATACATGTTTTCAAGATGAACTGTAACTACTTCTTACGTAAGAGGACTTGACAAAATCATTTATCACGCATACATTATCCTAGTTTTACTTGATAATTAGGGTGGCCATTTATGCTAGCAATTTGACTTTATCTGGAGGAACAAAAAGCTACTTCTTATCTCTTAATGTCAAGAGCTATTTTTTGTCACTTGGAATAAGACCCACCTAAGGCTAGGTTTCTTTTCATATATCAGTTCAGTTCAGTTGCTCAGTTGTGTCTGACTCTTTGCCGACCCCATGGACTGCAGCACACCAGGCTTACCTGGATCTTGCTCAAACTCATGTCCATCCAGTGGGTGATGCCATCCAATCATTTCATCCTCTGTCATCTCCTTCTCCTCCTGCTTTCAATCTTTCCCAGCATCAGGGTCTTTTCCAATGAGTCAGCTCTTCACATCAGGTGGCTAAAGTACTGGAGTTTCAGCTTCAGCATCAGTCCTTCCATTGAATATTCTTGGTTGATTTTCCTTAGGATTAATTAGTTTTATTTCCTTGCAGTCGAAGGGATTCTCAAAAGTCTTCTCCAACACACAATTCTTTCCAAATATGGGCACTGGGAAATCTGGTTGCTCTCTCCCTTGGTGCTGATATTTCAAAGAGAGGATTCTCAGGTTCTCAAGATATTCCTGGTTTCAGAAAATTAACAAAAGTCCAGCCTATTAAAGGCCAATCTAGTCTTTGAAAGTATTTGTATCCATTTCAAAGAGATGAGAAAACAATTATTTAAAGGTTTTTTAAGGTAAGTGCTCTGAGAAAAGAAAGGGAGGAAAACCTCTGACTTTCAACAGGGAAAAGTAAAGCCTCTTTATTGTCAACTTTAGACAACCAAAAATGACAGTGTAGAGAATCAAAGAGCATTACAGATGATGACTTTTATTAATAAGAAACATTAAAAAGATAGAAAAGAATAGAAAATCCAGAAGCTTTTTAAAAATATTGATATAACAAAAAGGTTTACCTTAACTCTGCTTGAAATGAAGGAGTAGAATTTTTTTTTCTTGAGAAAGACATCATTGTTAGACTATTTCATAGGAAAAGACAAGTATGAAACCATAACTTTATGTTTTATTTTCTGTATGAATGAACATAATCATCAAAATAACATTTACTTATATATATTTTTTTAATTATTTATTTATTTATTTCACTTGGCTTTGCAAGGTCTTAGTTGCAGCATGTGAAATCTTCAGTTTTGTTGAGGCATGCAGAATCTTTAGTTGAAGCACATGGAATCTAGATACCTGACCAGTGATTGAACATTAGGAGCATGGAGTCTTACCCATTGGACCACCAGGGAAGTCCATCCTCAAAACAAAAAGAAAGCAACATCCAAGGGATTAAGATACTTGTCTGGCTATCCTTAAATCCTGACAGATTTCCTAGTATATAAACAATGTTGAAATAGTGTCTATATCTTAAATAAATGGGAATGTTATATTACAGTGCTTGGGCTATATCTCATTGGAAAAGTAAATCATTTTATGAATGTGATTGACATCAGACTTGTATTTTTTTTTAATAGAAAGTTCTGTGGAAGTTGGATTTTTAAATAAGCAAGGCAGAAGAAAAACTTGAAGAAAGCTTACAGTGAGGAATGTAACTCATATTTCTGTCTAAGTTACTTAGTCTGCTAGTATCTAGGCAAAAGTATCTTAACAATCCTAAAAGCACCCTGTGTATTTCTGTGGGTTAAAATTTCTCTCAGATTCTCTGGGCTCTGATTTTTGCATCTACTAAATTCTCATTAACATTTCTATATCCTATGGCTGATTTTTCATTTCTGTCCTGATACTGAAAAAATTAGTCATTTCATCATTTTGCTGTTTAGCCCCTCAGTTATGTCCAAATCTTTGCTACCCTATGAACTGCAGCACGCTAGGCTCCCCTGCCCTTCATCATCTCCTGGAGCTTGTGCAAACTCATGTCTATTGAGTTGGTGGTACCTTCGAACCATCTCTCTCTGTCGGTCCCTTCTCCTCCTGCCTTCAATCTTTCCCACCATCAGGATTTTTTCTAATGAGTCAGATCTTCACATAAGGTGGCCAGAATATTGGAGCTTCAGCTTCAGCATCAGCATCAGTCCCTCCAATGAATATTCAGGATTAATTTCCTTTAGAATTGATTTGTTTGACCCTTGAAGTCCCAGGGATTCTCAAGAGTCTTCTCCAAAACCACAGTTTAAAAGCATCAGTTCTTTGGTGCTCAGCTTTCTTTATGGTCCAACTCTCACATCCATATATGACTACTGGAAAAACCATAGATTTGACTATATGGAACTTTGTTGGCAAAGTAATGTCTCTGTTTTTTAATATGCTATCTAGGTCTGTTGTAGCTTTTCTTCCATGGAGTAAGCTTCTTTTAATTTCATGGCTGCAGTCACCATCTGCAGTGACTCTGGAGCCCAAGACAATAAAATCTGCCACTGTTTCCATTGTTTCCCCATCTATTTATCATGAAGTGATGAGCCTGGATGCCATGATCTTAGTTTTTTGAATGTTGAATTGTAAGCCACCTTTTTCATTCTCTTCTTTCACCTTCATCAAGAGGCTTTTTGGTTACTCTTTGATTTCTGCCATAAGGGTGGTATCATCTGCATATCTGAGGTTATTGATATTTCTCCTGGCAGTCTTGATTCCAGCTTGTGCTTCATCCAGCCTGGCATTTCACATGACATACTCTGCATATAAGTTAAGTAAGCAGGGTAACAATAAACAGCCTTGATGTACTTCTTTCCAATTTGGAAACAGTCTGTTCTTACATGTCCGGTTCTAACTGTTGCTTCTTGACCTGAATATAGGTTTCTCAGGACACAGGTAAGGTGGTCTGATATTCCTATCTCTTGAAGAATTTTCCACTGTTTGTTGTGATCCACACATAGGTTTTAGCATCTTCAATGAAGCAGAAGTAGATGTTTTTCTGGAATTCTCTTGCTTTTCCTCTGTTCCAATGGATGTTGGCAATTTGTTCTCTGGTTCCTCTGCCTTTTCTAAATTCACCTTAAACATTTACAAGTTCTTGGTTCACATACTGTTGAAGCCTAACTTGGACAATTTTGAGCATTACTTTGCTAGCTTGCAAGATGAGTGCAATTGTGTGGTAGTTTGAACCATTTTTGGCATTGATTTTCTTTAAGATTGGAATGAAACTGACCTTTTCCTGTCCTGTGGCCACTGCTGAGTTTTCCAAATTTGCTGCCATATTGAGTATAACACTTTCACAGCATTATCTTTTAGGATTGGAAATAGCTCAGCTGGAATTCCATCACCTCCACTGGCTTTGTTCATAGTGATGCTTCCTAAGGCCCAGTTGTCTTCCCACTCCAGGATGACTGGCTCTAGGTGAATGATCACACCATCATGTTTACCTGGGTCATTAAGATCTCTTTTGCATAGTTCTTCTGTGTATTCTTGCCATGTCTTCTTAGTATCTTCTGCTTCTGTTAGATCCATACCATTTCTGTCCTTTATTGAGCCCGTCTTTGCATGAAATGTTCCCTTGGTATCTCTAATTTTCTTGAAGAGATCTCTAGACTTTCCCATTCTATTGTTTTTTTTTTTTTTCTATTTCTTTTCATTGATTCTTTGCCATTAGAGTGGTACTATCTGCACATCTGAGGTTGTTGATATTTCTCCCAGCAGTCTTGATTTCAGCTTATGTTCATCCAGCTTGGCATTTCACATAATAGGCTTCCCAGATAGCTCAATGGTAAAGAATCCACCTGTAAATGCATGAATTCAAGGGTAGATGCAGGGACATTCTCTGCATTGGGAAGATCTCCTGGAGGAGAAGATGGCAACCCACTCAAGTATCCTTGCCTGGGAAATCTTATGGGCAGAGGAAGCCTGTGGGCTTCAGTACATGGGTTCCCAAAGAGTTGGATATGACACACAGCCCACCCTCTTCATATAGCTCAAATCAATAGGGTGACAATAGACAGCCTTGTTGTACTCCTTTCCCAATTTTGAACCTGTCAATTGTTTCATGTCCAGTTCTAACTGCTCCTTCTTGACTTACATACCGGTTTCTCAGGGGACTAGTAAGGTGGTCTGGTACTCCCATCACTTTAAGAATTTTCCACAAGTTGTTGTGACCCACACAGTCAAAGGTTTTAGTATAGTCAGTGAAGCAGAAATAGATGTTTTTCTGGAACTCCCTTGCTTTCTCCATGATCTAACGGATGTTGGCAATTTGATTACTGGTTCCTCTGCCTCTTTGAAGCTCAGCTTGTAGATCTGAAATTTCTTGGTTCACATATTGCCAAAGCATAGCTTGAAGGATTTTGAGCATAACCTTGCTAGCTTGTGAAATGAGCACAATTGTATGGTTGTTTGAACAATCTTTTGCAAAGCCTTTATTTGAGACTGGAATTAAAACTGAACTTTTCCAGTCTTGTGGCCACTGCTGAGATAGACAGACAGACAGATATATAGATTTGTTATAATGAAGTAGCCATATACAATAATGGGATCATGTGAGCTGGGTAACCTGTGTCTGTAAGTCAGTTACTGCTACATCCGATGTGGAGCTTGACAGCCATGGGGTATGAGCCACTTATGGAAGACAGGTTTAAAATGGGGAAGATCAAGGCAGACTGAAACACTCAAAAACAAGTTGGATTCTCAGAGGATGAACTGACACACTTTCTGTTCTTGTGCCATCTGATTTGATGATGAGGGTGTTTTTCAGAAACCAGGGTCCTTCATCATGAAACTGAACACACATCTCTGGCCCAGGAGTTAGAAAAGCCAGAGGATCCTAGGGAAGATAAAGATGGTGCAGCCCTAGTTGTTGCCTCATGCCAGCAATGTGAGTCAGCAGATGGGAGGCATTGGATATGAGCTAAAAAATGGCTGCTTCTTCCCTCATGCCCTCCAGTTCCCCTAAGAATCCCCCCATGACCCATCCTAAGTGGAAACATACAAGAAAATAATAATCACCATTATTAATAATATTAATAATTAATTCATATTAATTATTAATATTAAAGAAATGCAATTCAGCCTAGTCAGTTTTATACTTTACAGAGCCATCACATACAGAGTTATCTTTACTTCTTGAATCCCTCACCCCTCTCCCTACTACAGACACTCATACGAGGCAGCTGTCCATAATGAACTTTTATTAGAAATTTTTGGAAAACAGCAATTCATATCAAAAAGTCCTTTGACTTCTTATGCTTAATTGGCTTATTGATTTAGTCTCTGTTATATTTCTCATTTACACACTGAACAGATAGCTATATGTGCATTCACTTTTATCCATAAATGATGTATACTATCCCTCCCGGATGAAATAAACTCCATTTATTCATCTTTTTTATACAATTTATAAACATTTTTATCAATATTACAAAATTTAGCTTTAAAATTTTTGCAGCCATAAGTTAAATAGCGAATTTAAAAAATGAAGTCTATTTTCTATTGCTGTAAACAGGAATGGTGTTCTTTTGGAGATGATAAATAATCCAAAAGTCTTTAGTCACCAGTGTCCTAGGAAAGACTGTTTTAGGCAACCTACAACATAATTATTATGTAGCACAATAAAAAATTACAGGAACAAAAATCCATTTGACAGACTAAAGAGCCTTTATTCTTTACCTTGAAATATTGACTTCTTACATATAACTTTCCTAAGTGAAAATGTGTCTTTGCTGCACATTCTTATTTAAATGTCCTAGAAATTTGCCATAGACTTTGTTGACTAATATATGCCTGTACAGATAGAACTTCAACTTTGGTAATCTAAGATCTGCCAAATGTTCTTACATACTACTTTGCAACTTCTGATGATCTTCTATTATTTTTCTTTAAATATTTTATACTTTTGACAGAAATCCAATAATGTTCTCAAGGTTTGATGATGTTTTGGGTTTTCAAGGTCATTTGCAGTAGTTGATAGATCATGATCCCCATAAAGGCACATCTTGCAGATTTATATTTATTGGCCTTTTACTGTGTAAAATTAAAATTTGTTTTCAATAAAATTCTGCTATTAGAGGTGATATTTCCTGTAAACAATGAGTGCTATTCAGGCATTTATTTTCTTTTTGGAATTTACTATAAAACAATAATTTCTGAAGTTGGAAATGTTGAATTTAGTAGTTGTAAACCAGAATATTTCAATGGCTTAGAACAATATCTGAAATAAAATAATAGATATTTGATCTTCAGCAGGGGTGGCTCATGTTGTGGTCTGGGTGTGGGTTGGAAAAGAATTTCCAGACATGAGACAGAAGGAGAGGGAAATAAAGTTTGTTAGAGTGGGAGACACTGTTAGACAGCGGGCCAACTCAAAGGGTCCTTAGTCCACTTTTATACACAGGTACAAGGAATGGGCTAGGGGTCTTGCAGGTCATTTGTTGATTGGATGAGGCATGTATCCTGGGTGGGGGGAAGAGTAAGGCAAATATCTTCTCCCTGTAGGGTAGGAGGGGAGACAGGTTATAGTGCTCAGGAGAACCTGAAATCCATTAATAGTTACAATATGGGGAGAGAAAGATGATAAGGGTCTGGTTTTTCCATTCCTGCATTCCAAGACCCTCCTTGGTTTTATCTGCTCTTTAGTCCTTGGGTCACCATAGATAGATATAGATATATATTAAGCTTTTACATCTAGTTAAAAGATGATTTACACATAAAGGAATTTGAATTGTGGGACATTAAAGCTCAGTTTGACATGGGTAGAAACTAATAATTTCCATTATAAAACTAATATCCAATATCTAAATGTATTTCTTTCAAAAACCCTTGGTACCTTTTCATATGTATACGTCCCTGTTTCTTGGAGTTTGGCTGTGAAACTATAAAAACATATTACAGAAAGAAAGCAAAATATCTGCAAAGGCCAACCTCAGAGTCAGAAACCATCTTGGCAGTTATTGGTGCCAATATCAACATATGTCTAACAGCTAAAATGTATTTTTCATGGTATCTGTTAAAAATGTATAGCAATTATTATTTTTTGATCTCTAAAACTTCAGTCTCACTATCTACCACTCCACTTTTCCAAATCTAAGGCAAAACAAGACAAAGCAGAAAAATTTTCTTTGCAAAAGACTTCAACATTCTCCTAAACATACCCCATAACATTTTCTCCGATTACTATGGTTCTTTGAAACCTCAGCTATCTCACTTTATTTAAAATATATAAACATAAAATGCCCCAAGTACAACTTTCTTAGGAAGCAAGTATTCTGGGCTTGACTCTGAGTAACTCAGCAGCCTTCTGCTTTTGAAAGGCCTGTTGTTTCTAAACTGTACTGCTTATTGCTCCTGGGTGAAAGGGTTTGACATTTAGAAAAAACAAACAAACAAACAAAAAAACAAAACGGCATATTGAAACAGAAGAAAGTCCTGTCCCAAAGAAAGAGGGAGAGAGGGTAAGGATAGGAGCCAAAAGTTCAGTTGAATGGGCTTCCCACGTGGTGCAGAAGTAAAAGAATCTTCTTGTCAGTGCAGGAGACACAAAAGACGGGTTTCATCCCTGGGTGGGGGAGACACCCACCCCTTTAGCCCCCCACCAGCAGGAGGAGGAAATAGCAAGCCGCACCAATATTCTTCTCTAGGAAATCCCATGGACAGAGGAAATTGGCAGCTATAGTCCACGGGGTCGAGAAGAGTCAGACACAAATGAATGACTGAGCAGAGTGTACATAATGTGAGTAATGAATATACATGGATATGGGCAAAATATTAAGGTGGTTTAAAAGACCTGCAGAATGTTTAATTCATACATTTCCCCCAAAGTATATGGATGCTATTTTAATATATTAAAACATATTTTTACATTAAAAAGTGTAATTTAGAGGGTGGCCCAGAAAACCACTAGATCATTCAGGTATGACCTAAATCAAATCCCTTATTATACAGTGGAAGTGAGAAATAGATTTAAGGGACTAGATCTGATAGACAGAGTGCCTGATGAACCATAGATGGAGGTTCATGACATTATACAGGAGACAGGGAGCAAGACCATCCCCAATAAAAAGAAATGCAAGAAAGCAAAATGGCTGTCTGAGGAGGCCTTACAAATAGCTGTGAAAAGAAGAGAATCAAAAAGCAAGGGAGAAAAGGAAAGATATACCCATTTGAATTCAGAGTTCCAAAGAATAGCAAGGAGAGATAAGAAAGCCTTGTTCAGTGACAAGTGCAAAGAAACAGAGGGAAACAATACAAAGGGAAAGACTAGAAATCTCGTCAAGAAAATTACAGATATCAAGGGAACATTTCATGCGAAGATGGGCTCAATAAAGAACAGAAATATTATGGACCTAACAGAAGCAGAAAATATTAAGAAGAAGTGGCAAGAATACAACAGAAGAACTGTACAAAAAATATCTTGATGAACTAGATAATCACGATGGTGTGACCACTCACCTAGAGCCAGACATCTGGGAATGTAAAGTCAAGTGGGCTTTAGGAGGCATCACTGTGAACAAAACCAGTGGAGGTGATGGAATTCCAGCTGAGCTAGTTCAAATCCTAAAAGATGATGCTGTGAAAGTGTTATACTCAATATACCAGCAAATTTGGAAAACTCAGCAGTGGCCACAGGATTGGAAAAGGTCAGTTTTCAATCCAATCTCTAAGAAGTTCAGTTCAGTTCACTCGCTCAGTCGTGTCCAACTCTTTGCGACCCCATGAATAGCAGCACACCAGGCCTCCCTGTCCATCACCAACAACCAGAGTTCACTCAGACTCACGTCCATCGAGTCAGTGATGCCATCCAGCTATCTCATCCTCTGTCGTGCCCTTCCTCCTGCACCCAATCCCTCCCAGCATCGGAGTCTTTTCCAATGAGTCAACTCTTCACATGGCCAAAGTATAGGAGTTTCAGCTTTAGCATCATTCCTTCCAAAGAAATCCCAGGGCTGATCTCCTTCAGAATGGACTGGTTGGATCTCCTTGCAGTCCAAGGGACTCTCAAGAGTCTTCTCCAACACCACAGTTCAAAAGCATCAATTCTTCAGCGCTCAGCCTTCTTCACAGTCCAACTGTCACATCCATACATGACCACAGAAAAAACCATAGCCTTGACTAGATGGACCTTTGTTGGCAAAGTGATGTCTCTGCTTTTGAATATGCTATCCAGGTTGGTCATAACTTTCCTTCCAAGGAGTAAGCATCTTTTAATTTCATGGCTGCAGTCACCATCTGCAGTGATTTTGGAGCCCAGAAAAATGAAGTCTGACACTGTTTCTACTGTTTCCCCATCTATTTCCCATGAAGTGATGGGACCGGATGTCATGATTTTCATTTTCTGAATGTTGAGCTTTAAGCCAATTATTTCAGTCTCTTCTTTCACTTTCATTGAAAGGCTTTTTAGTTCCTCTTTACTTTATGCCATAAGGGTGGTGTCATCTGCATATCTGAGGTTATTGAGATTTCTCCCAGCAATCTTGATTCCAGCTTGTGTTTCTTCCAGTCCAGCGTTTCTCAGGATGTACTCTGCATAGAAGTTAAATAAGCAGGGTGACAATATACAGCCTTGACGTACTCCTTTTCCTCTTTGGAACCAGTCTGTTGTTCCATGTCCAGTTCTAACTGTTGCTTCCTGACCTGCATACAGATTTTTCATGAGGCAGGTCAGGTGGTCTGGTATTCCCATCTCTTTCAGAATTTTCCACAGTTTATTGTGATCCACACAGTCAAAGGCTTTGGCATAGTCAATAAAGCAGAAATAGATGTTTTTCTGGAACTCTCTTGCTTTTTCCATGATCCAACGGATGTTGGCAATTTGATCTCTTGTTCCTCTGCCTTTTCTAAAACTAGCTTGAACATCAGGAAGTTCATGGATCACGTGTTGCTCAAGCCTGGCTTGGAGAATTTTGAGCATTATTTTACTAGCGTGTGAGATGAGTGCAATTATGTAGTAGTTTGATCATTCTTTGGCATTGCCTCTCTTTGGGATTGGAATGAAAACTGACCTTTCCCAGTCCTGTGGCCACTGCTGAGTTTTCCAAATTTGCTGGCATATTGAGTGCAGCACTTTCACAGCATCATCTTTCAGGATTTGGAATAGCTCAACTGGAATTCCATCACCTCCACTAGCTTTGTTCGTAGTGATGCTTTCTAAGGCCCACTTGACTTCACATTCCAGGATGTCTGACTCTATGTCAGTAATCACACCATCGTGATTATCTGGGTCATGAAGATCTTTTTTGTACAATTCTTCTGTGTATTCTTGCCACCTCTTCTTAATATCTTCTGCTTCTGTTAGGTCCATACCATTTCTGTCCTTTATCAAGCCCATTTTTGCATGAAATATTCCCTTGGTATCTCTAATTTTCTTTAAGAGATCTCTAGTCTTTCCCATTCTGTTTTTGTCCTCTATTTTTTTTTTTTTTTCATTGATCGCTGAGGAAGTCTATTATCTCTTCTTGCTATTCTTTGGAACTCTGCATTCAGATGCTTATATCTTTCCTTTTCTCCTTTGCTTTTTGCCAAAGAATGGTCAAACTACCGAACAATTGAACTCATCTCACACACTAGCAAGGTAATGCTCAAACTTCTTCAAGCCAGGCTTCAGCTATATGTAAATTTCCAGATGATCAAGCTGGATTTAGAAAAGGCAGAGGAACCAGAGATTAAATTGCCAACAACTTCTGTATCATCAGACAAGCAAGAGAGTTCCAGAAAAACATCTATTTCTGCTTTATTGACTATGCCATAGCCTTTGACTCTGTGGATCACAGTAAATTGTGGAAAATTCTGAAAGAAATGGGAATACCAGACCACCTGACCTGCCTCTTGAGAAACTTATATGCAGGTCAGGAAGCAACAGTTAGAACTGGACATGGAACAACAGACAGGTTCCATATAGGAAAAGGAGTACATCAAGGTTGTATATTGTCACCCTGCTTATTTAATTTATAAGCAGGGTACATCATGAGAAATGCTGGCCTGGAGGAAGGACAAGCAGGAATCAAGATTTCCAGGAGAATTATCAATAACCTGAGATATGCAGATGACACCACCTTTATGGCAGAAAGTGAAGAACTAAAAAGCCTCTTGAAGAAAGTGAAAGAGGAGAGTGAAAAAGTTGGCTTAAAGTTTTTTAACTTTCAGAAAACTAAGATCATGGCATCCAGTGCCATCACTTCATTGGAAATATATGGGAAACAGTTTAAACAGTGGCTGACTTTATTTTGGGGGGCTCCAAAATCACTGCAGATGGTGACTGCATCCATGAAATTAAAAGATGCTTATTCCTTGGAAGGAAAGTTATGACTCACCTAGACATCATATTAAAAAGCAGAGACATCACTTTGTCAACAGAGGTCCGTCTAGTCAAGGCCATGGTCTTTCCAGTAGTCATGTATGGATGTTAGAGTTGGACTGTAAAGAAAGCTGAATGCTGAAGAATTAATGCTTTTGAACTGTGGTGTTGGAGAAGACTCTTGAGAGTCCCTTGGACTGTAAGGAGATCCAATCAGTCCATCCTAAAGGATATCAGTCCTGGGTGTTCACTGGAAAGACTGATGCTGAAGCTGAAAGTCCAATATTTGGCCACCTGACATGAAAAGCTGACTCATTTGAGAAGACCCTGATGGTGGGAAAGATGAGGGCAGGAGGAGAAGGGGACGGCAGAGGATGAGATGGTTGAATGGCATCTCTGACTCAATGGACATGAGTTTAGGTAAGCTCTGGGGGTTGGTGATGGATAGTGAGGTCTGGCGTGCTGCAGTCCATGGGATTGTAGAGTTGGAAATGACTGAGGGGCTGAACTGAACTGAACTGAACTGAACCTTTACATAACTTGTTTATTGTTCCAACAAAAGGATAACAATGGGTTATTCACCCTCATCTATGTCGACTGAAAGATAAATTTTATCATCAGGATTTCTTATCATAGACTCAGACTATTATTTGCTCTGCTGTTAGACACTCTGGTCGTCTAATTTGCAGATATTTGCAACTGCTACTTTTTTTCATAGCCTGCAAAATGCTTTCATTCCAGCTGAGAAAGGTACTGCATTCCAAATTAGATTCCAGCTTCTGTCTTGATGAACAATGAGAAAAATATGCTCTGCACTGTTTGCACCTTGAGACAGTGTCTTGACTAAGTGACAAATCATTCTCACTTGGAATATCTTTATTTTGCTTAAAAACCATCCATATATATCCTCAAGCCTCTGTGAGTGGTTAAGTGATTATAAATAGATCCCTGTAGTTCAGTTATACACCAACACTCCATTCATTACCAATGAAAATGACATTTCAAATTCTTGGTACAAATTCTATTAGAATACATTATTAGAAGTAAATTACAGTTATATTATTGGCTTGCAAAAGACTTTTCATTAAAAGACTACCTGGCAGTACCTGGCCCAGCTGGTAAGGTTTAATAGTTCATAAATTAGCGATTGCACTGCTTTGGAAATCTATCATTTATTTTTATTGCTTTTAAACATGTTTGCTTGTTGGTTCAAGTCATTAAACATTTATACACTTAAACTTCTTAGCAATAAAATCCATGATTTTTTTGGCAGTCCCTCAACAGATCATACCAGTCTTAATACTTTTGTCTTCATAAATTAGAATATAATTCAGTAACATAAATTACAGCTCTAAATTTGATCTAATTCTGGAATCTATCAAGTTAGCCACCTCATTTAAATGAGTTACTGCCTAATACATCAGAGGATTTCATTCATTTTCATGGTCTAATTACATCAATCAGTTGCATCTAATAATTTTTAAAGTTGACTTGCAATAAATCATAAATATATAGAGAAAAAAATTACATCAGTTGTATTATCAGAGACCAAATTTCGTGAACTGGTGTGCCAGAATTATGTCATAGCATTTTTGCTTAATATGTAATTAATAATCTATTTTGTTTGTTAATTTAAATTTATTATTTTTTTTTTAGGTTCATCAACAAAGAGGAATGACGTTAATAATACTGTCTGGACATCGCTTTGCACCTTGTATGTTTTTAATTTTGACCTTCACAACAGATCAATAATTTAGATTGGAAAACATCTTAATTTGGAAACAAGAATAATAAAGAGAAAAAAATTAAAAAAATAAAAATGGTCATTGAAAGTTCCAAATGCCTTTGTCAGTCGGCATTTGAAACTGCTCTTTATTTCTCTGGAATTTTCTTTCTGCACTGAGGTATTCAATTTTCCTTTCTATCTTAACACATTTATCTTATTTTCATTATCACAAGAGGACTTGTAGAAGCAGGGATGCTGGAAAGGATGTTGACAACTTAGCAGGAGCCTTCAAAGGTATATTTATGGAAGAACTGATTTGTATTATACCAGAACCTTCTTCCCTCCTTGTGATTCCCGTCAAATTTTACTATTATTTCACTTTTCACTTTTCCTAATTTGGCTCCTTATTAATTATCCATGAATTATTTCTTTTTCATTTCTCAACAGCAATCCCGAGCTGCTTGATGGCAAGGGTAACATTTTAGATCTAAGTGTGCCTCAGAGTGTCTGAAACCTTACCAGGTGGCTCAGTGGTAAAAATTCTGCCTGCCAGTGCAGAAGACACAGGAAATCTGGGTTCAATCCCTGGGTTGGGAAGATCAACTGGAGGAGGAAATGGCAACCCATTCTAATATTTTTGTCTGGAAAATTCCATGGACAAAGCAGCCTGGTGGTCTACAGTCCATAGGGTCACAAAGAGTAGGACATAATTGAAGTGACTGAGCACACACACACAGTGTCTTGACATAATAAGTAATCAAAAAATACCTGCTGCATTAAAGAAAATACTTTCCTTACAAACATTATTTTCATTCTTCATTGTCTTTCAATTTTAGCCTACAGATGACAGACAAAATATCTGAATTTTTTTTTTTAAATATCTGAATTTTTAACCAATATTTTTCCCTTGGTTTATGGCCTCAACTTCATTATGAGGATATTCTGTGGTTTAATAATGTTCTTTAAGCCTAGCTTTTCTAACCTTACTGTGAAATAAAGTAGAGTAAAATTGCTGCTTATCACATTAGGATATGAGATTGTCTGTTTGTAAACAGCAATAATTATTTGGACAGGTAGAGGAATTGGTCATATAGTGAATATTAAGATAAAGTTGAGTTTTGGGACAAGCAATACGTGAAACCAAGAGCACAAGATAATTAAATGAAGATCTTACTGTTTATTAAAAAAAGTTTTTTTGTGGCAAAAGCTCTGCCTTTGAACCCCCTAACCATAGGTTCACACTGGATGCAGAAAAAAAATTTTGTGGCACCCTCCTTAGCATTTCAGTATTAAGTACAGCTTACAATGCTCTACATTCACTTAGAAGACCTTAAGGTCACTTAAAAACTGAGAATGAGGTAACTGAAACACAAAATTGACTGCCTAGCACTATACATGAAATGTGGAAAATAAGATGTGCAGAAACAGTTATATAGACCTGGAAGAAGATACCGGTTGTGGTAAGTAGAAGTCTAAGGATGGCTTTCCGAAGATTTACATCCCCTCAATATTCAATGAAGCACACATCTAGGTACTGCAGAGAAAAGATTTTGTTCATGGAAACAAGTTGCTGATTAGATCAACTGACCTTAAAATTGAAAGAGTATCCCAGATTTTAGGAAAATTATCCTGGAGACACTATCTGGAAAGTCCAAACATGCCTGATGCTTAAGTTTATATTCAATAATAATTTCTTTTTCTCTAGTTCCTTTTGATTTCTGAAATTGTTGAAGCAGTTGTTAAATGCTGCAATTCTCCTCTTCTTTGGTCTCATTGCATTTACCCTGACTCTTATTCTGGAACTTTTTTTTTTTTTTTTTTCTCCTTTATTCCCTACATTCTATTCTTTACACCTATGTCTCCTTAAAACTGTGTTCTCTAATTTACTTCTTGGTATTTTTGTATGCTTTTCAAATATGTTTCCTTGTCCTCATTCCTTGCCCCATTCTACATCTTTACCTATTACCTCTTGTAACTATTTACATATTATCCATACTGCAGAATTAATGAAAACCAAATTAATTTGTTAGGTCTTTAATTTTTACTCTTAACTCTAGACATGCATTTCATCTGCTTGTTCTACATTTCTCCGTAGATTTTCTACTAGTATCATAAATTTGGCACATCCCAAACCCCTTTCTTAATGCAATCAATTCTTTATCCTTACTATACAAATGGGGCTATTTCTTTAGATAAATTTGCTAAGTTCCTTTGGGTGATCTTTGATTCTTCAGGAACTTCTCTTTATCCAATTATCGTCAAATTGGTGTAGCAACTACTTCCACTACATCATCTGTATATAATGCCTCCTTTCCATTCTGATTATCCTCTTAACATGATTATTGAAGACCTTGTAAATAACTCTACTTTTCTCAAACTTAGCTGTGCAATGCTGTAGTTTATTAAATAGATCACTGCTTTTGTTACTTACTTAGTCAAAAACTTTCCAGACACGCTGCATATAATTTTTTCTTTCCCTATTTGGCCCCACTGAAGATATCATTTTTAACTTTTCTCCCCTCCAGTTTCCTATGTAATCATCCAGATAAACCACTTCTGTTGTTTCCTGTCATCACAGTTTTCCAATGTGATACTATTTACCAGGTGCCAAATCCAACTGATGTCTTTAGCGACTGACCACATTTTATCTTTTCTCCAGGAATTTCCTTTTGATTTAGAACAGTCGTATGGACTCTGTGGGAGAGGGAGAGGGTGGGAAGATTTGGGAGAATGGCATTGAAACATGTAAAATATGTATGAAACGAGTTGCCAGTCCAGGTTCGATGCACGATACTGGATGCTTGGGGCTAGTGCACTGGGATGACCCAGAGGGATGGTATGGGGAGGGAGGAGGGAGGAGGGTTCAGGGTGGGGAACACATGTATACCTGTGGCGGATTCATTTTGATATTTGGCAAAACTAATACAATTATGTAAAGTTTAAAAATAAAATAAAATTTAAAAAAATTAAAAAAAAAGCTAAATGATGTTATCTCTCCCTCCATCTTTTTTTTTTTTTTTATTCACTGGTATTCTTTAATGACACCTTAATGTCCACCGAATTTTCTTCTGTTTATACCTCATGTCCTCCTACCAAAATTGTTAACTCTTTGATAAAGTAAAGGCATCTCATTTATCTTTCTAGGAAGCCCCCAGCACATTACTTTGCTCTCGAAAGATATCTATAACACATTTACTTAATTAGTTTGTTGTGTTTAAGGAACGAGGAAAAAAAAAAGACTGCTAAATTTACCTTAACAATAAATAATATATTTACATTCCTCTTTCAAAACCATTTTATTTTTCTCTCAATAAATATGATGTCACCTATTCATTCATAGCATTCCATACAGATTTCAGAAGGACTAAAGGAGAAGTGATGTAACTATTGATATGTCTTGACTTTCTTGCAAAATAGAGTAGTAAAAGGTTTATTATTCTGTCAATTATTTCCAAAGAATGACCATTCTTTCCTTGAACTGGTTTATGTGTACTCTAACAATTCTAACACAATGTGACAGTAAATGGAACTAAATGACAGAATAAACTAATATTCAAAAAAGACAGCATGTAGCTATTGACTTGTACACTGGAACTGGCTCATCTCCACGCCCCCCCCCCCCCACTGCCACCAAAAGAAAAAAAGAAAGAGAGAGAGAAAGAGAGCTGGAATTCACTTTCCACAATGTGATATTTACTTTGAGTATCACTTCACCATTTTAGGGGAAAATTTTCTATAAGATAACATAAAAGTGTGTAATGTAAGAGCAGTTGCATACATAAAATCAGCACAACTACAAACAAAAATAACCCACACTTTCGACCAATGGTCTCCAGTCTTTTGGGGACCAAGGATCAGTTTCATGCAAGATAATCTTTCCATGGACCAGGGAGAGGGGGAATGTTTCATGATGATTCAAGTGCAATACCCTTACTGTGCACTTTATTTCTATTTTATTATTATTATATTGTGTTAAGATAATGAAATAATTATATAACTTACCATAATGCAGAATCAGTGGAGCCCTGAGCTTGTCCCACAACTAGACAGTCCCATCTGGCAGTGACAAGAGACAGTGACAGCCACTCCCCAGAGCTAGCATTTCCACCTCAGCTCCACCTCAGGTCATCAGGTAGTAGTTCTCATAAGGAATGAAAAACTTAGATCCTTTGCATGCACAGCTGAAAGTAGGGTTTACTCTCCTATGGGAATCCAAGTTGCCACTGATCTGACAGGAGGCAGAGCACAGGTGGTAATGTGAGTGATGGGGAGTGGTTATAAATACAGGTAAGTCTTCACTGGCTTACTCACTGCTCATTTCCTGTCCTTTGGCCCAGTTTTTAAGGCCATGGTTCCTGGTCCAGGGGGTTGGGGAACCCTTGTTTTAGATGGTCTTTTAAAAGTCTTATTAGTTTTCTTTTTCCATTTCCTCACACATCAACTTTATTAAGTTTTCATTAGTTTTGTAGCTGTATATTATTTAGGATTTTTCAGAATACAGGGCACTCAGGTATCTCCCAAGGATCTTGTGATTCTTCAGTCTTCACATCAGCAGATGTGGGAAAGAGGCTGAACTTCTAGATCTTTAATGTGCTCTCAGTTAATGCCAATATTGCTGATATGAGGGCTGAGCTTCAAGAAGCAAGAAACTAAAGAGATAAAAGAAATAAAAGGTTAACTTAAATTTTTTACATACTCTAAATCTCTTTTGAGATAAGATGAAACTGGATAGAATTTTAAGGGATAGACAAAGAAGTTATTTTGTATCATACTTAGGATAATTTAAAGTTTCTGTATTTTTAAAAAAGTGCATTCTACTTTATAGAGAATTGTAGAAAAGAGAAAACTAAATAAGCCTTACACACGTTATTCAAAAGTAAATAGTAGAAGATTAATAATACTGTTAAATATTTAAAGGAAAAAGAGGGGACAAGGCTAGGCAGTTAACTAAATCCTCAACTTTTATACAGATTCTTAGATCACCATTAAAGAAACATAGATGAAATTGCTGTGGAACTTTTATTTATTTAATAATCTCTTGAAAGCATATGCTAATCTGTTCTACAGAAAACAACCAGAAAGGATAAGAAAGGAGTGTGCAATAAGCAACTTGTCTCACTTGAAGAAATATTTGATTCTAGTTGGACTTTCCTTTATTAACCATATAATAGAGTAGCCAAGGAAATTTATTTAAAATAATTTGCTATATTTTGAGATATGTTATTATTAATATATTATTTTTAGTAAATCTTATTATCTAGCTGCTATTGTAGTTTTTTTAAATTAAGCATAATTTGCTCTGTAAAATCCAAATGCAATGTTGAAAATGCCTAACCCTGAGGGACATCATGTGTAAAATGAGGATAATACACCTTCTTTATGTAAGGGGATATAGAAGTATAGAGAAGTATTGTTGAAATTTTATATTCTTCTAAAGTAAATGAAAGTGTTCCTATTTCCTTTTTATCACCCGTGTGTCCATAGAGTATATTGTCACATTCTCTTTCATGTGCCTTTCACTTTTTAAAAAAAATTCAGCACTATTTCACATGTTATACTGTCATCAACCAAAACAAAACATATATTAAAAATCAACAGTGTGATGTGACACCTAAAATATAAACACATACAAATTCTTGAATGTATAAATTGCATTTTATGTCAATTCAAATTTACATTCTACTTAAAGTGGCAGTATATAATGGATAAACATTCTCTGATCTTTTTCCCCTGAAGAAAAACATCAATCAGCAGTATGTCATATATGCACTTATCTCACAAAAAGTTGACAAATTGTTAATATTTCTTATGTTCAAATAAGGAGTTGAAAAAGCCAAGTAAGAAAAATCATAGTTAAGTGAAAGAAAAACTTTTTGTGTATATCTTTCCTGTTGTTCAGTCACTGAGTCATGTTCTTCCTGCAAATATCCTTCCTAGAAAACATATATTTTTAACTTTTGGTTACACAATGAAAAAAATCATTCAGTTCCATTCTTTTAAATCAGATTGTGCAGTCTATTTTATCTTTATGATTTTCTGGTGATGAATATAAAATGTAAAAACAACCTAACCCATTTTCAGAAATTTAATTTAAGTACTGTTTCTTTTCAAACAAAGGATATGAGTTTTCCCAATACTCTTCTCTGTCCTTCCATATGTCATATTTGATTTCATTTCTGTTTTCTATTTCCCTGACTGCTTTTATAAGTCCAGTGCTTGATACAGGCGAACAGCCCTGACATTTAAAGCAGGAGAGCTTGAATACCATGAACTTGACATTCAGAATTATACTTTTCAGCCAGAAATCCCCAACCCTAACATCTTTCTAGGGATGAAACCATTAATTTAGAAAATCATATTAGAAAGCAACATTTACTTCCTTTGAATCCCATCCTGTTTTCTAACAGTGTGAACTACGTAACACAACAGAAATACTTTATTTAAAGAATTATTTAAACACAGAATTATTGTGGTTAAGTGCAAAAAAATGTTCCTTTTTGTTTATGTGAATATAATAATTGCAATGCTATTTCTACTTTTTCAAGTCAATATAGCAATTATGGGAATATTTTAGATTTAATCATTTCTTTAAGAATCTGTACATTTTAAATATTCATTCAGCATTCTCAAAGTTAAAGAAAATTCTATTTGACAGCATTTGATTATATTGACTTAATGTGAAACATAAATGCTTTCATACTTACTGTTTAAAATTATTTAAAGGGTCCAATATTGGAGAAAATATTATATCATGATCAATATATAAAGTGAATTGCTTTAATTTACTAAAAATATTTAGTTTGCTAAACAATCTATAATTAATCATATCCATTATTTATTGGACAAATATAAAGTATAAAAGAGAGAGAACAAATAAATGAAGGCTTTATTCCATCTGCCCCGTATTTCTTCCTATAATACATAAAAGTAAGAGATTTGTCTAATGGAATACAGAATAAAGTAAAATGTATGGTTATATTTCGGAGAAGGCGATGGCACCCCACTCCAGTACTCTTGCCTGGAAAATCAAGAGTATGGACGGAGGAGCCCGGTAGGCTGCAGTGCATGGGGATGCGAAGAGTCGGACACGGCTGAGCGATTTCACTTTCCCTCTTCACTTTCATGCGTTGGAGAAGGAAATGACAACCCACTCCAGTATTCTTGCCTGGAAAATCCCAGGGGTAGGGGAGCCTGGTGGGCTGCCGTCTATGGGGTCGCACAGAGTTGGACACGACTGAAGCAACTTAGCAGCAGCAGCTGCAGCATGGTTATATTTATTTAGAATTACTGAATTCATTCAAAAAATACAAAGATGCATATTCAAAATCAAAACAAAATTATTTTTCTAAATTATTCATGCTATTTTTATTCTTCTCTGAAGGGAGTGAGAGCATTTCACACAGCAGTGACATGAAGTTTTAAAGACAGTACATTTCCTTTTGTTTACTGGTAATATAGTTATTTTATTCTTAATATTCTCAGGAATTTAAAGCAGGCCTTTATATATTAATGCAGATCCCGCATAGTAAATTAGATTCTCAGCTTTGAAATTTAATTAAAATTTTAGAATCTTAACATAATTAACTATGTTATAATCAATAATAAGATAGTATCACACAAATGGTATTCCTTTGTCTAAGGAGTCACACAGCAGTAGAAAACCCAGATGAGTATTATTATGCCATGTCTATCTGAATGTAGGTGTCTAGTTGCCTAGAACAGTGGTTCTCAAAGTGAGGTTCCTAGGCCAGCAGCATCAGCTCACCCAGGTACCAGTTAGAAATGCAAATTTAGGCTCAAGGTGTTTATGATATGTGCTAATTTATGAAAACCACTGACTCAGAATAGCTCAGCTGTTTCTCCTTCTTACTCCCTTATAATCAGTTCCAAATGTAACTGTAAAAATCTCCCTACCACCTTTAGAAAACCACACCCTATCCTCAGAATTACAGTTTGTCTTTTGTGAGAAATAAAGACAAAAAAAGAAAAAAGCTTATTAGCCTCAAAAATTCATCTTTGTTACATTTAAAATATACTTTACAATAGCTTTCATTTTGTTTTCTTACACTTCAAAACACTGTAAAGATTGGTGCCATATAAGTCTTTTAGTGAAAAATACATTTTTTTTTTTACTTATTTATAGCAAATCAAACCCTGACACTCTGATAACTGGCAGTGTGATTGTACAGCTCTTCTAATAGTACTAACTAAAATTATAGATCACCATGGATGGTAACTGCAACCATGAAATTAAAAGTTGCTTGTTCCTTGGAAGAAAGGCTATGGCAAATCTAGACTGCATATTAAAAAGTAGAGACAGCACAGCACTTTGCTGACAAATGTCCCTATAGTCAAAGCTATGGTTTTTCAATAGTCATGTACAGCTGTGAGAGTAGGACCATAAAGAAAGCTGAGCGCTGAAGAATTGATGTTTTTGAACTGTTGTGCTGGAGAGGACTCTTAAGAATTCCTTGGACAGCAAGGAGATTAAACCAGTCAATCCTAAAGGAAATCAGTCCTGAATATTGAAATGCTGAAGCTGACACTCCAATAATTTGGCTACCTAATGCAAAGAGCTGATTCATTGGAAAAGACTATGATCTGGGAAAGACTGAAGGCAAAAGGAGAAAAGAACAACAGAAGATGAGGTGGTTAGTTAGCATCACCTACTCAATGGACATGAATTTGAAGAAACTCTGGGAGATAATGAAGGACAGGGAAGCCTGGCGTACTGCAGTCCATTGGGTCACAAAGAGCCAGACATGACAGTGACAGAACAATTCTAGAAAGGGAATAATGATGTCTAGGGTTTTTAATGTTGATAAAACAAAGGTAGATTAAGTGATTATAGGAGGGCTTCCCTCATAGCTCAGTTGGTAAAGAACCCGCCTGCAATGCAGGAAACCCCAGGTTGATTCCTGGGTTAGGAAGATCCCCTGGAGAAGGGAAAGGCTACCCACTCCAGTACTCTGGCCTGGAGAAATCCATGGACAGTCCATGGGGTCGCAAAGAGTCGGAACGTCGGAAGACGGCTGAACGACTTTCACTTTCGCTTCTTGTAAAGTGCTAGGAACAATGTAGGTGCTCAATACCTACATACCCTTTCTTATGTTTTCTTACCCATAATCTCTTCTTTTCTTGCAATCATGTCTCAGTGGTCCTTAAAGAAAGAAAGAAAAATGAATATGTTAATCGCTCACTCCTGTGGGATTCCATGGACAGCAGCCTGCCAGGTTCCTCTGTCCATGGAATAATCCAGGCAACCATGCTGGAGTGTGTAGCCATGCTCTTCTCCAGGGGATCTTCCCAACTCAGGGATCAAACCCAGGTCTCCTGCATTGCAGCGAGACTTTTTCCTGTCTGAAGCACCAAGGAAGTGCAAAGACTCTTCAGGTGATTCTCAAAGTAAGGTTTGAAAATAGTTCTAAAAAGAATTTTGTCTCATAAGCTCTGATAAGTATAAATCATATGCCCTGTTATTTCCCACTAAATATATAACACTTCCTAAAAGCCTCCTCTTTCACCTAATTATACCCATTTGTCCATGTTTACAACTCTGCCTGATCTATTATCTCTTTCTTTGGAGATAGTAGGAACTTGAAAATAGAAAATGTCTTTATCTTTTGTCCTTAATTCTACGTTGTTTAATAGGTACTTTGAAGACAGTATTTGCATTTCTATAGCAGGTCACATACCTCATCTGTACAAATTTATTTATCTTGGGAAAAAAAAGATTATTTGGGTATTTTTATAATTATCCTTCATTTAGTTCTGCATTAATAGAATCTACAGGTGCTAGTAAGTGTCACATTTTGAATTTTAAATATTAACCATTTTTGCTTTACTATCACAAATATATAACTTATTTTTTACAATTGTTTAAATTCTGGTAACTCAGGTAATTTATTTACTATGTATGATTCTATTTTTCAATGTTCTACTAAATCCAAAATGTTGGTACTAAAGCTTATTTATTACCAAATATACTTGATGATATTCCCCTATTCCACAGTTTTCAAAAATTATAATTTACTTTGTTATATATTCAATGACTTTGTAATCTAAGTTTTCTTTTTCTTTAGTTTCAACTCTTCACATTATGTCATTGATCTTAATACTAAAACAGTTTTTTGTTTCATATTTTCTAATATTATCTCTTTTGTTTCCTTCAGGACCATTTCATGGCCTACACTCATTCACTATTTCAGCAATCTCCTGTATATATTAAAGCAGAGATATTTTGAATAAGTGTGGAGGATAGTAGTGACAGTATGGGATTTCTTTTTCTTAAAATTTATAGGGAAGAATGTAATATAGCATCTAAAATTTTAATTAAAATACCCCTTAAAAAGAATTTATGCACTGCATTAATTCTACTAGTAAATACTTAACTCTTTCAACAAAGTATTCTCTTCAATCATGTCTGACTCTATGAGACCCAGTGGACTGTAGCCTACCAGGTTCCACTGTCATGAGATTCTCCAAGCAAGAATACTGGAGTGGGTTGCCATGCTCTTCTTCTGGGGATCTTCCCAATCCAGAGGTGGAACTCCCATCTCTTAAGTCTCCTGCATTGCCAGAAGGTTCTTTACCATTAGTGCCACCTGGGAAGTCTATAGCATGAACAGCTTCATTTAATTTCTGACCCTATAACTTGCTAAGTATATGTCTTTGGGTACTTTATTTAAACTTAACTTATATAGAGCTTAATTTCTCAACTGAAATTAAAGTGAACAACATGAGAGCTGTGCATTTCAGTTTAATTTAGGTTATTATTAGGACCATAACCTGAAAATGGTCTCTCAGCTCTGTGGAGCTGCTCTGAAGAGGTGGGGGGTGGTCAGTATATATGTGATTTTGGAAAAGGAGTACATGCATTCAAGCACATATCTTGGCAGGAGGTTACTGTTAGTTGAGAGGAATCCATTAATGATTTTCGTGCTTTTCTAAGTATGAGATGATATAGTAATTGGGGCTTACAAAATTTTCTTCTGAAAATATCTGACTATTCAAAGGCCTATTCTGCCAGTTTCCCCAGACCACTGATCCATCATTCCTGATCTTCATCCTGAATTCCTTTCAGTGTGTGGTGAAGGTCAGAGACTGCAGTGCCTCAATCCTTGTAGCACCAGATGGCAAGCAACATTCTTTAGTTGGCAGTGTTCCCTCATGGTAATAAATTCAACCAATGTTTAGGAGGCATTTCATGACCATTTTGTCCCATGATACTAAGAAATCCTCACTTCTACATTAGGCCAGGATTTTGTTGATACGTCAATCAGTGTGCTATGAGTAGACTAAGCCCTATTAATTGTGGCCAAATGCCAGGGGACCACCTGTTTAACTAGTCTGTTATGGCCCAAGAAAGTTTCTTTTTTGTCTCATCTTTCAATTTCTAGTGTTATACTACTACAATCATTGATCTTATTTAGAACTATATATTTGGTCAATCATTTTAACTCACCTAGTCATCATTATTTTTATTGGGTGCATAGTTATATATTTGGTAATACAGGAAACAATTTTGTAAAATATGTAGAATACAAGTAATATAGATAATAGCATTAACTGGGTCATAAGTAAGACTTAAAGCCAAGAACTTCCTTTAGATGTGGTTCAGTCTATCTCTAGGTCATCTGATACAATCTGTCCCACATGAATCACTGTCCTAAAGGTATATATTGATATTTTTTTAATAATTTTATGGCAGTTTAACTTTTTTAATTTAAATTTATTTATTTTAATTGGAGGCTAATTACTTTACAATATTGTATTGGTTTTGCCATACATCAACATGAATCCACCACGAGTGTACACGTGTTCCCCATCCTGAACCCCCCTCCCACTTCCCTCCCTGTACCATCCCTCTGGGTCATCCCAGTGCACCAGCCCCAAGCATCCTGTATCCTGCATCTGTTCAGCCCAATTTCCTAGTATTATTATGCTGATTATCCTTGGTATGGTTTATTACCAACATAAGGAGGTTTTTAAACTTCAGTGATTGTAGCCTGATGTTAACCTTATATGCATTCATGCTAAGTCACTTCAGCCATGTTCAACTCTTTGTGACCCCATGGACTCCCACTAGGCTCCACTGTCCATGGGATTCTCCAGGCAAAGATACTGGAGTGGGTTGCCATTTCCTCCACCAGAGAATCTTCTTGATCCAGGGATTGAACCCAAATCTCTTACTTATCCTGCATTGGCAGGCAGGTTCTTTATCACTAACGCCACTTGAGAGGATCTAACTATATATATATATATATATATATATATATATATATATATACATACACATATTGGAGAAGGCAATGGCAACCCACTCCAGTACTCTTGCCTGGAAAATTCAATGGACGGAGGAGCCTGGAGGGTTGCAGTCCATGGGGTCGCTGAGGCTCGGACACGACTGAGTGACTTCACTTTAACTTTTCACTTTCATGCATTGGAGAAGGAAATGGCAACCCACTCCAGCGTTCTTGCCTGGAGAATCCCAGGGATGGGGGAGCCTGGTGGGCTGCTGTCTATGGGGTCGCACAGAGTCGGACACTACTGAAGTGACTTAGCATATATATATATATATATATATCCATAATTGCATGAGGTTCTTCCTAATAATGGAAGATTATGTTATTTGGTAGGGATTCAACTTACTGTTCTGACAGAGTTTGAGTAAACATAAGATTTTTATTTATTGCCATGTTCAGAAAAAGTATGATTGTTTGGCCAAGTAAGGTGGGGGAGGGGGTCATCCCATCTAATAGTATTAATAGTAATAGTGGACCAAACAGAGCAATCATTTATTTCTTCTAGAATATCTTTACTACAGGCCATCCAGTTAGAGCCTTGGAGAGGAGAAATCTACTATGGTAACCCTGAAGTACTGGATGTGGATAATTGATCATAAACTCAGATAATTGGATTTATTTTTAAACTGTGTATGAGTGTGCTCATACTAGAATACAAAGGTTTGATTCATATGCAAAACTATAAGAAATTAAGAAAACATGTATACTGGTATACATGTAGGCATTTTGTCTATTTCTAATGTTGTCTTTTCATCCAGACGTTGTTTCTCCTCTGTTTGAACACTGTTTTAAGGCGCATTTGAGATCAGCAGCCTCTGTATAGACCAATATGATGCAGAGGTACTTTGTATGTGCACACATGCTCTGTCTTTGCTACCTTTGGACTGTAGCCCACCAGGCTTCTCTGTCTATGGGATTTTCCAAGCAAGAATACTGGAGTGGGTTGCCATTCCTCCTCTAGGGGATCTTCCCAGTCCAGGAACTGAACACCCTTCTTCTGCTTCTCCTGCATTGTAGGCAGATTCTTTATCATTGTGCCATCATAGAAGCCCCAAGATCTTTTTTAAGTGAAAAATATAAATGCAAGAGACCTGTTCATGTATAGAATCTTTTTCTTAGTTTCTTTTTCACAACCTTCTATGACTTCTTTTTTCACCTTTAGATTTTTCCATGCATACAAAATTGTTTTCCTTAGTAGTTTTAATTGCATTTTTAATTAGAATTCTTAATTCTTAAAAGCTTTAATTTCTAGTAAAAACTAAGAAGTAAGCAATTACACACTAGAAATTTATATATTGACAAAATTATAAATACTATTTCTATGTAGTTTTATATTATATTATAATTTCTATATCTTAAAATATATATTATACATATATTTATATGAAATTGAAAGTGAAGTAGCTCAGTTGTGTCTGACTCTTTGTGACCCCATTGACTGTAGCCTACCAGGCTCTTCCCTCCATGGGGTTTTCCAGGCAAGGATACTGGAGTGGGTTGCCATTTCCTTCTCCAGGGGATCTTCCCAACCCAGGGATCAAACCCAGGTCTCCAGCATTTCAGGCAGATGCTTTAACCTCTGAGCCACCAGGGAAGCCCAATATATATATAAAAATATATATAAATCATATATAAATATATTTATATATTATGTGTATGCTGCTAAGTCACTTCACTCGTGTCCGACTCTGTGCGACCCCATAGACGGCAGCCCACCAGGCTCCCCTGTCCCTGGTATTCTCCAGGCAAGAACGCTGGAGTGGGTTGCCATTTCCTTCTCCATATTATGTGTATATATTTCTATGTTATATATAGAAATTATATATTATATTAACATATACAAATATTTATATTTATAAGCTATTTATAATTTCTGAACACATATGCTAATAGAAAATGTCTCATTGTGACACCAAACATATTTATTAACAGTGATAAATATATTTAGTGTCCTTGTAAAAGGAAGCCTATATTGAGAAATTAATATTCCAGTATCTTATTTTATTTGGAAATGATCAAGGGATTCTAGTAGCCCTCCATCATTTAATTTTATTTAGCACTAATCTGTGAAGTTTCAAGTTACCAAATAACTGGGGAAATTATTTTTTAGGTGAATATTCCTAAAAACATAATTATTTCTAAATAATTTAACTAAAAACACTTACTAAATTTAACATACCTATAAAAACTTTATTACATCAAGATTTTTTTAACAAATTTTTATAGCAGAAATAATAAGGTCTTAAAACTTCCAGTAAACCTAGATATAGCATAGTATACTAAATGTTAATGCCTCAAAAGACATATTTATACTAATTAAATCAATAGATTAATATCAAATATTGATATTTTCCAGATCCCATGAACCTGAAATTCATTTAGGTTAGTGTGTTTCTGATCATTTATATAAGTGCTTAATTTGCTTTAAGCCAATTAAATATATATCATTTACAGATTAATTTAGTAATACTATCTGAAGGAAGAGACATATTGTATCTGTTATGTACACACAGACATACAGGCAAACACACGCAGGGATCTCATAACTTTGTTATCAATACTTATTCATGAGTCAGGTATTGCATTAGTTTAAAAATAACAGTGGGACTAAGTTAAGTTTACTTGTTTAAGTTTCAAAAGACCTCTTTTCTGACATTTTATTTTTAATCTCACGAATGGGAGATGGTCTAGATAAGGCAAAACCAATACAATATTGTAAAGTAATTAGCCTCCAATTAAAATAAATAAATTTATATTAAAAAATAAAATACATGGAAAAAGAAAAAAAAAAGAGTAAGATTTCCTGAGAGTTCTGATATAACACTTAGATCTCAAGACACAGGAAGAGAAGTACAAGCTTCTTGTACAATACTAAGACTTGTTCTTTAGGGTCAGCAATCTGAAAAAATGTTTTATCAAGCTGGCTTTATCTAACTGTGTGTATAAAAACCATTTTGGAATGTCATAAGGGCCTTGTGTTGTCCATTTTCAAGGTGAGATTTCTTTTACTCTCCAATTAAGTACTTGTAAGTATAAGTTCCATACATACATAAACCTGGCTAGGGTCTTAGTTGGAGGTTGGTTTTCTAAAACCCTTCATTTAGCCTAATTGTGGAAAAACGTTAAGCCAGCCTCCAACTTAATTACTCAGACTTCTTAGTATCTTTCAATTGTAGGGGGCACTTTACCCTAGAGTCTTTTACCCAGCCTCCCTAGGTACCTGTTGAAACTGAAAGTGCTAGCAGCTCAGTCATGTCTGACTCTTTATGACCCAATGGACTGTAGCCTGCCAGGCTCCTCTGTCCATGTAATTCTCCAGGCAAGAACTGGAGTAGGTTGCCATTCCCTTCTCCAGGGGATTTTCCAGACCCATGGATCGAACCTGAGTCTCCTGCATTGCGGGTAATTTCTTTACCTTCTGAACCACCAGGAAAGTCTAGGTACCTCTTATTCACAGCTGTAAAGGTCTCATGATCATCAACGAATACTTCAGTTCAGTTGAGACACTCAGTTGCGTCTGACTCTTTGTGACCCCATGGACCACAAAACGCCAGACTTCCCTGTGCATCACCAACAACCGGAGCTTACTCAAACTCATGTCCATTGAGTCAGTGATACCGTCCAACCATCTCATCTTCTGTCTTCCCCTTCTTCTCCCACCTTCAATCTTTCCCAACATCAGGACCTTTTCCAGTGAGTCATCACATCAGGTGCGCCAAAGTATTGGAGCTACAGCTTCAGCATCAGTCCTTCGAATGTATATTCAGGACTGATTTCCTTTAGGATTGATGAGTTGGATCTCATTGCTCTCCAAGGGACTCTCAAGAGTGTCCTCAAAGACTGTAGCTCAAAAGCATCAGTTCTTCGGTGCTCAACTTTATTTCTGGTCCAACTCTCACATCTATACATGAACACTGGAAAAAACAGCTTTGACTTGATGAACCTTTGTTGGCAAAGTAATGTCTCTGTGTTTTAATATGGTGTCTAGGTTGGTCATAACTTTTCTTCCACAAAGCAAGCGTCTTTTAATTTCATGGCTGAAGTCACCATCTGCAATGATTTTGGAGCCCCCGAAAATAAAATCAGCCACTGTTTCCACTGTTTCCCCATCTATTTCCCATGAAGTGATGGGACTGCATGCCATGATCTTCGTTTTCTAAATGTTGAACTTTAAGCCAACTTTTTCACTCTCCTCTTTCACTTTCATAAGAGGCTTTTTAGTTCCTCTTCACTTACAGCCATAAGGATGGTATCATCTGCATATCTGAGGTTATTGATATTTCTTCCAGCAATTTTGATTCCAGCTTGTGCTTCTTCCAGCCCAGTGTTTCTCATGATGTATTCTGCATATAAGTTAAATAAGCAGGGTGACAATATACAGCCTTGACGTACTCCTTTTCCTATTTGGAACCAGTCTGTTGTTCCATGTCCAGTTCTAACTGTTGCTTACTGATCTGCATATAGGTTTCTCAAGAGGCAGGTCAGATGGTCTGTTATTCCCATATCTTAAAGAATTTTCCAATGTTTATTATGATCCACAAAATTAAAGGCTTTGGCATAGTCAATAAAGCAGAAATAGATTCTTTTATGGAACTCTTTTGCTTTTTTGATGACCCAAAGGATGTTGGCCGTTCGATCTCTTGTTCCTCTGCCTTTTCTAAATCCAGTTTGAACATCTGGAAGTTCATGGTTCATGTACTGTTGAAGCCTGGCCTAGAGGATTTTGAGCATTACTTTACTAGCATGTGAGATGAGTACAATTGTGTACTAGTTTGAGCATTCTTTGGCATTGTCTTTCTTTGAGATTGGCATGAAAACTGACCTTTTCCAGTCCTGTGGCCACTGCTGAGTTTTCTGCATTTACTGGCATATTGAGTGCAGTAGTTTCATAACATCATCTTTCAGGATTTGAAATAGCTCAACTGGAATTCCATCACCTCCACTAGCTTTGTTCATAGTGATGCTTCCTAAGGCCCACTTGACTTCACATTCCAGGATGTCTGGCTCTAGGTGATGACCACATCATCGTGGTTATCTGAGTCATGAATTTTTTTTTTTAATATATATTTCTTCTGTGTGTTCTTATCATCTATTCTTAATATCTTCTGCTTCTGTTAGGTCCAAACCATTTCTGTGCTTTGTTATGCCCATCTTTGGATGAAAAGTTCCCTTGGTATCTGTAATTTTCTTGAAGTGCTCTCTAGTCTGCCCCCATTCTATTATTTTCCTCTATTTCTTTTCATTTATATTATTGCAACCAATATTTGAGATCCCAAGACCAGCAGGGACTCACCTAAATTCATCTGAACTCAGTGAAGAAGTACATGGGCACAAGGGGACCTAGCAGGGAGTTAAGGGGGAGAGAAGTCTGTTCTGAGTCCCTTCATGGTCATCAAAATTGTTGATGGAAATAAAAGCACACAAAGTGACAATTGTGAGTTACAGTGTTATTTGTGGATTTACTTAGGACCGCAGCCTGTTGGACAGTCTCTCAAATAGCTCTGGGGAACTGCTCTGAAGAAGTTATAAGAGGGGAAAGATCAGTATATATATATATATATATATATATATATATATATATATGGTTTTTGAGAAGAGGTATGTGCAGTTAAAACATCTATTTCTGCTTTATTGACTATGCCAAAGCCTTTGACTGTGTTGATCACAACAAACTGTGGAAAATTCTGAAAGAGATGGAGTAACAGACCACCTGATCTGACTCTTGAGAAACTTATATGCAGGTCAAGAAGCAACAGTTAGAACTGGACATGGAACAACAGACTGGTTCAAAATAGGAAAAGGAGTACGTCAAGGCTGTATATTGTCACCCTGCTTATTTAACTTATATGCAGAGTACATCATGAGAAACGCTGGACTGGAAGAAGCACAAGCTGGAATCAAGATTGCCAAGAGAAATATCAATAACCTCAGATATGCAGATGACACCAACATTATGGGAGAAAGTGAGGAGGAACTAAAAAGCCTCTTGATGAAGGTGAAAGAGGAGAGTGAAAAATTTGGCTTAAAGCTCAACATTGAGAAAACTAATCATGGCATCTGGTCCCATCACTTCATGGGAAATTGATGGGGAAACAGTGGAAACAGTGTCAGACTTTATTTTGGGGGGCCCCAAATCATGGCAGATGGTGATTGTGGCCATGAAGTTAAAAGACGCTTACTCCTTGGAAGGAAAGTTATGACCAACCTAGATAGCATATTCAAAAGCAGAGACATTACTTTGCCAACAAAGGTCCGTCTAGTCAAGGCTATGGTTTTTCCAGTGGTCATGTATGGATGTGAAAGTTGGACTGTGAAGAAAGTGAGCACCGAAGAACTGATGCTTTTGAACTGTGGTGTTGGAGAAGACTCTTGAGAGTCCCTTGGACTGCAAGGAGATCCAACCAGTCCATTCTGAAGGAGATCAGCCCTGGGATTTCTTTGGAAGGAATGATGCTAAAGCTGAAACTCCATTACTTTGACCACCTCATGCGAAGAGTTGACTCATTGGAAAAGACTCTGATGCTGGGAGGGATTGGGGGCAGGAGGAGAAGGGGATGACAGAGGATGAGATGGCTAGATGGCATCACCGACTCGATGGACATGAGTTTGGGTTAACTCTGGGAGTTGGTGATGGACAGGGAGGCCGGGCGTGCTTCAATTCATTGGATCACAAAGAGTCGGACACAACTGAGTGACTGAACTAAACTGAACTGAACATGCAGTTAAGTACACATTTTGGTAAAAGATTACTGTTAGTCGAGAGAAACAGATGTCTCTGTTAATAAATTTAATGCTTTTATAAGATTGGGAAGATGGAAAAAAAATGGGGCCCATAACATTTTTTACCGAAATATCTAGCTATCAGAAGACCTGTTCTGTCAGTTTTCCCAGAGCACACAGTGCAGCATTCCTCATCTCCAACCTGTTTATTTCAGGATGTGTGGATGTCAGTGACTGCAGTGAAACAATCCTTGCAGAACCAGACAACTAGTGACATAATATAGTCTGTATTCAATATTCTATAATTGGCATCTTCGTCCCTCTGTTCCATCATCTACAAAATATGGTAAATAATAATGGCACTTACTGTCTATGAGTATATTGAAAACTAAATATATCTATAAATACACATTCAGTGGAAGACGTTAGTTAGTAGTTACATAGTTATAGTTGTGGTAATAAATAAGTATTTATTAAAAAAGAATATTTGGCTTCATAAAGATGTTGTTGTTGTTCTTTGGTTGTTAAGTCATGTCCAACTCTTTCCAACCCCATGGACTACAGCAAATCAGTCTTCTCTGTTCTCTGTCTCCCAGAGATTGTTCAAATTTATGTCAATTTAGTCAATGGTGTCATCTAATCATCTCATCCTCTGTGTCCTCCTCCTCTTTTTTGCCTTCAATATTTCCCAGCAACAGCTGTTTGTATCAGGTGGCCAAAGTATTGGAGCTTCAGCTTTAGCAACAGTCCTTCCAATGAATATTCAGGGTTGATTTCCTTTAGGATTGACTGGCTTAGTCTCTTTGCTGTCCAAGGGACTCTCAAAAGTCTTCTCCAGCACCACAGTTTGAAAGCGTCAATTCTTTAGCACTCAGCTTTCCTTATGGTCCAACTCTCACATCCATACATGAATACTGGAAAAACCATAGCTTTGACTATGCAGATTTTTGTCAGCAAAGTTATGTCTCTGCTTTTTAATACTCTGTCTAGTTTGTCATAGCTTACTTTCCTAGGAGGCAGCTTCTTTTTTTTTTTTTTAATTTATTTATTTTAATTGGAGGCTAATTGCTTTACAATATTTTATTGGTTTTGCCATACGTCAACATGAATCCACCACAGGTGTACATGTGTTCCCAATCCTGAACCCTGCTCCCACCTCCCTCTCCATACCATCCCTCTGGGTCATCCCAGTGCACCAGCCCCAAGCATCCTGTATCCTGCATCAAACCTGGACTGGTGATTCATTTCTTATATGATATTATGCATGTATCAATGCCATTCTCCCACATCATCCCACCCTCTCCCTCTCCCACAGAGTCCAAAAGACTGTTCTATACATCAGTGTCTTTTTTGCTGTTTCACATACAGAGTTATCGTTACCATCTTTCTAAATTCCATATATATGTGTTAGTATACTGTATTGGTGTTTTTCTTTCTGGCTTACTTCACTCTGTATAATAGGCTCCAGTTTCATCCACCTCATTAGAACTGATTCAAATGTATTCTTTTTAATGGTGGAGTAATACTCCATTGTGTATATGTACCACTGCTTTCTTATCCATTCATCTGCTGATGGACATCTAGGTTGCTTCCATGTCCTGGCTATTATAAACAGTGCTACAATGAACACTGGGGTACACGTGTCTCTTTCAATTCTGGTTTCCTCGTTGTGTATGCCCAACAGTGGGATTGCTGGGTCATAAGGCAGTTCTATTTCCAGTTTTTTAAGGAATCTCCACACTGTTCTCCATAGTGGCTGTACTAGTTTTCATTCCCACCAACAGTGTAAGAGGGTTCCCTTTTCTCCACACCCTCTCCAGCATTTATTACTTGTAGACTTTTGGATCTCAGCCATTCTGACTGGCATGAAATGGTACCTCATTGTGGTTTTGATTTGCATTTCTCTGGTAATGAGTGATGTTGCACATCTTTTCATGTGTTTGTTAGCCATCTGTCTGTCTTCTTTGGAGAAATGTCTATTTAGTTCTTTGGCCCATTTTTTGATTGGGTCATTTATTTTTCTGGAGTTGAGCTGTAGGAGTTGCTTGTATATTCTCGAGATTAGTTGTTTGTCAGTTGCTTCATTTGCTATTATTTTCTCCCATCTTGAAGGCTGTCTTTTCACCTTGCTTATAGCTTCCTTTGTTGTGCAAAGCTTTTAAGGTTAATTAGGTCCCATTTGTTTATTTTTGCTTTTATTTCCAATATTCTGGGAGGTGGGTCATAGAGGATCCTGCTGTGATGTATGTCAGAGAGTGTTTTGCCTATGTTCTCCTCTAGGAGTTTTATAGTTTCTGGTCTTACGTTTAGATCTTTAATCCATTTTGAGTTTATTTTTGTGTATGGTGTTAGAAAGTGTTCTAGTTTCATTCTTTTACAAGTGGTTGACCAGTTTTCCCAGCACCACTTGTTAAAGAGATTGTCTTTTCTCCATTGTATATTCTTGCCTCATTTGTCAAAGATAAGGTGTCCATAGGTGCGTGGGTTTGTCTCTGGGCTTTCTATTTTGTTCCATTGATCTATATTTCTGTCTTTGTGCCAGTACCATACTGTCTTGATAACTGTGGCTTTGTAGTAGAGCCTGAAGTCAGGTAGGTTGATTCCTCCAGTTCCATTCTTCTTTCTCAAGATCGCTTTGGCTATTTGAGGTTTTTTGTATTTCCATACAAATTGTGAAATTATTTGTTCTAGCTCTGTGAAGAATACCTTTGGTAGCTTGATAGGGATTGCATTGAATCTATAGATTGCTTTGGGTAGTATACTCATTTTCACTATATTGATTCTTCCGATCCATGAACATGGTATATTTCTCCATCTATTAGTGTCCTCTTTGATTTCTTTCACCAATGTTTTATAGTTTTCTATATATAGGTCTTTAGTTTATTTAGGTAGATATATTCCTAAGTATTTTATTCTTTTCGTTGTGATGGTGAATAGAATTGTTTCCTTAATTTCTCTTTCTATTTTCTCATTATTAGTGTATAGGAATGCAAGGGATTTCTGTGTGTTGATTTTATATCCTGCAACTTTAATATATTCATTGATTAACTCTAGTAATTTTCTGGTGGAATCTTTAGGGTTTTCTATGTAGAGGATCATGTCATCTGCAAACAGTGAGAGTTTTACTTCTTCTTTTCCAATTTGGATTCCTTTTATTTCGTTTTCTGCTCTGACTGCTGTGACCAAAATTTCCAGAACTAAGTTGAATAGTAGTGGTGAAAGTGGGCACCCTTGTCTTGTTCCTGACTTTAGGGGAAATGCTTTCAATTTTTCACCATTAAGGATAATGTTTTTTATGACAAACCCATTGAGGGTTTGTCATATATAGCTTCTTAATTTCATGGCTGTAGTCACCATCTGCAATTGGAGCCCAAGAAGAGAAGATCTGTTGCTGTTTCAATTTTTTCCCCCTTCTATTTGCCATGAAGTGATGGGACCAGATGCCATGATCTTAGTTTTTTTTAATGTTGACTTTTAAGCCAGTTTTTTCGCTCTCCTCTTTCACCCTCATCAAGAAATTCTTTAGTTCCAATTCACTTTCTGCCATTAAAGTTGTATCATCTGCATTTCTGAGGTTGTTAATATTCCTCCTGGCAATCTTGATTCTAGTGTGTGAATCACCCAGCTTGATACTTCACATGATGTACCCTTCATATAATTTAAATAAGCATGCTGACACTATACAGCCTTGTTGAACTCCTTTCCAAATTTTGAAACAGTCAGATGTATAATTGCTGGTTTTAATTGTTGCTGCTTCACTGCATACAGATTTCTCAGGAGGAAGGTAGTGCTAGTTGTTCAGTTGTCTTTGACTCTTTGTGACCCCATGGACTGTAGCCTGCCAGGCTCCTCTGTCCATGGAATTTTCCAGGCAAGAATACTGGAATGGGTAACCATTCCCTTCTCCAGTAGATCTTCCTGGCCCTTGGATTGAATCTGGGTCTCCCGCATTGAAAGCAGATTTTTTTACTATCAGATCCACCATAATCTGATATTGCAATCTCTTTAAGAATTTTCCATAGTTTATTGTGATTTACACAGTCAAAGTCTTTAGTGTGCTCAATGAAATAAGTAATAGATGCAACAGTCATTTGAATTAAATTTGCTCATTCCTGTCCATCTTAGTTCTCTGGTTCCTAAGTTGTTAATATTCAAGCTTGCTATTTCCTGCTTTACCACATTGTTTACCTTGATTTATGAACCTAATATTCCAGGTTATTATATGATACTGGTCTTTACAGCATTGAACTTTATTTTCACCCCCAGTCACAACTGCAGCTGAGCATTGTTTCCATTTTGGCTCAACTGCTTCATTCTTTCTGGAGCTATTGGTAATTGCCCTCTGCTTCTATATGGCTCAGATGGTAAAGAATTCTCCTGCAATGCAGGATACCTGACTTTGAGCTCAGGATCCAGAAGATCCCCTGGAGAAGGGAATTGCTACCTACTCCAGTATTCTTGCTTGGAGAATTCCATGGAGAGAGGAACATGGTAGGTTATAGTCCACGGGTTTGCAAAGAGTCAGACATGACTGAGTGACTAACACTTCCACTTTCATTCCCCCAGTAGCATATTTGACACCTTCTGAACTAGGTCTCATCTTCTGGTGTCATATCTTTTTGCCTTTTCATACTGTTCGTGGAGTTCTAGCAAGCATACAGGAATGGTTGCTACTTCTTCCTCCAGTGGACCACTTTTTGTCAGAACTCTTCATCATAACCTGTCCATCTTGGTTGGCCCTACACAGCATGGCTCATAACTTCATTTAATTACACAAACCCCTTCAACCTGGCAAGGCTATGATCCATATAAAGGATAAGGAATGTACAAATACATAATTCTAGAATTTACCATTTTATTTAGAAAATATACCACATACCTAAAGAAATCAAGAATTTACATGTCCTATGCTAATTTATATATAGTCAAGATACATAACAATTATGAATATGTATTTAAGTATTAGTAGGGAAAAAACAGATCTATAGTTAACAATCTTGTGCTAATATTTTGACTTTTCCAATTATCAAATGACTAACATCTAACGAGTCACACAAGCTATCCAAGATTTAACTTTATTATTGTAAGTAGAAAATGTATCATTTTTCATGGTTGTTCTGAGATTAGGTATAATCGGTATAAAACACTTAGCATGCCAAGTGAGAGGAACACTCTTGGTAGATAATTTTATTTCTTATAAATGTGAGAGCTGTAAAGAAGACAAAACAAAGATGTGTATTTATAGAATAACAAAAGGAGAATAGAGAATTAAAGAAATTTAATTTGTATTATGAGAGTATTATGCAAAGTATTATGCACATTACAAATAATGTAATTTATTTGAAATTAAGCTATTATGTCACATTATACAGTTACATTTAAATAGTTATCAGTATTATCTTCAAATATTGATGGAAAATCTACTATGAGTTCTCAAATATAAAATTACTACATTATTAGCTATAGCTAAGTACATATAGAAAAAGATAATCATTAAATCACTGGTTATAATGCCATATTGATTTCATTAACTGTCATCACTAATTTTTTTTGTCATTTATATTTATCATAAAATGCTTTAAAAATTTTTAAACATTCTCCAAGATACAGTTTGTTTATCCTAAGTGATGA